>NC_141689.1:6158288-7452466 GCF_964263255.1 Lissotriton vulgaris
TGATGCTCCCAGCGTAGGAAGTGCGGCTGCCCAGGCGCTGCTGGTAATGCTAAAAAATGCCCCAGTGTCAATTACCAAGTAATTATGCCCCCGTAGGCCGGTCAGTGATGGACGGTTCCCAGCCAAGCACAAAGCTCACACTCCAGGTACCCGGCAAACCCACACCCCGCCCCCTCACAGCAGCCTGGTTGCACTGAGGTGTTACCTGGGGTGGTGGTTGCGGGAGCGGATGCCCGGCTCCTCTCCCCCTGGGGCCTCGGGCTCAGCAGGCGCTGCACGGGTTGGGGTCACAGCCACACAGCGCTCCTTTAGCACAGCGCTTAACAGTGCCTCCAAGTCCGGGGCAATGACCGAGCCTCCTGCCACACATCGCTTCGCTTCTCAGCGCTACACAGCGCGCTCCGGTCCCAGTGGCGGTGACCTCAGGGCCAGTTTCAGTCGGCTTGCGCCAGAAGCAGAGGCAATCACAGAGCCCTCGGGAGGATCACGGGGAAGCAGTGCTGAGGGCAGGCACAGCGTTGCAGGGCAAATCTTGAGTGTGTTGTTGCTGATCCAAAGGGCAGTCTTTAAAACGCTGTGGTGCAAGGACATGTAGTTTCCTTTAGCTTAAAAAGGGTACAGTCCCAAAAAGGCAATATTTAAAAGGTTGAAGACTCTTTAAAATGTGGTTGAAAGAAAAGTAGTTCCTTTGGGATGTTGTGAAGACACTCTGGTGGTGATGTTGCAGTCTCCCATGCAAGGCAGGATCAGCAGACAGTAGGGCAGGTCAGCAGGTTGTGGGGCAGCAGTTCCTTGGAGCAGTCAGCCTCCTTCCCAGTGGCAATCCTCTTGTGCAGCAGTCCTCACTCCAGCCGGGATTCTTCCAGGTCCAGCAGTGTAACAAAGAAGTGAGACCAGGACCATCCCTTATATATCTTTCAGTCTAAGGGCTAGAATGTGGTAGAAGTCTCTGGAAGGGTCTGGGGGCAGGGGCTTCTAGAAGAGTCCAGGGAGTGCTGGTATGTTCCCTGCCTTCCCTGACCTAACTGTCACAGTGACGAGAGACAGGCCGTTAAGGCTACAGTGGGCAGCCCATCACAGCTCATCCCAGGGAAGAAGGTGTAAATCACCACTCCCACCTCCCAACCCAGGCAGGCTATCAGTATGCAGAGGGGAGGGGGGAGTCTGCAGAGCCTAATCTAAGTGTAGGCAGGAAAAGGTCCACTTTATAAAAGTGGGATCCCTAGCGTAGTAATGCCTAAACCCTATATATCATTGGAAAGGGTTCCCCGCCCCGAGTCCAACAAGACCAAACATGACCGACTTATTAGGTCCCTGTCAGAAGTTATCCCATAAGGGGAGGTTCCCAATATTAGCCTACGGAGGATTAGCCTTACTGCGTTAGCAGTGGCTTGTGGCAGATATGCCAGCCTCACAATGTTTTAGGGGAGAGCACCCGCACCTCAGCACTGTTTAGCAGTGGTGAGGCGCCCAGAGTCCTAAGTCCAACAAAATGTAAGGTAAAAATGGGAGTCCAAAAGAGCAAAAATGTAGGGGAGACCACCCTAAAGCTGACAGGTCTAACAATTATCAATCAAGGGGACCTGGCCCAAAAATATTTTACATGGTCTTTTTACAACATTTTACAATCACAGATTGTATCCTGTGGGGGGCACGTTATAGATTGGTGTTTTTGGGTCCAGGTACAGGGGTATAATCGTCGACGTTTCGGCCCGACTTGTGGCGCAGAGGGTGTTTGGGCCCTTGACCTGCGGGTCTTCCACAGGACTAGGGTGTTTTTTGGGTCCAGGTACAGGGGTATAATCTTCGACGTTTCGGCCCGACTTGTGGCGCAGAGGGTGTTTGGGACCTTGACCTGCGGGTCTTCCTCAGGACTAGGGTAAGCAACCAAGCAGTGGTGTGGAAATCTCATCTAATGGAGGAAAAGAGGCAGTCAGAGGAAAGCACATCTAGAAAGCTCCTAAGGTAAATTTAAGATTAATTGGAGCTTACCCGCATGTCATTGCGGAGGAAACCAGTACACGTGTTCTGATGACAAAGCAGGAACAGCCGTTCTCTGCTATTAATAATAATAGTTACATTTGTAAACACTGAGGCCAGTGTGTCCCAGCCCTAAGGTAGCAGTTAAAAGAAGCAGCAACAGCCAAACCAAACAGAACAAGTTAAGAGGCGGGGGCGCTAGAGAGCGCGCAAGCAGTATGGCCGCACCTCGGTGAGGCTCGTGCTTCCTGGGATCTAAATCCGACATTTATCCTTTGTAGGTGAGCTTGGTACTATGCTGCGAGCACGGAGAAAGAGTGGTGAGGTCTCCCTAGTCGTCCTGTGCAGACAGTGGACTGATCGGAAACTTGCCAGGCGTGTGAGCGGCATCAGCAGTTGTGACCGCACTGACCTCGGAAGTGGAGAGGTGCTGGGAGCCGGCGGACGTCTTCAGGAAACACCGGGGCTGCACACAAGGCCACCAGGCCTGTATTAGCTGGATATCGGGGCTTGGTGCCGCAGGATAGAGCCCGGCCACAGCGGCGCACGATTGACGCGGGAGGAAGGCGGAGGTGAGAGAACCCCCCTCCCGGGAGTCCAGGGAACGAGTCCACTTTTTTACCTGCGACTACTATGTGTGGACAGCAATAATTGAGGGACAAAGGAATCCTCCACCGGGAATCGCGCACATGACCCGGCGGGCACGGCGGGGGGAGCAATGGACGCATCTGCTGGAACGGGCTGATTAGGAGGTTGGAAGACCGGCGGCAGTGAGCTGGGTGTCCTGGGGGCGAAAAAACCGGCGCAGCAACATACAACCCGGCTGCTCTGGCCCGGGAGACGAGGCCCCTCTCCTTGCCCTTTGGCTGCCCCTCCCGGTGCTGTGCTAGCTGGTGATAGGGGCCCACGCTTTGGAAGACGTGCCACCCTGGGTGTGAGGATACAGGCAACGCGACGTGTGGGACCAGCGCCAACACCTCTGGGATCAATTTAGCTCTGCCAGGGACCTTAGAAAACGCAAGTGCAGTGCGCACGCAATAACCCCCTACCCACGACTTACGGCCTGAAGTGGTGAAGCTGCGATATCTTGGACCTGTCGGTGGACACTGGCGCATCCTTCTCCAACTCATTGTGATGTTTGTATGTTATGTTATGTTAGTATGAATTTGTAGAGCGCGCGTTCACCCTGGGGTTTCTTGGCGCTGTGTACCGCTGGGGAACCCGTCCTGGCTTTCCCTGTGAGATGGTCCCTACTGGGCATCCCCAAGGTAAAGCAAGGCATTCCCGGCAGTGAGGGGGCCGTTGTGGAGATTAAGCAAACTATTGCCCAGAGTTGCAGCATGGGACCCATGGTTAGAGAGGCACTGAGGCAAGATTTATCGAGCCCGCTGACATTGGTTCCGTACCCTGCCGCGTCGGGAATTGAACCCTGGTCCCGGGCCGACCTCTGCTTCTGGGTCTACTGCCTCTAACCGGTGAGCCACACTTCTCCACATGCAGTAAGAGGCCTAGGCAAGTCGCTATTGGGACGGATATAGAAGATCATTGTACAAGATATGAGACTGTGGCGATGAAGCAGTAACTACGTATTGTGCCGCGGGCATACACAGGGACTGTCAAGCTGGAATACTGCAGGGGTTGGGAAGAGAGACCAGGCACGATGACCCCCCAACTAGGAAACAGCACGTACGGAGCAGGCCCGTGAGAAGCGCACAAGAAACGGATACAGGCGGGTTGAAGTAGATGGTGCCATGCATGCTGGTGTAGTACACTCAATAGATTAACTGTGAAGTGCCCTCCCAAGAGACCCCACGGAATGTTCATAATGGGCCGACACGACACCAAACAGCTTAAACTAAACTTTGATGCGGGAAAAAAGGGAACTAAGCAAGTGCAGGAGGATCATGACCAGGAACCTGTGGTGCAGACGAGCGGTAACCCTAGCGTCCAAACATCAGACATAAACAATATACTGCGAGAGATCCGTCACGGATTCGCAACGGTGGTGGACAAGGTGGTCCGGATGTCGTCCAGTATGGATGCCATTGCGCACAAATTAGATGGCCACGAGGATCGCATCACTGCTCAACACTTGACTCAACTTACAAGAATGGACAAAATCCTGCGCACGATTGCAACCAAGAATGAGGACTTGGAAGCGCGCAGTAGGCGCAATAACATTCGCGTTATAGGTATACCAGAATCGACGAACACTGGACGTATGGAAGAATATATTGAGAAGCTGCTATTGGCAGCTTTTTCTTCGCAGTTCATCGTCGAAAGGGCGCACAGATCACTCGGACCAAGACCTGCACCCAGAACCCCACCACGTCCCATTATCGCAAGATTGCTGAATTACCGGGATAGGGATGTGGCCCTCAAGGCAGCAAGAAACAAGCAGTCGATGACCTATGAAGGTAATACCTTCTCCATATACCCAGACTTTACACCTATGGTGCAGGAGGAGAGGCGAAAATTCTTGGATGTGAAGAGAAAATTACGGGCCGCACAAATTGACTATGCACTACTGTACCCGGCGAAACTCAGAGTGACACACCAAGGGAAACAACACTTTTATACGAATACACAGCAAGTCGAAGATATCCTAAGATCAGTGAAGCGGGCGAATAGGGTAGGAAGTGGACAGGAGGCACAACAGCGAGAAGACCGTGACGAAGATGAAGAACCTGTGGAATAGAAGAACTGCCGAGTTGCATTTCGATCTTATAGATCAGACACTGGTGAACTATTGTATGTTGTTGCCTGAACGAGAGGTGAGACCTTTCCAATTGGCTTATTTACATGTAAGTTGTTATATCCCAGGAGCCGCTCCCTTAAGCCCGGGCCTACTACAACATCACGGGAAGGCTTGAGGGGAGTGGAGGTCCTGCGTGACTGTCTGGTCATGTCCCCCAATGGGTATTCCCCCAAGATGACTCGTAGTACAGAGGATGGAGGGATACGGATGGAGTGGTTATTGTTGAAGGGTGGTGGGGAAGGGGGTTGAGATCAGGATTCTGGCAAGATTGGGTTGCTTCCTTGGGTGGGGGGGAATCCAGTTTGATTGTATGGGTGCGCGGGTTTGGGTTGGGGGGGGGGAGATTGTTGTAGGGACACACACATGAATGTCATGTCTTTTGCCTGTTTATGCAGCAACGATAGTATTGGATTAAGTTTGAGGTGGCACAAGTTTACATATTACATGGTAATTGAGACTGTGCGCGCGATGCGAGAAGGTGTTGGGCACTTTCGGGTTAGGGTGACCTGCAGAGAGTTTCACTACTCTGAACCATGCAATCTGCGGCTGTAAGTGAGTTGAATATTATTACGTGGAATGTGAGGGGACTGGGGGATCCGCGAAAGAAACGCCAAGTGTTATCTTATCTGGATAGACATCGGGTCCATGTGGCTCTCTTGCAAGAAACGCACTTTAAGCAGCAACTTAATAACTCCTTTACTGGTAGATGGGCGGAGCACAGGGTATTCTCTTCCTATTCCTCGTATGCGAGAGGCACAGCAATTCTTATAAAAAAGGGCACGCCGTTCACATTAGCGGGGGCGAGATGTGATGCGCAAGGAAGATATTTGGTGGTCTGGGGAAGACTGGGCCCCGGTTCGATCACTTTGACATGTTGTTTCGGTCCGAACGTAGATGACCCTCAGTTCTATACAGAGTTATGGGCCCATATAGTAGACATCGGGTCCAACCACATATTGTGGGGTGGGGATTGTAACATTACACACAGCCCAGATGTTGATAGTTCACACCCTGCCCCCCATCATTATACTAAGGCACGTGCGGTACTACACAATTCACTCACGGAGTACAATTTGATTGATGCCTGGGGGCACTTCCATCCTACTGTAAGAGAAGGTACATATTTCACTGCGCAATTAGATTACATCTTTCTTTTGGTTGGGCTATGCAGGAGTGCAGCACTTGGCTAGAACCTACTCTGACCATGCGCCTGTATGGCTCACTTTGTCCTCTGAGGATTTTGGTTCGCTGCGATCTTGCTAGCGATTACAACCTACTATGCTGCTTGACACTGTGTTTCAGGAGGAGCTCAGGGAGGAGGTGCAAGATTTCTTTGAGCGAAACGAGGATACTGTTGACAACGTTGAAACCATATGGGAGGCATTTAAAGTTACGTTGAGGGGGTGTTGTATAGCGAAAGTATTAGGTGTGCTTAAAGACATATTGAATACTCTGCGCTCACTGGAAGCTGAGCTCCGATCTCTGGAGGAGTCCCTTGCCCTCCGCCCAGATAAAGCTCTTCAATTAAAAATTAGGGAGAAACTTACGGAATATATGGTAGAGGCCCATAGAGAATCCCAGTTTCGGGAGCGTTACTGGACAGCTCGCCGTTATGGCGAAGGAGAGAGACGGGGCGTGGCTTGGGCGCCGGAGGGAATGGCGGCGTGAGCTCGGAGCTCCGCGCCCGATCCCCACAATAATCCTGTAAAACGGTGCGGCGACGCCCGCGACAACCCTAATTTGTATACCGGAGGCAGGTGGAATCGAAGCGGCACCCCTGGGACCATTCACGGGGCCAACCGAGAGGGCACCGGCCGAGAGGGAAAGCTGAGGGGCCGGCACATGGAGGGACCTGAAATGGCGGACACCGCTGATACCGGGAATCACTGAAGAGCGATCTCGGAAGAGAGACACAACCCTGGGAGCTGAGCACACTGGGGAGCACACCGGACCACCGGTTGAGGCTGGACATAGATGCGGTGAGCCCCGGGACCCCAGATTGAGAAGTCTACCATCCGCTGGGACGGACCGAGCTATAGAACCCTTAACAAGATGGTGGCGTGGTCTGCGGCGATGGAACTGCAGTGTAGCTAAGACCGCCGCCCTGCGGAATCCCCACTCAACTGAGGGGCAAGAGAACACCCAGGACGCCACCTGCTGTGGCGAGCTGTGCTCTGAAGGGCTGTTTTCCGCAGGCGGGATATCGGCAAAAAGCGGGGCATCTGGACCGGAGCAGTAGCGAGGGGGGGTCGAGCTCCTTGCCACTAGGGAGCGCACTGCAGCTGCCGCCCGTGAGCCTGGTGAGCGGAGTGCTCGCCCGCTGTTGTGGACTGACACAGGGACGCCCGTTGGAGCCTAACGTTACAAAACGGCCAGCGATCTCCCCTGACAGGGAAGGTGGAAACACAGCGCGACGGGGCCGGCACGGAGAAAGCCTTGAGAAGGGCGACAATGGGGAAAGAAACAGCTGAGTTGGAGCACCCGCGGTTGGTCTGAGCGGCTTTGGCTGACCCGGCGGTGCGGAAAGAAACGCCGAGCGTGGATGGGCGACGCGGAATCCGACCGCAGTGGGAACCCCAGCTTGACCACAAGGTGAGGAGCGGTTAGCGGTGCTTGGAGGGAGAGCGGCCCCCGATGAGTCCTCCGCCATCGTTGGTGGGGCGAGTGGTCTATCAGCGACCTCCGCCTGCGATTGGGGGGTCCCGGACACAGTCCACGAAACTGCGGTGTGCGACTGAGGTTGAGACAAAATAAACAAGAAAAAAGGTTGCGGAGCAAAATGAAGATGAGGGCAAGGAGACCTAGTTAATACGTCTTAATCAGATTAATACCCTCTATTTTGTACAAAGTCCTTGTACATACACAATGTTCCTGTAGTTGAGTGAATTATCCTGAGAACAGCGGAACCCGCTAATATCACTCGTTTAGGCCATTAACACAAGTCTGGTATTCAATAACGTCATTCAGGCAGTTCAATACTTTGTATATACAAGAAACAAAATCATGGCAATGTTCACAATCCACAAATGTTCTGCCTAATAGACCCAAAAGTGGAATCTCGATCTCCTCGATTCCTTGCTGATGACTGTAAGGAAGGCAAGTTCAAAAATGACGAGAAGGATCTCGCCCCACACAGCTGCCCGTAAATGTGAACAGTGAAAGTACCCGACCAGAATGGGGTACCTTTTCTCGCTCAAACAGCTGAATCCGCACTTACTTCACCAAAGCAGACTGCTCACCGCAAGCTCCGGAACCAATGTGGAATAATCGGCGGCGTCCCTCATCTGCGTTGCATGTTTATTCCTGGTTTGCGTGCGCAGACGCACGTCACGCCCCTGACATCCAAAGCATGTCGGGAAATGTAGTTTCACGTTCCGTATTGTGGCGAAGGCAGCTAAAAACGTAAACAAAGTCAGCGGCACACATCCAGATCGTGACAGTACATCCCCCCTCACGAGGGACTCTGACTGGCACCGGGGGTACCCGGGAACATACGATGGAATCTAGCCACCAAACGGGGAGCATGCACCTCACGGGCCGAAACCCACAAATTTTCCTCGGGTCCATACCCCTTCCAAGAAATGAGGTATTGCACACCACCCCGCACCAGCTTGGAATCAAGCACCCTCTGAACCTCATAGTCATAGTCCTGCTGCACCCACACAGGCGAAGGGGCACGCCGCACTGGACAATGCGAGGGCTTCAGGAGAGACACGTGGAACACTGGATGTATCCTAAGCTGCGCCGGTAAACGCAGTTTCACCGCCACAGGATTAATGTGCCGCAAGACACGATACGGACCAATAAACCCTGGGTTAAACACGCTGTGTTTCTTGAACCGTATATGCCTGGCGGACAACCACACCTAATCTCCTGGACTGTAGACAGGGCCCGGCCTTCGCCGCCTATCTGCCTGAACCTTGTACCTACTCTTGGCTCTGATAAGGTTCGCACGCGTCAAGTCAAGTCAAAAAATGTATATAGCGCGCTACATACCCATAGGGTCTCAAGGCGCTTGAAGAAGGGTGGGGAATTACTTGTCGAATATCCAAGTTTTAAGTTGCTTTCTGAATGCTAGGTGGTTCTGTGTAAGGCGAAGGTGAGTGGGAAGTGAGTTCCAGGTTTTAGCTGCCAGGTAGGAGAAGGATCTACCTCCCATGGTGGTTTTGTTGATGCGAGGTACAGTGGCAAGGGCTTGGTTGGAAGATCGTAGCTGGCGGGAGGGGGTATAGAAGGACAGTCGTGTGTTGAGGCAATCGGGTCCAAATTCGTAAAGTGCTTTGTGTGCGTGGGTTATGAGACGGAAAGTGATCCTCTTATTTACAGGGAGCCAGTGGAGGTTTTTCAGGTGACCGGAAATGTGTTCTTTACGCGGGATGTCTAGTATGAGCCTGGCTGAAGCATTCTGGATGCGTTGGAGTTTTTTCTGGAGTTTTGCGGTGGTACCGGCGTATAGGGTGTTTACGTAGTCCAGGCGGCTCGTGACCAGTGCGTGGGTGACCGTTTTTCTAGTTTCCGTGGGGATCCAGCGAAATGTTTTTTTGAGCATGCGAAGAATGTTGAAGCAAGAAGATGAGACGGCGTTGACTTGTCTGGTCATTGAGAGTGAGGAGTCCAGGATGACGCCCAGGTTCCGGGCGTGGTCCGTCGGGATGGGTGCTTTTCCAAGGGCCTCTGGCCACCAAGAGTCATCCCAGGTGGAGGGGGAGGTGCCTAAGATGAGGACTTCTGTTTTGTCTGAGTTCAGTTTCAGACGGCTGTGCTTCATCCATTCGGCTACTTCTTTCATTCCTTCGTGTAAGTTGGTTTTGGCGGTGTTAGGGTCTTTGGTGAGTGAGAGGATCAGTTGAGTGTCATCAGCGTAGGAGATGATGTTGAGGTTGTGTTGGTGAGCGATGGCCGCAAGGGGGCTCATGTATATGTTGAAGAGGGTGGGGCTGAGTGACGATCCTTGTGGCACGCCGCAGATGACATCAGTGGCCTCTGACTTGAATGGTGGGAGGCGGACTCTCTGTGTTCTTCCGGTGAGGAACGATGTGATCCATTCCAGTGCTTTTCCCTGGATTCCGACGTTTCTGAGGCGCTGTAAAAGGGTGCTATGACAGACTGTGTCGAAGGCCGCGGAGAGGTCGAGGAGGATGAGAGCGACTGTGCCTCCATTGTCCAGTAGGGTTCGAATGTCGTCTGTTGCTGCGATAAGGGCGGTCTCCGTGCTGTGTTTGGCTCGGAAGCCTGACTGTGACGAGTCGAGGGATTTGTTGGTTTCGAGGAAGGTGGCGAGCTGGTTGTTGACAGCTTTCTCGATGACTTTGGCCGGGAATGGAAGAAGCGAGATGGGGCGGTAGTTTTTGAGTTCGGTGGGGTCAGCTGTGGGTTTTTTCAGGAGGGCGCTGAGTTCTGCGTGTTTCCAGCTTTCCGGGAATGTGGCGGAGTTGAGGGAGCAGTTGATGACGTCTCGGAGGTGTGGTGCTATGATGGAGTCAGCTTTGTTGAAGATGTGGTGAGGGCATGGGTCTGTGGGGGATCCTGAGTGAATGGAGTTCATCAGGCGGATGGTGTCTTCAGTGGAGATTGGGTCCCATTCAATAAGGATGTTCAGGGGGAGTGAGGGTGCGGCAGCAGGTTGGGTGGGATGGTCTCCGGGACGGTTGTCGAAGCTGTTGTGGATGTCTGCGATTTTGTTGTGGAAGAATGAAGCTAAGGAGTCGCAGAGGTCTTGAGAGGGGGTGATGTCGTTGGAGTTGGCTGATGGGTTGGTAAATTCTTTGACGATGTTGAATAATTCTTTGCTGTTGTGGGCGTTGTTATCTAGTCGGTCTTTGAATGCGGCTTTCTTGGCAGATCGGATTAGTTGGTGGTGTATGCGGATGGCGTTTTTGAAGGTGTCCCTGGTGCTGGTGTTTGGGTTTTTTTTCCAGGCCTTCTCTAGGGAGCGACAGAGTTTCTTGGATTTCTTAAGATCATCGTTGAACCAAGAGGCGTTTTTGCTGCCTAGTTTGATTTGACGTATTTTCAGCGGTGCTAGGATGTCGGCGCTGTTGGATAGCCATTGAGTGAGGTTAATGGCTGCTAGGTCGGGGTTAGAGGAGTGGGCGGGGGGGTTTAGAAGAAGCGATGAGGAGATTTGGTCGATGGTGATTTTGTTCCAATTTCTTTGCAGAGTGGGTTGAGGATGGTTGTGGATAGTGATCTTCTTATAGATAAAGTGAACGCAGCTGTGGTCCGTCCAATGGAGAGCTGTGGTGTGACTGAAGGAGACATGTTTGCTGGAGGTGAAGATAGGGTCGAGTGTGTGTCCTGCAGCGTGGGTGGGGGTAGTGACAAGTTGTTTGAGTCCAAGGTTGGCGAGATTGTCCAGAAGGGTGGTGGCGCTGCTGTCGTTGCTCTTTTCCAGGTGGAAGTTGAGGTCTCCCAATAGGATGTATTCCTCAGAGGGGAGGGCGTGTGGGGTGATAAAGTCAGTGATGTCGTCACTGAATTGTGCTCGGGATCCTGGTGGTCTGTAGAGGAGGGTGCCTCTGAGTGTGGTCTTGGGGTCGGTGTGGATCTGGAAGTGAAGGTGTTCGGCGCTGGCAAGGTTGACGTCTGAGCTGGTTGAGATGCGGATGGAGTTCTTATGGACGATAGCGATGCCTCCTCCTGTTCGGTCGGTGCGGTCCTTACGGATGATCTTGTAGCCTTCCGGGATGGCAATGGTGATGTCTGGGGCTGAAGAGGCGTTCATCCATGTTTCTGTTAGGAAGGCGACGTCCGGGGATATGGAGTCTAGTAGAGGAGTAGCAAGGAGAATACGGCGAACCCTCAGTATCCTCTCCCTGACATCAGGCAGCTTGGCATTGGTAGAAGGAACTAACATCGGATTAAACCGGGGATGATGCCCATAAGAACTGAAGAAAGGGGTGTGAAGTGTTGATGAATGTTGTGTGCTGTTGTACGCTATTTCCGCCACCCACAACCAATCCACCCAGGCATCAGTGTTATCCTGTACGTAACAACGTAAGAATTGTTTAAGAGTCTGATTTAGACGTTCGGTTTGCCCATCTGTTTGGGGGTGAAAACTGGTGGAAAGTGATGAGGAAATCTGTAAGGCTGTGCACCATGTCTTCCAAAAGTGAGCTGTGAATTGTGTACCCCTATCTGAGACTATGACTCTCGGGAGTCCATGTAAACGAACTACATGCACCAGAAGTATTTGTGCCAACTGACCAGCTGTAGGGACTTGACTACAGGCAATAAAGTGACGCATCTTAGTCAGGTAATCTATGACTACCACTATGGCTGTTTTGCCCTGGTCTTTGGGTAGTCCCACTATGAAATCAACAGAGAATTTCTCCCAAGGCAGTTCAGGAGTGGGCATCGGAAGCAACAATCCTTGGGGTTGCTGCCTATCGGACTTCATCTGGGCACATTTAGAACATTCTTTCACCCATTTTTGCAGATCAGGTCGGATGGAAGGCCACCAGAATTGTCGTAATGCCTTTTCCAAGGTTTTGACGTATCCGACATGTCCAGCGCAGGGTGAATTGTGGCACCATGAAAACACAGTCTTACGTAAAATGATGGTAGGGATTAACACCTGTGCCCCTTTCATAGGAATTCCCTGTCTCATTTTCCATTCCTTATGGTGTCGGAGCCACGTTCTCCACACGCAAGTTTGTGTCCCTTGTTTGACTTTCGTCAGGAAATCGTCAGTGTGTGTTGCACACACCACCTTGAAAGGTTCGATGATGGCTCTTTTTGGTGTGATGGCATGCAGTGTCGGATTTTCCTGAAATGTTAAGGCATCCGCCTTCTTGTTGTTCACCCCAGGTCGGTAGGTCAGCAGAAAATGATATTCTTCGAAAACCAGTATCCAGCGTAATTGCCGTGGAGGAAGGTGACGGGTGTCTCGCATGAACTGTAGGTTTCGGTGGTCGGTGTAGACGGTGATTTGGTGACGTGCCCCATAAGCCAATGCCTCCATTCCAAAAAGGCGTCTCTTATGGCCAAGAGTTCCTTTTCCGCTATCGTGTAATTCTTCTCCGCTGAATTAAGCTTCCTAGAAATAAATGCTATGGGGTGAAGTTGTCCGGTGTTCACATTTCGTTGGGATAACACCGCTCCCAATGCGACCTCTGATGCGTGTGCCTCCACCATAAAGGGCAAGTCCGGGTTGGCATATACGAGGACAGGGGCCGAGGAAAACGTGGTCTTCAGCTGAGTGAATGCGTCTTGAGTGTCTGCAGTCCATTCAAACTGAACGTTTTTCCTGGTAAGGCGGGTCAATGGAGTTACCATCTCGGAGAATCCTATTATGAACCTACTGTAAAAATGTGCGAAGCCCAAGAGGCTCTGAATGTCTTTCACTGTTTCAGGCCTGGGCCATTCTTTCCCTGCTTGGACCTTTCTGGTGGCCATCACTTGACCGGATGGTGTAAGCATAACTCCCAAGAACTCCACCGTTGTGACATGAAATTCACACTTCGTGATCTTGCAGTATAACTGGTTGTTTTGCAATGCCTGTAAGATGTTTTTCACATGTTCCACATGTTCTTCAGTAGACTCAGAGTATATAAGAACGTCGTCAATGTAGACGACTACGTATCGGTCAAGATGTTCTCGCAAAACCTCATTCAAAAAAAATTGAAATGCGGCGGGGGCGTTACAAAGCCCAAATTGCATCACGAGATACTCATAGAGCCCATACCCCGTCTTAAATGCCGTCTTCCACTCGTCTCCCCGTCTTATATGGACCAGGTGGTAGGCTCCCTTTAGGTCCAGCTTGGTATATATCTTCGCCTGTCTGACTTGTTCTGGTAGTACAGGGATCAATGGCAACGGGTACTGATTCCTTATCATTATGGCATTAAGCGCTCTGTAATCGATGCAGCATCTCTTCTCTCCGTTCGCCTCCGGAATAAAAAAAAGGAGAAGCAGCAGGTGATCTGGACGGCCGAATGAATCCTGCCGCCAGATACTTGTCCAGGTAACTCCGAAGATGTTCGTTTTCAGGGAGAGTGAGAGCGTATATTCTACCGCTAGGTATCACGGCACCCGGCATAAGGTCAATACGACAGTCGTATTCCCTGTGAGGCGGGAGGATCTCGGCATGTACATCGCTGAATACGTCTCTGTAGTTGTGGTACACAGTGGGTAAAACCACTTCCTTCTCGGCTGCTGTGGCAATGTATTGCAAAGAGGCGAGTTCTCTGGAGGGTTTGTTCAGAGGTAAAATACAGTTGGTAATGCAGTATTCTGAATCAAACACCACTGTACCTGATGTCCAGTGTATCGATGGTTCATGCTTTCCCAGCCATGGAAGACCTAAAATCACCCCGTATTGAGGGGCTCTGATGATGTTGAATGACGGGGTTTCCTGATGGTATCCATAGTAGATGAGTACATAATCAAGGGTATGTTGTTTTATGGGACCGGCTTCCAACTCCTGGCCGTCCACCGCAAACACCGTTTCAGGCACGTCTTTTGTCACAAGACTTGCTCCTAACCGTATGGCTACATCATAATCCATGAAACACCCCGTGGCTCCTGAATCCACCATAGCTCTTATGTCCTTCACCACGGTATCAATCATCAGAGACATGGCCAGGAACACATGGTGTTTCTCGTATGCAGTATTAGGAGTTATTGAAGGTATAATATTCACACTTGAGGGTTCCCCTTCTACCACCCTCAAGCTTTGGAGTTTTCCGACTTAGTTTCTGAACTACCAGCAACCGATTGTCCAGATCTAAATATCCCAGTCTTTGGTTTCACTGGGCAATCACGGAGGTAAGGCCCTTTCTTCCCACAATAAAGGCATAACCCCTGTTTTCTTCTATGGTCCCGTTCACTCAGCGTCAAGGAGGCTCTCACCGCCCCAATCTCCATGGGTTCGGCTGACGCGGATGTTTTATCACCCTGACTCACGCGATCAAAAGGTTGTAATGGACGATCCTTCGTTTTATGATCTCCTTTACGGTCTCTTAGTCTATGATCTAGCCGAAGAGTCAGCTCAATGAGCACCTTACACGTGCGTGGCTGAGGATCGATGTGGGCCAAGGAGTCCTTAAGCTCATCGTTGAGTCCTTGATAAAACACCGCAGACTGTTTAGACTCGGGCCATTCAGTTTCGGCTACTAACCGATAGTGATTAAGGTATGTCACCAAATCCGATGTGCCTTGTTTCAGTTGCAAAAGATCCCTGTCGGCAGAAAACGTTTCTGCTCTTCTATCAAATGTCTTTTCGAACTCACGACGGAATTCTTCCCAGTCATACAACAACGGATCCTCTCGTTTCACTATGGGAACTGCCCACTGTGCTGCGTCTCCCCCTAGATAGGAGATCACAAATGCTGCCCGGGCTTGATTGGTGGCAAACATTTTGGGCTTGCACATGAAGTGCAACAGGACTTGAGTCATGAAGACTTGCACCTTTTTGTTGTCGCTTAAAAAGCGCTCAGGAGGAGCCAAAGGGATTTGGGCAGGCATCTCCACTACCACGGATGTTTGAGGCGCTTGATTCCCACTAGCATTAAAGTGGTTTCCTTGTAGTCTGTCTACTCTGGCCTGTAACTGGGCAGTTTCAGCCCTTGAATCAGCTACTTCTTGTCAAGATACAGCGAGTTCCTATTGTACCGATGCCAGGGCCGCCATAACATCATCAAGGGAAGCCATATTTATATCTCAGCGCAATCAAGAAGATGATACAACTTGGGCCAATTATTCTGTCAGGCTCAGTCGTTCTTGTCTTCGGGATGGCGCTGAAGATATCTGGGTTCCACCTCCCGATGTTCCCGGTGTCTAGCTGAAAGCTTACAGATCACCAAAGGCAGTCGAGCGAGGGAGGGAAAGGAAGGGGACTGCGGGGAGGGAGAGCTGTAACAACAATACAAGTGCACTAAGTATACACAATATGAACCGAACATATAACATAGAAGTGCCTTCCTTTACCTCTATACTACAGTACGTCTAAGTTCCTACCTGGAAGGGGGAAAGGTGATGGCCTCAATACCAGAAGAGATAAGGGAATGCCAAAGACCAGAACTATCGTAAGAAACAAAGAACACCCTAAGAATACTGAAAGGTTAACACAATAACATGCAATAAATTCTTCGCATCATACCATTATCAGCAGGTACATGTCTTAGGTCCGAGGTTCTCTGTATCCCCCTGTGAATCTCTCTTCTGAGGTTGAGACAAAATAAACAAGAAAAAAGGTTGCGGAGCAAAATGAAGATGAGGGCAGGGAGACCTAATTAATACGTCTTAATCAGATCAATACCCTCTATTTTGTACAACGTCCTTGTACATACACAATGTTCCTGTAGTTGAGTGAATTATCCTGAGAACAGCGGAACCCGCTAATATCACTCGTTTAGGCCATTAACACAAGTCTGGTATTCAATAACGTCATTCAGGCAGTTCAATACTTTGTATATACAAGAAACAAAATCATGGCAATGTTCACAATCCACAAATGTTCTGCCTAATAGACCCAAAATTGGAATCTCTATCTCCTCGATTCCTTGCTGATGACTGTAAGGAAGGCAAGCCCAAAAATGACGAGAAGGATCTCGCCCCACACAGCTGCCCGTAAATGTGAACAGTGAAAAGTACCCGACCAGAATGGGGTACCTTTTCTCGCTCAAACAGCTGAATCCGCACTTACTTCACCAAAGCAGACTGCTCACCGCAAGCTCTGGAACCAATGTGGAATAATTGGCGGCGGCCCTCATCTGCGTTGCATGTTTATTTCTGGTTTGCGTGCGCAGACGCACGTCACGCCCCTGACGTCCAGAGCATGTCGGGAAATGTAGTTTCACGTTCCGTATTGTGGCGAAGGCAGCTAAAAACGTAAACAAAGTCAGCGGCACACATCCAGATCGTGACAGAGACGTACAAGGCGGGCACGGATGGTGCCAGAATCCGAGAGGAGAAAGAGCGCTCGACAACACAGGTGTGGAAATCACAGAGGCTACGCAGAAGGCGGCAAGGCTCTCGGAAACCGTCTGTGTCTCAAACAGATGTGGAGAGGAAGGCCGCGCTGAAAGCAGTGGAGTCGCTGTCGAGGTCTGATGCCTCCCCTTCAAAACAGGGCACGGAATCGGAGGACCACGCCACAGGGTCGGAGACGGACCAATCAGAAATACACAGTACCAAAGGCCCGCTGGTAACGCCGCAAACGTCAGAAGAGATTCTGAACATTTGACACGGAGGCGACAGGTAGTGGACATTGCTGACGATCGGAGTATTCACGAACTGAAAGGTAATGCAGATGGGGGTCACGAACCGGGATGTAAGACCGCTGCTAACCATGGGGGAACACAGGGGGATGCGGGGGGGGGCTTGCGTAGCTGCCTTCCGGTCTAAGCCACACTCCACTTGCCCTTAAGGCACCCACGGTTACGACCGTGATTTAGGTGGGAAGTTGAGAGGATTGACTGAGTTTGGATGGGAACTGATAACTTGATATTGGGGCCTGTTCTGGGGGGCGTGGGTGAGGGAACTGTTAGGGTTGTTCCTTTTTATTGGCAATTGTTGTATTCTGAGCAAAAGGGAGGCAGGACGTCAGAAGGTTTGAGGGCAAGTTGGGGAGGTACCACCACTTACGATGAAACAGGATTTTGTGTGATGCTGCGACGGGTACTGTGGGACAATGGCTAATACGAATACATTGTGATGTATAACCTGGAATGTGCGGGGACTGCATACAATGACAAGAAGGCACAAGGTACACGCCTATCTGGTCCGCAGGGGGGGGTACATATTGCGCTACTGCAAGAGACACATCTCACAAAACCGAAGGGAATAGCTCTGGAGAGAAGGTGGAGGGGTCAAGTATTTAACACTACCTATTCAGCATTCGCTAGAGGCGCTGTAATATGGATAAGGGCGGGCACCCCTTTTCAGGCAACAAGACACATAATAGACCCTGGGTGCAGGTATGTGGCAGTAGAGGGCAGACTTCAGGGCAGGGACTTTGTACTATGTAATGTAAATGTAAATGTACAGGAATTTATAATTGCCCAAATCGCCGAGCGGTTTCTAAGCGCTTGCTTAGGGAACCCGTCCTGGTATTTCCCTGTGAGATAACCCCGGCAGGGTATCCGCAAGGTGAAAGCCAGGCATCCCGCCGCGAGGGGCCGTTGTGGAGATTAAGCAAGCTATTGCCCAGAGTCGCAGAGTGTGAACCCGTGAATCAAGTAGGCACCGGAGCGAGAATTGTCAAATCCATGGACATTTTAGGACTCAAGACCCCACCGAGCCGGGAATTGAACCCTGGTCCCGGGCTGACCTCTGCTTCCAGGTCTGCCTCCTCTAACCAGTGAGCCACACTTCTCCACTATGTAGTATATATGCACCGAACACTGAACAGCTGACCTTCTTGACGGGACTATCAGGAACACTTGCACACTATTTAGCAGGCCCTGTTTTGGTTGGGGGAGATTTCAATTCGGTGGCGAACACAACTCTAGATAGATCCAATCCACCACTAAGGGACTCCCCCGTACACCGCCTCACGAAGGGTAGATTGGAATGGCAAGTGAGATGGGGCTTGACAGATGCATGGCGCACACATCACCCGATTGAGCGAGACTACTCGTACTTCTCTAGCCTGCATGACCTCCACGTCCGGATTGATGCAATACTATGCTCTCAGGTCGCGATGCCAACTGTAGTACGGACCGAGTACCTTACCAGGACAATCTCGGATCATAACTCCATGTTGATCATTTTAGACTGGGCAGTTGAGGTATTGCGCGTCCCGACTTGGAAGCTGCGGCCTGAGACGTTGGACGATCCATTGTTTCACGCAGCACTGGAGGATTGGATAACCCAGTACTTCGCCGAAAACGAAGGGTCCACTGCCTCTAGAGGAATGGAATGGAACGCCTTTAAGGTGGTAGTTAGGGGCCAGTGCATAGGGAAACATGTAGGCATGCGGAAGGTATTTACTAGAGGATCTGCACAAGTCAGACTCCAAGCTGCGAGAAGCAGAGAGGGCGTGTCCGGGCCACCCCGAACTCCAAGACGAGGTCAACCTGGCTAGGGAAGCAGTAGAAGTGGAGCGCCTCCGCAGCTTTGATTACAGAGCTTACACTCTCCGGGCCCATGTTGAGGGAGACAAGGCTGGGACACTGCTGGCGTGGCTAGCTAACCCCATTAAACGATGCTCCCCGATACTGGCCATTGAGGGGGAAGTGGGCCACATAAATTACTCCCAGACGGAGATACTGAACAGCTTTCAGAGATTATGAGGGCCTCTACAGGAGCGCATTCGAGGGACAAGAGAAAACATTAACGTTTTTCTTGAGGGCCTACAATTACCACAATTGGACCAGGACCAGGCAGACGACTTGGGTAGAGACATTGAATTGGGGGAGATCAGGGGAGCTATAAAACGGATGGCCCGCAACAAAACACTGGGATTAGATGGATTGCCCATAGAATTCTACAGCAAATACCTGAACCTGCTGGCACCGCGCCTCCAAGCGATATATAACGAAGCCAGGACTGCTGGCTGCCTGCCCCAATCTATGCGCGAGGCACTGGTGATCCCGTTACTAAAGCCTGGGAGGGAAAGCAGCAGCCCGACCTCCTATAGGCCACTTTCCATGCTGACCACGGACTACAAAATATTGAGTGCTATACTGGCAGCGAGGCTTCTGCAGCACATGCCCGACCTGGTCCACACAGACCAGTCTGGTTTTATCCCTGCGCGTAATACGACGATAAATATTAGGAGACTCACACGACTGTTGGAGAACACATATACAGAAGCCCAGACGCCCCTAGTCCTCTCGCTAGACATTGAGAAAGCGTTCAATAGTTTGGAGTGGGAGTACCTATACAGAGCCATGGAACGCTTTGGCCTGGGGGACGGCTATATTAGATGGACGCGAGTCCTGTATTCAGCAGCAGTGGCAAGAGTGCGGGTAGGATCCCTCGTTTCGCACCAATATCCGGTGGAGCGGGGCACCAGACAGGGTTGCTCCCTATCCCCCCTGTTATTCGCCCTGGCGATTGAACCCCTCGCGGTCAAGGCCCAGACGGGGAAACATTTTAAGGGCATAGACAGTAGAGGAGGTCAACAATTTATCTCCTTGCACGCAGATGACCTACTGCTATTTCTAGAAGACGGGTCAAAAGCGCTGGAGGGAGCGGAGGGACTACTAAAGCGATTTGGAGAGCTCTCGGGATTGAAAGTTAATTGGTCTAAAACTTGCTTGTTACCTCCGAAACGTGACATGGCACGGCCCGACCACCGACCCTTGCTCAACTGGGAGCCCACCTGCCTGAAATACCTAGGGGTATACGTGTACCACACGGCGGCAGACATGCTGGAAGGCAACGTGGGCCGATATATGCGGGCGCTGAAGGGAAGTATGGCCTTTCGGGCCACGCTCCCGCTCTCGGTCAATGGGCGCATTTCTTTACTGAAAATGATTGCCCTGCCGCGACTTCTGTGTTACTTTTGCACCCTCCCCATCTGGATACCTAGATCCTTTTTTCGTCAATTGAAGTCTCAGCTGACCACGTTCCTATGGGGCTCGGGCAGATGTAGGGTATCCCTGGCGACTGGCAACGCTCACCCGCCCGAAAGAAGATGGAGGACTAGCGGTCCCAGACTTCGAGCTTTACTATCTTGCTGCTCCACTGCAGATTTTTACGCAGGAGGTGGCAAGAGCATACGGAGGTCCGGAGAACGAGAGAGATGGGGGTACACCGCGACATGTCCTGGCCTATATCGTCTTGCAACAATGGATCGCCCTTCGAGATCTGACACTCGAAGAACAAACGTTCAGGCTCTGTTGGAACTGATCTCAACGCCACGCGGGGAGATTGGTCACAGTTGCAGGTCTGGGAGGATGCGGGAATACAGGTTATCGGGGACCTCTACGAGGACGGGGCACGTATCCAGTATCAGGAGCTGCAAGAGCGGTTTGACCTACCACGAGGGGGATACCTTCTGCATGCTGCGGTAACTGGAGCCATACAGGCTCACTGGAAGGGGGGATATATCCCGTTTTATCCAGGAAATTATTTTTTTTAAACAGTTACGGTCCGAGCTAACTTGATTGGTGTGGGAGGGTAAGAACCCGAGTCTCCAGTGGAATGTTCTCACGAGGCCTTATCTACAGGGGGATTCGGTATTCCCGACTTTGAATTGTATTGCTATAGTGCACAGGCGCATTACGCCTTTTTTTGGGTGCATCAGCCTCGGCATATAGTTCAAGTTCAAGTTCAGGGATTTGTATAGCGCACTACTCACCCAGAGGGTCTCAAGGCGCTTGGGGAAGGGGGTGCATTATTTATTGAATAGCCAGCTTTTAAGTTCCTTTCTGAAGGAAATGTGGTTCTGTGTAAGGCGGAGGTGAGTGGGGAGAGAATTCCAGGTCTTGGCCGCCAAGTAGGAGAAGGATCTTCCTCCCATGGTGGATCTATGGATGCGCGGAACTGCGGCGAGGGCCTGATTGGAGGATCTTAGTTGGCGGTGGGTGTGTAGGACAGTCGTGTGTTGAGGCATTCGGGTCCTAGTTTGTAGAGGGACTTGTGTGCATGGGTGAGGAGACGGAACATTATTCTCTTGTTGACGGGAAGCCAGTGGAGGTCTTTCAGGTGACCGGTAATGTGATCTTGGCGAAGGATATCCAATATGAGTCTGGCTGATGCGTTTTGGATGCGTTGGAGTTTTTTCTGTAATTTGGCTGTGATTCCGGCGTAGAGGGTGTTTCCATAGTCCAGTCGGCTAGTGACCAGTGCGTGGGTGACAGTCTTTCTTGTCTCGGAGGGGATCCAACTGAAGATTTTTTTGAGCATACGAAGTACGTTGAAGCAAGAGGATGAGACGGCGTTGACTTGTCTGGTCATCGAGAGGGAGGAGTCTAGGATGAAGCCTAGGTTACGTGCGTGGTCTGTGGGTATGGGTGCTGTGCACCATGAGTCGTGCCAGGCAGAGGGGGATGATCCTAGGATGAGGGCTTCCGTTTTGTCTGAGTTAAGTTTTAGGCGGCTATTTTTCATCCATTCGGCTACTTCTTTCATGCCTTCGTGAAGATTGGTTTTGGCGGTGTTAGGGTCTTTGGTGAGGGAAAGGATCAGCTGGGTGTCGTCCGCGTAAGAGATGATGTTAAGGTTGTGTTGTCGCGCGATGGATGCGAGGGGACTCATGTAAACGTTGAAGAGGGTGGGACTGAGTGATGATTCTTGTGGTACTCCGCAGATGACTTCGGTGGCCTCTGATTTGAATGGGGGAAGTCGGACTCTCTGGGTTCTCCCGGCGAGGAACGAGATGATCCAGTCCAAGGCTTTTCCTTGTATGCCGATGTTGCTGAGGCGTTGTATGAGGGTGTTATGACAGACTGTGTCGAAGGCGGCGGAGAGGTCGAGTAGGATGAGGGCAACTGTTTCTCCGTTGTCCAGTAGTGTTCGGATGTCGTCTGTCGCTGCAATGAGGGCGGTTTCGGTGCTGTGTTTGGCTCGAAAGCCGGACTGTGAGGTGTCGAGGGAGTTGTTGGATTCAAGGAAGGCGGCGAGCTGGCTATTGACGGCTTTCTCAATGACTTTGGCAGGGAATGGGAGGAGGGAGATGGGGCGGTAGTTCTTAAGTTCAGAGGGGTCTGCTGTGGGTTCTTCAGGAGGGCGCTGAGTTCAGCGTGTTTCCAGCTTTCTGGGAAGGTAGCGGAGTTGGAGCAGTTGATGACATCACGGAGATGGGGTGCGATGATGGAGTCTGCTTTGTTGAAGATGTGGTGGGGACAGGGGTCGGTTGGCGAACCTGAATGGATGGAGTTCATTAGGCGGATGGTGTCTTCAGTGGTGATTGGGTTCCAGGCGCTAAGGTTGTTAGAGGGCGGTTTAGGTTCGGAGGTGGGTGGAGTGGACTGTTCTTTTGAAATGTTCTCAAAGCTGTTATGTATGTCGGCGATTTTGTTGTAGAAGAAGGAGGATAACGAATCGCAGAGGTCTTGGGAGCGGGTGCCCCTCTGACATCATCCCGGCACGCATTATGCCATCGGTGGCTGATGTTTTGGCCACAGGAATCCAGCATGTGATCAACTTGTCCCTGAGTACAGGGGAAGTCCTCCTAGATTGGAAACGGGCACTGGTAAAACCCCTGAGGAAAAATAACACCATCCCCTGGACTGAATTGACAAACTTAAGACCCATTTCGCTCCTTCCATATTTTGGAAAACTGACGTAGAAGTTTGTCAATCGGCACTTATCAAATTTCATTGAAAGTGCAGGGGAGTTGGATCCCTCCCAGTCTGGGTTTAGACCTAGGCACAGCACTGAGACTGCCCTGTTGTCCGTCGTTGATGATCTTCGCATGCTACAGGATGCGGGCTTTTCCGCTATCCTGGTGCTTTTAGATTTGTCAGCGGCGTTTGACACGGTGTCTCATGACATCATGACCTCCAGACTAATTGACATCGGCCTGGGAGGCAGAGTGCTGTCCTGGTTAAGGAGTTTTCTCACTAAACGTACCCAAAGTGTCACCATGGGGACGTATCGGTCCGAGAAGGTGAAGATCTCTAAGGGGGTGCCACAGGGCTCATGTTTGAGCCCCACTTTATTTAACATCTATGTGGCCCCCCTGGCGAACATCATGAGATCTCACGGCTTTATTCCGGTATCGTATGCGGACGATACTCAACTCCTCTTTCCGTTTAAAACTCTGACATCTGAAGTGCGAAACTCCTTTGCCCGGGGTATGAAAGAAGTGGCCCACTGGATGGCCTCGAACTACCTACAATGCAACGTTTCCAAAACGGAGGTGATGCTCTTTGGGGAAGCCAAATGCCTGTGGACTCCTGACTGGTGGCCGCAAGATCTGGGCCCAGTCCCTGAACCTAAACAGTGTGTGAAAAATCTTGGAGTAAAATTGGATCAGGAGCTTTCATTGAAACAACATGGAAGCAAAGTGATTGGCTCCTGTTTCCATGTCATTGGGCTTCTCCGAAGAGTGGTCCCCCTGCTCCCTGATACCACCAGAAAAACCTTGGTACAGGCGCTTGTGCTGAGCAGGCTTGATTACTGCAATGGTTTGCTGTTAGCTGCCAACGAGGGGGTCATCTCCAGACTGCAGGTTGTGCAAAACACTGCTGCACGCCTTGTCCTCAATGTCCCTGCACGTACTCCATCTAAACCCCTGTTAACTAAGCTTCACTGGCTTTCAGTGAAACAGAGAGTACTGTTTAAGACATGTTGTGTCATCCATAAGTGCCTTACAGGGAAAGGCCCTGAATACCTGACAAAAAAATGTAATGCCTACGTTCCCTCCCGATCTCTTAGATCGGGAGATCAAGAACTCCTATGTGTTCCTAGGATTAAGAAGGCAAGGCAAGGGGGTAGGGCCTTGTCAGTGGCTGGCCCGAGGCTGTGGAACATTCTCCCCAGAGAGATCAGACAATGTAGGGATCATCTTCCTTTTAGGAAGAAACTAAAAACTTTTTTCTTCCAATATTAGTTATACACCTTACTGTAATATCTCTACTTTGTAGGACCTGCTCTGTTCAAAGATGACGCCAGAGGCGCGGAGATACTCCTTCGGGAGTCGATTCCCTGCGCGGTACAAATTTGTAATAAATAAATAGGCTCCCTCCACAACAGGGCCAACCAAGATACCGTGCCTCCCAGGCGCCATGGGGCAAAGGGACCACCAAGCCCCCAGAAAGGACCAGACAGCAGAAAGCAGATACCAGCAACAAGGCAATCCCAAAATAAAGCGCTTCCCAGGCGCTAGGGGGGCAGTGTCCATCAACCCCCCTAGGGAGGACTCTCAGCAATGCAGTCCAGCAGGCATCCAGTGGCTTGGCAGGGCCCAGGGAGGCAAGCCTTCCCCTGGGCCCAAGCAGCAGCACCCCCCTGGCAGGATTCAAGTAGAAACAAGAACATTTTGTAAGGGGACACAGCCCCTTTTTATACCATAAAATCCTTTGTCTAGCAGGGTGCAGGCAATGTGAGAACCAGCTACAACTGGTCATAGGGAACTCCTTTCACTGGCCAGGCTGGGGACATCAGACGCACCACAGGGGGTGGCGCCAGCATTGTGTGGGGAAAGCCCAGCCCTATTCAGTCCCAGGTGCACCCCTCCCCCACATCAGCATGCTAATCACTCCATTCACCACCGGGCCAGACCCACCCAGACTCTTGGAGCCAGGCTCACCAGCCAGCTTCAGCCAATCACACGCCAGACACAAATATGCCAACTTCTGGAAGTGGCACTTCCACACTAGACACAATCATGCCGCATATATCATTGCGCAGCATTCAATCTCACGAGTTCGCACATACCAAACTCGACCCTGCACTCCCCACACAGCAGGAACTACCATGGGCATACATATTCCCCATTCATTCCTATGAGAGGGCAAGTCACTCTCACTACACGCACTCAGAGTGCGCACGTACTTTCCACTGGAACACAGGAAAAGTGCGCAGAAACCAAGACATCACTATAATTATTTAATAACACCAGGCAAAAAGTTCAGGGTTGAACCTGCCAGAAGGGCCAAGTCCAACATAAACCCTCGCAGGAAAAAACCTGCTCAAGGTAGCCATTACAAGCAATGGGGTAACCCAATGACAGTTTGTGGACCTGGGTGCAGTTCGATATAGAAAAACAACGGTCCTCAAACCAATCCTTTGCCAGATATAAGTCAATCACGTTACTCACACCTTTCAGAGCTCATCAAATGTACCGCTCTTTGAGGTAAACAATTCCTCAAAAGAAAAGAACAAATAATGTGCAACCGCCAATTGTAAACAGAAACCTATAAATGTATTTTGTTATATGGAGGGTATTCCCCAAACAGTATTTTCGTGATCAAAGAAACAGTTTAATAAATTAGGCATTTCCAGATGGATTGTTAAATGCATTCCAACCTGCTATGCTAAAGCTAAAGAACTTTGTACCTCCAGAGCGCATTCAACTCACAAAATAGGGGCATCTATGGCCTTTTTAGGAAACATTCCCATTGCTGATACCTGTAAAGCAACAACATGGTCCACACTACGCACATTTACTAAACACTATTGTGTGGCTGTGTTAGCACGCCAACAAGCCAGTGTAGGACAAGCTGTGCTAAAGACACATTTCCAGACGACTGCAACATCTACTGGTTAGCCACCGCTTTGGGAAAACACTGCTATATATTCTGTGCAAAGCATGTGTATCTACAGCACACATGCCTCGAACGGATTATGTTACTTACCCAGTAAGCATCTGTTCTTTGTATGTAGAGCTGTAGATTCACCTGCGCCGTCCCACCTCCCCCCACAGTTGTAGTTGTTGCAGTTCTCTTTATTTACATTACATACGAATGGACATCTCTTTACTACACTCAAGTTACAAGGACAGATATTACATCCCAACCTTCTCTTCCCTCACTGAACTTGACAGCATGGCTCCTGGATTCCTCCAACATGGACATTTAGGTATTTCTAAAGAATGCTGGGCATTTTAAGAGGTTAAAAAACCTTCCACTAGACGATCATATACTTTCAAATAGAAAAGGTTTAATTTATGGTGTAAACAAAATGATCATGAAGTGATTTTGTGTCAAGAGGATGTGGTCATTCCATATCTTCGTCATTTACCTAAATTTGGACAGCAGTTTTCTTCCACTATGGTACATCTTGTGGCCATTACGGCCTGTACTGAATCTCCTTCATAGAAGTCTTTCTTTGAAATTACAGCGGTCAAAGACTCTTTGGAAGGCCTCAAAAGGTGTTCCTTCAAATTAGTTCACCCTCTCCTCCGTGGGAACTTAGTAGTGTCCTTGCCAAACTGATGGGTACCCCATTTGAACCGATACTTAAGCCCTCTTTGCAGCATCTCACATGGAAAGCAGCTTTCTTGTTGCTATCACTTCGGCTCGTAGGGTAAGTGAAACTCAAGCTCTATGTTCTGAGGAGTAGTACATATTCTTTCATTCCAATAGAGTGGTGATAAGAACTACTTTCATCCCTAACCCTGCAACTCCGACTGAAAGGTCATTACACATTCTTGATATTATAAGAGTGCTAAAGTTCTACCTCGATAAAACCAAAGTTATAAGGAAATCGGATCACCTTTGTGTTAAGTATGGGCTGGTGAAAGGGTTTTGCAACCTCTAAACAAACTATTTCCAGTGGAATAGTTTCTTGTATACTCCTGTCTTACCAGCCAGCTAAAAAAAAATCCTTATGACCGGTGGCAGATTTTACAAGCGGAAAAGCTTCGGCTGCAGCTCTATTAAAGAGTGTAACTGTTTCAGAAATTTGTAAAGCTGCTACCTGGATATCTACTCATACCTTTACTGGGTGGTTCTTTTTCCCTGAGTTTTATATAGCACAAACGTATGAGCACCAGTTGCTTACATAAGGACACATTCATTTTTGAGAAATTAAGTGATTTGCCCAGAATCACAGGATGTCGAGCGTCGTTGCCAAGGCCTGAACCTTGTTCCCCAGATTCGAGGGAGACCTCGTTCTCTAGCTCACTTCGCCACCCCAGTTCAGACCAAGCCATATGCAAATCAGTCTTGACCGAACTGCCAAGCCAGGTTTTCCCTGGACCTGAAACAAGTGAGCTAAAGAACGATGATGGATTCAAACCAGATCTGTGATGGGGGGTGGGTGTCTGAAAATATTCGGTGCTCCGTCCATCATCTCCTTGTGATTGTTTTGTTTGCCCTAAGTTGGCAGGGTATGCCCAGACGTGGGTCCCTTGCTCACTTTGCTACTGGATTCAAGCTAGCCTGGCTGAGGCTAGCTTGTTTACAGTTCAGGGAAGACCTGGTTTGGTAGTTCGGGCTCGAGTGTTCCCATGAGGCCCAGGGTCAAGACTGATTTTTATATAGTTGGGTCTGAACTGGGGTGACGAAGTGAGCTAAAGAATGATGAAGGATTCAACCCAGAACTGTGACTCGGGTGAGTGTCTGAAAAGATTCAGCTCTCCGTCCATCATCTCCTTGTGTTTGCTGTATTGATGAGGATTCCCTGGAAGAGAAGGATAAGTAACTTACCTGTAATACCTCCCACCTATTACCGCCCTCAATAAATTCTATACCCAGGATTCCTAATTTCCATAAAAGTGATCTTACCTGTCACCTGTGAGGCATGATGGGATACAAGGGGTACTGGGAGGTTCTTAAAGACACTGTGCCAATTTTCTCTGTAATTCTTTGAATGGCAGCGTATTTCTTAATAATGGCTCACATTTCCTTTTCCTTGTAACTAAAGGTTTGTGAAACTTTTTTAATAGTCATTGTGTATTAATGACATTATTTCTTGAATTGTGTCAGTTGTTTAAAATGAAATCTCAATGTAGTCTGGCCATTTTTAGCTTTTTTCTGTAAGCTGCAGAGCTACTTATATTCACGAAAGAAAACAAAGGTTTTGCAGCGTGAATTTTTCTGGATGGGTGGGATGTCAACGCCCACCTGGGGCACGAAAAAAAAGAGAAAAAACACTACAATTCCGGACCCAACCACTAGATGGTAGAATAATGCACAGCATAGTGATTGCAGAAAGTGTTCAAGCTTCAAAACTACACCGACAGGTAAGAAACTATACGTTACAGGGAAGTAATGTTAGGTTCAGATTTTATACACAAAATTATAATATCCCTGAAACCTTTTGTTTTTTTGTGAATTTCTAAGGTTTGTTTAATTCTATTTCCGAACTAAAAAGTCCCTGTAACCTTGGGCCCCGAAAAAAATGTTTTGGGCAATTTCTAGCCCATGAGTCTTGGTCCTTCAGAGACCCCCTATCTTCAGTCATATGGGGTGACCACTTATGTCCTATTTAATGTTTTGCTCCCCACCCCCTCCACTGGATCAGTGTCCCACATCACAAAATGGCGCCTAGAACTTTTCCTTTCATTGTTGTGGCCAGTGTGTGTGAATGTATTCTCCTAGGTTGGACGTGTTGCCCTCATATCGTCGGCTATGTTCATGTCCAGCATTACGCCGCACGCTGACACTGTAATCCAAAGAAACTGCTTCCTTTCAGTCAAGAATGCCACGGCACTCTTGTACAGTTGATGATCAAGTTTTATTCGATCCAGACACAAAAAAGCAGCATCAACGCGTTTTGGTGCCCCACAGCACCTTGAGCACGACCAAGGTGCTGTGAGCCACCAACCGGGGTCCCTGCAAGTGGGTTGGAATATTTAGTTCTTATGACTTTTATGAGGATTCCCCTGGAAGAGACATAGTGTTAGAGGTTAGCATTGTTTCCTTGCCTGCAAATCCCTCACCAATCTCCCCAACTCTTTTCTCACCTCTCCCCATTCTAAGAAATGGTCGCCCAGCCATCACCTACATAGGGTTTTAGGTTACATTGTTAAACGGCATAGCCACTGATCAAAATACTGCAGGTTGTGTCTACCTATATGGGCTCTAAACAAAGGAATGAGGAACTGGCGTCAGGGCACTATTGTGGCGCTATATGGCTCCAATGATGTTATGGCCCTGATGCCGAAATGGAGCCGAACTCCACCTAATGGTTTAGGAACGCTGTTGGAAAGTTTTTGCATCCTGTCTGGCACCTTGGGATATTCAAAAAGTGAGTAATCAGCAGGTAGGTGAAGCATTCGCCAGAAAGATCATTGTCTAGGGTAAGTAACTTGTTCAACCTAACTTTCTCTGTGAAGCACTAGTAGAGAGCACAGCTTTATGAATTACAAGTTGGTATGTCTGCTGCTTCTATATTTAACTTTTTTAATCAAATTAATTTGTGTCTTAATTTTGTTTCAATCAGAGATGAATACCTTGAAAAAGTACAAGAGAAAACTTGGAGATTGTACTGACAAACTGCAACCACGAAGAGCAAGAGCATTAAAAAAAGTCTGGTATTCAGAGAAAGATGATAGCTGGATCTCAGGCAAGGAGGATGTTTGGAACTCTGCTGAAGATGATGACTGGGGCGAGGATGAAGAGTCTAATTATAGACCTAAAAGACCCAAAAGGATGCTGAACAACACTGCAAGAAAATACTCCACTGAACGCAAATTTAAAAAGCCTGCTGGAAAATCCAAGTCATCCAAAAAAATTCCAATAACAAAATCGGGAGTGAAAAAGTACCCGTGCCCAGATTGTGGGATTGTCTTTTTTTATGAATCCAACCTAATTGAGCACCAGGTATTCCACAAAGAGGCAGACCTGCCAGGTGTAAAGGAAAAACGTCTTCGTAGGAATTCAAACGTCTTTTTTTATAAATCCAACCTAATCGAGCACCAGGTATTTCACAAAGAGGCAGACCTGCCAGGTGTAAAGGAAAAACGTCTTCGTAAGAATTCAAACGTCTTTTTTTATAAATCCAACCGAATCGAGCACCAGGTATTCCACAAAGAGGCAGACCTGCCAGGTCTAAAGGAAAAACCTCTTTGTAAGAATTCAAATGCCAGTGTAAACAGAAAAGTAAGCAAATCAAAATACAATGACAAGAAGAAGCGTTGCAATGAGCGGAAAAGTGCAAGTAAAAATCAGCAAACAACCCAAGAAAAGAAACCACACCCATGCGATGAATGTGAAAGGTCTTTCAATGCTTATGAAATGTTGCTTCAACACAAGAGGGTTCATGCAAGCAAGAAAGCTTTCATGCACGTGGACGGGAAGCATCATCAGAAAACCCCAGAAAAGAAGCCACACTCGTGTGATGAATGTGAAAAGTCTTTCAATGCGTATGAAATGTTGCTTCAGCATAAGAGAGTTCACGCAAACAAAAAAGCTTCCAAGTGGAATGATGAGGAGAAAAATGTTAGCGAACCCAAAAGTGATAGCGAAACCAAAGTGGAGTCAGAAAAGAAACCTTACCCTTGTAGTGATTGTGATCTGTCTTTTAATTCTGCTCCATTGCTGCTTCAACACCAGAATGTTCATACAAAAGCAAACGTTTCCACCAGGGTTGATGAAAAGGAAAGTGTTGGTACACCCAAGGTTGAGACAAAAGCATCAGAAAAGAGACCTTACCCATGTAGTGAGTGTGATCTGTCTTTTAATTCTTCTTTGTTACTGCTTCAACACCAGAACGTTCACACAAAAGAAATAGTTTCCACGAGGATTGATGAAAAGGAAAGTGTTGGTACACCCATGGTTGAGACAAAAGCAATAGAAAAGAAGCCTTACCCATGTAGTGAGTGTGATCTGTCTTTTAATTCTTCTTTGATACTGCTTCAACACCAGAACGTTCATACAATAGAAAAAGTTTCCACGAGGATTGATGAAAAGGAAAGTGTTGGTACACCCATGGTTGAGACAAAAGCAATAGAAAAGAAGCCTTACCCATGTAGTGAGTGTGATCGGTCTTTTAATTCTTCTTTGTTACTGCTTCAACACCAGAACGTTCACACAAAAGAAATAGTTTTCACGAGGATTGATGAAAAGGAAAGTGTTGGTACACCCAAGGTTGAGACAAAAGGATCAGAAAAGAAACCTTACCCATGTAGTGAGTGTGATCTGTCTTTTAATTCTTCTTTGATACTGCTTCAACACCAGAACGTTCATACAATAGAAAAAGTTTCCACGAGGATTGATGAAAAGGAAAGTGTTGGTACACCCAAGGTTGAGACAAAAGCATCAGGAAAGAAACCTTACCCTTGCACCGAATGTGAAATGTCTTTTAATTCTTCAGTAATATTGCTTCTACACCAGAAAGTCCATGCAAATGGAAAAGACTCCATACATCATGACAAAAAGAATACTGTGCATGAACTTGACAACCTAGTCACAGACAAAACGTCGACATGCTGTGAAATCGAGAAGTGTTCCCATGATTCTTCAGCACCTCAACAACCGATGACTGACACTAGCTTAAACGCATTAATATGTTCAGATGAGAACCGTGTGAGTACACTTGAGAACAATGCCCCAGAAAAGACAAGTGATGAAAGCGAAAAGTCTTTGACCTCTTCTTCAATGCCACTCCAACAGCAGAGGGCTCACACAAAAGAAGAACGTTCCATGCAAAGTGATGAGAAGAAAGGTGATAGTAAACTGATGGGTGAGACAAAAGCCTCAGAAAAGAAACCTTACCCTTGTAGTGAGTGTGATCTGTCTTTTAATTCCGCTCCATTGCTGCTTCAACACCAGAAGACTCACACAAAAGAAAAACGTTCCATTCAAAGTGATGAGAAGAAAGGTGATAGTAAACTGATGGGTGAGACAAAAGCTGCCGAAAAGAAACCTTACCCATGTAGTGAGTGTGATCTGTCTTTTAATTCTTCTTTGGTACTGCTTCAACACCAGAACATTCATACAAAAGAAAAAGATTCCACCAGGATTGATGAAAAGGAAAGTGTTGGTTCACCCAAGGTTGAGACAAAAGCCTCCGAAAAGAAACCCTACCCATGTAGTGAGTGCGATCTGTCTTTTAATACTTCTTTGGTACTGCTTCAACACCAGAACGTTCATACAAAAGAAAAAGTTTCCACCAGGATTGATGAAAACGAAAGAGTTGGTACACCCATGGTTGAGACAAAAGCATCAAAAAAGAAACCTTACCCTTGCACCGAATGTGAAATGTCTTTTAATGCTTCAGCAATATTGCTTCTACACCAGAAAGTCCACGCAAATGGAAAAGACTCCGTACATCATGACGAAAAGAATACTGTGCATGAACTTGACAACCTAGTCACAGACAAAACGTCGACATGCTGTGAAAGCGAGAAGTGTTTCCATGATTCTTCAGCACGTCAGCAACCGAAGACTGACGCTAGCTTAAACGCATCAATATGTTCAGATGAGAACCGTGTGAGTACACTTGAGAATAATGCCCGAGAAAAGACAAGTGATGAAAGCGAAAAGTCTTTGATCCCTTTTTCAATGCCACTCCAAAGGCAGGAGGCTCAAACAAAAGAGGAACGTTCCATGCAAACTGATGAGAAGAAAGGTGATAGTAAACTGATGGGTGAGACAAAAACCTTCGAAAAGAAACCTTACCCATGTAATGAGTGTCATCTGTCTTTTAATTCTTCTTTGGTACTGCTTCAACACCAGAATGTTCATGCAAAAGAAAAAGTTTCCACCAGGATTGATGAAAAGGAAAGTGTTGGTTCACCCAAGGTTGAGACAAAAGCCTCCGAAAAGAAACCCTACCCATGTAGTAAGTGTGATCTGTCTTTTAATTCTTCTTTGGTACTGCTTCAACACCAGAACATTCATGCAAAAGAAAAAGTTTCCACCAGGATTGATGAAAAGGAAAGTGTTGGTACACCCATGGTTGAGACAAAAGCCTCCGAAAAGAAACCTTACCCATGTAGTGAGTGTGATCTGTCTTTTAATTCTTCTTTGGTACTGCTTCAACACGAGAAGATTCATACAAAAGAAAAACTTTCCACGAGGATTGATGAAAAGGAAAGTGTTGGTACACCCAGGGTTGAGACAAAAGCATCAGAAAAGAAACCTTACCCTTGCACCGAATGTGAAATGTCTTTTAATGCTTCAGCAATATTGCTTCTACACCAGAAAGTCCATGCAAATGGAAAAGACTCCGTACATCATGACGAAAAGAATACTGTGCATGAACTTGACAACCTAGTCACAGACAGAACGTCGACATGCTGTGAAAGCGAGAAGTGTTCCCATGATTCTTCAGCACCTCAACAATCGAAGACTGACACTAGCTTAAACGCATCAATATGTTCAGATGAGAACCGTGTCAGTACACTTGAGAACAATGCCCCAGAAAAGACAAGTGATGAAAGCGAGAAGTCTTTGACCCCTTCTTCAATGCCACTCCAACAGCAGACACTCCCCACAAGTACAAAAACGTGCATGTGTAATGTCTGTGGGAAACGTTTTAGCAAATCCTCACTGCTGATCATACACAGACGAGTACACATTCGATACTTTGCATGTAGTGAATGTGGAAAGCGTTTCAGTGCATTATCAAGCTTGAAGGTACACCAAATAAAACACGTAAAACACAAAAGTTCAAAATCATATTCCTGCAATGAATGTGGGAAGACCTTCAAGATCCCCTCATGCTTAAAGCTCCACCAGCGTATACACACCTTGGAGAATGATTCTTCAGCACCTCAACAATCGAAGACTGACACTAGCTTAAACGCATCAATACGTTCAGATGAGAACCGTGTGAGTACACTTGAGAACAATGCCCCAGAAAAGACAAGTGATGAAAGCGAGAAGTCTTTGACCCCTTCTTCAATGCCACTCCAACAGCAGAAGCTCCCCACAAGTGCAAAAACGTGCACGTGTAATGTCTGTGGGAAATCATTTAGCAAATCCTCACTGCTGATCATACACAGACGAGTACACATTAGATACTTTGCATGTAGTGAATGTGGGAAGAGATTCAGTGCATTATCAAGCTTGAAAGTACACCAAATAAAACACGTAAAACACAAAAGTTCAAAATCCTATTCCTGCAATGAATGTGGGAAGACCTTCAAGATCCCCTCATGCTTAAAGCTCCACCAGCGTATACACACCTTGGAGAATGATTCTTCAGCACCTCAACAATCGAAGACTGACACTAGCTTAAACGCATCAATACGTTCAGATGAGAACCGTGTGAGTACACTTGAGAACAATGCCCCAAAAAAGACAAGTGATGAAAGCGAAAAGTTTTTGATCCCTTTTTCAATGCCACTCCAAAGGCAGGAGGCTCAAACAAAAGAGGAACGTTCCATGCAAACTGATGAGAAGAAAGGTGATAGTAAACTGATGGGTGAGACAAAAACCTTCGAAAAGAAACCTTACCCATGTAATGAGTGTCATCTGTCTTTTAATTCTTCTTTGGTACTGCTTCAACACCAGAATGTTCATGCAAAAGAAAAAGTTTCCACCAGGATTGATGAAAAGGAAAGTGTTGGTTCACCCAAGGTTGAGACAAAAGCCTCCGAAAAGAAACCCTACCCATGTAGTAAGTGTGATCTGTCTTTTAATTCTTCTTTGGTACTGCTTCAACACCAGAACATTCATGCAAAAGAAAAAGTTTCCACCAGGATTGATGAAAAGGAAAGTGTTGGTACACCCATGGTTGAGACAAAAGCCTCCGAAAAGAAACCTTACCCATGTAGTGAGTGTGATCTGTCTTTTAATTCTTCTTTGGTACTGCTTCAACACGAGAAGATTCATACAAAAGAAAAACTTTCCACGAGGATTGATGAAAAGGAAAGTGTTGGTACACCCAGGGTTGAGACAAAAGCATCAGAAAAGAAACCTTACCCTTGCACCGAATGTGAAATGTCTTTTAATGCTTCAGCAATATTGCTTCTACACCAGAAAGTCCATGCAAATGGAAAAGACTCCGTACATCATGACGAAAAGAATACTGTGCATGAACTTGACAACCTAGTCACAGACAGAACGTCGACATGCTGTGAAAGCGAGAAGTGTTCCCATGATTCTTCAGCACCTCAACAATCGAAGACTGACACTAGCTTAAACGCATCAATATGTTCAGATGAGAACCGTGTCAGTACACTTGAGAACAATGCCCCAGAAAAGACAAGTGATGAAAGCGAGAAGTCTTTGACCCCTTCTTCAATGCCACTCCAACAGCAGACACTCCCCACAAGTACAAAAACGTGCATGTGTAATGTCTGTGGGAAACGTTTTAGCAAATCCTCACTGCTGATCATACACAGACGAGTACACATTCGATACTTTGCATGTAGTGAATGTGGAAAGCGTTTCAGTGCATTATCAAGCTTGAAGGTACACCAAATAAAACACGTAAAACACAAAAGTTCAAAATCATATTCCTGCAATGAATGTGGGAAGACCTTCAAGATCCCCTCATGCTTAAAGCTCCACCAGCGTATACACACCTTGGAGAATGATTCTTCAGCACCTCAACAATCGAAGACTGACACTAGCTTAAACGCATCAATACGTTCAGATGAGAACCGTGTGAGTACACTTGAGAACAATGCCCCAGAAAAGACAAGTGATGAAAGCGAGAAGTCTTTGACCCCTTCTTCAATGCCACTCCAACAGCAGAAGCTCCGCACAAGTGCAAAAACGTGCACGTGTAATGTCTGTGGGAAATCATTTAGCAAATCCTCACTGCTGATCATACACAGACGAGTACACATTAGATACTTTGCATGTAGTGAATGTGGGAAGAGATTCAGTGCATTATCAAGCTTGAAAGTACACCAAATAAAACACGTAAAACACAAAAGTTCAAAATCCTATTCCTGCAATGAATGTGGGAAGACCTTCAAGATCCCCTCATGCTTAAAGCTCCACCAGCGTATACACACCTTGGAGAATGATTCTTCAGCACCTCAACAATCGAAGACTGACACTAGCTTAAACGCATCAATACGTTCAGATGAGAACCGTGTGAGTACACTTGAGAACAATGCCCCAAAAAAGACAAGTGATGAAAGCGAAAAGTCTTTGACCCCTTCTTCAATGCCACTCCAACAGCAGAAGCTCCCCACAAGTGCAAAAACGTGCACGTGTAATGTCTGTGGGAAATCATTTAGCAAATCCTCACTGCTGATCATACACAGACGAGTACACATTAGATACTTTGCATGTAGTGAATGTGGGAAGAGTTTCAGTGCATTATCAAGCTTGAAGGTACACCAAATAAAACACGTAAAACACAAATGTTCAAAATCCTATTCCTGCAATGAATGTGGGAAGACCTTCAAGATCCCCTCATGCTTAAAGCTCCACCAGCGTATACACACCTTGGAGAAATGGAGAGACAAACGGGGGTCCGGCTCCAGGAGACGGGGTCTGAAAAAACCCAAGTTTGGGAAAAAAAAGCCCTAAAGGGGATCTGACTGTCTCCAGTGTCTTCTACAAACAACCTGCCCAATCCACAGACGTGCTGCCTTTATGAAAGCGACACCATAAGTGATCTGTGTTTGGTCATCAAAGGTTGTACGAAGAGAGACGTCTGTGCGCCATTAAGTGTGGAAATAAAATTCATTGTATTGTTGAATTCATCCTGGAGAAAAAGCAATAAACTGTAAAACAAGCCAATGGCATACAATAAATAGAAGAGTTTAATAGCGAGAGGAAAAGGTAGAAAGTTCTCTCCTTTTATGCTACGAAAGTGGCAGCAACCAAGAGAGGGTATTGTTGATCATGGTCCCCAAGTATGCAATAAACTGAAATGAGATTCGCAGTCCAGCAGTAAAAGTACTAAACGGCACCGCAAAATAACACTTGCTGCCAGAGATAAAATAGTATACTAGAAAGGAAATTACTCTGCAAGAGCCTTTACCTAATAACATGAGGGGCAGAGGAAATAAATGATGTATTTTGAGCAGGAACCATAGTCATTCTAACCATAACTCCATGTTGCAGATTTCTTATAATGGAAGAGACACGGTCCATCACATTCAAAGTTCTGATCGCAGAATCTGAACAGTTGTCTTCAGATGACCTCTCAGTGGAAACCTAGCAAGGCTTCTTGATAGAAGAAAGGCAAAAGCTGTGTCATCTTCATGCCAATTATTTGAGCAAGGCTTGGATCAGTCTTTTGGCTTCTAGCTATAATCCCCTGCCCAAAATTGCCGTTCACCTTGTAAAGCTGGGCATTACAAATATATCTTTTGCAGTGCATTTATTACTAAAATAGCAATAAAATCTGTCACCCGCTCCCACCACTCCTAAGTGGTGCCCATATGTTCTATGTCATCTTCAGTGAATTACCTGCTCTGCTAACAACTGTCGACAAATGGTTAATGTACTCGGACAGGGTGAACCAGTGGTTCATCTTCCATCTTTTCTCTTGTGAAACAATCACAAACATGAAAGTCTGTCCTTAACCTTATAGTTGTTTATCAGTGCATCTTAAAACTAATTCTGTAAAATCATTTTCCATATATGGTGCTCGTTCTGAATGCAGCCTCATGTCCTGTGCAGTAAGGAAGCATTGAGCTTCTCCCCATGTCCTGCGCCCATCTTCTTACAGCCAACATCTGGATGCTGTGCAAGGAGTAGCATGACATTTTGTGTGCACGTGTATGATCATGTTAACAAGCACCGTATGTCATTTTGTCACCGTGCTATCAAGTACAAGATCACTTTTCGACAACAAGAAACCTTTGCTGAGTAGAAGAAACTGAGGAGAGACTATCCCTAAGCTGAAGTGCTGCTTGGGGGATTGGCCTGCAGTGGTTGCCTGACTGCCAAAGAAAGGAGACAGGAACTTTCAAGATACAAGATGGCTGCAGGGAAGGAGCTGCAGGGCTGAGCTCCAGGTCCGGGATCACTAAAGTATAAATCCCGACCAGATCGACCCCAGCCAGCCCCCCCTGATGATAGGTGAAACTAATTCACTCACCAGGCTGACCTCGGACGAAACGCGGATCTAAGATGCAGATCCAGCTGGGAGAAGGACGCTGGCTGCAGTGTGGTCAGTGCACCCTAAGGAAGTAATTCCTGGAGGCCTCGGAGCTCCACCGCAAACGAGGTGAACGAGGGAGACCCCCGGACCGGAGAAGCGTGGCAAATCCAGAAGGTTAGGACTCCTGAATCGAGGCACCGAGTCGCACAGCCATAGCTGCGTCACCTGACTGGGTAATGGCTGCTACTCACGGAGCCACAGAAGGATCCAGCCAGCTCTAAGACCACAGGAGGACCCGGAACACCTGGATCCTCCCGAACGGGGTGAAGTGGGTCAGTGATGACCCTTGAGGGAGACTGGGACGTCCCAAGACGGTAGCAGAACCCCGGGACACAACGCGGCAAGAGCCCCAGATGCCTGACCCAGTAATCGCCGCTAGAATCGAGACCGAAAGCACCTGTTAAGAAAAGTACAAGGCGGGTCATTTGAGACCCGCAACGCTACACAAGCTGTTCTGAGGAGGAAGCTGAGCTCCAGGACTCAACACTAGAGTAGCCCCTGATGCCTGACTGGGCTATTGCCGCCAATCTCAGATGAAAACAGCCTGTTTTAAGTCCTTAAGAAGACCTCGGACTGACGCAATTTTTAAGAAAAGTACAAAGCGGGGCATCTGAGACCAGCAACGCTACACAAGCTGTCCTGAGGCAGGAGCGGAGCCCCAGGACACAACACACTTGAGTAGCCCCTGATGCCTGATCCAGTAATGGCTGCCAGAATCGAGACTGAAAGCGTCCTGTTAAAAGGCCTTAAGACTACCTCGGACTGCTGCGATTTTTAAGAAAAGTACATGGTGGGTCATTTGAGATCCGCTGTAGGAGAGTAGGGTCTGCTTCCTATGGTTACCCCCACTTTTTGCTGTGCTTCACTGGATTTTAGGTCTCGTAGAGAGAGACCTAATGCCGTCCATCCACAAAGCTGACTTTTACGATCCGGATTTGGCCTCAGGCATTCACCCCAGCGCGACTTCTCCTCCCCCCTAATTACACCCCTCCTGTTTACTTCTTTGACGGCTGAGAGGCCGTGCTTCAAAGGGATCCGCTCCCCACCCCCTGCTTTAATTACATTAGCGGTAAAGGGCTTGGAACTTTACAATACTTCAAATCCAGCTTGCCTCCTCTTCCCCTGCTTGTTGGTGTTGGGTTTTAGTATTTAAACTATACCTACTGCCCTTGTTCAAGATGACTCGACTAAGGATCTTTACGTGGCATCGTTCTAGAATTTTAAAGACTTTAAGTTTGTGACTAGAAGCTAAGCTTGTTATGTATTCGTTCATATATGTTATTGCTGTTTGTGGCTAGTTTGAAACTATTGTTCCAGCAACGGATCATGTCCTAAGAATGGTTCGCTCAAAAAGCACATTTGTTTATTAACCTATTCAGTCTGACAGCACTTTTAGCCTTTTAATAAAACATGCTGAAACTAGGTCTCGGGAAATCCTCGGAGTGACAGACGCAAATGCAACAACGTTTTATCGTCCCACCACATGACAGACACACACTTTACAGATCACTGAGAGGCCTGAAAATAATAACTCGCGCAGGACTAACCTACTGGGAATTCATCCAGTAATTCCAGAACTGAAATTACATTCCACTTTCTCTGACTCCTGACGTATACAGTGAGGCAATTTTTTGAAAAGTAAACATTCTCCTAGTGAAAGCAGTTCAGAACGGTGCCTGGGGCAGTCCTTGGGAAGACGCTGGCCTGCGGTGTCCCCTTGTGTATTCATCTGTCACGGCTGGGTGGGCGGCCAGGTGGACCTATTGGGCGTCAGACCAAAAGCTCAAATGAGTTCCCCGATTCAAACGTAGTTAAATGTTGATATTTGCAAAGGGCAGAAAAATATGGCTGGGGTCGTGAAAAATTGGAAGCCATCCTAACGTGTCTGGACGACTGTCAGCACCACGACCCTAAAACGTCCCAAAAAACAACGCTGTGAGTGGCGCTTTTTTAAAAAACATACTTGCTGAGCAGGGAGGTAGCCAGTGTTGTCTGCCCTACAAATGAGGAAGGATCACAAGTAAGGCCCTTTCTCTCTACAAAACGTCAGAGCCCTTGGCAGCCCCATTGCGTGCACAACTATCGCTGTTTTGCTGTAGTCATGAGTTTTCACGTTGGTTCCTTTTTTTTCTTCTTTTTGAAATGATTCTGAATAGTCTTTTTGGAGGGGGGAGGAGAGGTTAAAAAAAGTGAGGCTTTGCATTTCGGAGCCACATACTTGACCTTAAAGCATCCCTCTTCGACTGCAGCTTCTTTCCGCGGCGCAGTGGAAGGACAAGTTGATCTGTCGTTCTCCTCAGACTCCGCCTGCCTGTATTGCTGTTGAGATTCTTGCAGCCGTACACTAGCCCAATGTCATTCTCGGAACCCTTCCGACTTTCTTTCTTAAAGTTTAAATGTATTCATATTTTTTTGTAGAAGGAGCGGCCCAGTGCTGAATGCCGCGCTATTGAATAAAAACCTCTGAAATAAACATGTTTGCACTGTTTGTTTCAAGTATGCTCTTTTAATATTCAGTAAAGGATCGTTTTTATTGGGCTCTCAAATTAAAATGTGCACCTATAAGATTAAAGTGTTTGTAATACATTTAAATTTGCTCATGAAACTACGCAGTATTAGAAGCCGCCATTTGACAGCACACGAGCCCCCCCCCCCTCAAGAAGCATTCCCTGTAAACTTTTTTTTGTCGTTCACCATTACGTCTAGTTTTGCTCTTGCTTGCCCATTACTGTTGTGCCACTGTCTGTCACATTCCCTTTTTGAATGAATGTACTTTGTTTCTTACATTATTTACCCCGGCTTCGCGTTTCAGCTATACAAAAGGCTCCCTGAGAGACCTTCAGAACAGAGTTGGCACACACCATATGATACACTGCCTCTTAATGTGTATCCGCTTGTCAAAATTGCATCAAACGTGCATTTGAAATTGAAGTTTTTTCAAATCTGTGACAATGCGGTAGAGAAAATTTTATTTTCAGCAGCAGATGATTCTCAGAGTCCCTACCAGTAGATTTATTATTGGGCAAACATTATGGCTGTCATTACAAGTTAAGCAGAAGAGATTGAGGTATATAGAGCAGCTGATAAATAAGGTTATTTATGCGTTGAAGTATTCACCACATTTGGTAAACTCCTTACATTCAGCATGCAAAAACACACTGAATTCCGCATGGCTTGCTTTTTGTTTGTTTTGTTTTTTTAACAGCCCTTTTCGTAATTCATATCCCTGTGCAAGCAATGTTCACATTGGATTCGGAATTTAGCCTTGAAGGTTTGATAAGAGCCTATGAGGAAAAATGAAATTTGGTATTGGCGTTTTGAACAGCGTAATCCATTGGCATAGTGGACGGTCAGCAAAGGGATGCTAATTTGAGTAGTTCAGTAGCAATAAAGATAGTAAAGATAGTTTTAAAATAATTCAGCGATTGGCTTCCAATATGTGAATTCAGATGAGACTGGTTTACAAAGAGTTGAGCATCTCTAAATATATTTGAAATGGAATCTCAGTAATTGGTAATTACTGCATGCTGCAATCCCATCTATCGGTTTTTTTTGTGCACGTTATGCCAACTCAGGCAGGAACCTGCCATAGAAAAATCAGCCTTGGTCCTGCTCCTATACGAACAGTCAAGGTCCACTATGAATGGGAACTCATGCAACCTCAGACTGGTTTTGCCCTATTTCTGCCTTTTTGTTGGGTGCAGCTCGAGTCCCATGGCACAATGAGCATGGGACCCACGCCTGGTGATACCCATTGCACTTAAGGCGTCGAACTGATGAAAAAAAAAAGTCATGTGTCTTCCTTGAATTAATATCAAGCACTTTATGTTCCCATTAGGAGGGAACCCGGCCTTACAGTTCGGGCTGGATTATTCCAATTGGAGCAGGACCAGGGCCTACTTGCAACAAGCATCTGCAATGCAGCAGGTCTCTAATTTCCGCAAGTTTGAGCGATTGGCATTGTAAATGACGATGCCTTTTTATGAATTGGTTATTAAAACCTAAGTAACCGAAGACATCAGGACCCTGCTTGACAATTGTGAGACCGCAGCCCTCATCCTCCTAGACCTCTCTGCCTACTTCGACACCGTCTGCCGCCGCACACTACGCGCATGCCTCCACGCCGCAGGGATCCGAGACAAGGCTCTGGATTGGACCACCTCCTTCCTCTTCGGCAGAACCTAAACTGTCCACCTCCCCCCATTCCGTTCCAAAGCCTCCGAGATAATCTGCGGTCTACCCCAGGGATCCTCCCTCGGCCCCACGCTGTTCAACATTTACACGGCCCGCTCGCACACGTAGCCCGACAGCATGACCTCAACATAATCTCCTACGCCGATGACTCTCGGCTGATCCTCTCCCTCACCAAGGACCCCATCACAGCCAAAGCCAACCTCCACAAAGGAATGAAGGCCACATCACTCAGGGACTCCACCACATCACTCAGGGACTCCACCACATCACGCAGGGACTCCACCACGTCACGCAGGGACTCCACCACGTCACGCAGGGACTCCACCACATCACGCAGGGACTCCACCACATCACGCAGGGACTCCACCACATCACTTGGGGACTCCACCACATCACCCGGGGACTCCACCACATCACCCGGGGACTCCACCACATCACCCGGGGACTCCACCACATCACCCGGGGACTCTACCACATCACCCGGGGACTCTACCACCTCACAGGGGACTCTACCACATCACCCGGGGACTCTACCACATCACCCGGGAACTCCACCACATCACCCGGGGACCCCACCACATCACTCGGGGACCCCACCACATCACTCGGGGACCCCACCACATCACTCGGGGACCCCACCACATCACTCGGGGACTCCACCACATCACTCGGGGACTCCACCACATCACTCGGGGACTCCACCACATCACCCGGGGACTCTACCACATCACCCGGGGACTCCACCACATCACTCGGGACTCCACCACATCACTTGGGGACTCCACCACATCACTCGGGGACTCCACCACATCACTCGGGGACTCCACCACATCACTCAGCCCAACCACATCATCACTCTGCACCACAACAGCACTGTCCTTGCTTGCTACCAATAAGCATTGCCATAGCCAATAGGACTCGCATTAGGAAAGTGTAAGCTATTGGCTTTGTGAATAACAATGCTATTAATTTATATATTTTCAAAGCCAACACATATTAAACAAAAAAGTGTCATTTACAATACCAATAGCTCACACTTTCCTAATGCGAGACCTATTGCATTGAAAATGCTTGTTTTACTTTAGTATGGCTGTGGCCCTGCTAATAAGACCCACAGCCTAGCTGTACTCTCTAAATTGATACCATGTACTTTAGTATTAAATCTTTTTATTAAGAGAAAAGGCATCACAAGAGGTACAGCGGCTCGTGTTTGAAGTGGCACGGGCCCACCAATGATAATACAGGCATCTAGGCAGGTCTGTAATGAGCTCCATTCAGTTAGCGTTATACACAGCAAGCCGCCTACAACCCAACTGGGCCGGCCGCGTTGTAAAGGTTCAGGAGCCGTCTATGGTTGCATTATGTCATAAAACGGAAAAAAACAACCCCAACAAGTCCCCCTCCCAACACCACCCACACCACCCCCCTCCTTGTCCATCGAGTAAGAAACCAGCAGGAGACTGACATCACCTTAAAGGGTTTCCTGGGAGGTAACTCACCTCCGGGCTTTCGGCCTATGTGACTGTTTTTTAGGATCTGCGAGTGGGATATCAGCCAGGCTCATCAGCAGTCGCAGGTAGCGTGGACAGCTCAGCTCCCTGAACTCCTCCGTGAGTAGGGTCAAGAACGGCCGCCAGAGTTCCGCAAGCTCTGCACCTTTCCCCGCTCTTGCCAACGATAATTTCGCCATACCTAGTACCATCCAGAGCCTATGTAGCCACCCAAGTTGCAGAGGGGGTTGAGTGTCCCTCCGGTGTGCCACAATGTTCTGTATCGCTGCCCCCAGTGCAATCGCTATACGTCTCCCCCTCATGGACTTCAGGGGGTACATCAAGGAGTTAGGGAGGCCAAGCAGCACATAGGCGGGGAATCGGGGAAGTTGTGTGTCCAGGTGCATGACTATTAAGTCTAGGATTGAGGTCCAGTAAGGTTGTAAACGTTCACAGCTCCACAGTAAGTGTTCTAGCGTGCTGAGCTCTCCACACTCCCTCCAGCAGCAATCGCTAACTCGGGGGTCCCAGCGGTGTAGGCGTTCAGGTGTATGATACCAATAAGTGACCACTTTGGTCAGTGTTTCAGTAAGGCCCATGTGGTAGGCTGAGTGTCTAGCCCTGTGGTATATGCCTTCCCACTCCTTGCGTGTGAGCTCTCTCCCCAGATCTCTCTCCCATCTGGCCCTCCCCGCATTGTATGAGTGGATGTTGGTGAGAAGTAGGTGTTGGTACAGGTCAGAGAGCAGCTTTTTGTCGTATGGCGTGAGGGGTCGCTGCGCACCGGGTTTAATTGATGGGTGTAGGACCCAGTGATGGACCTGCTGGTAGGGCAGGCGGTCTGCCTCCGGTATGCCATAATCCTCTTTCACCTTCTGGAAGGGGAGGATACCGCTACGGTCAAACATGTGTCCCACGTCTCTGCAGGGCGTCTTCCTCCAAACCACGAACGCCTGAGGGTCGAGGCCAGGGGAAAAGTCTGGGTTGCCGAAGATCGGTGTCATCGGGGAGGGAAATGAAGTGAGACCCCGCCGTACCGCTGAACTGTCCCATGTGCTCAGGACCGTGCTCGTGATCGGCGACGCATAGAGATTGGGTGGCCTATGGCGGCGCGGTAAGAACGGGACGCCCTGAAGCGGCGACCTGCCACCGCCTGGTCTTGGAAGAGCCAGTGTTTACTGGACTCCAGTTGGTACAATTGAACTAACGTGCGCAGCTGGGCGGCCTGAAAGTATAGAGTGAGGTCGGGTATGTGAGAAGTTGGCCCGATATGCAGCGTTCGCTATTCTAGCGACCGCTATGTATCGTTCCAAACGACCCTTATGGTGATTGGTTGTAAGTCAACCTTTAGACCAGCTATCCTAGTAGCGTGGATACGAGCAGTCTAAGGCTAAAGACTCGAGAGGGCGCGTTAAGCCAGCTGTAATACCATCACATACCCCTTGAACACCCAGTGAAAGGACACCACACAAGTGTTATGAAAATAAACAGTATATTTATTAAGAATCACAACAGCCCTGTAGAGGACAGGGTACTAAGCACAAACCAAATCTCTTAGGAAAATACTTCAAGTGCACAATTAAAACAAGTGTCCGAGGACACGGAAAGTTTAGTGGTCTCGGGCGGACCCGATAAGGCAAGTCGGAAGCGAGGGACTCAGGACCCTAGAGTAAAGAGGCTATGCAGGCACCTAAATGCCGAGTTACCTAGCCACGAGGGCTGCGGCTGCACAAGTCGTACAGGCGTCGGGGTCTTCGCTGACGAGCCAGGAGCCGGAAGAAAAGGAGTTGCTGGCCGGCGACCAGTGATGAATAGTTCGTAGAGATCCAAGCCTGGATCAGAGATCGATGACACCTGAAAGCAGAGGGGACCAAGTTCGCACTACTAGCCAGTAGTCAGAGGGTACCAGGAGGGCACCGGTTGGCCGTCACCTCGACCAGGTGAGTGGGCGACGCTAGGCTCTGCAGTCTCACGGACCAGGAGGCGTGTCGGCGACCAGGATGGAGGTGCGAGCTGTCCCACGAAGGATGATGCTGTCGGCGTCGCTGGGCCCAGGATTGGGGCAACAAGCCTTGGCAGATCTCGGGCCACGTGGTGGGCCTAAGATGGCGTCTTGGAGGGACCAGGAGGGTCCGGGGAGCTCCTCTCGGAAAAGGGAGCAAGGGCCGGTCTGGAGCAACCAGACCAGCAGTGTTGGTTGTCGGATGTCGTCAAGGAAGGGCACAAGCCAGCGGCTAGTGACCAGACAACGTGCTGAGCAGCGAGCAGAAGGGCCCCACGCAGATCGTGGAGATGCTGGGAGACTGCACTTCGGTGCTGGAGCGGCTCAGGGTCGGGGCTTCTCGGACCCCAGAGCACTCACCAGAGAATTACTTCGATGGTCGTGCTGGTTAAGAAAGCGTGCAGGTTTTGATGATGGCCGGTCCCTCGAGGTCTCGTCGCACCCACAGATCACAGCTGAGCTGATGACGTGGGTAGAGGTCAGAGGTGCCAGGGAAGCCGGTTCTCGTCGAGCTGGGCCGTCGGATCCTTGAGGAAGGACTTGCAGCAAACCGCAGAGTTCTTAGATGGTGCCCGCTGATGCAGGGTGACTACTCCTTAGTCACAAGGGAGAAATCTTGAGAAGAGTCTCGAAGTCCTTTCGTAGAAAGTATTCTTGATTCAAAGATGATCTAATTTGGAAGGGTCCCCGCTCCGGCCTTTATTCTAAAGAAAGGGGTGGGTACATGACTAGGTCCTGCCCTAAGGGTGGGACCAGGAAGGGGGGTAGTTACACCCCTCTCCCCTGCCGGACTTTCCCCAGGCCAGGGCTGGCGCCCCTGGAACTGGTTCTGACCGGCAGATGCGTAGTGAGCACCGGGGTGCCACTCCGCAGTCACCTTCTCGCAAAAGCCCTACCTACCCAGAATACACAAACCCTGTCTGGGACGGTGCGAACACCGCCCTCGACAGGAAACCCTTTGTCCAAGCGCTCCTCGCTGGAAGGACTCCCAGCAGCAGGAGGTCAGACTCGTGTCTGTGGTGGCAGCATCCATTTTGTGGAGCTGAGGCTTTAGTTAACTTTAACCGGGGTTCACAGTTACGTACATGTCGTGTCCCTCTAGAAGGGTGGAATGCTAACCTCGTCGCCAGAATTGGTGAGAGGGCAGCATCCCGATTCGTATGACACCTTACTCGACATGCCTTGATAACGCGACACCGAAGTTACCGATGTGGTACGCGTTATCATGGAACAGCCATTGGGTCTTGATTCCGCAAGCTGCAACCGGGCTCGGCTCGGGCCAGAACCTAGTTCACACGAGCCCACGCACTCTGCCTTCAGGATTGTCAAGGCCTGCCATAGGAGTGACTGATAGGAACTCGGGTGTCCATTGTATGGTTAGATATAGAACTACTATACCTAAAGCGAAGGGTGATTACACGACTTCGCCCCAGCTGTCGTGCAGCCAGTTGTGTCAAATTTAGGAGGCCAGCCAGGGGTGGCATAATACATGCTGCAGCCCCTGGCGGCCCTGGGTACACCTATGCCCTGAGTTACAGGGTCTGATAAGGTGGCCCAGTACCAATTGGTAAATGCACCTAGGGTACATATCGTAATTTAGAAAGAGAACAGCCAGGCTGTGGGTCTGATTGGCAGGCCCACAGCCAGAGAAAGTCGTAAACCAGTGAAACAAAAGCAAAAAATCTGGGTGATCATAGGATTGCAGACACTACTCTCCTACATGACCCCCCCCCCAAACGTCGGAACAATAACCTAACCTTGACCAGGTGAGTCTTCTTGTTCTAAGTGGAAATATCTGGAGAGCCCATCGGCATTGCCATGATCAGTACCAGGTCTATGTTCCACTGTAAAGTCCATCCCCTGTAGGGAAATGGACCACCTAAGCAGTTTGGGGTTTTCACCCTTCATCTGATTTAGCCACAAGAGGGGCTTATGGTCGGTCTGAATCTTGAAGTGAGTGCCAAACAAGTATGGCCTCAGCTTGTTCAGGGCCCAAACCACAGCAAAGGCCTCCCTCTCGATAGCTGACCAATTCTTCTCTCTAGGGGTCAGCCTTCTGCTTATAAAAGCAATGGGCTGGTCTTGACCATCAAAATTCAGTTGAGAAAGAACAGCTCCCACACCCAACTCAGAAGCATCTGTTTGGACAATGAATGGATTGGAGTAGTCCGGACTCTTAAGGATAGGCGCCGTGCACATGGCCTGCTTTAGGTCATCGAATGCTTTTTGACAGCTCGCTGTCCACTGAACCTTTTTTGGCATTTTCTTGCTTGTCATTTCGTTTAATGGTGTCACGATGGAACCATAGTTCCTGACAAACTTCCGGTAGTATCCAGTCAGGCCCAAGAAAGCTCGAACCTGAGTCTGGGTGGTTGGAGGAGCCCAGTCCCTGATTGACTGTATTTTGCTCTCCAGTGGCTGAACCTGGCCTCCACCTACAAGGTGGCCCAGGTATACAACCTGTGTCTGCCCTATCTGGCACTTGGTGGCCTTGATAGTGAGGCCTGCGGCTTGCAGAGCCTCTAACGCTTTCCGCAGGTGGACCAGGTGATCCTCCCAGGTGGAGCTAAAGACAGCAATATCGTCCAGATACGCCGCACAGAAGTCATCCAGCCCAGTAAGGACTTGATTCACCAACCTTTGGAAGGTGGCAGGTGCATTTTTCAGACCAAAGGGCATCACCACGAACTGATAATGCCCACCAGGGGTAGAAAATGCGGTCTTAGGCTTGGCGTCCTCAGCTAACCTGATTTGCCAATACCCAGCTGTCAGGTCAAACGTACTTAGGTAGTTGGCCGAAGCCAATCTATCGATAAGCTCGTCTGCCCTTGGTATTGGGTGGGCGTCAGTCTTAGTGACTGCATTGAGACCCCTGTAGTCTACGCAGAACCTCATCTCTTTCTTACCGCCCGGGGTGTGAGGTTTCGGCACTAGAACTACGGGACTAGCCCAAGGGCTATCCGAGGGTTCAATGACTCCCAGCTCCAACATTTTCTGCACTTCACTCTTGATGCAGTCTCTAACGTGATCAGGCTGCCGGTAGATTTTACTCTTGACGGGCAAGCTGTCACCAGTGTCAACCTCATGGGTGCACCAATCGGTCTGACTGGGTGTTAGAGAGAACATATGTCTGAAAGACTGAAGAACCTGTTTACAGTCTTTCTGTTGATGTTCGGAGAGGCTGCCACAAAAGACAACACCATCCACCGATCCATCGTCAGGATTCTGAGTGAGCAGGTCGGGGAGAGGGTCACTCTCCTCTTCCTGTCCCTCATCTAGGGCCATGAGCGAACTCATGTCCTTCCTGTCGACATATGCCTTTAGCCTGTTGACATGAAGCACCCTGTGGGGGCTTCGGGGAGTTCCCAGGTCGACCAGGTAGGTAACCTCTCCCTTTTTCTCCAGGATGGTGTAGGGCCCGGACCATTTGTCCTTGAGTGCTGCTGGGGCCACTGGCTCCAACACCCACACCTTCTGTCCGGGCTGGTAAACAGTCAAGACAGCCTTTTGGTCATGCCAAGCTTTTTGGAGTTCTTGGCTGGCCTTAAGGTTTTCAGATGCCTTCTCCATGTATTCAGCCATCCGCGAGCGGAGGCCAAGCACATAGTCCACTATGTTGGCTGCAGGCTTTTTGAGAGGTCTCTCCCATCCTTCCTTCACCAAACACAGGGGTCCTCTTACAGGATGCCCGTACAGAAGTTCAAAAGGGCTGTAGCCAACCCCCTTCTGTGGGACCTCTCTGTACGCGAACAAAAGGCAGGTGATCAGGACGTTCCATCTACGCCGAAGCTTTTCCGGTAGTCCATGAATCATCCCTTTTAGGGTCCTGTTGAATCTCTCAACAAGCCCATTGCATTGTGGATGATAGGGTGTAGTGAACTTGTAGTTGACACCACATTCCTTCCACATAGCAGTTAAGTAGCTCGACATAAAGTTTGCACCTCTGTCGGAGACGACCTCCTTAGGGAAGCCCACTCTGGAGAATACTCCAACTAGGGCTCTTGCCACAACAGGTGCTGTAGTGGTCCTAAGGGGAATAGCTTCAGGATACCTGGTGGCATGATCCACTACCACCAGTATAAACTTGTGCCCTGATGCTGTTGGTGGTTCCATGGGACCGACGATGTCGATCCCCACCCGTTCAAAGGGCACCCCCACCACTGGCATTGGTATAAGGGGGGCCTTTGTCGTGCCACCTGACTTACCACTGGCTTGGCAAGTGACACAGGAGCGGCAAAACTCCTTGGTATCTTCGTTCATATGAGGCCAGTGAAAGTGCGAGACAAGCCTGTCCCACGTCTTCGTCTGGCCTAAGTGACCTGCTAAGGGAATCTCGTGGGCCAAGGTAAGGAGGAAACCTCGCTGAGACAAGGGTACAACCAGCCTCCTGGTCATGCCAGGCTTGGGGTCTCTTGACTCAGTGTACAGGAGTCCATCTTCCCAGTATACCTTGTGGGTACCTGTGGCGTTCCCAGCAGCCTCAGCAGCAGCCTGCTGTCTGAGGGGTTCAAGAGAAGGGCAGTCTAACTGGTCCTTCCCAAGGTCCTCCCTTGAGGGTCCCCCTGAACCCAAGAATTCAACTTGATCAAGTTCGAACTCTCTAGGCTCAGTTTCCCTCAATTCCTGTAGGTCAGCCTCCTCTGAGACTTGATCCACGACCTGGGGCAAGGGGGAAGGCGCAGCCTTAACCCTACCGCTCTTTTTCTTGGGAGGTGTCTGGTCTGTTGTTCCAGGATCCAGCACCTGTTCAGTGGGGCATTTTCTGACCTGTGACCTGGTCACAGCTAACACATGTGCTGGCAAGCCTAACATTTCCATGTGAGTCCGGTGCTCCACTTCTGACCATTGTGATGACTCCAAATCATTGCCCAACAAACAATCCACTGGGAGGTCTGAACTAACTACAACCTTCTTTTGGCCAGTTACCCCTCCCCAGGAGAAAGCTACAATTTCCATACTGTGATTGGTAGTGACATTGCTTGCATTGGTCACCAGGAATTCTGTACCTGGCATGATCTGTCCAGGGTCCACAAAGTTAGGTGTCACCATGGTGACACTGGCACAAGTGTCCCTATAGGCCTGAGCCATTTTTCCATTTATGAAAGGTGTCTGTCTGTATTTGCCCAAAGTATTGGGGCTTACGTCAGGGGATATATCCACATCCCCTGTACTGACAAGGACAGCCTGAGTGAGTGTACCAACTAAGTTGTCACGCCCCTCAGAACCCAGGATTAACCCTACTAAACCCTTGGGAGGTGCACTACCACTGCTGGCTGTACTAGGGGGCACAGGTGCCTTAGGGGCTGCAGTGGCAGGAGTATGCCCTCCTCCTTTCTTGGTGCACTCACTAAACCAGTGAGATTTACTTTTGCAGTATTGGCACCACCTTTTAGATTGGCCTTCTTTCTTCTTTTGGGGAGCCTGACCCCCACCCTCTTTGGGTTGTTGGGGACCTGTCGAAGACTTCTGGTCATTTTGTTCCCCTTTAGAATCTTTACCCTTCTGGTCTGCTTTCTTCTGACCACCTTGATTCTGGCCCTGGTTCTGTTTAACTCTTGTTCGAACCCATCTGTCTGCCTTCTTTCCCAATTCTTGGGGAGAGGTCAGATCCGAGTCGACAAGATGCTGATGCAACAACTGGTTCTGACAATTGTTTAAAATTTGTTCTCTCATCATCAAATTATACAATCCTTCGTAATCAGTAACCTTACTGCCCAGCAACCAGCCCTCAAAAGCCTTAGTGGCACAATCGACAAAGTCAGACCAATCTTGAGACTGAGTTTTCTGGGTATCCCGGAACAGCACCCTGTACTGCTCCGTGGTTAGGCCAAACCCTTCAACCAGTGTACTCTTCAAGACGTGGTAATTATTAGCATCCTCTACCCTTGTGGTGAGGAGCTTGTCTCTACCTTTACCTTCAAAGGAGAGCCACAAGATAGCTGCCCACTGACTCTGGGGAACACCCTGCACAGTGCAGGCTCTCTCCAAAGCAGTAATCCATTTGTGGATGTCGTCCCCTTGTTTAAAGGGGGGCACTATCTTACCAAGGTGTTTCGTATCAAAACTCCTTTCCCTATTGCTAGGTACAATGCTGCCACCAGTGGGGACTGCCCCACTTAACTGTTGCTCTCTAGCAAAGGCGAGCTTTTCTTTGGCCAGGGCAAGTTCTTCCCTTTCGATCCTCAGATTAGCTGCCCTTTCTTTAGCTTCGTACACTCTCCTCTGAGGGGACGTCCTCCCTCTTTGAGAAGAGTTGTGAGAGCCATTGGTTTGAAGGGATCTGCCAGAGTCTCTTGACAGAGATCTGGCTCGTCCATTCCCAATGTTAAGCTGACCTGATAGTGGCCCCAGGGGTCCCCCAGTACCACTGTCATGTTTGCTTAAGTTGGACCTGCTTAGTCTGCCGACTTCTACCTGTCCCTTATCTGCCTCGTCTCCAGAGGGATCCTCATTCTCATCATCCTCCACATCTTCAGTCTCAGTTGAGAGGTGGATGAGGTCAGGATCGTCTCTGGTTCCCTCGAGGGGAGGCATGTCTCCTTCTGGATTAGAAGAGCTAAGACGGGTCTCAGCTTTTCTGGCATCATAAGTCTCCAAGAGACCAATCAGAAAGGACGTTGTGGGGTTAGACCCCTGCTTGATCTTCCTGGAGTGACACACCTGTCTTAACTCCTTGAAGCTCAGCACAGTATATCTTGAAGGGATGACCTGTGGAGGGTCAACTGACACAAGGGGAGACTCAGAGTTTCCTCCTTTGTCCGACATACTGTTTCTAGTGTGGTGTAAGTGATGCACCTACCTACACTACGTGTTTACCTACTGATCCCTTGCTAAGAGTTGCAGCCAAGGTGTGCTAAGCCTTGAGGAGCTACAACAGCTGGTTCAGTAGAACTCAGAGTATTCTAAGCTTTAGTTATATGTACTAACAGTACTTATGTGATCTTTCAACAAGATATTCTTAGGATACGTGTGGTAAAACAACAGCAAGCTCAAATCCCACCGCTGCCACCAATGTTAGAAGTTGGCCCGATATGCAGCGTTCGCTATTCTAGCGACCGCTATGTATCGTTCCAAACGACCCTTATGGTGATTGGTTGTAAGTCAACCTTTAGACCAGCTATCCTAGTAGCGTGGATACGAGCAGTCTAAGGCTAAAGACTCGAGAGGGCGCGTTAAGCCAGCTGTAATACCATCACATACCCCTTGAACACCCAGTGAAAGGACACCACACAAGTGTTATGAAAATAAACAGTATATTTATTAAGAATCACAACAGCCCTGTACTCTTTATGAGGACAGGGTACTAAGCACAAACCAAATCTCTTAGGAAAATACTTCAAGTGCACAATTAAAACAAGTGTCCGAGGACACGGAAAGTTTAGTGGTCTCGGGCGGACCCGATAAGGCAAGTCGGAAGCGAGGGACTCAGGACCCTAGAGTAAAGAGGCTATGCAGGCACCGAAATGCCGAGTTACCTAGCCACGAGGGCTGCGGCTGCACAAGTCGTACAGGCGTCGGGGTCTTCGCTGACGAGCCAGGAGCCGGAAGAAAAGGAGTTGCTGGCCGGCGACCAGTGATGAATAGTTCGTAGAGATCCAAGCCTGGATCAGAGATCGATGACACCTGAAAGCAGAGGGGACCAAGTTCGCACTACTAGCCAGTAGTCAGAGGGTACCAGGAGGGCACCGGTTGGCCGTCACCTCGACCAGGTGAGTGGGCGACGCTAGGCTCTGCAGTCTCACGGACCAGGAGGCGTTGTCGGCGACCAGGATGGAGGTGCGAGCTGTCCCACGAAGGATGATGCTGTCGGCGTCGCTGGGCCCAGGATTGGGGCAACAAGCCTTGGCAGATCTCGGGCCACGTGGTGGGCCTAAGATGGCGTCTTGGAGGGACCAGGAGGGTCCGGGGAGCTCCTCTCGGAAAAGGGAGCAAGGGCCGGTCTGGAGCAACCAGACCAGCAGTGTTGGTTGTCGGATGTCGTCAAGGAAGGGCACAAGCCAGCGGCTAGTGACCAGACAACGTGCTGAGCAGCGAGCAGAAGGGCCCCACGCAGATCGTGGAGATGCTGGGAGACTGCACTTCGGTGCTGGAGCGGCTCAGGGTCGGGGCTTCTCGGACCCCAGAGCACTCACCAGAGAATTACTTCGATGGTCGTGCTGGTTAAGAAAGCGTGCAGGTTTTGATGATGGCCGGTCCCTCGAGGTCTCGTCGCACCCACAGATCACAGCTGAGCTGATGACGTGGGTAGAGGTCAGAGGTGCCAGGGAAGCCGGTTCTCGTCGAGCTGGGCCGTCGGATCCTTGAGGAAGGACTTGCAGCAAACCGCAGAGTTCTTAGATGGTGCCCGCTGATGCAGGGTGACTACTCCTTAGTCACAAGGGAGAAATCTTGAGAAGAGTCTCGAAGTCCTTTCGTAGAAAGTATTCTTGATTCAAAGATGATCTAATTTGGAAGGGTCCCCGCTCCAGCCTTTATTCTAAAGAAAGGGGTGGGTACATGACTAGGTCCTGCCCTAAGGGTGGGACCAGGAAGGGGGGTAGTTACACCCCTCTCCCCTGCCGGACTTTCCCCAGGCCAGGGCTGGCGCCCCTGGAACTGGTTCTGACCGGCAGATGCGTAGTGAGCACCGGGGTGCCACTCCGCAGTCACCTTCTCGCAAAAGCCCTACCTACCCAGAATACACAAACCCTGTCTGGGACGGTGCGAACACCGCCCTCGACAGGAAACCCTTTGTCCAAGCGCTCCTCGCTGGAAGGACTCCCAGCAGCAGGAGGTCAGACTCGTGTCTGTGGTGGCAGCATCCATTTTGTGGAGCTGAGGCTTTAGTTAACTTTAACCGGGGTTCACAGTTACGTACATGTCGTGTCCCTCTAGAAGGGTGGAATGCTAACCTCGTCGCCAGAATTGGTGAGAGGGCAGCATCCCGATTCGCATGACACCTTACTCGACATGCCTTGATAACGCGACACCGAAGTTACCGATGTGGTACGCGTTATCATGGAACAGCCATTGGGTCTTGATTCCGCAAGCTGCAACCGGGCTCGGCTCGGGCCAGAACCTAGTTCACACGAGCCCACGCACTCTGCCTTCAGGATTGTCAAGGCCTGCCATAGGAGTGACTGATAGGAACTCGGGTGTCCATTGTATGGTTAGATATAGAACTACTATACCTAAAGCGAAGGGTGATTACACGACTTCGCCCCAGCTGTCGTGCAGCCAGTTGTGTCAAATTTAGGAGGCCAGCCAGGGGTGGCATAATACATGCTGCAGCCCCTGGCGGCCCTGGGTACACCTATGCCCTGAGTTACAGGGTCTGATAAGGTGGCCCAGTACCAATTGGTAAATGCTCCTAGGGTACATATCGTAATTTAGAAAGAGAACAGCCAGGCTGTGGGTCTGATTGGCAGGCCCACAGCCAGAGAAAGTCGTAAACCAGTGAAACAAAAGCAAAAAATCTGGGTGATCATAGGATTGCAGACCCTACTCTCCTACAGGGTATACCCACTCCGCCATGTGCTGGAGGGAGTGTAGCAATCAAGTGTTTAAAGCGCGGGCGGCGGCCATTCCAGATATAGCGAGCTAAGTCTGACTGCATCTTTTGAAGCCATCCCGCCGGCGGTCGCAGGGGAAGAGTTTGGAAGACATAAAGAATCTGCGGCAGCAAGGTCATTTTGGTAGCCGCAATGCGGCCCGACCAGGAGAGTGTGAGGTGTTTCCATCTCCTAAGTTCCTCGTTGGGACGCGAACTGAGCCTCGTGTAATTGACGTCTGCCGTAGTTCGCACAGTCAGCGCCAACAGGACCCCCAGGTAGGGAATGGGAGAGTCAGACCAATGTAAGTCGAATTCAGCCTTGGCGTCCGCTAGTACGTCTGGTGACAAAGATATGTTTAGGGCCTCCGACTTTCCCACGTTGACCTTGAAGCCCGAGGCCAGCGCAAAGGTATGAAGCTCCACAAAGAGCGCCCGAAGGGATTGCATCGGCTTCATCAGGGAGAGTAAGATGTCGTCCGCGTATAGACTAACTTTATGCGTGTCACCGCCAAACGGGACCCCCTCAATGAGGCTGTGCTGTCTTATACGTTGCGCTAACGGTTCCATATACAACGCGAATAGTAGGGGGGAAAGCGGGCAGCCCTGTCTGGTCCCTCGGCCAATTGGGAACCGTGGAGAGGTATGGCCATTGACTCCGACCGTCGCGGTCGGCTGCCGATAACAGTTAAAAATACGGTTGCGGAGAATCTCACCTATGCCGAACCTCTGCAGTGCCAAGTCTAGGTACGGCCAGTGCACTCGATCTAATGCTTTCTCGGCATCGATGGTAAGGAGCATGCAGCCCGGTCTCGTTCGAGACCCTGCCTCTATCAAGTGAAGGACGCGCCTAGTATTGTCACTGGTTTGCTGCTGTGGAATAAACCCGGCTTGATCGTGTTCCACCAATTGCTGCATATACGGGGCGAGTCTGCTCGCGATGATTCCCGTGTATAGCTTGAGATCTATGTTTAACAAGGATATTGGCCTGTATGAACCGCACCGGGTGGGACCTCGGCCTGCCTTGGGTATCACCAATATCGCGGCTTCTAGCAGGTCCTGAGGTACGGCACCGGGTTGATCGAAGGTGTTAAATAGGTCACGTAATAGGGGGGCTATTTGTGGGCAGACCGCCTTATAGAAGGCCGCCGAATAGCCGTCCGGACCCGGCGATTTACCCAGTTTGAGACGGGATATCGTCAATATCACTTCCTCCAGACCTATGGGGCGATCGAGGAACTCCGCCTGTGCCTCGTTCAAGGAAGGGAGGGTCGCCCCCTGCAGGTAGTCGCGTCCCCGTCTGCAGATCCAATTGGTCTGCCGCATAGAGGTCAGCATAAAAGTCCCCAAAGGCAGCGGGAATAGCCACATCCTCCGTGATCGGGTCGCTGTGACCAATCTGGAGGGTCCGGATGTGTTGCCTCTGCTGCATCTCCCACAGGCTGCTCGCCAGTAGTCTCCCGCAGCGATCCTCCCGTGTAATACGCATGGTGTAGCCGCAGAGCGGCGTACTCGGCCACATCCTGGTCCAGGGCTGCAAGCATCTTTCGCTCTGCGCATATTTGACGCCACGCTCGGGCCGCCCCCGTGCGCTGATGCATTTGTTCCAGCTCTGCCACACGTTGGGTGATTTCGGCCCTCTTTTGTCCGCGTTCCCTGTTATTGGCCGTGGCCAGTGAGATGAATTCGCCCCGGAGGACCGCCTTGAGCGCCGCCCATTGGGTGGCTTTAGTGGTGTCTTCGTTAGCGTTGTGAACGAGGAATTGGCTGAGGGCAGTCTTGATACGCTCGAGCACGGCCGGACTCTGTAGTAAGCTATCACGCAGGCGCCAATGCCGTTGAGGTCCAGGTGTGGTTGGCATCAGAAAGGACGCCACCACCGGAGAGTGGTCTGACAGGGAGGCCGTATGTATCTCGACATCTCGTGCGCAAGACGCTAATTGGGAGGAGCACAGGAAGTAATCGAGCCTTGCGTATGTTTTATGAGCCGCTGAGTAGTGAGTGTATGCTGTGGCCCGTAGATGTGCATGTCGCCACAAATCGATCAGGCCTAGGTCTGCAAGGCGAGATTGACCCAATGTCGAAAGCGCCCCTACCTGGCCAGAGCGTTGACCCGACCGATCCCCGGTGTTGTGAAATACTAGGTTACGGTCGCCTCCCAGTAATAAGTGTGGATGCGTGTTGGCCGTGGCCATCTCTAGGGTCCTGTGTAAGAATGCCTCCTGTCCGTCATTGGGTGCGTAAATTGAGCCTATCAGTAGTGTCTGCCCTGCAATGAGGAAGCGGTGCGCCAGTAACCTGCCTTTGATCTCTGCTTCCTTTTGTAGGACCCGTTCCCCAAAGGATTCGGCCACCAGGATCGCTACTCCAGCCACTTTCTTGTTCGCAGAGGAGAAAAATTGCCATGGGAAGGAGCGTGATTTAAGTCTATGGTGATCTTTGGGGAGTAGGTGTGTCTCCTGCAGGGGGCAGATGTCCGCCCCCGAGTGCTCCAGGAGAGAGAGAATCGCTTTGCGTTTGGCTGGGTTACTAAGCCCTCTCACATTGAGAGAGAGAATAGTCAATGGGCGTGTCATGTCAAGCCTTCAGGTGAAGCATCTGTGTGGTGCGCTCAGTTCGCGGAGGTGAAAAGGGAAAAACAACCCTGCTCAGTACTCGTGGACAAGGAGGACCCCCCACCTGCTCTCCCCTCACCCCCTCCTCCTCCCCCCTCCCCCCTCTAACTCCCACCAACTCCTCTCCCCAGTCCCACCCGGGTCCCCCCTAGCCCCCACAAGGAACCCCTGAAGAAACACCCCAACACCCGCCCCCAAGCACATCATTGTCCAAGTCCAGTCCCACTGAGGAACAAGTTAATGGAAGGTTACCTGAGTGGACGTCCAGCCACTAGGCCTCTCCCCTTCGCTCCCCCCCCCCCCAGAGCCCAATACCTGCTAAATGACGGTTGCTGAAGTGTTCTCCCCCTGAGTATGTCTCAGGCTGTCAGCGCGGTGTCCCGGGCTACCTCCCGCACCGCGTTGAACATGTCTGCTCTGATGGTTTGCGTATCTAGCCGTGCACTGGATCCTGATGTCAGACGTCGCGAGACCTGTTGCCAGCCATCCCTGGTGGGCCGCCGCGGAGTGGACGTGTCTTCATCCGTGGCAATGATCCCCAACACCCCACAGGTGTCCTGGAGGGAGCGGAGTTGGTGCAGGGTCCCGTTCCACCTGAAGATGATGTGGAAGGGATTACCCCAGGCATACGGTGTCTCGTGTTCCCTCAGGAAGTCCGTTGCAATTTTAAATGACTTACGCTTTTGGAGCATTATAGCGGACAGGTCCTGGTATAGGGCCACCGGGTGTCCTCGGAACTCTATGGACCCTGTCGATCCGAATCTAGAAGTCGGCGGGTTCGCCCAGGATGCTACGGAACAAGTCCTGCAAGTAGCCCGCCACATCAGTGCCCTCTTCTTTGGATGGTACGCCTCGGACCCGAATGTTGTTCCTGCGGGAACTGTTTTCCAGGTCCTCGGTATGGGCCTGGAGGTCCAGTTGCTGGTATTTCAGGCGTATCACCTCCTGCTACAACTGCACGATCTCCTCCTCTCTGGCGATGTCTGCTCCCTCCATGGCGGCCACTCTCTCTCCAAGGCTGTCCACTTCCCTCCGCACTTCTCAGACCTCGCCCACCACCTCCTGTTTCAGGGAATGCAAATCCTCCCTAAGGGAGTTGAAGAGGGATTCCAGAAAGGAACGGGTTATTGGTATTTCACCTGTGTCGGCTTCCTGCTGGGCCTTCGACTGGCTCGGAGATGGGTGTCCCTTGTCCGCTTTGACTGTCTTGTTCAGCATCTCCGGTAGGGTCCTTCCCCCCCTCTGGGCAGCCATTCCGAGAGGAGCTCCTGCTACACGGGGGCCAACTACAGCCGCGGCACTCCCGTTCTGAGTGTGTGCGGCAGCCGCGGAGCCCCGCGGCTCAGTCCTCTGATCCCAGGCCTCAAGCCGCTCTCCAGGCCGGTCGGCACGCGCAGGCAATGTGGTCCTGACAATGGCGGTGCGTCTAGTATCCTGTCTGCGGTGTATGCGGCAGTCCGTGGGCCGTGAGAATGAGTGTATGGGCAGGGAGGCTGAAGCTGTAGTCGATGACTCGGGATACTCCTGACGCACTGGTATCTCACATGCCCGCACCCCGCTTGTCCCTCGGGTGTGAAGCAAGCCTCCTCACCTCCAACACTGCGTCGCCAAGAACTCCTTCCGATGCAGCCAGGGCTCGCCAGAGAGACATACGTCCAGTGTCACAGGCTCAGGCGGCCGACGGGCGTCTGCAGGTGCGGGGCTCAGAGCCGCCCCTTCGCTGGGTCCAGGGGTGGAGGCTCAAGCTACGGCCTCCGAGCCGCAGTGAGTATCGGCCCGTTCAAGCCAGGCCGCAGTGTCGCTAGGCGTCCCCCAGGCCCGGGCTTGCTCGAGCAAAATGGCGGCTGCGCGCCTTGGGGCCGGCTGCCCCACTAGGCCGATTCAGCTAGGCCGAGGTCCCCTACTGCCACTGCCCCTGTGGGGGACCCGGAGTCCAAGCCAGTGTAGACAGATGAGGCGGTGGGGGGAGCGCTCTGGCGGGGCCACACAGGGCGATTCGGGGTCTGCCGGCAGAGACCTCACTCACGTAGGCCGCAGCCACGGCCCCGATTTCGGCAGCCCGGGCGGCTGTCCTCGCCGCCGCGGGGCCTTCTGGCTCCGGCCCCAGCTGGATCACGGGGCCGCTCAGCGCCGCAGGGCCAGGCACCGCTCTTCCGCTGTTTCCCCGGGTGTTAGGCGTGGGCTCCGACAGGCTTCGGTCGCCGCTCACCTTGGGAGGTCTCAATGCGCTCCGCTCCCTGCCCTGGCTGCTGCGGTGGGTCGCTGCGGTCACCTCTGCCCCACCTCGCCACAAGCGCACCGGAGGTCTCGTTGGGCGATATGGCAGTCCCGGTTTGCTTCGTTCACCTCTCCCTTTCCCGCCGCACTGTGGTGGGGGGAGAACGCTGTATTTTAGGTTTGGGCCCAGTCGGAACGGAGGAGCTCTGGGGAGAAGCGTCTGCTCACTCCGACATCTTGGCCACGCCCCCAGCGATACCATGTACTTTAGGTACCAGATTGGTTACTGGGTCTCCCTTTTGAGCTCCTGCATATGGTACCTTAGGTACCCAGGGCATAGGTGCACTCTAGGCCTACCAGGGGCTGCAGCATGTATTGTGCCACCCCTGGTTAGCCTTCCAAACTGACACCATAGGTTTGCACCTGCAGCCTGTGTAAGGTGGTGTGACCACCCCTTACTGGGATATATATATATATATATATATATATATATATCTATATCTATATCTATATCTATATCTATATCTATATCTATATCTATATCTATATCTATATATATATATATATATATATATATATATATATATATATATCTCTCTCCTATGGCAGGCCTTGACAATCCTGGAGGCAGAGTGCTTGGTTTTATGTGAAAGGGTGCCCTAGCATGAGCAGGGCTCCTCTACAGCTTTTGGAACCATCTCCTTATAGCTGTTCCATGATATAGCCATACCATATACTCTTAAGTGCATTATAATCCACACGGTTAATGCTAACTTTGGTTTGGCTTTATCGTAACATGTCGTGTAAGGTGTCAACTTCTCAGCACATTAAACCCGCACTGATGCCAGTGCAGGATTGAATGTAAAACGCACCGAGGGCATCTTAGAGATGCCCCCTGAAACCTAACCTACAATCCACGTCTGGTCTGAGAGGCTGCCACCCAGCAGACATGTTGCTGGACCCCTGGGTGGAGAGCCCCCGCTCTCCTGGGCCTGCAACAATGCACATCCTGGGCGAGGTGCTAGGTCTCCTCTCCCCCCCCCAATGATGAGCAGGGGGAAGCTTCAAAGGCATTCCGCCCTTTGTGTGCTGCTCCAGACCATTTGCTGTACCCAGCAACTGGCCCCCACCAGTTCTGACGCCCACTCTGGCAGGAAAACGTACCTCAGGAAGGGGTGCTGTGCCAATCCCACCACTCAGGTGGAGGAGAAGAGGTGAAGCACGACCCCGGGCTCCGGCCATCTTGAAGATGAGGGGCCCTGTCCAATCACAGCTAGGCTCCTGCCCCCCTCCCACACGAGAGGAGCAGGCTAGGGGGTGTACCCACCCCAGGACAGGGACCTATTGGTCCCTGCCCTTGCCCTACCTGTAACGCCCCTAAATTCAGTATTTAGGGGCTCCCTGAACCTTCCTTCCTCAGATCCCGATAAGAAAAGAAGAAATAAGATCAAGAAGAAGACCCGCCGTGCAGCTGCTAACAGGATAACAACTACTGACTTGGCCCCAGCCCTACCGGCCTGTCGATCCTGGAACCTGCTCCTGCCTAATCTCGGTGACTCCTGCGGACAGCAACCTTGGGACACCCAGAGGACCTGCCTGCCTTGACCCTCTTAAAGCCTGGGACTCCCATCAGCAGAGGCTCTGCTGCAACAACACCCCTGGTGCCAGCCAGGAAGCTCCGGACCAACCCACTCTGCACCCGCTGAGCCCGGAATGAGCCTAAGTGATCCAGGACAACGAGGACTTCTCCCCCGGTGACTGGGACCCGAAGGCCAGTGCCCAAAGACCATCCTCGAAGACCCCGATGACGCCTGCAGCCTCAGGAGAAAGGACCCCCTCCGACCACGACCAGCAGGGGGTAAGATTTCCCGACCTCAAAAGACACTCCTGCACCTGAGGCTCCACGGCCCCCGGTGCCCAACTCCTAGGTGCCTACCTATCCTCCAAGATCCCAACTTACCCCTCGAAGTGTTGGTCGCTCCCGAAGATCCTCCGTCCCCGAGCCTGCAGCCTTTGTTCCCTTTTCAAGTTCCTCATTGCATAACATTGAGCGCCCGACGGCTCAAAAGCACCCTGCACCCAGCCACCGAGTGCCCCTGGCAGTGCAACCTGTACCCTATACTAATTCCCCATTTGCCCTGAGCAAGTGACCAGGAGCCCAGCTCCCACAGCCGCGTGGCCTGCTATCCAGCAACCACCAACCGGAGGCCCCCTGCCCCTCATTGGATAACCTTGGGCCTAACTACCTCTGCACCTGGCCGCCCCTGTGCCGCTGCGGGTGAACCAACTGTACCTACCTGACCCTGGGGGACCCCTGAGTCCAGGCCCAGAACCCTAACTTCACCAGTCGAGTACTCACCTGGAAACCGGTAACTCACTAACCTGCCATTGGATAACATTGACTGGTTTGACTCGAGAAATTTTCTAAGTGTGAAGTTTTGGAAACTTAAAATATTCCCATAAAATCAACTGCATTCCGAATTCGGAAGTACTCAGCTGTGCTCAGGAGAGAAGCCAGTACTGCATCTTGTAGCCCAGTACTGAACCGCAGAAGTAATTAACTAGTAACTTGAGGTTTCTCCATAGGAATCCATTGTGTGCTTTTCTGTGAAATTTCTTCTGTCTACTTTTGAAAACTTGAAATATTCTTTAAAAATCATACCGAATACTGAAACGTAATTACTTACCTGTTTGAAGTTGAGACCCCAGTGCTGGACCTAGGAGCTCAGTACTGGATTACAAAAGTAACAAGATCGTACTTTAACTGCAACTTGATTTTCCTCCCATTGAATAACATTGCCAGTTTTTCATTGAAAAGTTTCTAAGTGTGAACTTTTGAAATAGCTTTATATTTCTTAAAAATAATTGAAATAGCCAAATCGTTTTTGCTGAACTGTTTCCCGCATAGACCCCAAGACTGAATCTAGGACCCAGTCCTGGGATTACAAAAGTAATCGATAAAATATTTAGCTGCATTTATGTAAAAAAAAACATTGAGCTCAATGCTAAATTGTATTTAGAATTGTGTTGCCTACTGCAACCCCTGTACCTATTGTGTTTACCAAGTTTATTGCCTCTTTGCGAAAGTAATTATATGAGTACTCCCATTGAGAAAAGTATATTTTTATACCTTTTGGTTCTAAAAATAAAACAACTATATCTTCTGAAATAAAAACAATTGGCCTGGAGTTCAGTCCTTGAGTGTGTGAAACCCTTTGCTGACTGAGTGTGTACAACAAATGCTTTACACTGTCCTCTGGTACTGCCTTACTGCTCGACCCAGCTACCTCTTTAGAGAGTAAGGTCAGTCCTGACTTTAACCTCTGTTATACCTCTGGGGTTTGTGGACTCTATACACACTGTACCTTATTCTGGTCCAGTATATATAGAGCCACTTTCTCACATTGGTGGATCAGCGGTGGGATACTAACTTGAATTTGCTGGACTAATTGGTTACCATCTGATCACACGACAGAACTCATAAATTGCCTTTAGAATTCTGAAATAGTTTTTTCCGAAATACTAAAAGTCTGGTAGGGCCCTGGTTAAGTCCCATTTGAATTTTTAGAAAAATAAGTCACTACAGCTAGGGTAGAGGGTTACAACTGTCAGGTTAGAATGTCTCAAAAGAACCCTGCTATTAGTGAAGATAAGAACATGGACCAGGTGGAGGGGCTCAACCTCACACCTTACTTGCACTTGAATTTCAAGGAATTGAGGTCCCTATGCAAAAAAATAGTCATGGGCCTGCATCCAACCAAACCAAACAAGGGCTCCAAGAGCTCCTGGCTTATTATGCAAAAGGCCACCCCTCTGAACAGGGTGACACCAGGTCAGAGGAAGAAGAGGTGGAGGAGGAGGATGGTAATAATCCCCCCACCATCTCTAGGGAAGTAAGGGTCCCTGTACCCTTAACTCCAAGAGTCAGCCTCTGGGAGCCTGGGAACCACACATGTGGACTGGGCCCCAGAGAACACATCGGGGAGAGCCCCAATGAAGGACAACTTCCTAGCAAAGTTGGCCAAGAGATTAGACCTAGAGACCAGACTTCTGGCTCTGGAAAAGAAAGGAAAGAGATGGGCTTAGCCCCCATCTCTGGTGGCAGCAATACCAATAACAAGGATAAAGAGCAATCTTATGATCCTAAAATCCCCAAAGGGATTGTCCCTAAATTTGAGGAAGGTGATGACATCACCAAGTGGTTCACAGCCTTTGAGAGGGTCTGTGACATCAGAAGACTAAAGAAACCTCTCTGGGGGCACTCCTGTGGGAACTGGTGTCTGGTAACTGCAGAGACAGGCTTCTGGGCCAGACGCAAGGTCCTATGACCTCACGATGAACACTCTGAGAGATTTGGGCTCACTACAGATGAGTACAGAATTAGGTTCAGGGCGGCTCACAAAACCCAGACCCAGCCCTGGATAGATGTTGTAGACTACTCAGTAAAGACACTGGATGGTTGGTTAACTGGACACAATGTGCATGATTTTACTGGACTTTACAATTTGTTTATGAAGGAACACATTTTGAGTAATTGCACAATTGAAAAGTTGCATCAGCATTTGGTAGACCTAGGTCTAATTTCTCCCCAAGAATTGGGAAAGAAGGCAGACCACTGGGTCAAGACAAGGGTGACCAGGACAGCCGCTGGGGGTGACCAAGAGAAGGTAGTCACAAAGCCTCCCCAGGGGAAAGGTGTTGAGAATCCCCAAGATAAAAAGTCTGAGTCTTCCAAACGGCCCCAAAAACCTGTACAGGTGGGTGGGCCCCAAACTATACACTTTGTGCCTCAGCCCTATAGGGAAAAGAACTTTGATCCTAACAAGGCCTATTGTAACAACTGTAAGAAGTTGGGACACTTAACTGTAGACAAAAACTGCCCCTACAACAAAGCCCCTAAGGCACCCAGTACAGCTACTCCAGGGACAGTGAATCTACAGATGGGATCAGAGGAGTGCCCAGAGCAAATCTGGGAATACACTCAAGCTAGTCTAGTATCCTTGGGCAAAATGGAGTTTGCCACTGTAGCTGGTTGGCCACCCAATTGTAAAAAGTATTTGCAATACCCCTCCATTAATGGAACTAGTGTAGAAGCCCTGAGGTATACATGTGCCAGCATCACTATGGTGAAGGAAAATCTGGTTTCCCCAGAGCAATACTTGATTGGGAAAACTTACCCAGTCACCAATGCTGACCGCATTACCACCCAACGCCCAATGGCTATGGTGACGTTAGGTTGGGGGGAGGTTACTGGCCTGAAACTGGTTGTGGGCTCTCCACAATTGCCAGCTGACTGTCTGCTCGGAAATGACCTGGAAACCTCAGCCTGTGCTGAGGTTGAGCAAATAACCCATGCAGACATTCTGGGTATCCCTAGACTGGTGTGTGTGCAAACCAGAGCACAGTGCAAAAAGAAGGGTGAACAAATAGGGTTGGAGCCTGAAAGTATGTCCCAACCAACCAAGAGAAAAAGCAAGAAGACTGGGGACCAGCTTCTACGCAGCAAGCCTCTCAGGACACCTCTCTTCAGGGAAATGGCTTGGAAACCCTAGAGGGAACTGAGCCCATGGAGCTTGAGCCTTACCAGGTGGGACTCCTGGGCCCAGGGGGACCCACTAGGTAAGAGCTGTGCCAGGGCCAGCGAGACTGCCCTACTCTTGAAAGCCTGAGGCTGCAAGCTGTTTCAGAAGCACAGGGGAATATCAGTGGTACCCACAGAGCTTATTGGGAAGAGGGATTACTGTATGCTGAGGCAAGAAACCCCTCCCCTGGAGCTACCAGGAGGGTGGTAGTGCCACAGAAGAACAGGGAGTTCCTCCTAACGTTAGCTCCTGACATCCCCTAGCTGAACATCTGGGGCAGAACAAAACTTGGGAAAGGCTAGTTAGTCACTTCTACTGGCCCCAGATGAACCAAAAGGTGAAGGAGTTTGTGAGCTCCTGTGTTACCGGTCAGGCCAGTGGCAAGACAGGTGGCCACCCAAAGGCCCCCCTGATACCACTGCCAGTGGTGGGGGTACCCTTTGAAAGGGTAGGTGTGGACATTGTGGGTCCACTTGAACCTCCCACAGCCTCAGGGAACAAATTCATTCTAGTAGTAGTGGATCATGCTACTAGGTACCCTGAAGCAATTCCCCTTAGGTTTACTACAGCTCCTGTAGCAGCTAAGGCCCTCCTGGGTGTCTTCACCAGGGTAGGGTTTCCTAAGGAGGTGGTTTCAGACAGAGGTTCCAACTTCATGTCTGCTTACCTGAAATACATGTGGCAGGAGTGTGGGTGCAGTACAGGTTTACAAACCAATGGCCTTGTGGAAAGATTTAACAAGGCATTGAAAGGTATGATCACGAGGCTCCCTGACCTGAAAAACTCAGAAGGAGATGGGATGTCCTGTTGCCATGCCTGCTTTTTGCTTATAGGAAAGTGCCACAGAAGGGAGTGGGCTTTTCACCCGTTGAACTTCTGTTTGGTCATCCCTGTAAGGGGACCACTTTGTCTTGTGAGTTGGGAGAGGCCTCTCCAGGAACCCAAGCAAGACATTGTGGACTATGTGCTTAGCCTAAGGTCCAGAATGGCTGAGTATATGGAAAAGGCATCCAAGAATCTTGAGGCCAGCCAGGAGCTTCAGAAGCACTGGTATGACCAAAAAGCTATGGGAAAGGACACGCACAACCAATGTAATTCTGATTTGTTAAAGGTGAGAGCAGTATGGGGTGCTACCGGGGCTTCACTTTCTGTTCCAATCAGTGTCGTAGAAGAAATCCATTCAGTCGCAACTCCTACAGAGGAGTACATTTGGGACATTTGGTCAATCGATCACTGATGAGATATGCCCACGTCATACCGCTACGTTTGAATATGCATGTGACACCTAATAGTACTTGTATGTATACTCGTTGGATGTTTGATAGGCCTCCCTGTAAGGTTTGCATGTTTGTTATTTGTAGAATTTCCCCTGATGAAGGGCACAGCCGAAGCCCGAAATGCATTGGGATAAATACTAATTGTGGATGGAATTAGTTGCATGATTTTGATTTGGTTACGAATCATTGAAGGATTACTATGATGAACTATATTGTGAACACAGACTGGCATGAATTATAATGCATTTCTGATGAAATTGATTGATCATTAAATAATCTACAGCAAACTTGTTTCAATTTCCAGCATTATAATTTTTACTTAACATTTTGAACCTCATTTGGTCTTCAAGTGCTGTGCATCGGGGAATAACTCCTCTGTAGGACTTGCAACTGAATGGATGACCAAAAAGATGCCATGGTTGAATTTCAATCTGGACAACAGGTGTGGGGTTTGGACCCAGTGGCACCAAGGGCCCTCTAAGACAGATGGAGTGGCCCTTACCCTATCCTGGAGAAAAAGAGTGAGGTCACTTACTTAGTGGACCAGGGAACAAGCAGGACACCCAGAAGGGTTATCCATATGAACAGCCTTAAGCTCTACAATGACAGGGCTGATCTCACCATGCTGATTGTGACTGATGAGGAACAGGTAGCAGAGAGTGAACCTCTCCCTGATCTCCTCTCTTCCAGCCCAAAAGATTGGTCAGTGGATGGAGTGGTGTTTCCAGACACCCTCTCAACCCAACAGCAGACTGACTGCAAGCAAGTCTAACAACAGTTTGCTAGTATCTTTTCCTTGACCCCTGGTCTGACCAGCTGGTGTACCCATGATCTGGACACTGGTGACAGTAACCCTGTCAAGAACAAAATCTATCGACAATCAGACCAAGTCCAGGAAAGCATCAACGCTGAAGTCAGCAAGATGCTAGAGCTAGGGGTGATTGAACCCTCTGAGAGCCCCTGGGCTAGCATGTATAGGGTATACCACAATATTATTATTCAATTGCTGGGACAGCTGGCATGCTTGGATAATGTGAGATAATGCATCTGCATGTGTAAATAGGTTGCGTGTTCACTTACTGTACAGTGCATGAGCACAAATTGATGGTTGATGACAATATTTGAGAAATATGTACATATCGCTACTTTGTCTTATACAGCTTTTTTCTTATACAGCATTTCCCCTGACAAAGATGCTTAGGCATCGAAATGCATTGGGAGACGTTGCGAATTCTGATGGAATTGTTCTTTTGTATTCGTATTAGTTTCACATCTGTTAGAAACAATTGAATCATATATTCAATGAAAATTAATTGTGAATATGTTTGCAAAGAAGCTGAAAAAACTATGCACTTTTGAAAATTAATAGTAAACAATCAATGAACTTCAATTATGTTGATTATTTCTACTGTTTATCAAAGTAATGATGGTATAACACAGACCAATGAATGTTTAACTTAATACTTTCATATGTAGAAAAATGATTTAAATGAGTGCTTAAATTTTCACCGGAGCAAGTTCGAACAGTGCACTCCTGCACTAGACATAGTTGTGTCTGAGTGTTCAGTTAATTTAGAGACCTGACAGGGGTCAGTCAGGTAGCAGGTTTGCACCGATTTCTTTAAAACCAACTTTACTAAGGTCTAAAACAGTGGTGTGCAGGTTACTCACATATTTACTTCAGTACCCATGATTTGGACACTGGTGACAGTAACCCTGTCAAGAACAAAATCTATCGACAATCAGACCAAGTCAAGGAAAGCATCAAAGCTGAAGTCAGCAAGATGCTAGAGCTAGGGGTGATTGAACCCTCTGAGAGCCCCTGGGCTAGCCCAGTGGTCCTGGTCCCCAAGCCTCATCAACAAGGTGAAAAGAGAGATGAGGTTCTGTGTGGACTATAGAGGACTCAACTCTGTCACCAAGACAGATGCTCACCCCATTCCAAGAGCAGATGAGTTGATAGACAGGTTAGGGTAAGCCAAATTCCTCAGTACCTTTGACTTAACTGCAGAGTACTGGCATATTGGCATGGCCCAAGGAGCCAAAGAGAAAACAGCATTCTCCACCCCTGATAGGCACCATCAGTTTACTGTAATGCCTTTTGAGTTAAAGAATGCCCGTGCCACCTTCCAGAGGTTGGTGAACAAAGTCCTGACTGGGTTGGGATCCTTTAGTGCAGCTTATCTTGATGATATTGCTGTCTTTAGCTCCACCTGGCAAGATCACCTGATCCGCCCTGGGAAGGTTCTGCAAGCCCTGCAATCTGCAGGACTGACTATCAAGGCATCCAAATGCCAGATAGGGCAGGGCACTGTAGTGTACTTGGGCCACCTTGTTGGTGGAGGCCAGGTCCAACCCTTACAGCCCAAGATCCAGAGTATCATGGACTGGGCAGCTCCAACCACCCAGACCCAAGTCGGGACATTCCTTGGCTTGACTGGATACTATAGGAAGTTTGTGAAAGGATTTGGGTCCATTGTGACTCCCCTCACAGAACTCACTTCCAATAAGATGCCCAAGAAAGTAAACTGGACTGTTAACTGCCAAAAAGCTGTTGACACCCTGAAAGAAGCATTGTGCTCAGCACCCATTCTAAAAGCACCAGACTACTCCAAGCAGTTCATAGTGCAGACTGATGCCTCAGAACTGGAGATAAAAGCAGTCCTATCCCATATCAATGAGGAAGGCCAGGACCAACCTGTTGCTTTCATAAGCAGAAGGCTACTCCCCAGAGAGCAGCGTTGGAGTACCATTGAGAGGGAGGCCTTTGCTGTGGTTTGGTCCCTGCAGAGGTTGAGGCCCTACTTGTTTGGAGCTCATTTCCTGGTTCAAACTGACCACAGACCTCTCAGATGGCTAATGCAGATGAAAGGGGAAAATCCAAAACTACTGAGATGCTCCATCTCCCTACAGGGAATGGACTTTGAAGTGGAACACCAACCAGGGACTGCCCATGCCAATGCAGATGGATTTTCTTGGTTCTTTCACTTAGACAATGAAGACGTCCTAAAGCAAGGTTAGTCTCATCACCTTTCGTTTGGGGTGGGGGGTTGTGTGAGAAACTGCCATCTTTCTTGCATTGGTATGCCCCCACTTTTTGTTTGAACTGCTGATGTGCTTTGACTGAGTGTGCCCTGGGCTCCTGCCAACCAGGTACCCAGAGCCTGTGTTCCTTCCCTAAAACTGTGTTGAAACTAAAACCCAATTGGCATCCCTAGCCACCTGTCAGCCCTTAGTAAATGGTACCTGTTGGACTTGGCCCTTCTGGCATGTTCACCCCTAAACTTTTTGCTTTGTGAATGTGAATTGGTGGTAGTGATTTTTGGTTTCTGCGCACTTTCACTGTGTCCCAGTGAAAAGTGCGTGCGCACTCTGAGTGCGTGGAGTAAGGTTGGCCTGCCCTCCCATAGGAATGCATGGGGAATGTCTGTGTCCCTGGTAGTTTCTGATGCGTGTGGTGCGCAGGCTCGAGTTTGGTATGTGCGGACTCGTGTGATTGAATGCTTCGCAATGATGTATGTGGCATGATTGTGTCTTGTGTGGAAGTGCCACTTCTAGGAGTTGGCATATTAGTGTAAAATGTGTCTGGCGTGTGATTGGCTGGAGCTGGCTGGTGAGCCTGGCTCCAGGAGTCTGGATGGGTCTGCCCCGGTGGTGAGTGTGAGATTAGCATGCTGATGGCTGGGGAGGAGTGCACATGGGTCCTGAATAGGGCTGGGCTTTCCCCACACAATGCTGGCTCCGCCCTCTGTGGTGTGACTGATAACCCTAGCCCTGGCAGTGAATAGAGTGAGGGGCTGAGCATTTCAAGAGTGCTCACCAACGAGCTGCGACTGTTTTTCCCCTCACCCTGAACTAAGACAAAGGAATGACCTGTATAAAAATGGGGCTGTGTCCCCACAGAAACTGTTCTCTTCCTGGATCCTACCTGAGGGGGGCTGCTGCTGGGCGCCAGGAGGAACCACCACTTGGACTGCCTCCCTGCTAGGAGGGCCAGTGAGCTGGCCCTGGGCCCAGCCTTTGCCCCCCTGCCTGGCTTAAAGACTCTTGCTGTACTTTTAAGCCTCTAGCGCCTGGAAGCACTTTATTGATTTTCTGCCAGCGCTTGGGAGCGCTTTATTGCCTGCTAGCGCTCAAAAAGCTTTATTTTTACTCTAGCGGCTGCCCACGCCGCATTTTGCCGCTTATCTGCTGTTTTTATGCCCCGTAGCGCTAGGAGCGCTTTCTTTTAATTTTTGCCAAGCCGTCCTTCTTAATACGGTTGTCCACCCGTGTTGTGCCCCGTTCTTCCACCATGACAAGAAACCGCCGCTGCCTGGCACCTCCAGGAAGTCAGGCAGGCCGGGGGCGGGACAAGCGGAAGCAGTGCCAGACCGGAAGCGGATGGGAGCCCACCCCGCGCTCCGGTCACCAGAGAAAGAACAGGCAGCATTGGCACCCGTGGCCCTCGTGAGGGAGGGAAAGCCCTGTGGTGTCCAGAAGGAGTGCCGGTAAAGAGCCGCCGCCCGGAGGAGCAGACGGGGCTCTGCAAAGAAGCAGAGTCCGGCCGCAGCCCAGCATCCAGGAGAGGAGTCCGGTGGAGTCCCCCAAAACCGGTGAGTGGAGCCCCGGAGTTTAGGGTCGTGGAGGGGGGCGTCTGGGCACATTGCCGGTGCCCGCCCCTCCTGCCGGTGCTCGCTCAGTGCGCAGAGCATGGTGTAGAGCCTGTTGAGGCTCGGGGGGCATTGCTCATTTAAAGCCCACTATGCTCCAACCCGAGAGGCCAGTTGTTGAGAGCCCAGAAGGGCTGAAGGCGGCATCTGCCATTTAGAGCCCGTGGGGCTCTGGGCCACATAATTGAACTCGAGTCCCCCGAGAGGGACTCCCACGTCTTAGGGGGCATTTTTCTCGATTGGTAGAGCGGCCCCGAAGGCAGCGGGCCGCTCTCACATTGCCCCACCTTTCACTTGAGTCCAGAGGGGCTCAGGGGGCATAATTGTTACGAGCCTGAGAGGCTATGGGGTGCCACCGTCGTTTTTGAGGTCCCAGAGGAGGGACTCCAATGGGCACATTTGTTTTCAGAGCCACAGAGGCTCTAGGGGGCACATTGTTGATTTAGAGCCCAGAGGGGCTCACAGCCACATTCCTTGGTTCAGAGCCCAGAGAGGCTCCCTGCCCACATTGTTGTTTCAGAGCCTGTGAGGCTCCAGCGCTGGCCCCAGCATTGTCCTGCCAGTAGTTCTCCAGCTGCCCAGCACTTAGTGGGCAGCTGCTCCGTTTAGGCCCCTGACTCTGGGACACAGGGCGCCCTAGCCCCAACAAGGCCAGTGGTCCTAGGGACAGTCACAGGTGGTGGCTAATGTAATTTCTGCGCAATTGTGTTCTATTCCTTACACCTCTGAATGTGTTGTTTATGCATCATGTGTTTTCCTTCCCTACACCTCTGAATGTGTTGTTTATGCATCACGTGTTCTCCTGTGCTGCACCTCTGAATGTGTTGTAGATGCATCATGTGCCTTGTTCCTTACACCTCTGAATGAGTGTTTATGCATCATGTGTTTCTCCTGCACCTCTTAATGTGTTTTGATCGTCATGTGCCTTGTTCCTTACACCGCTGAATGTAGGTTCTGCATCATGTGTTTTCCTTCCCTACACCTCTGAATGTGTTGTGATGCTTCATGTGTAAAATTCCTATGTCTTTACCCCTAAATGTATGGTGATACTTAGGTGGTTGTTTTCTCCTAGTACAGGTGTTGCTAGTGAGGTCCTGGTTCCCTGCGTAACATTCTCCTAAGGTGGTTAGGGGTGCGAAGGTGGTACTTACCTGTTACCAGTGATTACTGGTTGTGTGCTACATTTTCTAATTGGTGCTACAGTGATTTTATATTCTAGTTCTAAAAGTGCATATTCCTGACAGTGGTCCATGTGGCCCTGTCCTATACATATCCCCTGTAAATTCTGCCCGTGCCTGTTGGCACATTGTACAGGGTGTGTTTTTATCTAATGTGTTTTGGTATAATACAAAGGCTATTTTTATATATAACCTTGTGTGGAGTTTCCTTTGTGGTGGGCCTTGGGTGTTGTTGCTGGGGTGCGTGTGCAAATACTTAACTCACATAGCCTCCAATTTTAGCCTTGCTGCTCGCGCCACGTTACCTAGAGGGTGAGCAGGGGTTATCTTGGCGTGTAACTCCCTTGCCCAGACTTAGGAGTGGTGGTCTCTGACCTACTTTGGCGCAAGCCCTGGCCAGCCAGCGATCCCATTTCTAACAGTACCCTAGGTACCCAGGGCATGGTGACCAGACACCCACACACTGCCTTTGCAGAGTGTCTAGGTACAGAACTAAAACTTAAAAACCACAAAAGGAGATACCCTCCAATCCACTTAGGGACAGGGTGAAAGTTTAACAAATTTTAGTCCCTACCCAGAGGTCAAAGCCCAAATTATATGGAAATACCCTCTCGCCTGCTTCAGTAGAACTATGGGAAGTAAAGGAGGTAAATCTTAGTGTACTTTACAATCCTAGTGTAAGGCAATTAACACCATATCAATTATACACCTATTATTTTATTTAATCATAGAACAAAAACACCATCGTAAGAGCACTGGTTAGTCATGCACAAGACAATTCAATCAATTAAAAAGATACAATTTTAGTCTTAAAAACAAGGTATACACCATGTACAGAGTATCATATATTACATATTGCAATTAACAAGAAATTTTTACAAAAAACCAAGACAAGTCGACGCAGCGTTTCGGTGCTTTTGTTGGAGATCTGACACCTTCTTCAGGACGGTTTTTTTGATCTATAAAATAATGCATATATTTACTCCACAGGCTCTTACGTACAGAATAGTATATCAGGTGTTAGTCCTAATAGCAACACAATGTTACCCTTCATTATATGGTGCAAAAATAAAAACCTATACATCACAATATTATTAAAAACATTATTTACAAATCAATTTCTTTTATATTAGCTAATCCCTCTCGTACCGGACCACCTCCTCATATGGTGTGGTCTGTTCATCTCGACATATTGCCAGAAGAACCACTTCAACATCATAGTCGTTTTAGATGATATTCCGTCTATATGTATCATCACCTCTACGTATTTTTCTTCATCTATACATCAACACTGGTGGTTTTATCTCATAACATACCTCTTAATGGCTGAAAGTGAATCTTTAGACACCCACGGTCAAGCTGTGGTAGTGCTGATTGTTATATTTCTTATTAACAATCTTGCAGTTCCTATATAATAAAACCGGGATAAAGATATCCTTAGCACCCTCCTTTAATCATTTCCTCTTATCCATTGTATTAAGAGATTTATTTACAATAAGCGTACCTTCAAACATAGATAGTCCTTCATCGATTTAGATAGAAGAGAAAGTACTGTGCATCTTCATTTGACGTAGTTATATACACTTCGTGATTCTGATTATCATGCTGGGTAGACAGAAATACATAACGTTTACATAAATAAACAAATCCTCCCCGATAAGTGAAAATCAAAGAGTTGCTAGAGATGACAACCCTACCTTAATTAAAATAGATTAATAATGAAATTGAAGTCATCAGTTTATCAGGAGCCCCGGGAGGCGTAGAGACATCTTTCAATACGTCCTTATTTCATGTGAACCCGTAATTCAATGTCGGGACAGTCTGTAGAAAAAAGTACTATTTAGAAACCCCATCTTTCTTAAAAGGTTATATATTAATAAAGGGGCTATTTTCCTATTATCTCTCTGTCAACTTCATATTGTTGATTCGTCTACTATTTATGAAACCCCTAGAAACATTAATCAGCACAAAGTGGTAGCTTACTCTATTTTAACCTCCTCCACAGGCAGTTTCCTAATGCGGATGATCCTAAAACCCTGGGGTTACACAAACCGAACGTAACCAACTTGGTCACATCAACTGATACTATGGTGTCCCAAATCGAAACGAGCCCTCACGTCCCTCTTTGCCACAAAAATCTAAAAGCAAAGAGTACCCCACACTAAAGGCGCGTTAGACGCAGCATTTACCTTCAATGTAGACAAGCTTGGTCTCATGACATCCGACCGCTAACGCGTATCCCGGTAGCCGCGATTCGTTTAGCCGCCATTTTAGGTCAGTTTATATCCATCCCCGTTAGGGTCAAAGGGCTTAGACGTACGTGCGTTACTATCCGGAGACCTTTGGTTTAGCTTATTGAGATACCAATAAAACCTTACATAACTATAACTAAAATCGGGTATTGTTTCTCTATACACAATTTCGTTGTACTATTCTGATAAGAAGTGACTTTTACCCGATCGGAATTTTACATAAAGGGTCGCCCATGATGGATAGGGTGAAATAACATCTACACCCTACGGCTCGCTACTTGTATGTTTTAATATGGCTCGAGTATAAATGTCTAAACGCATTATAGTACCTCTCCTTCTTAAAATAAATACAAGATAGGAGACAGAAATTTGAACTAATATAACCTATACATCAAAAGCGGCACAAATATCTATCACCTAACGAGTGGCGGCCATCTTGGAATGGTCTATGTACTAATCTATTCCTAAAGTCGCGGATCCACTCCTAGCAAAAAATAAATAAGGAGGCTCTACTTTCCAAAACAATTCTATATTTCTCTGCACCTACCTCTTATTTATGAGTTTATATAACATAATGCAGTCCTTCAATCCCTCTATATGCTCCGTATATAAATCCAAAACTACTATTTCTCTGCACTTTAAACTAAACAGAGTCGACATGGCACACATCCCTGTGTGCCATGCCCTCAAGACCCACTGCCCTGACATACTTCAGTCACCCCTCTAGCTGGGTGCCCTATGCCAGTGGTGAGGGCACAAGGACATGAGCCCTCTGCCCCTACAGTACCCAGGGCCATTACTGGACACTATAAGTGCAGTGTTGCCATTAAGAGTATATGGTGCTGGGAGGTTGTCATTACGAACTCCACAACACCATAATGGCTACACTGAAGGCTGACTAGTTTGATATCAAACCTCTCAGCACATTAAACCTGCACTAATGCCAAAGCAGGATTTAATGTAAAATGCTCCCGAGGGAATCTTAGAGATGCTCCCTGAAAACCTAACCTACAATCCGAGGCTGCCACACAACAGACATGTTGCTGGACCCTTGGGTGGAGAGCCCTCCACTCTCCTGGCCTGCAACAATGCAAATCCTGGGCGAGGTGCTAGGTCTCCTCCCCCAGGATGGGCAGGGGGAAGCTTCAAAGGCATTCCGCCCTTGTGAGCTTCTCCAGACCATTTACTGAACCCAGCAACTGGCCCCCACCAGTTCGAACCCCTACTCTGGCGGGAAGACTGGTGGGAAAACCTACGTCAGGAAGGGGCCTGTGCCAGCCTGTGCCAATCCCACCCCTCAGGTGGGGGAGATGAGGTGAAGCACGACCCAGCGCTCTGGGCATCTTGAAGATGGGGGGCCCTGCCCAATCACAGCTAGGCTCCAGCCCCCCTCCACAGGAGAGGAGCAGGCTAGGGGGTGTACCTACCCCAGGACAGGGGCCTATTGGTCCGTGCCCTTGCCCTACCTTTAACGCCCCTAAATTCAATATTAAGGGGCTACCTGAACCTTCCTTCCTCAGATCCCGATAAGAAAAGAAGAAAGAAGATCAAGAAGAGGAAGATCCGCCGTGCAGCTGCTAACAACAGGATGACAACAACTGACTTGGCCCCAGCCCTTCCGGCCTGTCAATCCTGGAACCTGCTCTGACCTAATCCCGACGACTCCTGCGGACAGCAACCTTGGGACACCCAGAGGACCTCCCTGCCTTGACCCTCTTAAAGCCTGGGACTCCCATCAGCAGAGGCTCTTCTGCAACAACACCCCTGGTGCCAGCCAGGAAGCTCCGGACCAACCCACTCTGCACCCACCGAGCCCGGCCCGTGCTCAAGGACATCCCCCCGGCGACCGGGACCCGAAGTAATATGAATTTTTATGGTCAAGAAATGTCCCCTAACGTGAACCCCACCGTCTCCATGTACGTGCTTCAAGTACATGTAACTTCCCTCCATGACCAGATATGAAGACGCAAATACATTTGCGTCCAACGTTAACAAGTCCTCTTTCAGATCCACCATGAATGGATTGAATATTCAGTTCTTAAGTATGTCATGCCAACGTCTTTACATGATGCACTTTCACGTTTCTCTGGCTTTACAGAGCTAGGCCCTGATTTCTGCAATCGAATCCTTTCTGCTCTCTGCCTCCTGAAAGCTGCAGCCTGGATCTGCATCCATGACCTTTGCCTTACTCCCTGCGCGGCGAGCGGTGCCCGGCTCGGCCTGCTTGCCTGCCAAGACAGTATTTTGCCTTCAAGTTATCTGCTGCGCTCCTCGAAAATACATTCCTGTCTAGTATGTTAGGTAAACATCTCCCCAGCTGCAGAGCAAAGGGCCCGGCCTTTCTGTCTCCTTACAAGTAAATCATTGCTCCCGTTACCATGGTAGGCCCATGGCCCTCGCATTACACGTAGACACGTAGACACATATGCACGCACTAGCAGTCAGTATAGAATAGCCTCTGCCCGAGAGACCTTTCCTTCTAGATACTACAGTTCTCCAAACACAAGATATCAGATATGATTGGGTTTAGGTTGTTCTGACACGCCAGACTTCTGTCGCCCTTCTAATGCTAAATGTCAAGTCCCCAGCACCCTCTGGTTCCACGTCAATCACACGTCATGCTGCCTGCGCGCGCATCCCTGCCATATATTTCTGCTGACACTGCAGGATTCCTCTAGGGATCCACCCACCTGTGACACTTTCATGTGACGTTTCTAGCACACACCTCCGTGTACGCCCTCGTGCACGCCTTCTGTTACGCACATGTGTTCTTATCTCGTTTCTTTCAGCTGTTACGCCTTCTGTATCCATCACCACTGTATGCATTTACTATATATATTGTGCACTGTTAATAAAGCATTGTCTATCCCTTCCTGAACCTTCGTGGTGATGGAACATGATACCATGGTTCGAACCATTCCATTTTATGGAATAAAACCCTTATAAACTCAGACTCCACGGACTCTGCCTCTCATTTTGATTGAGCTATTTTATTGAACTTTACCGCATAGAAATTCAGCATACGGTAAATATTTATTTACCACATAATTTGGCGCCCGAATAGGGACCCTCCCCCACCTTACGCGCCGGCGATGCGTCGCAGGCCTGGCCCCTGCCACAGCCGTGACGGACAACTACGCGTACCCGCAGGATTTCCTGTATCTCCCTCAGGCCTACGGAGGTGACGGAGACTGCGATCGACATCCAGACGAGGCGGTGAGGAGTGCGGAGGATCCCAACCAGAGCCCAGCCGAGAGAGCAAGGTCCGAGGTGTCTAGAGGCCCACCAGTTCCGAAGAACCTACGTCACGAGTCGAGTCGAGTCCAGTCCGGTCCAGTCCAGTGTCGAGTTTCCGAGGCCTTCTGTTCTGTGCTTCCCGGTGAGTACCGTTGCTGGGGACGCATCTAGACGGGTGCATTAATTTGTGTCCGGTCAAGACGGGTTTGGGTACACATATCCGGTCTGCACTGTTTTAGCAGTGTATCTGTGCTGTTTAGCAGTACATAAAGTATATGTTATAGAATTCGTTAATATTCAGTATCTGTTCGAAAATGTTTAAATGTGTTTAATGTCGTGGTATGAGTGATTGTTTGATGTGTTTATTGTATTAGTTGTGTTCGAGTTCGAGTAAGTATCCAGTTTCAGAATGCCACTGTTCACTAAACTACGTCAGATAGGAACCAGGAAAGGGATACTGGAAGAAGCGATACCTGTCCCACGTAGGGACACTCCAGGACATTTTATGTACCACAAGCACGGCTTAGACGCCATACTGTATCTAGACTTGTGGGTCGATTATACGAAGAACCTAGACGAGAAATATAGATGGCCTGTTTCAGGAACATGGGATGCTGAGTGCATCATGAGAATAGAAGAAGCGCTCTGGAAAAAGAAAGCCAGACAGTCACAGAAAGATTCCAAAAGAAGGGAGGCGAGAGGACACTATTTACCACTCAGGATGGTGGAAGGTCCAGTAGCAGCTTAGTGTCTGTACAAAGTACTGGAGATGCAAAAAAGGGGGGTTGCTGCACTGTTCCTGTAGAGAGATAAGGAAGTAGGGGAAGTTTTACCTGGCGTGACCAAGGGTGTTCCAATGATACCCTGGGGCATCCATTATGTTGGATGTAGTTGCCTCACACACCCAGAAGGGTGTCATGCTTCATCATTGGCGGTTGCTCCTCGTCGAGGAGGCGGTGCAACCCCCGACGGGCTCACCTCAAAGAGGGGCTCTTTGGCGGAAGCATAGGGAACCGATAGCAGTGAGTAGGTCACGGTAAACAAGGGTAATGGCATTGACAAGGGCGAGAGTTACATAAAGTTGGATATGTCTGTAGTGAGAACCTATGTCAGATGTTAGATGTACAGACCCGGGAACGTGGGTAGCCACGGTAACAGACGGAGGGACTCTAAAGTTTATAGTGAGTGCCAGGGAATGTCTTCATTGAGACCCTGTTTATCAGAAGACAATCGATGCACCCATCTCTGTTCTTTGTTAAAGAGAGCTTTTTTCAGGCAGTTAGGACTGGATTCCAAAACTACCCACATCATGGAGTCCTCATCATGGTTGAGCTCTACATAATGTTTGCACATTTTAGTGTGTGTCTGCAAGAAGACACACACTAAAATGTGCAAACATTATGTTACCGTGGCTACCCACGTTCCCGGGTCTGTACATCTAACATCTGACATAGGTTCTCACTAGAGACATATCCAACTTTATGTAACTCTCGCCCTTGTCAATGCCATTACCCTTGTTTACCATGACCTACTCACTGCTATCGGTTCCCTACCACATGTGCACTATGGTCCAATCCTATACAGGGACCTAACCCAGCCACCTGAAGTTTTTTGTATAGACAAAGTAGTCTTTTTGCCCCTTACATCATGGCCACCATATTTTAACACACTTTTGGCCGGGCGGCACCTGCGATGGGCGCTTAGACACTTGAAGAGCAAAATCCAACAAACACGGATTTCCCTTGTTCCCCTCCCTTCCCGCCAGGTTTTTGCACTTTTAAGATCCCTTCAAATGGGGCTCCGCCTAAACAAAACCGGCCGCATTTACACTGATACACTAGCGACTACGCTACTCTACACCACCTATAGATGGCCGCCACAAAACCAGCCCCTAACACGTGACCTGACGCAATGGGCGGTGACAGGTCTGGGCGCGCCGGTCCGGTGTGTTGTTTAAATAACCCCTGCCGCCGAGCTCACACATCTACTCGAGCTCGGCGGTAACGGGTAGGTCACTACATGCGGTCACAGGAGATTGTAGGTGAGTGCGAGAGCGTTTCTTCATCAGGTCGATTTCTAGACCCTCATTCCATACTGATCGGTTGGTTCTGCCTGCTTCTAATAATTCAGGGGCGCGCTTTGTTTACCCCTACTTTAGCCACACCCCATGGGCTCATCCCTGATGAACTGTCCCGCCGATCCCTCATGTGGCCAATAATGTATGACCAATAGGTGAGTAGGGGAGTGTAAATCTAAACGTAATATAAGTCACAGTGTGAGATTGATTTTGCATTCAGCAATTGTTACATCTGGTGCCTGCACATGAGACCTGCCAATTACTAGACACACTATGGGCAGGAGACCACTCTTAGACTGCTGCATTTTAAACCTATTTTTAAACCAATGCTTTTTAGCCATCACCTTCATTAAATCACAGTCTCTGTCACAGATGCTGTTATTGCGTGTGCTCTTCACCATGCAGACTGCACGCCCAATACACATGGCACGCGGTGGTTGTGCTAAATTATTCCCATTACCACCAGCATGTCAGTATTTTCACTTTCCCTGGCAATGTTGTGACTTGCATAATTGAACTGAATATAATAACCTTTGTTTCCTTGTCTCTTCTCTATGTTTAGGCATAGGATAATCCACAGAGGTAAGAAACACAACACATATGATACTAGCATGTTTGTGTCCTTATTTCTTTTCACTTTTTTATGGTCCTGAAGAATCGCGGGTGATTAACTCTTAGCGAGAAACATGTCGACCACATTCACTTCTAGCCTCTTCTAGGGTCACACAACCTAAACCAGTTGACACCTAGCAAGCTAGCCCCACCTTTTAATTGCAGCCAGGGGACCCCCAGAATAAAGTCAATTCCGGTACCCCTTGCTACATTTTAATTATCTTACCACAGGAGTACACCATCCTGCCCACATACCCCCACCTCACCATAAGGCTGTTGGAAAAAAGATCTCCGCCAAAGAGCCCCTCTTTGAGGTGAGCCCGTCGGGGGTTGCACCGCCTCCCCGACGAGGAGCAACCGCCAATGATGAAGCATGACACCCTTCTGGGTGTGTGAGGCAACTACATCCAACATAATGGATGCCCCAGGGTATCATTGGAACACCCTTGGTCACGCCAGGTAAAACTTCCCCTACTTCCTTATCTCTCTACAGGAACAGTGCAGCAACCCCCCTTTTTTGCAGTCACAGAAAGATGCCATAGAATTATGGCGTAAAGAATCACATAGACGCACAGAGAAAGAATTCAGAAAAGCAGAGAAACATAGAGAAGATTCAGGAAAAGAACGAGAGAAAGAATTAATTGCAGAAGCTGAACGTATTAGGGCAGAACAAGTAGACCGACAACTGGTTCGTGAATTCTTCCCACGGTATGGTTTGCCTCGTATTGTGTACTCAGATAACGGACAGCCATTCTCGTCCGAGCTCATGAAGCAGGTTACTCTCCTGCTAGGATATCAGTGGAAATTCCATTGCGTCCGACATCCCGAAGCCGCAGGTCTCGTAGAGAGACACAATCAGACCCTGAAAACACGCCTTGCTAAGATATGTGCCGAGAAAGGTGTAGACTGGATAGTTGCATTGCCAGTTGCACTCTTTTACATGAGAATGGTAGCTCATTCAAGAACAGGGCTATCCCCGTATGAGGTGGTCTTCGGCAGGCCACCGAATATGTGGGGGACGCCTCTGCCGAGAAAAATCACTGATGTTGAAAGTAACATGTTGACAGATTACCTTGCTTCCTTGATGTCTGCACTACAATCATGTCGTTCACAGGTCGCGGCAGCCTTTCCCGACAACACCGAGGTGAAGCCACATCAGATCGTCCCTGGAGACCTGGTGTTTATCCGGAATTTTGATAGGAAGAGTCCGTTGGAGCCCCGCTGGAAGGAGCCGAAGATTGTTTTATTAACCACAAGGACTGCAGTGAAAGTGGAGGGCCGCAAAGGCTGGCTCCACTCGAGTCATGTTAAGAAACATTATGGACTGCCGCCAAATACTGACTCTCAGCCCTGCCCCTGCCCAGTGACTGATACTAAACTCCCCCTGGTAGAGAAAACTCCTCAGCAGGAGTATAAACTAAAATTGAGGTCTAGCAAGTCAGACAGTTTAATTGTTTAAGTCCTCCCCTAGGTGAAGCGGTTAGACAGGTTCCTGACATGTACCAGTTAGACCCCAATAGAGAGAGAGATAGACAGAAACAGATCAAGAAACGAAAATATTGTAAATCTCTCAAAAGCTATTGCATCGTTACTTTATTGATTATGTTTTTTTTGAGTATTGCGATTATTGTCACAGGTCTATTGTTGCACATTTACTTTCCTATTGTCACACGTGCACATTCTTTCTCAAATGACACTGTCGAGCATACTTTCAGTGAACTGCCCCCTCACGAGTTATCTTACAGATTTGCGCTGCGCAACAATACTTTCATCAGTATGTTACACCATTCCCATCAGACCAGCAATGCTACAAATTGTTGGATATGTGGCCGACTCCCTCCCTATCAGAAATACAAGGGAGTTCTGCCCCTCTTTCCGTATCCGTTTACACATAATGGTTCCTGTGGTGCATGGTTTAGTTTAATGAATTCTTTAGATTCTGATTCCATAATTTACCAAGGCAATTGGGTATGGGGAAATCTGAACACAGTTATGCACAAAGTATGTTTCCCTGACAAGGAGGGTCTACCCAAAAGGACAGGGACCGATCTAGAAAACGAAGTATATGGATTAGGTAATTATACACTTAACCTCATGATTCTGAATGTCCAGTCCGAAACCAAGCCAGACTTGCCCTCTATGTCAGTGTTACCAGTTAAAGGTGAATTATGTGTCAGAAAGAATGGTTCGGTACACCTGGGTCATAGTGAATGTACTACTGTGATCGAATTCAGAGATAAAGGCAAGTCTACATTCAAAGCTACCTGCCATTCCTATTTCATTTGTGGTCAGACAGCCTATATACGTTTGCCACTAGATTGGGATGGGACATGTTACATTGCATTCCTTCTGCCACCTGTTTTTCTAGCTCCACCTGATTATCATAGGAATTCCCGTCTAGTACCTAATAGACCCAAGAGAGAACTCCCGATTGTCGACTATACTGAAACGGCATGGGAACGATACACAGATTTCAATAAAGGTTTCTTTCCCTATTTAGGAGCTGTCTTCAATAGCAAATCAATACGTCACTTGACCAGAACCCTCGAAGCAGTAGTGAATGAAACTACTTCCGCCCTAGGCAACTTAACAGAGGAACAGTCTGCTATGAGACTTGTTGTCCTTCAAAATCGTCTCGTCCTTGACGTCATCCTGGCCGATAGGGGCGGAGCCTGTAAAGTCCTCGGATCGAGCTGCTGTGTTTTCATTCCAAATAACGCACCATCAGTATATAAAGCTATTACCCGTCTTCATAAGATAGCTAATCAGATACATCAGAATCCAGGCACCTGGACTTGGTCCGGTTGGCTCTGGAGTACCATATCCGCTTGGGGATGGAAAATCCTGTCATTCCTAGGAGTCATATTACTAATAGTGTTCAGTTGCTGTCTCTGTTTACAATGTGGGCCAGCGATTTGCGGCTTGTGCGCCACATCATGTATTCCCCATTCGAGTTCACGTTTCAAATCCCGTCTGAAAAAGGATGAGCAGATGATGTTGTATGAACAGATAGATGGATTAATGAAGATCGATATATCATGAAGGGTCCGTAGGGGACAAGGAGGGAATGAGGTAATATGAATTTTTATGGTCAAGAAATGTCCCCTAACGTGAACCCCACCGTCTCCATGTACGTGCTTCAAGTACATGTAACTTCCCTCCATGACCAGATATGAAGACGCAAATACATTTGCGTCCAACGTTAACAAGTCCTCTTTCAGATCCACCATGAATGGATTGAATATTCAGTTCTTAAGTATGTCATGCCAACGGTAAACAGTCAAAATATCGAGTTTTTAATTTCGACCTACACTTATATCGAGTTGCTAATATCGATGGGACAGAATATCGATGTCCAAAATATCGATGGCCAGAATATCGACCCTAAGGTAAGTAATATCGAAATTACTAATATCGATAGCATATATATCGATGTAAGTAATTTCGATTTACTAATATGTGTTAGAAATATTAGTTAAGTATTTAAATTAATTGTTGTATGTGTTTAATATGTTTTTATAATTTAAAAATATATAAAAGTAAATAATATGTTTTACTACCACAGCGGGTTGTGGGTTTATAGGGGAATAGGGTGGGAAGTAATTTATTTGTAATTAAATAATTATTTTTCAATGATTAATTTATTTTGCAATTAAATATTAATTGGCAATGATTTATTTTAATTGATTAATTGATTAATTAATTGATAATTTATGTATATTTTTAACTAAATTATATGTTTTACTACTGGAGCGGGTTGTGGGTTTATAGGGGAATAGGGTGGGAAGTAATTTATTTGTAATATTAATTAATTTTGGGTAAAGGGGTATTTTTAGGGTTCAGGGTCAGTTTTCAGTTTTTGGGTAAAGGGGTATTTTTAGGGTTCAGGGTCAGTTTTCAGTTTTTGGGTAAAGGGGTATTTTTAGGGTTCAGGGTCAGTTTTCAGTTTTTGGGTAAAGGGGTATTTTTAGGGTTCAGGGTCAGTTTTCAGTTTTTGGGTAAAGGGGTATTTTTAGGGTTCAGGGTCAGTTTTCAGTTTTTGGGTAAAGGGGTATTTTTAGGGTTCAGGGTCAGTTTTCAGTTTTTGGGTAAAGGGGTATTTTTAGGGTTCAGGGTCAGTTTTCAGTTCTTTGGTAAAGGGGTATTTTTAGGGTTCAGGGTCAGTTTTCAGTTCTTTGGTAAAGGGGTATTTTTAGGGTTCAGGGTCAGTTTTCAGTTTTTGGGTAAAGGGGTATTTTTAGGGTTCAGGGTCAGTTTTCAGTTTTTGGGTAAAGGGGTATTTTTAGGGTTCAGGGTCAGTTTTCAGTTTTTGGGTAAAGAGGTATTTTTTGGGTTCAGGGTCAGTTTTCAGTTCTTTGGTAAAGGGGTATTTTTAGGGTTCAGGGTCAGTTTTCAGTTCTTTGGTAAAGGGGTATTTTTAGGGTTCAGGGTCAGTTTTCAGTTTATGGGTAAAGGGGTATTTTTAGGGTTCAGGGTCAGTTTTCAGTTCTTTGGTAAAGGGGTATTTTTAGTGTTCAGGGTCAGTTTTCCCTACTGTTGCACCCACTGGAGTGGGAATAGTAATTATTGTTAAGTAATTATATATTATATATGATTTATCATTTTATTTTTTTATTAAATATGTATTATTATTTTTTTAACAATTATTACATATATTTAAATATGTTTAAGTAATTAATAAGTATTATTTACAGTTTTTTTAATGTTATTTTAAATTTAAAAAAAATCGATATATTTAACAACGATATTTTTAACATCGATATTAATTTTTCGATATTTTGGTACTTACCATGTTGTACATAGGGCGTCGATATTTTTGCTATCGATATAATTACGCCGATATTTGTGTAGGTCGAAATTCTGTCTGTCGAAATTCTGTCATAGATCCCATGCCAACGTCTTTACATGATGCACTTTCACGTTTCTCTGGCTTTACAGAGCTAGGCCCTGATTTCTGCCATCGAATCCTTTCTGCTCTCTGCCTCCTGAAAGCTGCAGCCTGGATCTGCATCCATGACCTTTGCCTTACTCCCTGCGCGGCGAGCGGTGCCCGGCTCGGCCTGCTTGCCTGCCAAGACAGTATTTTGCCTTCAAGTTATCTGCTCCGCTCCTCGAAAATACATTCCTGTCTAGTATGTTAGGTAAACATCTCCCCAGCTGCAGAGCAAAGGGCCCGGCCTTTCTGTCTCCTTACAAGTAAATCATTGCTCCCGTTACCATGGTAGGCCCATGGCCCTCGCATTACACGTAGACACGTAGACACATATGCACGCACTAGCAGTCAGTATAGAATAGCCTCTGCCCGAGAGACCTTTCCTTCTAGATACTACAGTTCTCCAAACACAAGATATCAGATATGATTGGGTTTAGGTTGTTCTGACACGCCAGACTTCTGTCGCCCTTCTAATGCTAAATGTCAAGTCCCCAGCACCCTCTGGTTCCACGTCAATCACACGTCATGCTGCCTGCGCGCGCATCCCTGCCATATATTTCTGCTGACACTGCAGGATTCCTCTAGGGATCCACCCACCTGTGACACTTTCATGTGACGTTTCTAGCACACACCTCCGTGTACGCCCTCGTGCACGCCTTCTGTTACGCACATGTGTTCTTATCTCGTTTCTTTCAGCTGTTACGCCTTCTGTATCCATCACCACTGTATGCATTTACTATATATATTGTGCACTGTTAATAAAGCATTGTCTATCCCTTCCTGAACCTTCGTGGTGATGGAACATGATACCATGGTTCGAACCATTCCATTTTATGGAATAAAACCCTTATAAACTCAGACTCCACGGACTCTGCCTCTCATTTTGATTGAGCTATTTCATTGAACTTTACCGCATAGAAATTCAGCATACGGTAAATATTTATTTACCCTCCTCGACGACCCCGACAACGGCTGCACCCTCAGGACAAAGGGCCCCTCCGACCGCTACCAGCAGGGGGTAAGATTTCCCGACCTCAAAAGACACCCCGGCACCCCACGGCCCCCTGTGCCCAATTCCTGGGTGCCTACCTATCCTCCAAGATCCCGATCCCAGAGGCAGGTCGCTGTTGAAGAAGGAGACAGCATCCACAAGTAAGATTCCAGTGTGCTCTCCATTGGCGTCGGGCTCGGCTCCTCGAATCCCTTCTTCAGCATTGAAAACGCAGATGAAAAAACCATTGATGGCGGGCTCGCCGTCAAAAGAACACCGGTCGTCGTCGAAGATCACAGGTACTTCGATCCCTCCGCCATCGTCAACTAGGCGACGATCGCTGTCGAGACATCTATCTCTGTTGAGGCGGGCTCGGCCAACGTCGAGAGACAGATCTCAGTCGTCGCCGTCGAGGCGGCACTCGACGTCTAGACATGCTCCGTCATCGTAGGGTCCCCGGCGATCGTCGTCAAAGCGTAGATCTCCGTCGACATCAACCAGGCGACTGTAGACGTTGAGTCCAGCTCTGCCGTCGCAGGTTCATCAGCGACCGGCGTCGAAGCATACCTCTCCGTCGACGTCAACCAGGCAGCGTTCGACGTCGAGGAAGGTAACATCACCTCCGTCGGCGTCGAGGCGACGTTCGGCGTCTAGATTTCCTCCAGTGTCACATTCGACGTCGAGGCCAAGAAAACCGACATTGAGAAGGATTTTTCCGTCGAACCGGTCATCAGGGAGCTCACAGTCACGCTCACCCTCAAGAGCAAGGTCTATGGGCTCCAGGCATTCGACGTCGAGACACACAGAAAGGTCGGAGTCGCGGAGCCGTTCAGGATCCAGCGCCTCTCCCATTATGGTGACGCAGATCGACGTCAAGGCACTCGCCAGCGACGTCTCATCGCGACTGAGGTCGTCCTGAAGAACCCATGGTGCCTCTTCACATTCAATTTGAAGCTCCCCACAGACAATTGCGTCATCTCGCAGTGCTTCCATCAATTCCCAAATGCCTGCAGGTTCACCACCGAGGAATTCTCCGAGGAGGCAGAGATCCCCCTCAATACATCTCTCTCCCAGATGGCTGCAACCTTTACATCATTGGAGATCAACACCGGCTGGTCATACGCAACCGGCTGTGGAATACTCCAGCCCATTGCATAGATCTCCTTTACAGAGCTTGGTGCAAGAAGTAGACAAGTCACCCCACACTCACGCCAGAGAGCACCGGGGCAGATCCCCTGATCACAGGTCAGCACAGGGGCATCGCAAGAGGTGGCGTACACCATCTTGGTCATCATCTTCAACTCACTCATCTAAGAGGGATTACTCTCCTACCCTCCTACTCTCACAGATAGTCCGCCTAGCAGAGTGTCATCCATTGACGACGTGAACACTTTCCATGATGTACTTACCAGATGGGGCACAGAAGTTGGGCATTATCATGTCCACTACTTGGACGACTACGTCCATTATCTTTGAGATGCTGCATCAAAGATCTGTGACAAGACCGCTGCTCCCCTTGGTACCAGGAGTCATTGAACCAGTAATGGATGGTTTTCTAGCCCCAGCTTCAGCGAAAGCAGCTCCTGCACGTATCCTAAAGAAATACAAACCGGCTGCGTCGGATCCTCTATTTCTACGATCAGATCCACCCCCTGATTCTGTTATAATTGCAGCAGCTAAGAAAACGCACTCAGTTGCATCTTCTTCCTCCGGTCCTCCCGATAAGGAGAGTAGAGCCCAAGACTCCTGGGGAAGGAAAGTCTGTGGCTCGGCTGCATCTTCTCTACAGGTTTCCAACGCTGCAGCCCTATTGGGACGATACGGCAGATCCCTATGGGATTCCTTAGATCGCTTCAAAGAGAAGCTTCTAAAGGAAGATCAGCAGGACTTCTCAGAAATTATTGAAGAAGGCGTTTTGGTGTCCAACCAAGTGATAAGCACAGCAGCAGATGGAGTATCTCTGGCGGCTCATTCATATGCACACTTAATATCTGCACGTCGTTCCTCCTGGTTACGCCTCACTGCATTAAAGCCTGATGCACAACAGCGCATATTGAATCTCCCTTTTTCGGGTACTTCTCTGGTTGGGGCCCACACAGATGAGATAGGGAGAATGAAGGCCGAACTGGACACCTTAAAGGCGGTGGGCCTAGGAAAATAGAAAGAGTTCAGGAAGAGATACAGGCCCTATAATCGGAAAGGTAACCAACAGAGGGGTCAAACCCCTCAATCATCACAAAACAAGCAGGGGAAATCCCTATACTAGGGCCAACACTCCTCAAGGGGAAGAGGAGGACACCAGCAGCAATCCCCCTCCACAACAAAGACTACAGGAAAGCAATGAGTCAATGCTTCCTCTAGCACACTCCAGTGGGAGGAAGTATAATACACTACGCTCAAGAGTGACGCAGAATAACAGAAGATCAATGGATGCTATGTATACTAGACAATGGTTATGCACTACGTTTTTGTGCGGCTTCAAGAGACTCTCCTCCAGTTCATTCTCGACAGCATCATCTGGACCTCCTGCGTCAATCCTTCTCGAAAAACAAGCAATAGAAGATGTCCCTCCAGCGCAGAGAGGGAAGGGAATCTATTCAAGATACTTCCTTGTCCAGAAAAAAGACCCACCGAACAAGTTCAGGCCCATCTTAGACCTGAGGATTCTGAACAAATACATAAAAAAAGAAAAATTTCGAATGCTGTCTCATCAAATTTTTCCGCACTTGAAAACAGGCGATTGGATATGTTCGGTGGACCTTCAGGATGCATACTTTCGCATCCCGATCACAGCACATCATCGCAAATTCCTACGCTTCATGGTAGGAACAAACCATTTCCAATTCAAGGTCTTACCCTTCGTCTAAAGTCAGCTCCAAGGGTATTCACGAAATGCATGGCAGTGGTAGCGGCCGCTTTACATCGCCAAGACCTACTTGTCTATCCATACCTCGACGATTGGCTACTGAAGGAATCGTCTCCTCTCATGGTTCACGAACACCTTCTCATCTGTATGAACCTCCTTCAACGTTTGGGCCTACATGTCAACCGACCCAGTCACTCCACTATCGGGGGCAAATATCAACTCCGTCCTAGGAAAAGTGTTTCCTTCGGCGGAAAGACTGTCATCAATGAAGGTCAAAAGCACCATCAATCAGCCCCCATGAACAGCTCCCCAAAAGACCAGGCCTCGCCAGAGAAAGGTCAGGTCAGATATTCCGATTCCACCTAAACTAATCTGGCACTTGAGCGCCTCAAATTCGGTTACTTGCGCATCCACAGGATTTCATTGACCTATTGTGTGAGTCCTGCAGGCCTACTATGCTAGCCTACGTTTCCACGAAATGGAGGCGATTCATCCATTATTGCATCCTCAAACATGTCGACGGTATTAAGCCCCTGATCCATGACGCTATCTATTATCTGCTCTGTCTTAAAAAATGTGACCTTGCATATACTTCCATATGGCTCCATTCGGCAGCCAGAGCCACTTGCATGCAAAACAGGGAACACTCCTCACTTTTTCAAACTTCTATAATCAAAGCATTTCATGGAGGGCCTCAAGATGCTCATCCCTCCCATAGCTCCCCCTGCTCCGGTGTGGAATCTGTGTGGTTTTTACAAGGCTCATGGGTCTCCCCCATTTGGCCCTTACACTCTAGCCCTGTCTGGTTCCTTTCTTGCAAATTAGCTTTCCTCATAACCTACCAGCCTTTAGATGTATTGGTGGGTTGAGGCCCCCACGCAGTGCACAGGCACATGCTCATACTGGAAACCAACCCCAAGTTGCTCCTTAAAACGGTTTTCCCAGTTCAGCTCAACCAAGCAGTGGAGCTCCTAGTTTTCTTCCCTCTACCGTGCTCATTAGCAGAAAGAGCCCTCCACCCTAGAGGTCAAACTGGCTCACGTGTACTACATTGACAGGACCAAGTCCCTTCGCATGACCAGTCCGCTGTTCATAGCCTTTGCTGAACTCCCTAAGGGATGATCTGTTTCTTAGGTTGGATAGTCAAATGCTCCAAAACTTGCTATTACTAAACCAAAAGAGTTTTCCATGTCATCCCCAGGGCACATTCTACATGCAAAAAGGCAGTAGCCTTGGCCTTTCTGGTCACTATCCATCTAGCTGATATATCTATGGCAGATACATGTTCAAGCCGCCTCCAACTTTTACTAAGCACTATTGTGTGGATATAAGCAATGGTTGGCCAGACAGTCTTAATACGTTGTGCCATCCGACATCACAGTGGGCGTGTGCGGAGGACGGCCGGGGCCGTCTGAACCGTGCCAACTCATTAATATGCCCACACAGCGGTGAAATTCGTGCTGTGGTCAACGGGTTAAAGACCTTATTTCAGACACCTGCAGCATTCACACAGTAGCAAATGCTTGTCGAGGGATACTTACTGCTTTATAGTCTGTGCTGGGCATAAGCAACATATGCTACGAACTGAAATAAGCATCTGTTCATAGCATGTTGTGCTGTAAATTAACATGCGCCCACCCTCCTCTCTGGAAGCGTGCCGCTCCCGGAAGCGTGCGGCTCCATTTTCAGAACTCCTCTTTACTAATGAATACCCCTTTCACGGTATACGTGTCCATCCTACTGGTGTTACTTGCCACTCCATACTACTCTCACCCTCTTTGCGAAAAATAATCAGACATTAAATTGGTGCCCGTGCGCATTGCATTGCAAACTAAGGGAGTAGTCACAGTGGATCCTGCGACTCGAAAGACTTTCTTCGAATAAAAACTACTTAAAAACGTCTGAGCCCCAATAGCAGAAGTATTGAGAGCGTCTGATTCTGCAGCAGTACACACTACTAACCAATGCTTACAGGGTTAGTAACAGTTTCCTTTTCATAAAAGAACCTGGTATCATGGTAAAATACCTTCGGTTTATTAGTTCCCCTTATTTGATAGCTGATAGAGGCGTTACATAATTAGTCTATTCACATTCCAAACTTACCACACACTATTCTTCTGTTCCGACCATGCACCTCACATCTTACCATTCACTTGCTTGCTGTCTCTTGGTTGTCATGCAGGGCATGGCACTGAAGGAGCATTTAGTTAAGTAGCAAAAGACGCCATGCCAGGGCTGGTGGTGGTCTTTTTCCATTGCTCTTTGTTCCACCGGTGGCATTCAACCATGTTCCCTTAGGCCAGGCTTCTCCAACAAGTAGCTCGTGACCTTCTAGTACCTCTCCAGCTGCCTGTGAACACCTCTCCTGTGTGCCGCTCAGCCTACCAAATTAGAAGCTTTTGTTTGGTTGAATTGATATATGTATACCAACATTTTTAATTGTGTATTTGATCTGAAAATGTGTGCATTTTCAGAACCTATAATTTCCTAATTCTTTTTAATGATACATCATGCAGCCTTGGAAGACTTCTTACTAATATTACCTTGGTGCCAGAGGGCATTGAAACTTGGGCTCCTATGTATTACCGTAGTGGAGGCATTCCAAATATACTAAGCCTTTTTCACATTACTTCTGGCAATCCTGCACTGAGGTTCTCCCGACTGGTAATCTTGCATAGGGTGGCCATTATTGTAATCTTGCCTGATGTGTACAGTACTAATATTATTAGTAGCTTGGAACGGTTTTCATTGAACATACGTTGCTCTTGTTGGTGAAACGGATGGAGGCCCTGCCAGATGCTATTCCTCTCCTTTCAGAGCACGTCAGTGGGAACGAGTGGCCACACCTGTTGCCATAAAACTCTTCAACTTTTATCTACGTGAAGCTGCTGTGCTATTGATAGGGTCTGGCATCTCCGTGCACCAGTGCAAAGGAGACGCACAGATCTTTGTGTGGGGTCCTACACCTGTAGGCCTTTCTCTGTGCCGTTGAGGACTAGATGTCATGACAGCCCAAGCCTAACGCCTCCAAAACTGAAATGTGGTTGTTCAGATCCTCACAGTCCATGTTTCCTAAAACATCTGATTAACATTTCCAACTTAGTCCATGTATGTTTTCCAGCTTTCTCTCATCAGAAAAAAATATCGTTTATTCTCTCCTTGAATCTACATATCCGTAAGACAGTTTTCAGCTGTACTTCACCTTTGTGATTCGAGCTGAAAAATATGGCCACGCCCTGCTTTGATTCTTTAACAATTTCAGCCTTTGGCCTTTTCTCAACTAAATTTGTCATCTCAGCACTGTTTGGTAGAGAACTTACAGGTCACTGGTAGTTATTGTATTAGCAGGAGGAAAGAATTGTGATTGAGTTCAATGGTACCAAGACATTCTTTACAAAAGCACCATAGTTCTCTCGGAGATACCTCTGACCCTGTTCGCAGGCAGGTCGCTCCCCACGCTGCTGCACGGCTCTTCCTGCATTGTTTTTGCCTAATCTTGCATTTTTCCCCTGTGTCTAACTTGCTTTCTTGCCCAGACTTGTTTTTATTCCCCTGTGCCTGTACTTGCTTTCTTGCCCAGACTTGTTTTTATTCCCCTGTGCCTAACTTGCTTTCTTTCCCAGACTAGTTTTATTCCCCTGTACCTAACTTGCTTTCCTACCCAGGCTTGTTTTTATTCCCCTGTGCCTGTACTTGCTTTCTTGCCCAGACTAGTTTTTATTCCCCTGTGCCTGTACTTACTTTTTGCCCAGACTTATTTTTATTCCCCTGTGCCTACCTTGCTTTTTTTGCCCAGAATTGTTTTCATTCCTCTGTGCCTGTAATTGTTTTCTTGCCTAAACTTGTTTTTCCTTCCTGTGCCCAGATCTCCCGCGACCCCCACCCGTTTTTCCCACCGCTGCGTCCATGCGGCCCTGCCCCGTGCAATCCCATTCGCCGCTTCGCTCCCGCCTCCCAGCTGCTCCTCCCTCCCACATCCCCTCTGCTCCTCCCTCCCACATCCCCTCATATGGAGCGGCAGCGGGCGCGCCGAAGGCGCGCCTAAGGCAAGCCCGTCTGCGCCCGTCCGCTCCTGGACCACGCCCAGCGCCAGGATCCCTGGACCCCACGAACGGCATGACGCATAGCACCGCTACGATGCCAGAACCCTCCACGCACTCAACACCGGACGATCACACACCTTCTTCCTGGCCTTGAAGCGTACCCACGGAGCTTTCACCTGCTGGAACTGTAGCTTCACAAGTATCCACCCCACCATGCTGCTAACCAGGAAAGAACCCAATCCCCTAGATGCATCCTTCTCAACACCTGCTCCGCCCGCAAACACGCAGTTGAACTCTGGGACCTACTCGACTCAACCTACCCAGACGTCGCCTTCCTGACGGACACCTGGCTGAACCCCGCCTCATCACCCGACATAGCCATAGCCGTCCCAGAAGTCTACAAGATAACCCGCAGGGACCGCACCAACGGAGCAGGAGGAGGAATCGCCATCATCCACAGGAACACTCGCAGAGTCTCGACCAACACTGACGACACCCTCAGCACCGCCGAACACCTGCACTTCCAGATCCACACCGACCCCCAACACCACCCTCAGAGAAACCCTCATCTACAGACCCCCCCCGGACCCCGACCATAGTTCAGCAACTCCATCGCCGACTTCGTCAGCACACACGCCCTCGCCTCCACAGACTACATCCTTCTTGGGGACCTGAACTTCCACCAGGAGAACAACAACGACACCAACTCCACCACCATGATCGACAACCTAACCAACCTCAGACTCAGACAACTCGTCACAACACCCACCCACTCCACCAGTCACACGCTTGACCCCATCTTCTCCGCAAACCCCCACGTCTCCTTCAACCACACCACCGAACTCCACTGGACCGACCATCGCTGCATCCACTTCACCTTCAAGAAACCTACCACACACCACCGCACCCAACAGATGCCTTGCTGCTGCTGGAGCAAAGTCACCGAAGACCAGCTAACCACCACCCTCACCCAGAGCCCACCCACCGACACCGCCGCCCACAACCTCAGACAGTGGATCAACAACTGCACCAACACCCTCGCCCGATCAAGAAACCCTCCAACAGTCACACCAACAAGAAAGCCAGCTGGTTCACTGAAGACCTCCGGGCCTCCAAGCAAACCTGCCGAAAGCAGGAGAAGATCTGGCTCCGTGAACGAACACCGGACAGCATCGCACCCCACAAGAACGCCACTCGCAGACACCATCACCTCATCAGATCTGCCAAAAGGGTCTCCTTCAAAGACCTCCTAGACAACAAAGCGCACAACAGCAAAGAGCTCTTCAACATCAGGAAGGAACTCTCCAACACCAACGACGTCCCACCCTCGCAAGACCTGTGCGACTCGCTGGCCACCTTCTTCCACTGCAAGATCGCAGACATCCATGACCGCTTCAACGCCACAACCGCCCCGACAACCACTGAGACCTATGCCCCCATGACCACCATCCGCCTGCTCTCCTGGACCAACATCAATGATGACAACACCATCAAGATCATGAACACCATCCACTCTGGCTCTCCGTCAGACCCATGCCCACACCACATCTTCAACAAAGCCAGCACATCCATCGCACCCCATATCCGGAAAGTCATCAACACCTCCTTTGAGACAGCAACCTTTCCGGAGAGCTGGAAGCACACCGAGATCACCGCCTTACTCAAGAAACCCAAGGCGGACCCCAAGGACCTGAAGAACTTCTGTCCCATCTCCCTGCTCCTGTTCCCGGCAAAGGTCATCGAGAAGACTGTCAATGAACAACTGACCCGCTACCTCGAGGAGAACATCATCCTGGACCCTTCCCAGTCTGGGTTACACAGCACCGAGACTGCCCTCATTGCCGCCACAGATGCCATCAAGTCCCTACTGGACAATGGAGAAATGCCAGCCCTCATCCTCCTGGACCTGTCAGCCGCCTTCGACACGGTCTACCACCACACACTACGAACACGCCTCCACAACGCCGGCCCTGGACTGAACCACCTCCTTCCTCTCTGGCAGAACACAGAGTGTCCGCCTTCCCGCCTTCCACTCCGAAGCCAACAAGATAATCTGCGGCGTACCCCAGGGCTCAGCCCAACTCTGTTTAACATCTACATGGCACCGCTCGCCCACGTCACCCGTCGGCACGACCTCAACATCATCTCCTATGCCGATGACACCCAGCTGATCCTCTCCCTCACCAAGGACCCCCACATCGTCAAAACCAACCTTCACCAAGGAATGAAGGCCGTCGCTGAATGAATGAGGAACAGTCGACTGAAGCTGAACTTGGACAAGACGTAGGTCCACATCCTCAGATCCACCCCTTCAGCTTGGGACGACTCCTGGTGGCCGACCGCACTGGGAACCGCTCCAACACCCACCGACCACGCACGCAACCTAGGGGTCATCCTCGAATCCACGCTCTCCTTGACTAAAGAGGTACACGCCGTCTCCTCCTCCTGCTTCAACACCCTCCGCATGCACGGCAGGATCTACAAGTGGATCCCCACTGACACAAGAAGACGGTCACCCAGGCCCTCGTCAGCAGCAGGTTGGACTACAGAAACGCCCTCTACGCAGGAGCCTCGACCAAACTCCTGAGACGGCTCTAACGCATCAAGGACGCCTCTGCACGCCTGATCCTCGACATCCCTCGCTGCAGCCTCATCACACCCCACCTGAGAGACCTTCACTGGCTCCCGGTCAACAAGAGGATAACCTTCAAGCTCCTCACCCATGCACACAAGGCACTCCACAACACCAGACCAACGTACCTCAATAGACGACCCAGCTTCTACACCTTCCCCGTCAGCTCCACTCCACCGACGTTGCCCTTGCCACAGTCCCCGCTTCCGAAGAGCGACCTCCAGCGGCAGATCTTTCTCCCACCTCGCCGCCAAGACCTGGAACACCCTCCCCATCCACCTACGACAGACCCAAGACCTGCTGACCTTCAGAAAACTCCTCAAGACCTGGCTTTTCGAGCAGTAGCAGCATTCCCCTCCCCAGCGCCTTGAGACCCTCACGGGTGAATAGTGTGCTTTACAAATGATATGATTGATTGATTTATTGTCCCCTTTGAATTAGTGACATTTTTAAATGCACCTATACAATATGATGTTTTATCAGTTCTGTTGTCATTAAATGTGACCTCTTCCAGGAGCAGCAAAATTGCTTTAGGGCTTTGGTTACACAGTATTTTATGCACTTACATTTTATTGATGTCTATTCCTTCTGTTTATGGCTGTTGTGCCACACACTGTCCCTGAACTACTCCACTCTTTTTACGGTGTCCTGCTTCGCTTCAAGGATAGAACATCATAAATGTAACAAACTAAATTCCCTCTGTAATCTGCGGTTGCATGTCCTGTAGTTATTCACTTCCATCCTCCATCGTTTCCCACTTGTTCTTTATTCATCTGTATCCTCCATCATCATGTTGTTCTTTGACTTCTTTAATTGACTCCTGTTCGCCATCTCCTACACAACACATATCTACTCCAGCCCTTCAACTTCCAAAGCTCATTTTCTTTTTTCTCCTGTTCTGTCTTCTGCCCTGTTTCATTATAGTTCAGACCTGTTCATCCATAGGCTTGCTTCTGTGCACAATTCTTCTGAAGAGCTGTCTTCCTTTACAGGATGACTTCGACTAGCATTTAAAGAAAGTGACAGAACTGAAATGGGTACTGTAAATTATTCCCTTGTGTTGTCTGTATTCTCAGTGTGTATAAGCCACTTATAAAATCCAAAGAAGTCTAAAGTGAATATATAAGATACATGTTGTATGAGAGCCCTGTCGCACACAGCTTATTGCGTTAACACAGCTGTGATGTGGAGTGTTCTGTACAACCTGCGTTGCATCCTTCTGAATACAGCAGGTCGCTGTATTTTTGGGCTATATTCAACAAGAGCAGTGAGTTCCAAATAGCCCATCACTGAGAGAAAGGTCATTGCAGTGTCCCATACAGCCCTGCTTCCACAACGCAAGTAATAAATAATACATCACTCAAAGCGGAGAAATGATACACGCTGTGTTTCTTGTTGATGCCTGAAGAGGGGCGTCTAATGATATTTGTGGGCCTTAAAGGAGTAGAAAAGCTCAGCATTACACTGATCAGGATGAACAGTTAAGTTGACAGTGACTAAATTGTTGCATGTAATCAGTGTTTAAAACTTGTTTATCCTAGAGAGGAGTAGTGTCATTGTTCCAGAAAATTAATCAGATCTGTATATAAATGTGTGTGTGTGTATATATAAATATACCAATGTATGTAATATGTGACATCATCAGCAGTGGATTGCGGGCGCTCGAGTTATAGTTAGTACAACTAATTATAATGGAGGAATTTCAATGGTTTTGTACTGAAAACACCCCTGAAACCTATGGTTTTTTTGGGTGAATTTCTAAGGTTTTTTAAATGCTAATTCCTAACTATAACGTGTGAAACCTGTGGTTTTTTCAGTGAATTTCAAAGGTTTTTTAAATGATAATTCCTAACTATAACATGTGTGAAACTTATGGTTTTTTCAATGATAATGTATTAATTATTTTTGTATATATTGTTTTACTACTTTTTTTATCTATTTAAAAAAAAATACATTAAACATATTTAATATTTAATGTTTAATGGTTGCGTGTGCCGTGATACGCGCATTGGACATGGTTGGTGCGCGACCCCCCCCCAAAATGTTTAATGTTAAAAAACGTGTGTGTGTATATATATATATATATATATATATATATATATATAATATAAATATTAATACAAGATATTATCTGAGCTAATTATAAAAATAATATTCTTTAACTTTCAAAAAAGTTACATTACTTTTAAATGCAATTTTGCGAAGTCGCGCTGGGAGCGTACGCGCACCCTACGCGGACCCCATGTGACAATAAAAAAACAGATTTGATTGGTTCATTACACTTCCTATTGTAAGTATTGAAGGACCCCACCCATTTCAATCACTTGTGTTAGAATTTTCTTCGGAGAAGACCTCGGCTACCAAGAACTGTTGTTTTTGTTGATTACAGGCCTGTTTCATCTTAATTTTGCAGAAATGGCTTCAAATCAGCCTTCTGATTCAGAGCAGTCCAATGAAGAGGGGTTTGTTCCTGAAGCACCACGCCCCAAGAGATTTGAATCAATTGTCTGGAGATTTTTTACATTCCCAGAAGGATTAAAGAAAATAAATGCCACAAAGGTAACCTTCAAAATTTGCAAAGCAGTACTATCAAGAGGAGACCCCAACAAAAAATATTCCTGTGGAACTGCCAGCATGTTTAAACAGCTGAACAGTTTGAATCCTATCAATCTGGCAAGAGAGGAGGGCAAGAGACTGCAACAGGCTGGACCATCACCACCTCAAGTTCCAAGCACTTCTGGGATGTCCACTTCAACCACTTCTACTTTGACATCCGGCCCCAACTGGCAAATGCAAAAATTCATTGCAAAAAATGCAATAGGTTGCTTTGCTATGGGGAGCAATCAGTTGATTTGGTTTGCAGGGCTCTGGAGAACCATCATTGTTCAACTGCTTTTTTTTTTTTTTTGCCCTAAAGTTCATTGTTCTGTATGTCTCGTTCAGTTTTTTCATTTTAAAAAAACAAAAAATCGTCCAAAAAAACAAACAAAAATGCAAAACTACAAACAAACAAAAAGTTTTTTCCAGAATTACCTACTCTGGTTAAAAAAAGAGCTAAACTTGTATGCTAGTGTGTAAAAGTTTAGATGAATGTATGTGTAGTGCATAATTGACTGAAAGAATGCATTTGTGATGTGTGGTGAATGCATAAGTGCAGAATTATAAAGACGTGCTGCAGCATGACACTGTAAACTGTTTAACTACAGCATGCTGTGGTACTTCCGAAGCACAGTGATGCAACATATGTATATAAATATGTTGCAGGTCTGTGCTTCCCTCTGCACAGCTGCTTAAACTGCAGCCATGTGGTGACACAGGCACCCATGCTCAATGGTGCAAGGATGTCCGTGTCATGCGGAGATTGTTTTTGTGCAGGAAGGGACACCTTCCTGCACAAAAACAATCAGTAAAGGCATTTTTCTCCTTCAATACATGCTGTGCATTGTAGCATATATTGAAAGTGAAAAAATGAGGAGAGGTAAAAACAATTCTCCTTGTTGTGCTTTGCTACACTAATTGGAGTATGGAGCAGCATTCACAAACATGACCAGATTTATAATTTTGGATAGAACTGGACATATGCCTTGTTCTATGACTGTTCTGTGCAAACACGCACAGCAAAACCTATAGAACGCGTTTTCAAAGCAAAGTAGTGTGTATGATGAGATTATATTTACATGGAAAACAAAACGTATATAGAATGTCTTTTTCTCACCTTGTAAATAAGAAAGAGAGTTAATGGCTAGATATATTTATAAGGAGTTATGTTTTAGGAAACTTATTGCACATATTTATATATGACTGAAGAGAAGGGATGGGGCCTACTGTGACATGTGTAAAACACTTAGTGATGTGCTTTAAATAAATAGTTGTATTTCTTGTAATTCTAAAATTACAAGGACCAACAATACCACAATATGACTCTATTGTGCACTATACCATGTGTCTTGCTGACAGGTGCTCTGAAGCGGTCTCCTATTTGATACCTGTCTGCATTGATATTCTGTGGCACAAATCTAGTCCATCCATCTTCCTTTTATCAACTGTGTGAAAGCACAGTCCATTGTGCCTTTTAAGACTTACTTAAACTTCCCTCAGCAGTAATATACATAAAGAACGCTACACATTTTATTCAGTTATTTTTTATAATGTAAAATATAGTTAATTCCATATTTTAAAATTAGGATCTGTAAAAGAAAAGAAAAAATAGTTATAACATGTAATAATACATTTTTAACAGCACAGCATAATTTTAACATTTTATAAAGTAATTTCTTTGCCTTTTTTGCTGTTCTCAGAATATATTGAATTTCACTAGAAACAGTGATTTCAATTGTACTCCTCACATAACAGCGGGCAAAAAAATAAAACAATCAATTAGATTGTTTGAAAAAAAACAACAATCCATCCCCAGTAAAATACTGAATAATACAAATCACACATATATGAAATGGTTACTGCTAAGAACATTTTATAAATTAAATTCATGTACACTGTAAATGTTGTTGGTCAAAAATAAACACCAAGACAATATGCAGGAGAAAGTCCATAATTCAAACATATACCTTTCCTTGAGGCAAATAGTATTTTTGCACTCCTTTTTATGTAAATTGTCCTATCGTAATCATAATAATAAATTCCTAAGAGGCTGAATTATCTTCCTAAAACTTTGGCTTTAGAAATATTAGGTAGGAATTTGGTAATTCACTAGGCTAACGTTGTTTAAAAAACAACTATGTATCATTACATAGTGTCCAGCCTTTGTCACATTTTAGATAGGCAGTGTAAATTCCAGATGTTGTGGAAGGACCATCATGGAAATGTACTGCTACTGCTACAAATGTCCTTCCCGATATTGAGAGTTGACTTGCTACAAAATGTTTTGTTAGAGTTATTTCAAGGTTGTTTTGCTTGCAACATTCTAGGTTCAAATGCAACTAAAATGAATGTACTAATTCTTTTCAAGCCCCGGAAGAAGGGTCAATGCCCCGGAAGAAGGGTCTATGACCCGAAATGCATCGGGCAGTCTTTAGAAATGTATCAGTTCATTGAATACAGATTTCGTGAATGTTCTTGAAATTTCATTTATTCCTTGTTTGTGTAAACCACAAATATATTTGATTCTGATTTGCAACAAACATGTGTAACAGATTGCTTGTTTTGCATTGTTTTGGATTAATGTATATATGATTTGTAATTAACCAAAGGCATCAAAGCCAGGGTGGCTAGAAACTGTCAGTTTAGGCCAAGTGGAAACACTTGATGTTCTTATTATTTTGATTTCGAGTACTCTAGGACAGAGCACGAGCCTCAACAGCACGCCAGATCATTGATTTATAAGATAAAAATGTATTTCTATTAACAAAGTAGTGCACTTCTTCAATCCACTATTTTCTTCATTATTCACATGTCCTTCCGAAGAGGTAGCACCCAACAATGTCATTTGATGCCATAACAAGTTTAACTGACAACAGAGCGAGCACTCTCGCTTATACCAATGAGCAAGCTTCGGAAATGTATTCTTCAATTCAAGATGTTCGAACCTTCAAAGTGCAAGGAAGCAGCCTACAACAACAACTTAAACAACTAGAGTTTTTAACTAAAAGGCAATTAAATCAGCGCCTCCATGCCTCGACGTTGGTGCAGTACCACCATGCCAAAAGGATTCCAAGAGGATTAAGGATGTCAATCAAACCCATGCTTTTCAGGTTTCATTTAAAAAGACTTTATGGATCGCTGGTATGCAGTACAAAACAAATGTTCATTAGACCTCATTTTACTTCTAATAGAGGAATTAGCAGTCATCATCAAGGAAATCACCGAGGAAATTGCCATTATACATTCGGATTTAGAAACACGGATGGAGTCAACGGAATCCAAGTTACTTTTAACAGCCAGTTGAATGGATTCTTTGATAACCCTATTAAAGCGTGCCGTTTGACCATTAGCCTGGGGATTATAATTGGACACTCTCTTGTGTACTATTCCACACCTGTTGAGAAAAGAAATAAACTCATTGCTAATAAATTGTGGACCATTGTCAGACACGATCTCAGCAGGGATGCCCTCCCTACAAAATATCTCGTCCATAAACTCAACCACTTGAGTTGAACCAATCTTATCAACTACTTTCAGCTCGGGCCATTTTGAGAAGTAGTCAATCAACACTAATACAAAAACAACCTTATTGTTAGATAAATCAAGAGGACCGATGATGTCTATGCCAAGTTTCTTCCAAGGACAAGTAGTAAATTCGATAGGAGAAATATCCATTTTCCCTGCCAAAGGTTTAACAGACTTGTCACTATTAGCCCAAGGAGAACATGAACTAACCCATTTATCCACCATCCTATCAGTACCCGGCCACCAATAATATTTGCGAATACGCCTTTTAGTGCTTGACATACCCATGTGACCTTCATGGGCCATAGAAATGATTTTCTTTCTCAATTCGCAAGGAGGAACTATTTTGTCACCCCTAGTTATAAAACCATGGTCAAACATAAGTTCTTCTTTAATCTTACAAAAAGACAACACATCACCAGATAATTTTCTTTCTTCAGGCCACCCTGTTAGCATAAAATTCACAACATTGGACAAATCTTCATCTCTGCACATAGCTTCTCTCCATTCACTTTCTGAAACAACGCCACTCAAAAAATTACACTCACCACGGTTGATGTCATCAACCGCAAAACCAACATCAAAATCAGGACAAATATTAGCAATTCCACCTGAATCAATTGACGGCAATCTACACATGCAATCTGCATGTACCTTTAAACGACCAGGCACATATTCAACAATACACTGGAATTCTTGCAATTTTGCAGCCAAACGTGCCAAACGTGCTGTCAATGTCCTACCACCACCAGCTGCCAACATACTAATCAGAGGTTTATGATCAGTTCGTAACCGAAATGTTGTGCCCCAAAGAAATTGTCTAAAGTGTTCAACAGCCCAAGTGCAAGCCAACAATTCTTTCTCGATGGTAGAATAATTAAATTCTGCACCACGAAGAGTTCTAGACTCATAGGAGACTACATATTCATCACCACTGTTCTTTTGCATCAGCACAGAACCCAGGCCAACATTACTTGCATCCACACATACTATACATTCTTTACCCAAATCAAAAGGTCTTAAAAAAGGAGCATTGGTTATTTCCTTCTTAAGCGATTCAGAGGCAAATTGTTGCTCACTGTTCCAAACAAATTTGATGTCTTTCTTCAACAACAATCTTAGTGGATAAACTTTTGAGGAATAGTCTTGCACGAATTTGCTATAAAATTCAGTTAACCCCAAAAACAACACAAGTTGTTCTTTGTTGACTGGAGAAGGAGCCTTAATTATACTCTGGATGTGGTTAAACTTGGGTTTAATTCCCTGAGCAGAAATCTCATGACCCAAATATTCCACTTTACTCTGTCTGAATTTGCATTTTGAAAATTTCAACGTTAAGCCTTTTTCTTGTACAGGCTTCAACACTTTCTCTAAATTTTTGTCATGATCGGTAACATTTTTCCCAAAAATCAATATATCATCCTGGAAAGCAATGGCATTATCACAACCATCCAATACTTCCTTCATAAGTCTCTGAAACACAGATGCCGCACTGGCTAAACCAAATGGCATGCGTCGAAACTGGAATATGCCCTCTGGTGTTATAAAGGTAGTAAGGAATTTAGGGGCATATTATCAAGGGGGTTTATCTCCGCTTTTTTGGCTTTGAAAGCCAAGAAAGCGGAGATAAAATTATCTCCCTATTACCTAGCTGTCGCTAACACCAGTTAGCGACAGCTAGTAGGAGATAGCGACCATCTTGGGCCCCACTTTGCATGTCAGTGATATTTATCACTAATGACATGCAAAGTGGGCGTGCCAAGATGTTAGAGACTGAAAACAGTCGCTAACATCATTCTCTCCTATTACCAACTTTTGGAGATATTCGCGCTAAGCGCGAATATCTCCAAAAGCTAACACCTGCCCTGAGCGGTTCTTAGCCATGTTATCCAATGGGAGGTGGATAACATGGCTAAGAGCATTAGCTCGGTAATGCATGAATATCGCAGACTTTTCAGCGATATTCATGCATTGCCGCGATTTTTATCGCATTTGCGATAAACCTTGGTAATACCAAGGTTTATTTGCGGTAAAAATCGCCGCAGCTCAGCGGTAAATTTTTGTCTCTAAACAAGCAATAGCGATAATTATCGCTATTGCTTGGTAATATGCCCCTTAGATTCCTCTTGCAGAACAACTTGGTGATAAGCGCTAGCCAAGTCTAAGGTTGAAAAAACGCAAGCACCGGAAAGTGTAGAAATTAACTCATGAATGTGAGGTAGAGGATGCCTATCAATCCAGATTTCTTTATTTAAACTGTGAAGGTCTACTCATAGACGAAGTTCGCCATTACTCTTAAGTGATAAAACCGCTGGAGAAACCCAAGGAGAAGATTCAGTTGGTTCAATTATTCCCCTGGTAAATAAATCTGATAAGATTAGTTTTACCTTATCTCTATAGGCCAAAGGTACATTCCTGACTTTGTGTCTAACTGGAGTGGCGCCATCCTTGAGAATGATTTTATGTTTAAAATTTACAAACTCACCCAAATTGTCACTGAAAATGGCAGGAAATGTACTCTTCATTTGGGTTGTGAATTCATCACATTCAGGAGACACAATATACACCGGTGGAGAGGCATTAGGATCTAACTTGATGCCTAATTCGTGTTGGTGCGGCCAACTAAGGATGGATGCCCCTTTAGTTGCAACATAAACCTTACCTTTAATGTTTCTATCCTTAAATTTAATGTCAGCCCACATAAAGCCGTCCAGGTTAATTTTTTTTCATGAATATCCACCTGGTTGTACATCAGGTGGTAATAGATTTGTTGATTTCCAAAATGTATCAAAAATATTTCTGCCTATTATACTCTACCAGGCACAAGAATCTATAAGCATGGAGATTTCTACCCCATTGATCAAGATCTTGTCACTGGGAAAACCCTTACATTTGGTATCACCAACACATATTAAACTGTTAATTTCTTGAATTTCTTCTGAATTTTCATAGTCAAACTGGGTCAACAAATTTACTTTCTGTGGAGACCTACACATTTTGCTGAAATGACCCGACTTCTTGCATTTTAAACAAATCTTATTCCATGCTGGACGACCTTTGTAATTTCCCACATGGTCATTAGCACCGCACCTGTAACAAATCACTTGGGTTCTTTTTGCTATGAACCTATTGTCTTTTCCTATATACTCTTTTTTTGTTTGCATAAAAGGAAATTTTTTATGATTGTAAGCATCTTTTACTAATGCAACTTCAGGAATAGATACTTTGGGCCTTATTTATGAAGGCCTTACGCTGCCATTGCGTCACTTTTAACATTGGAAAAAGTGACGCACAGGTGGCGCAAGGCTTTCATAAATGAGGCCCTTTGTTCTTAATATCTTGACCTCTGATCTCACTGACAAACAATTCAGATTGTTCTATTCCCTTAGCAATGTTTAACACAGCATTAAGACTAGATTCTGTACCCATCCACAGACGTTCTTGAATCTTTTTACTCTTTGTCTTCATCATAATTTGATCCCTCAAAACCTGTTCAAAATTAATAGTTTCAAAAGCACAAGAACCAGCAAGAGTGCGCAATGCAGCCACATAGTTTTCAATAGATTCGTCTTCTTTTTGCGCCCGTGAATAAAATTTAAATCTTTCCATTACAGTATTTATTTTTCTGCCAAACCTTAAGCTCATTTGTTTGACAACTACTTCAAATACATTAAAATCACCTGCCCCTTCAATAGGAGGTACATTTTCTAACTCTGTAAGACCTGCACCACCTAAACAGTTTTTTAACAGTGCTAGTTTCCTTTTAGGAGAACATCCATCCTCCTCTACAACATCTACATAAGCTAAAAAGGTAGGATACCACAAGTCCCATTCTACCTTTGGATCACCAGCAGTTGGGAGAAAATGTGCAGGAGAAATAATGTTGTTCGACATCTTGAGCAATATTAAAGAAGAAATAAAATTAAAACATTCAAAAATTGGAGCTACAACAACACAGCATTAAAACCAAAGTTAATAGGAAAATAAAAAAGTAGTCCCCGTTGTCCATAACGCTGCATAAAGGAGATTGTGTCCATTGTGCAAGATAGTCAACTCGTAATAAAGTGATTGCTATGAAAATAAAAAACAAAATAAAGCAAAATGGCCACAGGACGTGAAGCGGCACACTTTGAGCTTTGCGCAGCGTAAGAACGCAATATCCTGGAATTCGGAGTCGTCACACTCAGTCTTCCTGTAACGTAAGGACGCGATTACAGGAAGACGCGATCTGGAACGCTGAAGAAGAAATTCTAAGCTCGGACTTCGCAATGAGAGACTCTCGATCCAGCATCGAACACAGGTCAGACTTTGAAAGATGCAGTCAGCAAATGTTACGCTACTTAGACAAAATGTAGTATCTTCACATTGAAAAATTTCCGAAATGTTACGGCACAAGGAGAAGTATCTTCAAAACGGAAATAGCCTCATTATTGAAGACTGTAACGCATGCATACAAGAAATATTTTGAAATGTACGCATACTAGAGAAATACGATTAGCTTAAAATCCACGATGAATTTCTTTTAAGTTAAGTTCAGGCGCTGGTGCAATCAGAGCACACACACTTCGAAACTGCCGCGGGTGCAATCAATGTACACAAAACTTAGATAGTACCTTAAATAGAATGTCTGACAAAATATCGAAATCAAAAATATCGAAATACAAAAATATCGGAACAAAAATATCGAAGTCAAAAATATAGGAATCCTATCCCTAACAAGGTAAGTACAAAAATATCGAAAAAATAATATCGTAGTACAAACATATCGAAATTAAAAATATCGTTTTTTTAAATGTATTAATAATAATGTAAAAATAATTATAAAATACATATAATGTTACAAATATTAAATAAAAATATTAAAACATAATTAAAAAATTAAAACTAATACATATACATTTAAAATAAATTAAAAACTTAATAATTTAATGTAATTTTATATTTTTTTCTTTCATTTAATTGATTTAATTTAAATTTATTTTATTTTTACCCTGTACGACTGTACCCCAAAAACCCCAAACTGACCCTGAACCCTAAAAATACCCCTTTACCCAAAAACCCAAAACTGACCCTGAACCCTAAAAATATCCCTGTACCCCAAAAACCCAAAACTGACCCTAAACCCTAAAAATACCCCTTTACCCAAAAACTGAAAACTGACCCTGAACCCTAAAAATACCCCTTTACCCAAAAACTGAAAACTGACCCTGAACCCTAAAAATACCCCTTTACCCATGAACTGAAAACTGACCCTGAACCCTAAAAATACCCCTGTACCCATGAACTGAAAACTGACCCTGAACCCTAAAAATACCCCTTTACCCAAAAACTGAAAACAGACCCTGAACCCTAAAAATACCCCTTTACCCATGAACTGAAAACTGACCCTGAACCCTAAAAATACCCCTGTACCCATGAACTGAAAACTGACCCTGAACCCTAAAAATACCCCTGTACCCAAAATTAATTAATATTATTTAATTACCAATTAATTATTAATTAACAATAACAATAAAGTAAATATATTAGCACATTTGCTGTAATTAATTTAATTTAATAATTAATATTATTTTGCACAATTAATTAATTAAGAATAACAATAAATTATATAAAAAAAATTACTATAATTAATGTAATTAAATAATTAATAATAATTAATTACCAACTAATTAATAATTATAAATATGTAAAAAATTATAATAATTAATTAACTAATTAATAGAAATTAATTACCAATTAATTATTAATTAAAATATGTACAAACATATATCAATTAATTAATTATTATTAAATTACTTCCCACCCTATTCCCCTATAAACCCATAACCCGCTACAGAACATATTTATCAATTAATAAATTAATTAAAAATAATTAAAAATTAATTCTCAATTAATTTATTAATAATTCCTACTAATTCATAATTAATTTAACATAATTAAATTACTTCCCACCCTATTCCCCTATAAACCCACAACCCGCTACAGTAGTAAAAGACAATATTTAATAAAATAACATTAAAAATAAATAATAAAACATAATAAATACAATATAATATACACTAAATTTATTTAAAAATTGATATTAGTAACATCAAAGTTATTAATTTCGATATTATTAATATCGATATTTACAACTTCGATATTACTGATATCATACCAATATCGATATTTAGACTGTCGATATTACTTACCTCCGATATTTTTGTATTTCGATATTTAAACTTCGATATTTTTGCATATCGATATTTAAAAATCGATATTTTGTCTGTGTACCCCTTAAATAAGTGAATGCTGTCTCCAGAGTTCGAGAAAAAAAAATGTTGTACTTCCTGAGATGAGTTCTTTAAAAGTATCCCAAACGTCGCCAATTGTGAAGTGAGCAAGAACACGATCTTCAGATGGAAGTAGTTTATTACAGGAGGAGACAGCTTAAACAACCACCAACATCAATAGTTCAACTCCCAATGCCCAACTCCCAAGGTACAGAACATTCGTAGCAACATGTATAATAACAATTCTAAAAGAGCATTCCGAATGGAATACTACATGCTCCATTCTTTATTCCATTCCAGTGTTTACGGCTTGCATCTTTTGATGAGCCATGTTTGAGAAATTTCAATATTTTGAAGAGTTTTAGTATTTTGCTGAACCACAATGTGCTCTAATATTGTTAGAGGTGTTCAGTTGTTTGAGGTTTTAGTGCCGTAAATTGCTTTAGGATGTGAACCGCTTTTACTAATATGTTCAATGTTTAAAGAGCCGCAGGCTGCTCATGTATAGAACTACAGGTGTTTGCTATGTTTGATTTGTAGAACCACAGGTGTTCGCTATATTTGATTTGTAGAACCACGGGTGTTCGCTATATTTGATGTTGGAAGATGTGATCATTTAGGGTAACATTCAAGGTAACACAGAGTTAATCTAAGAGTGGATGGCAGTGCCAATCCTGTGCTAAGGAATGGTATTGATAATGCTAAATTTTACTCCTTGTCTTCCCTACTAAATTCAAATCAGATGGTCTTTTATAGCCTGCTAGAAGTGTTTGAGGAGAGTAAAACAATTCAAGGTATTACTCTGAATTTCAGTTTTGTGGAATTATTATAAGGCCAAAAATAATTGAATATAAACGCACCTCAATATCAGAGTATTTAGGTACATAAAAATCAATACAGTGCCGAGTCTACGAATATAATTTATTCGGCACAAAAGGCATAATATGATGAACTCCAAAATCAAAATGCAACAAAGACTAGAAGCTAAGACCAATTCTCTTTTCATTAGAGAAGAAAACAAAGGTATCTTTGCCTACTCTGCTCTACTTGGAAATCCTACCTATTTCCCCGATATCCTATCCCAAAGGTGTCAGTACGTATTGACTTCCTAAGAATGGCCCAATTAAAATGTAATGAAGACAAGTCAGAGGACCTCTTTTTTGGATCTTTCCCCCCAAGTTTCAAAAACGCGCTGTGGCCCCCGAACATCCCATGCCCTAAGGAAATGGGTGGCCCTGCGAAAAATCTTGGGATTTGGTTCGGAGAGGATCTAAAATTTGAGGACCATATAAAAAAATTGACCGGAACGTGTTTTTCCACCTTGAGAATGCTCAGGAAATTCTTTCCACTACTCCCTAGAGAGGCGAGGGAGACGGTTGCCCGAGCACTCATACTAGCAAGACTGGACTACGCGAACTCCCTGTTCAGCGGCATCCCAGCCTATCTGACCAAACGTCTATTGGTCATTCAGAATGCCGCTGTTCGTTTTCTCTGTAACGTCCCCAGATGGAAGAGTGTCCGTTCCCATATGTCTGACCTCCACTGGCTTCCAGTTCCGCAACGTATCCTCTTTAAAACCTTGGTACTTGCGTTCAGAGCGATCCATGACCAAGGACCAGCCTATTTAAAGAAAAGATTCACACTGTATACCCCTACAAGAGCTCTCCGTACATCTTCTCTATTTAAAATGACCCTTTCCCGATTCAAGCCAACCAGACTAGGGGGACAGTCCGTTGCTGTCGTTGCTGCCCGCGCCTGGAATGCTCTCCCCTTTCATCTGCGCTCCAGTCAAACAGTAGCCCAATTTAAAAAGAATTTAAAAACCCACCTTTTCAGTAGCAGTTTCTAATTGGATCCCTGCTCATCTGCCTTCGCTTCTCCCTTCGCGCCAGGATACTCCCCAGTAACAGTGCGCGCTACAAAACCATTTATACATACATATACATACATACTCACGTCCAATGGGTCTGATAGCTTAAAGCTACGGAGCTCGCTCTAAGATGCTCCCTCTCCTCCGAAATAAGCAGAAGTCCCCCCAATCTGTCCCTACGCATCAAACAAAAAGACAATGTTCAACTCTCAATATGTTCCAAGGTAAACTTTTCCATTTGCAACATCTTCAGTAGGTTTCCACACTAACTTTAATTAAATTGGTTCTTCTTCCAGTGGCCTTGGTTCTCAGATAGGCCAGACACGAAAGGTGTCCTCCCTTTTCGCCTTCCAGCCTTCTTCAAAGACATTCCGGGTATCTCATTCGTATCCTCCTAAGATTAACGAGGACTAATTCCTGCACCTGCAGTAGGATGAGAACACACTGTGGGGCATATTAGCAAGAACCCTCCGTAAAATTATCGCCGTTTTATCAGCAGGAAACTGACAATAAAACAGCGATAATGGGCTTGCTAATATGTGTTATAGAATGCCAATAGAAGCCCAGGTTAGATGTCCTGCACATCTAACCTGGGCTTCTATAGGAATTCTACAACGCATATTAGCACGCCCATTATCGACGTTTTATCGTCAGTTTCCTGCCGATAAAACGGCGATGATTTTACGCAGGGTTCTTGCTAATATGCCCCTGTCTTCGTTCACAAAAGGGATTCATTTAATTACAATTCTTGAGCAATCAAGGAGGACCGATACTCAAAACAACTTGCAGTTTGGGCCTACAATGCAGGCAACTCAAACTAAACACGAATTACATTGCACGGGTATAATTGCATCATGCACATTATACATACGGGAATTATAGGTTTCTTTAACACATACAAAGTCCTACTTACATGTGTACACTACATTTCAATGCTAATATAACTTTCAATAAATGCATCTTAATAATCATGAAACACTGCAAACAACAAAAAGACATGTGAGTGTGTTTAAACCATGAGTATAATGCATCCATACAATTTAGAGTGCTGTAAGCGTTCTATCAGTACCCAGATAGCAAACAATCTGTCAGAGCACTCTGCTTATCGCACCAAGATAAGGGTACTCATTGTCTCAATGTCATGCGGGGCAACCCTGGGATGTTCTGTCACAAAACGTTGTGTTTTTGAAGTGCGTTTGTTCAATCGGACCCTCTGGACAGGGCTAGGACGACAACTTCCAGAATGCGTTAGTCTGTCTAACAAACACCTGGAACACAGGCACTGCGTCCATGGTGACAGGCTCCTCTGCTGCTTCAAATGTTTTCCCTGAACAGAAAAGCAGTGGAAAGGTGGGGTGAGGACTGATCTTTGTTAACACTGTCCAAGTCAGGGGTGTCCAACGTAAATCCGGAGGGCCAGGCCAATGCCTTTACTTAAGGGTACTCGGAAAAATATACTTAAAATGAATCCTAGTTAACTTACTTCATAAAATCTGTGATTATCCTTAAAATCTGACATGGAACCAGGCTATTCGGGCCTAGGCTCGATACTCCTGATCTAAGTGGGACAGCTGACTGCTTTCGCAATCCACAACTTATTACCGCCATCCCCTACATCAGTTAAAGCACGACCTTTTAACTACACTTGAAGAGCAAAGAGAATGTGCACAGGTAGGCAAGAAGAGGGTGACTGAATACTGCCCCCTAGTTACTACTGAATGCATGGAACTCTAACTTTTGTTCCCCTTAAACCATACGCAAAGGTATTACCTGACAAGGTTCAGGTTCAGTATAGCTAATTTACTGGTTTCCTATCCCAGTAATGTATATCATGACTCTCTTACTGAACCCTGCCCATGCGACTAAATTTCCATCCAGAATATGCTTTTTTTTCTTATTTTGTTGATTATACATTGAACCGCAGAAAGAATTCATAATCCTACTCTTAAAGACCTAAAACAACAGAAGATGTAGGCCAGCATTCAATCAGAGTTGGCACAGTATGCCTGACCCCAAAATGGCGGCACAGGGGATGATGCGAGCAGAGAGAGTGCAGTACTGCTAATTTGAAGTCGCTTATTATTCTCAGTAATCGTCTCTTCCTATCACATGCCTTTATTATAGTTCTTTGTATTTTCTTTCATTTGGCATTTCTATATCCACTACTCTACATCCTCCATATATGTAGCTATGCCTTCCTCGTAATGGTTTACTCGTGCCATATTTCCCTATCTCACATGTCTCGTCATTTCTTCTTCTCCCTGCGCCCCCACACACTCTTTTTTAGGTCTCGCCTGAGCCAGCACATGCACTGCACTGGCGAGACATTTAGTAATTTGGGTTTTAAAAGTGCTACCCACCGGCTTTTGCCGGCCACCAGCTTGCTGTTCAGCGCGCACGATGTGCACAGCTACCATCTGGCTTTCTGTAATGGCTCATTAAGCCATACAGCGCGCGCGTGAATCTCCTCCCCTACCCTCTCCCTTCTCACACTACCTCCTCGTCAGCTTCTCTTATTACAAGCTTCCAGCGTCGCACGTCAAATGCTTATTTTTATTTCCTGTGCTTTCCCCTCTACCTCCGTCTGATCACTTTCACTTTCGTGGCTTTGTTTTCTTTTGCTTTCAGCACTCAGCCTCTCTCCCTTTTTTATTAATCTTCATGATAAATAAAGTTTCTCCGCCACTGACCCGTACGTCAGCCCTCCGCACTTCAACTCCCTCCCCCTCCCTCACCACAGAGCGCCTCTTTTATTTAACTTTCAGCCCGGCCGCGTTTCAACTCCCTCCGCCTCCCTCACCACAGAACGCGTCTTTTTTTTAAACTTTCGGCCCGGCCGCGCTTCAACTCCCTCCCCCTCCCTCACCACAGAGCTTTTCTTTTATTTAACTTTCAGCCCATGCCACAGTGAGGAGCTGCAGAATACTGATGGACAGACCTTACTATTGGCTCTGTGTATTTATGCTGCCAAGAAGCACCTGCACATTGACATTCCTAAGGAAAAGTCCTGCTTGTTCTCTGGGTCCCACAGATCATACCGTCAGTTATTTTCCGACCCGTAAGACTGGTGTTTTTTTAATGTCATGTTTACTTTACAGCCCACGCCATTTTTAATACGATTCTAAGCATGAATAGACCTCTCAGCCACATCAATAAAACTGGAAAGTTTTTCATTAAAAAAAAAAAAAGAAATCAGCACGCACCCGCTTCTTGAACACCTCGCTTCATGTTTACAATGCTTCTTTATTTTGTAGCAGTTTGTCGAAGCGCCACACCTCCCTCAGAGTGCACACCGCTCCTGCAGCAGTACTCCGTCTCACTCCTTTGTTCCCCGCTACTGCGCTTCATGTTTTGGACAGCAGGATGCTAACAATGCATGTTTATTTTAGCAAAACTGCACTCAACAAACAAGCATTGATAGCGCTGTGCTGTCTAAAACATGAAGTGCGGTATACTCCAAAACCATGCTTCACACTTTGGAGAGCACAGTGCTAACAATGCTTGTTTTTTAGCAGACGTGCTGTCCGCTTTATGGTGTGTTTTGATTTGTTCCTTTCCATATTGGGCCAACCCCCACCCTCCCTTACTCCGTCCCCGCCTCCACAGCACCCACAGTGTGCCTCTCTCCAGGCCATTAAGGTTTATGGGGTCTAGTTTGACGACCCCCTTGGAATTTCACAGTGTAAACACAGTCAAACACTGCAATTCTCACCACTCTCCATCCCTGAGCCCCCAGAGTTCATATTAGAGCCCCAACATGATGAGAGCGTGACAGCCCCAAGCCTGAGGTTCAACATCTACCTCAAATCAAACCGAGCTAAAAGATCCCCCTCTGACAGAAATGCCCGAAGTCCGCGTACACTTATTTATGTAGCACAATTTTTATCACACTACAGCCCATGCTTTCTTTTTAGGTTTCGCCTGGCGTCCGCTGCGCAGCAGCGTTCGCGCAGGCGAAATCTTTTGAGAAGCAGTCTGGGTCTTTGTCCCGCCTCTCTGTTGCATTGGCTAGCTCCATAAATGAAGGCTAGCCATTGGAACAGCGATGCGTCACTCATTGCCGGAGCAGATTTGTGGGCGTTCCGGCAATTTTTTACGCTCTCCGCCCCTTTGCGATCGTCATTGCGGCGGTGGGCGGATGTATTTTTTTTTTTTCTCGGCATGTTATTGTCATTTCCGACATGTCTGTTGCCGGGGTGGGCTGCGCGATTTTAGTGGTCCTGCAAGGTCTCGCTGGGAGGGCCGGATACTCGACATGCACGGACGGCCTGGAAGCGAGTTGGAACTCGGATGAAGACCTCACGCTTACCGGAGTTGAAGCAGGTACGGGGGTCGTTTGACTGATGACTTCGGCCTGCTAGTGAGAGTCTGTGTGGTGTCGTGTATTTTTTACACCAACCACAGACCTCCAGATTACAGAGCAGTCACAGCTAACACCAGAAACACAAATCTGACTAGTTTAACATTTTCTTCCATTCTTGGCCCAAGTGTAGATTCCGTTTCCAACGCTTTCTGAAAAGTATGCATTATTAGTACAAGTTCACCTGTTACTCCCACGCAACCATGGCATTTAAGAATCCCCCTCCTCCGCAGTCATTCTTTCCCTGCTGTGAAACTTTACAATTTTCCGGCTGTTGATGGGTTTTACTTCCGCTCCCCAGGCAGTGCCTACGTTCGGCGAGCGCTAGGGACTGCAAGGAAGGCGTTCTCCCAAACCGGAAGTCAAGGATCCACCTCAGAAAATGGCGGCCGGAGAACTAAATGCCAATGTCTTGCTTGACGCTCATGCCATACAACGGCCCCTAACGCAAAATATTATTGTGGCTCTCAGGCGGTAAAGTGTGGAAGGAACTCAGTGAATGTTTAACAAAGAGGTCACAGGCTCGATGCTCAGCAGGGAGTCTACACAGTCTCAGTCCACACAGGACAACAAAATGAGTTCTGTTAAGTTGGATATGAATAACCACCCCCGTTCAGAAACATAGTTAACTTTTGTGCAGCAGGTACAGTGGCACTGGGGTCCCTTCACCCCGAGGAGGCCTGTCCTTTAACACTAGGTCAGGTGCATGGGACACTTGGTTCATGCTTGTTTAATGTTCCTTTGGGTAATGTCCGTGCTATATAAAAATGCCCTAAATAAACAAAAACAAATACTGCTGTGCTGGTCCTTTGGGATCTCCGACCCTGCTGCCCCTCCCCTAGTACCTGTGGAAGTTGTTCCTGTCCGTTGCAAAGCCATAAGCTGTCTTTGAGCTGGAGGGGCGCAGTGTCCTCTGGGCCAGTTGTTTTGTGTTACCTGTTTTCGTTACTTTTGGTAGATATGTGTGTGTGTTTGGTGCGTGTGTTTAGTTTGTATTTGGGGTTTTGCCATACGTGTCTTGTATACTAAACTGCATTGGTGCGCCTTTGAAAATTTGTGCTTGCTTCTGTCCTGCCCCCCCTGTTCGTGCTTGCTGTCCTGCCTTCCCCCGCACCCCCTCCCGCTGTCCGTGTCTCCGATCCCACCCCCCCTCCATTGCTTTTTTAATGTTCCTTTGGTTAATGTCCGCGCTATATAAAAATGCCCTAAATAAAAATAAATAAATACTGCTGTGCTGGTCCTTTCGGATCTCCGACCCTGCTGCCCCTCCCCTACTACCTGCGGAAGTCGTTCCTGTCCGTTGCAAAGCCATAAGCTGTCTTTGAGCTGGAGGGGCGCAGTGTGCTCTGGGCCAGTGGTTTTGTGTTACCTGTTTTCGTTACTTTTGGTAGATATGTGTGTGTGTTTGGTGCGTGTGTTTAGTTTGTATTTGGTGTTTTGCCATACGTGTCTTGTATGCTAAACTGCATTGGTGCGCCTTTGAAAGTTTATAATTGTGTTCAATGTATGTTTTGGGTATGTGCACATGTTGTTTTGATATGTACATGTCTATATGACATTAGAGTGTTCCGTGTGTGTCGAAGGTATGCATTATGTATGAGTGATTGGTTGTGCATCTATCGCTGTGATTTGTGTTACATATGTTTGTAAGTTTTTGTTTGTGTTTTGTGGTTGTGTGCCTACCCCGAATGCACAGGAGTTTGTATTGTTATAGGCGTGCATGGTTTGATTGCTGTATGTGTGTGCTTCGGTGAAGTATTCCTGTAATTGTGTTTTGGGCTCACACGTCCTTTTGAGTGTGTGTACTTTGAGTGTGTGTGTTTGCTTGAATGTTAGGTGTTCATGCTGGTGTTGTGCTGTTTGAGCGCCTTGCTTCTGTGGCCCTGTTTGTGTGTGTGTGTGTGTGTATGTGGCAGAGAAAGTGACGCGGGAGCAGGGATGAGGTGTGCCTCGGCCCAGGGGCAGCAGAGCTGGCCTTGTTTCTGGCCCTGCAGTCCCCTCGACACCACCCCAGAGCTGACATTACCGCAGGCATTATCTGTGTAATTGGGTTTGCTCGGTCCATCTCAATGGGTTTAAGGAAACGCGATAACAAGGACACAATGGATTGCTTATGGAGTGGACCTGGGAACCTTAAGATTAGGGACAGGGGTAATAGGCATCACAATTTGATTTCATTCCCCTGCAGGCAATGACACTTTGGGAGCTCGGGGTTGACTCCCATGTGGTAATTTGCTTCACACCTCTTATTTTCGCAAGGGAAACAGACCCTACAGCTCACACACAAGATTTGGTTTAGTTTGTTTGCTTCAGTGAGTATGTTAATGGGAGGCCGAATATGCCAGACCACCTAGCTAGAGTGGTGTACGCATTATTCACACATTCAAACTCTAATACACTTGTGCATTCTTCCACAAATGCGCACAGACACACACTACACAAGTGCACATGCACGAACACACACGTACATTTTGGTTTATGATTGCATAGATGAGCAGGAGAATGAGTTGCTGACATTTGTTGCATATTGACACCAGCCCTTCAAGGCCTTTTGCACACTATCTCTCTCTTTCACACACTTACCCTCACACATGCACGCACCACTTTCAACACATTGCCACAGATGCAAACATATGCATTCTGACAGTCACTTGCTTTCACTCACACATGCAGTAAACATTGTTTCTGGTCCATGATTGCTTCAGAGGGCATGATGAAAAAATCCTTGCAGACCAAAGAACTAGAGTGGCACATACATTTTCATGCCTTGTGGATCCATGCATATGCACACTCACTCACATGCGCACATTCGTACACACTCGTGAACGTTCATTCACACAATGATCATGCACACACACCTGTGCACATGTGCCTACTCGCGTGCACACGCGCACACACACCTACAAACACACACACCATCACTCAGGGAGCTCCTAATTGAAAGTGAGCATTGCATGTCAGCAATACACACGGGCACACACACACACACACACACACACACACACACACACCTACAAAACACGCACCATCACTCAGGGAGCTCCTAATTGTCAGCAAGCTCTTTAATGACTGCAACTTAAGGCAGGGTTTTTGGTCCTTTGATAAGAAGGAGGTTAGTTATTATTAATCATTTTTACTGTTTGCGAGAGATTAAGCTATTGGCATTGTAAATGGCAATGCCATTTATTTATCTGTTTTCAAAACCAACACATAAATAAATAAAAAAATCATTTACAATGCCAATAGCTCTAACTTTTACAAAGGCGAAACCGTTGCATTGTAAAGGCTTGTTAAATACATAAAATACATTTACTCTACCTCGTCTCTCACTAGAATCTTAAATATAAATTTGCCCATATCCCCTCTTTAGGTGGAGCAATCCTATTCTAAAAAAAAGTAAAAAACTGAGGTTGTTCTGCATTTTTACAATGTCTCTACTAAAATGGTGTAATATAATTGAAAAATAACAACCTAGGCAATTAATGTTTAAAATACCAAAATGGTAAAAAATAATAAGTACTTTGGCTACAGCTGGCTAAAAAGACATAGTTTTTTATTTAGTAATTAAAATAATAGACAATTCATTCACATAACAAGGAGTTAAAATTGAAAATTCACTTTGCATTTTATCATAATCATCATAAAACAGAAATTAATAAACAGTATGACACAATTCTTTATCTATAGTAGATAAGTGGCGGACAAAATGGGACTCTACGCGCGTTTCGGCGGCCAGCGCCTTCTTCTTGGAGTAGCCACGTAATATCTATAAAATAAAGATGTATACAGAGTACAACATTATATCATTTCACAATCAAATGTTTATACAAAAAAAGTCTGACATCAAAAAGATTTTGGTTTTAGCAGCTGTAGTCAATAAAAACAATCTAATTTACATTTTCTTTGTTGTTGTCATTTCCTTATAGTATTCAAAGCTGACACATAGACAACCATCTCCGAGACTTAAGTGGGGATGAGGTGAGGAATAGGCATCGAAGTTTTCAAGTTATTAATTTAAAATAACACTAAGATTTTTGTGGGGTTCGACCTAATCGACATCTAATAGAAGACAGAGGCCCTTTAGGATATATGACAGGCTATCTATATTAACAATGAGAGAGTAGATATATGATAAAGACAGCATTCTGATATCTCAGTTATTTTTTCTAGTTCATTCATATAATTTCGATTTATATTGGAAAAGTCTCTCGAACGTGAAGCACTTCTCTTGTCTAATTTTTTGTAACAAAAATACTCACTAGTAATAGATAATTGTTTTAAAGTGACGACCTGGTAGGATGTCTGCGTCTTTTTGTGATTCTTTCTGCTTCTGGTGTTGCCGAAGCTTTAAAGGGGGAGAGGTCATGCTGGCTGTTAGTTTTTTACGGATATTCTAATTATCATTGCTATTTAAAAAGGTATTTTCAGCTGAGTTTACCTGGTTAATATGGTAGATGGATACTTAATGCCCGCCAACCGGAACCCTTATATACTAAAATGGTGTTCAGACCAAGAGAATGTATATGGGGATTTTCTGCCCCACAAGTGAATCTCTTTTCAGATTTCATGACAACACCCAAATAAAGGGAGGCTGACATCTTCCACTGACATCATATATTTAAAATGCTTGCCATCGTTTGTCTCTATTAAAAGTGAGACTGTACATTTCTTCTAATTTGATGGACAGCCCGCCACCATCTTTGTTTCTTCCCAGAGCAGGGGAATCCCGCTACGTGCAAAAAACTCCGTTTAGATCAGGTATTCGCGCAGAATATGTAACAGCCCTTTAATGAGTGATGCTGCTGCTTAACGCACAGACCTGTGGAAGGCATTGACCAATCATTGTTAACAGGGATATATTGTGCAATGGGTTTCAAACCGTGTCACCGACAAGTATATGAAGCCCAAATGGACTATGAAATATTCTGAGCCCCATGAGACAGCTGTGTGCATGCATGTCTGTACTGGGGCAGTGGAGTTAAACAGGAGGGTAGTGAACTGAAAAGGGGGGGAATAAAAGGCCAAAAAAGTATCAGGTCCCACTTTTTGCCCCTTTGCTGCCTCTCTTACCTCTCTGCCCTGTTCTTTCTCTCATTGGGCTCCAAGTAGCAAACAATGTTGTATACGATATTGTATTGTAGCTGCATTAACACTTCAAACCCCGATGAGTTGCTTAAGTGGGTATCAGGCAGCTGGAGGAAGTGTCAGTCTGCCATGTGATCTGCGTGAGTAGTGTTTGATGGGTCCAAGGACCAGTGTGATTCGCTTGTTGTGGTTTTGGTGCTGCGTCTTGGTGTGTAATTGGGTGTTTTGTAAACTGCTGTTGCACTGAGAACTCTGCAGCTGTGTACAATATACTACATTTGAGGTGCTGCATTAATTAGAACAATATTTTATGCCATGAGGTTTCGTTAGTGGACACACATTTCAGAGGCGCAGTCACAATGCTTCGGTGCTTTAAATGGGCAGGTACTGAGCGCTTGAACTGCTTCAATTTGAACAAGCATTGTCATAGCCAATAGGGACCTTGTGTTTAGCCAAGTAACAGTTGGTGTTGTTGCACCAAGGATATTGTGCTGCATAACTAAATACTTATAAGGTCCCAAAAGCGAGACCTATTGGCTATGCCAATGCCTGTTTTTGAAAACTTTAATAAGTGCTGCACCGACTTTACGGACACCGCACTATGCATTGCAATAGATGTTGCCTTTGGTATTGTAAATAACAATGCCTTTTAATCTTTTTTAAGGCAAGGCCATTTACAATGAATGTCATTAGCTCAAAATAATGTAATTGCGAGACCTATTGCATTGTAAAGGCTTGTTAATGAGGCCTCTCTGTCTTTGGTTACTTTAATGATCATCCAGGGTTGACGAAGGCAGTTCAAAACACATATATTTTAAGGTCGCAGCCTAGCGTAGGACTGCGCACATGCGCAGTCTCGCTGGCGAGATTTAGTGTTATTAGGATATTTCACTAGCGGGCTTTAAGCCCCGCCCCTCTCTCCCATTGGCTGGTGTCACCGTTCATGCTAAACGGTGGCCAGCCATTGGGAAAGAGCGTCCTGTGACGTACTCTTTTCTCTTTTAGAGCCGTACTTTTCAAACTGGCTTCCTTGACTTACTGCTGTGGTAAAAGGTTTCTTATCTTCTTTATGGGGCCAAACAGATGGCCCCATAAAGAAGATGATAAACCTTTTATGCCAGCAGCAAGTCAGGCTGAGGCCGTCTTGGATGGCCGGCTCTGAAAGAGAAAAGAGAGAACTAATGCTCGCTGCTTCTGTGTATTGTGGTTTCAGCTGTTCCAGATATAGTCCATAAATTCCCTCTTTAATATTTAACTTGGCGCATTATTGGGCCTTCACACTTAACAACTCTATTTTGAGTAGGTTCTACTCCTGTTCTGTACACAGTAAATAGGCAAACCTATTTGAATTCCCTTGATATGGCGCGCTATACTATTTGCCTAAGTGTTCATTTTGTAAACTAATTGCAACAAATAAAAACATTACAGTCAAATCGTACTCAGAACATGATAACATGTCAATAAATACCAGGTGGCACGTTCAGTTATGTTTTGGGGTTTTCGGACGTGGATAACACTAAAAACTGAGGCGTGGAATGTCCCTTCTGTAAATTGCAGGCCCCGCATTCTTTTTCGTGGCCCCGGAAGCTTGTTAAGGATATTGACACAGCGTTTTATCAGGATGGAGAAATGGCGGCGCCTGTCGCTACACTGCAATCCGGGGAGGCCTGTCACTTCATCAAGAGCGGTGCCTTCTTGTGGAGTTTCTGTAGCCAGAAAGTAATAGGGTGTTTTACCGCAATCACTGCTGCAGCCCAAAGTCCGTCGACGTCACCACAGGGCCGCGCAGGGATTGGCACAAGCACTCAAGCATCCCCCGGCAACGAAGGGGAGCATCCAGGAGGAGCGATGCTGGGATTGGCTCCAGCGCCGACACATCACTGAGAAAGGCTCTATGCTGTGAAGCGCTAGAGGGGTTATTGGACTGGCGATTTCTTTTCCGAAGTTGTTTTTTTTCCGCATCCGAAATCTCTTAGTAATTTGAAGGTAAACAATAAATTAATCGCGGCCAGCGTGGAACACGTGAATGTGTTCTACAACGTGTAACTGCGCTGAAGTATTTGGCACTGCTGTGGACACTAGTGCAAGAGAGGAAGCGTCCCATATCACTTCGGGGTGAGCACTGGTGAGGGGGGCAGGGGGTTTCCCCGCTCTTAGTGTTGTATAGGATTTTAGGACTGTTAGAATTGGGGGTCTCTGGTTGGCGCAGGTATGCACTTGCAACAAGCAGGGACCCTCTCCTCTAAGTCAGGGCACAGGATTCCCCTCAAGAAATAACCCCTGCTCACCCTCTAGGTAGTGTGGCGCAAGTAGTCTAGGCTAATCCCAGGAGTACATGTGGCTAAGCATTTGCAATATCGCACACAGTAAGTCACCAACCCACCACACAATGACACCAGACTGTATTTTGTGTAAAAATATATATTTCTTTTATATATATTCAAGCAGTTTCGAAAATACAGTCTACACCTTTCAAAAATGGTTCCAGTTACTTTCCGAAAATGCTACAGGTCGTATTTGTTTTCCTTTAGTACTTATAAGGGGTTAAAGGCTCCCTAGAATAGCTTCAAAGTAGTGCAGGCAATCTCACAGCTCAGAAGGGGTTAACCCGGTCCTCACCAGGTTCCTCCGGGTCGTAGATAATGTCCCCAGCGTTGGCCCGCAGTTCGCGGCTGCCTGTGCGCTTCGTACTGGTCACCCTCAGCCCGGCCTGCCAAAGCTCACGCGCCTCGCGTGAGACGCGTACGACGCGGCCGCTTCTATTCAAGCGCACACTGCGGAGGGTCCCAGGGGCTCCCAAGCTACAGAGGGCGGTGCGAGCCGAGCTGTAATGCGACTCGTACGCTCACAGACACAGTACCTTTAAGTTCCTGGAGATGGGGGGGGTCCGGGGTCGACTTGCGGTCCCACGTCGCTGTGTCTTCCTCTGCTGATGCGAGCTGCGGCTCGGCCCGGGTGGGCTGCGTTGCGTTGCAGGCCGGGTCTTTCCGGCGAGGTGCTTCGAGGCTGAAAAGAGGGGGCGGGGGCCCCGGGCAGCAGTGCGAGGCGCGAACAAAGCCTCTCTGAGTATAGCGCCTACTCCTCCTCTCCCCTCGCCGCTGCTGTTGACGAACAGCGGAGGCTGCAGACTTCAGGGCAGCTTTCACCTCGGAGCAGACGGACACCACGCAAGGTCCGGTCTTGCGGTGCAGCCCGCAGTTAGGCAGGCGACAGGCACAGTGCTGGGGCCAGCGAGGCTGGTCTTTGCGATGTCAGCTGGGGCCTGCCAGGAAGCAGATGCGTTGCTCGGCGGGACGGGGTGCCCAGGGCCTCTCAGAGGGCACAGCAATTTCTTCACGGTGCGTTCAGCTTTTCCTTGGTAGGGGCTGCAGGGAATGGGCCTCACTGACACTCACAGCAGCTTCTCTTTCCAGGGGGAGGTAGCGCCCACTGTTCTTGGGGCGCAGTTCAGGGGGCAAGTTTATCAGCAAGCCCTTGGAGATTGTCAAATGCACAAGTAGGTTCAAAAAGTCTCTCAGTCTTTCTTCTCCTGCTCTCCTTCTTGCAGCAAGGCACCCACCACAGGCCAGTCTCTCAGGATTAGAGTCAGTAATCCTCCATGCAGCTTTCCCAGGTCCTTCTCTTCGGGCAGAGTTTCTTCTTAGCGCAAACAGGATCTGGTTTCTTAGGAGCAGGGCTCCTACTTTTAGTTTCTTTTGTTCTTTCAGGCCAGGGGGGCCTTTGCATAGTTCACTTCAGCTCTGAAGCACTTTGTTTTGCCAACACAGGTTTCTGCTTTCAGTGTGTGGGGCAGGCAGCAGACGCTCCACAGGAGGTGGAGCCGGCATTGTGAGGCCAAGTACCGCCAGGAGCACCTTGTTGACGGGGCTTCGCCCTTCCTGGGCCAGGTGCAGGCTGAGCCATCAGTCGCTCCCCAGGGGGCGGAGGTGGGCAGAAATGGTTAGGCAAGCAAAGGCTATATTTCTAAAAGTAGCATTTACAAACACAGGATATTAAAATAAACTTTACTAAACGTTATTTTCTACCATGTTCCCTGAGCCTGCTGAGATTATAGAGTGTAATAATTCCAGCAGCCCATTCTGGCCTATGACAACAGGTAGCCTTACAATAGTGAAAAACGAAATTGTCTGTAAGTCACTATTAGGACATGACACACACATCAGAGCATGTCCTACCTTATGCTTCCAATGCAGCCTGCCCTTGGGCCTACCATAGGGGTGACTAATATGAAGTAAAGAGAAGGTTTGGAGGCTGGTAAGTGTGTGCACTTGCCCAGCCACCATGACAGTACCAGACTGCACGCAGGTTCTGCAGTGGCAGACCCTAGACACATTTTAAAGGGCTGCTTCTGTGGGTGCCACAACCAGCGCTGCATTCCTACTAGCAGTATTTGTATTTACAAGCCCTGGCACTCCTGGTGCACTTGACTAGGGACTGACAGTAAACCCAATAAGCCAAACATGGACACCAATCAATGTAACAATTTACAACAGGGAGAGCATATGCACTTTAGCAATGGTCAGCAGTGGTAAAGCGCCCAGAGTCCTAAACCAACAAAAACAGGTCAGAGGAAATATAGGAGGAAAAAGGCAAAAAGTTTAAGGATGACCCAGCAGGAAGGGCCAAGTCCAACAAGGACCCTAGTGTAATTTTCACGATTCATGCCCTTATATAGATATAAATCACCCTATCCTTATATAGGCATATAAATCATAACCATATTTAGACACAGCTCATGCAGTCCAAATAGGACATGGCTGCTTCCACTAGTTCCGAAAATACACAACGATTTCTTGAAAAACTCGACTTCAGCAGTCAGGGACTTCCCCTTGCTTGAATATTGATTTATCCAAGAAGTCATGGAGTTTTCAAAGAACTGAGACTCTTTGATGACGTAATTATGTCCAACCTTATGTCAAACTCGGCACCTTCAAGGTATAAATATGCCCACACTTGCCCAAGCAAACACACAGTGGTTTGGAGCAGTTCGACTATCTACTTGCCTGACGCATCTCGCTGCAGCAAGTGCCGAAGGAAGCCGACCCTCCAGCAGACGCACCGAGAGAGATGCTGTCTTTTCTCTTGCTGAGAAATCCAGCTCCAGTGTTTCCAAGCTACCCTTGCGGGTTGTTGGGAAATCAAGTCCTGAGAGAGAGAGATACCAGACCTCCTTCATTCAAAACCAAGGTACAGAGTTGATTAGACCCTAAGAGAAATCTTGGATAGATTCTTGGCAAAAATACTAAAACCTATGCTACACCATACTTGCTTCTTCCCTCGTACTAGACTTATGTTAGGAACATCGGGGTAGGCGTATTTTAGAAGCACCAGTTGAGTACTTTTAGTCACTGTTATTTATGTATGTATTTTATGGCTCAAAAACCATACCATGCTTTTACAGTATTATTTTATAATACTCTTCTTGCTGTACGCATTATACTTTGCAGCCAGTATTATGATTGTAGCAGTTCATTTCTTCTGCATGAGATAAGAAGACTGTTCAATAAATACTTTTTATTGAAAATGCCGTCTCTCTATTTCTCTGCACCTCTGGTGAAATGAAGCATGTACGATTGACTGAGTAAAATAGCTATCTATTGTTTCCACGACTCTAGAGATAAGTTTTATCTTGGGAAACAAAGTTGTCATGTTTTATGCGGTTGTCAGAAACTAATCCCTTCTTGTTTATTCGAGAAAGTTTCTAGTGACCTCTGAGCTACCTGGCACTTACAATTAAGTTTAATATATTAGATAAAGACCTAGTCGAAATAAGTCCTACGTTAATTCTATAGGATATATTATTCCAATACGCAGAGCCTATTGGGAATATAGGAACTACACTACATGGCGCCCAATGTTTGGTAAGGCACTAATTTAACGCTAGATCCTAAAGTAACTCAGTCGTGCTTTTCACACAGACCCCTTAGAGTAGGACGAAAAATCCTATGTATTAGTTTTTGGTTTGTTCAATGTTGAAGGATACAGTGTTCCAAAATATTGTGCACCTTATCTTTGTTTCCTTGAAACTTGCTCTGCCAGAGCTTTCATTAAACAATGTCGCTTAACGGAAACGAGACCAGTGGAGCTGCAGCAGCAGACCAACCATGTCTAGACACAACATGCTTTAGTGAAGCCGACGAGGGTGCTATAATCATCCCAATAAATGTAAAGAAAATAATCACTATAAAGCCCATAACAAATTGCGATCATCGAGAGGTGGGAGAGTAATCTTTGTTATAGAGGCACATGAATATCGTTAGACAGAGGTATTCTAGTCATGTATTCTGTTTCCTACAGCAAATCCAGTAACACATGAGTTCCACTACTACAAGGTAGAGGAACCTCCAGCGGAATACGTTCCTTTTGAGGATGTTGAAATTCCACTAACTTACCAAGAGCATCAGCTCTGGTTTAATGGCACCCTACAACATCAAAATCACATTACCAGGCCCGGTCCGCTAGGTAGACCAGGAGCAACATGGCCGATATTAGCCAGCTATACACCACATCCTGAAATTGAAAGAATGACAGGTCCAGAACTATTAGCTCAGCTAAAACAGTTAATTAAAATACATAGACAATTGGTTCAATATGTCATGCGGACCTTAACAGTCCAAACTGCTATAAGGATTCCACAACACACCCCTAACCAGGGGAACACAAACAAAATTACACCACAGACTGTACAATCAGTCATTGGTAAATTGCCTGCAAAACAGGAACAAATTCCATTCTGGTTAGCTCAAACAATTACTCAAATTGAGGCAGTATTTCCTGATAGTACACCTAAGAGAAACACAGGATACTAACAATCTGTTTACCAATGGGTATCGCACCACATGTAGAGTACTGTGACACTTTGGGTACAGTCTTTGCTTCAATCTATACAAAAACACATGGTGTTCCGTCCATGGCAGGAATACCAGACATTCTGAGACAGAATCAAAATGAATACGATCCAGAACCTGCCTTGAATCTTGGTATGAAATTACTAAAAGATTACAAACAGGTCTCGGCTATATTATTAGCTAACATTAAAGGTGAAGCAGCATCCGTGGCAATCCTCCAAAAATTAAAAGAACTTGATATTACTGAGCAACCGTATGAACTTACTAGAATTATTGAAAAATCCTATGAAGAACTAGGAAGAGATAGTTTGGGTGGGGAACCAGTAAAACCTGAACTAACAGAAAATCCTGAAAAAGTTTTTATCAAAAACAATCTCACTACTCCTAAAAAGAAGTGGGAAAATACTACACAGACACTTCCTAAAGAGAAGCGTTCTCAATCCAGAGGTAGGTCTCCTCAAAAGGAGCACTCTGAAAAGAGGTATAATCTCAGAAATAGGGATAATTTGAGAAAACCTGAGAGATATCAAGATACTGATACACGTTCCTCTCGTAGCTTTCAGACCTCCTCGCAGAAATCCGAGAGAAGAGGACGATCAGAACACAAAGAAGAAGGCATGAAGTCCAAAGACAATCAGCACGTTCAGAAAAATAAGAAAACCCAATTCTCCAAAAGGTAGCAAGTCTAAAAATCAGACATATCGAGGATCTTGAGGACACAACTCAAGAACGGGGAGTGGGCCCAGACAATGCTGGACAGCTCAGCAGAAGTTACCATAGCTCGCAAGATCCTGAAGGATCATCTGGAGACAGTGGACTTGAATGAATGCATTCAATTTGAAACTGCCAACACCAGGGATAGTGTGCCGCATAAGTTATATATAGTAATGCTCTGGATGGAGGGGGACATAACTAGAAAAATAAAAGCACTCTTTTGGGAGAAGCTCTCTAAGGGTTATGACATTCTTCTAGCTGAAAAAGACTGGCCACCTCAATTTGTCAGGGAGAGCCCAAATGGCACCCACAAAATAAGGTGCTCCAGCGTAGTCGCTCGTCGTAGCACGCCCCGTCCCGCAGCGGGACGGGAAGACCCCGATGGTGAAGCATGACACCAAGGGCCTTTTTGGTGTGTGAGGGGTATTTTAACAAATACTGTGTATGCCAAGAACATCTAGACACACAAGTAACCTGGAACAGGTGGACCTTTTTGATTATTTGTACTTTCAGAGGAGGGTGCGCCCACCTAGGTGCCGATGAGCACCACCTCTTCACTCCCCAATCTTGATAATAACGAAGACATCATTATGCCAGCCTTCTCGAATCATATTCCAATTCATAAAAAATACACCTATGCGAAAAAATGGGCTGTAGCCCAAGCTCCAGCATTATATAAAAATCATGTGGGATGGGATGAGGATTCTACTCACCATAAAATCCAGTTACAAACTCAACCAACAATGCAAAGGCAATATCCTGTAGAACAAGAAGCTAAAAACAGGTCAGGGAGATCTTAGATCAACTTGAATACCAAGGGGTGATTGAAACATGCACCTAGTCAATGAACAATCCTTTGTTTCCTGTCTCCAAACCAGACAATACATATCGTCTAGTTTTGGACTACAGACATTTAAACTCTTGTTGCAAAGCTTTTGCAGTACAAAATGCACACAGTGCAGCACTGATGAATAACATCATGCACAAAAAATATAAAACCACATTAGATATTTCTAACGGTTTCTTCTGTCAAAACATTGCACCAGAAAGCAGGAACTTGACTGCTTTCTCAATCATGGGGACACAGTGTCATTTTTGCCGCCTCCCCCAAGGATTCAAGAATAGTCCAGGGTTATTTTCAGCCAGAGTAACAGAGTTACTACCAATGTATGATGATGAGGCATTATCTTATGTCGATGACAACTATCTTAAAGACGATGACTTGGATGTGCACTTGAAAAGAGTTAACACCATAATACTTGGGTTTGCTTCTGAAGGGTACAAATCCAATTTTAAGAAATCACGAATTGCCCATCTCAACGTCCTATTCTTAGGGTACCACCTTTCAAGTGAAGGCAAAAGCCTTGCGGCAAACTTTCTAGAGAAATGTACGCTGCTCCAACCTCTAAAAACGCTGAAAAACTCACAGTCAATTCTAGTTTTCCTAAATTTCAGAAGAAATCTCTCTACGAACTAATCAAACCTGATTTCAAACAAAATAATTGGACTCAAAAACACACAGAAATTTTGCATTCAGTGCAAACAGACATGTTAGCAAAAACACAGTTACAAACACGCGACAATGTATGCAATCTTGTAATCCGAATCATCCCGGGAGATGCGGATTCACGTACCTAACCTTTAATGAAGGTGAAAAGGTACCAATAACTTATAATCACACTTGTACACACAAGTTGAAATGAAATTCACTTCAAGAGAAAAGATTCTGACAGTGGTTCAAACTGCAGTAGCAAAAGAGAGAGCCCTCGCACGGAAAACGCATAATGGTTGTTACGCCTGTACCTGCCCTAGAGGCAGTGACAAAAGCAAGCATTCCAAATGCTAAAGCTTTATATCTGAGATGGATACAATGGGTTAACTCTCTTGCTGCAACAGACGTTGAATACGTTTTTGACCCTTACTTGAAAACTCAAGAATTTCTACAATACGAACACGAATGTCCTCTGCCGACCGAGATTCTGCCTCTAGAACATTACGGATGTATAATTTATACAGACAGATCAGCACAGCCCGCAATTGGGGGTAAACAAGCTTATAGTGCTGTGTGCGTGATTGTTAAAGGTCGCTGGCGCGATTGTAAATTCAGACCTATGGTCACAAAAACTCAGTCTCTAGGAGACTGTACAGCTCAGCGAGCTGAACTCCAAGCATTCAAGATGGCGCTTGAAAATACCGATCGCAAATTCCCCACACTCATAGTATGCAATTCGTATTACTGCGTACAATCTTACAATGAATACTTACAGAACTGGGTTCAAAACGGTTTCAAAGACGCAAAAGGTGGCACAATTAAGCATAAGTTGCTTTGGGAACAAGTAGTTCTATTACAGAAAGAACTACAAAAGACTCACGTGATTCATACACTGAGTCATCAGCGTGATGGCGTTCACGTTGCAGGGAATTCATTGGCTGATGAAGCCGCAAAGGCAGCTGTGCAAACGGCTTCCCTAGCTGCAATCACTCGTTCAAAAACAAACATAGACAGCAAGATAATGCAAGCTGTCACTGCTTCAATAAAAGACAGTGGTAAAACACTTCCAAAAGGCTTTCCACTCAAGTACTCATATATAACTGATGCAAATAATGTTCCTTTTGCTCGAATCCCTGGAGTGGGGGATAGAGTAATTCCAAACATAGAACATAGATTAGGACTAATCTTAGCAGCACATGAAGAACTTGCCTCTGCACACGCAGGTGTTACTGCCACAGTGTTCTTATTAAAACAAAGATACTGGTGGCCGCGCATGAGGAAACAAACTAGAAATTATGTTCTAGGATGTGGAATATGCCAAAAAATGAACGTTTCAACAGTTAAACGTCCTGCGCAAACGACCATTCTTATTTCAGATAAACCACTAGCGTGCGTTTACCTGGACCGCTGTGGTGCCTTATAGAGGGATGATAACTATAAATATATCATGGTCGCAGTGGATTCATGCTCAAGATTCATTTGGATGTGGCCTCAGTGCTCGGCTGACGCCTGAACTGTTATAAAAGATTTGGGAGTCTTTATCAGCACATGCATAATCGGCACACTACATTCTGACCAGGGTCCTGCTTTTAGCTCTCGAGCTTACAAGGAGGCCATGAACAGTTTGGGCATTGCATTGCGGTACTCAAGTCCATTCCATCCTGAGGGAAATGTGGTAGTGGAAAGACAAAACCGAGACATAAAGCAATCTATAACAGTTAGGGTATTAGGCTCGGGTGACGGGTGGGTCAAACATCTAATAAGTGTCCAACGTAGTCTTAATAATCTGCCAAGAAATTCTCTGTGTGGAAGCACTCCATATGAAATACTTTTTGGAGCTAGAATGCTTATCCAGGACCTTGATCATCACACTTCCGTGGTAGAACAAAAACCCTTTGATATCAAAGATTGGTTGGCTGTTTTGCAGGTCTTAAATGAAACACGAAGAAGTCTGAGCAACACAATACAGAAGCCAACAGACACTGAAGAAAAACAACCTGTCCCAGCAAGACCTGTCTAGATTCCAAAGATTGGGGATCTAGTCAGGGATAAGATCATGGTCAAGAAGGAATTTGGGCCTTCTTACAGAAAAGCAGTACCTGTCTTAGAAATCCACGGAACAAGATCGGTGTTACTGCCGCCCCTTGCTGGAAGAAAGGAGAACAGAGTCGTGTCCATTGACCTGGTCAGACCACATCATGTGGCCGATAATAAGTAGTAGGCCCAGTGGACTCCTGAGATGTAGCAGACGACCAAATCTTTCTACACTACAAGAGGTTCAAACTGAAAGACTCATCACCTTTGAAGAATCTGCAGTGAGAAAAGAAGGACTATGCAACAAAGTCATGGAACTTGTGCCTCTTGAAACCCAAATAACAGTTTGTCAAGACACTCCTGTCTACAATGATATAGCATCTGACTATACTAATATGACAAGGGATCAAGAAGCTCCAGCGATTTCAAGTAATCCGGATGCAATTCCAACAATTGACATAACTGCCTCTGGCTATTTCATCAACTTTGATATGTTTTCTGAGGATCCCAGTAAGCCCGAAACGAGGCCAGCAAATAAAACTTTCAAAGAAAAAATAACAGAACTCTTTCATCAACTTGACAAAACATATCTGGTTTCACCATGGGTTGAGTTTTGGATTGTGTTAGGTGTACTTTTTCTCCTACTTTGGCTCATTCTTGTTTTAAGTTTGGGAAAAATTATAGATGGAAAATACAGTACAATGGACACAGCAAGTAAGAAAATCAACTTGCTCCTGAAACCTCATAAATCATCTCATCGCGAACAAAGAGACCTGTCATCAGTGAACTTCACAGCCGTAACCCATACCTGGTGGTATAGCATGGGACACAACTGATTATGACATTTATGGCCCAGTGGAGCTGTTGAAGATTCTACATCAATTTAAGGTTCTTTGAGTGACTTTTTTTTCAACCAGCACATTTTCTGATGATTGGGACTTTGAGACTGTTAATAACATGATGGCAGACTTAGAAATGACAGCAAAATTTGAAAAACATGAATACTTAGAAGGTTCGTCAGATTATGAACAAATGTATTGTTTTAATCATTATGGTCATCATTATTTGCACAAATCAGCAAATCCTAGAAATGTTTTTTCTTACAATCAATGGGAGCATTCTGGGCTTCAGTAAAATGGGCAAAGGGTGGCATAGCACCCCAGCCTGTTAATAATGTCGCAAAGAACAGCTGGATAGAATACTTTCAACCACAGTATGCCCGTAATCCTATGTTTAATAATGTTAGCCTTCCTCCACAAGTTTACTACAAAGCACCACTATTTGTTGAGAGGGATGTGAGTGTTGTATTAGACTGTGTGGCGGGGGGGGAAAGCACCAGGTATGGATGGTATTCCGGCTGATATTTTTCTATCTGACCGGAATTCCTGGTGCACCTACTTTACAATGTTGGCCAATGCAGTGGCTATGGGAGGGAAAGTGCCTGCCTCATGGAAGGGAGCAGAAATAATTCCCATATATAAAAAAGGTGACCGTTCCCTGGCTAAAAACTACAGACCCATTAGTTTGATCGACACAGCCCAAAAGATAATGGGTCGATTAGTCCAAAATAAACTGCAGCAATGGATCGACGCAAATAACATCTTATCACCTTACCAAGCTGGGTTTAGGCCCCTAACTAGCAGCGTCGACCAAGTCCTCCATTTTCTAACAATATATTGGAGAAATGTCTCCTTGAAGAAGGGGACATTGTATGCAGTTTTTGTAGATTTAAAAGCCGCTTTCGACTTAGTCCCCAGGGAAAAACTTTGGCAGACCTTGGCGGATGCAGGCATAAAACAGGAATTGCTCACACTCCTTGTTCGCCTACATGAAAACAATTTCGCAAAGATACGATGGGGCAAACAAGGAGAGGTAACTGATTCCTTCCCAGTTGAACGTGGGGTGAGGCAAGGGTGTGTCCTAGCGCCAACTCTCTTTTCCATTTATATAAATGGTATTGTTGAACACCTAGAGAAGATTGCTAGCGACGCCCCTGTAATAGCCGGCTCTCGTGTACCAGTTCTCATGTTTGCGGACGATACATTATTACTTTCCCGCACCCCTAGTGGGTTACAAAAAGTAGTTGATGCCTTTGGTGTATACTGTGATGAAAAGGGCCTAGAACTAAATACTACCAAAACGAAATTCATGTGCCTTAATCAGCAGTCCTCTTTTAAGGGTGTAATAAAATACAAAGGAACACCCCTAGAAAGAGTTGACTCATTTTCATACCTAGGCATCACTCTGCAAGAAAACATGAGCTGGAAACATCACATAACTACAACCCTTCTAAAATTTAGACAGTTAGCAGGTGCCATCTCGCTAAAACACCGTACCTCTTTGACAAAGCCTCTGAATTGTGTCATGGAAATTTATTCTATGAAAGTCCTGGGGGCCTGTTTATATGGTTCTGAATTATGGGGTTTCTCAAACTTGAGCGATCTGGGCAGAGCGGAAAATAGGTTTCTAAGAGGGGTCGCAATGGTCCCCCAAAGTACCCCAATAATTCCGTTAAAACTTGACCTGGGCAGAAAATCAGTTGTGGATATAGCGAGGCTTCGGCCCCTCCTGTACTGGAGGCGAATTATGGTGACCCCAGAGTTAGGCCACTATGCAGCAGCATTGATGGATGTCATCAAATTCGATCGTTTCCATACTATCCCATGGTTAAGGGAGCTGCGGGGTTTACTTACAGAATTGAAATTGGACCACCTATGGGACAACAATGATCCAACTTGCTTCCCCTCTAAGGATAAGCTAAAAGATCTTTACTGGGAGATGATATATCTTGCAATGTTTAGTGACAGTACAAGTGCAAAGCTAACATCTCGCTTTTTAAACTTAAAAATGTATCCATCATACGAACGTTTTTGGGACCTAATTGAAAAACCGTATGACAGAAAACTTTATTTCCAATTTCGCATTGGTACATTACCTTTAAATGCGTTTAAGAAGCATTGGTCCCAGACATGGAATGAACATTGTCACCATTGTAATGAGGAAATTGAACACATCTCCCATTTTCTGTTTTGTTGTCCACTGTATTTGGCCCCCAGACGCAAGTGGTTAAAACCGGTGTGCTTAAAGTTGGGAACCCGAAGCCAATCCGAAGCCCTCAGGATACTTGAATCAGACTGTACAACATTTTATGTGGTTGGTGTAGCAAAATATCTGGCATGGTCGTGGTTAATTCGTACCCGATCATTATTGGCTACTGTATTATAATAAATTATGTATAACCATAAATTGTCTTTTCTTGCGACAAGCAGTATGTTTTTTAATCTATGAAATGTGTCTTTTTAAATTGTTATAATGTGTTGTAATTTTATGACCTTTTACTATGTATTATTCGACATCTAATGTTTAATATGTATTTTTAGAAGTATTTTTATTAGTAGTATTTACTGTATAGGGCTAGGTGAATGCTTTTATGACAAAATGTCGAATAAAGCTTATAAATTGTATTGCATTGTCCAACGCCGCCAAAGGCTAGCTCAAAAACATTCTATGAAAAATTTCCATACTTCTCAGGTTTCAATACCACAAATCCGTAAACATTTTACTTTAAAAATGTTAATAAAACAGGAATGAAAAGTATGTTAACAAATGCAAATCAAATTTATTCTGCAGCCTTTTATGCGCAGCTCTCCTCATTAGGTTTTGACTTTTGGAAACAAAACATTGAGACAAAAACTGTCTGGGGCACAAAAGACTGGCAGGGGCACAAAAAATTGGCAGGGGCAAGGTTTAGAAGCCGTATTTAGAGCCTACATCATCCCAGAACAAATAATGTTTTTAAATGAAACTGTTCAACAGACATCTTGTCTTGGCCTGGCTAAGATAAAAGATTTAAACAAACCGTCCATACCTAAGCCCACACCTGATAGTAATGGCACTACTGATTAGGAGGTAGACGTAAATTACATTTTACAACAGAACAGAACTAATCCTGATTGGAACAAATGGTTAATCGGGCCCACAGACACGAATAACTTTCAAGGTAGATTCCTGAACAAAACAAAAGGTTTTACAGTAACTAGGCCAGATCCAAGATATACCCAGAGACAATATCCAGGGACAACTTACAGTGTAGGAAAACAATGCCTTGAGTGGCTACAGAAATCCACACTTCCAAAAATTAAACAACACTTAACTTTACTTAAAGATTGCGTTGATTTGAGAGGCTTTTTATTAGGACCTCGTAAACCACGTCATAAGCGTTTCATATACGCTGGTATATACACTGCTTATAATGTAGCATGGAAAGTCACGCAAATGGAAACTGCAGAACGAATACGAGAAATTGATCGTATTAATTTAGAGAAAGCAATCTCTGTAGTGGACAATGGGTTAACGACTCTGTCCTCCAGAATTTATTCTTTGGACAGCATAGTATCCTCTGCCATAGATATAATGGAACAGGACTTGCTAATGTTACAACATGGCCAGTCTCAATTGCGTTCTATAATGCTGCTAGGCTGGACGTTACAAAATCTTCGTTCAGGCTACGTGCCATGGCGTCTAATCAACACCACGTCATTGTTTACTGGATTTAACCTTACAGATAAATAAATCTCTTTGGCACAGAGGGGAGCAGACTATATGGTGCTGAGCACTGAAAAACTTTAAAGATTACCATTAACTGTTTCTGAGAAACCAGTAGTTGAATGGATAATACATGGCACCATCACAATACGAGTTAAGATTTTCCAGTTTCAGTATTTCTTGAAACACATACCAGCAGGCCTGTATGAAAGGTTGGGTAAAGAATACATTAAGTCAACCTGGGATTTACCATACACACACGCATGTTGGAGTGGGGGAAAGGAAATATTTCTTAGTACTAATAATTGCAAATATTCACTGAGCGGTACACTTTTGTGTCAAGGTATTAATTTACATGGAGCCTGCAAGGGTTCTACAACTATCCTTTTTTGCCACCTGCAGGGTTCTCCGGCAGCAGTGATAGATCCAGTTTTTAGGCAGCTATCCAATGGTAGCTACATAATGTCGAATGATCACAGCTGTTGTGGAATGATGCCAGGAATAGCCTATCTAGTTAGTGTGTCAGCCATGGTCACTTGTATGCAAGTATTGGTTCCTAAAAGCAAGACAGACGGGGAGTCGCCGCTATGGCCTTCACTGAACATCTCTTCTATATGAATAGATACTTTAAGTAGAATGAAAGCCATTCTTTTACAAAAAACTGTGCCACTGACCTCGTCCAAAGAGACGTATGATCTGCAAGTTGCAAGGTCCTCTGCGGCGATACATGCCCTATTATCAACAAACTGTCCCATACATTTCACAGAAATGTAAGGTCGTATCTTAAACATGTCTGATACCAGTGGTATTGTACATGTATTTAAGGCACTTTTTTTCGGGACTGTTAGCATCCTTGGAAGCAGTCCTAGGCATTTTTCCAAACTTCGTGCACTTTGTTTTTGGCGGCCTGCCTATCATCTTGGGACTCGTAGCAGGGATACTATTTTTATTCCTTCTGCTTCGATATGGCAAGTCCAGTCACCAGCGATACCCAGACTACCATGGAAAATGCTCTTCTGGCGATGCAGTATCGGGACCGAATAACACAGATTCTTGGCTTAGCTCCTTTGAGAGATCTGAATACACATGGTTCCTTTCGTTCAGACCAATCTGGCAAGATTGCATCTTACCTGTTGTACAATGCCAGCTTTGCGGAGAGGAATGCATGTTAGATGTCTGTCTAACACTTCCATCAGCACTGCCAACGGATGTTGACGCTTTGCTTGGTTCAGTAATGGCTCATGCATTGTGTTGCCCCCAACGGCTAGCAATCCTGATGACAACATTCATTGAGGTCTCACCGGCGATTGAAGCTAAGGGTGAGATACGTGGACCAACAGGCACACAGGTATCATCTACTAGGAACGTTGCTAATGCGGTTGACGCTGACTGCAATGCTTCTCATCTGGTTCAACTTTCACCTACTTTGGTAGACGATTTCTTTGCCAGCTTAGACGAGTTGATGTTTTCTCCTGACAGCGAGAATAACTTTTGAATTAGCACACAGCGTTCCATGAACTCTGAAATTCGACCTTCGCTTTTTAAAACAAAAACTTCTAAACTTTGGAACTCTATTTTTCTACGATTTGATTTGACTTTTTTCCAAAATTGAATTTTTTGGGGCATAAAGTAATCTGCTTAAAGTAGAACTATTCTTAGAGAACAAGAAATTCTTTTGAACACTTCCTAGAGACAATATTTAGCCTTGTCCTCAACACAATAACAGTATATATATTCTGATATGGAATGGTCTCGACCTTTTTTCTGTAATTCAGAGCCATTTCATAAATGTCTTTTCATGATTCATTCAGTTAGCATTACCAACTTCATAACATATGCTTTGAATGACGACTATTGCTCTTAAAAGCGGACTATATAAATGCAAATTTTTCATGTGCAACCATTTAAAAAGCTTTTTGTGTATTTTGAATGGGTTTGAAAACACATGCATTAGATATGTTTTAGTGCTTATAATTTAGTAATGTCGAACATAATAAAGTGGAGTGGGTGCTGTATAGGATTTTAGGACCCTAGTGTAATTTTCCCGATTCATGCCCATAGGTATAAATCACCCTATCCTTATATAGGCATAGAAATCATAACCATATTTAGACATAGCTCATGCAGTCCGAATACGGCATGGCTACTTCCACTAGTTCCGAAATTCCACAATGATTTCTTGGAAAACTCGCCTTCAGCAGTCAGGGACTTCCCCTTGGTTGAATATTGATTTATCCAAGAACTCATGGAGTTTTCAAAGAACTGAGACTCTTTGATGACGTTATTATGTCCAACCTTACGTCAATCTCGGCACCTTCAAGGTATAAAGATGCCCAGACTTGCCCAAGCAAACACACAGTGGTTTGGAGCAGTTCGACTATCTACTTGCCCGACGCAGCCTGCTACAGCAAGTGCCGAAGGAAGTCGACCCTCCAGCAGACGCAAAATACTTTTTATTGAAAACGCCCATCTCTCTATTACTCTGTACCTCGGTGAAATGAAGCATGCACGATTGACTGAGGGAAATATCTATCTGTTGTTTCCATGACTCTAGAGATAAGTTTTATCTTGGGAAACAAAGTTGTCATGTTTTATGTGGTTGTTAGAAACGAATCCCTTATTGTTTATTTGAGAAAGTTTCTAGTGACCTCTGAGGTAGCTGGCACTCACAATTAAGTTTAATATATTCGATAGAGACCTAGTCGACATAAATCCTACGTCAATTCTATAGGATATATTATTCCAATGCGCAGAGCCTATTGGGAATATAGGAACTACACTACATTAGGTGAGCACTAGTGCACGGGAACCTACGAGCTGCACCGTTCTGGTGGGACACTCATGCGCAGAAGACGGAGGTGTTGGTCTTCCATCGGCTCTGCAAGGATGAAGGTTCAGGGACTGTGTCTAACCCTCCTCACCCTTCCTCTCATTGCTAAGGCGTCTGAAGGAGGTGAGTCCATGGGGAACATGTTGGGGTGTCTCAGTCTTTGTAGGGTGCCCTCTCCCCCCAGTAACTCTCACCCCTCTCTGCTCTTTCGAGACTGCCCCTCTCTGTATATCTGCCCGGCTTCTCACATGCTTCCTACCCCACACTGCACCCCTGTCTACGTGTTTTCAATATGGGACTATGGGCGCAAACACCTCCGAACAGGCTGGGAACACAAAAGTGACAAAATGCTTCCCGATTCAGTGGAAGCTGTCCGGATGGGAGGCTTTGTGAGATAATGTATGCAAGGGGGGCGTATTGACGCAAGGAAGGGTCGTAGAAGTGACGTAGTGAAATCTATGAGATTTCACTGCGTCACTTTTAGGACGCCGTTGCGTGAAAATCTTGCGCCTGCCTCGCAGCAGGCGTAAGAATGACGCAGGGCCTTTCACATGGAGCTTGCCCCATGTAAAAAGACGCATTGCTGGAGTTGCGTCACTTTTGTGACACACTCCAGCAATGGGTCACTTTTGCGCTTACAGATACGTCAGAAATACTGACGTAACTGTAACTCCTTGCGACATGATGTGTCATACATTAAATATGATGCATCAGGAATGTCGCAAGGAGCGATGCGTCATTTCTCATAAATGAGACCCCTGGTGTTTTATGTGTCACTTGGTAAATGGAATAGAACCATATCAAATAATTGTAAATTGACTGGGCACATCCAGATGCCAGCCCTGCCTTTTGAAAAAAAATAGATTTTCACTGTGGTCTTTTTTCCCTACTGAGTAACAAGCTTACTTCTGTGGGGTTTGAAAATCAACTCTTGTTCTGCTTTGGCATTTTACTGCCCCTCTTGATGTCTGAAGCGCCAAGGCAACCAGACGCCTCCTTCGTAAAACACCGTAACAGCAGGAAGGCTTCATGAAGTCTTTCGTGCCCATTGCACAGCAAGGGGTCGAATGACTCTAAAGCAAGCAGTGGAAATGAGCCCCCGTTCCCTGCGGACCCGCACACATCATGGCCTTTGGGCCCCTGGGCCCAATGCATTCTTGAGAATTTGTGGGGACCAGGGTAAGATACAACACCACCCCCCTACCCCCATCCCATTGTGAACAACTTTGAAAGTATTGATATTTTTTGGCTCATTCAAGCCTGTTTGATGCAAAAACATTGAATTATATGTTGAACTTTGCAAAAATAGCCAAGAGCTCAAGCTGTCTGGTGTACGCCAAACAAACAGCAGCAAAAGAAACATTGAACACGCATTCATAGAACCATTTCTTTAGAGTTTGTTTAACTCGTGATTATCACGGGCCAAATTCCCCAAAGCCTTTGATTCGCTCCAATGAGCGTGAAGGCATCAGTGCACGCTACCAGCCGACCACCTCCCACTCCTCGCTCTGGACCACTGCACCTCACAGGACCTCTGAGGCTCTCAGTACATTCATCACCGGACTGTTCCCATGAGGCACAGGGTCAAGACTGATTTGCATATGGCCATGTCTGAACTGGGGTGGCTTGGTGAGCAAAATAACGATGGATTAAACCCAGATCTGTGAATAGAGTTGAATGTTTGCCATTGTGCAACATTCTGTCCATCATCTTGTGTGTTTTGCTGTTCACCCTATGTGGGAAGGGTATGCCCAGACGTGGGTCCCTTGCTCACTAAGCCACTGGAGTCAAGCTATCCTCGCTGAAGATGGCTGATAGCCAGAAACCAGTCCTAGGATGCTTGATTCCGGTCCAGGAAAGACATGGCTTGGCAGTTCGGGCTGGACTGTTCCCATGTGGCACAGGGTCAAGACTGATTTGCACATGGCCATGTCTGAACTGGGATGGCTTGGTGAGCAAAATAACGATGGACTAAACCCAGATCTGTGACTGGGGGTGAATGTTTGCCATTGTGCAACATTCTGTCCATCATCTTGTGTGTTTTGCTGTTCCCGCTACCAGCCGGCCACCTCCCACTCCTCGCTCTGGACCACTGCACCTGACAAGACCTCTGAGGCTCTCAGTACATTCATCACTGCCGACCAATTATATTTTAAAGAGAGGAGAAACATTTCTTCAGATGTGTGTTACCTCAATTGGGTCTACGGAAGTGAACCAGGAGGACTATAATTACCAGAATGCACTTGGTTACGAATGGGCAAGTACGTGGCATTACAACCGGAGCTGCCGACTTTGGAACTGGGTTCCCGGCATCGGCTCAACATCTTGTGATTCTGGGCAAATCACTTAATCTCTCCGTGCATACCAAAAATGAATGCATCCCTGGGTATTGTAACTGGTGGGCCTATAAAGCGACCCAGTGCCTTCAGGTCGAGTTCCTGCTATATAGAACTGCAAAAAAAAAGAAAACTCAGAACATGAGCACGAACTTTTTATAAACATTGGCTCATCCAATAACTGTAGTTGAGATACAAACTATTTTATGTAATTTGCTGTCATTACACATTGAATGCAAATAGATCTCAGACTCGAACTTTGGCACTCCGTTACCACTGATGATGTGCTGATGCTAGGGAAGTGCAAACACCTCGAAAGAACCTGTAAATAAGGCCTGTAGTGTGGGAAGTAACACCTTATTCTGAGTGCGACATGGATTGGCACTACTTCAGCATGCATTCAGTCAAAATGCGACAGCAAGACGTCCCTAAAAATATTGGCTCATTGTATCGTCTCTCTCTGCCGGGCTACTTGTTTCTGCTACTTTTCACCCCACCTTAATGCTCGTGGTACTATTGAGGGAGTCAAAAATCTGAGGCAACGGTATATGTGCGGTAACCCGATTACCGCATATTTTTACCCCTGAATTCCATTTCAGCTGCCCTCTAAATGAGAGGCGTTCTCAAACACTAAACCTTAAATTATACAAAAGCCAAACCTGGTGGCATTGTCAATGCTTGTTTAAGGAGGGGGCGTTAATTTTTCTGCTGTTCCAATGAGGCGCCATACTTCCAACAGGTAACATTTAAAGTACAGGTACAGCTGTCAGAAGATCTAAATGTACATCTTTTATTTGAAAAAGTTATATATTTGCAATAGGGACAGAAGTGTGTTCTTTAGGAGGGAATACAAACAAGCAAATGCAATAGGTCTCGCCTTTCATTAAGTTAAAGCCATTTGCTTTGATCAAAGGCGAGACCTAGTGCATTTTCAATGCTTTTTAATGAGGCCTCTCTGTCTTTGGTTACTTTAATGATCAGCAGCCAGGGTTCATGAAGGCCTTTTATCTACTGTGTAAAATACACACTGGTGAGGAGGAAACACAGGCTTAGGAGATGTTCTTCTTTTCTGGCCCGGCAGTGACATTTATATGCTGGTCCTGAGGTTTGAACCCTCCTAGGCCCCCCTCACCCCTGGGGCAGGGCAGTCCTGCTGCACCGGCTCTGCCAGGGTCACTTCGGCACATGTCCGGCTCCAGGAATTTTTATTTGGGTGGGCCAAGGGTGCATTTGGGTGGGCCACTGCGGGTTCGATTTGTCGCATATATGTCTAGGCAGGCCTGCTTCAGGGCCCTCCTTTATCTCTTCTTAGTCTTACAAGGCCCAGTAAAGCGCACTCTTTTCCGAATCTCTTTCTAAATATTATCAGTCTCAAAAAGTGTTTTTTCCATGTAATGGTCCTTTGATGGGAAGAAGAGGTTTCTGAGGTGGGAGTATCAGGCAAGTGATACTTCTCGGCCTTCCTCTGTGCGAGCCTTCAGGGAGAATCACTCTTCATTACTACCTCCACCTTGTTAGAATTAAAATAACAAGCATGAACATTGCCGGCGCCATCTTGCTTAACGTAGGCCTCTGCGAGCGCGTACGCGGCAACCATTTTAGACATCGCCGCCATTTCACACACTGCTGGTCACCTGTGTGTCACCCTGACCCCGCCATCATCCCCCGCGCTCTGACTAAGCCCGAGCACACATACTGGGGTCATAAAACCATGTCAGCATGACAGTGCCCCGGAGTCACCTCACGCGCCAAACCCACTTGTCCTTTCATCCTCCATGCACAACAAGCCCCCTTTTATAACCTCCTTCCCTGCACCTGGCCACTCAGTCCGGTCCCAGGCACTAACCGACCCCTGTGGACATTGTTTATTGCCTACACATGGCAGGGCTTGTTTCACCAACAAAGGAGCCTGACTTAATCAATAACCCGAACCCTTAGATCTGACCGATCCCACGTACTTTTAGATCCTGTTGGAATGTCCAGCTGCGAGATAGCGATCATCTGTTACATCTCGGTGGGGGATGATTGCTGCAAGGTCTGTTTGGGAACCAGCTTAAGGCGGGGATTCCAAGGATGTTTGAATATGCAATAAACTGATGTCAGGAATGTTTGACCAAGTAATAAACAGACAGAAAATAGTATAAAAGGCCATGCCACAGAGATGCAGTTAGAGCACCTCCTGACGATAGCCCCGGTGTCTGATGTGATGTGTTCTCCTCCGGAGAAACAAACTTGTTCTTCGCCTTCCAATTCCCAGTGCCTGCCTCGTTATTTTGATCGATATTCTTATGTGAATTAGAGGTGGTTTGCACCAAGCGGTATCGAAAGTCTTGAGAGTCAAAGCTGCTTTCTCACAATTGGCGCACCAACGTCAGACCCATCAGCGAAACGTGGGTCCAGTGAGAGAGGTCCTAACGACGGAGTGAACATCTAAACGATCAGTAAAGTGCACCTGCCTGAAAGAGACCCTCATCTGGCAGCCGATCAACTGAACTTCACCAGTTCCGAACAGACCTCTCTCGAGTGACCCGCGGTCCTGACTGGGAACTTACAGGAACGCTGCCTTGTTTGGAGTGAGAGGACAAAACGGGCGCTGGAAGGGGAAGACGAAGAAACTGTTCACAACGGTCTGGGTAAGGTCATGAAAAATCGATTCTTTGTTATTTGATTGTTTGGCTGGTCGAATAAGTTTGACCGAATACTAGTATTCCCCTTAGTTGAGACATTCCCTGCATGCAAACAAACAGAGATTAGGAATACTCTCTTTCTTTGCAGACAGCGAAGGACACGTAATGCAGGCTTTTTGCCTAAATTGATTTGAGATTTGTTGTTGACCTTTGTTACGTCATGCCTGTCTTCTCAAAAATGTATTGATTGTTTGGCCGGACCGTTTATTAGAGGTGAGTCATCCGGCACTGCTGGATGGCACCTCTAATAAGAACATGTATGTGAAATATGGACTAGCCACTGTAACGTATAGCGAACTATGGCCTAAAAGAACTAGAAAAGACCGGGAAAATCCGTGGCCACTAACGGGATCTTTTTGACCCCGATAAAATAGAAACGCTAGGAACAGCTCTTCTCAGAAAGAGAACTACGCCAACCATGTTTGACAGCTATGGTTTATGGCAGAAAGAAGCCACTCAATGAAAGAAAAGAAGCAAAGCTAGACTAGATAAAGAGATACGAAAAGCAGCTCAGCAAGCTTGTAAAAAGTAAGAAAAAGGCATAAAAGAAAGAAGAAACTCGATTTACAATGGCCAGTAGAATAAGTAAAACAATCGAAAAATGTAATTGATTAGGAAGATGCAGTACGCGGAAACAACGCTAAAAGAATAATTAAGATAGGTTTCATTCCACAACATAGGCACTTTGTAAGACCCTGGCGTTTTAGATATGAGCCATGAAAAGGATAGTCAGCCTCTATTACTTCGCGGCCCCTTTGACAGAGCAAAAGCACTCATTGTTGTTGAAACATTTTTGTACTACTAGTATATGGTCCCCAAGGAAAGTACTGTCCCAGATATTAGGTAACTGTGAACCCCAGGTGCATTCTGGTTCTTGAGGTCCTAGACATCGAAATTTTATTTTTGCACACCAAGTGTTTCGCCTACATTCCCACCCACGTTCCCAGTGCTTAATTTGTCAGTTTCCATTGACATACATTAATACTGATTTGCAAAATGTATAGGCTCCCTTGCTGTGTGCACCCACCCAAGGTTAAAGGGCTTAAAACTGTTACCATAGGAAGTAAATGCATAGGCATTGTAAAAAGCACCGGCACAAATTAAGACTGCACGTTCCACACTAAATAATATTTGCCGACTTTCAGAAGAGTTTTTTAAAACGTTCCTGAGCCTTACCAGGGCTATGCCATCCAATCAAACATTAGACAGAAGTAAGGAGTAAATCTATTAAATAAAAAGAGACATGGGCTTCCCTAAGATTGCTTGCTTTGCCGAAACAAGGGCTTGAAGAATCATCCCCAGAAAAGCTCACTTTAAGTGCCAACATTTGATGTCCATGCACAAGGTACATGACCTGAATGAACATTTAAGGAAAGTCTTGCTCTGCTTTAACAAACCACAATCTCCTTGAAAGAAAAGGTTATCTGTTTAGATCGTGACATGGAAAAGTTTTTCTAGCGATCGCATTTTAGGAGTCAGGCGCAAGACACATATTGCTAGTTTTGGAAGTCAGCCGGCCCTGGCAGTTACAAATCAATAGTTTCCTAGCACGACTGTGCCCACGCGTTTTCTGAACTAAAACTGCACTGTTTTCCCCCCGTCCGCCCGAAAACCGAGCTCCATGCAGAACATTAAAGGAATTTCTGTTAGCGATCTTGCTACTGTAACAAAGATGCACACCCTTAAAAACTAGGATACAACCGATGGAACTTGCCACCTCCTATAGTTTCCCTATTTTTGCGGATGGGGACAACCCCAATCTGCCGTAGATCGTTTTCAATAAAAGCATTAATACGTCGTCCCCCCTACTCTAAACTGAATGCATCTGAGATCTGACCTCTTCCTACAACGCGGTCTGTAATGCTGCACTTTGAACAATCAATGTAGTGAACGTTCCGCCATTAGTTAACCTTGCAGCACTGAATCTTTCTGGGCTTCAATACCCAGGTGTCAAAGACTGCATCTCAGAAGATGGGTCTGATGCATGGTGGGGTAATAATCATCGTCATCACGTGTGTTGATGTGTTTTAGATGCTGGCCCCTGTTAGACCTGACCGCCTCGGCGTAACCCTGCACCCACATGAGTGACACTCCTCACCCACGTAACTCTGTCCCTCTTCCCCCAGTAATAGGAGCTGCCCCAGCGCAGCCCCCACTCTTTTCCCCGAGAATGGCGACCCCACGGCCCAGGACCATCAACCAGAGTTAGGCCAGCCAGCGCCCTGCCCCCAGAGCCCGACCACAGAGAAACTAGAGCCCCAGCACCCCCTGGACAGCTGGGGGGGACGAGCCTCTGACCAGCAGGATGGGGCGGAGGAGGTTCGATAACACCCCCCGCCAGGCCGGCCCGATCCCTGCCGGGCTACGAAGAACCCCTCCCACCTCCAGACTTGAAAGGAGAAATGACCAAATGGTGAGGGAGGCCGCTCTGCCCCCCTCCGGGACCCCAAGGAGGCATCGGAAGGGGGCGGGAGCCAGGAAGAAAGGATGAACCGAGAAAGTTTTAAAACAACAGCTGATGCAGGGGAGGGCAGTTGGATCAGAGAAGGAAAGCCCTGCTGACGTGGTCGCGGCGAACGGAGAAGAAGGAACACCGTGACCACCTACAAGTGACCTAAGAGCCCTGCAGATTGAATCGCGGCTCACCTGAATGCCCAGTCACCGTGAGGAGGACGCCTAGCACCCCTGACTCGAGCCCTGCAGACCTGGTCGCGGCTTGAGTCTCGTGCTGTACCAAGTGTCGTGAGCCTCACTACTATCACAGAGTGTACCATCCCTGGGAGCGCTCGAGGGACGTCGCGCTCCAAGGTGCGAGGAGTACGCCTATTGTACACCTCTGTGATCGCCTCAATCGTACCATCCCTGGAAGCGCTTGAGGGACGTCGCGCTCCAGGGTGCGAAGGGTATGCCTGCCATACGCTTCTTTGCCCACCTCAAGCATACTAATCCTGAGAGCGCTCGAGAGACGTCGCGCTCCAGGGTGCGAGGAGTACGCCGGTTGTGCGCCTCGTGGCCATCGCCTCCATCGTACCCCCGCTGGGATCGCTTGTGGGACGTCACGCTCCAGGGTGCGAAGGTACGCCTGTTGTATGCCTCTTTTGCCAGCCAAATTGTACCCCCCCTCCTCCCAGGGAGCGCTTGAGGGACGTGGCGCTCCAGGGTGCGAAGGGTACCCTTGCTACACGGCCCTTCGACAGCCCAGATTGCACCACCCCTGAGAGCGCTTGAGGGAAACCACGCTCCAGGGTATCCACCGCAGCCTGATTGTGTACCCGGACCTGGACCCTTGCCCCCGGGGAGAGATCTACGCACGCGCAGCTCAAGGATTGAGAGCCTTACGCGTGGAGTCTCCCGCCGTGGCCTACCCCCTGGGAGCCCTTCCCCCCGCGCCACAAAGGTTGAAGTAGAGACTAGAGACTGTGCCGGCGAGCCTGTGAGTATTGCAAGAGAACCCCCCCCCGGAATCCTACTTACCCCTCCACAAGCAAAACCATCCATCCCCCCAAGAAACTTGCCCCCGATCCTCGTTTTCAACCTGTCTGTCCTGAAGTAGATGTTTATAAATAAAGTATTCCCCTGGCTATACCCTTCTAGTGTGGTGTCCCTGTGTAGTGTGCTGGTGTTGCTGTGTATGTGACCACAAATGTGTAGTCCTCCTCTCCCGGAGGCCTGACTCTGGCATTCGGCAACGGTTGCCTTCTAACACTGGAAGCAGCGGAAGGATTCAAATCAGCATTTGTGGTCACTATACAGGGGAACAGCTGACGCACTGCATAACAGGGACGAAGCCGAATAGAACTCCAAGTTACAGGACTGAACCTCCTTGCACACCTACCAACCACCATGAGTAATACCGCCCCTAAGGGGAACCCAGTATTTCAAATAGAACAAGTAGATGCCTACACCCACAAGGAACTGAAACAGCTCTGTAAAGACGCCCAAATCCCTGCCACTGGCCTGAGCACCAAGGAGGACCTCCAGACAGCCCTGAGGGCCTGGGTAGAGTCCAGAGCTCCCCCTTCCCCCGTAGTAGAGAACAGCATGGAGGGTGCGCGACAGGACGAACCCGGGGCCCCTGAGACAGAGAGAGCAGCCTCCCCTGTGCATAGTAACCCGTCAGATAGAGGACTGACCCCAGAGGAGCTAGCTGACCGAGAGAGGAGCAGAGCCCACGAACTAGAGCTAGCGAAGCTAAAAATTGAAGGGGAGCTAAAGTTAGCAGAACGGAAGTTAGCCATAGAGGAGTTGAGGTTACAAGGAGAGTTGGAAGAAAAGAAGTTTCAGCGAGAGCATGGGGGCAGGAAACTACAGTTAGAGCACAAACGGGGCCTGAAGGAGCTCGAGCTCAAAGCTAGGAGTGAGGAAACCGGGCCCCCGGGAGGCAGGGGAGCCCCGCTCCCAGTAGAAACCAAGGTCCACATCCCCAAGGACGTAGTCAAGGAGTATTATATGAATGATGACATCCAACAGTGGTTTAAAGCCTATGAGGTCACGATGACCTCACACCGGGTCCCCGAGAAGGATTGGGGGGCTTGATTGTGGGGGCGGTTCCTAAGCGTAGGGAGGTATACCTTGCTAGAGCTACCCTCCACAGTACAGCATTCCTACAGCCATATGAAGGAGGCCCTATTAGAGAGGTACGGGCTCACCCCAGAGATGTACCGACAGCGGTTCCGGGATTGCAAGAAGCTCCCTGGTACTACCTGGGTAGATTATGTCAACTTTTACAGCAGAGACTTAGAAGGCTGGATCAAGGGCAGCAAGGTCACCACTTACGAAGAGTTATTTGATCTGATCGCATGGGAACACCTTTCCTTAAATTGCTTCGTAGAACTACGTCAGCACCTTCTTGACAGCAAGCTCACCAATCCGAGGAAGCTAGCCATTGAGGCTGACCGCTGGGTGAACACCCGGGTTCCCCGGGGACCCGTGGGAGATTATGCTTGGAACGAGAAGGGCCCCCGGCAACGAGGGGGGGAGGGCCAGGTCGGCCGCAGGAGTTCCCGCCAGGCCCCCAACGTGGTCCCCCAGGAAACCAGCAGCTTGTCTCGCCATCCTCCACCCTACCTAGCCCTGGGCCCCCCCCCCGGCAGACCCAGGCTGAGGACCCCCACAGCCTGCTACAAATGCCAACAACCCGGTCACTATGCTAGTGACCCCCAGTGTCCCCTCTTCAAAAAACCCACCATCTCTGGTAACCCCCCGTCACCTGACGGCGGTCACCCTAGAAGAGGAGTTCGAAGCTCCTGAGGAGTGGGAACCCAAGGCCATGTCCTTGGTCTACCTCGGAGATGGAGGGATGGTCCCCGGCACCCCCCTCCCACCCAACACTACGAAGTACGCGCAGTGGGTTACCGTCAATGGACACCGGGTAGAGGCCCTCCGCGACACCGGTGCCAGTGTCACCTCTGTTCGCTGTCAACTAGTATCCCCGGAGCAGATTGTTCCTCACGTCCTCTGTCCAGTCATTGCGGCCGACAACTCTAAGAGCCTGTGCAAAATGGCCCGAATTCCCTTTGAATGGGAAGGAGTAACTGGCACCCTACAGGTAGCGGTCCGCACCTCCACGCCAGTCGACTGTTTACTGGGCAACGACCTGGAAACCTCCCCGTGGGCCCCAAGTAGAAAGGCAGATCCATCTGAGGATGATGGGTCTACCTGAGTGGGTGTGCGCCACCACCCGGGCCATGGCCGCCCGGATGAGTATTCCAGAGGGAGGGGGCCAAAACCCAACCTTGGGGGAAGGAGAGGGGGAGGACAGCCGACCTGACCCCTCCGGTTCAGACCCCGACTAGAAGGAGGTACCCAGGGCCCCACCGGAGAGCAGATCGCAGAGCTTAGAGATATCCCCGGGTTGGACCAATGGCGGCAGGAGGGTGGACCTTCCTGGGAAGAGTTCTGCCAAGAACAGACCACCTGCCCCACTCTACTGGGCGTCCGGCAGCAGGCCACCTCCCAGGCAGCCGGAGACCAGTCCGGGTCCCACTGGATCTACTGGGAGAATGTTCTCCTCTATAGCGAACCCAAGGCTGCTGAGCTGGGATCCGCCCGGGTACTGGTGGTGCCCCTGTGCTTCCGGGATTTCCTACTGGGCCTAGCCCACGATGTTCATCTCGCCGGACACTTGGGACAGGAAAAGACCTTCCACCTGCTAGTCACCCATTTTTACTGGCCCAGGATGCGCCAAAATGTAGTGACCCACTGCCAGTCCTGCCAGACCTGCCAGGCTAGCGGGAAGAGTGGGGGAAGGTGAAAGGCCCCACTCCAGCCCTTTCCGGTGGTCAGTACCCCATTTGACCGAGTGGGAATCGACATTGTGGGACCTCTCGACCCTCGTACCGCCATGGCCACAGATTCATCCTCGTCCTGGTGGACCATGCCACCAGGTTCCCGGAGGCCATCCCCCTCCGAACAGTGACAGCCCCCGTAGTGGGGCGGGCCCTGATGGGGATATTCTCTCGAGTAGGATTCCCCCGGGAGGTAGTAAGCGACAGGGGGACAAACTTCATCTCCATATATATGAAGTCCCTGTGGCAGGAGTGTGGGGTGACGTACAAAGTCACCACCCCGTACCACCCCCAAGGCAATGGTCTGGTCGAGCGATTTAACCGGACCCTCAAAGAAATGATCATGGGGCTGGAAGAGCCCGTGAGACGCAAGTGGGACGTCCTCCTACCCTGCCTCTTGTTCGCATACCGAGAAGTCCCCCAGAAGTCCCTGGGATTCAGCTCGTTTGAACTACTCTACGGTCATCCCGTCCGAGGGCCACTGAGTCTAGTGAAAGAGGGCTGGGAGACAGCCCCCAGAACCCTCCCCAGGAAGTATTCCGGTACATCCTGGCCCTGAGGAATCAGACTCGGAAGTTCCGGGAACTGGCGGAGGCCAACCACGAGGCTAGCCAGGCCGAAATGAAACGCTGGTATGACCAAAACGCTACGTTGGTGGAGTTTCAGCGTGGTCAGCAGGTGTGGGTGATGGCACCGGTGGAGCCCTGCGCCCTCCAGGACAAATGGACTGGCCCCTACAGGTAGCGGTCCAAACCTCCATGCCAGTCGACTGTTTACTGGGCAACGACCTGGAAACCTCCCCGTGGGCCACAAGTAGAAAGGCAGACCCATCTGAGAATGATGGGTCTACCTGAGTGGGTGTGCGCCACCACCCGGGCCATGGCCGCCCGGATGAGTAATCCAGAGGGAGGGGGCCAAAACCCCACCTTGGGGGGAGGAGAGGGGGAGGACAGCCGACCTGACCCCTCCGGTTCAGACCCCGACTCCCCCGGGGAAGCCGATCTAGAAGGAGGTACCCAGGGCCCCACCGGAAAGCAGATCGCAGAGCTTAGAGAAATCCCTGGGCTGGACCAATGGCGGCAGGAGGGTGGACCTTCCTGGGAAGAGTTCTGCCAAGAACAGACCACCTGCCCCACTCTCCTGGGCGTCCGGCAGCAGGCCACCGCCCAGGCAGCCGGAGACCAGTCCGAGTCCCACTGGATCTACTGGGAGAATGTTCTCCTCTATAGCGAACCCAAGGCTGCTGAGCTGGGATCCGCCCGGGTACTGGTGGTGCCCCTGTGCTTCCGGGATTTCCTACTGGGCCTAGCCCACGATGTTCATCTTGCCGGACACTTGGGACAGGATAAGACCTTCCACCTGCTAGTCACCCATATTTACTGGCCCAGGATGCGCCAAAATGTAGTGACCCACTGCCAGTCCTGCCAGACCTGCCAGGCTAGCGGGAAGAGTGGGGGAAGGCGAAAGGCCCCACTCCAGCCCTTTGCGGTGGTCAGTACCCCATTTGACCGAGTGGGAATCAACATTGTGGGGCCTCTCGACCCCCGTACCGCCATGGGCCACAGATTCATCCTCGTCCTGGTGGACCATGCCACCAGGTACCCGGAGGCCATCCCCCTCCGAACAGTGACAGCCCCCGTAGTGGGGAGGGCCCTGATGGGGATATTCTCTCGAGTAGGATTCCCCCGGGAGGTAGTAAGCGACAGGGGGACAAACTTCATCTCCAAATATATGAAGTCCCTGTGGCAGGAGTGTGGGGTGACGTACAAATTCACCACCCCGTACCACCCCCAAGGCAATGGTCTGGTCGAGCGATTTAACCGTACCCTCAAAGAAATGATCATGGGGCTGGAAGAGTCCCTGAGGCGCAAGTGGGACGTCCTCCTACCCTGCCTCTTGTTCGCATACCGAGAAGTCCCCCAGAAGTCCCTGGGATTCAGCTTGTTTGAACTACTCTACGGTCATCCCGTCCGAGGGCCACTGAGTCTAGTGAAAGAGGGCTGGGAGACAGCCCCCCAGAACCCTCCCCAGGAAGTATTCCGGTACATCCTGGCCCTGAGGAATCAGACTCGGAAGTTCCGGGAACTGGCGGAGGCCAACCACGAGGCTAGCCAGGCCGAAATGAAACGCTGGTATGACCAAAATGCTATGTTGGTGGAGTTTCAGCCTGGTCAGCAGGTGTGGGTGATGGCACCGGTGGAGCCCTGCGCCCTCCAGGACAAATGGACCGGCCCCTTCAAAGTCGTGGAGCGCAAGAGCCAGGTCACCTACCTGGTCGATGTCTAGTCCCCAAGGAACCCTTTAAGGGTCCTCCACGTGAACCGCCTCAAACCCCACTTCGAGCGGTCTGAGGTGAGCATGCTCCTCGCCACCGATGACGGAACGGAAGAAGAGACCGAACACCTGCCCGACCTTCTGCGGGCTACGGAACAGGACGGCTCCGTAGAGGGAGTGATTCTCCCCCCCTCTCTAACCCCTGAACAATGAGAAGACTGTTGCCGGCTGTTGGGACAGTTCGCGGACTTATTCTCCCTGGTCCCCAGCATCACCGATTGGTGTGTTCACGACGTGGACACTGGAGACAGTACCCCTGTGCCGCACAAGGCCTACCGTGTCCCCGACCGAGTCCGGACATGCATTAAGGAGGAGGTCTCCAAGATGCTGGCCCTAGGAGTAGTCGTGGAGTCCTCTGACAGTCCGTGGGCCAATCCCATGGTCCTAGTCCCAAAAGCGGCCGCCCCAGGGGCACGGCCCGAACTGAGGTTCTGCGTGGACTACCGCGGGCTCAATGCCGTCACCCGCACAGATGCTCACCCCATTCCTCGGGCTGACAAACTCATTGACCGGTTGGGGGCGGCACACTATCTCAGTACTTTCGACCTGACCTCGGGATACTGGCAGATTGCCCTTACTAAATGAGCCAAGGAGAGATCGGCCTTCTGCACTCCCGATGGGCACTACCAATTCTGGGTGATGCCCTTCGGGATGAAGAACGCCCCGGCCACCTTTCAGAGGCTGGTCAACCGGGTGCTGGCGGGGCTGGAAGAGTTCAGTGCTGCCTACCTGGATGATATTGCTGTGTTCAGCACCGACTGGGGGGAACACTTGCGACACCTCTGGGAGGTACTGCTGGCCCTCCGCAAGGCCAGCCTCAGCATCAAAGCCAGTAAATGTCAGATTGGCCAGGGTTCAGTGGTCTACCTCGGGCACCAGGTAGGGAGCAGCCAGGTGGCGCCCTTCCAACCCAAGATCGATGCCATCCTGGCTTGGGAACCCCCAACGACCCAGAACGGAGTGAGGGCCTTTCTCAGCCTCACCGGCTACTACCGGAGGTTCATCAAAGGGTATGGCAGCATAGTGGGACCCCTAACTAAATTAATCTCTAAGAGACAGCCGAAGAAGGTACACTGGACTCCCACCTGTCAGACGGCGTTTGACACCTTGAAGACTGCCGTTTGCACCGCCCCAGTACTCCAGGCCCCCAATTATTCTCGGGAGTTTGTCGTCCAGACCGACGCTTCCGAACATGGCATAGGGGCCGTGCTATCCCAGCTAGATGAGGAGGGCCAAGACAGACCCGTCGTCTTCCTCAGTAGGAGATTACTACCCAGAGAGCGAAGATGGAGCACCATTGAGCGAGAGGCATTTGCGGTGGTTTGGGCCCTGAAGAAACTGAGGCCATACCTATTCGGAACCCACTTCCGGGTCCAAATCGACCACCGGCCTCTCCGGTGGCTCATGCAGATGAGAGGAGAAAACCCCAAGCTGTTGCGGTGGTCCATTTCCCTCCAGGGGATGGACTTCACCATCGAACACCGCCCAGGCGCGGATCACGCCAATGCGGACGGTCTATCCTGGTTCTTCCGCCTCAGTGAGGTGAACCCCCAAGGAAATGAGTAGTTCTCCCTGCCTTTCAGCTGGGGGACGTGTGTTAGACCTGACCGCCTCAGCGTAACCCTGCACCCACATGAGCGACACTCCTCACCCACGTAACTCTGTCCCTCTTCCCCCAGTAATAGCAACCACCACAGCGCAGCCCCCACCCTTCTCCCCGAGAACGGAGACCCCACGGCCCAGGACCATCAACCAGAGTTAGGCCAGCCAGCGCCCTGCCCCCAGAGCCCGACCACAGTGAAACTAGACCCCCAGCACCCCCTGGACAGCTGGGGGGGGACGAGCCTCTGACCAGCAGGATGGGGTGGAGGAGTTTCAATACCACCTCCCGCCAGGCCGGCCCGATCCCTGCCGGGCTACCAAGAACCCCTCCCACCTCCAGACTTGAAAGGAGAAATTACCAAATGGCGAGGGAGGCCGCTCTGCCCCCCCCTCCCGGACCCCAAGGAGGCATCTGGAAGGGGGCGTGAGCCAGGAAGAAAGGACGAACCGAGAAAGTTTTAAAACAACAGCCGATGCAGGGGGAGGGCAGTTGGATCAGAGAAGGAAAGCCCTGCTGGCGTGGTTGCGGCGAACGGAGAAGGAACACCGTGACCACCTACAAGAGACCTAAGAGCCCTGAAGATTGAATCTCGGCTCACCTAAATGCCCAGTCATCGTGAGGAGGACGCCTAGCACCCCCGACTCGAGCCCTGCAGACCTGGTCGCGGCTTGAGTCTCGTGCTGTACCAAGTGTCGCGAGCCTCACTACTATCACAGAGTGTACCATCCCTGGGAGCGCTCGAGGGACGTCGCGCTCCAGGGTGCGAGGAGTACCCCTATTGTACGCCTCTGTGATCGCCTCAATCGTACCATCCCTGGAAGCGCTTGGGGGACGTCGCGCTCCAGGGTGCGAAGGATACGCCTGCCATACGCTTCTCTGCCCGCCTCAAGCGTACTAATCCTGAGAGCGCTCGAGGGACGTCGCGCTCCAGGGTGCGAGGAGTACGCCGGTTGTGCGCCTCCTGGCCATCGCCTCCATCGTATCCACCCTGGGATCGCTTGTGGGACGTCGCGCTCCATGGTGCGAAGGTACGCCTGTTGTACGCCTCTTTTGCCAGCCAAATTGTACCCCCCCCCCTGGGAGCGCTTGAGGGACGTGGCGCTCCAGGGTGCGAAGGGTACGCCTGCTACACGCCCCTTCGACAGCCCAGATTGCACCACCCCTGAGAGGGCTTGAGGGACGCCCCACTCCAGGGTATCCACCGCAGCCTGATTGTGTACCCCGACCTGGACCCTTGCCCCCGGAGAGAGATCTACGCACGCGCAGCTCGAGGATTGAGAGCCTTACGCATGGAGTCTCCTGCCATGGCCTACCCCCTGGGAGCCCTTCCCCCCGCGCCACAAAGGTTGAAGTAGAGACTAGAGACTGTGCCGGCGAGCCTGTGAGTATCGCAAGAGAACCCCCCCCCCACACCCCCAGGCTTCCTACTTACCCCTCCACAAGCGAAACCGTCCATCCCCCCCAAGAAACTAGCCCCCGATCCTCATTTTGCAACCTACCTGTCCTGAAGTAGAATTTTATAAATAAAGTATTCCCCTGGCTATACCCTTCTAGTGTGGTGTCCCTGTGTAGTGTGCTGGTGTTGCTGTGTATGTGACCACAAATGTGTAGTCCTCCTCTCCCGGAGGCCTGACTCTGGCACTCGGCAACGGTCGCCTTCTAACAGCCCCTCGCACCCCTTTTCTCTAGGTTATAGCTGTGTTTTCAACTGAAGGTTGGAAAGGCTTAGCACACTGTCCTTTAGGTGAAAATAGGCTAGTGTTATGAAATTCCGCTTTGTGTGTAGGGACTATCTCTGAATACGTGAAATGTTTGTGTAGTACGCACGTGTGTGTCATGTACGTATGGGCCCATGTGAGAATGCTTTTGTGTGACTGGGTTACTAGCAAAGTGACGTGCATTAGCGACACTGATGAATTTCGATTTATGAACTGACCAAATGAAGAAGTGAAGGGCCCCTGAGCTTGGGTTCGTACTATCTCCCACCAACTAGAAGCTAGCGACATTGTCATGTTTGAGATTTACCTCTTCTTCTTCCGTCCACATAGAAACATAAGAGCTGTGCCATTGTACATCTGATTGGCATCCCTACTTTACGCCGATACATCAACTCGAACTATCGCTGCTAGATATTGGGGGACCCCACTGTAGATATTTGTACGACTGCACTTGTGTCTAGCCATCAGGAAAAGAAAGTAAGTATTTTTCAGGTCATCTGCTTAGATCTTCTACTGTCAAAAGGGGAAGGAAGGAGCCTAGCCCCTGGGTAAATTGAAATGGACTATGAGTTGCGCGACGTGCATGAAAAGTCCCTTTTTGTGTAACTAACGCTGCGTTTTTCGTGCTTGGTGCATGTATTGTCACGTCCTATTGCGTATTGTGTGTACAAAAACTGTGCGTTTTGTGTTTTTCTTTGGTTTATGTGCTTAAATGTATGAATTGTCCTGTACTGTTCTACGTGGTAAGTGCACTGGATAAACTTGTTGTAGTGCACTCACTCTCTCTCTCTCTCTCTCCCTCTCTCTCTCTCTCTCTCTCTCCCTCTCTCTCTCTCTCTCTCTCTCTCTCTCTCTCTCTCTCTCTCTCTCTCTCTCTCTCTCTCTCCCTCTCTCTCTCTCTCTCTCTCTCTCTCTTTTAGAGCCTACCTACGCTGTCCAGGAATGACCATGCTGGGATCAATTCCATGTGACAACTGGGTGGACTCACTCTTAGCCGTTCACCTCACAGAATGCTGTGAATTTGCTTTTGAATAAATGACGACACTGTACCTCACAAGTACACGTCTAATTGGCTTCAACACAACAGTGTTTGAATAAATTGACAGAAACGAAATACTATATTTTGCCATGTTACTACCCCTCCTTTCTGTAAAATGATGGAATTTAATTGGCTGAAAATGAAAGGATGGGTAAGACGACTTATGCCCCCTAAACTGACCCTTAAAAGGGAGCTATATGTCAGTGGCGTTTGTTTTAGATACCTTAGTAGCACCACCATCATCGTTCATGTTACTGCACACCCTGCACATAAGTAGAGTGACCAAACTTCCCAGTTTTGCCAGGATGGTCCCAGTTTTGTACCAGCTGTCCCAGAAACATTTCAAGAAATGTAGCTCATGTCCCGGTTTTTAAAGATAATCTACAAAAATTGGTGGGAGGTGTTTTTCTCGTTCTACAAAACAGGGATAGTTAGCCGTTGTTTCCAGGAAACAATTTGATTGGCAGGCAAGCCGCCACGTTTAAAAATCGCAACCTATGTATATTCTTACTGACTGTTCTGTAACTCTCTGCTAAGGAGCGCGCTCATCGTCCGAAGTAACATAGTAGTCCTTCTCCCAATTTTGTGAAATGTCCTTGGTTGTTTTGGTTTTAGAATTCTGGTCACCCTACATATGAGTTGTAACGACAATGCAAGTCCTTAATTGACTAGTGAAGTAACTAGATTGCAAAGGATGGCACAGAAATGAGAAAAATGTGTATAAAAATGATTAGGCCCATGATAATAACGCATCACACCTTCTATTGTGGTTAACAAATCTTGAAGAAAATGTAGCCCTGCAGGAATTTGTTTTGTAACAACGTTTTTTCCTGGAAAAGTTAGTTTGAATTTGACAGACCATATGGTTAATAGTTTTAGATTTCCTGCCACAACCATATTTGTGAAAGAGAAAAGTACACGAAGGATAATATGTATGATTGGAATTCCCATGGGTGTTCGTAGACCCGCACAACAGTGAAAAGTAGGAATGAATAAGTATACCCAGACAAAAAGACACAGTGTATCCACATTGCCTTCCTTTTTAGTAGATAATACGTATTTTCTTAGCTGCCTGGGGTTGGGAGAGAAAACTAAAATTGTGTAACATCTTCCCCTGCCAGTTCTCAAAAAATGTGTTTTATACTCACTGCTAGATTCAAGAATGCCCTCCAGTCATTGGAAGAGAGAGGTCGGACGCGATGCACAGCCTGACTGCAAGGAGTGGAACACCTATGACTATGACCAAGGCGGAGCCGCAGAGCCAAGATTCTGGACGAGGCACTAACACCGACAAGAAAGAAAGAAGGGCTATTCAGAAGCCCCCAGCTTGTTGGTCTACTTGTACCTGAAATCTCATCCTGTTGGGCCCAATTGGTGGGCTCATTTGTGCGGAGTCTCTGTCCCCCTTGGTCCATCTCCAGCCTGACCCCACTCCACCCTCTCTTCCTTTGGCTCCCCCAAACCCCCCCTTTTTCACATGGGGTTTTTATCAACTTGATGGAGGAACGCTACACCAAGATAGGATAGGGTTAGTAGGGATGGACTTCACGGATAAAGAATAGGGTGCGGGTACCGTGTCTAAGGTACCAGCGATAGATTAGTTAGTAAACAGGGAAGAGGGATTGTGACCACAGAGAAAGAACAACCTCGCCCTGCAACATGGAATCTGGACCCGAGCTGGAAGCATAGCTCCATCGCCGGTGCTCAACAGCGCCAACACCAAGATGAACAATGGGAGCCCACCAGTGATGGCTCGCTGTAAAAGACACTGGAAGGAAGAGAACAATGGGAGCCTACCAGTGATGGCTCGCTGTAAAAGACACTGGAAAGAAGAGAACAATGGGAGCCTGCCAGTGATGGCTCGCTGTAAAAGACACTGGAAAGAAGAGAACAATGGGAGCCTGCCAGTGATGGCTCACTGTAAAAGACACTGGAAGGAAGAGAACAATGGCAGCCTACCAGAGATGGCTCGCTGTAAAAAGACACTGGAAAGAAGAGAACAATGGGAGCCTACCAGAGATGGCTCGCTGTAAAAAGACACTGGAAAGAAGAGAACAATGGGAGCCTGCCAGTGATGGCTCACTGTAAAAGACACTGGAAGGAAGAGAACAATGGGAGCCTACCAGTGTTGGCTCGCTGTAAAAGACACTGGAAAGAAGAGAACAATGGGAGCCTACCAGTGATGGCTCGCTGGAAAAGACACTGGAAAGAAGAGAACAATGGGACCCTACCAGTGATGGCTCGCTGTAAAAGACACTGGAAAGAAGAGAACAATGGGAGCCTACCAGTGATGGCTCGCTGTAAAAGACACTGGAAAGAAGAGAACAATGGGAGCCTACCAGTGATGGCTCGCTGTAAAAGACACTGGAAAGAAGAGAACAATGGGAGCCTACCAGTGATGGCTCGCTGTAAAAGACACTGGAAAGAAGAGAACAATGGGAGCCTACCAGAGATGGCTCACTGTAAAAGACACTGGAAAGAAGAGAACAATGGGAGCCTACCAGAGATTGCTCACTGTAAAAGACACCGGAACGAAGAGAACAATGGGAGCCTACCAGTGATGGCTCGCTGTAAAAGACACTGGAAAGAAGAGAACAATGGGAGCCTACCAGTGATGGCTCGCTGTAAAAGACACTGGAAAGAAGAGAACAATGGGAGCCTACCAGTGATGGCTCGCTGTAAAAGACACTGGAAAGAAGAGAACAATGGGAGCCCACCAGTGATGGCTCGCTGTAAAAGACACTGGAAAGAAGAGAACAATGGGAGCCGACCAGTGATGGCTCACTGTAAAAGACACTGGAAAGAAGAGAACAATGGGAGCCCACCAGTGATGGCTCGCTGTAAAAGACACTGGAAAGAAGAGAACAATGAAAGACACTGGAAAGAAGAGAACAATGGGAGCCCACCAGTGATGGCTCACTGTAAAAGACACCGGAACGAAGAGAACAATGGGAGCCTACCAGTGATGGCTCGCTGTAAAAAGACACTGGAAAGAAGAGAACAATGGGAGCCTACCAGTGATGGCTCGCTGTAAAAGACACTGGAAAGAAGAGAACAATGGGAGCCTACCAGTGATGGCTCGCTGTAAAAGACACTGGAAAGAAGAGAACAATGGCAGTCTACCAGTGATGGCTCACTGTAAAAGACACTGGAAAGAAGAGAACAATGGGAGCCCACCAGAGATGGCTCGCTGTAAAAAGACACTGGAAAGAAGAGAACAATGGGAGCCCACCAGTGATGGCTCGCTGTAAAAGACACTGGAAAGAAGAGAACAATGGGAGCCTGCCAGTGATGGCTCGCTGTAAAAAGACACTGGAAAGAAGAGAACAATGGGAGCCTACCAGTGATGGCTCGTTGTAAAAGACACTGGAAGGAAGAGAACAATGGGAGCCTACCAGTGATGACTCGCTGTAAAAGATACTGGAAAGAAGAGAACAATGGGAGCCCACTAGTGATGGCTCGCTGTAAAAGACACTGGAAAGAAGAGAACAATGGGAGCCTACCAGCGATGGCTCACTGTAAAAGACACTGGAAAGAAGAGAACAATGGGAGCCTACAAGTGATGGCTCGCTGTAAAAGACACTGGAAAGAAGAGAACAATGGGAGCCTACCAGTGACGGCTCGCTGTAAAAGACACTGGAAAGAAGAGAACAATGGGAGCCTACCAGTGATGGCTCACTGTAAAAAGACACTGGAAAGAAGAGAACAATGGGAGCCTACCAGTGATGGCTCACTGTACAAAGACACTGGAAAGAAGAGAACAATGGGAGCCCACCAGTGATGGCTCGCTGTAAAAGACACTGGAAAGAAGAGAACAATGGGAGCCTACCAGCGATGGCTCGCTGTCACAGACACTGGAAAGAAGAGAACAATGGGAGCCTACCAGTGATGGCTTACTGTAAAAGACACTGGAAAGAAGAGAACAATGGGAGCCTACCAGCGATGGCTCACTGTAAAAGACTCTGGAAAGAAGAGAACAATGGGAGCCTGCCAGTGATGGCTCGCTGTAAAAGACACTGGAAAGAAGAGAACAATGGGAGCCCACCAGTGATGGCTCTCTGTAAAAGACACTGGAAAGAAGAGAACAATGGGAGCCTACCAGTGATGGCTCGCTGTAAAAGACACTGGAAAGAAGAGAACAATGGGAGCCTACCAGTGATGGCTCGCTGTAAAAGACACTGGAAAGAAGAGAACAATGGGAGCCTACCAGTGATGGCTCGCTGTAAAAGACTCTGGAAAGAAGAGAACAACGGAAGCCTACCAGTGATGGCTCGCTGTAAAAGACACTGGAAAGAAGAGAACAATGGGAGCCTACCAGTGATGGCTCGCTGTAAAAGACACTGAAAAGAAGAGAACAATGGGAGCCTACCAGTGATGGCTCGCTGTAAAAGACACTGGAAAGAAGAGAACAATGGGAGCCTACCAGCGATGGCTCACTGTAAAAGACACTGGAAAGAAGAGAACAATGGGAGCCTACCAGTGATGGCTCACTGTAAAAGACACTGGAAAGAAGAGAACAATGGGAGCCTACCAGTGATGGCTTGCTGTAAAAGACACTGGAAAGAAGAGAACAATGGGAGCCCACCAGTGATGGCTCGCTGTAAAAGACACTGGAAAGAAGAGAACAATGGGAGCCTACCAGTGATGGCTCACTGTAAAAGACACTGGAAGGAAGAGAACAATGGGAGCCTACCAGTGATGGCTCACTGTAAAAGACACTGGAAAGAAGAGAACAATGGGAGCCTACCAGTGATGGCTCGCTGTAAAAGACACTGGAAAGAAGAGAACAATGGGAGCCCACCAGTGATGGCTCGCTGTAAAAGACACTGGAAAGAAGAGAACAATGGGAGCCCACCAGTGATGGCTCACTGTAAAAGACACTGGAAAGAAGAGAACAATGGGAGCCTACCAGAGATGGCTCGCTGTAAAAAGACACTGGAAAGAAGAGAACAATGGGAGCCTACCAGCGATGGCTCGCTGTAAAAGACACTGGAAAGAAGAGAACAATGGGAGCCTACCAGTGATGGCTCGCTGTAAAAGACACTGGAAAGAAGAGAACAATGGGAGCCTGCCAGTGATGGCTCGCTGTAAAAGACACTGGAAAGAACAGAACAATGGGAGCCCACCAGTGATGGCTCGCTGTAAAAGACACTGGAAAGAAGAGAACAATGGGAGCCTACCAGTGATGGCTCGCTGTAAAAGACACTGGAAGGAAGAGAACAATGGGAGCCTACCAGTGATGGCTCGCTGTAAAAGACACTGGAAAGAAGAGAACAATGGGAGCCTACCAGAGATTGCTCACTGTAAAAGACACCGGAACGAAGAGAACAATGGGAGCCTACCAGTGATGGCTCGCTGTAAAAGACACTGGAAAGAAGAGAACAATGGGAGCCTACCAGTGATGGCTCACTGTAAAAGACACTGGAAAGAAGAGAACAATGGGAGCCTACCAGAGATGGCTCGCTGTAAAAGACACTGGAAAGAAGAGAACAATGGGAGCCTACCAGTGATGGCTCGCTGTAAAAAGGCACTGGAAAGAAGAGAACAATGGGAGCCTACCAGTGATGGCTCGCTGTAAAAAGGCACTGGAAAGAAGAGAACAATGAAAGACACTGGAAAGAAGAGAACAATGGGAGCCTACCAGTGATGGCTCACTGTAAAAGACACCGGAACGAAGAGAACAATGGGAGCCTACCAGCGATGGCTCGCTGTAAAAGACACTGGAAAGAAGAGAACAATGGGAGCCTACCAGTGATGGCTCGCTGTAAAAAGGCACTGGAAGGAAGAGAACAATGGGAGCCTACCAGTGATGGCTTGCTGTAAAAGACACTGGAAAGAAGAGAACAATGGGAGCCTACCAGTGATGGCTCGCTGTAAAAGACACTGGAAAGAAGAGAACAATGGGAGCCTACCAGTGATGGCTCGCTGTAAAAGACACTGGAAAGAAGAGAACAATGGGAGCCTACCAGTGATGGCTCGCTGTAAAAGACACTGGAAAGAAGAGAACAATGGGAGCCTACCAGTGATGGCTCGCTGTAAAAGACACTGGAAAGAAGAGAACAATGGGAGCCTACCAGTGATGGCTCGCTGTAAAAGACACTGGAAGGAAGAGAACAATGGGAGCCTACCAGTGATGGCTCGCTGTAAAAGACACTGGAAAGAAGAGAACAATGGGAGCCTACCAGTGATGGCTCACTGTAAAAGACACTGGAAAGAAGAGAACAATGGGAGCCTACCAGTGATGGCTCACTGTAAAAGACACTGGAAAGAAGAGAACAATGGGAGCCTACCAGTGATGGCTCCCTGTAAAAGACACTGGAAAGAAGAGAACAATGGGAGCCTACCAGTGATGGCTCGCTGTAAAAGACACTGGAAGGAAGAGAACAATGGGAGCCTACCAGCGATGGCTCGCTGTAAAAGACACTGGAAAGAAGAGAACAATGGGAGCCTACCAGTGATGGCTCGCTGTAAAAGACACTAGAAAGAAGAGAACAATGGGAGCCCACCAGTGATGGCTCGCTGTAAAAGACACTGGAAAGAAGAGAACAATGGGAGCCTACCAGTGATGGCTCGCTGTAAAAGACACTGGAAAGAAGAGAACAATGGGAGCCTACCAGTGATGGCTCGCTGTAAAAGACACTGGAAAGAAGAGAACAATGGGAGCCTACCAGTGATGGCTCGCTGTAAAAGACACTGGAAAGAAGAGAACAATGGGAGCCTACCAGTGATGGTTCGCTGTAAAAGACACTGGAAAGAAGAGAACAATGGGAGCCTACCAGAGATGGCTCACTGTAAAAGACACCGGAACGAAGAGAACAATGGGAGCCTACCAGTGATGGCTCGTTGTAAAAGACACTGGAAGGAAGAGAACAATGGGAGCCCACCAGTGATGGCTCACTGTAAAAGACACTGGAAAGAAGAGAACAATGGGAGCCTGCCAGTGATGGCTCGCTGTAAAAGACACTGGAAAGAAGAGAACAATGGGAGCCTACCAGTGATGGCTCACTGTAAAAGACACTGGAAGGAAGAGAACAATGGGAGCCTACCAGTGATGGCTCACTGTAAAAGACACTGGAAAGAACAGAACAATGGGAGCCCACCAGTGATGGCTCGCTGTAAAAGACACTGGAAAGAAGAGAACAATGGCAGTCTACCAGTGATGGCTCACTGTAAAAGACACTGGAAAGAAGAGAACAATGGGAGCCCACCAGTGATGGCTCGCTGTAAAAGACACTGGAAAGAAGAGAACAATGGGAGCCTACCAGTGATGGCTCGCTGTAAAAGACACTGGAAAGAAGAGAACAATGGGAGCCTACCAGTGATGGCTCGCTGTAAAAGACACTGGAAAGAAGAGAACAATGGGAGCCTACCAGTGATGGCTCGCTGTAAAAGACACTGGAAAGAAGAGAACAATGGGAGCCCACCAGTGATGGCTCGCTGTAAAGGACAGTGGAAAGAGGAGAACAATGGGAGCCTACCAGTGATGGCTCGCTGTAAAAAGGCACTGGAAAGAAGAGAACAATGGAAGCCTACCAGTGATGGCTCGCTGTAAAAGACACTGGAAAGAAGAGAACAATGGGAGCCCACCAGTGATGGCTCGCTGTAAAGGACAGTGGAAAGAGGAGAACAATGGGAGCCTACCAGCGATGGCTCGCTGTAAAAGACACTGGAAGGAAGAGAACAATGGGAGCCTACCAGTGATGGCTCGCTGTAAAAGACACTGGAAAGAAGAGAACAATGGGAGCCTGCCAGTGATGGCTCGCTGTAAAAGACACTGGAAAGAAGAGAACAATGGGAGCCCACCAGTGATGGCTCGCTGTAAAAGACACTGGAAAGAAGAGAACAATGGGAGCCTACCAGTGATGGCTCGCTGTAAAAGACACTGGAAAGAAGAGAACAATGGGAGCCCACCAGTGATGGCTCGCTGTAAAAGACACTGGAAAGAAGAGAACAATGGGAGCCCACCAGTGATGGCTCGCTGTAAAAGACACTGGAAAGAAGAGAACAATGGGAGCCCACCAGTGATGGCTCGCTGTAAAAGACACTGGAAAGAAGAGAACAATGGGAGCCTACCAGTGATGGCTCGCTGTAAAAGACACTGGAAAGAAGAGAACAATGGGAGCCTGCCAGTGATGGCTCGCTGTAAAAGACACTGGAAAGAAGAGAACAATGGGAGCCCACCAGTGATGGCTCGCTGTAAAAGACACTGGAAAGAAGAGAACAATGGGAGCCCACCAGTGATGGCTCGCTGTAAAAGACACTGGAAAGAAGAGAACAATGGGAGCCCACCAGTGATGGCTCACTGTAAAAGACACTGGAAAGAAGAGAACAATGGGAGTCCACCAGTGATGGCTCGCTGTAAAAGACACTGGAAAGAAGAGAACAATGGGAGCCTACCAGTGATGGCTCGCTGTAAAAGACACTGGAAAGAAGAGAACAATGGGAACCTACCAGTGATGGCTCACTGTAAAAGACACTGGAAAGAAGAGAACAATGGGAGCCTACCAGTGATGGCTCGCTGTAAAAGACACTGGAAAGAAGAGAACAATGGGAGCCTACCAGTGACGGCTCGCTGTAAAAGACACTGGAAAGAAGAGAACAATGGGAGCCTACCAGTGACGGCTCGCTGTAAAAGACACTGGAAAGAAGAGAACAATGGGAGCCTACCAGTGATGGCTCGCTGTAAAAGACACTGGAAAGAAGAGAACAATGGGAGCCTACCAGTGATGGCTCGCTGTAAAAGACACTGGAAAGAAGAGAACAATGGGAGCCTACCAGTGATGGCTCACTGTAAAAAGACACTGGAAAGAAGAGAACAATGGGAGCCTACCAGTGATGGCTCACTGTACAAAGACACTGGAAAGAAGAGAACAATGGGAGCCTACCAGTGATGGCTCGCTGTAAAAGACACTGGAAAGAAGAGAACAATGGGAGCCTACCAGTGATGGCTCACTGTAAAAGACACTGGAAAGAAGAGAACAATGGGAGCCTACCAGTGATGGCTCACTGTAAAAGACACTGGAAAGAAGAGAACAATGGGAGCCTACCAGGGATGGCTCGCTGTAAAAGACACTGGAAAGAAGAGAACAATGGGAGCCTACCAGTGATGGCTCGCTGTAAAAGACACTAGAAAGAAGAGAACAATGGGAGCCCACCAGTGATGGCTCACTGTAAAAGACACTGGAAAGAAGAGAACAATGGGAGCCTACCAGTGATGGCTCACTGTAAAAGACACTGGAAAGAAGAGAACAATGGGAGCCTACCAGTGATGGCTCGCTGTAAAAGACACTGGAAAGAAGAGAACAATGGGAGCCTACCAGTGATGGCTCGCTGTAAAAGACACTGGAAAGAAGAGAACAATGGGAGCCTACCAGTGATGGCTCACTGTAAAAGACACTGGAAAGAAGAGAACAATGGGAGCCTACCAGTGATGGCTCCCTGTAAAAGACACTGGAAAGAAGAGAACAATGGGAGCCTACCAGTGATGGCTCACTGTAAAAGACACTGGAAGGAAGAGAACAATGGGAGCCTACCAGTGATGGCTCGCTGTAAAAGACACTGGAAAGAAGAGAACAATGGGAGCCTACCAGTGATGGCTCGCTGTAAAAGACACTGGAAAGGAGAGAACAATGGGAGCCTACCAGTGATGGCTCGCTGTAAAAGACACTGGAAAGAAGAGAACAATGGAAAGAAGAGAACAATGGGAGCCTACCAGTGATGGTTCACTGTACAAAGACACTGGAAAGGAGAGAACAATGGGAGCCTACCAGTGATGGTTCACTGTACAAAGACACTGGAAAGAAGAGAACAATGGGAGCCTACCAGTGATGGCTCACTGTAAAAAGACACTGGAAAGAAGAGAACAATGGGAGCCTACCAGTGATGGCTCACTGTACAAAGACACTGGAAAGAAGAGAACAATGGGAGCCTACCAGTGATGGCTCGCTGTAAAAGACACTGGAAAGAAGAGAACAATGGGAGTCTACCAGTGATGGCTCGCTGTAAAAAGACACTGGAAAGAAGAGCTCATCGATTATATTAGGGTAAAACTTCTCTCCCAATCACCTTGTATTAGTTGTGCCCCAAATGGACAAGAAATGTTTTTTTGTGTGAAATTCTACATCACTCGCATTCATAGTGTCATTGTATTGATGATAGCATGGGAATGTCATACCATGTGGAAGAAAAAGTCAACAATTGTATCACAAGGATTGTACAAACGCCAGTTGCCATCTTGAATATGCTTGTTAGTTTTCCCCCCCCCCTCACAGTCCAGTTTTCAAAAGTGCACGCAATGATCTCTATCCTTCGAAAGAATTAGTACGATAAACTGTTTTTAGGTTTCGCCTAGCGGAAGCTGCGCTCTGCGCAGCTTTTCCGCACAGGCGAAATCCTGTTGAGAACCGTAGGGTGCTTTGGTTCGGCCCTCGTCGTTGATTGGCTGGCTCCGTAAACGGAGCCTTGCCATTGGACGAGGGGCCTGTCCGTCAATGCCGGACCAGACACGGGGGCGTTCCCGACATTCTTTGGCTTTTGCCGACGTCACGGGACGCCGGGAACGCCCCCGTGTCTGGTCCGGCATTGCCGGCACCTCCCTTGCTCCCCCTCCCGCTTGTTTCCTGGTGTGGGAAATTAAACAAAGGTTTCTTTCTTCATACTGAAGCATCAGTGTGTTCCTGCAGATACTGACCTCGGTGGAAATGACAATGTTCCTTTAAGACGGCCTCCCACCATGAGGCAGCCTCGGCAGCGGCGAGGTGCGCCCTGTCTGCCTTGATGTCACGACAGGCAGAGGCCACCCCTTCGGAGCTCGCGGAGGCGGGCGTGCTGTTTCAGGAAGTGACTCGCTTTCACTTCGCTCGCAGCGGCTCTTCGAGACTTCAGGAAAAGAAAGTTGGGCAGAGCTGCAAGCTGGTCCGGCTGCTTCCGAAGGCAGGACCATGGGGTAAGCTCACGCGCTTGGCGTGCCTCTTTCAGCCCTGCTGTTCCACATGGGCCCGTCTCTAATAGAGCATCGTGTCTCAAGTAGGCAAAGGCTTGCATTATACGTTCTTTGTCAGACCTAAGAACATTCGTAACCTAAGACCACTCGCTCTTGTTCCCAGTAGGTTGGAAGGGCTTTCCAAGTGCAGGCGGCTCTCTGTCTGTCCCAAGGACAGAGGGCAGTGACCTGGCTCGTTGCTGCCCTATGTCCCGGGTTAAGTGCTGTTTGCTTGTTGGGAGCTGGCTTCCTCTCTCCAGATGTTTCTCTTGCTGCTGCGTCGAGAGCGCTGTACAAGTGCAGACTAGCACACATCTACAGTTCAAGCTTTCACAGGGGCAGCAGCAGGGTTTCTTGTAAGACAGCACCAGCAGTAACTTGTACACAGGATAGTACAACAGACTTATCTTCTGACACCCTACAGGGAAAAACCATGTGTAGTATTTACACCCTGCAGCGGCAGTGTTAGTAACACACATTGCTTACGATGGACAGGCAGGCACTTCTATAATTTGAGAGTACCAGCACTTTTCAGAAGAGGTGATGCACGTATATTACTAGTATAACGGCACTTTTTTGGTAGCATACGGGTGTTCTAGGATAGAGAGGGCCGGCAGTTTTACATTTTAATTTCAGTGATTGTGTGTTCACGTAGGCGAATAGGAGGCTCGCGTTTTCGGGGCTGTGTGGCGAATTTTAATGGTTGTAGCTTGTAATGAGCCAATTGTGAGTTCCAAAAAATTCAAGTGCCCCAAATTTGGTACCACATAGGGTATTCCGGACACCTCTGTGAAGCCATGCAGCAAGTACACCTTTGTTTTAGCAAAAATACTTGGAATGCATGAGCGCAGGCGTCCATATTGAATTCCTGCAGATTATTCCACCCCTCTACTTGTGCAGCCAAGGCAGTACCGGTTAGGACCAGTTGTGACTTTGGTTTACTGGGAACCGCATTGACCCCACCATGTTCTACCAGGCTCACCAGGTTCTGACAGCCACTCAGTGGCGATGTGCCTTTTTCTAAAACCATCTTTCTAGACCATTTTCGACGCTGCAGGCAATACAAACTTTGGTTAACGACTCTGGAGGCCATTCCCAGATGTTGGCGAAAAAACAGCTGATTGAAAGTGAGACCTGCTTTGTCTAACGTGATGTGTCTGTGTTATAAAGAGCAGAGCTGTGAGGCGGCACCAGTTTGTTGCGTGGTGCTTTGTGCTGGATAAGCTGGTCTTGAAAATCACTGTCCGTATAACTGAGGCACAAACTGTTCCATCAGTAATCTTGCATTAGAGATTGCTACAGAGTGCAGTCTACAGGGCGGGCCTCGCATGCTATTCTGTCCAGCCCCCTGGGGTGTCTACAAACAGCAGGTGTAAACTTTTGTCTACTGCTTGTGCAGTGCATGCATCACGAAACTGCATTGTGTTTTGATGTCCCCATGGTGGCCAGAGGTTTCTGGCAGAATCGCCATTGCTGCTCTTTTTAAGGAGTGGATCAGATTTAGCGTTGCAGAAACACACCCGATACCCTCAAAGCCCCCCCTTTGAGAAAAGCACATAAGCTCAGTTTCTGGAAGACTGCCTTGAAGCTCCTGTTGTAAGTGGCGGATATAAGTAGCCTCTTTGTTGACATCGACTGAGATTGTCCCAGAGTTGGTAGGGAAGTTCGGCTCAGCTGACACAAATCCAGGGGTCAGAAGGTCCAGGAGTGAGTCCAGAGAAGGCCTGGCATAGGACATTCTTGAGTTTCCTTTTGAGCTTAGAACAATCTTTTTTTGTTGTCTACAAATCCGGTTCAAACTGTTCCAAATGTTGTGGATCACATGTTCTCAGAGTTTTTCCATTGGCATCCGTTTTGTGGAAGGACATGGGAGTGATCTGTTGTCAGATGCTGATCTCGGGTTGCCAAAAAAGCTGTCATTTTGGAATAGTGACTGCTTGCCTTTGACACTGTACAGAGCTGTGCTGCCTTTTGGTTAGGTTCTCGCCATACAGAATCCACATATACACACACACACACACACACACACACACACACACGTACACACACACGTACACACACACACACACACGTACACACACACACGTACACACGTACACACACACACGTACACACACACACACACACACACACACACACACACGTACACACACACACACACGTACACACACACACACACACACACACACACATATATATATATGAACACAAAACTCCCTCCAAAGGAACGAGGCAGAGACCCAGGAGGATACAGTTGGAAGCAACTTTAATGAAAAAACTGGCGAATGCATTTCGGCAGACCACTGCCTTCCTCAGCGCCCAAAGCGTCCCAACTGTGCATTCACAGCATAGTGGTGAGTTCAACCCCCATGTACCTTGTTGGAGCAGGTACGCTCCTCCCCCTTTCAGCCAATTTCCACACCTGCGTTGAGTCCCGTTGTGTAGAGGGACTTCATTTCCCAGAATCCAACAGTGAGACCCTTGGGAATTGTGCGCGGGGCGAACAAGAAACAGTTTGTCAAGAGTCAGTGCGGGGGGTACAACGAACAATGTCCAACCACTGGAACAAAGGAAAAGGACTGTGCATTTGTAGATGGGGTTTTCTTCATTGCCTACCATACACATTTCTCATGCCTCATTTCCCCACCTACTTCCTGCGAGCATAATGCAGTGGTAGTCCCTAAGACAGGTAGCCAACCCTGTATATCAAGGTATTAAAGAGATTTGTTGGCTTTTATATGGGTCAGTACAATCAGTGTTGTCACAATATGCCGCAAAAATCCAAGCAGACGTCATCAAACAGCAATATTTTAGAATGTCTATTTGTGGTGATTGTCACTGATGCAGGAGAAGGTAAACAAAACTGTTTACTTTCTTCCCTTCACTGCACGTCCCCTTTGAAGGCCCCGTATGCTTGTCAAACTATATATGTGTGTATATTTTTTATTGTGGGGAAGGTGCAGCGTATCATTTAAAGACCTTTAAGTGTAAATAAGTTGCAATCATTAGAAGTCTGTGAGGTTTTCTTGTGAGTTTCATTGTTTCATTGGCGTGCCTCTGTGGGCAGAGGAACATGTAATTGAGCTTTACTCCTTCAATAATCCTAAAAAAAACCTGAAACTACTCTTTATTATACTAGACCATAGGGTTTCGGATCTAGTTGGGCAGACGCTCGTGGGCTCGGGTTCTGTTTTTGAGTCCGTGGCAGAATTGCTAGTACACAAGTCAGTTGTCCGTTTTGTTACTCTGCCTGGTCTAAAAAGTTTTGTGTACGTGTGCATAGTGATGGTGCAATTGTACGGACATGTAAGAGAGTCTGTATTTGACCAGACAGGTATAGATGCTCACAGTCCATGTACATATTGCTATATCGGGACAGTCCAGACTTCCACTGTAGACCCCTGTCGCAGCCTGTTAGATTACAGATCCAACAACACAAAGCTGCCTTAATAATCCTTCAGTCCAGAAGTAGGACGTGGCTTTGTGCCAGTCGAGTGCAGATGTTTGCACAACTACTTTCAGATGCTTGACCCCGGGCTTCGTGCATGTCTGTTAAAGTACAGAGAAAGATGTATTTACAGTGTTTAAGTTTGACATAAAAAGTAATATTTATTGGAGGAATGAGTCTGGCAGCTGCATACGCTGGCGGTACTGATGGTGGAGTGGGAGAAGCTCAGCTTTGTGTAGTTGAGGAAAGCCCTACTTGTGTATTTAAATGCCTTCTCCTATTGGAGAGAGTCCTGAAAGCTGGAAGTCACCCCCCCCCCCTTTGCCCAGGTCTTATTTCTGCCAGCTGGCAGTGGAAATTGCTCATTGCAGGACCACAGCGAACTGTTCTTAATGTCATTGTGCTGTTTCTTTGTACTCTTTATTGTGATCTCTTAATTCACCCTGGATGTTCACCTGGTGAACGTGTGAGCCTGGCAATGGCTGCCTTGAGGATTCGTATGTTGGGTGCATTCTGCTGTGCGCTTTTGCATTCCATCAGTTGTTGATGACGGTTGGAGTCCATTCTAAACTTTGTAGGAAATATTTCTACTGTGGTGGTGCTGTCCGTCAGCTAAGATGAAAGTGAATTTTTATGCCCCTGCATGCTGCTCAGCCCCAAAATATGTTAATTGTAGAGAATCATTTCAATGCTCATGCAAGTACTGATGCCTTCTTAGGAGATTGGAGAGCTAAGGTCTCAGATTGAGACTCATGCAGGTTGCTACTAGTTGCAATCCAGGAAGGAATTTCCTAATGTTAATAGAGACTATAGTCCAGACCTAGGTTGTTTTGTTTGATATCAGGGTCTGTTAAATGTTCTGGTTCTCAGAGCAACTTAACATTTAGTTCATGTTGTCTGGAATTTGAGGCTGATGTGCCAACAGGTGCTTATGCAACTGTTTGAGTCTCTGACCATCCATGACTCCTTTATGGTGGATACAAGAATGCTGCCAGCGGCATACAAACTCCTCAGAACTTTCCCAGTTATTACTATTTACATGGTGTGTACCTCTTGGGGATTTTATATGGCCTCCAAGGTGAAGAACATTGGAATTGTGATGAACTTCAACTTTGCCATAAACAGGAAGCTTTTCATAACACTTGCCCTGTTATTTATCTCCGAGAGAAAGTCCTCTTTCCTTGCTCGCTATTCCCTTATACACAATCTTTGCAACCCCCTGCACCCCAGTATATTTTGGACAACAAAGGGATGAAAAGATATGCACACTCCAAATCCAAGGACTCTGGCAGAGCACGTTGCAGCTTTGGGGGCAAAACAGTTTTAGTACAACAGTTGTTCTGTGGCATGCCTACCACAGGATTGCAGAAAACAGCAAGAACACATACATTTTAGCAACATTTTTTAAACCTTCCAGTTTAATGAAGCCTTTGACGTTCTATCTTAGGCCCCTTATCTCTCTCTTTATGGTACTTATTGGGTGCACTAAAGTCCAGCTTATGAATCATGTACCCCAAGATGAAAAATATCATAGCAACATTTTGATGTGGCATGTGTGCATCTTATTGTATTATTTTAACTTGTTTCTTGGTGCCTGTCTTTACCTAATGAATAGAGCATCAGGACGGGACAGGGCCTGCTCAAATCATTTTCTCAAACAAAAGTAAGGCTCACCTGCACCCTAAGCCAATGAAGACTTTTACACTGAAGGGCATCCTGAGGTTCTTTACTCCTCCCTTTAGTACATAGGCGATGATGCTGTTTTTACAGTCATTAACGAGTGACTGGGTGATGGTAACTTTAATTGCGACATGGAATATTTTATTTTTAGTATTTTACTTTTAGTTCCCTGCCCCCTCGCTGTGCTTGCTTCCCTGCCCCACTACTTCGAGAGAAAGCCCCAGGCTGCTGAAAGGCCGGTGTATGTTGGAAAAAAAACAAATAGGGCTTAGAAAAACAAACGCCTCTCTGCGTGGCTTCCCGCCGGTGAGGGGCGAGGGCGCGTTTCGCCAGGGACCCCCATTTTCATGCGGGAATGTGCGAGGGACTTTCTTCTCATTAGGAGGTGGGGGGTGGAGCGGCCGCCGGGGCAGGGCGTGGTGCTCGGCAGGAGATGCAGAGATAGAAAGAGAAAGGGGGCTCTGTGCCCTTTTCCGAGCCGGGCTAGCCTTCTCTTGTCACTCACCTGGGAATATTTTAAATGCGCAGTATGGAAATTAGCGAAGACGCTCGTTTTATACTTTTTGAACCCAAAGCTACTCTTTTTGTTTCTGAAGGAGGGATTTAATTAAGCTATTTGTATTCCAATAAAACACATTTTAATACATTTATAGTACAGATCCAGTAAAAAAAGGTAGCATTCTTCATATATTTGATTAGGCAGGAACACACCCAAAAAGTTCACACTAGTAGTTTAAACTCACTATTTCTAATCATGCATCTTTACTGCTGTTCATCTGTAAAGCTGTAATCATACATATTTTTTGTATTTTGCTGCTTTCACGCCGAGACTATATTATACATAGGGGCCCATACGTGCTCTTGAATATACATTGCGCCACCTGGCAGCTCTGCGACACGAGCTCAGAGGATACTGCCACTACAGTAGCTCGGAGTGTAGTCTGTAAACAGAAAGGTGGGAATAAAGCAAGTGTCAATTGCAGAATAATTGGTACCACTTGGTACCACTGCACCAGCCACACTACTTCCCTACTGACCGTTCTCCACTTCAGCCCCGTCTAAATTACAATTCCTGCTTGTGACCCTTTTGCCTGCTTGTGCTTGTTTTCCTGACCCTGTTGCCTGCTTGTGCCTCCGTGTGCCCCTGTTGCCTGCTTGTGCCTCCGTGTGCCCCTGTCGCCTGTTTGTGCCTCAGTTTTCGTGCCCCTGTTGCCTGCTTGTGCGCCCCTGTTGCCTGCTTGTGCCTCCGTGTGCCCCTGTTGCCTGCTTGTGCCTCCGTGTGCCCCTGTCGCCTGCTTGTGCCTCAGTTTTCGTGCCCCTGTTGCCTGCTTGTGCGCCCCTGTTGCCTGCTTGTGCCTCCGTGTGCCCCTGTTGCCTGCTTGTGCCTCCGTGTGCCCTTGTTGCCTGCTTGTGCCCCTGTTGCCTGCTTGTGCCTCCGTGTGCCCCTGTTGCCTGCTTGTGCCTCCGTGTGCCCCTGTTGCCTGCTTGTGCCTCAGTGTGCCCCTGTTGCCTGCTTGTGCGTCCGTGTGCCCCTGTTGCCTGCTTGTGCCTCAGTGTGCCCCTGTTGCCTGCTTGTGCCATGTGGGTGTGTGTGGAGGGCTCTGTGTGGCTGTGTGTGTGGGGAGGTTTGTGTGGCTGTGTGTGTGGGGAGCTTTGTGTGGCTGTGTGTGTGGGGAGCTTTGTGTGGCTGTGTGTGTGGGGAGCTTTGTGCGGCTGTGTGTGTGGGGAGCTTTGTGCGGCTGTGTGTGTGGGGAGCTTTGTGTGGCTGTGTGTGTGGGGGGGGCTCTGTGTGTGTCATTTGCGAGAGATAAAGCTAGTGGCATTGTAAATGACAATGCCATTTATTTATGTTAAAAAATACATAAATAAAAATAATGTCAAGAGCAATGCCAATAGCTCTAACTTTAACAAAGGCGAAACCATTGCATTGTAAATGCTTGTTTTGTGTTACAAAGAATGTACTGCCTCATCTAGGAATTGTGCTCATCACCCAGTTTAAACTGCGGTACAGCGAACACCTTTTTGCATACACCCTCTCCCAGTTTGTTACCCTCACTGCATAAGTTATTGACAATACTGTTTGTGCTGATAACGATCTTCCTCTCCTATTGTCTGTATATCTGCCTGTACAACCTGTATGCACCACAAACTACAATAATCAGCCCAACTGCATGTTTAGCTATGAGATATCTCGAAGGACTGGGGTTGGAAAATATCAATGTTTCTCTTGGTCCCAGTACTGACAATATGGGGTTGTTCGTTGGATGTACACTGTATCCCGCCCTAGTGCTCCCTTTACACAAGTACCTTGTGCCCCGAAGACATTGGAATAGATTAGCAAGCTGGCGAGGTATGTTCAAAGGGAGGACTGTTAGAATTAAAATAACAAGCATGAACTTTGCCGGCGCCATCTTGCTTAACGTAGGCCTCTGCGAGCGCGTACGCGGCAACCATTTTAGACATCGCGGCCATTTCATACACTGCTGGTCACCTGTGTGTCACCCTGACCCCGAGCACACATACTGGGGTCATAAAACCATGTCAGCATGACAGTGCCCCGGAGTCACCTCCCGCGCCAAACCCACTTGTCCTTTCATCCTCCATGCACAACAAGCCCCCTTTTATAACCTCCTTCCCTGCACCTGGCCACTCAGTCCGGTCCCAGGCACTAACCGACCCCTGTGGACATTGTTTATTGCCTACACATGGCAGGGCCTGTTTCACCAACAAAGGAGCCTGACTTAATCAATAACCCAAACCCTTAGATCTGACCGATCCCACGTACTTTCAGATCCTGTCGGAATGTCCAGCTGCGAGATAGCGATCATCTGTTACATCTCGGTGGGGGACGATTGCTGCAAGGTCTGTTTGGGAACCAGCTTAAGGCGGGGATTCCAAGGATGTTTGAATATGCAATAAACTGATGTCAGGAATGTTTGACCATGTAATAAACAGACAGAAAATAGTATAAAAGGCCATGCCACTGAGATGCAGTTAGAGCATCTCCTGACGATAGCCCCGGTGTTCTGATGTGATGTGTTCTCCTCCGGAGAAATAAACTTGTTCTTCGCCTTCCAATTACCAGCGCCTGCCTCGTTATTTTGATCGATATTCTTATGTGAATTAGAGGTGGTTTGCACCAAGCGGCATCGAAAGTCTTGGGAGTCAAAGCTGCTTTTTCACAACCTGACCCCAGACTCTGCAACGCACTCCCTTAAAGACTTGATTATCCACACCTCCTCTCCAGTGCACCTTATCTCACAGATGACCTTGGGCCCAGCCCCATATCAGGCACCATCGGGGTCCACTTTCATTTTTCCTGGGTAAAACATTAGTAAAATCACCTTCAAACTTAAAACATTGAATATAGCAGTAAATATAATTAGCACACACTTTAAAGTATGTTCCACAGTAGCCCTTATGACCTGACTGCAATTAAATAAACAAAAACAGAAAGGCCAAGACAGGGCTGTCTTCAGCGCTGATGCGAAAGTCTTTTTTGGCGCTGCACAAATGACCTCTTTCTCTGTAAATACCTTTACTACCACCTTCCACCAGTGCCGCTCTTCCCTCCATGGTCCCCCCTATTGACCTCCTCCTTGGATTCCCTCACTGCCATACTCCACCAGTGCCCCTTATCTTCCCATAGCCCCTCCCCCTCATGACCTCCACCACAGACTCTCTCACTACCACCCTCCACCAGTGCCCCTCAGCTCTCCCAAGCACCCCCCTCCATCCCTCCACCCCATGACCTCTTCCTCGGATTACCTCACTGCCACCCTCCAACAGTGTCCCTCATCGCTTCATAGCCCTCCCACTACCTCCTCCTGGGATTCCCTCACTGCCACCCTCCAACAGCGCCCCTCGTCGCTCCTTAGCCCCTCCCACTTCCTTCTCCTCGGATTCCCTCACTGCCACCCTCCAACAGTGCCCCATATCTTTACGTAGCCCCTCTCTCATATGCATTTCTGTTGTTTTATAGCGCTACTCATATCAGTGTAGTGTGTGTCAGTGCTTTACAGCACACACACATTATACAGAGACAATCAATCATATAAGTATGTAAATCAGTCTATAGGGAATGTCATATAAGCCAATGAGGATTACAAGGTGCAGGAATCACATGTCATCCAGACTGGTGGGCACAACCGTAGGATTTAAAGAGTACTCCAGTGCTTGGGGGGTCGCTTTACTAATAAAAATGTATAGCTGCTCAAATGAACTCATTTTAGCAACATTTGAATAATGAAAGACTGGGGAAGTTCTAACTATATCACAAAACAAAAAAAGTGTAGTTCTAAGTATACCATTCGTTTGTATACAGCTCTTTGGTGACAGTTCATTGGTCGCAGACCTATGTTAGGATTGTAACTTCTGAACTGCAAGTAACACAAGGATCTCTGTTACAAAGGCAGTAACCCACTGAGCTTCCACATAAAATACAGTTCATCTGTATTTAAAAATTACTAACAGACAAATGATTGCTCTCCAGTAGGATCATTAATCACCAGCGTTAACTGGGCATTTTGTATTGTCTTATTTTTGTTATCTGGGCATTTTGTGTTGTCTTATTGTTGTCCTGCCTCAACCATGATAATGATAAAAACTGTTTAAATGAAGCATTCACAAGTATGTGTCCTGCTGTGTCTGTGCAGATTTTAAAAAGAAAATCTAATAGTAACACATTCTCTTACCTAGTTCAAAATCCTGTGCACAAGTTTCAAGTAAAGACGAGGGTTATTAAAAAAAACCACTATAATTATTCACTCTTCATATTTAGAATTGACGGAGGTCGATATCCAATGTTTCATTTGTGAAGCGATATATTTCAGCTTGATCAGTACAACGAGACATAAAAATCAGCCGACAAGTGTTTCGTCTCACCATGTCGAGATGTGACTCTTCAGGGCTGGGAAGGACAACAAAATTGGAAAAAAAACTGAATACAGACAGGAGTCAAAGACCAAAATTTAAAATAAAAGTTAACTGAGAATAACAATTCAATTCAAAAAGCTTTATTTCGACAGATTGTCATAAAAGCATTGAACACCCTATCTATACAGCAATAAATACTAAGCTAAAAATACAATCATATAATAAAAAACACATTAAACTGGTTAGACTGTCGCTTCATATTAAGCAATTTAAAAAAGACACATAATTAAAAACTTTTTACATCCATACTTCTTAGTTAATTGATCAGGGAAACTTAAAGATCACATTACATTTCTAGGTCGCTGCTTGCTAAAGTGCGAGTGCGTATAATCCATGCCCACCCTAAGAATTTTGCTACTGCAATTGCAAGGTGGCGGGAACTGTCAGATTCCAATATTCTAAGCGCCACAAGACACCTGCGTGTCCCCAAATTCTGACACGCTGGTTTTATCCACCTTTTTCTTGGGCGAACATAGAGAGGGCAGGCAAACAAAAAGTGCGGAACATCTTCTACTAGGACTTTACAATGGTGGCATTTATTGGACGTATTCGGTAGCCACTTGTGAGTGAAGACATTAAGAGGCAAATTTCCTGTCCATGACTTTTGTAATGAAGTCCCAATATGCTTCACAAGACGGAATTGATTTGATCTCTAGGAATCGGCAGGTTAGCTTTGAATTTGGATTGGAACACAAAATAGATTCCCATATCATATCCCAATACCTTTTTTGAGGGTCTCCTTGGGAGGAAAGGCGGTTATATCTGCGTTAGTCCAGAGGTGATCAAGATGAAGCTTAGCCAACAGTTTACGAATTTCTTTACACCATTCGATAGTGTGGAAACGGTCACACTTAATAATGTCCATTAGTGCAGAAGCATAGTGGCCTAGCTCAGGCGTCGTTATAATCCGCCTCCAGAATAGTAATGGGCGTAGCCGAGCCAGGTCCTCAATCTTTTTCCTTCCCAATTCAAACATTAAAGGACCGATTGGAGTGCTCTGTGGGGCACCAACCAGGCGTCGTAGGAACTTATTCTCAGCCAAGGTCAAATCCTTCAGGTTAGCAAAGCCCCACAATTCTGAGCCATATAAACAAGCACTTAGCACCTTCATACTATAAATCTCTAGGGCTGGAGATATAGGTTTAGTTAGTGAGGTTTTGTGTTTGAGTGCTACAGCGCCTGCTAATTGATGGAACTTCAAAACTGCAGTGTCTATATGGGTCTTCCATTTCATGTTGCCCTGCATGGAGATGCCTAGATATTTAAAAACGTCAACCTGCTCCAAAGCAGTCCCACTATAGGTAATTACGCCCTTAAATGCTTTAGAAGGATTCATGCACATAAACTTTGTCTTGGACGTATTTAGCTCTAAGTCCCGATCCTGGCAGAATTTCCCAAAAACGTTTATTGCCTTTTGGAGGCCACTAGGGGTTCGCGAGACCAGCAACGTGTCGTCAGCAAACATAAGTACTGGGACACGGACCCCGTCTAATATTGGGGCATCTGTAGGGGATTTCATTAGGTAGTCTACTATGCCGTTTATATATATTGAAAATAGAGTAGGGGCCAGGACACATCCCTGTCTAACCCCACGCTCTACGGGGAATGGATCAGTTACTTCGCCCTGGGCCCCCCATCTAATCCTGGCGAAGTTATGTTCATGCATACGAACTAACAGTATAAGTAGTTCAGGACTGATGCCTACATCTGCAAGGACACTCCACAATTTTTGCCGTGGAACTAAGTCAAATGCTGACTTCAAGTCAACAAACACAGCGTACAAAGGGCCGTTACTCAAGGTCACATTTCTCCAGTATAAAGCTAGAAAGTAAAAGACCTGGTCAATGGAGCTTGTTAGTGGGCGGAACCCTGCCTGAAAGGGAGATAAGATTTCCTTCTCGGTTATCCAGTCTTGTAGTTTTTTTGCACTAAACGCCCCATCAGCTTTTGTGCAGAATCAATGAGACTGATCGGTCTGTAATTACTCGGTAGTGCCTTATCCCCTTTTTTAAAACTGGAATAATTTCCGCTCCCCTCCAGGACTTTGGGATTGGGGCACCCTGTGCGAGTGAGTTGGCTAGCCACATGAAGTATTGGCACCATGAATCCCGGTCACTTAGAAATACACCGGCTGGGATTCCGTCCATACCTGGCGCTCTGCCACCTGTCACCCCATCTAGTGCAGTGTTCACATCACCTAAAGTGAACACTTCCCCTTTGAAAAAAAACCATAGGGGGCTGTTCACACTGGCAGAGATCTTGATTACATGCATACTGTGGCTTAAAAAATCTACCCATGAATTCTTTGCAACATTGTTTTGGGGGCGCTCTGCAATCCCCCCTCTATCCCATTTAACAATTGCCCAGAATTCTTTTGGGTTCTTGGCCGCACATGCAAACTTTAAGTCAAGCCAATGGTTTTCGTCCCATTTCCTTTTTGCTTTAATTTGGGCCTTTCTATAGTCATCACTGGCTAACCTCACCCCTACTGCATTTCTATTCCTACGTTCCAAGATGAGTTTCTGACGGGCACTTCTGCAGGATTGGTCATACCACCCCTGTCTGGGAGGAGGCTTAGCCGCCTTACTTTTACTTACAGATTTTGAAAAGAATCCTTGCAGTTTGGAAAAAAACTCATTATGAGCTACTTCCATGAATTTAATAAAGTTCGGTTTGGTGGAATGTTGTTTTATGGTGGCCACCTCAGAGACTACTACTTCTTTAAGGTCATCTAAAGTCTCTTGCCTTTCTACCAATTTGGCCCACCTTACATGCCGCTGGTTGTTAGAAGAAACTATATCCAGGGTCACTACATCCCTCTCCTGGGATGGGTTTCATGGCTCCTTAATACATTGAAGGGCCATACAAAGTGGGTTATGGTCACTTTCCAATCGTGGTATGATGCTCATGTCTAGAAGCCTATGCCAGTCCCTCACGTCCACCAAGATATAATCTATTCGGCTCTTCGCCCTTCCGTTATCAAATGTGTAGCTCCCCTGTTGGCCCGATGGGGTACGCCCATTTGCCGCTCTGAGCCCCCTCGCTAGGCACATACTCTTGACTTGGATTGCCACATCCGTCCATCTCCTGACCAATGGCAAGACTAGTTGGGGCACTCCCCATTTACTGTCTTCCTCTATCGACAGAGTGCAATCCTCCTGACCCAGGGGTTCGTAGGTGGTATTCAGGTCGCCTCCCACCATAATGGATAGATTCGGTGGAAGCTGTTCAAGTTCGTTATCTAGGGCTGTTATTACCTCAGATATCTTCCCCCATGTAGCTCCCCTGGCATATATGTTAAAAATGGCTGTCCCTTGGCCATTTGCCCAAGTGATCGTAATGGATAGTATGTCATTGGATTTTAGGATTCTTTTCTGGATCTTACAATGCAAAGATTGTCTGACCCAGATTAACAATCCTCCTGACGGCCGCCCTTTCGGGTTCTTTTGTGCTGGGACAAAAAAGTTTAAATATCCATGCCGGAAAACCGGGGTTAATGCCCAGGTTTCCTGGAACAAAATTATATCATGCTGATTTATGAACACGCACCATTCTGGGGAAGCCAGTTTGTTTGCTATTCCATCAAGATTCCATGAAAGGAAGGTTAATCTTCCATTATTTAAATCTAGGGTGTTTAGATCCAGGGATGGTATTAGATCACTACTAGAGGACTCTACTCCTCTGTTTAGTAGTGGACTAAGAGTTCTATTATCACTAGGATTGTCAAGGTCGGCCGTGGTAATCCCACCTTGATGTTCCACCAATGTGTTCACGATCCTCCTTTCCAAGACGTCCTGGTCAATCCCACCCTCTATTATGTGGTCTCCTTCCCTGTTATCAGGCCAAACTACATCAACTGACCTTCTCTTGTCTCTACTAGGTCTTTTGTTATTGAGCGTGGTAGTATTTAGATGTTTAAAAGCTTCAGGCCCATGAAGTCAGTCACACTCATTTAGATTTGAGAGTGCCGAGAACCTATTTTCAAGAGACACACCCCAGCTACTATACGGACAATTCCTATTCCCCTTGTTGGCCACAGTGTTCCATTTTGTTCTTAATATGGTGGGATTTGAGATGTTACCTCGCCTGGTATAGAAAAAATCCAGTGTTAATGGGATGACCTCAGCCGTTCTACGTTGGGGAGGGTATATATTGGACAGAATGTTCGGAAGGCATCCGGGCCTGAAAAGTGCACCACCACACAATCACCCCTAAATTTTTTGTTACTGCTTCCAATCCATTCTACCCTTCTTGCCTTAACTATCTCCTCTGCCAACTGTTGCTTACCCCCAGGTGAGAACGCCATATTTTGAGATAGCCAGTGCAATGCCTTACTTAACAGCGAAGGTGCAGATTCTATCTGGCCAGGTTTCAAGTGGGGGACATTAGCCAACACCAATACCAGGGGCGAAGCCTCGACAATAAGTTCTACAGGGCCTTTCTCTGTACAATATGTGGAGTGCTTGTCCCTTGATGACAAGTGTAGGAGAGTAGGGTCTGCAAACCTATGATCACCCAGATTTTTTGCTTTTGTTTCACTGGTTTACGACTTTCTCTGGCTGTGGGCCTGCCAAACAGACCCACAGCCGGGCTGTTCTCTCTCTAAATTACGACATGTACCCTAGGTGCATTTACCAATTGGTACTGGGCCACCTTATCAGACCCTGTAACTCAGGGCATAGATGTACCCAGGGCCTACCAGGGGCTGAAGCATGTATTATGCCACCCCTGGCTGGCCTCCTAAATTTGACACAACTGGCTGCATGACAGCTGGGGCAAAGTCGTGCAATCACCCTTTGCTGTAGATATAGTATACCTATATCTAACCCTAAAATGGACACACAGATTCCTATCAGTCACTCCTATGGCAGGCCTTGACAATCCTGAAGGCAGAGTGCGTGGAATCGTGTGAGATGGTGCTCTGGCATGAGCTTAGCCCGTCTGCAGCTTGCGGAACCAAGTCCTAATAGCTGTTCCATGATATCGCATACCATATACTCTTAAGTGCATTATAATCCTCGCAGTTAAATGCTATCTTTGGTATTGCTTTATCAAAACATGTCGAGTAAGGTGTCATACGAATTGGAATACTAACCCCTCGCCAATTCTGGCGACGGGGTTAGCATTCCACCCTTCTAGAGGGACACGACATGTATGTAACTGTGAACCCCGGTTAAAGTTAAACGAAGCCTCAGCTCCACAAAATGGATGCTGCCACCACAGACACGAGTCTGACCCCCTGCAGCTGGGAGTCCTTCCAGCGAGGGGAGCCTAGACAAAGGGTTTCCTGTCGAGGGCGGTGCTAGCACCGTCCCAGACAGGGTTTTGTGTATCCTGGGTAGGCAGGGCTTTACAGGAAGGTGACTGCTGAGTGGCACCCCGGTGCTCACTACGCATAGGCCGGTCAGGACCAGTTCCAGGGGCACACCAGCCCCTGGCCTGGGGAAAGTCCGGCATGGGAGAGGGGTGTAACCACCCCCCTCCTAGTCCCACCCATAGGCAGGACCTAGTCACCGGGTCAGCCCCCTTTTTTAGTATAAAGATAGGAGCGGGCCCCCTGTTCAAATTAGATCCTCTTTGGAATCAAGACACAACTTTCTGCAAAAGGACATCAAGATTTCTTCTTCAAGATTCTCCCTTGTGGCTAAGGAGTAGTCACCCTGCATCCGCAGGCACCATCCTAAGAACACTGCGGTCTGCTGCAAGTCCTTCCCCAGGAATCCGACGACACAGCTCGACGAGACCCGGCGTCCCTGGCACCTCTGACCTCTACTCAACTCTACAGCCAAGCTGAGAACCGTGAGTGCGACGAGACCTCGAGGGACCGACGATCGCCAAGACTGCACGACTTCTTTGCAACAAGCCCACCGAGTGTTCCACTGGTGAGTGCTTTGGGGTCCGAGAAGCCCCGACCCTGAGCGGCTCCAGCATCTCCACGATCTGCGTGGGGCCCTTCTGCTTTTTGCTGCTCACTGCGTTGTTTGGCTACTAGCCGGCTGGCTTGTGGCCTTCTTCACGATGCCCGACAACATCACTGCTGCTGGTCTGGTTGCTCCAGACTGGCCCTTGCTTCCTTCCAAAAGAGAAGCACCCCGGACCCTCCTGGTCCACTCCAGACGCCATTTTGAGTCCACCGCGTGGGCTTGAATTTGCCAAGGCTTTGTTGCCCAATCCTGGGTCCAGCGACGCCGACAGCTTCATCCATTGTGGGACAGCTCGCTCCTCCATCCTGGTCACCGACAACGCCTCCTGGTCCGTGAGATCTGCAGAGCACAGCGTCACCCACTCATCTAGTCGAGGTGACTACCATCCGGTGCCCTCCTGGTGCCACCTGACTACTGGCTAGTAGTCTCGAACTTGGTCCCCTCTGCTTTCAGGTGTCATCTCTCTTCAAGATCCAGGCTTGGATCACTTCGAACTCTCTTCACTGGTCGCTTGCCAGCATCTTTCTTCCAGGCTCCTGGTCCGTCTACGAGGATTCCCGACGTCTTTTGAGACATATGCAGCTGCAGCCCCTGGGCTAGGTAACTTCGGCATTTCGGTGCCCCAGCATAGCCTCACTATCCAAGGGTCAGAATCCACTTTCGTTTTCCTCCTACCAGGTCGGGTTCGCCCGAGAACACTAACTTTCTGAAATCTAGCTGCCATAGACTTTGTCCTGCATCCCGCGTGAGAGTGCACATTCTGCACCCGAGTCCCCTAGGCCTCCTAGAAGTAATCTGAAGATTCTATAGTCAAGACCTAGCGATTCCAAAGCCTATTAGTACTGTACTTACCTGCTAGTAATTTCGCATTCCACTTTCAGAGTATATGGTTTTCCGTGCCCCTCGGGCATTTGTATATACTGTACTAACTTAAGTATTTTCGTAAGAGTTTTGTTTTGTGCTTAGTACCCTGTCCTCATAAAGAGTACAGGGCTGTTGTGATTTTAATAAATACACTGTTTATTTTCATAACACTTGTGTGGTGTCCTTTCACTTGGTGTTCAAGGGGTATATGTGTGGTATAACAGCTGGCTTAACACGCCCTCTCGAGTCTTTAGCCTTAGACTGCTCGTATCCACGCTACTAGGATACCTGGTCTATAAGGTTGACTTACAACCAATCATCAATAAGGGTTGCTGGACTGATACATAGTGTTCACTAGAATAGTGAGCACTGCATATCAGGCCACCTTCTCACATTGGTGAGCAGCGGTTGGGATTTGAGCTTGCTGTTGTTTTACCACACGTATCCTAAGAATATCTTGTTGAAAGATCACATAGGTACCTTAGGTACATATAACTTAGCTTAGAATACTCTGAGTTCTACTGAACCAGCTGTTGCAGCTCCTCAAGGCTTAGCACACCTTGGCTGCAACTCTTAGCAAGGGATCAGTAGGTAAACACATAGTGTAGGTAGGTGCATCACTTACACCACACTAGAAGCATGTCTAACCTCGGAGAGTCTACTGAGACCCCTCTGATGGTTGAGAACCCTCCACAGGCCTCTTCTAGATATGCAGCCCTTAGTTTCCAGGAGATGAGACAAGTGTGTACCTCCAGGAAGCTAAAACAGGGGTCTAACCCCACAATCCCATTTCTGATTGGTCTCTTAGAGACTTATGATGCCAGAAAAGCTGAGAGACTTCTTAGCTCTTCTCATCCAGAAGGGGACATGCCAGCCCTAGAAGGAACCAGGGGTGACCCAGATCTCATCCATCTCTCAGGTGAGGAGGATGATGATCAGGAGACATCTGGGGATGAGGCAGACAAAGGTCCAGAAATGGTTAGTCAGCTAACTAGGGACAACTTAAGCAGGCATGAGAATGGTACTGGGAGACCCCTGGGACCCCTCTCAGGCCAGCTTAACATTGGGAGTGGACGAGTTAGATCTCTATCAGGAGGCTCTAACAGATCCATTCAAACCAATGGCTCTCAGGCCTCTGCTCTGAGGAGGATGACCTCCCCTCAGAGGAGAGTATATGAAGCCAAGGAAAGGGAAGTCAATCTGAGGATTGAAAGGGAAGAACTTGCCCTGGCCAAAGAAAGACTTGCCTTTGCTAGAGAGCAAGAATTGAGTGGGTCAAACCCCACTGGTGGCAGCATTATACCTAGCAATAGGGAAAGGAGTTTTGATACAAAGCACCTGAATAAGATAGGGCCCCCCTTTAAACAAGGGGATGAAATCCACAAATGGATTACTGCTTTGGAGAGGGCCTGCACTGTGCAAGGTGTTCCCCAGACTCAGTGGGCAGCTATCTTGTGGCTCTCCTTTGAAGGTAAAGGAATAGACAAGCTCCTCACCACAAGGGTAGAGGATGCTAACAACTACCAAGTCTTGAAGAATACACTGGTTGAAGGGTTTGGCCTAACCACTGAGCAGTACAGGGTGCTGTTCAGGGATACCCAGAAAACTCAGTCTCAAGATTGGTCTGACTTTGTAGATTGTGCCACTAAGGCTTTGGAGGGCTGGTTGCTGGGCAGTAAGGTTACTGATTACACAGGATTGTACAATTTGATCATGAGAGAACAAATTTTAAACAATTGTCAGAACCAGTTGTTGCATCAGCATCTTGTTGACTCAGATCTGACCTCTCCCCAAGAATTGGGAAAGAAGGCAGACAGATGGGTCAGAACAAGAGTTAAGCAGAACCAGGGCCAGAACCAGGGTGGTCAGAAGAAAGCAGACCAGAAGGGTAAAGATTCTAAAGGGGAACAAAATGACCAGAAGTCTTCGTCAGGTCCCCAACAACCCAAAGAGGGTGGGGGTCAGGCTCCCCAGAAAAAGAAGAACCAAGAAGGCCAGTCCAAAAGGTGGTGCCAGTACTGTAAAAGTAAAACTCACTGGTTTAGTGAGTGCACCAAAAAAGGAGGAGGGCAGACTCCTGCCACTGCAGCCCCTAAGGCACCTGTGCCCCCTAGTACAGTCAGCAGTGGTAGTGCACCTCCCAAGGGTTTAGTTGGGTTAACCTTGGGTTCTGAGGGGTATGACAACTTAGTTGGCACACTCACTCAGGCTGTCCTTGTCTGTACAGGGGATGTGGATATATCCCCTGATGTCAGTCCCAATACTTTGGGCAAATACAGACAGACACCTTTAATAAATGGAAGAATGGCTCAGGCCTATAGGGACACTTGTGCCAGTGTCACAATGGTGACACCTAACTTTGTGGACCCTGGACAGATCATGCCAGGTACAGATTTCCTGGTGACCAATGCAAGCAATGTCACTACCAGTCATAGTATGGCAATTGTTGCTTTCTCCTGGGGAGGGGTAAATGGCCAAAAGAAGGTTGTTGTTAGTTCAGACCTCCCAGTGGATTGTTTGTTGGGCAATGATTTGGAGTCATCACAATGGTCAGAAATGGAGCAGAGGACTCACATGGAAATGTTAGGCTTGCCAGCACATGTGCTTGCTGTGACTAGGTCACAGGTCAGAAAATGCCCCACTGAACAGGTGCTGGATCCTGGAACAATGGACCAGACACCTTCCAAGAAGAAGAGCAGTAGGGTTAAGGCTGTGCCTTCCCCCTTGCCCCAGGTTGTGGATCAAGTCTCAGAGGAGGCTGACCTACAGGAACTGAGGGAAACTGAGCCTAAAGAGTTTGAACTTGATCAAGTTGAATTTCTGGGTTCAGGGGGACCCTCAAGAGAAGACCTGGGGAAGGAACAGTTAGACTGCCCTTCCCTTGAACCCCTCAGACAGCAGGCTGCTGCTGAGGCTGCTGGGAACGCCACAGGTACCCACAAGGTATACTGGGAAGATGGACTCCTGTACACTGAGGCAAGAGACCCCAAGCCTGCCATGACCAGGAGGCTGGTTGTACCCTTGACTCAGAGAGGTTTCCTTCTCACCTTGGCCCATGAGATTCCCTTAGCAGGTCACTTAGGCCAGACAAAGACTTGGGACAGACTTGTCTCATACTTTCACTGGCCTCACATGAATGAGGATACCAAGGAGTTTTGTCGCTCCTGTGTCACTTGCCAAGCCAGTGGTAAGTCAGGTGGCACAACAAAGGCCCCCCTTATACCAATGCCTGTGGTGGGGTGCCCTTTGAAAGAGTGGGGATTGACATTGTTGGTCCAATGGAACCCCAGACAGCATCAGGGCACAAGTTTATACTGGTGGTAGTGGATCATGCCACCAGGTATCCTGAAGCTATTCCACTTAGGACCACCACAGCACCTGTGGTGGCAAGGGCCCTAGTTGGAGTGTTCTCCAGAGTGGGCTTCCCTAAGGAGGTTGTCTCTGACAGAGGTGCAAACTTCATGTCAAGCTACTTAACTGCTATGTGGAAGGAATGTGGTGTCAACTACAAGTTCACTACACCCTATCATCCACAATGCAATGGGCTTGTTGAAAGGTTCAACAGGACCCTAAAAGGGATGATTCATGGACTACCTGAAAAGCTCAGGCGTAGATGGGATGTCCTGATTCCCTGCCTTCTGTTTGCTTACAGAGAGGTCCCACAAAAGGGGGTTGGCTACAGCCCTTTTGAACTTTTGTATGGGCATCCTGTAAGAGGCCCCCTGTGTTTGGTGAAGGAAGGATGGGAGAGACCTCTCAAAAAGCCTGCAACCAACACAGTGGACTATGTACTTGGTCTCCGCTCCAGGATGGCTGAGTATATGGAGAAGGCATCTGAAAACCTTAAGGCCAGTCAAGAACTTCAAAAAGCTTGGCATGACCAAAAGGCTGTCCTGACTGTTTACCAGCCTGGACAGAAGGTGTGGGTGTTGGAGCCAGTGGCCCCAGCAGCACTCAAAGACAAATGGTCTGGGCCCCACACAATTCTTGAGAAAAAGGGAGAGGTCACCTACCTGGTGGACCTTGGAACTCCCAGGAGCCCCCACAGGGTACTCCATGTCAACAGGCTCAAAGCATATGTCGACAGGAAGGACATGAGCTTGCTCATGGCCATTGATGAGGGACAGGAGGAAGAGAGTGACCCTCTCCCAGACCTGCTCACTCAGAATCCTGATGATGGGTCAGTAGATGGTGTTGTCTTTTGTGGCAGCCTCTCTGAGCATCAACAGAAAGACTGTAAACAGGTTCTTCAGTCTTTCAGACATATGTTCTCTCTGACACCCAGTCAGACCAATTGGTGTACCCATGAGGTTGACACTGGTGACAGCCTGCCAGTTAAGAGTAAAATCTACAGGCAGCCTGATCATGTTAGAGACTGCATCAAAACTGAAGTGCAGAAAATGTTGGAGTTGGGAGTCATTGAACCCTCAGATAGCCCTTGGGCTAGTCCAGTAGTTCTAGTGCCAAAACCTCACACCCAGGGTGGTAAGAAAGAGATGAGGTTCTGCGTAGACTACAGGGGTCTCAATGCAGTCACTAAGACTGATGCCCACCCAATACCAAGGGCAGATGAGCTTATAGATAGATTGGCTTCTGCCAACTACTTAAGCACATTTGACCTGACAACTGGGTATTGGCAAATCAGGTTAGCTGAGGATGCCAAGCCCAAGACAGCATTTTCAACCCCTGGTGGACATTATCAATTTGTGGTAATGCCCTTTGGTCTGAAAAATGCACCTGCCACCTTCCAAAGGTTGGTGAATCATGTTCTCACTGGGCTGGATGACTTCTGTGCAGCATATCTAGATGATATTGCTGTCTTTAGCTCCACCTGGGAGGATCACCTGGTCCACCTGAGGAAAGTGTTAGAGGCTCTGCAAGCAGCAGGCCTCACTATCAAGGCCACCAAGTTCCAGATAGGGCAGACACAGGTTGTATACCTGGGCCACCTTGTAGGTGGGGGCCAGGTTCAGCCACTGGAGAGCAAAATACAGTCAATCATGGACTGGGCTCCTCCAACCACCCAGACTCAGGTTCGAGCTTTCTTGGGCCTGACTGGTTACTACAGAAAGTTTGTCAGGAACTATGGATCAATTGTTACTCCATTAAATGAACTGACAAGTAAGAAAATGCCAAAAAAGGTTCAGTGGACAGCAGGCTGTCAAAAAGCATTCGATGACCTAAAGCAGGCCATGTGCACAGCACCTATCCTCAAGAGTCCAGACTACTCCAAACCATTCATTGTCCAAACAGATGCTTCTGAGTTGGGTGTGGGAGCTGTTCTATCTCAACTGAATTTTGATGGTCAAGACCAGCCAATTGCTTTTATAAGCAGAAGGCTGACCCCCAGAGAGAAGAATTGGTCAGCTATTGAGAGGGAGGCCTTTGCTGTGGTTTGGGCCCTGAAGAATGAAATGAAATGAAATGAAATGAAATGAAATATGAAATGAAATGAATTGTATTTATATAGCGCACTTCTACCCTCAGGCCTCGTAGCGCTGTATTCACACCGCAGAGGAACCCTTCCTGGCTTTCCATGTGAGGTGTCCACTCCTGGGCACCCCCAAGGTGAAGCCAGGCATTCCCTGCGCTGCTGGGGCCGACGTGGAGATTAAGCAAGCTATTGCCCAGAGTCGCAGCGTGGGACCCATGATTAGAATAGGCACTGAGGCGAGAATATCAGGTCCAAGGAGTTTTTGAGCTCGAGACCCGCCGAGGCGGGAATCGAACCCTGGTCCCGGGCCAGAGCTCCGCATCAAGGTCTGCCGCTTCTAACCATTGAGCCACACTTCTCCAGAAGCTGAGGCCATACTTGTTTGGCACTCACTTCAAGATTCAGACCGACCATAAGCCCCTCTTGTGGCTAAATCAGATGAAGGGTGAAAACCCCAAACTGCTTAGGTGGTCCATTTCCCTGCAGGGGATGGACTTTACAGTGGAACATAGACCTGGTACTGATCATGGCAATGCCGATGGGCTCTCCAGATATTTCCACTTAGAACAAGAAGACTCACCTGGTCAAGGTTAGCTTATTGTCCCAAAGTTTGGGGGGGGGGGTCATGTAGGAGAGTAGGGTCTGCAATCCTATGATCACCCAGATTTTTTGCTTTTGTTTCACTGGTTTACGACTTTCTCTGGCTCTGGGCCTGCCAATCAGACCCACAGCCTGGCTGTTCTCTCTCTAAATTACGACATGTACCCTAGGTGCATTTACCAATTGGTACTGGGCCACCTTATCAGACCCTGTAACTCAGGGCATAGATGTACCCAGGGCCTACCAGGGGCTGAAGCATGTATTATGCCATCCCTGGCTGGCCTCCTAAATTTGACACAACTGGCTGCATGACAGCTGGGGCAAAGTCGTGTAATCACCCTTTGCTGTAGATATAGTATACCTATATCTAACCCTAAAATGGACACACAGATTCCTATCAGTCACTCCTATGGCAGGCCTTGACAATCCTGAAGGCAGAGTGCGTGGAATCGTGTGAGATGGTGCTCTGGCATGAGCTGAGCCCGTCTGCAGCTTGCGGAACCAAGTCCTAATAGCTGTTCCATGATATCGCATACCATATACTCTTAAGTGCATTATAATCCTCGCGGTTAAATGCTATCTTTGGTATTGCTTTATCAAAACATGTCGAGTAAGGTGTCATACGAATTGGAATACTAACCCCTCGCCAATTCTGGTGACGGGGTTAGCATTCCACCCTTCTAGAGGGACACGACATGTATGTAACTGTGAACCCCGGTTAAAGTTAAACGAAGCCTCAGCTCCACAAAATGGATGCTGCCACCACAGACACGAGTCTGACCCCCTGCAGCTGGGAGTCCTTCCAGCGAGGGGAGCCTGGACAAAGGGTTTCCTGTCGAGGGCGGTGCTAGCACCGTCCCAGACAGGGTTTTGTGTATCCTGGGTAGGCAGGGCTTTACAGGAAGGTGACTGCTGAGTGGCACCCCGGTGCTCACTACGCATAGGCCGGTCAGAACCAGTTCCAGGGGCACACCAGCCCCTGGCCTGGGGAAAGTCCGGCATGGGAGAGGGGTGTAACCACCCCCCTCCTAGTCCCACCCATAGGCAGGACCTAGTCACCGGGTCAGCCCCCTTTTTTAGTATAAAGATAGGAGCGGGCCCCCTGTTCAAATTAGATCATCTTTGGAATCAAGACACGACTTTCTGCGAAAGGACATCAAGATTTCTTCTTCAAGATTCTCCCTTGTGGCTAAGGAGTAGTCACCCTGCATCCGCAGGCACCATCCTAAGAACACTGCGGTCTGCTGCAAGTCCTTCCCCAGGAATCCGACGACACAGCTCGACGAGACCCGGCGTCCCTGGCACCTCTGACCTCTACTCACCTCTACAGCCAAGCTGAGAACCGTGAGTGCGACGAGACCTCGAGGGACCGACGATCGCCAAGACTGCACGACTTCTTTGCAACAAGCCCACCGAGTGTTCCACTGGTGAGTGCTTTGGGGTCCGAGAAGCCCCGACCCTGAGCAGCTCCAGCGCCGAAGATCAGCCCTCCAGCAGCTCCACGATCTGCGTGGGGCCCTTCTGCTTTTGCGTGCTCACCGCGCTGTGTGGCTACTAGCCGGCTGGCTTGTGGCCTTCTACACGACGCCCGACGACATCACTGCTGCTGGTCTGGTTGCTCCAGACTGGCCCTTGCTTCCTTCTTCAAGAGAGGCACCCCGGACCCTCCTGGTCCACTCCAGACGCCATTTTGAGTCCACCGCGTGGGCTTGAATTTGCCAAGGCTTTGTTGCCCAATCCTGGGTCCAGCGACGCCGACAGCTTCAATCTTCGTGGGACAGCTCGCTCCTCCATCCTGGTCGCCGACAACGCCTCCTGGTCCGTGAGATCTGCGAGCACAGCGTCACCCACTCACCTAGTCGAGGTGACTACCATCCGGTGCCCTCCTGGTGCCACCTGACTACTGGCTAGTAGTCTCGAACTTGGTCCCCTCTGCTTTCAGGTGTCATCTTCCTTCGATCCAGGCTTGGATCCATCGAACTTTCTTCACTGGTCGCCTGCCAGCAACTTCTTTCTTCCAGGCTCCTGGTCCGTCTACGAGGATTCCCGATGTCTTTTGAGACCTATGCAGCTGCAGCCCCTGGGCTAGGTAACTTCTGCATTTCGGTGCCCCAGCATAGCCTCACTATCCAAGGGTCAGAATCCACTTCCGTTTTCCTCCTACCAGGTCGGGTTCGCCCGAGAACACTAACTTTGTCTTTACTAGCTACCATAGACTTTGTCCCGCATCACGCGTGAGAGTGCACACTCTGCACCCGAGTCCCCTGGGTCTCCTAGAAGTAATCTGAAGATTCTATAGTCAAGATCTAGCGATTCCAAAGCCTATTAGTACTGTACTTACCTGCTAGTAATTTCGCATTCCACTTTCAGAGTATATGGTTTTCCGTGCCCCTCGGGCATTTGTATATACTGTGCTAACTTAAGTATTTTCGTAAGAGTTTTGTTTTGTGCTTAGTACCCTGTCCTCATAAAGAGTACAGGGCTGTTGTGAATCTTAATAAATAACTTGTTTATTTTCATAACACTTGTGTGGTGTCCTTTCACTTGGTGTTCAAGGGGTATATGTGTGGTAAACAGCTGGCTTAACACGCCCTCTCGAGTCTTTAGCCTTAGACTGCTCGTATCCACGCTACTAGGATAGCTGGTCTATAAGGTTGACTTACAACCAATCATCAATAAGGGTTGCTGGACTGATACATAGTGTTCACTAGAATAGTGAGCACTGCATATCAGGCCACCTTCTCACAGTTGCCTTTCCTGCCTGCCAGCTGGCCCCAGTGCACTCATGAAATTCCCCTGCTGCATGGAGTTGAAGGAGGAGGCCCCATCACCTCCACACCACCTCCTGACCTCTGCCCCAGGCTCACCACTCCATTGTGAGTCTCATGGTGGCAGCAGAGGGCACAGGCAGAGACACTGCAGCAGGGCTCGCTGTCTGACTCCCTGAAGAAGAGACAGGCTGGAGATCCACGTGGTGCCAGGCCAGCAGCTCCTCGTGGATCGTTCTGACAGCTGTAAAGAGATAATTTAATATTCTCCTGCTGCTGACATTCAAAATGTTTGTTACGAAAATGATTATGGGGCTCCAGCACGGCAGGGGGCCTTGCAAATGGGCACACTCGAGTTGTCTGTCTGGGCTGAATATGCGCCACGTTTTGTCTAAACTATCAGTTTTGCTGATGTATTAGTAGTGCAACGTGTTTACCATCCCTGCTTGACAGTGACACTACAAATCAGCACCCTTTATTTTCTCAGCACAGTTACACTTGCTAAATCAGAGATAACTCATGGGATTATTGTTGCCGCTGTCGAGAAGTCAGAGTTTTCTCTACTGACAGTTTGCACTCTGACCATTAAGTAGCGTGGATGGTTAATGTGCCTTCAAAAAGGCATATTGTATTGTACTGTATTGTATGTAGATAGCTCAGCGAGTTGCTGTTTTTGTCACAGAGATCCCTTTGTTATATGTGGTTTGGCCGCACCTGAAGCTGAGGTTGGGGTGGAGGGTGCTGATTTTTATTGAAATTAAAAAATAGCTTCAAAAGCACCTGCTGCCGAGTTTGACTTCCTTGTTGCTCAGTGAAAAGATTAATGGACAGGTTTAAGGAGGGAAGGATAGGTTTGGATATGAAGGGTGGACAGACGGAATGGTGAAAATCAACTGAATGATGGATGAAAAACTGAATAGACAACAGAATGTAAGTGGTAAATGGTGAACATCAGCAGGTAAATGGTTGGATGAAAGGATAAATGGCTAGATCGATGGAAGAGACAAGAGATATCTTCTGGGGAGGGTCATGATGATTTGCTTGGTGCCATAAGAGCTTTGGTTCGAAGTGGGGATATTTTCAATTTCTTCCTACTCACTTACTCAAAAATATATAGGGGCAGATTTATGAGGCCGTTGCGCCTCTTTGCGCCGCAATTGGGTCACTTTATTTGACGCAACTGCGGCGCAAACAATGCACCCTATTTACAACGTGACGCATCTAGGAGATGCGTCACGTTGTAAAGCACTGCGCCATAAGGAGGCGTTCCTGCGCAGGGGGGGCGTTTCTGCGCAGGAACGCCTCCTGAAAGTGGCTGAGTGAAATCTATGAGATTTCACTCAGTCACTTTCAGGGCAATGCTGCGTCAAAACCCTGCGCCTGCTTGAAGCAGGCGTAGGTCTTGACGCAGCATTGTGCACATGGTGTACCCCGAGCCTTGCTGGAGCTGCGACGCGCTTGCGACGCAACTCCAGCAATGCGCCACATTTCCGGCACAGATGCGTCACGCATCTGTGCCGTTTTTGCACCATGGTGCGCCGCATTATAAATGCGGCGCACCATGGGTGGCGGAGCTGTGGCGTACTGTGGCGTATGTTAACTGGCGCATCCCTGGGGATGCACCAGTTAACATAAATCTGCCCCATAGTATTGTGCTAAACAACAGCAACTTAACAGTATGGCATTAAGAAGGTGCAACTATTGCAAAAAAAAAGGAAATGTTAACATATTGCATTTCTCTTTCATTTTGTGTAATGAGTGAACCTGCTTTGTTTATATAAACACAGTTATCATGGGTTTTGGTTGTTGCGTGCTTATCTAGGTTCCTGATCGATACTGTGACCTTATGCCCCTATTCGGCTATAAATCCATTTATTCCCTATATTGGCATAACCGTTCAAGTACGATTTTCTGTAAAGTCATCTCTGGCCTCACACGAACAGAGCCACATTCCAGCATGACTCTCTGCTACTTCCTTTGCGACCAATTAGTGCAATGACAGAGCAGCAGTCACTATCTGATATTCCTAGATAACACTCCGAGTTCTTCAACAAGATAAAAACTTAGCAAACCTGGAAATCCCCGCTTGCTATGTTTTGATTAGTAATGGAACTCTAATGAGCAACTGATAACTGTCACTTCCTAGTGACATCTTTAATTGACGTCTTATGTCCAGCAAACTTGCGTCAAACCCGGCACCTGTCAGGTATAAATATTACCAACGTTGCCTTAAGCAATGAGCGAACATGTTGCTGATGCCAGCTGCCTGCATGACCCCGTGTTGGTAAAAACTAGCACTCTGTCGCTGCAGCCTGCTATCCTGTGGTGGTGAAGCTGCTGATTACCATTATCGCCGCTAAAGCGCGACCTATGGTGCAGTACGCTTGAGGAGCCGTGCAGCCGTCCTCTGCGAAGACATCCAGCCCAGCTGCCCGCGGACGCTGTCACCCCTCCTTCCTCGACGCGCTGAGAGAAGCCGCTGCCTTTCTCGTGCAGAGAAATCCAGTCCCGGCGCTTCCAGTTTACCCTCGCGGGTGACTGGGATATCGAGAGAGACCCCTGAAGGAGATACCAATCCTCCATCATTCTATTCAGAGGTATGGTGTTGACTAAACCCTTAGACGAGAATTCTTGAAACAAACCTTGGCAAAACCAACTTAACTTAAGCTACTTACTTACTCCCCCTTCTCACGTGTTAGGCTTAGGTCAGGCACACTGGGGTAGGCTTAGTTAGAAGCACCAGTTGAGTATGTTAGCCTAATGTATATATGACTGTATATATGTTTTATTACTTTTAAACCATTGTATGGCTAAGAAACCATATCAATGCTTTTACAGTTCTATTTCGCAATACTTATCTTACTGTACGTACTTTTCATAATAACAGTTATTGCAATTGTGGCAATACATTTCTCTTGTACGAGAAGAAAGACTGTTCAATAAATGATAACCCTTTATTGACTAACGCCCGTCTCTCTATTCTCTACATACCGTGAAAGTAAACTGCACTAGACTGACTGAGTGAAATCTGTGTCTATTGTTTCACACGACCCTAGAGATCGACTCTTGATCTGAGGAGCAAAGTTGTCATGTTGCACGGTTGTTGGAAAACTGAATCCCTTCTTGTCTGTGCCAAGGAAGCTGATCACTTCCTATGCAGAGAAGAAAGTTTCCAGTGACCTCTGAGCTAGTTGGTAACACAACCCAATTAAGTTTAGCATAGTCAGTGGAGGCCTGGAATATAAGCAGTTCCACGTCGATACTACTGTTTATGTTATTCCAATGCGCAGGGCCTAGTGGGAAACTAGGAACTACACTACATGGTGTGTGCTGCAACTATTATAAAAGTCGTTAAGTATCATCATGTCTTGCCTTGATCCCCGCCCCTAGCCCCGCCCACTCACTACACCTCTTGCGCATTTTAATGAGTACCTGCACTTATTTTTTCCCATTTAAAGCACTGTTGTGGAGATGAAGGGGTTAAAAAACAAACAAAGCCTCCTTGACATGTAAATGGTCTTTAAAGACCTGTGAAGTGCTCGGGTGCAGCTGTGTGTGTGTGTGTGCGCCCGGGAAGGTGTCTCTGCCCGGGCTGACACACGCGCCCGCCTTGAAGCCCTCCCTGCGAGAGCCAAGGCTCATGTTTGGGTGGGCCTGGCCCACCCTCAAGAACCGGGCCTGCTTCTGCATCAAGAGCTCTTATCTCGGCATGCAACCGGTTCGTTTGAATAGTAAAATGAAGGTGTTGTATTAGTGCTTCCACATTTAAAGCAAAACATTATGTTTTTAAATGACTTCTACAATAAATGGGTATTAAGCTAATATTTATGTAGCTGTCGCTCGTTAAAATAATCATTAAAAAAACAAAAACAATAGTAATGGATGGGGACAAGAAAGCAGAACTAAACTAAAACTACAAGTCCCAGAATGCCCCGTGACATATGCCTGCGAGGAAGCGTGCGTGCTGTTTGAATGGAGCCCTGTGGCAGCCGTAGAATGGGCCTCGGGCGCCCTTATCTAAGATGTCGGCCGTCCTCGGAAGACAACAGTGCCCTTATCCAAGATGGCGGACATCCTCTGAAGACAACAGTGCCCTTATCCAAGATGGCGGCCGTCCTCTGAAGACAGCAGTGCCCTTATCCAAGATGTCGGCCGTCCTCGGAAGACATCAGTGCCCTTATCCAAGATGTCGGCCGTCCTCGGAAGACAACAGTGCCCTTATCCAAGATGTCGCTTGTTCTCGCACGACAACCGTGCCCTTATCCAAGATGTCGCCTGTTCTCGAAAGACAACAATGCCCTTTTCCAAGATGTCGCTCGTCGTCAGAAGACAACAGTGCCCTTATCCAAGATGTCGCCCGTAGTCGGAAGACAGCGGTTGGCGTCTGATTCCCTCACCCAAGATGGCCGCCGCCGGGCCAGTGTTCGGACGCTGCGAGAGGAACAAAGACCCCCGAGGACAGCGGCGGAGCTGGAGGGGCCGGGGCGGAGAGCAGGTGAGCGGGGCAGGACCGGGGGGAGCAGGACAGGGGCGGAGGGGGGGTGCAGAGGGGTGCAGGATTGGGGGGGGGAGGTGCAGGACTGGGGGGGAGAGGGGTGCAGGACTGGGGGGGGGGGGAAGAGGCGCAGGACAGTGGGGGGAGAGGTGCAGGACAGTGGGGTGGAGAGGTGCAGGACAGTGGGGGGGAGAGGTGCAGGACAGTGGGGGGGACAGTGGGGGGGAGAGGTGCAGGACAGTGGGGGGGAGAGGTGCAGGACAGTGGGGGGGAGAGGTGCAGGACAGTGGGGGGGGGACAGTGGGGGGGAGAGGTGCAGGACAGTGGGGGGGAGAGGTGCAGGACAGTGGGGGGGAGAGGTGCAGGACAGTGGGGAGAGAGGTGCAGGACAGTTGGGAGGAGAGGTGCAGGACAGTGGGGGGAGAGGTGCTGGACAGTGGGGGGGAGAGCTGCTGGACAGTGGGGGAGGGCGGTGCAGGGCAGGGCAGTTGGGGGGCAGGGGGGAGAGGTGCAGGGCAGTTTGGGGGGGGGAGGTGCAGGACAGTGGGGGGAGAGGTGCAAGACAGTGGGGGAGAGGTGCAGGACAGTGGGGGGGGAGGTGCAGGAAAGTGGGGGGAGAAGTGGAGGGGAGAGGTGCAGGACAGTGGGGGGGTGGAGGACAGTGGAGAGATAGAGAGGTGCAGGGCAGTGGGGGGGGGGAGAGGTGCAGGACATTGGGGGGAGAAGTGCAGGACAGTGGGGGGGGTGGAGGACAGTAGAGGGGAGGTGCAGGACAGTGGGGGGGGAGGTGCAGGACAGTGGGGGGGAGAGGTGCAGGACAGTGGGGGGGAGAGGTGCAGGACAGTGGGGGGGACAGTGGGGGAGAGGTGCAGGACAGTGGGGGGGAGAGGTGCAGGACAGTGGGGGGGAGAGGTGCAGGACAGTGGGGGAGAGGTGCAGGACAGTGGGGGGGGGACAGTGGGGGGGAGAGGTGCAGGACAGTGGGGGGAGAGGTGCAGGACAGTGGGGGGGAGAGGTGCAGGACAGTGGGGGGAGAGAGGGGAGAGGTGCAGGACAGTGGGGGGGAGAGGTGCAGGACAGTTGGGAGGAGAGGTGCAGGACAGTGGGGGGAGAGGTGCAGGACAGTGGGGGGAGAGGTGCTGGACAGTGGGGGGGGAGAGGTGCTGGACAGTGGGGGAGAGAGGTGCTGGACAGTGTGGGAGGGCGATGCAGGGCAGTTGGGGGGCAGGGGGGAGAGGTGCAGGGCAGTTGGGGGGGAGAGGTGCAGGACAGTTGGGGGGCAGAGGTGCAGGACTGGGGAGAGAGGTGCAGGACAGTGTGGGAGGGCGGTGCAGGACAGTTGGGGGGGGGGAGGTGCAGGGCAGTGGGGGGGGGAGGGAGGTGCAGGACAGTGTGGGGAGGGAAAGATCTCCTTGGTTGCGGCTAGGTCCGGTTGTCTGTCAGGCCTCCAATGCTGTTGTTTAAGGACAGGGACAGTCCCGGAGTAGCTGCGCGCCATATAAATAACCTTCATTCATTCATTCGCTTGACATGTCTGGTTTCACTGCTTTTATCAGAGGTGGCTGGAGTTGCACTATGTTGAATTCTGCGGAGTTGCATAAAAACTCTTTGGAGCGACCCCCCCCTCTGTTCCCCCTGCAAAGATGCACACAAGGCGCCCTCGCACTCAGGCCTGCCACTCGGCGGAGGGCCATTAACTCACTGACGCGGCGGCTCAGATTGTAGCTAGTTTGCATGCGCGGGCGTCTGTAACTATGCATGTCCTCAGATGAGGCAACAGTGCCTAAATCGTTCTCTATGTATAGTGCCCCCCCCCCCCCGTCGCCAAAGTCTGAACGGTACAGGCTTTGCACTGCTCCCCCACCTTCCTCGACTCTAACCCCATCTGTTCCGTCAGCTACTTAGGGTGCAGCAGTTAAGCATGACATGAAGCGCTGCCCCCACGGTTGCCCTACCACCTCCTTATCTGAATCATCCGGCGGCCAGCCTAAGGGTGCCATCCATGCTATGTGGGAGGGAGACATCGGTCCCTACAACAGTCAAAGGGTGCCACTGCCAGCCCTTCTGCACTCAGGCTTCCCCTAAAAGTGAAACCCCAGCTTGGATAACTGCAGCCTAGGGGTCAGCCTGGCTGTACTGGAGCATTGGGTGTGGGTGGGGGCTGACAAGCCAAAGTGTCTCAAAGCCTGGGAGTGCCCCCTGCTCAGTCCCTGTTAGAATTGGGGGTCTCTGGTTGGCGCAGGTATGTACTTGCGACAAGCAGGGACCCTCTCCTCTAAGTCAGGGCGAAGGATTACCCTCTAAAAATAACCCCTGCTTACCCTCTAGGTAGTGTGGCGCAAGCAGTCAAGGCTAATCTCTAGAGCACATAGGGTTAAACATTTGCAGCATCACACACAACAACCACTAACCCACCACACAATGACACTAGACTGTAGGTTGTGTAAAAATATATCTTTTATATATCTTTAAAGCAAGGTTGTAAATACAGTCTTTGTACAGTTCAAAATGGTTCCAGTTACTTGTTCAGGTTGTGTATATATTCTTCAAGCACTGCCTTGTAAATACAGTCTTTTCACCTTCCAGAAATGATTCCAGTTACTTATTCAGGTTGCCACAGTTCTTTATAGCAATAATTGGGGCCTTCTGCCCACTTCCATGAGGGTACCGTGCCCCCTAGCGCTTCTGTGCGCTTCGTAGCGCTCTAGTTCGCTTCGTACCGCTTCTCAGACGGGGCTCTATTAAACCTCATGCATCTAGTGTGAGTCGGCGTTCGGTGCGGACCCTGGGAGCCCCGTCGTACGAGGCGCACCCGGCTCTAGGGTGCAGCAGGACGTTGCAAACCTGTTCCTAGTCTACAAGGGAGCGCACCAGCCTCGGGGCCGCAGCAGGACGTGGTGAGTTAGCTCCGAGGGCACAGGGAGGCGTACCAGCTTTGGGTGCAGAGGCGAACGTTGCCACGGAGCTGGGAGTGCACGATGAGGCGTACTGGCTGGAGATGCCGGAGGGGGGGGTACGCTGAGCTCCAAGGGTTCACGGGCCTGGGACTCTGCGCACACGCTCCACTACTCGGCAAGCTCTCCGGTCAAAGGGCAGGACGCTCGCACCGTGGGGGCAACCAAGAGTAGAGGGTCGAGGCGGCAATGCCGGGGGTCGGCTCAGAGTCCCGCGTCGCGGTGTCTTCCTTCCTGGGCTGATGAGAGCGACGGCTCAGCTCGAAAGTTGGCCGCGGGCCGGGTCAGGGAGACAAAGCACCTCGGGGTCCTTCAAGAGGGGGCACACGCTGGGGGCGGCGAAGCTGCAGGGCACGTCAAAGGGGTCAAGACGGACTTCTCTGCACAACGCGCCGCAGGCGCTTTCCCGGGCACAGTTCACAAAGGAGCAAAAGCAGGCGCAGGGCGAGGCCTCTCCTCACGGTGCGAGCTACGGCTCGTTGGGGCGACAGTCAGGGTGCTTGGGCCAGCGAGGCTGGTCTTTGCGGTGCTTTTGGGGCCCTGGCAGGCGGCAGTCACGGTGCTTGGAGGGACGGTAGTGCCCTGGGCCTCTCAGGGGGCACGGTGGTTGATAACAACGCGCTCCGTTGTTCCCAAGTAGAAGTGCAGGGGGAAGGCAGCCCTCACAGCAGTTCCTCATTCAGGGGGGTAGCGCCCAATGTTCCTGGGGCGCAGTTCAGGGGGCAAGTTCCACAACAAGCCCTTGGAGATCTTTGTAGGAGTTTGGCACAAGTTCAAAATAAAGCAAAGTCTTTCTTCTCCTGCTCTCCTTCAGCAGCAAGGCACCCACCACAGGCCAGTCTCTTGGGGTCAGAGTCAGTACTTCTCCATGCAGCTTCCCGGGTCCTCCTCTTAAGGCAGAGCTTCTACTTTGCGCAAACAGGATCTAATTTACAAGGAGCAGGGCTCCTACTTTTATACAGAGTTTTCTTTGTTCTCCCAGACCAGGGGGGCCTTTGCATAACTCCATTCAGTCTCTGAGCACTTGTTGGGTGTACTCTGGTGTCTTCTTTCAGTGTGAGGGGCAGGCACATCAGACGCTCCGCAGGAGGTGGAGCCAGCATTGTGTGGACAGGGACAGCCAGGAGTACCTTGATGACAGTGCTTCGTCCTTCCTGGGCCTGGTGCCGGCTGAGTCATCAGTCGCTCCCCAGGGGGCAAAGCCAGCATTGTGGTGGCAGAGCACTGCCTGATTGAGTCCAGGGGCACTCCTACCTCCCACTAAGGTGTAATCCTTGCATTCACCACCTGTCATCCCCCAGCCCTGTCACTCACACATCCCAAACAGTCAGATACACATCCAAGCAGAGGCGGGCTGAAATGGTTAGGCAAGCAAATGCTAACTTCTAAAAGTAGCATTTGCAAACACAGGATATTAAAATAAACTTTACTAAAATAAGTATTTTATTATTCTGAGTCCAGGCATACTAAACTTTACTTTCTACCATGTTCCCTGAGCCTGCTGGGATTATAGAGTGTAATAATTCCAGCAGCCCATCTGACCTAAAGAGAACAGGTAGCCGTACAATAGTGAAAAACGAATTTGGCTGTAATTCACTATTAGGACATGCCACACACATCAGAGCATGTCCTACCTTACACTTACAATGCACCCTGCCCTTGGGCCTACCATAGGGGTGACTAATATGAAGTTAAGGGAAGGTTTAGGGGCTGGCAAGTGTGTGCACTTGCCCAGCCAGCATGACAGTACCAGACTGCACGCAGGTTCTGCAATGGCAGACCTCAGACACATTTTGCTAGGCCGCTTCTGTGGGTGGCACATCCAGTGCTGCAAGCCCACTAGCGGCATTTGTATTTACAAGCCCTGGCACCCCTGGTGCACTCGACTAGGGACTGACAGTAAACCAAATAAGCCAAACATGGACACCAATCAATGTAACAATTTACAACAGTGAGAGCATATGCACTTTAGCACGGGTCAGCAGTGGAAAGTGCCCAGAGTCCTAAACCAACAAAAACAGGTCAGAGGAAATATAGGAGGAAAAAGGTAAAAAGTTTAGGGATGACCCAGCAGGAAGGGCCAAGTCCAACAGACCCTATTCAGTGCCCGGACTTCAGAGGGTTTCAGGGATTCTAGGGTACTCAGAGACATTTGGTTGCGTCTCTGAGCTCTACTTTGTCCCCGGGGTCTGCTGATACGTTTGGAACAGTAGGAGGCCCCAGTGGTGAGGGAGTGGTTAGAGCTGGTGAATTGATTGTGGCCCGAGGGAGGTACGTACCATTGGATAAATATGCAGGGCAGGATTCATTCTGGCACGATGCTGGTGTCACACAAATGAAATCTGAACAGGAAGCACTTAAAGAAGTAAAGAAGGCAGGTGCCCAGGTTGCCTGGAGTGGGCTGGCCTGGCAAACTCCGCTACGCTATGTGGGAGGCGGAGTCGTTTGCTGAACTCTGCGCTTCGTGCAGGGAACACTTTGCAAACTCTGCCAACTTAACACAATTCACCGCCCACACCCAGCTTTCATATTCTAGCACTTCCTCACCTTTAATAACTAGTAGGATTTAGGTAGATCCAAATGCTTATTTATTTGTGTTGGTACATTCAACTACCCACACGCAATCTGAGATATTAATCCGCTTTCCATTTGGTGAGCATTCATTTGCAGTCATGTTTGCACCGCACTATAGTGGGAGACACAATGGGTCTTGCAGAACTATAGTGACATTTAACTTGCAGTCCTGGTTACACCTGGTACCATATTCATTAGACTTGTATACAAGTTACATATGCCAATTCAGGGTAAGCACATTTTAGCATGTTGAAAGGAGGAACACTGGCGCCTTATTACTGGTTAGCCAGAGTAAAATGCACCCAGTTGTACTGGCAGTGCTAGAGGCACTCATAAGTATTCAAACCGTGCAATGACCTTTGACTCCCTTTTTGTTTTAATTGACATTTGGTGTGCATGTGCCCTTTTCCTTGAAGATTTCTCTTGCTTCTCTTTGTAGGTTTAGAGTGGGAGCTTTCACAGAGTAGAACAGACATGCCAGGAACAGAACATGTGGGATGTGCACATGAAAGCATGAGAGAGAGAGATGTAGAATGCACTTCCTGGTCTCGAAGTGCAGTGTTCTAAGCAGTGGTGCTCAAATGTGCATTATGTTGTACATTGGGAGATGAAGTGTGCCATGCTATAGGCAGTGGTGCACAAATGTGCATTGTGTTGTGCATTGGGAAGTATTATGAAGTTCTTACTATTGGCTTTGACATGCCCTCATGTCAACTTGAATCTTGTCAGCTAGCCTGAGCTTTTGCGCACACAGGCAGGTTCTTGGATTACTCAAATTGTTTGGACTATTCACGTTCCAAGGTTGTTTTAGGCTTTCATAAGCTTTGCTGGGAGAATGTGTGGGAATTGTGATTGGTACCTTTCAGAGCAGAGACTTTTGTTGCCAGAGAAATGTGTGGTGTGCAGCTCTGTCTCCGAGTCAGAATACAGGGGCCTGGTCAGCTTCTGTCTTGACCTTGATACAGACCAGTACGGTCAACTTGGTTTTTCATAACAGAAGATAGGAGACAAGGTTTCTAGAACCTTTGCCTCATGTTGAGTAAAGGTATTAAAGGCGGGGGATCTTGGCACCCAGACGGGCGCTCGCTTGTGGGGCAGACGTGTTGTCACAAGGAAACTTGGGTCCCAATCAAGAATCCTGCCTGGGCTGTCAAAGGGCTCCCCCGGCTTGAGTTGGCAAGGATGTTGAGTGAACGATCGGTGAGATGTTTAGTTTTTGAGTATTGACCTTGTGATGTGTGAGTGAGTTTGTGTGCACATCCAAGCCTCCAGTGGTTGTAATCATCAAAGGTGTTTTCATTGTGACGTGTGAGTAACTGTGTGCACATCCAAGTCTTCAGTGGTTGTTATCATCTGATGTATTTAGTGTATATATCTTTCTTATTTCTTGCAGGACGTCGAATATTATCTGCTTGTGTTTCATCTCATGTTATTATCCATGGATTTAACAGTTGCATTTGGTTGCTTGTCTGTCTGTCTGTCTATCTATCTATCTATCTATCTATCTATCTATCTATCTATCTATCTATCTATCTATCTATCTATCTATCTATCTATCTATCTATCTATCTATCTATCTATCTATCTATCTATCTATCTATCTATCTATCTATCTATCTATCTATCTATCTATCTATCTATCTATCTATCTATCTATCTATCTATCTATCTATCTATCTATCTTCGCCAGTAGGTAGTTATAGTTAGGACCTAGTTACCAAAGGGAAATCGCAACATTCTATTCCCAATAACTTTGGCGCCGATTGCCGAATCTGCGCGAACTTTTCAAAACTCGTGGGGGGCTCCGGTCCGCTCCTATCTTGAAAGTTTCGTGGTGATTCGGCAAGCGGGGGCCGAGAAAAAAGGGGGCTCCCAAAACGTGTTTTCCCCATGCAATTTTCCATAGGAAACTTTAGACACGGCCACAGCCTGAACTGCTGAACGGAATTACACCAATTTTGCCAAAAAGGTAGCCCTTGGTTCATAAAGAGACCTTTTTGTTAAATGGTGTAAATCCATTGAGTAGCTGCTGAGAAAATCTAAATTAAACAAGCATTTACAATGCAATGGTTTCGCCTTTGAAAAAGTTAGAGCTATTGGCATTGTAAATGACAACATTTGTATTTATGTATTGGTTTTGAAAACAGATAAATAAATGGCATTGTCATTTACATTGCCATTAGCTTAATCTCTCGCAAATGTGAGACCTATTGTACCCTATGGACGAGCCCAGCAGACAGCAATTACTACCACACACACACACCCAGAGCGCCACACACACACGCACACACACACACACACACACACACCCAGAGCCACACACACACACACCCAGAGCCCCCCACACACACACCCAGAGCCCCCCACACACACACCCAGAGCCCCCCACACACACACCCAGAGCCCCACACACACACACAGACACACACACCCAGAGCCACACACACACACACCCACACCCAGAGCCACACACACCCAGAGCCACACACACACCCAGAGCCACACACACACACCCAGAGCCACACACACACACCCAGAGCCACACACACACACCCAGAGCCACACACACACACCCAGAGCCACACACACACACCCACCCAGAGCCACACACACACACACCCAGAGCCACACACACACACACCCAGAGCCACACACACACACACCCAGAGCCACACACACACACACCCAGAGCCACACACACACACACCCAGAGCCACACACACACACACCCAGAGCCACACACACACACACACCCAGAGCCACACACACACACACCCAGAGCCACACACACACACACCCAGAGCCACACACACACACACCCAGAGCCACACACACACACACCCAGAGCCACACACACACACACCCAGAGCCACACACACACACACCCAGAGCCACACACACACACCCAGAGCCACACACACACACACACCCAGAGCCACACACACACACACACCCAGAGCCACACACACACACACACACACACCCAGAGCCACACACACACACACACACCCAGAGCCACACACACACACCCAGAGCCACACACACACCCAGAGCCACACACACACACCCAGAGCCACACACACACACCCAGAGCCACACACACACACACCCAGAGCCACACACACACACCCAGAGCCACACACACACACCCAGAGCCACACACACACACAGAGCCACACACACACCCAGAGCCACACATACACCCAGAGCCACACACACACACCCAGAGCCACACACACACACCCAGAGCCACACACACACACCCAGAGCCACACACACACACCCAGAGCCACACACACACACCCAGAGCCACACACACACACCCAGAGCCACACACACACACCCAGAGCCACACACACACACCCAGAGCCACACACACACACCCAGAGCCACACACACACACCCAGAGCCACACACACACACCCAGAGCCACACACACACACCCAGAGCCACACACACACACACACCCAGAGCCACACACACACACCCAGAGCCACACACACACACCCAGAGCCACACACACACACACCCAGAGCCACACACACACACACACCCAGAGCCACACACACACACACCCAGAGCCACACACACACACACCCAGAGCCACACACACACACACCCAGAGCCACACACACACACACACCCAGAGCCACACACACACACCCAGAGCCACACACACACACCCAGAGCCACACACACACACCCAGAGCCACACACACACACCCAGAGCCACACACACACACCCAGAGCCACACACACACACACCCAGAGCCACACACACACACACCCAGAGCCACACACACACACACCCAGAGCCACACACACACACCCAGAGCCACACACACACACACCCAGAGCCACACACACACACACCCAGAGCCACACACACACACACCCAGAGCCACACACACACACACCCAGAGCCACACACACACACACCCAGAGCCACACACACACACACCCAGAGCCACACACACACACACCCAGAGCCACACACACACACACCCAGAGCCACACACACACCCACCCAGAGCCACAACACACACACCCACCCAGAGCCACACACACTCAGAGCCACACACACACACACACCCAGAGCCACACACACACCCCCAGAGTCACACCAATGCTTGTCAATTAGGAGCATATTAATATTCAATAATACACTGACGATCTTAACTTCAGAGGAGAAATGCATTGCAAAATGAACTTTTGTTTTCATCATAATTATTAATTATTGTATTGTTCCACATAGAATTAACATGTTTCAGTTGACCACAGAGACCATTTCTTGGAGAAAAAAAACAGCAGTAGGATGAACCAGAAGATGGGCAAAGACATAACGGTTAGGCAATGGAGAGCTTGGACCTTGCTTGAACACACAACTGGATATAAGGCCTTACCTCATACTCTACTGTCGAAGGGATTTTCCAAATAACATTTCCTGAACTCATGGGTATCAAAACCAAATGTTTTCAGAATCCCTTGCTATTTTTGTGAACAGATGCCACAGGCCAGCAACCTGCACTGAAAAGTGTTCCGGCTCCCTGTGCAGTCCACAATCCGCCACTTCGATGGTCAGATCAACATCTTGGCCACGGTCCTATAAGGACACATCAAAGAGCGTGGTCAAGGTCACAACATTTATAAACAATTGCTGTTTGAGATGAACGCAAAGAATTGTAAAAATTATGGGCCTCATTTATGAGCCCTTGCGTCACTTTTACGCCGCCGGTGCGTCACTTTTTGTGACGCACAGCAGGCGTAAGACTGACGCAGGCCCTTTCACATGAGGCTTTCCCCATGTGAAAGGACACATTGCTGGAGTTGCGTCACTTTTGTGACACACTCCAACAATGCATCACTTTTGCGCTTACAGATACGCCAGAAATACTGACGTATCTGTAACTCCTTGCGACATGATGCGTCACATATTAAATATGACGCATCAGGAATGTCGCAAGGAGTGTGCACTGAGAAGTGACGCATCGCTGCTTTCACGCAGCGATGCGTCATTTCTCATAAATGAGGCCCTATGTTATTTTGGTAATTCTCATTTGAAAGCATGCCTAGTATTACATTAAAAATTATCTCTGCCTAATGTCAGTTAAAGGAAAGCTAGGTGGGTCGTAGAAGTTTGTCTTTCTAAAAATTGGGTCGTCGTTCTAAAAAGTTTGGGAAGCGACTTCCTTCTGCGCTTGTAAACCAGGAATACTGTGCAAGTTTTTTTTTTTTGACAGTGCACTTAACCCCTTGTGGTAGGCTGAGCTGTAAGTAATTGCTGCTGACTCGCCAGGGGACTTGCATTTTCCATCAGGCTCCTCAAGGTGCTCGGGCTGACGTCAGAGTTCACCCCGGGAAGCGCTCGGTTTCATTCACAAATGATGCCAGTGTCATCGTGGGGATGACAGGCGTCGTGCTCGTGAGCAGCTCGGGGTGAAGGAAGGCATTGTGGTGACCTAATGCAGCCTTCCTGACAGGCTCACCTCTACGGAAGCCTCAGAGGTGTTTCCTCACATCTGACTCTCTTCCTGACCCTGGAGTTGGGAGGAATCAAGGCAACCTTTAAACATCTTTCCCTTTGGAAACCGCGCGCAAGAAGCCGAGACGCCCTGTCAGCAGCCGAGGGTCCCGTGTGACCCAGATGGAGAAGCCACTCTCTCTCCTCTTCCGGCGATGCGAGGCTGGGGACGGCAGCGCTGTCGCTTCTTAGCCGCACAAGTTTGGGAAGAAAGGGGCTCGTCAGTCCGCATAAGTGCTTGCATTTGTAGACAGGACTAACGCTCCTAGAAGCCCGTCTCCGCGCAGACAGGACGTGGAATGAGCCATGCCGGAACCCCGCTGACACAGTGCGAGCATCCCTGTGCCCTCGGACCCCGACAACGCGCTCTGTCCTCCGTGGAGCGTGTGACATGCGAGCGGCAGGATCAGGGGAACTTTCAGCGCCCAAACCCTGCGGAATTCGATTACAAAATGAGTATTGTTATGAAGCCGAGATCTCGCTCTACTAGCTCCTTGAGGGCGACAGATGGCGCTTACACAGTTCCTCTTACATACCTCCAGTCCGTTTTGTGGCTTGTATTATTATTTCTCTCAAATTGAACAAATAATGGAACCGAGAGATATGGCGACGTGCCCAGGATCACACTATTTCGTGAAGCGAGGTTGAGTGTGAGAGTTTGGTGCAGCTTTTCATGTAAGGCTCTGCCCTCTTTTCATGGCACGGTGTGTGTGCTTTGGCAACGCTTTTTGAGTCTGACGCGTATTGGAACGTACATAAACCTCCCAGATTTACTTTTGACTCGGAGCAACATTGCTTTTAAAGTCTGCCTTCAAGGACATAGCTCCTCCCTTGCTATTTTCTTCTCACCTTGCTTCACACTGCATGGCATACCCATTTCCTTTGCATTGTCCTCTGCTGATGCAAACCAAGTTGTTCTCAAGTATGAAGCGCTAAATAAATGTTTGCATTGAGTGCATAGTGTAACAAGTCAGGTCCCGGGCCGAAAGCCAATCACAGCGCGGCCCGGGGAATGACGTCACGGAGGTGTCCTGGGCCGGCAGCCAATCACAGCGAGGTCCGGGACACACGGCAACAAGGGGCGGGACTTAAAAAAAGACAGAGAAACGCCCCCGAATCGCGTTCCAACGGGGAAAGAGTGACTGACAGCCAATCTCTTCCAATGGCTAGCCTCCATTTATGGAGCTAGCCAAAGGAAGACAGAGGCGGGACTAAGCCCCACACTGTAGGACATAAGATTTCGCCTGGGCGGAGCACTAGTGCTCCGGCGAAACCTAAAAATATCTATCTATTAGCCCCCGGGTGGGCCAAGTCCCGGGGCATTGCCAAAAATAAATGCGGGTGCCCCGCAGCCCCGGGGACCGCCACCCCCAGAGCTTCTTTTTAAGATGTTATGGGGGGCCCTCAAAGGCCCCCACACGCCCTGGGGACCGCCACCCCAGGGGCTTTCTGAAATTATTGTGCGTGGGTCACACAGCCCCCCTGCTGCCCCGGGGACCGCCACCCCCGGGGTTTGTTTAAAAAAAACTAAATACCTGTGTGTGTGTGTGGGGGGGGGGGGGCTAAAGCTCAATGCAGTCTCAGCGCTATTTTAGCAACAGAAGGTCTTATTTCAGTTATTGCAAGCACAGAGAGAACCTGGAGCGACCACCACATTATCCAGTGTCAATGTAACTTTTCCAGGATTGAAACTGAAGCTCGTCTTCCTTCTGTCTTGTGAGTCTCAGAAACCTTTACACATTTGTATATGGCTGGGCCTGAATTGGGGTGGTGAAGTGACCTAAAGAACGACAATTCGACCCAGATCTGTGACTGAGGGGGGAGTGTCTGAAAAGTTACAGCGCTCTGTCCATCATCTCCTTGTGTTTGCTCAGATTAGGTGGCCTGTGCATCAAATCTATACCTATGTATAAAACGGAGCAGTTGCGGAATTGCACGATTCCAGTAGCCTTGCATGACACTCATCCTAACAAGAGCACAGGACTGATCAAATGGACCTGACAAATTAAAGGCCAATGTGTAACTGCCAAATCTCAGGGGAGCTAGTGGAAGAGTTAGTCTTCTCCCAGATGTCCAGCTTCATCGAACACAAATCTCCTCTGTGACATATGGTACTCAGGCCAGAGAGGCATGGAATCAGCAATAGCCTCCACGTGGAATAACCTTCAGAACTCTATTAAATTGAGCGTCCCAGCTGTACTACTCCTAGCCCCACTGCCAGCATTCAGCACAGTAGACCACCACCAACCACTGGTACAAAGACTAACCTAGAGAGAAAGAGGAGGTACTGTCCTCGACCGGAATACATACTACCTTACATTTACACCTTTCTGCTCAGTGCATTTACCCCTACGGTAGGTGTTGCTGAAGAATCGACTCCCTCCTCCGCTTTAGTGTATTCCTGTCCCCACTCCCTGACCTAGCCAGTTCCTTCAATCTCACTTTTGTTAACTATGCTGATGAGGCTCGGATCATCTTAAAACTTGAAAACCATTCAGTCTCGTCTTCCATTCTTTTGCTGCATTGGCTCCCTATGGATCGCAGAATTATGTTTGTTATGTTATGTTATATTGACTTTTTGAGCGCACAGCTGCCCCAGCAAAGGGGCGTCCCGGCGCTATATCTGGAAAGAACATAACAAACAAAGCAGAACACAGAAGGAAGCTAATAAGGCAGGGGGAAAAGATACGTTTTCACAGCTTTCCTAAATGCAAAAAGATTATCTAAGGAACGGATGTGAGCAGGAAGTGCATTCCATAGTTTGGAGGCCATCACCATGAACGATCGACCACCCAATCTGCATTTATGGAATCGGGGAACCAGTGCCAGATTTTGGCCAGCAGAACGCAGGCTACGCGAAGGAGTGTAGGGAGTCAAAAGATGCTGAAGGATGGCAGGGGTATCAGATTTCAAAATTTTGAAGGCAAAACATAGCGCCTTAAATTCGATACGTCTGATGATTGGCAGCCAATGAAGTTTGGAAATTGTGTTACGGCCTGAGCAGAAACGCGGGAGGCCCACGAGGGCTCTAGCTGCCGCATTCTGGACCCGTTGGAATCGCAGGACTTCTGCCTGATTAGCACCTAAAAGTAATGCACTGGCATAGTCAAGTCTGGATAATACGCTCGCTTGAACCACCATCTGGCGGGTGGGGGCGTCAAAAAATTTGAGGATGGGCCTCAAGCCGCGTAAAATGCCAAAGCACGTAGATGCCGTCTTTTTGGTGTGGCACGAAAAAGTGAGTTTGGAATCCAGCCACTCATAATCTGCCTCACTCATAATGCCTACTATGGCCTTGGCGCGGTGGGCACTAGGGCCTTATTTCCGCTTTATGCTCCCACAAGGAATCTCAGGTCAGCAAGAAAAAATCTTCTCATTGTCCCGAGGTTTAAAAGGATGAGATGGGGCGGGAGAGCTTTTTCAGCTGCTGCTGCAAACGTGTGGAATTCCCTCTCTGATAAACTCTCGGGTCAACGTTCACATTCACCCTCCCGAAAGACTTCAAAGACCTGGCTGTGCCCTGAGAGGCTGGTTTGAGTGCGACCTCGTTCGCCTGCAGATTGCTCTGTATTCAGCGCCTTGATGCCCTTGGGCTAAGTTAGCGCTTTAAAAGTTGTATATTCATTCATTCAAAACCCACCAGACCTCCCGCCTAAGGGCTGCATTTTTGCCAGCCAACTAATGGATGCTAAAAAATCACTTTGAGCATAACTTTAAAAAAAAGCATTGGCATAGCCAAAAGGTCTCGCCTTTGGGATATTATGAGTGTTTAGCTACGCAACGGTTGATGTTGCACCAAGGATATTGTGCTGCATAATTAAATACTTATAAGGTCCCAAAGGCGAGACCTATTGGCTATGCCAATGCTTGTTTTCTAGGGGAGTACTTTTTCAACTGGGCAGCAAGTGCCTTCAGTGTGCTGGGTCTGAGTTGGTTACTGAGTGCACTCCATACCCCCCCCAGTGGACTACAGTGGTGAGCACCAGCATCAGGTGTTACATATTGGTGACTAACATGCACGCACAAAGGTGTCTAGTCCCACCCTCTACTCTACACCCCATGCTTGTGCACAAAGGTGTCTAGTCCCACCCTCTACTCTACACCCCATGCTTGTGCACAAAGGTGTCTAGTCCCACCCTCTACACTACACCCCATGCTTGTGTACAAAGGTGTCTAGTCCCACCCTCTACACTACACCCCATGCTTGTGCACAAAGCTGCTTGGCACACCTGGCGTTCACTGAGTGGTTCTAACCTCACTCACCTCACCCAACATGTCCAATATGGTCCAGACTTAAAATAATATTTTTTGAACCAAGCATGTCCAGAAACGACGGGAGGAAGCCAGACGAGCCAGTCCAAGTGGGATGGCTCAAAAAGAGAAAAGAATACGTCTGAAAAAGCTCTTTTCCAATGGCTGGCCACCGTTTAGCATAAACGGTGACGCCAGCCAATGGGAAAGAGGGGCGGGGCTTAAAGCCAGATACTGAAGCTCCCTCAAAAACAATAAATCTCGCCGAGCGAGCGGCTCATGTGCGCAGCCACGTCAGCCAAGACCTAAAAACCATAGGTTTCAGGGGTGTTATAGTTAGTTGGACATTTCACTCGTACAAAACCCTAGAAATTCCCCCGTTATAGTTAGTTCAGCTAACTATAACTCGCGCGCTTGCAATGCACTGCTGATGACGTCGCATATTACATCACTCATGACATGGTCAGTGATATCACTGATGCCATCACTCATGACATCCCAAATGACATCACTGATGACATCATCCATGTGATAAATTGATGCATCTTCTCACACCCTAATACAACCTTTGATACACCCACTCTAAATTACAGACTGCCAGTCTCAAAACCATAGACACTCTAACAGCAATAACTACATACACACTCACTGATTCTTAGGTTTACACACAAATCCACTTGCTCACCCATACAGTCACTCATACTTATGGTCACCCAGTACAGGACTATCATATGCACTCATACGCTTATACGCTTATATAAACACTCACACACCACCACTCATCCATAGAGGTACTCACACACCTAGTCAGTCATGGAAATAATTAATCACACTGCTGTTTACTCACCTATAGTTATGCACACACCAGCTCAAACACTCATACAAATACTAGCACATTGTTATGCTCTTATACAATCACTGATACAAGCACACTCTTATCCATACAGCCACTCTCAGAATCACACACTCTACTTATAGCCATTTAGATACTTCAACATACATAAATACCCCCTTTCACATATGTAGTTACTCACACATGTACCACTGAGATATACATTCACTCACTAACACACCTATACACACACTCGCCCATCCATACAGTCCATCACAGATGCACTCTTGAAACTATGCACCCAGTGAATCACCCACTTACACATCTATGCACAGTCACACACACCCCATCCACATAAACACTCAGGTGCCCATACCGTCCCGATCACGCGCTGAATGCTAATTGGCTGTCAAGTGGTTGTCAACATTCGAAACCTGGAAGTGTTGGCAGCCATTTTGTGCCTCGGTAGAAATTAGTGGAACAAGTGTTCAAAACGTGTAAAGGGGGCAGGTTAGAAATATCTTGACCCGCTAGACCTGCTTAGGGGGTCCCACAAGGACCCCTATGGCCCCCCCAAATATTTGTTGTTGTTGAAAAAACAGAAAAATGTGGCTGGGTTAATGGATCCGCCGTAAAAAAATAAAAACGAAGCGCGAGCTCTTGTTTCAAAATTAGGTACCTGGGAGGACCAAATCCTGGGGTCTAAAATATTACATTTGATGGGGGTCCAGAGGGGCCCTGTAGCCCGGGAACCGCCATTCCACGGTGCGATGGGGGGGCTGAAAGGTACTCTTCCCCCCTCGCCCCCCCCCCCCCAGTAGAATACTTGGGTAGGGGGGCTTTAAGGTCTTCTCCAACCCCGGGGAGCGCTATTCTTCGGGGTTTTCAAAAAATGGGTGGGCTCAAAGGTCCGTCTAAGCCCCAGGGATTACCACCCTCGAGGTCTTTTTATATGTTGGGAGGGGGGCCGCATGGTCCCCATTCTGGAGCATTTGAAAGCCTTGGGGAACACCACCCCCTAGGACCGTCTCCTGCTGTGTCTTGGGGTGCCTATCCCCGGGACACTGCTGTTTGTTATGGCAGGGCGGGAGTCGAGGTTCCCGCTCTGTCATAGCAAACTTGAGGGCATATTAACAAGTGCAATTTCGCCGCAATTTTTAAAAAAAGCCAAAATTGCGGTGAAAATTATATCGTCCTATTTACTAGGCGACGCTAAGATGCATTAACGCATGTTAGCAGCCGGTTTGCTAATGGCTCGCCTCGTATCTCCAATAAGTTGCAATGTAGGTATTCCCAGAGGCAAGGTAGGTGTTCCTATGACAATCTAACATGGAAGAGGGAGGTACGACAACATGATTGTATTTACAAGGCGGCCCTGGATTTGAGGGCCGATAGCAAAACTCTTGCTAATTGCAGTTTATGTTGGATCCTAACATCTGTTCTGAAGTAGACTTAAGCATGTTTAATATGCGATGTGGATTGATATGTTAAGTCCACAGTCTTATATTAACAAGCTTTTCTCTTGCGAACAAGAATTATCGCTGTATTTCTTGTGATATTGGGGGCATATTTACAAGGACAGCGTTAAAATTATCGTCGCTTTAGCGTTAGGAAAGTGCCGTTAAAGCGGCCATAATAGGCTTTATAATAGGCTTTTGAGAATAGGTGAGAATTCCAATAGAAGCCCAGGTTTACACCAGAACATTTTAACGCTGTCCTTGTAAATATGCCCATTACAGACTCCTAATTTTACCGTAAAAAAATATCACCTACTACTAATTTTTATTCTTCCTCAGGATCCCATCCCATGGGCAAATATACAACGTTGGAGACTGTGGGTGGAGGCCCAATGTCCCTACGGTCAGAGTCAGCTCCCTGCGTCCTTCGGAAGCCACCATTACTTTTCCACACAGGGACCTGCTAATATGCAGCTCCCTGTGGGGAAAAGCAATCTGCTTTGCATTTTAAAAGAGAGACCAGGTTTTCGTGTTCTCTCTTTCAAAATGCAAACCAAGTTTGCTATGGCAGGGCGAGAGCCTCGGCTCTCACCCTGCCATACCAAACATCAGTGTGGAAAAAATCTTCCGGTAAGACAACAAAGGATTTTGAAGTCCATTATCGCAGTTTTAGCTGCAGTTTGCTGCCGCAAAAGCAGCGATAATTTTAACGCCGTTCCGTCTCTCATTTAAATAGGCACGAAGTATTTAGTGAAGTGCGCACTGTGAATCGTGAAGCATCAGTGTCTGATTGTGATCGATAAAGAATTGCCCATTGTTGAGTACAGAGTAGGCAAATTGTACATGGGGTTTTGTAACGTCAGTGGCTATTCCTCGAGCCCTCTCTTGAGGTTAATTCGAAGAGTTGTGTACTTCTTTTGCTCTTAATGTACACAGTGTTCTGTCATCTCAGTTTGCTTTCCCCCTCCGTCATGTAGAGGATCCTGGGTAAATATAACGGCTTCAGTACTGTAGAAAAGCAGATTTTCTCTAGTTATCATAAATCACTGCTTTGGCGTTAATCGCCTCTGATCTACTCGATTATTAGCTTAATCAAATAAAGAGGCAGGCGCTGGATATCTGGAAAGCGATGAACAGGTTTATTTCTCCGGAGGAGAACGCGTCCATTCGGACAAACGAAATGTCTTCTCGAGGTGCTCTAACTGTACCTCTGTGGCATAGCCTTATATATACAATCTTGACTGTTTATTGCAGGGTAACGCATTCCTGACAGTGGTTTATTACATCCCCGGAATCCCCGCTTCCAACTTGTTCCCACACATACTCAACAGCAAATGTCCCCCACCCTGGTCTCAGCAGGTGATTGTTATTGCGCCGCTGGGCATTCCGGCTGAAGTATGCGGGATCGGTCAGATCTAAGAGGGTTGTGTCATTGATTAATTCCGACCTCTTTGATGGGGAGGGAGTTTCTACTGTACGGGGCAATAAACTGTATCCGCAGAGGCTGGTTATTGCCTTGGACCGGATCGAACAGCCAGGTGCAGGGGAGGAGGTTATCGATGGGCCTGTTCGTGTGAGGGGGATGAAAGGACATGGGCGTTAGGCACGGGAAGTGCTCCGGGGCTGGGTCGTGCCGAGGATGCTTTATGACTCTAGCATATGTGTTGGGGGTTTGCAGGGCGCGGGGGATGCCTGTGAGGTCAGGGTGACGTGCTGGTGATCGGCAACGTACATAATGGCTGCGGTATCTAAAATAGGTGCCGTTTACGTGCATACGATGGCTCTTGTTAGGCAAGATGGCGCCGGGGATTGTCACGTCTGTCGATTTTATTTCAACAGTACAGCCAGCACCTTTGAACTCTACCCCCAAACTGCTTACTGCCTGTTACCATAGAACAGTTCATGGAACACTTAACTGAGCACACAGGTCACAAGCTCACCACACAATGTTGCTAATCCAAACAGCAAGTGTGTTGGACTTTTTTCCATAGGAACCGTAAATTGCAGCTACAGCCTCTGGTAAAGAGTTAGCCTCAGTATTACACTTCTAGTTATAAACATCATTTCTACTTTTGATTTTAAAATCTTCTCTAAGCAGATGATTATCACACTAAATATTAGTCAAATGTTGTCAGAAAAAGAAGACGTATACACTCAGTTTTTTTAAAATTAACTTTTATTAAAACCAATAAATAGAAACATAACTTTAACATACCAGTATATTAAACAAAATGTGAGATGGACTCCAGTGGTAGCAGTAACCGGCAAAACAAAAACAAGCATTGGAAATGCAATAGGTCTCGCATTAGAAAAGTTGGAGCTATTGGTTTTGTAAATGACAACTTTTTTTATGTGTTGGTCTTGAAAATAGCAAAATTAATAGCTTTGTCATTTACAATGCCAATACTTTTAACTTTTTCAAATGGGACACCTATATCATTTGTAATGCAACATGTTTTGTATGTACGTGACTTACATGTATTCATATTACAAATACAAATGGTTTTTAATTTTTTAAAATAATTAATACTTAAATAAAAGTTCTTGTAATTTGTAATAGCAATAGCTTAAACTATTGTAAATAACTTTTGTGAAGAATATGTTCAGTGTATTTTATTGTGACAAATGCAAGAACAGAGGTGAAATATTGATTTTACAAATAACAATGGCTTTTAATTTTTTTTCGAATAATTAATACTTAAATGAAAGTTATTGTAATTTATAAAGGCAGTAGCTTAAAGTAAATCCAAAAATAAAAAACCATAGTGTAATATGGAAACATTTACCGCCGAACTGAGAACAATGTAATGTGAAAGCTCTTCATATTAGTACAACTGCAGACCTTCTAATGTTGATTAAGTGCACTATAAAAAGAAAACTCAAAGGAATAAATCTGTGTCACTCGAGCCCTGCGATGGGGAGAGTGATTTCCATATTTAGAGCATTACATTAATAAATGTAATGCTTTGTCTCTTGTGCCAGAGCTTTGTCTCTTGTGCCCGTTTACACAAGCGATTGAGGCATGGTCTGTGGCAAGCGAAAACAAGGGGGAGGGGCATATCTGTGCCCAAAAAGATGAACCCCAGGACCAAACGCGAGGCCACCCCTTGATAAGCTGAAGGTCTGGGATCATTGGGAGTGTGTGGGGATGATTGCTAAACAGGACGTTCTAAATCCTTGTTTTGAGGTAATGTCTCTGTGCACAAACCAGCCTGCAGGCGCTGCAGCCAGGTCCTCTCCTAAAGTGATTGTAACATGGAATCTATGAAGCAGAGATTTGTTTTATTGTATTTACTGCCCTGGAGAACCGGGTTTACAAAAGGACAACAGAAGAAGAATGCCATAAAACGAGCCAAGCGTGTAATGCCCAGTGGTCCGGCTTGCAGCAGGCTGTGTTTCTCTGCACCACAAAGGAGCCGGCTAATGAGAGGTGCAATGCAGCCTGGAGAAACGCGAGAGACGGCCCGGCGGCCGTCAAAGTGAAAGTAAACAAGTTAAAAAAAATAAAAGTATTTTAACTTGTTCTTAGCTTTGTGCGCAGTGCACAGATATACATTATCCCCTGAGAGGCTGTTTTCCCGAAAGCTGTCTAACACAGATAACGGAGAAACAGTAGCTTTTCGGCAGCTATAGACTGTCCTGCTAATACTGCAAGGCCATTAGAAAGAAAGATGTAAAGCACCCTGTGATGGAACTCATGCTCAGAAAGCAGGCCAATCACTACGGAGAAAGGGATACAGTACGGCAGTCGCCCTCGAGTGTGGGGAACTGGGATGGAGTCTCGGCAATGACGCTGAACATCCTGTGATCCTGGGCAAATCAATTAATGTCCCTGCGCCTTACAAAAATAAATGTGTGTCCTCATGTAATGCAACTGGTGCTCATGTAAAGCGCTCTGATTCCTGATTCCGGTCAAGTTAGCGCTATATGAAACTCTATTAAAACAAGCCAATAAACTACTCCACAGATAAACATGTAGGAAATGATGTCATAGAAATTGCCATAACCAGTCTCAGATTGAGAGTCATTTATTCATTTGTGTTCTTTAATGTGTGCCACACTTCGGGCGGTTGCCGGGGCGTGTCGGGGTTATTGACCAGAGGACCATAGAGAAATGTGGTGAACTTAGGTGTAAATTATTCAGAAGTTACAAACATTTACCAATACATTTTATAGCACACCGAAGTTACAGTGAACGTTTTAAGCGCTGCAGAAAGTGTGTCAAAGGGCATCATTTATTCCTGTTCTTGCACAGGAGAGATAAAGTCAAGACATATTAAGGAAACTAAGATTAAAATTTAGAAAAATGATTTCCTTGTTTCATACAAAGAACTCCAGTCTCATGTTAGTTTGTTAGTTAGTAACGTAGGTGTAGTCTTGAAACTCTCCTAAGATATACCTATGCTTGTTCCTAAATTGCGCCTGCTAAGGGATTCTACTGACTGCTTCTCTCAAGCAGGTTTAGTTTATGACCTTTGTAGCAGGCATATGTGGATGGGGTTCAGCAAAAAGACCCGTATGGATGCTTTCACACGCCGAAGTTTGCATAGTTCACTCGATAAACTAAAAACACCAGTTTAGGACTAATCGATTCAAATATTATTGAAAAACATTTTTTCAGTCACTTACGAATATTTTTCCAATTCACGCTGTTTCTTCCAACTCTCCCCAAATCGAAGGAAAAACTTGCCGCCTTGCTGTAACTGCCTGCATACGTACGTCTAATATTCCAGTTTCAACGTAAAAGTGCAGTGTGAGGTGCACTCAAAAATGTTCAAATTAATCAAAAAAGTTGCACTTGAAAAGACCGCTGTGTAAGGGTTTTACTCGCCACGACCCTGACGCTCACAAGTGAAAGTAGAGAAAACCTGAGTGTGGCAGGTGGTCCATGTAAGTTATTCACTCGTAAATTAATTCTAGAACTCTAGTAAATAAGCGGTAACTGAGTGAGTAAAAAAAAAAGTTGACAGACCCTCACAACAGTGTCTCGTGCCCACTGCAGCCCCACCCGTTGTGAGTCAGTGGGTGGTCAAAACAGGAATCAAGGTTACTGGATTTAGATGGGTCTACTTTCGTGTCACAAAATTTTAGACAACACAAAATATACACAAACTTGGGGCACAGATTACATGAGAAAGTAAACAAAGGAAAAGATGTGAGGACGGGTGAATAACCATGGCAGTAAGCTGAGCGCATCAATACGCCTGCTGCGGGGACGGGTCTGTTATTAAGGTCACAGGGTCTCCGGTAGGACAAAATTGTAATTTCTCCACCAAGTGATGCGCTACATGGATATCACAAATCAGTCATGTCATGAATTCTAAAAACTTGTGTTTTCACTCTGGGCTGACTGCGGGTGACAAGCTTTGGTTAGAAGACCCGCACTTCCTTCTAGGGTGGAAGAGGAGAAGTGCTGCGAGTGCGGGTTGAACAAGACTCTTCATGTTCTATGATACTGTTCCGTTGTACTCTGTGCCCGCCTCTGCTGCAGGGCACACAGGGCTGCAACCTGGGGCGCCGTGAAATTACACTGCGATAAACTTAAGCAGTAGACTCTAAATGCTAATGAGAGACTTCCTTAAACAAGATACAGCCTGGCGCCGTCAAAGTGAAAGTACGGCTGGCAAAAACAAGACAGAGGGAGAGAAGGGGAGGGGGGAGGAGAAATGCGACACGGCGGGCAGGGGAGGGGGCGGAGCGGGGAGAGGGTGTGAAAGCAGCAGGGGCCTGGAGTGCGGCTGAGGGAACTGATGTGCACGCGCTTTTAAGCTCAATGCGCATGCGCATTGAGCTTGAATTTCACGGGCACTGCAAGGAATCGCCACGATTCCTTGCAAGTTGGTTAAAGACTGTTTAAGCCCCCATAGTCTCGCAAGCTCGATGCGCATGCGCATCGAATAGCGAGACCTAATGAAACATACGTCCTTAAAATTAGATCGATGTGATTGAATGAGGTGAGAGATTACATAATTACGAAAGGCAAGATCGTTTTTTTTCACATGCACACTGAGGGTAGTGCACCCCACCCCTCCCACAGAATCCCCCTCAACAGGAGTCTGTAGGGCAGCGCTGCTTGTAGGCTTAGGCCTATCTTGTGGTAAATGTTAGAATTGGGGGTCTCTGGTTGGCGCAGGTAGGTACTTGCGACAAGCAGGGACCCTCTCCTCTCAGGGCAAAGGATTACTCTCAGGAAATAACCCCTGCTCACTCTCTAGGTAGTGTGGCGCAAGCAGTCAAGGCTAATCTTTGGAGCACATACGGTTAAGCATTTGAAGTATCCCCCACAATGATCACTAATCCACCACACAGGGACACAAGACTGTAGTTTTGTTAAAATATCTCTTTTATATAAACTTTCAAGCAGGCTTCAAAATACAGTCATCAGGCTTCAGGATAGGTTCCAGTAATGTTTTAAAAATGCCACAGTTCTTATTTGCAAAATTCAGTTCTTTTAGGCAAGTTCAGTTGTTTTGGTCAAGTTCCTGGAAGGTACGGTGCTTACTAGCGCTTCTGTGCGCTTCGTAGCGCTTTTGTACGTTTCGTACGGCTTTCAGGGAAGAGCCCCACTATACCTCACGCTTCTCGCGTGAGCAAGCGTACGGTGCGGTCGATGTAGGGGAGAGGTACGGGGCGTACAGTTCGCTTGGAAGTAAGCGTACGCTGATTCTGACTTGAGTCGCAGCGCTCGCAGCGTAGGGTCGGTGCGAGGTGTATAGGGAGGAGCGCACAGGTCTCAGCGCACACTGCAGCTTAATACAGTCTCTGGTCCTTACGCGGCGCACAGTTCTTTACCTGGGTTCGTAGATCGGGGCAGACGGCTCTATGCTGATATCCTACGTCGGTATGCCGTCCTGGAGGGCGGGGTGGCGCGGAGGCCACAGGATCACTTCTCCATTGGTTGGCGGTGCTTCGGGGGACACAGGCTCACGAGTGCTGAGTCCTGGGGTCCTGAGGGGGGGGGTCGGTGCTGATGGGGAGTCTCAGTGCGGCTGGGCACACTTTGGCAGGCTCACGGCAGGGATGCGAAGCAGGCAGACGTCCTTCCTTGTGATGCGATCTCTGACGCGGGGGCCACAGCGTCGCAGTACTCGGACCGGACAGGTCCTCTCTTGCTGCGTGAGCTACGGCTCAGCTCTGGGTGGCAGATACGGTGTGCAGGCCAGACGGGGCTGGGCATTACGTTGCGGCTGCAGATTTTGGGCCAGATCACAGGTCACATGGCTCGGCGGGACCAGGGATGCGTAGCTTCCTTAGAGGGCGCGTTTACTCAGCGAACTCAGCTTCTCTTCGTGGGCACTGCAGGACAGGCAACACCATTAGCAGTTCCTCCTTCCGGGTGGGGGGTAGCGCCCAATGTTCCTGGGGCGCTGTTCAGGGGGCAGGCTCACACGCAAGCCCTTGGAGATTGTTCACAGCAGAGGCACAAGTTGAAATTAAAAGTCTTTCTCAGTCTTCTCTCCTTCATGCAGCAAGGTACCCACCACAGGCCAGTCTCTCAGGATTAGAGACAGTAGTCCTCCATGCAGCTTTCCCCGGTCCTTCTCTTCAGGCAGAGTTTCTTCTTGGCGTTAACAGGATCTGATTTCCTAGGAGCAGGACTCCTACTTTTATAGGTGATTTCTTTTGTTCTTGCAGGCCAGGGGGGCCTTTGCCTAATCCAGTCAGTCTCTGAGCACTTTGTTTTGCAGGCTCTGGTCTCTCCTTTCAGTGTACAGGGCAGGGACATCAGACGCTCCGCAGGAGGTGGAGCCAGCATTGAGTTGACAAGTACAGCCAGGAGTACTCTGTTGACAGTCTTCCCTCTTCCTGGGCCAGGTGCCGGGCAGAGTCATCAGTCTGTCCCCAGGGGGCGGAGCCAGCATTGTGGTGGCAGAGCACAGCCCTATTCAGAGTCAAGGAGCACTCCCTCCACCCATCCTGGTGTAATCCCCCTATTCACCACCTGTCATCCCTAGCCCTGTCCCCCACAGAACCCAGACAGCAGATACACATAAGAGCAGAGGCGGGCTGAAATGGTTAGGCAAGCAAATGCTAACTTTCTAAAAGTAGCATATGCAAACACAGGATATTAAAATAAACTTTACTAAAATAAGTATTTTATTATTCTGAGTTCAGGCATACTAAACTTGACTTTCTACCATGTTCCCTGAGCCTGCTGGGATTATAGAGTGTAATAATTCCAGCAGCCCATTCTGGCCTATGAGAAAAGGTAGCCTTACAATAGTGAACAACAACATTGGCTGTAATTCACTATTAGGACATGCCACACATTTTGGGGCGTGTCCTACCTTATGCTTACAATGCACCCTGCCCTTGGGCCTACCATAGGGGTGACTAATGTGAAGTTGAGGGAAGGTTTAGGGGCTGGCAAGTGTGTGTACTTGCGCAGTCAGCATGACAGTACCAGACTGCACGCAGGTCTTGCAATGGCAGACCTTAGACACATTTTACTAGGCCGCTTCTGTGGGTGGCACAACTAGTGCTGCAAGCCCACCAGCAGCATTTGTGTTTACAAGCCCTGGCACTACTGGTGCACTTTACTGGGGACTGACAGTAAACCAAATAAGCCAACCATGGAAACCAATCACATATACACTCTTCATAGGGAGAGCATATGCACTTTAGCACTGGTCAGCAGTGGTAAAGTGCCCAGAGTCATTAAACCAACAAAAACAGGTCAGAGAGAATATTGGAGAAAGGCAAAAAGTTCAGGGATGACCCTGCCAAGAGGGCCAAGTCCAACAGTATGGATGGTATTTAAAATGAGACAGAGATGTGACTAAATGAGGTCAAAGATCACAAATTAATATAACACTTGGCAATATTGCTTATTCGCATGTGTGCAGTGTGCCTGATACATCCCACCCCCATAGGCCCGCGCGGAAGAGGTGTCTGTAGGGAAGTGCCTGCTGGCTCAGATGTAGAGTATGGTCCAGCATGTCTTTAAAATTATTCAGAGATGAGACCGAATTAGGTGAGAGATCACGTCATTATTGCAGGACAATATTGTTTGTTTGCAGCGCGTGTAATTGGAGGCATTGTGTATCTAGGCCGCTCTGCTTACCTTTTGCAAACGCTGCTTTTAGCAGAGCTCACAACTTGAATTCTGCTTAGGATCTATACTGCAGACAGTGTTAAATTCAGCCTTGATTTATTTGTCTGCAGAGTGGACCGCAGCGTTTATTACTTGAAAAGAGAAAGAGAAAACAGTGAGAGAGAGGAGGAGTGAAAAAAAGTGTGAGAGAGAGAGTAATAGATGGAGCAGGAGCTGTAGTGTTGATACTGGAGAAAATCTTCGCAGCTCACCTTTTTGCCTCCGGTGTGTCCAACCATGTGACGGTTCATAGTGCACCCTCAAGTTTAGTGATCTGAAAGATAGTATAGAATTAATAATTGCAGAGTACATACAACTGCACACGTATATTTCTGCGTCATGCCTTTGCACACTCAGGGTACTGTATTAAATCAACTCCCGCTGCAACGAGGTGTGTCTGCGCTCTTTTTTCCCAGAGTACTATACCCATGCATTCCCACTGCATAGCGGTGAGTTCTCATTACTGCGTACCCAGACTGCTGCATTCCATTGACTCACAGTGTCCGGAGGTGAAGGCCCTTTCCTGCGCACCCAGACTGTTGCAACCTATCCACTCCCACTGCCCGGAGGTGATTGTACATTCGTATGCACTCAAGTTGCTGCACACTATCCACTCTCTTCGCCCACAGGTGACTTCTTGTTGCTTCGGAAACAAGCTTCTCTGCTCACCTTGTGCCATTGGCGTGTTTCAAAGAGAGTCCACCACATGTCAAAGCAACCTTATTACACGTTGTTACGATGGCCAAGCATCATCGCTGAATCCTCAAACGTTGAGCTTTGGAGGTGTAGGGGGGAGACGCCAATTTGTGAAAGATAACCATTTAGATAAAAAGGGAGATAAGATTGTGCGTCATTTGTTTATCAAAGGAGAGAGGAAGTGAGAGAGTGACTGAAAAGAATATTCGCAGCTCACCTTTCTGTCACCGGTGTGTCTTCCACCGCGTGCCGGGACATAGTGCACCCTGAAGCTCCACATCTAAAAGATAGTAAAAGAAAGATGTTATGATTGGTAATTGCCACTATCTTAATGTGAAGTAGAATAACATCGCCCTTTCACACACCTTCCCTCCTGCATTAAAAATACAACTATTTGTACGGTTGCAACTTGTTTAATGAGCTTTGATTTATGAACAATTAGTAGAGTAGTAATGTTTTCCATCCGGTTATAGAATAAAAGTGGTGCGCAGTGATACACGTGGTTACAATCATCACGAGCGACGGACATTTGACCGGCTATAAAAAGTTTCCTGCTATAGGGAAAAAAATACAAATGCAATAAGATAGGGTATATAGGACTGGGTATGCCTAAATCGCTGTGTCACCTTTTTGTATCCAGTCTGCTGCACCCCATCTACTCCCTCCGCTGCGCACCTAGGCCTCACTGCTCACCTTTTCGCGGACAGGGCATGTTCTACATCATGCAGTCCCGCTCTGCCACCAAGAAGTACCACTAACTCAGTGACCAAAGAGGCCACGCATGTGGTAAAGGGCCCCCTTGTTCGGTAGTTCGGGCCTACATGAGGTGTCCGAACCACCAGGACGGGCCATCACAGCGCTTGCGATGGGAGCAACTCTAAAATGGCGTAGAGCATGTGCGCCCGGTCTTTTTTATTGGTAGGGTCATGTGTGTTGTGACGCCTGTGCAGGATGGGTATGATGTGGGTGTATACCAGCTGTGTGTGTGTCCGTGTGTGTGTGTGTCCGTGGGTGTGTGTGTCCGTGTCCCGTTCTGACAACTAGACCTGGAACTAAGAAATCACTACAATGGAAATCTTGGCCATGTAGCGTTGTTGTTTTTTCCTGGAAGCGGAGTGGGCTGGCCTGACGTATGCCAGTGCTGCGCGTGGCTCTGAACGATAACTCCGGAGCTATGTGTGTCTGTGTTGTAGTGCTGCCGTCAACCGGGCCTTAAACGTAAATGTGTCATTATGTCTGTAAAGTCCCACAACACGGAAGGTACGGGGAATCACTGATCCTGCATTCATCCACATTTGCACACATAAAAGATGGTGGACATGACGCATTTCTCCGAATATGAATGTTTGTTTTACATTCAGTGGAGTGTTGTAGCTGTAGTAATACATGGCTATGAAAGCTTTAGGTTGCAGTTTTTGGCACATGAAGGGCAGCTAATATATATACATATGTGGTCATTCAGGTATATTGTCGAACTTGGAGCTGGAAATCAGTGTTCGAGCCTCGGAGTCACGTCCACATCCTGTTATTGTACGTAATTTACGCATGCCTGAAAATGTACTGTAAATACGATGCTCATGTAAATTGCTGACATAGTTTTGGGTTGACTTCGCGCTATATAAATAAAATAGCACACACATAAATTTACTATACACTTTGCTTGCAGTATTGTAATGATCCAGTTTCTACGTTCGTAGTTGTATAGTGAGCGATAGAAAGTTATATATTCAAAGTTTTTGTTACTGCCATAGGTAAGATGGTTGCATACACTGTTTACAGCACAATAGAAAGTGGCAGGGCCAAGGTGGGTACGGGCATATGCGTTTGACTCCATTTTATTACATTGCTGTTGGGAACAAGTTGACTAGTAATCGTCATATCATACACAGATATTCCATCATAAACGGTTTGACTTCCGCTGTTCAAAGGTAGGAGCACTATATGTGAAATAATACACAGAAGATTCTTTCGTAAAGGGTTCATGAGTTGTGGTGCACTGAGGTAGTAGGGTTGGTTTGTGTGGAGCCTGTGATGATGCGTGGTCCAGGCAGACCGCACTGGTAAGAATGTCTTTTGACTACTGAATTTTGCATTAATAAGGCCACGTGGCAATTATTTATGGTGCACTGAGTTAGTGGTACGTCTGGTGCTCAGCGTGTGCGCACCCTGCGATGGTGCGTGGTCCGAGCGGGCTGCACTGGAAGCATTGTCTGTTGCCTACTGGACTGCATCATCTGTAATCACGATTGAAATAGTAGTGTAGAACCAAAGCTGAATTCAAGTTGTGAACCCATGCTGTTCTCCGTGTAGATCGAAGGCAGTAGTCGACACAAACCTCAAGAAATACTTTTTGTGACATTTTTTAACAAAATCTGAACACATACAGTACAATTGTCTCTGCATTAAATAAATCAAGGCTGAATTTCCTACTGTCGGTAGTGTAGATGCAAAGCTGAGTTCAAGTTATGATTCCTGCTGTCCGCAGTGTATGTCAAAGGCAGTAGTTGACACAAACATTGAGGAATGCCTTTTGCCACATCCTTTAACAAAATCTGAAGACATATAGTATTCAATTTTATTTAAATGTGTTTTGGAACTCAGTTGATATCCACATATAAACAGAACACAAGAATCAACAAAAGATATAAAGCGAAATGAAAAATAAAGAATCCACAAAATACATTCCATTTGTTTGTTGAAAACATGGGATATCTCCATCCGTCCCAATCAGGCTTTTGCGCTAATTACTCCACCGAATCCGCACTCCTAGGGGTAACTGAGCGACTCCGACACGGTATCGATGGCGGTGAGACCTTTGCGCTGATTCTTCTTGACTTAAGCGCTGCTTTCGATACCGTGTCCCACTCCATCTTATTGGAGTCTCTCGGTTCCCTCGGTGTTGCTGGATCTGCGCTCGCCTGGGTGTCCTCATTTCTTAATGAGCGCACCTTTCAGGTTTTCTCAAACAAAGCTGAATCTGCGATTCATTCCTCTGCCTACGGCGTCCCTCAAGGGTCTATATTGAGCCCTTTGTTGTTCAATATTTACATCAGACCACTTGCTTCCATCGTAGAGGACGCCGGTCTGTCTATATACTCATACGCAGACGACACGCAGATTGTGTTCTCTTTGTCTAGCAGCAGGGCTCAGGACACCTCTGCCCTTAAAATCGGCCTCTCTCGCGTTGCAGCTTGGATGCAAATGCATCTCTTAAAGCTCAACGGAGACAAGACCGAGGTGATCATACTAGGCAAACAAAAAGATCTCTGGGGTCCACGACATTGGCCCAGTGACATGGGTCCTCTGCCTATCCCCGTGCCTGTTGCTCGCAACCTCGGTGTCCTAATCGACGACAAACTCTTGATGAGGCAGCAGGCAACTAAGGTCGCTGCGATCTGCTTTAACACCCTTCGCTGGTTGCAAAAGATCATATGGATGCTGCCTGAGTCCACTCGTAGAACTGTCGTACAGGCCCTTGTGATGTCCCATATCGACTATGGCAATGTGCTTTATCTAGGAGCAGATAAAGCTACAATCAATAAACTCCAGGTTGTACAAAACTCAGCCGCCCGCCTGCTGCGTAATGTCCCAAGGAGAACGTCCGCAATGCAGGCTCTACGTGACCTCCATTGGTTAAAAATCTCGGATCGAGTGGCCTTCAAAACTTTGTGCATCCTCTTTAAAATTCGCCACGGTTCTGCTCCGGCCTACTTGCACAATCTTGCGCAGCCATATCAGCCTGGCCGTCTTTTGAGGTCATCCAACAGTGGCAATCTTGTGATTCCCAGAATCCGACTGGCAAAAATGGGAGGCCGTTCATTCGCATATCTGGGACCCAAGATGTGGAATGCTCTCCCATTGGCGCTTAAAACAGAAACCAGTCTTCTGGCTTTCCGCAAAAAACTGAAGACTCTCCTGTTCTAGGTCCAGATTCCTCCGGTCTAGTGTCTCCCTTCTTGCAATTACTTGTTTTTCTGATTTCTTCTCCAGTCTATCCCTGGCGCCGGGAAACCCACTGCGGGTAGCTGTGCGCAATATAAGTTCAATAAAATAAAATAAATAAAAATACCTATTAATATAATTCTAAAAAGCATTAAAAAAAGTTAAAAATTCTATAACGGAACATTTCATTAGGAGGAATGAAAATGGCATTGAGGAAAGATTTAGCAGAAGAAATACCTAGCTTTAGGCATATTGGTCTCACCCACTTTCGACGGTGGACCATTAGGGCAGGGCATATAAAGAGGATATGGGTGATATCCTGAGTTGAGCTGTCAATGTTACATAGATCACATTTATCGGAGCAACCATGCCATCTAGCCAATAATTTATTTAAAGGGAGAAGGTCATGTCTCAGGAGGAACCAAAAACAGGGCAAGCCATGAGGGAGAATCCAGGATGCATATGGTTGTATTTGTTTGAATAGGTAGGAATTGACAACCTCAGTAACACCTTTCTTTGTAATACGGGCATCTCTATCCCTCTTGAAACTTAACTCCCATGTAGCCCGTTTTAATGACAACTTTAACTGATGAGGAGAAAATGAAAAAAGGATAGATTCTTCCAATTCTAATAATGTAACTGCCTTTCTGAAATTCTTTATAAGTAAAGAATATTCTTTCATAGGCCCCAACAATTCTTTTTTAATGAGGGATCTTAAAGTAGCCGGTTTGCTTTTGGCTAAATAAAAGACCCAACGTATTACTCCTGCTAGAGCCTGAACCCAACTACTTCGTATGCCCAATTCCAGTCTGAGGGATTCCACTGTACAGGCATTATTGACCGACAATAAATGTCGCAAAAGTCTACCCTCGACAGTATCTAAGAAACCCCATTGCCTCAAATTTATTAACTCAATGCCATAAAGCAGGGATGCCTGAATTTTTGCACGAAAAGCCTCCAGCAGATGGATAACATGTCTTCTGCCGGTTGCTTTATAGAGAGCACTCAGTTCATTTCCCTGAGTCATGGCTTTCCTAATGTTGTTGTCTATATGAGCCCTGTCGCTCATGTTACTACATATTATATTCCCAAGAAAAGTATAAAATTTTACAATTTCCAGTTTCTCACTTCCCAAAAACCAAATTACCCAATTTCGTCTTTTTCTTCCCTGTAATGCACATTACCTTGCTTTTAGACATATTAATCTTCAAATAGTGACGCTCAGCGAATAAATGCAAGGCATGCAGACGACTATTAAGACCCTTTGGAGTAAGGTCTAAAAGAAGTATGTCATCTGCATACATTAAACATGCAATCGGTTTATCTCCTAAAGTGGGGGGGATGCCTTCACTCAAGGATAAGGTCTGGGGGAGATCACAAACATAGAGAGAGAACAGCAAGGGGGCCAATAGACAGCCCTGTTTAAGGCCATTGGCAGAAGGAATTACTTGCGATAAGCCTTTCTCCCTACCCAATAATACTCTACACCACGTCTCTGAGTGGAGTTCCTGAACCAAATTCAACAGCCTTACATGCATACCCAAAGAAAGTAATTTCTTCCACAATAGGGGGCGGCCCACTTTATCGAAGGCCGTGGAGAAGTCTATGAAAGCGGCATAGACTCCCCCACCTCTGACCCTGATATATTTGTCCGTTATTACCTGTAGAGCCGATGAATTATCCAGGGTACCGGGGAGCTTTCGAAAACCCGTCTGTTCAAGGGGAAGTATATTTTCTTGGTCCACCCAGTTATTTATTTGCTTCAAAAGGCATCTTGCAAATACTTTGCCGATTTGCATCTAAGAGGGCAATTTGGCGATAGTTTTGGGGAGCATATCGGTCACCCCTTTTGAAAAGAGTCACTAAGATGCTCCCTTTCCACGAGGGAAGAATCTTTCCACTAGAGAAACAACTATTGAACACAGGGCATAACAATTTGCTCCATTTTTCACTGCCTTGCTTTAAAACCGAAATTGGAAGTTCATCCGGCCCCATTGCCCCAGATAAACTCATTTCCTTTATAGCTATTAGAATATCATTTTCAGATAAGAGATCTAAAGACTGACCACTTACAATAAAACCTATAGAGGGCACCACCGCTCCATTATTTGCATATAAGGATGTGACGTAGTCCACCCATTTTTGTTCTTGAATGGGGATAGGAAGCGGTCTTGTTCTTGATCCACACCCCTCACCTATAAGCGACCAGAACTGTCTCATTTGTCCTTTAAAAGCTGCCTCTCTTAATTTTATCCAGATAGTATCCCCCCCTTCTTTCCGTAATTTCACTTTTAACCTTTTCCTCCTTCTTTTTAATAAACTTACTTTGTGTGATCCTTCAACCGATTTACACAAGTATTGTTCCCTCACTAGTTTATTTATCTCGATATTGAGTGAACGCAGGGGACAAGAGGGTGTTATAAAACACCTTTTCTTATTAGGTTTTTTAGCCACCGAGATCACTGACTTCATTAAATCTAGAAAGCACACAATTTCAAAACCTTGCCACATAGCAAGGTCATCAATTGCAGCATCTAGAACACTCTCCAGATCATGTACAGCTTTTGTGTTCCAATAGCATCTTCCTGATTTCGCTCCAAAGCTTACCTGGGCCCTATCAAGAGACCATTGGTCAGATTTCGGAGGATTTATGTTCATAGTGGAAGAAAGTAATTTATGGTCGCTAAAAAACGTTTCAGTAACCCTAAGATCCTTTAGTAGGACAAAAGTGGAATTCTCAACTATCACATAATCTAATATAGATTCTCCCTGGTGAGACTTATGAGTAAAATTTGCAGGGGAATCGAAAGGGAGCCTTCCATTCGCTATAATCCCGTCCATAGCGGACAGTTCTTTAAGAAGTATTTTCCCTCGCTTGTTTGTTTTAATATTCTCAGGAAGGAGGGCTTGGGGGATCTGAAGAGATTCTTCTTTATATTCATCGCGAAACAGACTCATACTTAGATTAGAGATTTTGCAAGTCAAATCCCCTACTAAAATTATATTAGGAGAAGGAGATTTCTCTCTAAGACCTTTTTTAAGGTTATATTAAAACTAACTTCAGGGGGAATATAGGCATTAATCAATACTAGGGGTTTAGATACCACAACATTGTCTTGGCTTAACAGTATTACGGCTTGAAAGAGGTTACAGGGATCCAAATAATGGGAGAAATTCCATTTTATCCGATTGGATAAAAGACATGCAATTCCCCCCCCCCTAGCGAGGCCTCTCCTGGAGGGAACAGCGCGACCCTTCAGAACAAAGTAGTCCCTTTCTATCTGAAGTGTCTCTGAACACCAAGTCTCCTGGAGACAGATCACACTGGCCTTTAGGGACATGAGGAATTGAATTTTTTCCGGACAATTCTTCAGCCCAGCACAATTCCAAGATAACATTATATTGTCGCTAAAGATGAGGATTGGTAGGGTACTTAATGGTCAATTTCTTTGAAAGGACGCCAGGTAACCAGTTCCAGCGAGAGGTTTCATCTTCAACCTTATCCTTAGAAGGGGGAATTGGTAAGTTGGGATAAGATACGAGGCGAAGATCTTTTGATAAACAAATTTTCAAATCATCGAACCTTGCTGCTTCTTCTACATTTTCAGGAGTTACCTGCAATGGAGATAGAGAGGACCCTAGAGGCCTTAAGGATTTAAAGGGTCTAATAGAGGGGAGATTCCCCCAGAAAGTCATAACATCAATTCCTCTACTCTGGAAATCCTCTGACCGTTGTAAGATTAGGTTCACCACTAATTTAGAGTAAAATTTTACCCTTGATAAATTTCCACCCTCTGTGCTCAAGATCCGTACTAAATCTAGATCTGTTGTTAGTAGCAATTTCAAATTTGCTGATTCCTGGAAGTATTTAAGAAGCAATGATCTATTTAAAATACAATCAACATCAAATAGAGGAAAGAAGTCCAGAGTGAGGGTATCAACGCTCTCCTCCATAGAAATTACAGGAGGATTTTGACAAACCACTACTCCCTAGCTTTTAACAGAGTAGAGATTGGCCAGTGGACTTAGGGTGGAGGTTGCATAGCCAATAGGGATGATCTCATTTTTTTGGGGAATTGGATCTAACAGATCCCCTTTAGCCAGAAGGAGCCCACCAGAAGAACAGGGGATTAAAGGTAAAGAAACAGAACCCTGTGCTGCAATAGGGGTAGGGATGTCCTTCGCTATTTTTGCGTCCGCACTTTCATCTTTTTGTGCCAGCGGGGAGGCCTGAAATAATTCTTGATTTGAGACAATTTCCAAATTTTCTTTCCAAAGAATCTTTATCCGTCTATTTTTTTCAATTCTTCTAATTAGTCTCCTCTTTTGTGACCCCTTCTTTTTAATCTTCCCTAAATTCTCCTTTTTCCCATCACCTTCTAGTTCAGAAGCTTCCTTATCACCTACATTATGCTGTTTAATAAAGATCGGAAAAAGTTCCTTATCTTCCTTAGGAACCGTTTCATATAGTTCATTTATTATTGGGGAGGGTACTATATCATCCTTTGACACCATTTCTTGAAAAACCTCTACTACAGGTACTATATCGACTACACAATTAGAAATAGGGGTTTTCAAGCGAAGGACTAATTGTTTGCTATCATTAAGGGAAATATTCGGAAGTCCAATCTTATACCTAGAATTTTCCTGCTCTACAAGATCTTCTCCCTCGGTATCAAAATTTAAGCGGGATTTCTTCTCAATTTTATAATGTAATAGAACCTTCAGAATTTGGGTTACAGTTTCCAATACGCAATCAGAACCCCCAACAAATTTCTCCAATAATGATAAAATAGAAGAGAGCAAATATTCAAGAGAGGATAGACAGTCAGAGACAGGTTTATCCACCCTGGGAGGAGGGATAGCATTAATACCTGTTATATTGAGATTAGAACACGTTGAGATATTTAACTGAGAAATATTCGAGGGAGTACTGCTATAAAGATGGAGAACAGGTGAGACTGGTGTTGTAGGAGTTTTTGAAGGATCCCTAACATTTTCAGTGTCAACTTCAATATATCTCTTACAGAGCTCCAAATCTAGATCAGAAAAAACAGGATCATTATTGTGCACGTCTCTCGGGGGAGAGAGACTTGGATCATATTTTTCAGATGGAGGCTCACTTGTTTTAAGAAAAGAAACATGTTCTAAATCGCCCACCGCATGCATAATAGCTTCAGATGGGATTTGAAGGGGGGCAGTAGGGCAAATATTTTTGTCCTTTGCTTTATGCTGAGGGGGAGACATACAGTTGTTCAAAGAGGCAAAATCTTCTCTTACTACAGCAGCAGTACTTACTCCCTTTTCCACGCTATTCTCATGCCTCAAACCCTCGGTACTCAATCCCAACAGAGGGGGGGGGGGTTTACCGTGTCTTCGTGTGCAGGTTCAACATTTAATGCTCTAATTTTTCCCCGTTCCCAAAGATTAAATAACTGACAGGTACCCTTAACTTGTACAACATGATTAACCTTATTGCGAAGGGGATTCGATTTTGTTTTGGAACACGACCTTCCAACCAAAACTCTTCCAGACCTAAGCTTTTTGGCCGTCATTTCTAATAAGTCTAGGGGAAGCACAAGGGTAACACAGAAACAATAATGTGCGATGAAACAGTCCCAGACCTGTTAATAAACGTTTTAACAAGTACAATACTTTATACGGGGTGGTGGGCACAGCACAGCCTTCTTCAGCCTCTGAGGGCCTCAGAGGGCCCGCCCTTTGCCCGGGCTTAGCCCCGCGCTTTGACACGCGCTCGTCCTGCGTACGCGTCAATTGATGTCAATATATAGCGGGAGGGGGGCGGGAAGAGGACCAGCTGCGGCGAATCTTCAAGCGCAGCGCCCGCTGGGGAAAAAAGTCTTAGCACAGCTCCAGAAATGGTCCGTAACAATGATGGCTTCGAGCGGCTCCCGCGAAGCGGGGGCCGCGAGCAGTTGGTAGAAAGGCAATGAGATCAAAGGCAGCAGATTAGGCAGTGTAGGAAGGGGGAGTCTCTAGTTGGCGCAGTGCAACACTAACGACAAGCAGGGACTCTCTCTTCCTCGTCAGGGCTGAGGGTTACCTTCAAGACAACCTCTGCTTACCCTCTAGGTAGTGTGGCTTAAGCAGTCTTAGGCTAATCTTTGGGGCACATAGGGTTAAACATTTGCAATATTACACCGTCACAACCAACCCACCACACAATGACACCAAACTGTATTTGTAAAAATATATATCTTTATATAGATTTCAAGTAGGCTTGGAAATACAGTTGTCAAACTTTCAATAGCGGTTCCAGGTTACTTGAATTCAGGTTGCCACAGTTCGTTCTTAGCAATAAGCAATCTTTTGGGTCTTCTGCCCAGGTTCGACAAGGTTCAGTGTCTCGTAGCGCCTCAATGCGCTCTCTGCGTGGGCCTCGAGGGCCAGGAGCTGTGCGAGCCTCGGTTTCAGAGGCGGCTCGCGCTGGGAGCAGATAGCGCGGTGCGAGCTTGAGTTGCAGGTCGCTCGCACCGTGAGGATACAACACAGTACCTTTCAAATTCTTGTGGAGCGGGCGGCTTCCAGGGGAGCTGTCCCACGTCGCGTTGCTTTTCCGGGGTCGCTGCTCGCTGCGGCTCTCAGCCGGGCAGGTCACGGGTCATCCGGGGCGGCGGTGCTCTGTGGCGGCAGGGTCCTTTCCTCGTCGTTCGCTCCGACCCTGGAGGCGGCGGCTGTGAGGTGGCGGCCAGTGGCAGTACGGTCCCCAAGTGCAGGACGTACCCAGCCAAGGGCCGGTTGCAGCTGTGCGTTTCACAGCGGAGCTGTCGGGCAGGCTACCGACCAGAGGGTGTTATCACAGGGCAGCTGTCCGTCTTCGCAGGTGGATTGACAGCTCGAAGCGCAGTCAATTCGGGAGCTTGGACCGGACGGGTCCTCCTTCACTTTGCTCTCGGGCTCCCGGGGCAGATGCGGTCACGGGGTTCGGGCCAGCGGCGGCTGGACCTCACGTTGCTCTCGCTGTTGCTTTGGGCCCCGGTCACGGTGTTCGGGGGGGATGTCGATGCCTTGGTTACGGGGAGCGTGGCAGGCTTGCCCAGCGCTCCCAGACCCCTCTGTCAGTACTGCAGCGATAAGCCGCACCTACAGTCGCTTTCTTTAGGATGTAGCGCCCACTGGTCCTGGGGCGCTGGTCAGGGGGCAAGTTCAACAGCAAGCCCTTGGAGATCTTTCAGCAGAGTTTGGCACAAAGTTTCTCAAAGCAAAAGTCTTCTTGTAGTCTTTCCTTTTCCTCTCCTTCTGCAGCAAGGCACCAGACACAGGCAAGAGCCGGCACTCTTCCTTGTCCTTCCAGGTCCTTCTCGTCGGGCAGAGTTCCTTCTGTAGCACAAACAGGATCTAATTTACAAGGAGCAGGGCTCCTACTTTTATACTGCATTTCTTTTGTTCTCGCAGGCCAGGGGGGCCTTTGCATAGCCACTTTCAGTCCTTGAGTACTCTGGTGGGTGTAATCCGGCTTCTGCTTTCAGTGTGAGGGGCAGGCGCATCAGACGCCCCACAGGAGGTGGAGCCAGCATTGTGTGGACCGGGGCAGCCAGAAGTACCTTGTTGATGAGGCTTCGCCCTTCCTGGGCCAGGTGTCGGCTGAGTCATCAGTCGCTCCCCAGGAGGGTGGAGCCAGCATTGTGGTGGCAGAGCACAGCAAGATTCAGAGTCAAGAGCCACTCCTACCTCCCACTAAGGTGTAATCTTCGCATTCACCACCTGTCATCCCCCAGCCCTGTCACTCACACATCCCAGACAGTCAGATACACATACCAGCAGAGGCGGGCTGAAATGGTTAGGCAAGCAAATGCTAACTTTCTAAAAGTAGCATTTGCAAACACAGGATATTAAAATAAACTTTACTAAAAGAAGTATTTTATTATCCTGAGTTCAGGCATACTAAACATGACTCTCTACCGTGCTCCCTGAGCCTGCTGGGATTATAGCGTGTAATAATTCCAGCAGCCCATTCTGGCCTAAAGGAAGCAGGTAGCCTTCAATAGTGAAATACGAATTTAGGTGTAATTCACTACTAGGACATGCCACACACATCAGGGCTCGTCCTACCTTACACCTACAATGCACCCTGCCCGTAGGCCTACCATAGGGGTGACTAATATGCAGTCAAGGGAAGGTTCAGGGGCTGGCGAGTGGGTGCACTTGCCCAGCCGGCATGACAGTACGAGACTGCCCGCGGGGTCTGCGGTGGCAGACCCCAGACACATCTTAAGGCTGCTTCTGTGGGTGGCGCAACCAGCGCTGCAGGCCCACTAGCAGTATCGGCATCTACAAGCCCTGGCACTCCTGGTGCACTTTACTAGGGACTAACAGTAAATCCAATGAACCAATCATGGACATCAATCACATGTACAATTTATCGTAGGGAGCACTTGCACTGCGGCACGGATCGGCCGTGGCGCAGTGCCCTGAGTATCGGAAAACCAGCAAAACATCGGAGGCACACCAGCAAAAAGTGGGAGGGAAACTCACGCCAAGGTGCCAGGTCTAACAGGCAGCAATACCACTTCGTCCTTCCGTGTAAAGGACGAAGTTGCACTAACTATATATCGCGCACCCGCAATCCACTGCTGATGATGTCACATATTACATCATTCATGACATGGTCAGTGACTTCACTGATGACATCTCAAATCATGTGACCATACAATGCATCTCCTCACACTTTAATATAACCTCTGTTACATCCAGTGTAAAATACAGAATATAATTTTTTAAACCATTGACACACCAATACTAGTTACTACATATGCACTCACTGATTCCTACGTCTACACACACATTCACTCATTCACGCATACAATCATTCATACATACAATCACTCATCTTTACAACACTATCATATGCACTCATACACCTATACAGACACTCACACTCTGCCACTCATCCATGGAGTTACTCACACACATAGTCAGTCCTGTAAAGAATCAATCACACTTCCATTTTCTAATCAATACAGTTAAACATAGAGTACCATACATTTTCAAACATATACGAACACATACTTACTCTTATACAATCATTGATACAAGAACACATTGATCTGCACAGAGTCACACATCTCCCAGCCAGCCAAACACACACTCAGTCTCCCATACAAATACTTGGACAATCAATCAATAACCCATATAGTTACTCATATAGCTACTGATCAACACATGCAGCAGTTTACAGAACAACAGACATAATGATGCACAAATTAAGACAGTTTAGTCACTAACCCATGCACTCAGTGAGACACATTTAATCACTCACTCATAGTCAGTCACGCACCTACTAAATCCTTCATCCAGACACTTCTACATCTACTCATTCTTCAATATGTAAAACATATTTAAACTTTACAGAAACATACAGTCACTGGATGATGTCATCAGTGATGTCATCAGTAATGTCAAATGAGATGTCATCAGTGATGTCATTTGAGATGCCATCAGTGATGTCATTTGAGATGTTATCAGTGATGTCATTTGAGATGTCATCAGTGATGTCATTTGAGATGTCATCAGTGATGTCATCAGTGATGTCATTTGAGATGTCATCAGTGATGTCACTGACCATGTCATGAATGATGTAATATGTGACATCATCAGTAGTGGATTACGGGTGCGCGATATATAGTTAGTGCAACTAACTATATATGGAATTTCAATGGTTTTGTGTGAGTAAAATAAGGTTTTGTAAATGCTAATTCCTAACTATATATGGTCTATAAGCCATGGTTTTTTCAGTGAATATATATTATATACACACACACATTTGAATGTTGTTTATTTGACATCTTGGAAAGCCTTTTTGTTAGAGAGTATTGCACAAATAAAACCCCATGCCTTATTCTGAAAATAGTCTGTTTTTTATTTTATAAAAGTGAAATCTCTTTCAGGTGGTGGTGTGTTGTTTTTAATGCTTTGTCGTGTTTGAGCTTCCGTGTGGGAGGACAGTATTTTTCATTATCTGGGAGTGAGAAGCAATACACCAGCTAAAGGATAACGTCCAGTGTAAGGTGACACGTCACCAGGGGTGCCCCTGTAGAAAGGGTAAGTTTCCTACACCACCCCTTCTTGTATTTCAAGACGGAGGAAAAGGTCTGCTGTTGCTGCGACTGGAAGGAAGTAGTCTACCTAACACAGAGCCTGACTCTGCCTAGGACTACAGGGCCATATTTTCTGGAGCTGTGTGTATTAATGTAGATGGATAGAAATTCGAACAAACAAAAACAAACTGTCTTGGTTAATGCAAGACGTAATCTGGGGTCCAATTCTAAAAAAAGTCACATAAGTGACTAATGGAAGGTATATGTCCTTCCGTTGGTGTAGATTTACGACTTTCATGAATTCACAAGAATTTACAGAGGTAGCCCTGGAAATCTTACTCCCAAAAAATGTTTGCGAACTGCATTTTAGCTTCGGCAAATATGCATGTGTGGATCTGCTCATGTGAAAATCTGCTGAGCATTTTCAAGTTCACTTCCCTCCAACTCCTTTATTCCCACCCTTGAAGTTTCACTTCTGCCCTAGTCTTGAGTTAATTTTCAACCTTTTTAAGTGTAGGAAAAGATTAGACAAAGAGCCGTTGAAAACCCTTGAACATGCCGGGTTGTGGGTTTGCACAGACTCAAAAAGGCATTCCAACCCTGGAAGTATCGCTTCCTACTACGTCCAGCCGCAAAGGTACCAAAATCAGGGAATTGTCAGTATTCAAATTCTACTACAATATGAGCGCTGGCATGTATCAGAGCTCTTATATAATGAGATTGTTGCCACAATTTGTCACCGCAGGGCATCTCATGAATGGGACAAGTGGATTTGTTACGGGACAAATAGATTTATCAAGCATCCGGGCCTATGGACAATTAGCTGTTTTTATTAAATTCCACACCCCTGCTAATACCAATCACAAGGCTTGCTCAGCTGTTCCACCTCCACTCATCCCCCCTCTTCCCGTGTCCAATAGGTCCTCCGGGAAACCAGCAACATGCCTCCTAAGTTTGTAAATATATGAGGTTCACCCACGTAGGTCATAGCTGGGGCCTGAGATGGCTGTGAAACCGAGACAATCTAATAGTTCTGAGTTCCTCCCTCCTTGCTTGCTCCTCTTAATAATGTACTGTGAGAGGTGTGGCGCAGCGGCCAGGGCGGCTGACTCCGGAACGCGGGGCTCACCAGTTTGAGCGCCGGCGGCAGCTCAGCACCATGTGACTCTGGGCAATACCTCACTCAATCTCCCGGACGGCTCCAGCGCCTTGAGACACTTAGGGGTGAGTAGTTTGCGCTTTAGAAATACCAGATTTAGATTTTACTGTAGCCCAATTGTTAGACCTAGCATTTTTGCAAGTTTATCCCCAAACTGTTTGCCTTTTGCCTCCTATTGTTCTGACCCTGTTTTTGTTATTGCTGGGACTCTGGGCACTTTATCACTGCTGACCAATGCTAACATGTATATCCTCTCTGTATAACTTGTGATTCTGATTGGTTATCTATGATTGGCATATTTTATGTACTGGTAAATCCCTAGTAAAGTTCACAGGTGTGCTAGGGCCTGTAAATCAAATGCTACTAGTGGGCTTGCAGCAGTGGTTGTACCCCCACACACTAGCAGCCCTATAAATATGTTTCAGACCTTACACTGCAGAGTCTGCACACAGTTTTAACTGTCATGTCGACCTGGCAAGTGCACCCACTTGTCAGGCCCTAACCTTTCCTTATATGTAAGACACCCCTAAGGTAGGCCCAAGGTACTCCCATGGGCAGCTGGCAGTATGTATGTAATATAGGACTTGTACTGGTGTGTGTTACTCCTCCTGACAGTGAAATACTGTGCATTTTGTTTTATACTTTTGAAAGGCTGTCTGTCCCATAGCTTAACATGGGAGCTGCCTGGTAACATTTTGACAAGTGTAACTTCCCATTGGGACCAGATAGAGTAATAGAGTTTAGGTTCTCTGAACTCAGAATTTATTAACACACCTTTTAGTAGAAGTGTTTTTTAACAGGGTTTGAAAATGCCAATTTTTTAAAGTGTGCATTTTCTTGCTTTACCATTCTGTGTCCATTCATCGTCCGTTGGAGTGACGGGAGCTGGGGATGTGCATTCACTAGACAGTCACAAGGGGGAATGGAGGTGTGTCCTTTCTTCCTGGGTTACTCATAGCCAGGCAGAATAGACCTTTCTGTATTTAGAGTGGTAGTAGGAGTGTTTTTACTGGGACCTTAATAGGCTCGCTCTCCTTTGTATAATGCTGTCTCCACCTCCTGCGGTCAAGCTGCACAAGGGAGGACAGAACTGGTTTGGACTGAGCTCAGAGACCCTTGCCTTAAAAAAAAACAAAGAGGAAATGGGTTATAAGTAATGGACCTAAAACCCCAGAACTTTAGATCACTCCTGGAATCAAGAGGGACCCCTGCCAAGGAAGAGCTGTGAGGTGTGCTGCCCCTTTGCTGTGTGTTGCTTTGCTGGGTTGGCCTGCAGTTGCTGCTTCTGTCAAGGAGAGGACAAAGAGTGGACTTTGCTGTGAAAGCTGTAATAATTCTGTCCGTTAGCAGCTGTTTATTTCAACGCAGCACAGCTGTTCAGGAGAAAGTTTTGACGCACTGTCTCGTGCGGCCAAAGAAATCGACGCATCACCAGCCCTCGACATGCCGAGTTCTGTGCACCAATTTCCGAAGTCCAATATCATTTCACCGACCGCAATGCAGGCCCTGCTGCGACTAAAAGAATCGATACATCGTGGAACTGTGGCTGAAGAAATCGCCGAAGTGCCTGTGTGACCACCACCGCATCCACCTCCAGCGCATCCAGATTTCCACGCATCACACTTGTGCGCCACATCAACGCTGGAGCTGCAGTAAGAAATTGACGCATCACCTCCCCTCACAGTAAGAAACTGACGCAACACCTCCCCTGGAGCAAGGAACTGATGCGTCACCTTCCCAAAGCATATGGATCCGACGCATCACCTTTCCTGGAGCTGTTTTTACTTGTGGTTTTGACGCATCCCATGCACTTTGTGCTAAGAGTGACTCATCCATAATTTCTTATGAACAGAACTGTGTTTACCTTGTAAAAATCATGTTTTGATATCTGTATGTTGGGTTTTTGTCGATTTTTAGTCTTGTTTGGTTTAGATAAATCTACTTTAATTTTCTAAACTGGTGTGGTGTCCATTTGCGGTATTTTCACTGTGTTACTGTGGGTTATATACACATTGCCTCTGTAGTTTAGCCTGACTGCTGTGTGTCAAGCTACCAGAGGGTGCGCACAGGTAAACCTAGGTGTGCACTTTACTCATCTTGACTAGAAGAAAGGGTCCCTCCTTGGACAAGGTGCCTACCTCTGCCAACTAGGGACCCCCAGTGCTAACACCGATGTACCATCCCTAAAGTGCAGGGAATCTGAATCATGCTTTGGTTTTCACAGGTGGACGCTAAAGAAATAGACCCCCGTCAGCATACCAGAGGCTCTTGAGGCGCAGGGATCATGCCGGCTGCGGAGGTATGAGGAGTCAAGCGGGGCTGTGCTTCTCCCAGGTGACAAGATGTCAAAGTACTGACAGTGCTCCGATACTGGCGGCTCTGGGAAGTGTGGAGTTGAGCAGGCGTGCTGCTGGGAGAGAGTGCACCCCTTCATTGCCTCAGGCCAGCAGAGCGCTATTGGACAGCCAGCATTACTCCACAGGTGAGCATGGCTGTGGGAACGAGAAGAGCCTGCAGGTATCACATCATATCACATTCGCTGCACGAATCCTGACCAAAACTCCTAAGTTTGCGCCCATTTCCCACATTGTCTACCAACTTCATTGGCTTCCGGTGAGAAAAAGAACTAAGTTTAAGGCATTGTGTATAATCTACAAGGCGTTGAACAGCCAAGGACCTGACTTCTTTAGGGAATCACTGTTGGTTTATGTCCCTAAGAGAGCTTTAAGATCGGCCTCATCTGCTTCCCTTTGTATTCAACGAGTCAGAACAGTTACATGGGGAGACAGACGCTTCTTGGTAGCTGCCTCGAGGCTCTGGAATACCTTGCCCCATCAAATAAAATGCAGCCCGTCACTGATGATCTTTAGAAAGCAAGTGAAGACCTGGCTATTCAGTCAATAAATGCAAAGAAGTTTTCTCGTTATCTGCCTCTCTATCAGTCTAGCGCCGAGACACCACTAGTGGTATTTGTTTGCGCTTTATAAGTTTAAAAAATAAATAAATAAATAAATAAACTGTATGCAGAGGGGCTGGCGGCTATGGGGAAGAGGGGTGTGTCCGCATCAGTCTGCGTCGTTTGATGCACAAGAATGCTTGGTGCTGAGCTTGAATGCAGAGAACGCTGCAGGAGTGCGTTACAATGAAGTCCATGAATCCGTTATGGCGCATGTGTGGTAGTGGTGGGACTGTCATTTTAAGACTACAGTACTAGGTCCTATCCGTTCTATCCACACGATGCTGCTGATCGGACACCCTGTGTGGCCCACTTGCTGACTCTCCATGGATGCCACCCTTCAGGCATTTGCGCCTCGTTGTGTGCCCTGCTGAGATGCACCAGAGGAAACTGATGAAATCATCTGGTGTTGGCACCCCGAGGGGATGGAGCGGCTGATCTCCAATGAGCGCCTCAACACAGCAGGAGTCATTTACACGGGCAGACTTCAAAAGTGGACAGGTGAGAATGAAAGGACGCCCCACCATGCACAGCCTGGGGCCTGATGAAGTTTACTACAGATGACCTGACATCAGCAGCGAGGGGTGCAGATCGAGCAGCAGACATATTGTCTGGATTGGGTAAATACATGGTAGTTTAACAGAAAGGGACCATTTTTCCCTAATGAATATGAATGGGTTTGAAGTATGCTTGAGCAGAACTGGGGACATTTAGAGAAGTGGTCTAGCTTGAAGAATAAGCCTTATGGATCCAGGAATGGCCCACATGGTGGAGACACTTTACGTCCCTCAGACGGAAGGCTGCCCACCCTGGAGTGAAACGGTCTGGTAAGACGCGCAACTATTCACTGAACAAGGGAAGACATGGCAGGTGGAAAGCTAAGGTAGAACCACTTGTAGACAAATTAAAAATGTGATGGCTGCTTCAAACCGTGGATTGACTGTTTCTGAACATCGTTTGAGGAGCCTCTGGTTGGCCCAGAAGACGTGCAGCAGGCGAGCCGAAATATGGTTATTCTTTGCCTTAATGAATGAAGGTTGCAGAAATGCTCAGGATAGATTTACAACTTAAGGCCAATCTAAAACACACAGTTCACAGCTTCATCGTAGGTCTGGTTCTATCCCAAAGGGGGAGGAGCAAGTGTAGGGACTTGAAGGATTCCGTCCAGTTGCTGTTTTGTGAAACTGTGTGTTTTGGCTGCAAGAAGCTGGTCTGGGCATTCACAATTGATCGCGATGGGGGGGGGAGGGAATGTGGGGGTAAGAGTGGGGGACCTATTGGAAGATATCTTTAAATATCCTACCCTCATTGTAAAATGATTGTTTCTACGTGTGACCCAGCTTGCTTTTAGCTCCTAGGGTGTGTTTGAAGGGTTCAGTCCCTCGAGTCATGTAGACAGGGAAGCAAGGTAGCAGTAGCCTAGATCGAGCATCCCGCCCCACCACCTATGCGCCCTCCACGAGTATCTAATCATGCAGTTCACCTATTGGGCACTTCCCAAAAACAATGGCGTCCAGCAGATAACACAGTTCAGCAGTGCCTTCGACGTGTAGAAACAAGATGGCAAAGAATTTGTTAGTGTGTGATGCACCTGCCAGCAGCTGTGAGAGGAGGATTCAGTACTATTAATTCTGGGTCACCTCAAGCAAGCTGGGAAAGCTTGCCTCAGGTGACCCCGAATTAACCAGGGAGCAGAGCAGCTTGTGGACCACGCAGTGGCAGCTGCACTCGAAGATAGCCGCTAGCTCCAGAGCCCCATATGCAGGATGACCTTCTCCAAAATGTTTCGCCCATCCGTGAAGAGCATTGGAGGGTGCAAGACCCTGGAATCACCCAATGGTATTGCACTTAATGAAGCAGTGACAGAGGATGAGCGAGGGTTCAAACACATCCTGTGCTCACTGTTCGAGTGAGAGTTTAGAGATACCCGTTTTGTTATGCACAAGACGCCCTGTGTTGTGAAGAGTCAGATGGAAAAGACTCAATATTCATTCCTATATTCCCAAGACGCCCTGTGTTGGGATTAGTGTGGGTTGGAAGAGGCACTTTGCCCACTTCTTGAATGAGGATTGAAAGATAGACATTTTGAGTTTATAATTTCTTTATTTCATCAATGCTAACTTGCTTTCTTGATGTATTGTTTATTATTTACTAAAGGTGGGAAATATAACTGGTATTTTCTGGTTCACATATTTATCGTCCTTTTAGACGGGTGTGGGGATTGAGCTGAAAGGGCTGAAAGTTTGCAGTTAGGACCGAGGTGGTTGATTGGGTTCAGAAGGGGCAGTTTCTGCAGTCTTTGGCTGTAGTTATTATTGGTGTCAATAGAGTGCAGTTTGTTCAGTGTTTGGCTGTAGTTATAAATGTGTCAATGGGACGCAGTTTGTGCAATCTTTGGCTGTTATTAATGGTGTCAATGGCTGTATGTGCAGTGGTTGGTTGTCATTACTGGTGTCAAAGGGATGTTTGTGGAGTGTTTGGCTGTAGTTATTAATGGTGTCAAATGGCTGTTTGTAGAATGTTTGGCTGTTATTATTGGTGTCAACGGGCTGTTTGTGGAGTGCATGATTGTTATTAATGGTGTCAATGGGCTGTTTGTAGAATGTTTGGCTGTTATTATTGGTGTCAACGAGCTGTTTGTGGAGTGTATGATTGTTATTAATGGTGTCAACGAGCTGTTTCTGGAGTGTTTGGTTGTTATTAATGGTGTGAATTGGTTGTCATTACTGGTGTCAATGGGATGTTTGTAGAGTGTTTGGTTGTCATTACTGGTGTCAATGAGATGTTTGTGGAGTGTTTGGCTGTTAATGGTGTCAACGGGCTGTTTGTAGAACGTTTGGTTGTTGTTGTTATTGGTGTCAACAAGCTGTTTGTGGAGTGTTTGGCTGTAGTTATTAAAGGTGCCAATGGGCTGTTTGTAGAGTGTTTGGCTGTTAATGGTGTCAATGGGCTGTTTGTGGAGTGTTTGGTTGTTAATGGTGTCAATGGGACACTGATGGTGCAGTATTTGGCTGTAGTTATGGCGTCAATGGGATGTTTGTGGAGTGTTTGGCTGTTGTTAATGGTGTCAATGAGCTGTTTATGGAGTGTTTGGTTGTTATTAATGGTGTCAACGAGCTGTTTATGGAGTGTTTGGCTGTTATTAATGGTGTCAATGGGCTGTTTGTAGAGTGTTTGGTTGTTGATAATGATAATGGTGTCTATGGGCTGTTTGTGGAGTGTTTGGTTGTTGTCATTACTAGTGTCAATGGGCTGTTTGTGGAGTGCTTGGTTGTTGTTAATGGTGTCAATGGGACACTGATGGTGCCGTGTTTGGCTGTAATTATGGCGTCAATGGGCTGTTTGTGGAGTGTTTGGTTGTTGTCATTACTGGTGTCAATGGGATGTTTGCGGAGTGTTTGGTTGTTGTTAATGGTGTCTATGGGATGTTTGGCTGTTATTACTTGTGTCAATAGACTGTTTGTGGAGTGGTTGGTTGTTGTTATTGGTGTCAACGGTCAGTTTGTGGAGTGGTTGGCTGTTATTAATGGTGTCAATGGGCTGTTTGTGGAGTGTTTGGTTGTTGTTGTTAATGGTGTCAATGGGCTGTTTGTGGAGCGTTTGGCCATTATTAATGGTGGCAATGGGCTGTTTGGGGAATGTTTGGCTGTAGATATGGTGTCAATGGGCTGTTTGTGGAGTGTTTGGTTGTTAATGGTTTCAATGGGCTGTTTGTGGAGTGTTTGACTGTTATTAATGGTGTCAACGGGCTGTTTGTGGAGTGTTTGGTTGTTGTTAATGGTGTCAATGGGCTGTCTGTGGAGTGCTTGGCTGTTAATGGTTTCAATGGGCTGTTTGTGGAGTGTTTGACTGTTATTAATGGTGTCAACGGGCTGTTTGTGGAGTGTTTGGTTGTTGTTAATGGTGTCAATGGGCTGTTTGTGGAGTCCGATAGTCCAGGTTTGCAGTTATTGATGAATTATAGCGTGTTTGCCGGTGCAAAGCTAGGATTCACGTATGTTTGTCATTGCAGGTTCATGTAACTTTGGACTCCGCGATCTCTTCTCTGCCACAACATGGAACCTTTAAAAGAAAATCGAAAGCGACCCTGTAAGAAAAAAATTAACTGCGACAGGGCTTTGAAGCTGCTGGTTAAAGGTTTGTTTGATTATTTCTAACGTATGTGACTTTTGTTAGGGTGGGCAGCGTTGTGGTCATGGAGGGAGGGGTTGGTGGTGTTGGTGTTTGCGTAGATCTGTGCATTTTGGAAATCCAACAAAGACCTGCCTCCCAAACAGTTGTGCGTAGACTCTTTCTGGTTCACTACAGAATTATTGACAGCGGTGACCATAGGTAACCCCCCCTCCCAAAGCAGGGACGCAGGTCTGAGCAGTGGAACCCTAGAGCTGCTGGTAGATATGACCTTTCTCCCTGGGCTCCCCATGTCTGTCGTCTTTCCCTGGGTCTGTCGCGTCAGAACGGCTCAGGGAACCCCACCCTCCTTAGCATAGAAATGCATATGGCCATTCCACGGAGTCAAAAGCTTTCGCTGCGTCCAATAAGGCCATAGCCGCCGGTAACTCAGGAACCAACTGGTGGAACATGGCGAATATGGTTCTCAGGTTATGCATTGTGGACCGAGTCGGTATAAAACCAGCTTGATCCGGTACAGAGTGCCAGTATCAAGTGGTACCAGACTTTCCAGTGCCCCTCATATAATATCGAGGTGATCTTATAGTACGCCTGTGTTATAATACACCTTAAAGACATATTACGACCCAGGATTGGGCTACCGTTACTTTTATTGAAATAATTTGACCAGGACGCGTGCGGTAGTTTACTTTGCTCTATTTATTATCTTCTTGCCCGAATGTGGAAAATACTTAACTAACTACTGAGTCCAGTTTGATTGGTCTCATCTTGCCATTTATTGTGGTTATCATTTATGGGGGTTACATTTGGATAACTCCACAGTGTTTACATATTAGAACCCATGGTGAGAGACCCCATTTGATACTCATCCAGCTGTACATTATGCGATCCACCCAATCGGGCAACTTGGACTGTGGTTGTTTTTCTGGAGCCTCAAGTTTACTGTATCTTCTACATGAATTGACAATACATGTGCCGCATTAGTCTACTTCATTAGCCTTGAAAAAGTCCGCGTACTAATTCATAGTACGGACGAAACACGTGTCGGCTGTTATTTTATCAATTGGAAAATCACTTTTAAGAATCAATAAAGAAAAAGATGACACAAAATATGAACTTTATTCATCTATTTGTCCTGTACCATATGAGAAGTTGCTGACTTTATTGGGATTTGTTGTTGTCTTGACTTTATACTATATTAGTCCTGTACATATTCACATTGTAGGATTGTGCTCTCCTGACCATTTTTTGCCGATATGTATATTTGTCAATCCTCTGGCTTGACGAGTTGTGCTCCTTCCTGGTAGTGGGGGATATTGGTCCATGTAGCACTCCGTCTTTGATATTTAGAAAGATCCTATTGACTGTCCAGTACTGTTTCTTATTTCACTAATATTAGTGTATGTGCGGTTTTTTCCAATTTTTTGGAAACACCACTACCGATCCTTGTATATATTATTGATCCGGTAGTACCAGGTTTCGCATTTAGGGTTGTAGCCTCAGTGAAATGATTTTTGCGAATATTTTGTCGTCTGTATTTCTTAACGATAGTGATTGGTATGATTCTCCTTATACTGGATCCTTGTCTGGCTTAGGAAGGGTGATCAGCAGTGCCTCTCGTAGTGATGTCGGCAACATGCCTTCTTCATATGCCTCTTCGTACATGGCAGCGAGGTGTGGGATTAATAAGTCTTTATATTCTTTATAAAATCCCCCAGATAACCCATCCATGCCAGGGGCTTTAGCGTTTGGGAGGGAGTTTATTGCTTCTTCTATCTCCTCTTCAGTGATATGGCGACAAATATTCACGGTGTTCGCCGGATAGCCATGCTAAGGCAATATCTTCTAAATATTTGTTAATCTCAGTTATGGATGAGTTTGACCCAGCAGAGTATAAGTGTGCGTAATATTCCGAGAAGCGACATATAATGGAAGGGGTGTCGTATTTAAGTGCAGCCTGCGCGTCTATTATCCGAGCAATGTAGGGCCCTGCTTGTGCGGGATGTATCCTACTGGAGAGAGTGTGTCCCGGACGGCCTCCTTCCCCATATGTGCGTGCAGTGTGCCTTTGTGAGAGATATTTGGTCTCAGTCTCTGGGAACTCATGGTATGCATCTACTTTTTGTCTGATTTTGGTCAATATCTTGGGGTCTAGAGTTTTCATGTGTTCGGTTTCTAGTTTTTTAATATCCTCTTCAACCATGGATAGCTGTCTTTGGATGTCCTTCAATATTCCTGCATCGTTGCCTATGCTGAATCCCCAGATAGTCACTTGGAAGGCTTCCCAAAGCGTCCGGCACTGTCCACTGAGCCTACATTTCTATCAAAATAGTCTGTGATGACACCTTGAGTTAATGTACAGCACAGTGATCTCTTCAAAAGAAATGTAGAACTTAATGCTAGCAACACACAGCTGCGTAGATCTGTGGTTTGTAACATTACCAAGCGGATATGGCTTGTGAAGGCATGAGTGTACCTGAATCTGATCTCTTACTCGTCCTGTTTTGCCAGAGAAGTATAGCCGAGTGTGGTCCCTCATCCTACAGAAGCAGAGCAGTTTAGCTGCATGTGTCCACTTACTAGACCTGTGGGACCGGATTACGGACGGTCAGTGTGGCCACGTACTGATCCTGTGGGAACACAGAAGTATAGCTTAATGGGTCACTCCTTCTGTGCAACTGGAGAATTACAGCTGAATGTGTCACTTACTCATCCTGTGTGACCACAGAGGTATAGTAGAAAGTGGTCCGTTATCCTGTGGGGCTGGAAGAGAATAGCTGAATGTGGTCATTTACTCATCCTATGGGACCAGAAGAAAATAGCTGAATGTGTGGTCACTTATTCCTCTTGTGGAATCAGACTTGTTCACCAGTTCATTTTTTTATTTATTTATTTATTTTTTATCCCACGGGCCACCTTAGACAGGAACCAACCATATGCAACTTGGCCTTAATCCTGCTCCAATAGAAACTGCCCAAACTCCCAGGCTACGTCGGGCCTGAACCGGAACTCCGGCAAACCCAGATTGTGTTCAGTTTATTTGGGCCTCTTCAGTATAGTTCATCTTGAGTCCTGTTACACAGTTGGCACTGGACCTATGTCTGGGGGTGCCCGTTGCACTAATTTTATATTTTATTTATTTACACAGCTGCTGCCCTCAGAAAGGTGCCCTGCTTGTAACAATAAGGAGGTCAGGAGAAAACGAGCAGCTTTGGAAGAGCCATGCTTTGAGTGTCTTTATTTATTTACTTTTTTTAAACCAAGATGTGCTTGATTTGTCAGGTTAGGTGGCAGTAGTTCAGCTGGCAGTAGAGGTAAACAGCCTGTGTTGTGCAATGCCTTATGGGCCATCCAATGGATTGCACATTCGCTTAGGAAGCCAATGCAGGTAAGAGGTGCAGTGACATTTGAGTGACCTAAAGACCATCTAATACTGAGTTAGCGATGCCACAGCAGAGGGCAGTTCCATAGTCCAGCCGGAAGTGATAAGTGCCTGTATGTGGTCTTTCGGGATGACTGAGGACAACTGCAACATTTTTTAAATCCAAAAACCGCTTGAAGTAGCTTGGTGTCCTTGTCTTGTTCTGCTAGAGAAGGATCGATAGGTTCCATAGTGGGAGAAAGCAGAGGCCCTAGGGCAGAGGTCTTCAAACTTTTTGATGCCAAGACCCCCCTGTCAAAAAATGTTAGGGGTAAGGACCCCCTCCGACAAAAAATTCGAGAACTTGGTACTCATCCTCATAGACAACCAAAAGTCCCGCAATCATTTCATGGCGGGGGAAAAGTATTAACCCTGTTTAGCAAATCAAAGGTTTGTGGGTGACTGTGTTTCTGTGTCAGAGGCTTAGTACACATCTCCAATACAAAATCTCCAAAACGAATTGCCCAAAAATGCACAAATGGTTCTGTACTTTATTTTTAAGAAACAAGCAAAACACAATTTGACTCAATTGGATGATAACACCTTTCGGATTCAGTGTGATGGGTGTGCCTGTTTTTCTCCAGAGAGACGGTCAATATGCGTATGTATCCTAGCTACTGCCATCCTCAGGTTGTGCTCCACTTCATGTCTTGAACTTTACTTTGTCTTTAATACTGCCAGTGCTGAGAACCCAATCTCACATAAATATGACGAGCTAAAAGGCAGAAGTGTCTTGACTGCAATTTGACAGGCCGTGTGAGCTATTACCAAGATTCTCATTGCCCTGAACGCACACGTATGAATAGCAATAAGTAACACAGGTGGATGACATGCACCTGCTAACGAGCTGAAACATCTTTGCATTCCATCTTTCTTTGGTCAGTATATTGAGGACTATGAAATTGGATAAGGGTAAACTTGGTTATTTACCATGCAGATCACAGAATTATACTGTATATAGCTAGCTCAGTGGGTTACTGCCTTTGTCACAGAGATATGTTTGTTACTAAGTTAAGATCCTATTGTAGCACAGTGAGCTATGAACTGACAACAAACCACTGCATGCAAGACATAGGTTACAAACTTATAGTTTCCCCCCGTCTTTCATTAGCCTACGGTTGCTAAAAAAGGTGTGTTTGGATGGCATGTGACTCCTACACCTGGTAGTCCTTATTTTCTTATGGAATATTTCCTGTACGTGGGATGTAAAGTCCTCTAACATCTGACATTGGTATGAGCAGGGCTGATTGCAGAGGAAAAAGATGTGGAGGGAAGAATGGGAATTGTTACCGATTTGTGTGATATTGAATAAAAATAAAAATCATGGCTAACAAACATTGTTTTGTTGTGCTGTGGTGTATCTAGATCCGCTAACAGAAAACTCTGATGGATGCACAAGCATAGGATTCAAAGTCACCTTGTTTTGGCTACACGCATACGCCCACAGGCAACACTTTTTGTAAAGGATTCCTAGTTAACCTTTTTGGACAGATTCTTTTTAGAGACCCCACTTTTCTCGCCTCACCGGAGTACTTCCAATAAGGGTTTTGCAATTTGTTTTTGGGGGAGACTGGGAGGGTCTGCTCGGGCAATGGATGGTTGTAAGTCAGATTCCCTCTAAAAGCAGAGTAGGGTAAAGTCCAATCAGATATGCAATATGGTCTCTCATCTGCCGTCCATTCATTATTACTGCCCTTATGTGTTTATGTGCAGAGAAGAATGCTTCAGATTTATTTGGCTGGGGGCACAAGGTCACGTAGATAGCTCTGCTGCTTGAAAAATACTATGACATGCCTGGAGCAAGCTCTACTTTATGAAGGAATTCAGAAGTTTGTTTTTCCTTTTACTATGTGCAGATAATTTGTGGATGCTGTGACAGAATGTACAGTTGTGGAAATAGTTTTTGGCTTACACAGGGCTAACCCCTAAACAATATGAACTGCCACTGGTGAAAAGACAGTCTAACCCACTAGGGAAACCTACCAAAAAACTCTAATAGGCCGATATCTCAGAGTGGAAAGGGTGAGTCATGCCAGATACTACATAGCTCCACTGATGCCAGATAGCGCCTACCTGTATTGGGCTTGCATAGGCACTAGTTTGGTAGCAGGTTATTGGAGTTTTCAGCATGCTCCCTAGAAGAAATGACTACACTTCCAATTATACATCGTGGTTGAGATAACCTTGTGGCAAAATTAGGTGGCTGTCCCTATCCAAGTCAAATAATAAAACCTTGCACTCTGCCATCTACAAATAAGTAAAAAATGCGTCTGAAATGAGCAAAGCAGTGTGCGAACCAGGAATGGGTTTACAGTTATTTGTGTCAACAATGTCCCGTTCGGTAGTGCCCATGGCTGTGTTCTTTACATGTATTTTATATGGCATGTGGAGAGCAACTAACCACTGCTGTTGAGAACTGTTAGTTTTAACGCTTGACGTTGCTTTTAAATATTTATGAAATGTGTGTATTGATACATGTAACTGAGGAGTAAATACAAAAGGCTGCAGATACACTGTTGGGCTCTCATGGAACTTCGGTGAGGTGCACTGAGGGCAAATTAGGTTTATATCATCCCACTATCGCTGTTTACCATATCAAACTGAACATGCAATGTCATGTAGAGCAGCTTGTAACATGGCTGATTCCCGTTTCTTCTTGAAAAGCTATGTGTACATACATTTCAAAATAGTACAGTGTCATCATGCTGATAGGCTCATTCTCATTTTATAAATATTTGTAAAACAGTATATTTTCTAAGCAATAACGGGTAATATTGGCAGTTTAATGAAGGACAACCCTGACAAATCAGCCTGGGAAAGTTCTTTTTTTAAAATCTTCATTAGCATCACTGCCTTTATTTTGATAATATGAAAGTCTGCTGCTTCAGCATGTCTAGTGAAAGTAGGAAAGATGGGCCTTGCAGAAAGGATCACCGATATGGCTTTGATTTAAATTGCTGAAACCGCTTCTGACCGTTTTTTTTTCAGTACACTTGAATGCATGTATGTTTGGCCAGTAAACACTACCTGCCTAGAAATAACATGAAGAGATCAAGATCCTGTCTGACAGCACAAAAACACCCGCCTGCTTCCCACCCCCCCCCCCTCCAAGCCCTGCATTTCACAGAGCACTCGTAGAAAAATGTCTCGAAACATCGCTTTCATGTTTGCAGCAACAAAAACAAGCACTATATTTTCTAAGAGTAGAAAGCAGCGAGGGCCATGAAAAAAACAACTGGATCCAGTGAAAGGCAGCAGTAACGTGTAAAGGCGCTGCTTTACGAAGGTGCTGCTCCATCGTTATGGACAAAGTTTGTGGGCATTTCCTTGCTGCATTCTCTCTGATTGGAGGGCAGGCATTAATGACGTGTTCACACTATGATTGGCCTATTTTGTCCTGTCCTCCAATCAGAGAGCTCCTGAGATGTAATTATTTTGAATCCAAAGCGAAAACGGAAACGTTTTGGATTGTAGGCAGCAGTGAGGCAGGTGAATGTGCGACCCCCTTCCAATGACTCCACGCCCCCCCCTGGGGGTCGCGCCCCACAGATTGAAGACCTATGCCCTAGGGTGTCTGGCCACCAAAGAGAGGACCAAAGGCGGCCTACTTTCTTATGTTATGTGTAAAGCGCTATCACCTGGAGGGTATCCTGCCGCTGAGCAGGCGTGTGTGCGTAGCCCTGCCTGTGGTAGGTTGGTTCATCACCCGGAGGGTATCCTGCCGCTGAGCAGGCGTGTGTGCGTAGCCCTGCCTGTGGTAGGTTGGTTCATCACCCGGAGGGTATCCTGGCGTGAGCAGGCGTGCGTGCTTATCCCTGCCTGTGGTAGGTTGGTTCATCACCCGGAGGGTATCCTGGCGTGAGCAGGCGTGCATGCTTATCCCTGCCTGTGGTAGGTTGGTTCATCACCTGGAGGGTATCCTGGCACTGAGAAGGCGTTTGTGCGTAGCCCTGCCTGTGGTAGGTTGGTTCATCACCCGGAGGGTATCGTGGCGTGAGCAGGCGTGCGTGCTTATCCCTGCCTGTGGTAGGTTGGTTCATCACCCGGAGGGTATCCTGGCGTGAGCAGGCGTGCGTGCTTATCCCTGCCTGTGGTAGGTTGGTTCATCACCTGGAGGGTATCCTGGCACTGAGAAGGCGTTTGTGCGTAGCCCTGCCTGTGGTAGGTTGGTTCATCACCCGGAGGGTATCGTGGCGTGAGCAGGCGTGCGTGCTTATCCCTGCCTGTGGTAGGTTGGTTCATCACCCGGAGGGTATCCTGGCGTGAGCAGGCGTGCGTGCTTATCCCTGCCTGTGGTAGGTTGGTTCATCACCTGGAGGGTATCCTGGCACTGAGCAGGCGTGTGCGTAGCCCTGCCTGTGGTAGGTTGGTTCATCACCTGGAGGGTATCCTGGCGCTGAGCAGGCGCGTGCGTAGCCCTGCCTGTGGTAGGTTGGTTCATCACCTGGAGGGTATCCTGGCGCTGAGCAGGCGCGTGCGTAGCCCTGCCTGTGGTAGGTTGGTTCATCACCCGGAGGGTATCCTGGCGCTGAGCAGGCGCGTGCGTAGCCCTGCCTGTGGTAGGTTGGTTCATCACCCGGAGGGTATCCTGGCGTGAGCAGGCGTGCGTGCTTATCCCTGCCTGTGGTAGGTTGGTTCATCACCCGGAGGGTATCCTGGCGTGAGCAGGCGTGCGTGCTTATCCCTGCCTGTGGTAGGTTGGTTCATCACCTGGAGGGTATCCTGGCACTGAGAAGGCGTTTGTGCATAGCCCTGCCTGTGGTAGGTTGGTTCATCACCCGGAGGGTATCCTGGCGTGAGCAGGCGTGCGTGCTTATCCCTGCCTGTGGTAGGTTGGTTCATCACCCGGAGGGTATCCTGGCGTGAGCAGGCATGCGTGCATAGTCCTGCCTGTGGTAGGTTGGTTCATCACCTGGAGGGTATCCTGGCGCTGAGCAGGCGTGCGTGCTTATCCCTGCCTGTGGTAGGTTGGTTCATCACCTGGAGGGTATCCTGGCGCTGAGCAGGCGCGTGCGTAGCCCTGCCTGTGGTAGGTTGGTTCATCACCCGGAGGGTATCCTGGCGCTGAGCAGGCGCGTGCGTAGCCCTGCCTGTGGTAGGTTGGTTCATCACCCGGAGGGTATCCTGGCGCTGAGCAGGCGTGTGCGTAGCCCTGCCTGTGGTAGGTTGGTTCATCACCCGGAGGGTATCCTGGCGCTGAGCAGGCGTGTGTGCGTAGCCCTGCCTGTGGTAGGTTGGTTCATCACCCGGAGGGTATCCTGGCGCTGAGCAGGTGTGTGCGTAGCCCTGCCTGTGGTAGGTTGGTTCATCACCCGGAGGGTATCCTGGCGCTGAGCAGGTGTGTGCGTAGCCCTGCCTGTGGTAGGTTGGTTCATCACCCGGAGGCTATCCTGGCGCTGAGCAGGCGTGTGCATAGCCCTGCCTGTGGTAGGTTGGTTCATCACCCGGAGGCTATCCTGGCGCTGAGCAGGCGTGTGCATAGCCCTGCCTGTGGTAGGTTGGTTCATCACCCGGAGGCTATCCTGGCGCTGAGCAGGCGTGTGCATAGCCCTGCCTGTGGTAGGTTGGTTCATCACCCGGGGGGTATCCTGGCGCTGAGCAGGCGTGTGCGTAGCCCTGCCTGTGGTAGGTTGGTTCATCACCCGGAGGCTATCCTGGCGCTGAGCAGGCGTGTGCGTAGCCCTGCCTGTGGTAGGTTGGTTCATCACCCGGAGGCTATCCTGGCGCTGAGCAGGCGTGTGCGTAGCCCTGCCTGTGGTAGGTTGGTTCATCACCCGGAGGCTATCCTGGCGCTGAGCAGGCGTGTGTGCGTAGCCCTGCCTGTGGTAGGTTGGTTCATCACCCGGAGGGTATCCTGGCACTGAGCAGGCGTGTGCATAGCCCTGCCTGTGGTAGGTTGGTTCATCACCCGGAGGCTATCCTGGCGCTGAGCAGGCGTGTGCGTAGCCCTGCCTGTGGTAGGTTGGTTCATCACCCGGGGGGTATCCTGGCACTGAGGTGTGTGCGTAGCCCTGCCTGTGGTAGGTTGGTTCATCACCCGGAGGGTATCCTGGCGCTGAGCAGGCGTGTGCGTAGCCCTGCCTGTGGTAGGTTGGTTCATCACCCGGAGGGTATCCTGGCACTGAGCAGGCATGTGCGTAGCACTGCCTGTGGTAGGTTGGTTCATCACCCGGAGGGTATCCTGGCACTGAGCAGGCGTGTGTGCGTAGCCCTGCCTGTGGTAGGTTGGTTCATCACCCGGAGGGTATCCTGGCGCTGAGCAGGCGTGCGGTAGCCCTGTCTATGGTAGGTTGGTTCATCACCCGGAGGGTATCCTGGCGCTGAGCAGGCGTGTGCGTAGCCCTGCCTGTGGTAGGTTGGTTCATCACCCGGAGGGTATCCTGGCGCTGAGCAGGCGTGTGCGTAGCCCTGCCTGTGGTAGGTTGGTTCATCACCCGGAGGGTATCCTGGCACTGAGCAGGCGTGTGTGCTTAGCCCTGCCTGTGGTAGGTTGGTTCATCACCCGGAGGGTATCCTGGCGCTGAGCAGACGTGTGCGTAGCCCTGCCTGTGGTAGGTTGGTTCATCACCCGGAGGGTATCCTGGCACTGAGCAGGCGTGTGCGTAGCCCTGCCTGTGGTAGGTTGGTTCATCACCCGGAGGGTATGCTGGCGCAGTGCAGGCGTGTGCGTAGCTCTGCCTGTGGTAGGTTGGTTCTTCACCCGAAGGGTATCCTGGCACTGAGCAGGCGTGTGTGTGTAGCCCTGCCTGTGGTAGGTTGGTTCATCACCCGGAGGGTATCCTGGCGCTGAGCAGGCGTGTGTGCATAGTCCTGCCTGTGGTAGGTTGGTTCTTCACCCAGGGGGTATCCTGGCACTGAGCAGGCGTGTGTGCTTAGCCCTGCCCGTGTTAGGTTGGTTCATCACCAGGAGGGTATCCTGGCACTGAGCAGGCGTGTGTGCGTAGCCCTGCCTGTGGTAGGTTGGTTCATCACCCGGAGGGTATCCTGGCACTGAGCAGGCGTGTGCGTAGCCCTGCCTGTGGTAGGTTGGTTCTTCACCCGGAGGGTATCCTGGCGCTGAGCAGGCGTGTGCGTAGCCCTGCCTGTGGTAGGTTGGTTCATCACCCGGAGGGTATGCTGGCGCAGAGCAGGCGTGTGCGTAGCCCTGCCTGTGGTAGATTGGTTCATCACCCGAAGGGTATCCTGGCACTGAGCAGGCGTGTGTGTGTAGCCCTGCCTGTGGTAGGTTGGTTCATCACCCGGAGGGTATCCTGGCGCTGAGCAGGCGTGTGTGCATAGTCCTGCCTGTGGTAGGTTGGTTCTTCACCCAGGGGGTATCCTGGCACTGAGCATGCGTGTGTGCTTAGCCCTGCCTGTGGTAGGTTGGTTCATCATCAGGAGGGTATCCTGGCACTGAGCAGGCGTGTGTGCGTAGCCCTGCCTGTGGTAGGTTGGTTCATCACCCGGAGGGTATCCTGGCACTGAGCAGGCGTGTGCGTAGCCCTGCCTGTGGTAGGTTGGTTCATCACCCGGAGGGTATCCTGGCGCTGAGCAGGCGTGTGCGTAGCCCTGCCTGCGGTAGGTTGGTTCATCACCCGGAGGGTATCCTGGCGCTGAGCAGGCGCGTGCGTAGCCCTGCCTGTGGTAGGTTGGTTCATCACCCGGAGGGTATCCTGGCACTGAGCAGGCGTGTGCGTAGCCCTGCCTGTTGTAGGTTGGTTCATCACCCGGAGGGTATCCTGGTGCTGAGCAGGCGTGTGCGTAGCCCTGCCTGTGGTAGGTTGGTTCATCACCCGGAGGGTATGCTGGCGCAGAGCAGGCGTGTGCGTAGCCCTGCCTGTGGTAGGTTGGTTCATCACCGAAGGGTATCCTGGCACTGAGCAGGCGTGTGTGTGTAGCCCTGCCTGTGGTAGGTTGGTTCATCACCCGGAGGGTATCCTGGCGCTGAGCAGGCGTGTGTGCATAGTCCTGCCTGTGGTAGGTTGGTTCATCACCCAGGGGGTATCCTGGCACTGAGCAGGCGTGTGTGCTTAGCCCTGCCTGTGGTAGGTTGGTTCATCACCCGGAGGTTATCCTGGCGCTGAGCAGGCGTGTGTGCGTAGCCCTGCCTGTGGTAGGTTGGTTCATCACCCGGAGGGTATCATGGCGCTGAGCAGGCGTGTGCGTAGCACTGCCTGTGGTAGGTTGGTTCATCACCCGGAGGGTATCCTGGCACTGAGCAGACGTGTGCGTAGCCCTGCCTGTGGTAGGTTGGTTCATCACCCGGATGGTATCCTGGCGCTGAGCAGGGGTGTGCGTAGCCCTGCCTGTGGTAGGTTGGTTCATCATTCGGAGGGTATCCTGGCGCTGAGCAGGCGTGTGCGTAGCCCTGCCTGTGGTAGCTTGGTTCATCACCCGGAGGGTAGCTGGCGCTGAGCAGGCGTGTGCGTAGCCCTGCCTGTGGTAGGTTGGTTCATCACCCGGAGGGTATCCTGGCGCTGAGCAGGCGTGTGCGTAGCCCTGCCTGTGGTAGGTTGGTTCATCACCCGGGGGGGTTTCCTGGCGCTGAGCAGGCATGTGCGTAGCCCTGCCTGTGGTAGGTTGGTTCATCACTGTGAGGGTTTCCCGGCGCTGAGCAGGTGTGTGTGCGTAGCCCTGCCTGTGGTTGGTTGGTTCATCACCCGGAGGGTATCCTGGCGCTGAGCAGGCGTGTGTGCTTAGCCCTGCCTGTGGTAGGTTAGTTCATCACAAGCCCTGCTTGAAGTAGGTTGGTTCATCACCCGGAGGGTATCCTGGCGCTGAGCAGGCGTGTGTGCGTAGCCCTGCCTGTGGTAGGTTGGTCATCACCCGGAGGGTATCCGGGCGCTGAGCAGGCGTGTGCGTAGCCCTGCCTGTGGTAGGTTGGTTCATCACCCGGGGGTATCCTGGCGCTGAGCAGGCGTGTGTGCGTAGCCCTGCCTGTGGTAGGTTGGTTCATCACCCGGAGGGTATCCTGGCGCTGAGCAGGCGTGTGCGTAGCCCTGCCTGTGGTAGGTTGGTTAATCACCCGGAGGGTATCCTGGCGCTGAGCAGACGTGTGCGTAGCCCTGCCTGTGGTAGGTTGGTTCATCACCCAAAGGGTATCCTGGCACTGAGCAGGCGTGTGTGCGTAGCCCTGCCTGTGGTAGGTTGGTTCATCACCCGGAGGGTATCCTGGCGCTGAGCAGGCGTGTGCGTAGCCCTGCCTGTGGTAGGTTGGTTCATCACCCGGAGGGTATTCTGGCGCTGAGCAGGCGTGTTCATAGCCCTGCCTGTGGTAGGTTGGTTCATCACCCGGAGGGTATCCTGGCGCTGAGCAGGCGTGTGCGTAGCCCTGCCTGTGGTAGGTTGGTTCATCACCCGGAGGGTATCCTGGCGCTGAGCAGGCGCGTGCGTAGCCCTGCCTGTGGTAGGTTGGTTCATCACCCAAAGGGTATCCTGGCACTGAGCAGGCGTGTGTGCGTAGCCCTGCCTGTGGTAGGTTGGTTCATCACCCGGAGGGTATCCTGGCGCTGAGCAGGCGCGTGCGTAGCCCTGCCTGTGGTAGGTTGGTTCATCACCCAAAGGGTATCCTGGCGCTGAGCAGGCGTGTGTGCGTAGCCCTGCCTGTGGTAGGTTGGTTCATCACTGTGAGGGTTTCCGGGCGCTGAGCAGGCGTGTGCGTAGCCCTGCCTGTGGTAGGTTGGTTCATCACCCGGAGGGTATCCTGGCGCTGAGCAGGTGCGTGCGTAGCCCTGCCTGTGGTAGGTTGGTTCATCACTGTGAGGGTTTCCCGGCGCTGAGCAGGCGTGTGCGTAGCCCTGCCTCTGGTAGGTTTGTTCATCCCCCGGAGGGTATCCTGGCACTGTGTGCGTAGCCCTGCCTGTGGTAGGTTGGTTCATCACCCGGAGGGTATCCTGGCGCTGAGCAGGCGTGTGCGTAGCCCTGCCTGTGGTAGGTTGGTTCATCACCCGGAGGGTATCCTGGCACTGAGCAGGCGTGTGTGCTTAGCCCTGCCTGTGGTAGGTTGGTTCATCACCCGGAGGGTATCCTGGCGCTGAGCAGACGTGTGCGTAGCCCTGCCTGTGGTAGGTTGGTTCATCACCCGGAGGGTATCCTGGCACTGAGCAGGCGTGTGCGTAGCCCTGCCTGTGGTAGGTTGGTTCATCACCAGGAGGGTATGCTGGCGCAGTGCAGGCGTGTGCGTAGCTCTGCCTGTGGTAGGTTGGTTCTTCACCCGAAGGGTATCCTGGCACTGAGCAGGCGTGTGTGTGTAGCCCTGCCTGTGGTAGGTTGGTTCATCACCCGGAGGGTATCCTGGCGCTGAGCAGGCGTGTGTGCATAGTCCTGCCTGTGGTAGGTTGGTTCTTCACCCAGGGGGTATCCTGGCACTGAGCAGGCGTGTGTGCTTAGCCCTGCCCGTGTTAGGTTGGTTCATCACCAGGAGGGTATCCTGGCACTGAGCAGGCGTGTGTGCGTAGCCCTGCCTGTGGTAGGTTGGTTCATCACCCGGAGGGTATCCTGGCACTGAGCAGGCGTGTGCGTAGCCCTGCCTGTGGTAGGTTGGTTCTTCACCCGGAGGGTATCCTGGCGCTGAGCAGGCGTGTGCGTAGCCCTGCCTGTGGTAGGTTGGTTCATCACCCGGAGGGTATGCTGGCGCAGAGCAGGCGTGTGCGTAGCCCTGCCTGTGGTAGGTTGGTTCATCACCCGAAGGGTATCCTGGCACTGAGCAGGCGTGTGTGTGTAGCCCTGCCTGTGGTAGGTTGGTTCATCACCCGGAGGGTATCCTGGCGCTGAGCAGGCGTGTGTGCATAGTCCTGCCTGTGGTAGGTTGGTTCTTCACCCAGGGGGTATCCTGGCACTGAGCATGCGTGTGTGCTTAGCCCTGCCTGTGGTAGGTTGGTTCATCATCAGGAGGGTATCCTGGCACTGAGCAGGCGTGTGTGCGTAGCCCTGCCTGTGGTAGGTTGGTTCATCACCCGGAGGGTATCCTGGCACTGAGCAGGCGTGTGCGTAGCCCTGCCTGTGGTAGGTTGGTTCATCACCCGGAGGGTATCCTGGCGCTGAGCAGGCGTGTGCGTAGCCCTGCCTGTGGTAGGTTGGTTCATCACCCGGAGGGTATCCTGGCGCTGAGCAGGCGCGTGCGTAGCCCTGCCTGTGGTAGGTTGGTTCATCACCCGGAGGGTATCCTGGCACTGTGTGCGTAGCCCTGCCTGTGGTAGGTTGGTTCATCACCCGGAGGGTATCCTGGCGCTGAGCAGGCACGTGTGTAGCCCTGCCTGTGGTAGGTTGGTTCATCACCCGGAGGGTATCCTGGCGCTGAGCAGGCGCGTGCGTAGCCCTGCCTGTGGTAGGTTGGTTCATCACTGTGAGGGTTTCCCGGCGCTGAGCAGGCGCGTGCGTAGCCCTGCCTGTGGTAGGTTGGTTCATCACCCAGAGGGTATCTTGGCGCTGAGCAGGCGCGTGCGTAGCCCTGCCTGTGGTAGGTTGGTTCATCACCCAGAGGGTATCCTGGCGTGAGCAGGCGTGCGTGCTTATCCCTGCCTGTGGTAGGTTTGTTCATCACCTGGAGGGTATCCTGGCACTGAGAAGGCGTTTGTGCGTAGCCCTGCCTGTGGTAGGTTGGTTCATCACCCGGAGGGTATCGTGGCGTGAGCAGGCGTGCGTGCTTATCCCTGCCTGTGGTAGGTTGGTTCATCACCCGGAGGGTATCCTGGCGTGAGCAGGCGTGCGTGCTTATCCCTGCCTGTGGTAGGTTGGTTCATCACCTGGAGGGTATCCTGGCACTGAGAAGGCGTTAGTGCGTAGCCCTGCCTGTGGTAGGTTGGTTCATCACCTGGAGGGTATCCTGACGCTGAGCAGGCACGTGCGTAGCCCTGCCTGTGGTAGGTTGGTTCATCACCCGGAGGGTATCCTGGCGCTGAGCAGGCGCGTGCGTAGCCCTGCCTGTGGTAGGTTGGTTCATCACCCGGAGGGTATCCTGACGCTGAGCAGGTGCGTGCGTAGCCCTGCCTGTGGTAGGTTGGTTCATCACCCGGAGGGTATCCTGGCGCTGAGCCGGCGCGTGCGTAGCCCTGCCTGTGGTAGGTTGGTTCATCACCCGGAGGGTATCCTGGCGCTGAGCAGGCGTGCGTGCTTATCCCTGCCTGTGGTAGGTTGGTTCATCACCCGGAGGGTATCCTGGCGCTGAGCAGGTGCGTGCGTAGCCCTGCCTGTGGTAGGTTGGTTCATCACCCGGAGGGTATCCTTGCGCTGAGCAGGCGCGTGCGTAGCCCTGCCTGTGGTAGGTTGGTTCATCACCCGGAGGGTATCCTGGCGCTGAGCAGGTGCGTGCGTAGCCCTGCCTGTGGTAGGTTGGTTCATCACCCGGAGGGTATCCTGGCGCTGAGCAGGTGCTTGCGTAGCCCTGCCTGTGGTAGGTTGGTTCATCACCCGGAGGGTATCCTGGCGCTGAGCAGGTGCGTGCGTAGCCCTGCCTGTGGTCGGTTGGTAAATTGAAAATTCAGGTCTTCAGCTTCTTGCGGAATTCCAGAAAAAAGGAGGCGCTCGTGTGTGGAATTGGAGGCAGTTCCACAATCTCGGAGCGATGCAAGAGAGCGCCCGTCCTCCTAATCTGGTTCTGTGTATATGTGGGATGCTAGCAATTAGGAGTCCTGCGGAGCTGAGGTGTCTGGGTGGTTGAGGGAAGGAGATTTGACTGGTAGGTGAGGCCTGAGTTGAGCAGTGCCTTGAATGATGTGTGTGTGTGTGGAGTTTGAAATGAGTGCGTTTGTGTATCAGTAGCCTGTATCATTCCCTGAGGTGTGGTGTGATGCGAGTTCTGTGTGGGAGGTCGAGAATTCGTCTGGCTGCCAAGTTCTGGAGGGTTTTAGTCTTCCAGGGAGTTGTTTGGAGATCTTGTTATAGAGGGTGACAAGGGCTGAGTGAAGGCTTTTCTAGTGATGCTTTGGAGCCATCTGAAGATCTTCCGCTGCATCTTCAGGGTGTGGAAACAGAATGCAGTGACGGTGTTGACTTATGCGGTCATGTCCAGTTTGCTGTTGATGATTATTCGGAGGTTCCTGGTGTGTGTCCGAGTTCGGCCAGCCGACAGTTGGAGACCCCATGGTGAGATGTTGTTGCCGAAGATCACTACTGCTGTCTTGTTGGTGTTGAGACATTTGGCTTTCTTCTAGTTGGCAAACTGGGTCATGCAGGCGCTGAAATTGTTTCTTGTGTTAAAGGTCTTGTCCGAGAGGAAGATTATCAGTGAAGTGTCATCTGCGAACAGGAGGGTGTTGCTCCAGAGGGATCCTGTATGCATTGGAGAGGGTGGGTCTGAGCAATAAGCTTTGAGGCATTCTATAGATGGGTTTACGGGCTTCCAAGGAGTGAAGTGTCAGGCTGATGGCTTGTGTTCTGTCCGACCAAGATGACCCAAGTCTGGTCTTCATTAAGATGGAAATATTTTCTTTCATCCAAGCTGCAATTGGCAACTCTAGTCTGTGTCTCTGGGTAATTTAAATTCCGGAGAAAATGACTGGATGTCGGCTTCAGTTTTAACATTTCATGTGAAGGATCTCACCAGAAGGGCTGTAAACATTAACGAGGGTAGGACTAAGTATTGCGTCAGGTGCAGAACACTGCTCGTGATGGTAGTTGGAGCGGAGCTAAACGGGGCTATTGAGATTTCTTGGTCTCTATTAGAAAGAACTGAGGTAAGCCATTTAAGGGTTTGAAGACCGATCCCAGAGTCAAAAAGCTGTTTGAGCAGTAGAGAATGTGACTGTAAACAACACGAGAGATACCAAGAGTCTGCGTACAGGAACCTATATAGTGTTCAATCTGTAAGACAAAACCAACAGGTTAATGTGTGGGACATAACAATCCTAAAATATATGGATGTAGAACCACAGGAGAAGAGAGAACTAGAAAGACAGCCTAAAGAGTGCTAGAAAAAATCCCCATCAGCCCGCTCAATAGCGGAGCATCGTCATCTGGGTAATATGGTTGAAAATTGTGGTATCCAGTATGCCCTTCCTTAGGAACAACCCAAGGCTAGCAGAACTTGGACCACCATGTTGACCCTAAACCAATAAAGATGATCAAGTGCAGACTGAGAGGGTTAAGTTGCAGTGCTCAAAAAGTTGTGAGAAAAGAAAGGGAAAAAAACTTGTAATCCACGTGTTCTAAAAATACCTATCTTGATGTCATTTGAAAAACTTTATTGGGTCTGACCATCAAGGTGGTATGGTTAAAAGCAGAGTGAAAAATAGCATGCAAGGAATTGCTATTCACCATGAATGTAAATTGGTCGACATGTTTCAGCCTGGATAGGCTTTCTTCAGGACCTATGATGCACTACTGCAACATTTACTTACTGTGTAAAAAAACTACTGAGTTGCTCCAAATCCTCAAAATGAGAAAGTGGTGTGTCTTCTCCCAAATTGTAGGGAGGAATAACCTCACCTCACCTGGCACTGGCTCAGAGTGAAGGAGGCCACGCACTCTCCGTCGTTGCCTCGCTCTGTATCGAGAGCCGAGGGGGAGGTCTCTCGATACAGAGCGAGGCAACGACGGAGAGTGCGTGGCCTCCACACCACTTTCTCATTTTGAGGATTTGGGGCCCTCCTGAGCCCCTGCACTCTTGAGTGTTGGTGTTCAAGGCCCCCCTCCACCCGCAGGTTATACCTGCGCCTCACCCCTGGTGATCCAGTGGACCTTTGACTTCTCTTCCGCTTTTCCTCTTTTTGTGCTCAGTTTTCACTAGTTGTTCGCCCTCATCTGTATTCCAGCCTTTTCACTCTTACATTCTCTTGCCTTCATTTTTTCTTTTTCCCACTTTTTGTGCCCGTTTTCCCCGCTGCTGCTGCCCCTGTGGCCCCCCCCAGCACGACCAGTCCAAGCCAGTTCGCCTCCCAGCTGTCCAGCCCTCCCCGACCCCTACTTAATGGCGGCCGCTACGTGGTTGCGCAGCAGGCATGCCGCTGGCGCGCCAAAGGCAAGCCTGTCTGTGCCCGACCGCGACCAACGCCAGGAACCCTGGACCTCCGCACCGCCAATGCTACGACCCAGTGGCACTCCACGCACTCAACCCAGATCGCAGCAACAACTGCAAGCTAGCATCACCAGCCGACACCCACGGACACACTCTGCAACTCTGGGCAATAGCTTGCTTAATCTCCACTATGGCCCCCCGCGATGGGATGCCTGGTCTTCACCTTGGGGATGCCCAGTAGGGGTTATCTCGCAGGGAAAGCCAGGACGGGTTCCCAAAGCAAGCGCTAAGAGACCTGTCGGTGATTTGGCGCTATATAAATCGAAATTAACATAACATAACATAGCTGCTACTGCTGCCGGCACACCTACAACACCGCCAGGAATACGGACCCAGCACAGCCCGCCCGCAAGAACACTCCTGAACTCCTCACTTCAATTCTCCCCTACCTGCACGCTGACAGGCCTCCTAGTCTACCGGTCTCCTGGGAATGTGGGTGATTTTACATCGTCACTAATGGAAACTACCACCCTGTTGGCTGCGGCTTCATCCAATTTCATTCTGCTGGGAGATCTCAATTGCCATTTTGATGAAGAAACTGACCCTATGGCAACTAATTTGATGAGCGAGTTGAGCGCCCTGCAGATGAAATTGATAAATACTGGGGCCACACATGTTAAAGGTCATCTTCTGGACCCCTTTTTTTCGAACATGACAGGTATATCCGCTATGCCTCCCCTCGCTCTTCCTTGGTCCGACCACTCACTGATCATGGCTAACTGGGAGGTTAAGTGTGATGACACCCTCCCACTCAGGAAATTTAGAATAGACAGGGCATGGTCAAGGCTCTCTGTAGAGACCTGGAATGCCCGTCTGGAGGGCACCCAGCCGGAGAAGGCTTGTGATCCGGTGACAGCAGATGTTACAGTGAGGAACTGGTTGACTAATGCAGTGGACCATGTGCTTCCACTCAAGAAGATGCTTATTAGGGACAAGAGAATGGGGTCTGCCCCTTGGTATACCCCAGAGCTCAGAACCCTGAGACAGAACTGTAAACGCGCGGAGAGACTATGGAGGAGGAGCCCGGAGACAGATAGCAGGGAAAAATATCGCATGGAATTAAGAATATACAAACGTGCTATACGTACTGCTAAGGCCTCCGTCTATGGGGAGAGAGTAAATCACGCTGCGTCCTCATCCAGGGAAGCTTTCCTAGTGATGAAGGAGCTTCTTAAACCGCCTGAGCCTATTCCTGTCTACGATAGACCACAGGAAAAAATGTCTGGAATTAGCCACTTACTTTAAAAACAAAATTGATATCATTATTAGTTCTCTCCCTTCGGTGATGGGAACATCGCCCCCATCTGAGGACTTCAGCATGTCGGAAAATCGACTGACGTCATTTGGCCCTGTATCCTCAGGTGAAGTACTGAAGGTCCTCGGGAGCCTGAAAAGTGGCTCACCTCGGGACCCAGTCCCAATGCGGTACTTAAAGCAGGCCGCCTTGGCGACAGGAGAGCCCTTGACCGATTTGATCAATCTCTCGTTCACTCATGGGACTGTGCCGCCTGATTGGAAAAGTGCGGTCGTCAAAGCGCTTCGGAAGAAGCCTGGCTTGGACCTGCAGAACTTGGCCAATTTCAGGCCCATCTCCTTATTACCAGGAGTTAGTAAGATCGCCGAGAGGTTGGCGAACCATCGGTTATCCAACTTTCTTGAGGAGAATGGCCGGTTGAGGGACTCCCAGACGGGATTTCGACCGGGCCATGGAACTGACACGGCTCTGCTAGCAGTGGTAGAGGAGGCCAGAAGCACTTTGGACACAGGGGGATCAGTGGCAGTGATCCTCCTGGACCTCAGTGCGGCCTTCGATACCGTCAACCATGGGGTGCTGATACAACGTCTAGCTGAGTCGGGTGTCACAGGAGTGGCCCTAGAATGGTTGACCTCCTTTCTGGAGGGGCGTACCTTCGAGGTCTGGGAAGGAAACACAAAATTCCCTCCCCTCCCACTTCACTGCGGGGTGCCCCAGGGCTCAACCCTGAGCCCCACGTTATTTAACGTGTATATGGCACCCCTGGTGTGGTGTCTCAGTTCGGCTTTAAGACCATCAGCTATGCGGATGACACCCAGCTAGTGGTGAGTCTGACACAGCTGGAGAAACAGCCTGAGACGCTCCATTCATGCTTGAGAGAGGTGTTTGATTGGATGTCCAGGTCATCGCTCAAATTGAACGGATCAAAAACTGAGCTGATGATCTTGGGCCAGTCAAGTTTTGCCCTCTCGCCGAGCAGCTGGCCCAACTGCATGGGCACCCCGCCCGACCCAAAGAAAGAGATTAAGAGCCTGGGGGTCTGGCTGGAGCCGGATTTGTCCTTTAGGACACACGCCAAGAAGACCGCTGGCGTGTGCTATGGAATGCTCCGGTCGGCCCGTAAGGTTCTCCCCCTGCTGCCAGACCTCTCCCGGAAGCTGTTAGTCCAAGGCTTAATCATCTCACGCCTGGACTACAGTAATGCGCTCTTTCTCGGAGCGCCAGAGTCAACGTTTAAGATCCTGCAACAAGTGCAGAACGCAGCAGCAAGGCTGCTGCGGAACGTTCCGGCCAGGCAATCAGCCAGGCCTGCTTTAAAAGCACTCCATTGGCTCCCTGTCAGAGAGAGAGTTACCTTTAAGGCCCTTTGCATCGCCCACAAGAGCATACAGGGGAAAGGACCAGCTATTCTGAAGGACATGATTCTGCCCTATAAGCCCACAAGAGCCTTACGCTCTGACAACAAACACCTCCTTCAGACAAAGAGAATCAGGAGAGCCCGTTCAGGTGGCAGGAGTTTTTCTATCCATACAGCGCGCGCCTGGAACTCCCTCCCACTCTCACTGCGCTCCGAACCAAACCTTCTCAGATTCCGGAAACATCTGAAAACGTATCTTTTTCCAGAATAATTGTAGCTCCTCTGTTCTCTATTAGTAGCCTGCTCTTGGTTTCTATAAGCGCTGGGATGCCCCAGGGTAACCGTGCGCGGTACAAAATTCAATAATAATAATAATAATAATAATAACCCAAGACACTGCAATGCATCCTTCTCAATGTCCGATCACTCCACAAACGCACCATCAAAATCTGGGAACTCCTTGACCGCACCGCCCCGGATGTAGCATTCCTCACCGAGACCTGGACCAACACCACCTCCGGACCGATTATCGCCATCGCCATTCCCCAAGGATACAAGATCTCCCCGAAAGACCGCCCCACACGCCCGGGAGGAGGAATCACCATCGTCCACAAATCCACCCTCCGCCTGAGCACACTCCCCAACGAGCCTACAGACCTGATGGAACACCTTCACTTCAAGATACTGGTTATCCCTACCACCACCCTCCGAGGAACCCTCATCTACCGACCCCCTGGGCCCGCGGACCACTCGCCACCTCCATCACAGACATCATCTCCACGCACTCCATCGCATCCACCAACTACACCCTGCTGGGAGTCCTCAAAATCCACCTCGACAACCAACTGAACCCCAAAACCACATCCATCCTGTACAACCTCAACAACATTCATCAGGCCGCACCCTCGACCCTATCTTCACAACATGAAACTCCATCACTTCAGCCACACCACCGAACTCCCATGACAGACCACTGAAGCGTCCATTTCACATCCAGAACACTCACCATTCAGAGACACCAGCATGTGCTCCCACAAAGAAACTGGACCAAAATCACAGACGACCAGCTCACCTCTTCGCTCAGCAACTCCACCCCAACCATCGCGGGAGACAACGACCCCAACACCGCAGCTCGAACTCTGCACAAATGGATCTCCAACAGCGCGAACACCATAGCCCCCTCAAGTTAAACAACAACACTCATGCCAAGAAGCCAGATTGTTTATCACCGAACTTCGAGAATCCATACACACGTGCCGCCGTCTCGAAAAGACCTGGAGGAACTCCAAATCTACAGAGGCCCACAACTAATTCAAAGCCGCCACCAACTCCCACCACCAACTCATCAGAAAAACGAGAAAAATTAAAGAAAAAATCTCCACACGCACAACAGCAAAGAACTCTTCAGCATTATCTAGGAGTTTGCCCAACCCACTAGCGAGTCCACTGACATCCCTCCCTCTCAAGACTTCTGCGACAAATTTAGCACCTTCTTCCACCTCAAAATCAAGTGCATTTATGACCACTTCGACGAAGACAACCAACACACTGAACCCTCACCAGCCAGCCCCGACACCCTGAAGCCAACGATTGACAACTGGACAGCCCTCACCACTGAAGACAATCCATTCAATCCACTCAGTGGTCCCCACGGACCCCTGCCCCCACCACATCTTCAACAGAGCCGCCAACACCATCGCACCCATGCTCCGCCAAACCATCAACCTCTCCCTGACCAAAGCCTCGTTCCCAGACGACTGGAAACACAACGAGATCAACCGCCTCCTGAAGTAGCCCTTGGTGGACCCCATCCACCTCAAAAACTACAGACCCATCTCCCTGCTCCCATTCCCAGCGAAAGTAATTGAGAAAGCCATCAACAGCCAACTCGCCACATTCATCGAAGAGCACAACATCCTCGACTCCTCCCAATCCGGTTTAAAAAATAATCACAGCACAGAAACCGCCCTCTTTGCTGCAACAGATGACATCCGCTCCGTATTGGACAGAGGAGAAACAGTAGCCCTCATCCTCCTCGACCTCTCAGCGGCGTTTGACACAGTCTCTCACCGGACCCTAATACGCAGACTCCACGACGCAGTGATCCGGGACAAGGCCCTCAACTGGATCCACTCCTTCATGTCTGGCAGAACGCAGCGGGTCAGACTCACCTTCCCCCCCCCCTTTCCACTCGCACCCCACACCCACCACCTGCGGAGTCCCCCAGGGGTCCTCCCTCAGCCCCACGCTCTTCAACGTCTACATGGCTCCGCTCGCATCCATCCTCAGAACCTACGGACTCAACATTGTGTCGTATGCAGACGACACCAAACTCATCCTTTCCTTATCCAACAAACACAACACCCAACAGGCTGCCAATCGCTGCTCGCAGCTGACGAACCTACGCCCTTAAAATCAAATGCACTTACAGTCGCGGAGCGGACGCGCTGGTTGAAAGGCAGACACAGTGTAAGCTTGGATAAGAGGAGCGCTTGGGAAAAGGCTCCGTTTTCATTTTTAAAACTCAGTCTATGCACTCTGTGCTTTTAATTCTTTTGCCTTGCCTATTTTCACATATTGCTTTTAAACCACTTTACACGAGCAGATTGTATTGAGCACAAATAATTAGCGTTACCTCTTGTACTTGGGTTCTATGTCCCCGGTCCACCGCCAAAAGTTTGGTTTGTGTGGAGGGACGGGAACCGGGCCTTTAGGAAGTGATTGACAACTTCCGGGCCAGGCTGCCAATCTGCTGCTCGCAGCTGACGAACCTACGCCCTTAAAATCAAATGCCCTTTCAGTCGCGCAGCGGACACTCCCAGCGCCGAAGGCGTGCCAAAGGCAAGCCCGTCCGCAGCCTGATGGGGCCTGGGGCCAGAACCCCTGCCCAAACTCATCTTGGCCCTCTCAAAAATACCCCCGAGAAGCCCTCCCGTCTCTCTGGTCCACCCAGTGCACAGACGATGCTCCCCTTAGTTGTGACCTAAGCCCTTCGCACTGCTCTGGCTTCTTTCTCTCACCTTCCCCATCCAAACTGCACACTAGCATTTCAGATCTTGTACAGGCCTCTCATACCAAGAAAAATGCGACCACATTCTAGGAATTGAACTTCTTCAGCCTAAACTGCAGGTCACTCCCAAGACATAAAAGAGACATCTATGACCTGCTATCTGTCTCTCAACCAGATGCTATCTTCCTCACAGAGACCTGGCTAAGCGATAGTTCTGGTCCGGATATCGCGACAGCACTCCCCCCTAACTATACCTACCGGATGACACTCCGCTCATCTTTTCACTCTCTTCGAACACAAATTCCAACACATCAGTGCTCCGATCTGGACTAACAAACATTGCTGAATGGATGCATGCCAACAAATTAAAACTTAATGGTGGAAAAACCGAACTTCTCATTTTTGGTAACGATAAAACCCTCTGAGGCCCCCACCATTGGCAGTCACAGATGGGTTCACCCACGCTCCCTGAGCAATCTGCCCGCAATCTTGGTGTCCTTGTCGATGACCAACTGACAATGAAACAACAAGTGGTCAAAGTAGGCTCCACCTGCTTTGCCATTCATAAATGGCTTAGGACAATCTTCTGGATGCTCCCTTTGTCCACCCAAAAACCTGTAATCCAAGCCCTGATAACATCCAGATTGGATTGCGGTAATGTTCTGTACTTGGGAGCAAGCAAGGAAGTGCTGCGCAAGCTACAGGTCATACTGAACTCTGCTGCTAGATTAGGTTTCAGAGAGTCAGGATGGGCGGCCGCTCATTCAGTGTGGCTGCGGCCAAGCTTTTGAACTCCCTGCCTCTCTCTCTGAGAAGCCACAGCAACTATCTTCCGTTCAAGAAAGCCCTAAAAACGCACTTATTTCCAAAAAATGCTGTGTAAGTGAATAGTGCTGTCGCTTAAGCTCAAAGCGCCAGGATGCCCTCTGGGTGACAGGTTTGCGCTCTATAAATATACTAAATAAATAAATAAATAAATTACTCTGCAAACTTCCCAATAAAACTGCTAACTCAGCCTCACTACGTGACCTTCACTGGCTCCGAATTGACAGTCATGCCACATTTAAAGCCCTATGCTACATGCATAAAATCAACTCCGGTGTACCACCCCATTATCAAAAGGCCTTAGTGCAACATTATTGCCCCCCCTGCCTTCTTCGATCCTCCAATCAACACAAGTTCCAAGTCCCTAGGATCAGACGAGCCAGAATGGGTGGACACTCCTTTTCCTATCTAGCTCCCTCACTCTGATACTCTCTCCCCAATCACTTACGCACTGAACAACATAAAGACTTAAAAACCTGGCTTTTCAATCAGTAGTCCCCCTACCACTTCTGTTGCCTAGCCTTTCATCCTTCTGTGTTCTCGAACGCCGGGAAACCTCTGGGAAGCTGCGCGCTGTACAAATGTAATAATAATAATAATAACACCACCACCAGACAGAACTTCCAAGAAGGCATGGAAGCCGTTGCCAAATGGATGAAAAATAGCTGCCTACTACTCAACACTGACAAAACGGAAGTACTCATCTTGGGCCCAAACCCCAATACCTGGAACAATACCTAGTGGCACCCCGCCCTCGGAAGCCCGCCCACCCCCACGGACCACGCATGCGACCTTGGAATCATCCTGGACTCAGAGCTCAAAATGGACCGCCAGATTAACTCAGTCGCATCCTCCAGCTGCCAGACCCTCCACCTCTTACCTAAGACCTTCAAATGGATCCCCCTCGAGCACAGAAAGACCGCCACTCACGCCCTCGTCACCAGCAGACTCGACTACGGCAACGCACTCTATACCGGAATTACCAAAAACCTTACCTGCAAGCTACAGAATATCCAGAACGCCGCCGCAAGACTGGTCCTCAACCTTCCAAGACACTGCCACATCTCCCAGCACCTAAGCACACTCCACTGGCTCCCCCATCGAGGCTAGAATCACCTTCAAGATTCTCACCCACGCACACAAGACCCTCCACGACACAGTCCAGCATACCTGAACAGCTGACTCAAATTCCATGCACCCCAAAGGACCCTACGATCAGCCCAGCTCTCCTACGCCGTGGCACCCCACACTAGAAAGACCAGATCGGGAGGCCGCTCCTTCTCCTTCCTCGCCGCCAGAGCCTGGAACGCTCTTCCGCTCCACCTCAGACAAACAACATCTCTCCCCATCTTCACAAAAAACCTCAAAACCTGGCTCTTCAACAGACCCCCTCCTTGATGGACTGTAACCTGTACCCACCCTCCCCCCAGCACCTTGAGACTCACGGGTGAGTAGTCGCGCTTAACAAACTCCTAATTGGTTGACTGATTGTAATTGCATCGCCAGATAGTACAATTCCATATTGGGGACTGTCAGGCCTCCTTTACTGGGGGGCGTGGAGTTTCCATAGCGCTAATCGGGGCCGGCCCTTGTCCCAAATAAGGTTACAGATCAATTGTTTGAGGTTGCGAAATATTCTGGCCGGAACATAGACCAGGAGGTTGGAAAAGTTATACAACAATTTTGGTAATATTACCATCTTGGTCAGTGCGATCTTACCCATCCCATTCAGAGGAAGCGACTTACAGAATTGAATTTGAGCTCTGATGGCCGATATAGCCCTAAACTGGTTTCTCTCCAGAATATCAGTGGGGTTCCGGTATATGAAGGTATATAGGTATCGGAACATAGATGGGTGCCAGCGGAGAGAAGAATTGTTCATTGATTTCGTCACAAAAGGGCTACAGACCCGATTTTGTCCAGTTTACCTGGAGACCTGATATCCTTTCAAAGTCCTGAAGTGTATCCGCTATTGTAGTGGGGATATCGTGTAGGTGCTTTAGGTTCAATAGCAGATCATCGGCATATAATCAAACGGTATGTATGCCGTCTCCCAGACGCGTGCCCCAGTATGCCCGTTCCCTGCGGAGTCGTGCCGTTGGCAGTTCCATGGCGAGTGAGAAAAGCAGTGGTGACAGGGGCAGCTCTGTATTCGACCTCTATTCACCCATATGTTGTTTGATTTCAGTCGACCCATCCGAACTGTAACTGAGGACCGCATATATATTAGTTGGACCATATGTAGAAATGCGTCTCCTAACCCGTATCCCCGCAACACTTCGAAGAGATATGGTCACTCTAAGGAGTCAAAGGCTTTCTCCAGATCCAAGACCAGGCAACCAGAGCTGGGCCAAATGTCTGCCGCATACTGCTGAACCCTGTAAAGCCTACGGAACCCATACCAGTGGGGCCAAGCGCGCTGCTATAATGGATGCTAGGACCTTGCAGTCTGTGTTAAGTAGCGCCAGTGGTCTGCATGAGCCTAGCACTTCCGGGTCTATGCCTGGGTTCAGGGAGGGAGATCGGTAGTGCTTCATTCTGTGTGTCAGAGAGGTTGGAGTCCTCTATTGAGGCTTCATAGACCTTCTTGAGTTGGGGCGCTAATACCTCTACATAGGCCATGTAAAATTCTGCTGGTAAGCCTCTCTGGCCCGGAGTTTTGCCGTTTGCCAATGAACGTATGCTCGTCCTAATTTCATTTAATAAAATTGGGTCATCTAGGTCGAGCTGTTGCTCAGGCGTAATTTGTGGCAGGGCAATGTCTTCTAGATACCCGTGGATATCGTCCATTGTGGCTAAAGTGTGAGACTTGTAGATGCAGTATAGTGAGCTGTGAATTCCCGGTGTATGTCTTGTCGTGAGTATATTGTAGCACCCTGCATAGAACGGAGGGAAGTGACGTCTTGTCGGATCAGCCAAGTTAAGAGCCTGCCAGCCTTGTCGCCTGAGTGATGTGTACGCGCTGAATGGGCTGCATAGTTTAAGCATCTGAGTCTTTCTTGCAATCTGGCATGTTCCTCTCTATTGTGAGTTAACCTCCTATCTGAGCCCTCAACCCCCCCTCTCTCATGGGACGCCGATTTCCTTTCTAAAGCTGTGAGGTCTGTCTCCAACTGTTTGCGCATGCGGGCCTCTGTGCCCAGGCAGTGCCTTCTGGTGATTACCTTAAAGGCGTCCCGTCCCATTCTATCAATGGTGATGAAGCAGTGTCTGTATTGTCCTCAAAGTATTGTGCTACAGCTGTTTCCAATGACTCCCGGAATGTCTCATCTAACTGTGTCTGGTTGTAGGTGCCATCTCGGAACTGGTGGTATGTCACTAATCCATTTTAGTTGTAGCGTGTGTGGATTATGGTCTTGAGTGAGTCCTCCCAAGGTATTGGGGTTCCGCAAAAGTTGTTAAAAGGTCATCAGATATCATTATTCGGTCAAGGTGAACATGCAACCCGTGTGCCCTGGAAAAAAATGAGTATACCCTATCACGTGGGTTCCTGTGCCTCCACGCTCCCTTAAGTCCCATTGTGTAGCACCAAGGTTTCTGACCTTGGCAACCGGAGTGGGAGGGGAACCCATTTCAATGGGCCACCAAATGGAAGACCATTCCGGTGAAAGGTTGCCAAAGGTCATCACCTCGGTCTTGTCCGAATTTAATTTCAAGCAGTTACTTGACATCCATGAGCTAATGGCCGACATCCCCTCCTGGAATCTTGCAGCAACGGCTGGTCCATCCTTATGTACCGACAACACCAATTGGGTGTCATCCGCATAGGTGGTTAAGTGCAGCCTGTGTGCTTTTATGACCCTCGCCAAATCCGCCACATATATATTAAATAATGTGGGGCTTAGCTAGGATCCCCGGGGCACCCTGCATGGAAGAGTGAAGGTAGGTGAGTAGAAAGTGCCCAGTTTCACCGCCTGCATCAACCGTTCCCCCCAACAGCCCAGAACTGGAGCACCAGGAAGGCCACAGCTACGCATGGGACTCCAATAAAGCAATATACATTACAGAGAGCATGCCAAGCTCAAAGTCAACGTTCAGTGTTCAGACGCCGGAGACCTCAAATCCGCCACTTCTCCAGGGGCAGAATGTTGCAGCGATCTGGACCACCAGTTTCCTTCCCAGTGGGAGCCCCGAGAAGCTCCAGGAGCGGTATCCCCAGTCGGGACATCATCCCCCAATCTAGGCGGCGTATGCGGCCGCACTCGCACCGACTCGTCGGTCCACTGGAACACCTCCTCCGGGGTATCAAAGAAGTGTGTGCGTGACTGGAATACCACTCGCAGACGTGCCGGGAAGAGGAGGGCATAGGGGAGCTTGAGCTTCCGAAGACGGGCCTTAGCTGCCTGGAAGAACTGGCGCTGCTGCTGGACCAGTAGCGTATAGTCCGGGCAAATCATAATGCGGACATTTTAGAAGAGGAGTGGCTCCCGAAGCCTAGCCTGTTACAATATGACATCGCGGTCGTGATAATTCAATAACTTTGCAATGACCGGTCGTGGACGGGCCCCTTCCGGTGGTTTCTGGACAAGAGCCCGGTGAGCCCGCTCTACCACAAAGCAACGATACACTGTGTCAGGGGGTAGCCAGGATTCCAGCCAGCGGGTCAGAAATGTCCCCATATCACCTTTCTCACAGCCCTCGGGAAAACCTACAAAGTGTAGATTATTGCGCCGTGCGCGTCCTTCAGCATCCTCAACACGCTTGGCCAGACCCCTCTGTATCCTGTCCATCTGGGCTACTTGCTGTTTCAGGGCTGCAACATCGTCCTCAACTCCCGAAATTCTCCCCTCCGCCTCTGTGATTCGGGAGACAGCGTTACGCAGATCCTGTCTCAGGAGCGAGACATCGGCCCCCACCGCTCCAATTTCAGCTCTGAGCGTATCTCGGGACTGCGTGATCGCTGCCATTAGGGCCGCATTGTCCGGTCCAGGCTCCTGCCGTCCTCCGGACGACCCAGCTCCCCCGCCGGGCTCAGTGTACTTCTCAATGTTATGTTATGTTATGTTATGTTATTTGTCTTTTTGTATAGCGCAACGGTTACTCAAAAAGAGTGTCCCGGCGCTTTAGGTAAGGCAGACAGATTTCGGAATAACACAACACAGATAAAAGAGGGGAGGCATCAACAGAAAAAAACAGAGCTACGGGCAGACCTATTGAGAGAACAACCAGGTTTTGAGACCTCTTCTAAAATCCAGGAGGGTAGTCGCCCCCCGCAAAGAGAGCGGTAAAGAATTCCACATCTGTGGAGCCAGAAGACTGAAGGAGCGACCCCCTAGGCGGGCCCTCTTCACGCGCGGAACAGCCGCCAAAAGTAGAGATTCCGACCTCAAGGAGCGGGTAGGAAGGTAAAAGGTCAGTCTCTTTTGGAGATGTTTAGCTCCCACAGCATGGAGCGCTTTATAGGCAAGGGTCAGAGCCTTAAAGGCAATCCGTTTGCGGATGGGTAGCCAGTGTAGCGTCACCAACAACCCGGAGACGCTGGTACGTCTACTAAGGCCAAAGATGGCCCTGGCCGCCGCGTTCTGTACAACTTGCAGCCTCTGCAGCAGATACTCTGGCAGGCCCAGGTAAAGAATGTTGGCATAATCCAACCTGGAGCCTATCAGGGCCTGCACTGTCAACCTCTTGTGCTCCTCGGACAAGAGAGGCAGAAACTTCCGCAACATTTTTAAAAGGCCGAAGCAGGTACCGGTTACCCCCAGAATCTGGGCTTTCATCGTCAGCCCCTTGTCCATCTTCACCCCCAAATTTTTGGCCATGGGCGAAGAGCCGGACGGAGGGAACATGTCGATGGGCCACCAGGCCTGTCAGCAGGGCTCCGTATCGCACCCGAAGAAGAGTACCTCTGATTTGTCGGAATTGCACTTGAGGCTGTGCAGTTGGAACCATGCGAACACAGCCCCAAGGCAATTCTGGATACTCTCCCCGTCAAAGTCAGCCCCCCTCTCACAGGAGAAGAGGAGCTGGGTGTCGTCGGCATACGACACGATCCGGGCACCAAATGACTCCACCACCGCCGCCAAAGGGGTCATGTAGATATTAAAAAGGGTCGGGCTCAATATAGAGCCCTGAGGGACCCCGACTCCCAGAGGCGGCATTACAGCGTTGTCAGGTGGTGTCCAGATCGTTTGCCGGCGGCCGGCCAGAAAGGAAGAAAACCATTTGAGCACCGTCCCCCGCAGGCCAATCTCAGAGAGTCTTGCGAGCAGGCCCTCATGGGGGACGGTGTCAAAAGCCGCTGACAAGTCCAACAACACCAGCATGACTTTGCCCCCGGAATCCAGCACCCCTTTAATGGTTTCCGAAACCTCCAAGAGCGCGGTCTCGGTGCTGCGATTTGAGCGGAAGCCCGACTGGGAGTCATGCAAGATCTCATGGGACTCCAGAAAATTGGAGAGCACCGACTGAACGTGCTTCTCCAAAATTTTTACAAGGGCCGGCAGCAGCGAAATTGGCCTGTAATTGGCTGGAGCTTTCGGGTCAAGTCCCGGCTTTTTTAGCAACGGGATGACCATTGCCTGCTTCCATGCTGGCGGCACCTCTCCCAAACTCAACGAAAGGTTGAGAAGAGGGTGAGCCAGCGGATTAACCACCTCCGCCAAATTACCCAGGAGCTTAGCTGGGCAGGGGTCAAGCGGAGACCCAGATTTTAAGTTGCCCATAAGCGCTAGGGAAGCGGAGGCTGGCAGAGATGGAAACTCAGCCAATATGGCGCCCTGCCTAACTAGGGGAGGCGTGCCCGCCTCGGGCATCGGCAAAGTGACCGGTCCACTCGATAGAAAGGAGTCCTGGATGAGTTTGATCTTGCCTGTGAAAAAACACGCGAGATCCACCGCCCAGGATACTGCGGGGCCCTCTTCCGAGGTGGTAGTCCGAGGTGACATGAATTCTCGAACAATAGTAAAAATCTCCTTACTAGAGTTTGACGCTGCCTCAATTCTCCCTGCAAGATAGGCTTTTTTTTCGAGGCGGATGTCCCGGTGGTAAGCTCTAACCAGAGCCTTATAGGCAGACCTGTCCTTACAGTCGTAATGTGCCCGCCAGGCCCTTTCGGCTACCTTGCACTGCTGCCGCATAGCCCACAGAGCAGTGGTAAACCAAGGGGCCGAGACCCGCTTAGGTGTCGGGCGGGGGGGCAGAACAGGGGCCAGGTCATTCAGCCTCTCCGTCAGCCATTTTTGCAGGGACTCCAAGTCTCTCTCTAACTCACCAGACAAAGGGCAAGGGTGAGTCGCAGCAGCCTGAGCCAGCATCTCAGGGGTCACCCTGCTAAATGCTCTAAAGGCCCGTCCCTGCTGCTGTGAGACAGGGTTCGGCACCCTGACATTGCCACTGATTACAAATTTGGCCAGCCAATGGTCCGACCACAAGACAGGAAGAATCTCATTCACTACCAAGGGAGAAGTCGAGAAGACCTGGTCAAGGGTATGCCCCTTATCGTGGGTCGGGCCCTGCAGATGCGGAATAAGACCCAGCGGCGTCATGACCTCCAAGAGCTTAATAGCGGCGGGGTCCGACGGATCATCCATCCGGATGTTAAAGTCCCCCGCCACCAAGCAGTGTTCTGCTCTCAGGGCTAAACCCACCAACACCAACTCGAGGTCGGCAAAAAACGTCCCAAGCGGACCAGGGGGGCGGTAAACTAACAGTCCCTTGACTGATTGATGCGGCGCTAGCACGATAGAAAAAGCCAGCGATTCCGAGCCGCGGATGTCCTCGGTCGGCAAGATGGTACAGGGCGTACCCTTCTTTACCACCAATGCGACCCCGCCGCCCCTGCCCTTTGCTCTATCCTTCCTGAAGATGTCAAAATCAGGCGGAATGGCCATAGCCACATCAGGATTGGACGCTTCACCCCACCAAGTCTCCGTCAACATAAGACAGAGTGGCTTCTCGGTCTCGAGGAGCTCAAAGATGTGTTGCGCATGGCAGCGAGCAGATCTGGTGTTTAACAACATGCAGGCATACTCAGCACCCGCTGTGCCAATAGACGGGGCTGATGACAGGACCCGGGTAGGATGCCAGCCACAACCTGGACATCGCGACTTACCCCTATGACGGCGCGGAAAAACAGTGCAACAGCAGCTCTCCCTAACATTCAAGGAGCGCAACTCCGTGAAGGAGTACCGTACCCGATGAGCACCCAAATTACTCATTCTCGGTGAAACAGAGCCCCGCCCGCTGCCAAAACGCCTCCGGAACGCGGACGGGCGCAGACGGGCAGGACTCTGGCTTGACTCCGGCGCGAGTCAGGCGCTACCGCTGCGCGTCACCGCTGCGCGAGTTGTGAGAGCTTTAAATAGGAGCTCACCTGAGCTCCTGCCAAGCGCTAGAACGCTCAGGCAGGTGACGTGAGATTCAGTAGTCCCCCCCCCCAAGATGGCGACCGGCGCCACGAACAGGCAACAATAAGGTGAATAACTCCGTCCAAAACGCGGTGGGGGCACAATTATAGTGCAAGTATGGGGCCAGCACAGGATGCAAGTTAAAAACAAGGCAGAAGTAAATAAAATAAACAGAAATAGAAAAACGGGATTTTTTAAAATAAGCCAAGCGCAGCGCGCTGTAATACCAGCAGCAACCAAAGCACCTAAAGGCACCTTACCAAAGGCAGAGCAACAGAAGTGCTCGCCTTAAATAGGAGCTCACCTGAGCTCCTGCCAAGCGCTAGAACGCTCAGGCAGGTGACGTGAGATTCAGTAGTCCCCCCCCAAGATGGCGACCGGCGCCACGAACAGGCAACAATAAGGTGAATAACTCCGTCCAAAACGCGGTGGGGGCACAATTATAGTGCAAGTATGGGGCCAGCACAGGATGCAAGTTAAAAACAAGGCAGAAGTAAATAAAATAAACAGAAATAGAAAAACGGGATTTTTTAAAATAAGCCAAGCGCAGCGCGCTGTAATACCAGCAGCAACCAAAGCACCTAAAGGCACCTTACCAAAGGCAGAGCAACAGAAGTGCTCGCCTTAAATAGGCCCATGTAGCGCTGCGTTGCTCTTTCCCCTCGTCATGGCCGCCGAGCGCCCCCCCGGTCTCAGTCTCGATGGCCACCAAGTACTATTGTCACAGCCAGATATGGGGTCCCAGGTGCAGCAAGGGACAAGTGCAGTCCAAGGAGAGAGAGGGGGAGGGGCGACTAAATCAGGCAGAACGAACTCTCTCTGCTACGCAGTGTGAGCCGCAGGATGTGTCCAAGGAGGCAGTGGGCCCACACAGCTCGATCCAATCCCAAGGCCCGCTGCGGCACCCGGGGTAAGCCGACAACCACTGCAGCAACAAAGGGAGGGCGGGCCCTTGCAGCTCCGACATCTGTGCAGGTCAGTCCGCCAGGCCGCGGACACCAGCCCCGCTGTGTCCCCAACGATCAAGGAGCCCTCCGGAGTGCAAGCCCCAGCAGCCACAGTCCTGCAGGAGGCGGAGGCCCCCAACACCACCACTGCGGGGGCCACGGGTCAAGGCGGGCCTGTCTCGGGCCCAGGCACGGCAAGGATGACGAGGGGCACCGTCTCTCTCCGACCACCCGCATGGTCAATAGTTTGGCCCTCTGTCCTTTTGTCCCGCAGGGCACCCGGCAGGAGAAGTGGGGCCGCCCTCGACCGTTAGCCCGCAGCGTCCGCCGGCGCCGAAGTGTATCCTGGAGCCAGGCTGTCACAAAAATTGAGGCCCTGGCGTAGTCAGCCGGATCTAGGCCTTAGACCTCAGGCGCCACAGACGTCGGTGCCGCAGCTCGGGACCCACTGATTCTGCAACCGGAGCCAGATGTCAGCAGTGACCAGGGAGCTCCAGGATTCTCATTGGGCTGTGGGGGCAGGATAATTCAGAGGATATTTGTTGGGCCGGACGGAGGTGGTTAGAGCCCGTCCGCCATGCGAGCCCTCCAAGCCACGCCCCTCATCCCATATGCATATTTTAACCGGCGCCATGATATCAAATCAAGAACGAGCGTGTAACTTATGGGTGGCCTGATGCTGTATTAATCGGCATGACGCGTGTCTGAGGTGGGAGCTGCTGTTGGACGGCTATATATTTAATGCTCAGTGTGTATCGACCCAGCACGTGGCGGATGGCAAAACTACTACAAACTAAGACTAAAAATACCAAAAGGGTGAGAATTCAACATGCAGTCGTCCAAACAGTAAATGAAAAGGACATTCTGACAGATCGTCCAAAACTAAAAGGCCCTGGCAAAATTGCATTGGTTGCCTGTGGGCAAGAGGATCCTGTTCAAGGCAATGTGCTTCTGCCATCGTATCCTAGCAAATAAAGGCCCAAGGTATCTACAAGACATTATTACACTCTACACCCCCAATAGAAGTCTAAGATCTGAAGGAAAGTCATTGGTAATAGTACCCAGATTTAGGAAGGCCAGGCTAGGAGGCTGCTCTTTCAAATACCTGGCAGCAAAACATTGGAATTTATTACCAATGGATTTGAGGAAAGAGCCATGTGAGGCTGCCTTTAGGAAAAGGCTGAAAACTTGTTTTTTTCCCACCTATAAACCTGAATAGACCTTGAAACATGACAGCTAGGGCTCTCCTACCCATCTTGTGTCATTTCTGAGTTTCTGCTCAGCGTGGGGACACACTGTTGGTATAACCAGGCGCTCTACAAATGCTGATGATGATAAGAGGGGGGTTTCGTGCAAGCTGAGTGTGTCTCCAATATAATAGTAGATTGTTGTGATGACTCCCCGTCTTCAAAGAAAGCATAAATCAGGAGCTTGTGGCAATGAACACAGGCTGGTTCCATGGGGGAAGATGTATATTATGTAGCGTGCACCTGCTCCATCCCAAGCCCCACACTTCCCCCACACCCAGCATCTATATTCTATGAAAGCACACATGTTTACTACAGCTGTCCAGCATTGTGATACATCAATAACCGAGTCTTATTATATTTGCGTCGGCAGCAGTGTGTTCTGGTCGGTGCTTGTCTAGAGTTCTGCACCATAGCCTAAATAATGCCATCTGCAGTCTGAGGAGTAATCTCTGGTAGGTTATCCGAATCCTGTGAGTTCAGGGCATCGTCTGATAGTTCTCCCTTGCTGTCCCGTCCTTGCGAACTGGATACAGAGGATGCTTCTCCTTGTATCACTCCGATTTCTGCTGCTGCCTGAAGGGCTTTGCGTTGATCTTGTAGCATCTGTTCTGGATTGGGTCCAAGGATCTGGGATAATTGAGCTGCTTTGTGTCTCTTCCACCTCCTACGTCTTCCCGGAAGGCCGCAGGTGTTCATGTTGTTTACTCCCGCCGTCAAAGAGGCGCCCCCTGTGGAATTTGTGAGTTCAGCCAGACCCCATTGCCTCCGGAGTATCGAAGAAGTAAGTTGTGCCACTTGCCACCACCTGTAAACGGGCTGGAAACAACAGGGAGTATTTAAGGTCCTGCTGCCGGAGTGTCCTCTTCACTGCCATGTAGGAGTACCGCTGTCTCTGTACCAGTATTGTGAAGTTGGGAAAGAACATCATTTTGTGATTGTCCACTTATATGTCCTCAAATTTCCTGGTTTCTTGGAGAATGGCGTCCCTATCCCTGTAGTTCAGCACTCGTATCTGGAGCGGTCTGGGGTTGGATCCCGGAGGCGGAGGCTTAGCTGGTACCCTATCTGCTCGTTCAATGACAAAATGGGGGGAGAGTGTCCACTCTGGTAGCAATTCTTGAAGCCAGGATTCAGTGTAGGTTACCGCATCCCTACCTTCCGTGCCTTTTGGCAGGCCCACTACAACCACATTATTGCGCCTCGATCTCCCTTTGGCATCTTCAGCTCTGTTTTCCATGAACTCTGCCGGGCAGTGAGGTCTGCAATGTGTTCCTCCGCTGCCGTCATCTATGGGGACATCTCCGCTATGGTGACTTTCATTGCGGACGTTCTATCCGTGAGTTTGCGGTGGTCCACATGCAGGAGATTCAAGTCAATGGCCACCTTGTCTATTTTGCTTTCAAGTGAAGTACGGGTCTGGTCCATAGTTTCACCCAATTTCTCCATCGCCGCCAACACAGCATCCAATTTACTGGACATCTGGTCGGGTAATGCCTCCAGGGCATTTTGTCAGACTGAGCGCGGGTCAGGGGAGGGGGGGCCAGCGGGCCCCCGCACGACATAGCGCTGAGCCTGAATGTGTAGTAGCAACCACCTCAACATGGCCGTGTGATGTGAGCAAGAGGAGGTCGTTGTCTAACTCAGTCAGAATAGGAGGCGGTGCACCATAATATATATCCAGGTGTAAGGCCACATCTCCAGCACGCCAGCCGTTGGGTCCAGGATTCCAGGCCCACTCAGCCTCCCAGCTCGTGTCTCTGCAGGGGTCCCCGGAGAGCACGTGTCCCGCCCAGGAGCATCAATGTTGTTGTCCACTGAGCACAGGATCTGGGATCTGGATATGCTTTAAATATCACTGCTGGGCTCCGGGTTGTATATCTGCCATTTTGGGCCCTGTGGGCCCTTTAATTCGTGGCAAGTTCCTCAGTTGGGCATCGGCCTTTAAATCTCATCCGGCACAACTCCGCTGCTATCGTGTGCTCGCCTGGCCTCAATGTGTCCCCGGCGTCGTCCGAGTGTGCTTCTTGGGTCTGGATGCGCTTTGAGTATCTCCGCCGGGCTTTGGGTTATATGCCTGCCATTTTGGCCCTGTGCGTACTTGAATTTCTTACTTGCTTCTCCTAGCTGGGCGTTGGCCGCTGAGTCTCACACATCACAACTCCACTGTTATCGTGTAAATGTTGTAGGAAAGTGGGTTTTTGCTGCAGTAACCTCCCCACTTTTTGCCAGACTACTGATGCACTTTTTGTTGGTGTACCCTGGGTCCCTGCCAATCAGGTTCCCAGGGCCCGTGTTCTTTCCCCAAAAACTAAACCCAATTGGCATCTCTGGCCACAGGTCAGCCCCTGGTACATGGTACCACAGGTACCCAGGGCACTGTGACCAGAGAAGGCCCATCAGGGCTGCAGTACTTATTGTGCCACCCTTAGAGGCCCTGTACCTCACACACACACATTGCCTTTGCAGGCTGAATGTTTTGGTGCAGAACAAAGTGAAAAATCGACATGGCACACATCTCTGTGTACCATGCCTACAACCCACTGCCCTGGCATGGATCAGTCACCCCTCTAGCTGGGTGCACTATACCAATTGTGAGGGTGCAGGTGCATGAGCCCTGTACCCCTACAGTGTCCAAATCCATACTCCGACATTGTAAGTGCAGTGCTGCCATTAAGAGTATATGGTTCTGGGAGTTTGTCATTACGAACTCCACAGCATCATAATGGCTACACTGAAAACTGAGAAGTTTGGAATCAAACTTCTCAGCACAATAAACTCACACTGATGCCAGTGTGGGATTTAATGAAAAATGCACACAGAAGGCATCTTAACTGTCCTGACTGAGTAGCTGCTTAGGCTGCCATCAACAGACATGTTTCTGGACCCCTGGGTCGAGGGACTGCTGCTCTCTGGGGCCTGAAACAATGCACATCCTGGGACGAGGTGCCAAGTCTCCTCCCCCAGGATGGGCATGGTTCACAAAGAGGAAGCTTCAAAGGCAGGCCGCCTTTGTGAGCTTCCCCAAACCACTTGCTGCTTTCAGCAACTGGTCCCCACTGGTTCTACCCCCCACTTTGGGCGGGAAAACCGGCGGGAAAAACAAGTGAGGGTGAAAGGCGTGCCCACCTCTGCCAACTCCACCTGTCAGGTGGGGGAGGCGAGGTGAAGCACAACTCCGAGTCCCCGCCATCTTGAGAATGGGGGAACCAACCAACCAGGGGCAGGCTCCTGCCCCCCTCCCACTGGAGGGTGGCACAATAAGGCGGTGTACCCCCCGAGGGAAGGGACCCATTGGTCCCTGCCCTCTACCTACCTGTAACGCCCCATAATCTAGTATTTAGGAGGCACCCTGAACTTTGCTTCCTCAGATCCCGAAACGACAAGAAGGAAGATAGGAAAAAGGACTGAAGAGCCATGCAGAGCTAACAAGAGGACGCCACCCACTGACTGGCCCCAGCCCTACCGGCCTGTGTCCTGCAGCCTGCAACCTCAAAAACCCCAGAGGACCTGCCTGCCTTCCCTTCTAAAGACTGCTTCTCCTGTGAACACCGGATTTGTTCAACAGCAACCTCTGGCAGGGCTGGAAAACGCAAATCTGCCCCACTCTGCACCCTCTGTCCACGGCCTGAGCTCGAGTGGAGAAACACCACGAGGAGGTCACCCCGGTGTCCTGAACCGAGATCCGGCGACCCATGACCTGCCTAAAGCCTTCAACTATCAATAATCCAAACGTCATGCTATTCAGGGGATCATGGTCGGTACGTTCAGCTCCGCTTAAAGATCTTTTGTCCGCCTCGTTCCGTCAGCATGCCGGTCCCTGAAGTGGCCACGCAAGATCTTGGATCGATAGTTGGATATTAGTTGACTGTGGTCTGATAGCCATTTTTGGTTTTCATCCTTCGAATTCAGAAATTGAAGATGAATTTTTCAGACATGCCAGCAGATTCGGCCTCCACCATTCCTATATTAAGATTATGTGCCTGATGCACAACTCATGTTGATTTATTCTTCATGATCATTGAGATAAACTTTGTGAAAAACAGTGGACGCTCCCACATTCTATGCTTTTGTCCTGATGATGACCCTCTAATTATCTGCGGGTCGAAACGTCGTCGACGCCAGTACTATGGCCTTAATGAATGAGGACACAATTGTTTTGTTGTGTATTTCTGTTTTATTTTGAAACCTGTTTTTGTATTTCTCCTCATCTACTATCTGTTTTGTTTACACCTTTCATTGTTCACAATTGTAACACCGTCAGTGTAACTGTATGAGGGTCATTCTATTTGTGTATATATGTGTTTGATATATCCTTTTTTTGATAAATATAAAATATTAGATTTTGAAAATTTTAATAATTATTTGTACATGGTATTGTGTGTTATAGAAGTTTTATATTGGGATAGCGCTTTTTTTCTCCTTTTCTTAGGTCCTTTCCTAAATTTCAAACCAACAATCTTCATTTCTAGTTTGGGTCTTGATCCATCGTTTGGACCATAGCGTCAATTACCCCAGGTTGTTGTTCTAGGATTGCCCTTGTTGTGTGTAAATCGGTAGTTCTGTTGAGGCACCAGTTGGTCTCAGTCTCCTTGAGCCCTGTCCGTGGCCAGCAGGAGTCCAGCGCAGCAGCGCACTACGTCCCGCTGCACACCACGGCTTACTGTGTGGGGCACATCTCTGGATTTGTGTGGCGACTTCTACTGGGCCCCCTTCACCTTGGCTCGGTGCCTCCTCCGCCGTCTGGCCTCTAAAGTGGGACCTGGCGTCCGCGGCGGCTCCAAGTTTCACAGTGTGCCGTAGTTTGAATCAGGGCCCGACGGACCTGGTTACCGCCACCTGAAAACCCACTTTGACGGATGTTTACAGTGGGGAAAAGGGAGTCGGCGACAGAGCACCAACAGCACATGTCCGACGCCATTGCCTGCGTAGCCACGTCCTCGTGTTGCAACAACAATTAGAAAGAAACTGATATATAGGTTTACGAGCACCAACAGAGTAAGTAGAAGGTAGAATTCTACCCTGCTGCTAAAACAGTGAATATATGCAGGCACATTGATACATGGCAGTAATCATGCGTACACCTAAGATGCTAACCCTATCTAAGTGCACTTAAGTTTACCTAGAATGCATTTAAAGTGTAAAGCCTAGAATCCCCTACGAAAGAGCCAACCACATTACCTGAATGGAGATAACAAAGGACGACATCTTGGTCTCAAGTTGGACACCCTGAAGGGATGTCCGAGCACGGCGTGCTGGAGTTTCTGCGTGCAGGAATCTAAGCGTCTTGTGTCCGCATGGAAGCTTCTCCTCTGGTTACTCAGTAAAGATGTGGTTCTTTTAGACCCAAAAAGAAAAGCGGCCCTCAGGGGTTCTACCTAGATGTGCAATCTAGGTTCTACCTAGATCTAAGGATGACAATAGTGATGACTTTTGTACATAGTTATTTTACAGAAGATGGTAAAACGGCAGGCATGTCCTAGGCAGGGGATTAATGGGATACTAAGAATCCTCATGCATAATAAATGAGGCTAGTTTTCGAAGAAAGCCACACAACGTTTATTCGGTACAAACCTAGGTAAAAGGTCAGCGTCAGAGCCGTTAAGTAGAGCCAGGTAGGACAAATGTTGGTGAAAGGTTGTGCAGGTACCTAAGCCTATATTGTGGTACATTGGGGCTCATAACAAAGGTAATACACCCGTGATGCAATGATAATGAGAAAGATTGCGGCTGAGTATACGTTTTTATTGAACCCCACAGGGACACCTAGTAACAGCCTGTGGTACTGCACCCTTTCCTTGAGACGTAATAAGGGAATAGAATTACGTGTAAGTGCTATTAAAGGAAAAAATTAATAGAAATGAATTGCTACATAACTAAATAAATAGAAAAGAGACGCAGTATCTGCCTGACTTTTTTTCAGTCTATTTACTTTTGTAGCAATCGCGGCACGCCGCACTTTAGCACTAAACATGTGAAGCGAATGCTAATAAAGTAAATAAATAGTTTGAAAAAAAGCTTTACTTTTTCATTTTATAGTAAAGCAGTCTTTAAAAATATTACCTCTTCTGCAGCATCACCTGTGGCACAATTGGGATAATATGTCATGCCTCATATGGCAACAACTAACCAGGGTGGATTTCAAAAGCCGGACAGGACAGCATGTCGTGTCTCCTTCAGCAAAACATTAATTAACTAAATATTGCTCACTAACTGTTATTGAAACCTTGAGAGTAAGGACACATGTCAGAGGGGCTGTCCGCATGGGAGGTAACAACGGAAGAGAGGGTGGTACCAAGGAGGAACTACTAAGCCTATTCATGAATCAAAAGCCACTGTTTTCAAAGGACAGTAAGAGGGGTACACATGGTGTGTGACAGGTGTCGGCTGAGTGAGGAACTCTAGCCTGCCTCTGAGTACCTTTCTTCTGAGGTCCAAGTCCCAGCACGGTGTCTGCGCTGTGAGTACACACGGTGTGTGACAGGTTTGTCGGCTGAGTGAGGATCTCTAGGCTGCCTCAGGGAACCTTTCTTCTGAGGTCCAAGTCCCTGCACGGTGTCTGCGCTGTGAGTACACACGGTGTGTGACAGGTTTGTCGGCTGAGTGAGGATCTCTAGGCTGCCTCAGAGTACCTTTCCCCAGAGGTCCAGGTCCCAGCACGGTGTCAGCGCTGTGAGTACAAACGGTGTGTGACGGGTGTGTCGGCTGAGTGAGGAGCTCTAGGCTGCCTCAGAGTACCTTTCTTCTGAGGTCCAAGTCCCAGCACGGTGTCTGCACTATGAGTACACACGGTGTGTGACAGGTGTCGGCTGAGTGAGGAACTCTAGGCTGCCTCAGAGTACCTTTCTTCAGAGGTCCAGGTCCCAGCACGGTGTCTGCGCTGAGAGTACACACGGTGTGTGACAGGTTTGTCGGCTGAGTGAGGAACTCTAGGCTGCCTCAGAGTACCTTTCTTCTGAGGTCCAAGTCCCTGCACGGTGTCTGCGCTGTGAGTACACACGGTGTGTGACAGGTTTGTCGGCTGAGTGAGGAACTCTAGGCTGCCTCAGAGTACCTTTCTTGAGAGGCCCAGGTCCCAGCACGGTGTCTGCGCTGTGAGTACACACGGTGTACATTTGGGTGAAAAGTTGTTTTAAGATAATTCATGAGGCTTGTGTTCTGGAATCTTGAAATCATATTTCTGAGGAAACATATTGGCAATGTAAAGGCCATTAGACAAATGTCCAATGCACAGATTATCACTTAAGTCTTACATCTTTCCTGAGCTACTGTGTTCAGGGAAGCACATTCTAATTCAGTGAGCACTCCACTGTGTAATACAGTGAGCGGGTGCTGTGGTACCCCACCCCTGGGGCTTTCTGCAAGGGCAGTACTAAAATTCTAGTTCTTATTGACGCATCCACACCGAGGTAAAACACGAAGGGCAGGCTGGTGTCCTTCGCCTCCACCGGAACATGTCGCATATTGAAAAGTCTAGAGCCTTCTTATCCTCGTCTTGTGTTCCTTTAGTTGAGTTTATTAACGGTGCAGAAAACCCCCTCTTCTGTCATCCATGATGTGGCCATGTCTTGAGTGCCGTTCTCCTGCTCTTCCCATACAGGTGCTCCACACCTCCCTGCACAGACTTCGAGCCCCGTCCCAGGAAGCCCTATGGACTACGTCCGCCTCAGACACCCCAGCAAAGTCTGGCCTCGAGTGCCAAAGGGCCATGTTGTGGCGAGGCTGGTCATAGTGCCACCTGGTAGGTAGTGTTTACTCTCTTTTGAGGTGGTACATATTAGAAACTCGTCACTGCAGTCAGGGTCTAAAACACAGCATGTCGCTTCCAGGCCTTGCCTTGCACATAACCATCGAGTCTTCTACGAAGTGGGGTCACCTACCACAATTGACTAAAAATTATGAAATAAAAACTTAAAAGAACTTAAAAGTAAAGTATGGCTCCAAGGTCTACCCTCAGTACTAAAAAATCTTTCTAAGATTCTTTTGTTTTGTTGGGTCGTCTAATGGCCCCTCCAGGAGGGGAGCATCTCAGACATTGGCTTTAATTAGGGGTTCCGCTAAACAAATGAGTATTTGTTTTCTTCTCCCTTTCTTTCCCCTGTTCCACACACACCTGTATTCCTGTCATCTACTCCCCTCTCTGTAGAGCTCATTTCAGTCTTTTTAGTTTGTGCCTGGCCTTGTTATCTGTTTCTGAAAGGTTTTCAAGTGACTGGGTCCAAGAGAAAAGAAGCATTGGCATAGCCAATAGGTCTCGCCTTTGGGACCTTATAAGTGTTTAGTTATCCAGCACAATATCCTTGGTGCAACAACATCAAGTGTTGCATGGCTAAACACTTATAAGGTCCCAAAGGCGAGACCTATTGGCTATGCCAATGCTTGTTTTGAAGTTGCAGCTAGTGATTTTTGAAAAGTGGTGGACCGTAATACTTACCCAGAATTGTAGCGAGTAAAGTGTGGCTCAGGGGTTAGAGGCGGCAGACCCGGAAGCTGAGATCGGCCCTGGACCAGGGTTCAATTCCCCGCCTTGGCGGGTCTTGGGCTCAAAAATTCCACGGACTCGATAATTCTCGCTCCGGTGCCTTCTCGACTCACGGGTTCACACTCTGCGACTCTGGGCAATAGCTTGCTTAATCTCCACAACGGCCCCTCGCGGCGGGATGCCTGGCTTTCACCTTGTGGATACCCTGCCGGGGTTATCTCACAGGGGAATACCAGGACGGGTTCCCTAAGCAAGCGCCGGGAAACCCTTTGTGGGTAGCTGTGCGCTATATAAGCTCAAATACATTTACAAAAGAAAGAAGAAGGTGTGTACAACTAAAACGGAACCGTAATTATTGTTCAACTATGCAAGTATAAAGCAAGAGCTAAAGAGTATACTTATTTCAAATCACCGCATTGTGAGCACTGCATACATTAATTACCGCAGAATCTTACTTGTGCTTCAAGGGAAAAACTGAAAAATAGGTGAAACTGGTCTTTGGACATTTAGTTTAAAGGAAGCCTGATTCTTAATAATATACTACAAAGGAACGTGAAAAACAGCACTTGACAGTTTGACATTTTTATAGCACGGAAAACTCAAAACGCCTTTGTTCTAGTTTGTTCCTTTGAAACGCCACATTTTGTTACAAAAATAGTAGAATGTGCATCTGACGTCACACAGGAACGGTGCAAGTTATTTTAATCACCGACCTTCTTTAACCCCTTCCATGCTCATGACGAGCTCAGCTCGCATGCAGTACACTGGTCGTGTGCTTATGACAAGCTGAGCTCGTCATGAACAATGGGAATTCAAGGAGTTAAGCACCCAAGGAAAATCTCCCTAGCAGCCATGGTGTTAAAGTACATTTAAACACATCGGTACGTGCAAATAATAATAAAAATATCTTTCCTTGAGTTCTGCGCAATATGTAGAAATATGTGACCTATTGATGACTCCAGCTGTACTTGATTCGACTACAAAAGATAAAATGCTGTAAAAAGGGAGCTAGTCGATAAGCCCGAGTTTAAGTGGCCCTGGAGACCTCCGCATTAGCATCTTGTGGGTGATGTGTAAATTAGATGGCAGTCAGGTATGTGTGCGCGCGAGGGTGGTCATAAGAGCCAATAGGTCTGCTCTGCTAATGGCTGACAGCGGAGAATGCTGCAGGGGGAATGTGCGTCGGATAAAAATGAGCTTGAATGACCGGCAACTCTACCAAGCACTGACTAATGGTTTAAATTCAAGCACGCGAGTGGTGCGCACCCGCGCTCCATTTGTTTTGAATTATAGCGCACGCGTCTGGGCACGATAATTCAAAACAGATGGTGCCTGTGTGGGTAACCGCAAGCAAAAGACGTGGGCGGAGCTAAGGTTGGACATGTACCCTCCTTTGCACAATTGCGTGCTGTCTTTCTTAGAAAAGCGGTACAAAAGGGGATGGTGATGGATGCAGCATCTGAACCAATCCAACACTCACACCCAGTCAACAGATCTGGGTTTAATCCATCACCGTTCTTTAGCCCACTCTGCCACCCCAGTTCAGACATGGCCATATGCAAATCAGTCTGACCCTGTGCCTCATGGGAACAGTCCAGCCCAAACTGCCAAGCCATGCCTTCCCTGGACCGGATTCAAGCTTCCTAGGACCGGTTTCTGACATTACAGCCGTCTTCAGCCAGGCTTGCTGGAATCCAGTGGCAAAGTGAGCAAGGGACTCACGTCTGAGCATACCCTGCCAACTTATGGCGAATAAAGCGGTACAAAAGGGGATGGTGATGGACGGAGCATCTGAGTCAATCAAACACTCACACCCAGTCAAAAGATCTGGGTTTAATCCATCACCGTTCTTTAGCCCACTCTGCCACCCCAGTTCAGACATGGCCATATGCAAATCAGTCAGATCCTGTGCCTCATGGGAACAGTCCAGCCCAAACTGCCAAGCCATGCCTTCCCTGGACCGGAAACAAGCTTATTTGGCCCCACGGAATGGCCCTGGAGGGTTACTACACCTCCCATGAACTCTGTACTTCTGTGGCCCCACAGCATATCCTGGTGGGGTTCATGCACCTCCTATGAACTCTTTACTTATGTGGCCCCACAATTTAATACACCACTGAGCGGTAAAGAAGGATCCTTGCTCATGTTTGGCTGTGGTTCAAATGATTTTAGGAAACTGCACTTTTGTTGCAGTTGTTCCCCCGGTCCCCTCCCCCCCTTTTTAAGGACGAGCATACGCTGCATAGGAAAGAGACCTGTAGCCACCCATTGCCTTTTTCAGGCTAAAACGTGCAGGCGTTCCATTGCCTTCAATGGCAACGTGCGCACGTGTGGTGATTCCCTTGCGGGAGCGAGCGCCGCCATATGGTAGCAATTATCTCTCTGCAAGGGAATCGTGCAGCCCCCCTCCTCCTCTGCTGCCGCACGAGGCGTGCGCGCTCCTCCCCCTACTGTCGGCAACCTTGTTATTTATTGCGTCTGCGAATCTCCGAGGATTTTAAGTCTCGGCGGAGCCTTCAGGCAGCGAAATATTCTGTTTACTCTTTGAAGGCAGTAATTTTCTGCTCCACATTTCTTCTAGAATTATGCGATAGCTTACAATTCACAAGACCATTACTAATCTGAAAGAGATTTATCTCTTAATGATCTCTTTAGAATTGAACAAGGTCAACCACAGTGTCTGATTGTCAGCTGCAGGCAACTCTGCAAAATATTTCAATAACGAAGTGGCATTCAGCAAGCATTGTCCTACCTGCTTCTTACTGTACAGCGTTCTGCTACTTCTTTGCTACAATCATGATAAATACATCCATAAAAATACTTGTGATTACCCAGCATGCCATAGCTTCAGGGGGTTTCACTCAACATTATTGTTTTGGGAATAATGAGGCGCTTTTTCACAGACCTGTACCTAAAAAAGCATAGGTTTTACAGGACCGTCTCAAAAACAATTCATGGAATATTCCAGCTTTTCAGAGTCTAGTTGGATATATTTCATTGCATCACCATAGTATGTGTGTGCTAAGATGTGAAAGTTTGACTGATATATGCACTAGCTGCATTACATTTAAATATCTGAGACGCGAGAAAAGCAGCGCGGATGTAGAATGTCTGCTCTGCATTGTTTAGAACCGGATGCCCCACAACATTTACACCCCGGGCTCTACAAAAACATATGTCCGCTCTGCTGGTGGGGTGTGCTGGTGCTGAGCAGAAATTTGGCACATCCAACAGAGACAGTACCTTCATAGTTGTAAGGTTTCTGTTATACTCAAACATCTGCCTTCTTATCCGACTCTGTAATTGAATTTCCGATCCCAACCATTAATAATAATGTCATGTTTGTCCTTTGGTGGGCCGGGCTGAAGCAAATGACAGCAGCGTAACCCTTTGTCATTCAGAAGTGACAAGGCTTCACATGCCCGTCCCAAGTAGGTGCTGGGTCTCTTTAGCTGCCACCTTGGTGCCTTGATGTCTGCAGCAGTAACCTGAGAGGTATTCGTGTTGTCACTCATTGATACTTCACATTACTTTCCGCTGAAACACAGCCTGTGCGGTTAGAAGTTTCCATCAGCGCCAACTGGTGCGAGCTGTGTATTATTTCACTTCACCACACACTTTACGAATAACACCATAAGGGAAAGTAACAGGAGGCAATCCATCCATCAACAGACCTCATCTGCTAGCAGCCACAAGTACTACACATTTAGGGAATCTAGATATTGCGTTCTTTTTATGCAACTTAATGGAGTCCACATTTTCCATGCTTTTATTTTCTGCAGTGTTGTTTGCTATTATTTTGACTAATGTTCACACAGTCACTTACATTTGTTTTTTCTTGAGAGAATGTAGTTGAGCTTAAGACCACTGTGCTCCTGTTCATGAGCTCGTCTACCTCTTCCCTACCCTCCACGAGTAGAGTACCTAAGCCCACTGCCTCAGTCCTCTCCTACCCTCGCTGCATGACTAACCACTTCTAAGGTCCCAAAGGCGAGAACTATTGGCTATGCCAATGCTTGTTGATACTTGCTGCTGATTTAACGGTGCACTGAGGCCCGCTAACCAGACCTCTGTGCCAGTGCTCCTTGCCCGAACCAGGTGTTGTCTGATTGTGCTACAATTGGCTAAGGACTTTAGCACCCCTGTAAGTCCCTAGTAAGTACCCTGGTACCTAGGGCAAGGGTACTAAAGAGGGTCCCTCAGGGCTGCAGCATATCTTGTGCCACCCTAAGAGACCCACATACACATTCCCACAGACTGCCATTGCAGGCTACAGGACATGGGGCAAACCTTGAGTGAAAACTTGACATGACTCTCCTGTGTGTCATGCCAAGGTCACTGCATCTAATAAAGTCACCCGTACAGCAAGGCCTGGAGCCCTAAGGCAGGGCGCGATGCCCTGTGATGTCTAGTTCTATTACTAATAATATTAGGTTTATTCAAATCATGGGCACAGCACAATCATGCAGAAACAAAGAATGAGTTCATCTATATCTACTTCAACCATTAAATATTATAATATATATTTTGACATTTTATTTCGGAAGTTCCTTTCTCAGAAGATAAAAAGGCCTAGAGCATGAATTAGACCTCACAGGATGGCAGATCAGACGCAGATCAAAACACAAAATGGAATTGAGTTAAAGATAACAGAGATGCCAATGATTGTGGTTTTTTTTTTTGGGCGACCAAGATGGCGGAGTGAGGACGCCCTAGGGCACAGCTGCCGCCGGGGCTCCCGTTGATCCACCTGGTTTTTGATGCTTTTGCGGGTTACCCAACCCTGCAGGGGATCCCATGTTTATTGATTTTATCCCTTGGGCTTAGCACTGCCTAACCAACGAATAACTGCCTTCTTTACATCAGAGCCACCAGAGCCACGAGGGTACTTCCGGACAACGGCACGGTCTCAGCTGAGGGTTTAGCTGTCTGAGTGTCGGGAGCGGCTGGAGTTTTTTTCGGCAGTGTGGTTGTTTCGCCGGCTTGGCCGCTTCGCTGTTCTGCTGATTTGCTGGGGAGACGCCGAATGCTGTGGCTTTGGTTGATACGTCGTTTCGCGCAGGAATCCAACCTGCGCCTGACTCGCTTAGATCGGGGATCTGTGCTCGGCTGGTCGGGGCTGCGGTTTGGACGGAGACGTGTGCCTCGGACAGCGGAGACCGAAGAGGAGAGGAGTTTGTTGAACCCACCGATAACCGAGGCGATGGCTACAAAAAACCTGCCTAGGTCTACACGGGCTACTAAAACTGTGCTTATTGATCAAGCAGCAATATCACCAGCCCGGGTTACAACCGCAGCTATGACAACCACGATAGAGACACCGGCACTCACGCTGACTACCTCAGCAAAACTGCCAGCTGAAGCTACAGGGACCACGGGGGCAAACAAACAGGTATTACGCCCTACAGTATTGATTGTTGATGGTGCAGTTTTATCTAGAACCAATAAAGAAGCAAATACCAACTCGGGCCCTATTATAGAAGGGGACAGGGGGTTGCCCTTAAATTTGGAAAAAGAAATTGCAAGTGAGAATGAGGGGACTGCTATCATCTCACCTCGTGTCAAATTTGATTCATCTGGTATACCGGCTAAATTAGAAACTGCAGTGGTAGGAGTTGGTGCTGTCTCTGCTCCTCAAGAGACGAATACACCTTTAGCCAAAGGCAAGGGGGAAGTTGCTGATAAAGGACCCTAGGAGCCGGACCCCCCAGAAACTGTCATGGGGAAAAGTGCTACCAGCTCGACAATTGTGACTGCGATTGTGTTATCCCCCGGAGTAGGGGGCAAGGATCAAGGTGGTGAGGTTGAAGACGAAGGCAAAGGAAACTGTTCTTCTGAGGGCTCTGAATATGAAGAGGGAGAAGAGTACGAAACAGGGGAAAGAGCCGCTCTAGAAACAGCCAAATATATGGCGGATCGAAGGGGAAAGGCTAAACAAAAAAAAAAGTCTAAGAACAGGAACAAGAAAGAAAAAAGAATACCAGTAGAAAGTTTATCTTTAGGCAATACTGCGTCAACTATGAAGAAAAACCTGAATTTAGACAAGAGCCCTCTTAGGAAGTGTATCCAGGCTAAGGGACTAGTGAAGAACATGACACTCAGACTGTCGGGCTCGGCTGAACTTCAGTAAAAGCTTGGGGGCTCCAACCCGTCGCTTCAAGTTCCCCCTGCGCCTGTATCCGCATTAGAACTGGATATAGACTAGGCCCGCTTCCCAGTCCTATATGCCTGGAGCCTAGCCCTGTACTGGAGACTTCCCCTGCAAGTCTTGAAATATCAAGCCATGATCCTGGCACATCAACATGCACGCCTTTTGAGAGCCTGGACTCCCCTAATGACACCTTGCCAGTTGGTTCTGAGAAACAGGGTTCTGAACTGTCTCCTTTCGAGGTCATCTTACATACTCTAACTAGCCATCGCGCTGAGGCCCAAGAGCATTTTCTACAATTACGAGGGGACAATACCAAACTCCAGAACTCATTGACAGAAATGAACTCCAAATTAGGCGGGATGTCGCAGGAAATTGAAGACCTTCAGCAAAGAGTTGTTGGGATTGAAGAGAGCTCAGCCCACACTGAGTCTTCTCTGAAAGATCATGAGAAACAGATTCTTGCTCTACAGCTGAAGGTTGAGGACCTGGAGAACCGCCAACGCCGATTTAATCTGAGACTTTTTGGTGTTCCGGAGGGTGCTGAGGGGTCTGATGCAAGGGCATACGTGGTGACACTATTAAATAAAGCTCTACCCGATCTAGTCCCTAAAATAAAGAAGGCCCGAATGGGAGGCAGGTCTTTTAGATTTCTGGCCGCCAAGCAATGGAATACCCTCCCTTTGGAGTTACGCTTGGAGCCTTCGGAGTCCATCTTCAGGAAAAAACTTAAAACTCACCTATACGGGAGGTAGGCGACCAAGAGGGCGGCTGGGACTGTTTCATTCCACTTATCATAGCGCTGGGACACGCGTAACCAGGCGCTTTATAAACTGCCCTAATAATAATAATAATAGCTGACTGGGATTGGGACTCTCAGGTTCAGAGAGCCCATCGTCTCCCCCTATTTCAGAAGAAAAGGGATAGCAAATATCCTAGACCCTTTATTATTTATTTTGGGAATTTTCTGCTGAGAGAGGCAGTAGCTGTTAAAGCACGTCCCAACTCTCCTATTAAGTTCGAGAATATGTCCTTATTTGTTCGCTCAGATTTGAGCAAACCTACTATTGATAGGCGGTGGAGATTAAAAAAATTAATAGACCCTTTCAAAGCTACTGGGGGACAAGCATTTTTGCAGGAGCCTGCCCGCCTCAAAGTCATTAAAGGAGCTCACACATTATTTCTCGGATGAGAAGGAGGCGCAGAGCATGCTATCTAATATAAGCTAGATTTTGAGCTTAAACTGAGCAATTTTTATATATTTTTTTTATCTCTCTTTAGGTTTTGTGTAGCTCCTTTAGATCCCGGAGGACTGTAACCGAAGCACTTTCTTTTTCCCTTTCTTTAAAAAATAAAATAAAAAACTAGGTGGTCAGGTAGCCCCGGTACTGTTCTGCTCTGAGCTGCCCATCCAACGGCAGCAGACACGGAGTGGGCTCCCTCTTGTTCTGGGTTGAGGGAGAGGGGGGAGGGGGTGGGCCCAGGTTCTCCGAGGGGTGGTTGTTTGGGGAGGGGTGAAAACGTTTAAAAAGTCAGCACTTTGTGATAAAGGTTCTAATTTGAAAGGAAGATGTTGCTGTTTTTTTATTACTCTCTTTGTTTGATAATATACAGTGTGGTGAAACTGGCTTAAATTATCAACTAAAATGCATTTATTAAAATGCTTAGCTTGGAACGTAGCCGGCCTAAATAGCAAGAGCAAAAAAAGACTTATTTCTGAAGAATTAAGCCTTTATAAGCCTCAGCTAATTATTTTATCTGAGACACATATTTCGTATCAGGATAGAAAGTTACTTAACCAGCTGGGTTATGAGGTTATAGTTTGTTCATCTCAAACGATCTCTCTTAGGGGTGTTGCCATATTAAAGGATAAAAGATCCAGAATTGAAACAATTAAATCTGGTACTGATAAATAAGGTCGGTGGGTGATTGCGCAAGTTAGTATTGGTAATCATAAATATGTACTTTGTGGAGTTTATGGTTCCAATACAGACGAGGCCTTTGTTTTTGATTAACTGAATCTGGAACTATTGGGTTGGGAGGGGGAACTTATTGTGATGGGGGATTTTAATTGCATTATGGATTATCAATAGGACACAACAAGACTGGGTAATCCGCAGTGTATGCACAAAGTCAGGGCTGCTATTATAGATATAAGTAGAGTACACAATGTTAAAGATGTATGGCGCTCTCTCTATCCTGACATACCTGGCTATACGTTTTACTCAGCCCCTCATAAACTTTGTACACAGATTGACATGGCATGGGCAACGGATCATATAATTGAGAATAGCTCTATGGAAATATGCCCACGGGTGTCCTCGGATCATAACCCTATTTTAATGAAATATAGCTATGACGAAGATCAAATTAACACAAGATTGTTTTCCTTCCCTCGTTACCTTTTGACTGACACAGCCTACATTTCTCAACTCAAGCTGCATTTGCGTGAATTTATTAAAATAAATCTTCACACGGCCTCTCGTATATGTGTTTGGGAGACTTGCAAGGCTAGTATCAGAGGTCAAGCGCAGCAGTATATCTATAGAATTCTGAACGCAGGAAGGTTAATAAAAAATTAATAGCAGATAATATTGAATCTGAAACTTTATTGGTTGAGGCGCTCCGTCTGCGCTCCACTAATATTATAGAAATAGAGCTGAAACTTGGATCTTTAAAATCCAACCTTAAAACAACTTTCATTGAAAAAAGCTGCGCCAAAATGCACAAAACTAAAATTCAGTATTATGAAGGAGGGGACAAAATCGGTATGTTACTTGCTTATAAAGTGGCGGATGAGAGAGCTCAGACTCGCATCAAATATATAAAAGGTGCGAACCAAATTATCTATAATCAACCTGGGCAGATCCTGACCCAATTCAGGGAATATTACAGTACCCTTTATACCCCGGAGAATCAACCCCTTACATCTGACATCTTAGAATATCTAGAAAGTAATATCAAGGGGAAATTTAACTTGCCTGGTTTAGAACATCTATTGGATGATATTACTGAGCTAGAATTAAAACAGGCTATTTTATCTTTGCCTATGGGGAAGGCATCGGGGGAGGATTCAATACCGGTGGAAATATACAAAATTTGCATTGAGGAAATAATTTCTCTTTTTCTTCTTGTAACACAATATATTGGGGTGAAGGGGAAAGCCCCGGATTCTTGGAATACAACAAAAATAACTTTCTTCTTAAAAAAGGATAAACCAGCTGAGGAAAAAGGGTCGTACAGACCAATTTCTTTGATCAATTCAGACGCGAAGGTTTTTGCCAAGGTTTTGGCAAATAGGCTGGCCCTGATTATCCCTGAGATTGTTAGCGAACAACAGCACTGTTTTGTTTTGGGCAGGGACACAACAACTCACATTAATACAGCTATCACTGCCTTCGACATTGCAGAGACTGAAGCCTCCCCACTCGGTATGATTTTATTAGATGCCAAAAAGGCTTTTGACGGAGTGGGGTGGGACTATCTCTGGTCTGTGTTGTCTTTCATTGGTTTTAGGGGCAAAATGATTTGCTGGATTCGGGCCCTATATGATCAACCCATGGCTAAAATTAGTTATTCAGGTTTGTTATCATCTGCTTTTCCCATAGCACGGGGAACTCGACAAGGTTGCCTGTTGTCACCCCTGCTCTTCTCCATATCTATGGAGCCATTTCTTTCTGCACTCCAGGCTCAGCCCAGGATAATCCCATTCTGCTCTGGACCTCACTGTTTGAAAATTACCGCATGTGCGGATGATATTGCAATATACACTTCAAATGTCACAACCGCACTAGAGGGCATTATGGTTGAAGCAGAAAAATTTGGCAATGTTTCTGGTTACAAGTTAAACGCGAATAAAACTCAGATAGTGGTTAACTATAAACCTCCAGTGGGAATTACTGGGATCTGTAGGGCAGCTAACTATTTAGGGGTGAAAATATCATCTAAGATCAGTGACATAATTCCCATTAACTATGACGTGTTGGTCAAATCAACCAAACTGCTTTTGAAAAAATGGCATAAACTACCACTAAATATTATAAGCAGAATAAATCTTATTAAGATGAAAATCCTTCCGAAATTTCTTTATTTTTTTCGTTCTATTCCTTTAGCACTTAATAATGTTTTTTTTTTAAACTTAATGGAATCTTTAGCAGCTTTATTTGGGGCTATCGGAAAGCACGAAAAAGTTTAGCATCATTAAAAGGATCTATTGATATGGGAGGTCTTAACTTTCCAGACTTTAAACTCTACTTTTGGGCCACTTTTATCGGACGTCTTCGCTCTCTGCTTAACCCTGATCTAAAACATTTTTTTTTTCATACCATTTTGTTGAATTTGGATGCAAGAATGTTTTTGCTTAGATTGAATGACTCAAATTTCTACAAAAGAGGCAAATTTAAGACAGCGCGAGATATCGCTAAGATATGGTTCAGTATTTTGTTTTTTTGTAAGACCTCTTTTTTTCATTCAAAATTACGGCTATGGGATAACCCAGGACTTCCGGGGATATTTGATGATAGTCGGGCTAATGCTTGGGCAACCCATGGTATTGTACCATTGGGGGACTTGTATGGTACTAATGGTCTTTTAGACTTTGAGACATTAAAACTTTTGTACAATCTTACGGAGCCTATGAGGTTTAAATACATCCATGTTCACGACTTTCTGATACGTCGGATGAAAATTCGAATGGTCTCAGAATCTGATATTTGGGAGTGCCTCTATTCATCTAAAACTAAATCAATAATCAGTACCGGCTATAGCTGCTTAATTTCTTATGTAAAAATGAACTGCTCTAAATTAGCTGAGAAATGGAGTTCTAAATTAGGAATGACGATCTATCCAGATCAGATCTCTCATTCTCTCTCAAAAATGAATAACCTGGTCCAATCAGCTAGTTTACGATTGCAACAATTTAAAACTTCCTGCTTGTTATATCATACCCCGGAAGTGATCCTCAAATGGTCTTCAAATACATTATATACTGACCGTACCAAATGCCCTAAGTGTGATACTGTGGGTACTAATATAGAACACATGCTATTTTCCTGCCCGATACTGAACGACTTTTGGTTTAATTTGGATAAAGTTCTGAAATTTAAATTAGTAAGGCCACCATTACTTTCCGCTTTTAAGTACTTTTAGATATACATAGTACCACCCTACCTCAACAGGCCTTAATTACTATTTTGCTATCCTGTGCTAAACTTACGATAGCTCGGGCATGGATATCGTCACAGCCGCCACATATCATGCAGTGGTGGTCTTTGGTAAATGAAATACACAATATGGAAGAAGGAATAGCCCGAAGTAGGGGTACTAGGTCTTTGCTTAAATTTGAGAAAATTTGGGGCAATTTTATTTAAAATCATTTATACAATAGATTTTGTTTTCTTTTTTTTTCTTTTTCTTTTTTGTACAATGATATGAATGGTATGAATTTTTTTTGCTAAGCATTGGATATCCTTCTTACTTTTTCATTGTTTAATTATTTCCATTCTGTATATACATATGTATTGACATTGATGGTATATGTGAATAAAACACCCAGGCAACTTCTCAAAACCTACTAGCACATGAAAGGTGGTGAACACCATACAAATAATAATCAACTACTGTTTTTACACATAGAATACAATTTAATTCATCATAAATTTTTTGGGGGATAAAATCAATACATGATTATTGACAATTAGTAAAACATTTTGGCATTATATCATATGCATTCTTTCATATACAAAACGCTTTTTAGATATAAGAACTATTGGATGGTTTCCTGTCTACGCGTTTCGACACCTAGCCGTGTCTTCCTCAGGACTGTACCATCGTAGTGCTGTAAGAAAATATATTTAAAAATTCTTTATAGTGAAGTATTTTAGTGCCAAAACAGTTTATACTCTAAACATGCTACTGTGTGCTAGGTAGTGGTTCTAAACGTACAATGATGATTCCGCCTTGAAATATATTATAGCTTTTCAACATTTTCACACCAGAAGAAATAAAACCCAATTCTGTTTCAATGCATACATACATGGTGGACATATTCTTAACATGAGCATAGATACATGCTGGACATATTCCTAACATGAGCATATATATATATATATATATATAGTAATACCATTTAATACATATGTACATATATGCTAGACATATTCCTAACATAAGCATGGATATGTATACATAGTGATACCATTCAATATGGTCCGCTTTTACAGTTTGACAATTTCTCTGGTAGTACTGTTCACCTTGTAATAATACCATAAATACATTCCTATAGGTTTCATGACGATCAGTAGAAAGATAAGAAAAAGAAACAATGGAAAAAATAAGGAAAGGGATAAAGAGGATTTAATCTAGTCTGCCAGAAATGTTGCATCAAGAGGAGAGAACATTTTCTGACTCTTTACTGTGGCTCACCCTTACCTGTTTGTTATAAATCTTTTAAAGGGGGAGTATTCTAATTCTTTGGGATACCCCTTCACTTTAGGTTCAGCGTGTAATCACTGTTTAAATACTTCGAGATGAATGATCATCTGTAATGAGACAATGTAGCTAAATTTATTCTGTTATACTAATACACTTATACTTCAACTAAACCGGTTTTACCCATTTTAAAACGTCATTGTTTTACTTCTCATAATAAGTACAGTTACTGAAAAAGCACTATTTTAGACCTATTCTGCCAGATCCTAGTTGACATCTTGTTTTTTCTGTTTCTTTGATCTGTTTTTATATTACTGTGTTGTGTTCACTTTGCTACAGGTTCTCAATAAAAGCGCCGGGACACTTTTTGAGTAGCCGTGCGCTATATAAAAAACATATAACATAACATCTCTTGTAGTAATATATGTTTCAGTAGTAATGCTTACCTATTAAAAAAGCCGACTAGAAAACTGTCAGGGTGCCATGTCGATTTTAGATGTGTCTATGGCAATGTTCTGAAACATGAGGATATCCTTAAATTAGTATTTACGTCTATTAATAATAACATTCCTAAGATACTAAACCTATCCAGTGATATATGAACTCCTTACCTATTTCAACAAACACATCCAGATGGATAGTATAGGTCTCGCTTCTGCCTCCAAAGTTTCTACACTGATGCGATGTTAAAATTGGGTCGCTGACAGAAATTTACCGCTTGGCAATGTGGTCGAGCAAAACACGTAGCTCTAATTACGAAAGCGATGGTTCTCTGCAAATAAATAACGGTCCATTAATAACAGAGCCGCATTACGTTGCTGTGAAACCAATATCGTACAAAGGCATTGCACAGCTTACCCTGCTCGAATCTTGCACCCTAGTAGAAAATATCGGCGGTGCGATGTGGCGTTATTACGGGTGTGCTCCAAAGTTTGGGCATTCATTTATCTGATGAAAAAAAGGGGGGGGCACATCAGGCATTACATTAGTTACGGGTCCATTATAAGAGATTGTTAAAGTCCTGCAAATACGGGCTGCATTGTCGAGTTAATGCAACAACGCATAACACTCTCGCGTTTGATATAATTTTACCTGTATTCGGCAGAGAGTCACACGGACCGGATGTGTTCCCGGCGTCATCTAGTATTACGGCAAAGGATTTGTCACATACTTTCTGATTGGTTTATATAGCCAGGCAGTTAATTGGTTGGCCTAGGTTACATACATCTTAAAGGTACATTCTTCTTCGTTTATATCACTCATGACCACGCAATCTACAGGGAACGTTTTCCAGTATTTCCGAATGGGAAATCATAGGGAGAAGGTCTCAATTACTCGTTTTTGAAGTTATTACCTTAGTTGTATTTGTTATTCCAAAAGTAGAAATACATCTGTGTGACCTATGCATAGGAAATCATGTTTCAGAAATGGTAATAATGTGGTTGCCTGCTAAATTTATCACAGTATTGCATTCTCCCACGGTAGATCATTATTTAAACCATGGGTGAACGTTTTCTAAGAAAAGATCCAGTAAACTTCTCTTTTTTTCCTTCATTTATCTCCCCCATTGTTATTTGGTATATGGATCTTTTCTAGAATTCGCCATCTAATCTGTGATGGGGAGTGACGAAACTCAGAGAAATGAGCTGCAAGTGGTGCTGTTAGCTTGCATGTTTTGATTGCAGACCTATGTTCTGTTAAACTGACCTTCATTGTTCTTGAGGGTTCGCCAAAATATCCCAAATTACAGGGACATAGTATAAGATAAACTATGTTGCTCGTATTACATGTCCACAGCTCTTTTGCCTGTATATTAACTTGGTTGAACATGAAGGTTTCACCCAATATAATTCCGTCACAGGATTGGCATGTACCACATCTAGAGGTACCTTTTATGGCATTCTCGCCATTAAATGATTTTTGTACATAGGGGATCTCACTATTGGTTCCACTGAACCGTGATCTAACTACCAGATCTTTAAGGTTTTTGTTGCGTTGATGCGCAAACATAACATGAGATGACCTGCGTCTCCCAGCCCGCTGAGCTGAGATGACCTGCGTCTCTGAACTGAGATGACCTGCATCTCCTGGCCCGCTGAACTGAGATTGAGATGACCTGTGTCTCCAGGCCCGCTGAGATGACCTGCGTCTCCTTGTCTGCTGAGCTGAGATGACCTGCGTCTCCCAGCCCGCTGAGCTGAGATGACCTGCGTCTCTGAACTGAGATGGCCTGCGTCTCCTGGCCCGCTGAACTGAGATGACCTGCGTCTCCTGGCCCGCTGAACTGAGATGACCTGATTCTCCTTGCCCGCTGAACTGAGATGACCTGCGTCTCCTGGCCCGCTGAACTGAGATGACCTGTGTCTCCTGGCCCGCTGAACTGAGATGACCTGTGTCTCCTGGCCCGCTGAACTGAGATTGAGATGACCTGCGTCTCCAGGCCCGCTGAGATGACCTGTGTGCACACTTGTTTGTTATCATGTCGCTGAGTCCTGAGTTTGGGGCTGATGGAAGCGTTACAGGCAGAGTCAACTCGAGGACCAACAGTTCTGATCGAAGAGGTCAAACGTTCGTCTCTAACTGAGAGGGTAGTTGACTTCCTTGTGCAAAGCCATGTCCTTCCAAGATGTCTGGGGTGACGAGGGTGCTGTCTTGCATTGATGTCTCTGATGCTGCTTTAATGTCGAAGCATTATTCAACCCTTTTCAATCTGGAGAACATATGTATTGTGCCAAGAACCCGAAATTGTGACCTATACACTCCCAAAAAGAGGGACTAGTCCAACAAATTAGTTTTAGCACCTTCTGCAACTGAGGAACCGGGTATATTGGGCGCTGTTCCTCTGGGAGAACATTCACGGAGAGCTGTCATCTTGGAGCTATGTCTCAGGGTGAACCTTCACAGAGCTGGCATCTTGGCACTGTCTTGAGGTGAACATTCACAGAGTTGGCATCTTGCCATTGTTACTCTGGGTGAACATTCACAGACAGCTGCATCTTGGCGCTATATCTCCGGGTGAACATTCACAGAGAGCTGGCATCTTGGCGCTATGTCTCCAGGTGAACCTTCACAGAGCTGGCATCTTGGCGCTGTCTCGAGGTGAACATTCACAGAGTTGGCATCTTGCCATTGTTACTCTGGGTGAACATTCACAGACAGCTGCATCTTGGCGCTATATCTCCGGGTGAACATTCACAGAGAGCTGGCATCTTGGCGCTATGTCTCCAGGTGAACTTTCACAGAGAGCTGGCATCTTGGCGCTGTCTCGAGGTGAACATTCACACAGAGCTGGCATCTTGCCGTTGTTACTCTGGGTGAACATTCACAGACAGCTGCATCTTGGCGCTATGTCTCGGGGCGAACTTTCACGGAGAGCTGGCATCTTGGCGCTATGTCTCCTGGTGAACATTCAGAGAGCTGGCATTAGCACCTGCCTCCTTGCTTTTTTTCCTCCGGAGGAACCAGAAGATTTCTCCCTACTGTTCCATGGTCCTCCTTCAACTGCAAAGAGTAAAAACTGCTTCGAGTAGTCGTAAACATCACCAACTGGAGACCAAAGTGTCTTTCGACTGGACACATGCAGCGACTTGGGGCCTGTGCAGTTTTCGAAAGCAAGAAGAAACCTCCATTCTTGGGCACATTACAAACCCTCCGTCTGTCCAGCTCAGCATCGCCTGGAGCTTTTGGACATTGGAATCCGTGTCGAAGCATCTTCAAAGAAACCTGTGGCTCCTGGTCATGCTGGGGGGTTGGATCAGGGACCCAACTAGACTCAAACTTCAAGGGGGGGGCTAACACATAGTGGATCTTCGGATCTAGGCTCCGCACCCATACCCACAGACCACGCTCGTAACCTTGGCTTCATCCTAGACTCCTCCCTCTCGATGACCAGACAAGTCAACGCCGTCTCATCCTCCTGCTTCAACGTACTTCGTATGCTCAAAAAAATCTTCCATTGGATCCCCACCGAGACTAGAAAGACTGTCACCCACGCACTGGTTACGAGTCGACTAGACTACGGAAACACCCTCTACGCCGGAATCACAGCCAAATTACAGAAAAAACCCCAATGCATCCAAAACGCATCGCGAGACTCATTTTGGACATCCCTCGCCAAGATCACATTACCGGCCACCTGAAAGACCTCCACTGGCTTCCCGTCAACAAGAGAATAACATTCCGTCTCCTCACCCACGCACACAAGACCCTCTACAAACTAGGACCCGAATGCCTCAACACTCGACTATCCTTTTACACACCCACCCGCCAACTAAGATCCTCCAATCAAGGCCTCACCGCAGTCCCGCGTATCCAAAGATCCACCATGGGGGGCAGATCCTTCTCCTACTTGGCGGCCAAGACCTGGAACTCACTCCCCACTCACCTCCGCCTTACACAGAACCACATCTCCCAGAACCACATCTCCTTCAGAAAAGAACTTAAAACCTGGCTATTCGATAAATAAGTAACCTCCTCCCCAAGCGCCTTGAGACCCTCTGGGTGAGTAGTGCGCTATACAAATTCTTGAACTTGAGATAGAGAGATCATAAGAGCCAAATCAAGATTACTTGTGGGGGCTCCCATCGCATTTCCGATTTAGTGTGAAAAACATTGAATTCTTTGAGACTACCTGTGGCAAATAATGCATTTTAAAGCATGCAGGGCCAGTAACATTATTCTCAGCATTACATGATTTTGAGGCGCTCAAGGAATTTTAGCACAGTGAATGACAAATGTTCTATTTTAATACACAATACGCCAGTAAACCCGGTGCGATGTGAAACACCAGATTCTATTTTACATCACAATCTCAGGCAAATCGTACACTCCCAACACTCTGGGCCAGTTGTGTCAACCTAACTGGTCATAAAAAATATTTTTACAAGATATTTATCCATTCTTCCACTAAAAGAATGTTTTGAAAATCGGAAGCAAAAAATGCAGTTTAAGCACATTGATTTAGTTACCTCTGTTAATGCTTCATTTACCTGCGCGCAATACTTTTGATATTTTCTGAATATGATGTTAGTATAGTAGACAGCTTTTCAGCTGTTTGGGGGAAGCTGCCTCATATCCTAGCTCTGAAGCACAAAGCATGTTGAATATTACTTGGTACTTTGGGACAACTCCCACCTAATATTTTTGAATTTGAAATGCTTGGGTAGAGCTTTAGCAAGAAGCACAACCCATGTTTGATACGAGTTTGACCGAAGGATAGAAACGGAGCGCAGACGCTGGATTAGCGATGACACCCCTACATCAACGTGGGGGTGTCAATCTGGGATCACCAAGGGGAAGAGATGTGGACCTAGTGTTCCATTTGGCTCTCATCGCGCTGCACTCGGTACCCGTTGTCCAAGTAAAAGGATCAGAAAAAGCTTCAAAAGTCTCATGTATTTTACATTCCAGTCCCACTGGGCAGCAAATAAGCAGCGGTTGTGGAGCTAAGAATGGGCGAAGTGCTCAACCTTTGATGCCAGTACAGCTGTTGCTGCCATTGTAGTGAATAAATACCACGGCAGCTCAGGGCTGACGTTCAAACCTGCAGCGTACCCTGTACACAAATGGGAGCAAATTATTAAATAGCAATAACACTCCTGAAAATAATTTGCAACAGTGCTCAAAGAAGGAGAATGTATTTACTGATGATGTGCAAGAAAGTGCCCTCTTTCTTTCATGGTTGCCCCCACTTTTTGCTGAACCGCTGATGTCCTGTGACTGAGCGTGCCCTGGGCTTCTGCTAATCAGGTGCCCATGGCCTATGTTCTTTCCCTAAACTGCATTGCAAACACAACCCAGTTGGCATCTCTGGCCACAGGTCAATCCCTTGTAAATGGTACCACAGGTACCCAGGGCACCTTGGCCAGGTAAGGCCCCTAAAGGCTGCAGCACTTATTGTGCCACCCTCAGGGGCCCTGTACCCTGACACTCACACACTGCCTTTGCAGGCTGCGTGTCTTTGTGCAGAACAAAGTGAAGAGTCGACATGGTACACATCTGTGTGCCATGCCTACAACCCACTGCCCTGGCATAGATCAGTCACCCCTCTAGCTGGGTGCTCTATGCCAGTGATGAGGGTACAGGTGCATGAGCCCTGTACCCCTACAGTGTTTAAGCCAACTCTCACACATGGTAAGTGCAGTGCTGATATTAAGAGTATATGGTCCTGGGAGTTTGTCATTATGAACTCCACAGCACCATAATAGCTTTACTGAATTTTGGGTCGTTTGGTATCAAACTTCTCAGCTCATTAAACCCTCACTGATGCCAGTGTGGGATTTAATGAAAAATGCACACAGAGGGCATCTTAGAGATGCCCACTTATTGTGCCACCCTTAGAAGCCCTGTACCTTTACACACCCATTGCCTTTGCAGGCTGCGTGTTTTGGTGCAGAGAAAAGTGAAGAGTCGACATGGCACAACTCCCTGTGTACCATGCCTACAACCCGGGCATAGATCAGTCACCCCTCTAGCTGGGTGCACTAAGCCACTGGTGCGGGCACCGGTGCATGAGAACTGTGGCCCTACAGTGTCTAAGTCCATTATTAGACGCTTTAAGTGCAGTGCTGCCATTAGGAGTATATGGTGCTGGGAGTTTGTCATTAACAAATCCACAGCACCATAATGGTTTTACTCAATTTTGGGAAGTTTGGTAGCAAATCCACGCTGATGCAAGTGTGGGATTTGATGAGGGCATCTTAGAGATGCCCCTGAAATTTTACCTAACTCTAGTGTCCTGGCCGCTCCCCAGCTGTCTCCACCAGACATGTTTCTGGACCCCTGTTAGCCTGCTGCTCTCTGGGGCCTGAAACAATGCACATCCTGGGCAGAGGTGCCAAGCATCCTCCCCCAGGATGGGCAGTGTCCACAAAAGGGAAGCTTCAAAGGCTTGCCGCCTTTATGAGCTGCTGCAGCAATTTGCTGCTCATAGCAACTGCCCCCCACCTGTTCTGACCCCACTTTGGGTGGGAGAATCGGCGAGAAAACCAAGATAGGAGGAAAGTTGTACCCACCTTTGCCAACCCCACCCCTCAGGTGGGAGGGTGGGCGAGGCAAAGCACAACTCTGTCCTTGCCATCTTGAAGACGAGGGACCCAGCCAATCGGAGTGAGGCTTATGCCCGCCTCTCACTGGAGGGTGGCATAATAGGGGTCCATTGGTTCCAACCTTTACCTACCTGAAACACCCATACATTTAGTATTTAGGGGCAACCCTGAACCTTGCCTCCTCAGTCAAGAAGGAACAAGGACAGAAGAGCGGTGTTGAAGGAAGAAGAGGAGGACACCAACTGACTTGCCCCCAGGCATATGGGTCTGTCCCAGCCTCAACCTGCTCCAGCAAAATTCTGGCGCGTCCTGCAGCCGGCAGCTCCCCAGAACCCAGAGGACCTGCTCTGCCTTCCTCAACCAGACTTTGTCTCCCGTGAGCACCGGATTTGCTCACCAACAGACTCTGACTCCAGCCAAATCCTCAAGTCTGCACCGAACGCCCACAGCATGAGTTTGAGTGGCCCAACACCACAAGGAGGTCTCCCAACACGATCCTGGCCTGGGATCTGGTGATCCCTCACCTACCTCAGGACTCCCGAAGACACCTGCAGCCCCTATCTTGAAGTTCCCCTGAACCTCGACCGGAGACGGTAAGGAAAACCCAACGCCAAAAGACACCCCAGCACCCGATGCCCCATGGCCTTAGGTGGCCCAACCAACGGTGTCCCGGCATCCCACGACATCCCAACTTGCCTCTCCAACCAGTGGTTGCCTCCAGAAGATCTTCGAACCCGAGCCTGCAGTGTTTTTTCTGGCCGGAGATTCTCCATGGAAACCAACAGGGCTCCCGACGTCGATCCAGCACCCTGCACTCTGCCGTCCCAGTGCTGGTGTGGGTGCACTTTGTGTGCTCTCTCTGATCCCCCTTTGCCCTGAACCTAACACCAGGAGCTTTGCTCCCACATCCAAGTGGCGTGCCAATGAGCAGCCACCAACTGGTGACCCCCTATCCCCATTGAATAACATTGGGCCTCTGCACTCTGCAGTCGGCTGCCCTAGTGCCGCTGACAGTGTTACAAGAGTGCATCCCTGACCCTGGGGGAACCCTGGTTCTAATCCCTGAAACTCAACCCGCCATACCATTTACTTACCTGCAAAACGATAACTCCATTTTTTTCTCAATAGGATTTTATTGACTGTTTTCCTTTGAAAAAGTTCTATATGTTGAGAGTGCTTAGTATGGAAACCCAAAAAACTGTTTTGATAAAAACTGTTGTACTCTCCTTTTATACAGGAAATGTCTTGGTGTGATATCTAGATATATCACACTGAGTAGAAACACAGTAACTGAAATGTTATTTCATTGGTTTCTGAACATTTGACCTACCTGTGTACACATTCAACTGCATTCAATTGTATAATCAGAATAGTACTATTTTGAGGTCGAGCCTAGCGGCGGCGTGCATGCACTGCTCGCTCTGCGAGGCATGCTGTATTAAAGTATGCACTGGAAGCCCCGGCCACTCAGCCCATATTTGTTATTGGCTTGTGCCATTGTCCTTCGAAAATACTGGCTTCTGAGTCGTAAATAGGTTTGTTAGTCCCTCCTTGGTGCTGCCTTGTCTGCATTTGTTACCCATAACGACTGGACCTTTTACTTGGTTTGTTACACGGTCTGCATTATAAGTAGGTGAGCTCTATTTTTGTTTAATGACACTGATGGGGACAGTGGCAGCCGGTTTTGTTATCGAGCGCTATACAGCTCTAACTTGCATGCTGAGCGCGGCGCCTACTTTAGGGACACCGCGCTCTGTTTCTTTAAAATAAAATGTTTAAACCTTTAACAGTGAGTGCGGCGCTCGCTACAAGGACACCGCGCTCTGCTATACAACAGGTAGTGACCTACACTTTGTCTATCGACTTCACTCTCAAGCATTCTTAGCTTTCTCTTCCTCCTCATAATCTTCCAGTTTCTGCCCGTCTCTCTCTTGCTGTAAGGCTAGTCTGTGTTGCCAAAATGAGCGCCGGTGCCCCGCAGCTACGACTACTGGTACACATAAGACACTGTTGCATACCTTTTACCAGAGAGAGAAGAGTGCTAAACTACAGCCTAACGGTGAACCCTTCCTACTAACAGCACCTGATCTCCTTTCTCCCCATATGAATATGTCTTGCCCATCTATTTTCAGTTGGGGAATGTGTGCACAATGACTGGCACTCACCGTTACTATGCCTATTCCCTAGGGAACTCAAATGGAATGAACAACTGCAAAGGTGCACCACAAAGTTCTGCAAATAACAATATTATCAAGAAAATTATTAGCAAAAGGATGATGTTTTCTTGTCTTTTCTGGGCGCATCGGAACACGGAGTACGAGGGCTCTGCGGACAGGACGTTTTATTACGAACGACCCTTTGACTACCAGCTTCCATTTTCGAGGTTTGGTGGCTTACAGTTTTGGAACTGTAGAGGATACTATAAATTGAAACAGATACCTTGATCACTTAAGAATTCCTCTCTTAAATCATGGCAGAGCTGACATAAATTCTCGAGATACTCGCACCATCCACAGTGTTGCTTCAGCACTTTTGCTAAGTTGCATCAGATCAGTCGGCCCAGATCCTCATCATACAAGTGTCACTATTATTGTAAAAGGAGGCGTACAGAGCTTCTCCTATGAGGATTCATTTGGAAGCATTTTCTTTCAAATTTACAAGCCCTGAAGAAGTCCCATTGGGACGAAACGCGTCGGCTGTTTGGTGTGAGAGAGAGACGAGTGCCTTGAGATTTACGAGCTGCCCACACCGCTCAGCAGAGGCCGTCTCCACAGTGTACACACTCTAGTTCCCCCTTTGTAGGAGGTGGATGTGACCCCTGCTCCTGCTTGACCCCTGATCGGCCTCTGCTCCTGTTTGTCCCCTACTCGACCCCTGCTCCTGTTTGACCCCTGCCACAAGCTCATTCAATTGCAAAGGTTCCATGACTCAGTAGTAGAGTAATCTCATATCAGGCGTGTTTCTGCTCTTCTACAAGAACATATAGTGCTGCACAGGCTCGATCATGGGACCGTTACTCCTCAGCGATCACCTCAAGAGACAGACACAGGGAGTTTATTCCTTTTTCTTTGATCATGTCTGTCTCTACAGGCAGTAGATTTGGGATGTGACCGTGCGCTTAGAGCTCTCTACTAAGGAGCCACTGGGAAACCAACTTCTGGCCCTGGCATTGGATCAACATCCTGCGACGCTGGGCAAATCACTTAAACTCGCCGTGTCTTAAAGACATTGAACTGTAACATTCTTCAGGTGCTCATGTAACGCGCTGAACATTGACTCTACCAAAAGACACTCCTTGCGGGTTACACCACTACCAACTTGCGCCCTAGAAATATCGTAGCCGTTCATAAAAACAAAACGTACTGTATATTAGTCACTTCCCCCTTTTTTTATAGAATGCAAAGAAATTGTGTAAATATTCCCAAAGCCCTGAAGTTTGTCCTCGAAGACACGTCATTCTTTCTATTCATTTAAAGCTCTTTTTATTGCACAGAAAGCAAACAAATAACCAATGACACTAAAAGTACATTGTAGATCCAGTCAACCAATTGCATCCCTTCTGACAAAGTTACTTTGTGTTGATTTCAAGGCGGTCACTTTGGAGAGGTTTTCTGGCTCGGGTGGATGGGGGATTCATTGCATGCAGGGCACAAGGTTCTGCTGTAATCACGTCAATGGAGTATCTGTTTCTTTGTTTACGCAGCAGCGGACTCCGTTTGGTCTCCGAAGTGGAAGAAGAGCGTTGAAAAGTCTCCTGGTACGCTGAAGGGTGTGTGGACCGTGAGGTTACATCGACTCGGTGAGTACATGCCTCCTTCCGGATCTTTATTCTGATATTTCACATCGGGAGCTTCAGTGTCCACCTGTCCTCACGGGATTCCTACCCCCAGAGGCAGGGGAAGTAGAAGGGGCACACATCTCTGCATTAATAAAAACACTGCACCCCCTCCCTTTATAAAGCGTTGACCATCTTAATGCTTCTACGGCCGTTCAAAGCGATTTGAAAGGCAGCATCTGTTCTGGAGGCCATGGGACATTTATTCTTTTATGAATACGCTTTCCATTGTCTCAACTTGGGTGTCGTTTAAATGACATACGGATCACACAGCAAATGTTTGTGTTAATAGTTCACGAGCTGTTCAGGTGTTTGTATTGACAGCTTTCGCTACTGGTATCTGCTTCCTATATGTGGGAGCACTGCGGAAATGGCTGTCATTGTAATCCATGTGAAGAACCATGTGAGATTATAAGAAAGGAGAAAATGTCATGTTTCGTCCAATTGGGGGACATATAATCGGGCTTAGCCTTGTTTTGACTACTATCGTGTGATCCGGAATGCCTTTGCTGAAAATCTTCTAGGTTCGAGGCATGTGGGCTGCTGAATTCATATCTGTGCATAGATCGCCACATAGTGTTGGGTCCGGATGATCGCATATTGTTGTCCTGGAAGAGTCTTCGAAGTATCACGAGATAGGTGGCTCCTCCCCTGGACTACAGTACGCATGGGCATCGACTCCATCCTCAGATTGTTTTTTTCCGCCATTGGGTTCGGATGTTTATTGGATCACTCTAGTCGGAATCGATAAAAACTTTCTTAAGGCCAAAAGGCCTTTAGTTTTCTTCGTCGGTATAGTCTTGCGTTCGGTGCCTGATTCTTCCAGCTCGGTTCCGAGCCGGATTCCAGAGAACCGCGTGCTTTCGACACGGAAGGCCCAGTTGACGCTACAGCCCCAATCGACTGATCATCATGGAACGGAGCCCGTTCAAGAGATGTCCCGTGTGCAACTCCAAGTATCCCCACATCGACGTCCACCCGGTGTGCAACAAGTGTCTGTCGCCGGATCATGATGAAGCCAGTGGCATGGCTTGTTCCCGTTTCAGATCCAAGAAGACGCTTAAGCATCGACGCGCTGCACGCCAGGAGGCCCAGCAAACTGCACCGGCGCCTGTGGACATCTTCGATGCCGGGGATGATGAGGGAGCTGACCGGGAAGTTGGTGAAAACCTGTTGAATCCCGCGTCGGAGGTCGACTATAACTACGACGCGGACGCTGAAATGTTCGAAGCGGAAGAAGTCGTCGACGAGGTAGGAGACGACGACGGGGCCTTTGGGGCCATGGAAGATAGCTCGAGCGAACTCAAACTGACATTGGGGCCGTAACGCTTCGAAAGGCTCAGGTCGGGGGATCGCCACTAGGCCTTACCCAAGATCTTAGTATGGGTTCTACGGCCCGCCTTCGGGCTCGGCTACGGACATTACTATTGAGCCGCACCCTGCAAAATCGAAACCGAAAGTAAAACCCACGGTCTCGACGCAAGCGAAAGCACTGGTGCCCCCCTCGAAACCGAAAGTGCGCATTACTTTGGTCGGATCGAAGGCCTCGGAGCCGTCGGCACCGACGAAGCAGAAGGGTGTTGTCGATCCGAAGACACAGGTCAAGGGCGTCGAGACGAAGTCTGCCATGCCGAAGACAAAGGTCAAGGTGGTCGAGCCGAGTAAATCGGCGCCGATGACGGTCGACACCAGCAAAGGACTCGGTGATCCGAAGGTTCTCGAGACTCCGCGTCAACATGACAAGGCCAAGAGCGGCGCAACCCACGAGTCCACGTCTAGTGGTGCCTCGAAGGATCCCGTCGACTCGGCGCGGTCGTCCGCCGCTTTCTCCAAGCAGGTAGCGGACTTCCTAAAGCGCATCAAAGAGAAGGCCTCGACCGTCGGCCCGAAAGATCCTCCACCTTCGAAGCCGGTCGAGAAACCTCAAAAAGCGTCGACGCCCATTCACTTCACGTTGCCGCCGAAAGTGGCGCCGAAGGCTTTCACCCTAGGATGGGCGCCAGCGTGCCCGAGAAGGTGCCCTCGGTGCCGAAGTCGACGACGGTGGTCCCAACTTTAAAGCATCGACAATCTTCGTTAGAAGAACAACAAGAACACTTTATCGATGCCGAAACGGGCAGACTTTCCCTCCATAAACGGAAAATTGCCCCGGAACAGCCAATGGAGTCCTACAAAATTCCTTTAAAGAAAAAGAAGGATTCCACTTCAACTCCTGTTCTTGTGGAACCACTTTCTCCACATGGCCATGATGTCTCACCCACTTACTCTGACATGGACGCTGGGGAAGGTGATGATGGTGACGAGTACAGCTATCCTGTCTACACAGACCCTGAAGATACCAATGAACCCTGGGCAGCTGGTGCTGACCCAGGTGATCCTCACTCTGCCCCAGACACTCAACTCTATGCTGTAAAAGCGTCGCCTACGGAGGATTCAGCGGCGTTTAATGCCCTCATTGAAAGGGCGGCTAAAAATCATGACGTCCAGCTCCATGCTGACCCCATTGAAGTGGACTTTCTTTTTGACACTGTCAGGGGGTCCCCTGCTCGGGCTAACGGATTGTCCCTCTCCTCAACAGGCGGATTATTACGGGCCCTTTAAGGATAGCCTTTGTGTTCGTGACGAAGGCCTCGCATCTGGACCACCTGACTTTTTGGACCTATCAGGAGATGCCTCTCACCATATGAGGGAGACCCGGAAGACGCCGCATCTCCGTCGTGGGAGGAAGAAGTGAGACGCCAGGAGAACAACGCGACCGGGAAGGCGGAAAGCACCGTGGAGACGGAGTCCTTGGAAATAGACGACACCAGGAGCAGAGAAGGTGCCGGGCTGGTGACCGAGGAGAAGCGGACGGAGGCAGCTGTAAAGCCAGGAGGCCAACGACACCGCGTTTCGCCCAGCCACGCAAAGGAGGAAGCGTGGCTTTCCCAGGTGCGTGCTCGTTTGGGTTCTTGGTTGCACTTTAAGAAGGGAGGGACCGGGTAGGAGACCGTACCAACACCGGGGCACCTCGTTTAGCAGAGCCGTGTACAAGTCACTGAAAGTGGTGGTGGTTCTTACTTATTCCCTCACTCCCTCCCTATTCCAAGAGTTTCTGGAAAGTGTACAATACACTAAAAGCCACGTTATTTTCTTTTCCTTCCATGTGCTGGAGTGTCCCGGACCCCGACCCAGGAAGTGCCCCGAGGACCACAATCCTGCCACCGGTCGTTTGTTAACGTGTCTGATCTAAGACTTTCTTTTTGTGTTTAACAGTCTGTAAACCGCAATAAAATAGATAAACAGTCGCCCTCTAGTCTTGGCTCCTTCCCTTCTTGTAACCGAAAGGTGACAGACACCTTTTCCGTCTCAGAGAGAACTGTTAAGACTCTGCCTATGTTGAAGGGTGTCTTAAAACATGCTGGGGAGATCTTTAAAGAGACTACCAGAGCCAGGGTGATAAACCCTAGGATTGAGAAGAAGTATAAACCAGCGCCTACTGACCCTACTTACATCAAGGGACAGTTACCTTTGGACTCTCTTGTTGTCTCAAATGCCCGGAAGAGGGCTAATTCTCAAACAACGGGTGATGCTCCTCCCCCAGACAAAGAATCTAAGGTGTTTGAGGCATCAGGGAAAAGGGTGGCAGCTCAAGCGGCCAATATCTGGCGCATTTCAAATACACAAGCACTTCTAGCAAGGTATGACAGGGCACACTATGACACACTGGAGACCCTGTTGCAGCACCTGCCAGACGAATACAAAGAGGCAGCTGTGATGCTCATCCAAGAGGGGAAGCTGATACCCAATGCTTCTATTAAATGTGCACTGGACGCGGCTGACACCGCGGCCAGAGCTGTCAACACTAGCGTCATGCTGAGACGACATGCCTGGCTCAGAATCTCAGGATTTAAGCCAGAGATACAGACCACCATTCTCAATCAGACAGTAAACCCTGATCATCTATTTGGCCCAGAGGTGGACACCACCTTGGAAAAAATCAAAAAGGACACTGAGGCCCTGCAGTCCCAGCAATTCAGGGGTGGTTCTTTTCGTCGCTCAAGCACTAGAGGTGTTTCCAGAGGCCAGCTCTCCAAAACCACGCAGTACTATAAAGGCAACACGCAGTCCACATACACCAAACAAAGTCGAGGTGGATATCGTGGAAACAGCGCCAAAGGCAGGGGTCGTGGAAACAACTCCAGATCCTCTGCCACCAACAAACAGTGACGCCTTGTCACTGCCCCCCGACCATGCAACACCGGTCGGGAGGAGACTTCAACAGTTCCTGCCAGTCTGGAAATCCATCACCACAGACAGGTGGGTCACACAGCTTATACAGTACGGTTATTGTCAGGAGTTAACATCCACTCCACCCAACATACCCCCAAGACACCGTCCTATGTCCGCCGAGCACTTGCACTTATTGCAGCAGGAGGTCATCGTCATGCTGCAAAAAGGGGCAATCGAGCTCGTGCCTGTGGAAGAAAGAGGCACAGGAGTTTACTCACTGTACTTCTTAATACCAAAAAAGGACAGGTCAGGTGAAGTAGTGTGGCTCACTGGTTAGAGGCGGCAGACCCGAGAGCAGAGGACGGCCCGGGACCAGGGTTCGATTCCCGGCGCGGCAGGTTTCTGGACCAGGGTCAGCGGACTCGATAATTCTCTCGCCTCGGTGCCCACTCTGATCAGCGATCACACTCTGCAACTCTGGGCATTAGCTTGCCTCATCTTCACTAACGGCCCCCCAGACCGCCGGGGATGCCTGGTCTCACCCTGGAGATACCCATTAAGGGACCATCTCTCAGGGAAGCCAGGAAGGGTTTCGCGGCGGTCGAAGCGCCAGGACGCCTACGGGTAGCAGTGCGCTATATAAATGCCTACACATTTACATTTACAGGTCCCTCAGACCCATACTGGACCTCAGACCCCTCAATCAGTACATTCTATCGGAGCATTTTCACATGCTGACCCTGCAACAAGTACTCCCGTTGCTCAGTCAGGGGGATTTTCTCGCAACTTTAGATCTAAAGGATGCGTATTTTCACATTCTGCTGCACCCGTCACACAAAAAATACCTCCAGTTCACCATCCCAAACCAACATTACCAGTTCAAGGTTTTGCCTTTCGAGGTCACCACGGCACCCAGGGTGTTTACAAAGTGCCTGGCGACGGTGGCGGCACACCTAAGGAGACAAAACATTCACGTCTACCCTTATCTGGACGACTGGCTCATCCAGGCAAAGTCAACCCAGCAGTGTGCCGCCCACATTACCCACACCATTCACCTTCTTCACGATATGGGATTCTCATTGAATTACCCAAAGTCCCACCTGCAACCCGCCCACATACGGCAGTATCTGGGTGCGACGATAAACACTCTGGCAGCCACAGCATAGCCAAATTCAGTGAGGGTCAACAGCATTCAATCGCTGATAAACAGATTCAGACCTCAACACTCGCTTCCAGCGCGAGTGTTCATGCAGTTGATAGGCATGATGGCCTCCTGCATCTCCATAGTCCCGCACGCGAGACTACATATGCGTCCGCTTCAGGAGTGCTTAGCACGTCAGTGGACTCAGGCTCATGGACAGTTGAAAGACCTAGTGTTGGTGAGCGGTCGGGCATACAACTCTCTGCATTGGTGGAATCCACAAAACCTTTGCAAGGGACGACCGTTCCAAGAGTTTGTGCCACAGATCATCCTGACGACGGACGCTTCTCTCCAGGGATGGGGAGCTCATGTACTCCATTACACTGTGCAGGGACTATGGACACCACAGCAAAGGAAGATGCACATCAATGTTCTGGAACTGATGGCGATCTTCATGGCGATGAAAGACTTCAAAGTACATCTGTGCAACAAGGTCGTGTTGATCCGGACGGACAACATGACGGCCATGTACTACATTCAGAAGCAGGGAGGAACACACTCTCCACAGCTGTCTCATTTGGCTCAGAGCATGTGGAAGTGGGCCATTCAGAGGAACATCTTCCTCATGGCAGAACACCTCCCAGGCAAAGACAATCAGATGGCGGACCTGCTCAGCAGGTACAGCCACCAAATGCACGAGTGGGAGATACATCCATCGGTACTCCACCCGTACTTCCAAAGGTGGGGTCATCCAGAGATAGACCTGTTCGCCACAAAGGAGAACGCAAAATGCCGAAGCTTTGCCGCCAGGTTTCCACACCCACAGTTGCAAGGCAATGCGATATGGATGAACTGGTCACGCAAATTTGCGTACGCTTTTCCCCCAGCACCTCTAATACCGCTGGTGGCACGCAAGCTGAAGCAGCACTCGATGACTCTCATCCTGGTTGCTCCAACGTGGGCTTGCCAACCATGGTACACCACGTTTCTAGAACTGTCCGTGGTACCGCATCAAAGGCTGCGTCTCACACCCAGGCTTTTGACTCAGAGCCATGGTGACATTCAGCATCCAGATCCGCAACCGCTCAACCTGGGGATCTGGCTCCTGAAGTCCTAGAGTTTGGCTACCTCAACTTACCTCCTGACTGTATGGACATCATCCGGGAGGCAAGGAAGCCCACCACCAGAGCATGCTATGCGGCGAAGTGGAAGCGGTTTGTCATTTATTGTGCAGGCCACAACATTAACCCGCTGGATGCATCTATTCAGAACATCATTTGTTATCTCTGACATTTGTACAAATGTAATCTGGCCTATGCTTCCATTCGCATACATTTATCCGCAATGGCTGCTTATCTCCAAAACAGACAGCACCTCTCACTTTTCAGGGTGCCTGCCATTAAAGCCTTTCTGGAAGGACTCAAACGAGTCATTCCTCCGCGGACGCCACCAGCTCCGGAGTGGAACCTCAATGTGGTCCTCACCAGGCTGATGGGTCCCCCTTTTGAACCACTGCATTCCTGTGAGATTCAATTCTTGACTTGGAAAGTGTCTTTCCTTCTAGCGATTACGTCGCTACGACGAGTTAGTGAACTCCAGGCACTAACTATCCAAGAGCCATTTATTCAAATTCATTCTAACAGGGTGCTGCTTCGCACTAACCCTAAATTTCTTCCTAAGGTAGTGCCTCAGTTCCATATCAACCAGACTATAGAACTACCTGTGTTCTTCCAAAATCCAGAGTCACTGGCGGAGAGAATGCTCCACACACTTGACGTCAAAAGGGCCCTAATGTATTACATTGATAGGACCAAGGATTTTAGGAATACTAATCAACTCTTTGTTGCCTTTGCACCACAACACAAAGGTAACCCCATTTCCAAGGCTGGTATAGCCAGGTGGATCGTTTAATGTATTCAGATCTGCTATCAGAAAGCCAAGCGCACTCTCACCATTCCACCGCGGGCCCACTCCACCCGAAAGTTGGGGGCCTCCATGGCTTTCCTTGGAAATATTCCTTTGGAAGACATATGTAGAGCAGCCACATGGTCTACCACACTCACATTTACGAAACATTACTGTGTTGATGTGCACTCCAAACAGCAGGCAGCTGTAGGGCAGGCTGTTCTAAAAACACTTTTCCAAACTGCTGCAGCTGGCACAGGGGGCCGCCGTTAATGGAGGGACTGCTATGTATTCTATGCAAAGATATGAATTCAGCAGCCCACATGCCTCGAACCGAATATGCTACTTACCAGTATGCATCTGTTCTTGGCATGTAAGGCTGCTGACATTCATATCGCCCGCCCTCCTCCCCGGCGCCTGTAGCGGCTGCAGCACTCAGAATCATACTCAGGCATGGTCATCACTTTCTGTATTACACTCCATCTCTGCCACAATGGCGAAAAACAATCTGAGGATGGAGAGGATGCCCATGCGCACTGTAGTCCAGGGGAGGAGCCACCTATCTTGTGATACTTCGAAGACTCTTCCAGGATAACAATGTACAATCATCCGGACCCAACACTAGGCGGCGATTTATGCACAGATATGAATGTCATCAGCCCTTCATGCCAAGAACAGATGCATACTGGTAAGTAGCATATTCGTTACAGAGCCATAGTTTACTTTTACTCACTGTCGTAACTTTAGTGCACTCTGCTATTGAGCCGCTCACGGCAGAGGAGAGGAGCTGATAGAAGTAAGTAGACAGTTGAGTGTGAGAGGTGAGTGTTGAGCCAGACCGCTTGGTCTGCCAGGCTGAGGCACTTGGATACAAGTTTGAGTGAAGTTGTGTTCCTCCATCTTTGTTTCTCAAGCTCTTCCACTTCACTCCTGGGCTTCCATTTCTTTGTCTCTTGTCGGTTCTGTAGTCTTGATTCTCTTCAATAGAAAAAAATCTGGCCACAGGTGGATTTTGCAAAAATTTTTAAAAGGTAAACCCGTAACTGGAACATGCTGTCCCTTGAAACTGAAGACCACACGGCTCTATGTTTTGACATGGTCACCCCCACTTATCAGATGCAATTTTGACGGACGTGCACTGGGTTCCAGCTGTCCAGGTCCCCACTTCCAGTTCTCTTTCCCTAAAACATTCTAACTGTGCAATTGTTCCCTGTAGGAAAATGGGTTTTAGTTGCAATACCCCCCCCCCCCCCACCCCTCCCCACAGACTTGTTGCCTGGTTTTTGATGCAACTTTGACTGTGTACTGCTGTCACTGCTAACCAGGCTCCCAGTACCAGTGTTCTTTTCCATAAGATATGTACAATTATTCCTTCCTCCCCCCTTGGCAAAACCTTTAGCACCCTCTGTGGGTCCCTGGTAAATGGGAGCCTGGCACCGAGGGCCTGAGGTTCTAAAGAGGGTCCGTAAGGGCTGCAGCATTTGTTGTGCCACCCTAAAGGACCCACCAAGTGCTGCATGAAATGATGCTGACAAAAGTGAAAACAAGACACGGCACAAGTGGTCATATAGGGGGCGTAGTCACCCCAAGGGTACGTAACCTATTGGCTACTACCCTTCACTACCCACAACTCCCCTAAAGTCAGGATTTAAGTGCCCCGGACACCAGGAACGCCCATTCCCCTGACCAAAGAAGAAGAGCAGAAGAAGCAAGAACTGCGGACTACTGGTGGACTTTGGCGCAAAGCGTGCCTTCTCCAGTCCAGACAATTGCGCCAGCCCGACTCGTCCCGCATCTGTGCATCCTCCAAAAGCCTCGTAGGGACTCCAGCACTTCGCCGAGCCGTCAGCATCTCCCTGCAGGCACCCAGCGCAATGCCTGGTTCATTGTTTTGCTGACCCCCGGGTCCACCGATGCAGCTGCCACCCAGAGATGGTCAACGTGCTCCAGGAGGTCAGATCCAGCCCCCAACCAAGTGTGAAGAAGCCAGGAGCAACGGGAGCCGTTCCGCACCAACACTAGGGGCACCGGATCTCTTGCAGCATCCAAAGCTTGTTTGAAGTTCAATCCAGAGTCCCATGCCAAAACAACCGGGCAGCCGACTAGGGACGTTGGGATCGTAGAGGCCAGCACTGAGAGTGGCCCACTGTCCTAATTTGTCCCCCTCTGCGCATCTAATACAGAACCGTGAGTGCCTTGGAGCACTGGCCCTGCTGACTAAGACCTTCTACACCGAGCTCCTCGGCCCGGGTCCATGACTACAGACTGTCCCATTGCTCCCGGGAACCTTCCGAAGCAAGCCCCCTGTTGGGAGCTCTTGTAGCCTGTTTCTAGGTGACCCTTTGCCTATGGTGTAGTATGCAAGGCTACCAGCCCTTCCAGCACCTCTGCACCTGGACACTCCAGGGCTGATGAACTTGAACTGCTGGTGTTACTATGGGACGTGGCCATTTTAGAGCCTTAAGTCCTAAAGGGGATCCTGGAATAAGATTACTGGTGCCTGTATGCAGTATGGGTTTCTTTCTCCTTAGGTAAGCTGCATTGTGTTACATTTTTAGTTCTGTGCAAAAATCGATATATCAAAGTACTTGCCCAATTACGAAGTTCAAGGTGTTAAAATGTATATAAAATACATGTTATTTTTCTAAATTAATGTTGTTTCTTCTCGAGTGTTTGTCTCATTTATGGACTGTGTGTGTTCAACAAATGCTTAGCACCACCCTCTGATACGCCTAAGCTGCCCGCCCACACTGCCACAAAGACAGCATTTGGGATGCTTCTTTTAAGCCCTGAACGCCAATGAGGGTCGTCTGGACTCTCTCCGTAGTGCACCAGGAAGCCGTACCCACAGTTTGTGCCAAAACCTCTGACTCTGTTTGTTGTTCTTCTTTGTTGGTATTGGTAGTTTCCTTGCTTTTAACCTCATAGCTGCTTCAAACGTTCCGCGCCAGTGCAGAACGTTCGAAGAAACAGGCGGGGCCGCGTCGGCCGTTCGCAGCACCAGCCAGGTAGTGCTCGCGACGGCCGACGGGAGAACGGAAGGGGCTAAACACACGTTCTTTGTGTAATGGTTGTCCGTTTTCCAGCTGTGGCTCATAGTAGAAGCTGCAGAGGAAGAGGACCCTTTTTATCTATGAAATCTAGCTTTAGGTTCTCTTGCTCCGGGTGAACCTCTCAGGCAGCCGTGGCTGTGCCTGGAACGAGCCCTATTTCTGGGGCTGTAAATAAAAGAAGGAATGTCCCAAGTAGGAGCCAGTCCCTGATCTGGTCGTTAGCGGGGCTTCGAACACTCGTCCTCGAGACTGAATGCTAGCAGTCATTATTGTAGGAAGCTGCCTCTGTGGATGGTGATGCCACTACGTGGTAATACAGTGCTCAAAGACCAGAGATTCCCCCAGAAGTGTACAGGGCTCAATGTAAACCCCAAAGTGCTCGATTAGTTGTTAATTGATGGTTCAGCACTCGCAATACTAGTAACCTCTAGTCTATTGAGTACGATTCAAAATTTTCATTCCATTCGCATCAATAGTATTCTTGGAAGCATAGTACGACATGAAATCAATACACGTAGCAAAGATATCTGTAATATCACTCTTTATTCATTTTCTTCATAAAAACATGCCATTACACAGTAGTCGTAGTAGCCAACTCGTTTCGTCCTACTCGGACTTCTTCAGGGCTCAAATTTATGTGCACAACATCTCTAAGCCAAGAAGAAGTTGTGAAATATGGTTTATTCAGTTTCGTATCTTTCCATGCGATGCGGCAATTAGAGTTTGGTGCTCCAAAGGAAAAGAGAGGTTTCATGGTTTCGGCTCGTACATTTGTTGTTCTGTGGGTGAGCAGCCTTTGGCCTAACACCGAGGAGCGTAAGACGTTTATTGCATATAAAGGACCATTAACTGACACACGACTTGAAAAAAGAGCCACACTAATTTATAAAAATAAGCTTTGCTCAAGATTGAGTTTAAGACCGAGATCTTGGCAAAAAGGTAAGCAAGTTTTAACTTTGAATTCTTTCCAGTATCAAAAGTGGACACTTTATGCACTTTTCAGTCTTTCCAATGTTGACCTATGGAGCAAAACAATAATGCGATTTTACAGGTGAGTATGCCTCTTACAGTTCACGTTTTCGGATTGCAGGGGCAGCAGAGGGCAAGGTTCGAGTAAGCGCAAGCAGCGCACCACCAGCGACACAGGGGCGGCTGGGTGCAGAGGTCAAACATGGCCTTCAATGCAATTTAATGTATAAACAGGCTGCAGGCGATGAAGTGGAAGCTGCATGAGGGAAACCAGCGACAGCAGAGGTAAGTTGAGATGCTGTAGGTCGTAGGCACACCGTCGAAAGAGCTCCCCAAGGCCCAGGGGTTACAGGAGCAGTGGTGTTCTTTCATGTCTGGTATTTCACTGAGCCGGTCGCGGTCAGGGGGAGCCTTTGGATTCACACTGCAGGCGTCATTGTGGAGTCCAGGACGGGTCAGCCATGCTGGACCCGGACTCCGGGGATCGCTGGGGAGCCTTTTTTGGGTTGGTGGGCTGCCTGGAAACAGGCCGCAGGTGTCTGGTGCAGAGTGGTCAAGGATTGTGGATCCTGAGGGCACCAGAGACCTTTTGGTTGATTTCTTGTGGGCTGAGCTGTTGTCCTTGAAAGTTCTGATCTTCTTCAAATGCAGGCAGTCCTTCCAAGGGTTGTGGAGGTCGTTGAATGCAGGACAGGCATAGTTTCTTTGATTTTTGAGGACGGCTGGCAGGCCAGTAGGGCTGGGACCAAGTTAGTAGGCATCTTCAGTCTTTCGCACTGCGTCGTCTTCACCCTTTTTCTTAGGTCAGCAGGAACATGTTTCAGGGCCTGGGGAAGCCACCTAAATAGTACATTTAGGGGTGTTTTTAAGGGGGTTACATTGCAGGGCCAGTGGACACTTTACCTGGGGTGTCTACACCCTCACTTATGCCACCCGCCTGTAGGAAGGGGATAGTCCTAGCCCTGATTGGAGGAGTCCCCGATCTTAGAGATGACAGGGACTGAAAGATACACTTCACCTCCCCTTCACTTTAGGGGGTGAAGTTGGCAGAGGTGGGCTCACCTCCTATTCTTCCTGGTTTTCCCACCCAAAGTTAGGTTGTAAACTGGGGGCTGCTTCTGCTGCTAACAGCAGAGGCCTGGGGGTCGCTTTGCAAAGGCGGCAGGCCTTTGAAGTTTCCCCCTCCAGCACTGTGCTCCTCCTGGTGGAGGAGGTGTGACTCCTTCGCCCAGGATATGCTTTGTTTCTGGTCTCCGAGAGCGGGGTCTCTCGACCCAGGGATCCAGAAACATGTCAGGTGGTGGCAGAATGCCTACAGCCAGTCACAGACCACACCCCGATTGGTACGTTTTAGGGGGCACTTCTAAAATGCCCTCTGTGTACATGTTCCAATAAATGTCACACTAGCATCCGTGTGAATTTATTTTGAGGAGTAGTTTGGTACCAAATACCCCTGGGTTCAGATAACCCACATGGTGCTGTGGAACTTGAGTTGCCGAGTTTCCAGCCTGTGTACTCTATGGCTTCCTTGGCACTTATAATATTGGGAAATAGACCAAAATATTGTACTTTAGGTATGGTGCACCCTGCCTTAGGGCTTGTAAGGCCTGCTAGGGGCGGGGGAGACTTACCTATACCTTAGGCAGAGCTGGTTTGACTTTGTCAAGTTGTTTTTGTCTGTGCAAGGGCATGCATGCTGCAGTGGCAGTCTGCATGGCCTAGTTGAGGGGTCCCTAGGGGGCCCTCTTCAGTTCCAATGCCCTTGGTACCCAGGGTACTGTTTACCGGGGACCTAAAGGGGGCCAGAAGGACCAATCGTGGAATAGGTTTTAGGGAAGAAGCTCTGGCACAGGGGACCTGGTTGGCATAGGCCCTGTGCACTACAGTCGAATACTACGTCAAAACCAGGCAAACTGTGGGGGCTGTCCATGTCAAAGGAGGCACTTTTTCACAATTCTGTAATGTGTTTCCTTTTTGAACCTACTAATTAATGCAAGCATCTCTTCTAGATCCATTGTTACTGAAGGAAAACCGGGTGAAGGTTACATCTGCACGGCTACGGAAGCATATATCTGTTGGTAAGTCCCTCCTGGGATAGCGAGTGCAGGAACAAACGGTTGTCATTCATATCTTCTGCATTACCTTGCCCTCTGTTACGTACTGCACAGAAATGTTTAAAAATAAGTCAACCTGTGCCCATGGCTCAAGATTGTTTCGGTCACCGACCCTCCATGCGTTTTACTTGGTTCCACAGCCTCCTTTGCATAATTACGATTATTGATTTAGTCTTATCTACATAATCGCACTCGCAGCATTTCAATTGTAGTAGAACCCCGGAGGCTACATTCTTGGTATAAAAGAACCGCACCTTCACTAGTCAGTGAGAGGAGACGCTTCCTCACTGACCCAAGACGCTGGGGTCCTGGCACACCAAAGCTTCAACATGCAGTGGTCAGGCAGCCCTTACGGGGTGTCCAACTCCAGACCAAGACGGGGTCCTTCATTCTCTCCCATCAGGTAATGGGGTTGGCTCTTTCCTAGGGGATTCTTGGCTTTACACCCGCATACATGCTAGGCACACTTAGGTACACTTCGATAGGGTCCACATCGTAAGAGTACGCTTGGTTACTGTCGTTTATATACCTGCATATATTCACTGTTGGTGCTTGTAATCTCTTGCGTTCGCTTCTGTCTATTGATTGTTGCAGCAAAGAAGTTTTATACGAGAATGACGCAGGTTCAATAAATGTTTATTGAAAACAACCCCAATGAAGGGTCAAGGGTTCTCATGTTCGATGGTTGCCAGAAACTATTCGCTCTTTGGTAAGGTTGTGGGGCTTATAGTGGCACTGAGAGCTAGCTGGTCTAAAGGCGAACATATCCTTTCGGGGTGTCTGGAATCAGTCTGGACACCAAACCCTTCATTTATGTTGTACAACAAACCCGCTGATCCTATATAGATTTATAGGAACTACACACAACCACCGGAACCCTGTCACTAGGCGGGAGCACTGCCACACGTGGAACCCTGCCACTAGGCGGGAGCACTGCCACACGTGGAACCCTGCCACTAGGCGGGAGCACTGCCACACGTGGAACCCTGCCACTAGGCGGGAGTTCCTAGGCCCCAACTCCCCCTTATGTTGGACAGGTCCTCCGATCAGTCTAAGGTCCTTCCGTACCCGGCCGTCTTGCTCTCTGCACACTTCCTTCGTGCCTGTCTGTCCCCATGCTTAGCCTGCTGTGCCCGTTGTCATCTGTGACCTCTTTGTTGCGCCGTCTATTCCTTTGGTCTTTTGCACCCATTTTTCTGACTGGTCTCTTGTACCTATTTTGCCTTTTGAGCTATGGTCTTTTTTCTTGTTGTACCCGTTTTTGGTGTCTTGTGCATTCATGCCTCTTTTGCCCATTTCACTCTGCTCAATCTTTGGGCCCGTAATTGTGCTCCTCTCTTCCTCCCTCCCTCCTCCCTCCCTGCTTCTCCTGCTGCTTTCCCAACTCTCCCTTGCCCAGCATTATCAGACTCCTCCCCACCTAAGACCTCCTTAATGGTGACCGCTGCGCCAAAGGCAAGCCCGATGGCACACAGACTGCGTTCTGCGCCACGGATCCTTGTCCATCCGAATGACACTGCTACACCTCAGCCGACTTGCTAGCGCTCCACAATGAAAACCGCCACAACCGCTGCCCAGTGCTGCACCGTATCGCAAAGTAGGTCCTTTCTCATGTGCTCACTGCTGCTTTTCCTGCATCATCCCTCCACACACCTCCCACCTCACCCCATATCGCCTGCATGCTCCTCAACATCAGATCTCTCTGCAAGCATGCCACCGAGATCTGGGATCTCACCTCTCACTCACTCCCCGGACATCCTCTTCCTCACAGAGACCTGGCTGAGCCAGTCTTGCACCCCCTCCATGGCCATCGCCATGCCCCCTGGATTCAAGATCCTGTCGCGACAAGCCACACATCCCGGGATGATGCTTCACAGTCATCTACAAGGATACAGTCACCTGCACTACCTCTTCAGATGAACCAACTGGGCTCAATAAACCCCTGCAATTTCTACTACAGATCAAGCCACTCCACAACCATCTCCGACGCCCTCGCTAATGACTGCCAGGACCGCGCACAACCTACAGCAGCCCCCTCGCCATCAGCATCAACGACTGCCTCCTACTCAGTGACCTCAACATTCATCTCGATAACCCTAAGGACCACAATACTACTGACCTCATAGAAGGCCTCGACAATATCGGCTTCGCACAGCTTGTGCTCACACCGCCGGGCACACACACCACCCAATCTTCATGTCAGCAACAAGATCACTTTGAGCCATCTCTCCCTGCTTACATGAACAGACCGCTCCATGGTACACTTCTACATCGGTGCAGCCCACCAAACCTAAACCGACCATCAAACTCAGCCACAGCATAACAGAAGCAGATTGGACACATGGCCTCCGATCCAACCAGCCCACACTGGCGACCCTCAGAAAGATCTACCCACCTTCAACAACTGGATCACAGAAAGCGTCAACAATGTGGCCCCAATTAAAGAAATCAGACACACAAGAACTCATGCTCCACCACGCTGGTGCACCAAGGACATCATACTCCAAACACCACTGCAAGCAGCTGGAAAGAAGATGGAGGACCAGCCAAGACAACACCTCCAGGAACACCTCCAAATCGACCCTCAGAAGGTACAAGGCACAGATCAAAGAAGCCAGCAAAGCCGCCCTCATGATCAGACTCGAAACCTGCCTCAACACCGACAAAGAGCTCTTCAACATCGTCAAGGAATTTACCAACCCGACGGCTGCCACCAACACCATCATCCCCTCAGAAATCCTCTGCGACAACTTTTCGGACTTCTTTCACAACAAAATCTGCAAGATTTAGTCAAACTTCGCACCCCAGCCTACCATAGAGGACATCATGACGCAACCTCCCACCACCACCAGGAACACCCACCTCCTGTCTAAAGCCCCTTCCCCACAGATGACCCCATCAAAACCATGCGGCGCAAGCTTCATTGGCCCTCCGAGGGAGACTGTGCCTTCCACAGCACTAGCACTGACTCGAAACTGTAGCAGCTGCGGTTGTAAAGGGAAGTTTAGTGGAGGTCGGTATCTTTATTCGTACGCAGCCTTGGACTTTAACTGTTTTAGATGCTACCGGCTGTCAACTTAAACCCTTGACCCCCCTGAAAGTCGGTGCAAAGATTCGATGGCAATTGTTATTCGATCCTGTTTTTGTAAGTTGATTGTGATTGAGTCCTGCATGCATTGAAACTACTCCAGCCTTGCGGCAAGACAGCTCCTCTAACTGGTCTTTAAATACCTGTGCCGTTCTCCTCTGGCCACAAACTGTTCCAACTGATGGCAGTAGCACTGCTCCTAAAGTACTGAGCTAACTGTGACTGTTGCGTATTAATTTTTAGTTTTTTTTCTATATTTCCCACAGCACTCAAGGAAACGGATGTTTATTTGCAACGTATAAAAAGCAGTAAAAATGACCTCAAGCCTCCGCCTTATAAACACATAAAGGTACGGTGTTCCCAAGACCTGGGTCTGTTTGATACTGAATTGTAGATAACATATGTGGATCCCTGATTTACTTCTGCCTGATGCGTCTGCCTAATGTTTACTGTGTTGCTTCTGTCTGATGTTTACTGCAATGCTTCTGCCTGATGCGTCTAGCTGATGTTTTTTTGAAACCGATTTTATTTGTTATGTTACACATATATTGCAGAGCTCTGTATCCCAGAGACATCTTCCCAATCAACCCACACAGATATGATGACTTGAATTTTTCCAATGTTGCCCAAACAAATATTTGCAACACGTAAATTGAAAACCCCAACTCCCCACCCCTCCCCTCGATTGCAAACGGTCTGCTCAGCCCTGCCCCCCACATACATGCATAACCAGGCGAATGAATCTCCCGGAGTCCCCCGCAGTTACACCCCCACCTCCCGTAGCATATCCATACCTTATCACAGTGAATGACTTTCCTCCGCCGGTGATGGTTCTAACATGAAACCCTGATAGTCCGCCAAACATCTCCAGATTTTGTAGTGCTTCTGTGAACATCCCTAGCAACAAAAATAGCCTATTCCAGCCCCATGCAGAAGTAATGTAATGTAATGTAATGTAATGTAATTTAATGTAAGGTAGTTTTTATATAGAGCAGCTATCACTCCACGGAGCATCTTGGCGCTGAGAGAAATCAGGCAGCTGGACATGCACTGGATCAACTGCTCATCTCGGTACACCAATCATTTCATATTAGCCCTTTACACAGTGTGTCTGGCAGGCTAAAAATCCAGGTTTTTAGTAATTTCCTAAATGCTGATTCAGAGGTGATTTGGCGGAAGGGCAGGGGCAGTTTGTTCCAGGCCTTTAATCCCAAGACAGCCAGGGCCTTCCCTCCCCTAGTTTTTAACCTGAAAGTAGGGATGGTCAGCAGATTTGCGTTTGAGGATCTCAAATTACGTGAAGGTAGGTATCATTCTAACATCCTCTGAAGATATTTGGGCCCTCGTGAGTGGTAGGCCCTAAAAGTGATCAGAACGACTTTGAACAATAGTCTAGCCCGTTCTTCCATGCGGCCATAGACGGAGCTCTTGGCGCCTTCCATGCCCTGGTGATGTCCCTCTTTGCCAGTGTGTAACCCAACTGTCTAGTTGATATTTACTTCAATGCTTCTGCCTGATGTTTACTGCAATGTTTCGGTCTGATGTTTACTGCGATGCTTCGGTCTCATGTTTACTGCGATGCTTCGGTCTGATGTTTACTGCGATGCTTCTGTCTGCTGTTTACTGTGATGCTTCTGTCTGATGTTTACTGCGATGCTTCTGCCTGATGTTTACTGCGATGCTTCTGCCTGAGGTTTACTGCGATGCTTCTGCCTGATGTTTACTGCGATGCTTCTGTTGATGTTTACTGCAATGCTTCTGCCTGATATTTACTGCGATACTTATGTTTGATGCTTACTGTGATGCTTCTGTCTGATGTTTACTGCGATGCTTCGGTCTGCTGTTTACTGCGATGCTTCTGCCTGATGTTTACTGCAATGCTTCGGTCTGATATTCACTGTGATGCCTCTGTATGATGTTTACTGCAATGCTTCTGCCTGATGTTTACTGTGATGCTTCTGCCTGATGTTTACTGCGATGCTTCTGCCTGATGTTTACTGCGATGCTTCTGTCTGCTGTTTACTGTGATGCTTCTGCCTGATGTTTACTGCGATGCTTCTGCCTGATGTTTACTGCGATGCTTCTGCCTGATGTTTACTGCAATGCTTTTGCCTGATGTTTACTGCGATGCTTCCGCCTGATGTTTACTGCAATGCTTTTGCCTGATGTTTACTGCAATGCTTTTGCCTGATGTTTACTGCGATGCTTCTGCCTGATGTTTACTGCGATGCTTCTGTTGATGTTTACTGCGATGCTTCTGCCTGATATTTACTGCGATACTTATGTTTGATGCTTACTGTGATGCTTCTGTCTGATATTTACTGTGATGCTTCTGCCTGATGTTTACTGCGATGCTTCGGTCTGCTGTTTACTGCGATGCTTCTGCCTGATGTTTACTGCAATGCTTCGGTCTGATATTCACTGTGATGCCTCTGTATGATGTTTACAGCAATGCTTCTGCCTGATGTTTTCTGCGATGCTTCTGCCTGATGTTTTCTGCGATGCTTCTGCCTGATGTTTACTGCAATGCTTCTGCCTGATGTTTACTGCGATGCTTCTGCCTGATGTTTACTGCAATGCTTCTGCCTGACATTTACTGTGATGCTTCTGCCTGATGTTTACTGCGATGCTTCTGCCTGATGTTTACTGCGATGCTTCTGTTGATGTTTACTGCGATGCTTCTGCCTGATATTTACTGCAATGCTTCGGTCTGATATTTACTGCGATGCTTCTGTTTGATGCTCACTGTGATGCTTATGTCTGATATTTACTGTGATGCTTCTGCCTGAGGCGTCTGCCTGATGTTTACTGCAATGCTGCGGTCTGATGTTTACTGCAATGCTTCTGTCTGATGTTTTTCTGTGATGCTTCGGACTGATGTTTACTGCGATACATTTGCCTGATGTTTACTGCTGATGTTTACTGCAAGGCTACTGCCTGATGTTTACTGCAATGCTTCTGCCTGATGCTGCTGTCTGATGTTTACTGTGATGCTTCTGTTTGATATTTACTGCGATGCTTCTGCCTGATGTTTACTGTGATGCTTCGGTCTGATATTTACTGCGATGCTTCGGTCTGATATTTACTGCGATGCTTCGGTCTGATATTTACTGCAATGCTTCGGTCTGATGTTTACTGCGATGCTTCTGCCTGATGTTTACTGTGATGCTTCGGTCTGATATTTACTGCGATGCTTCGGTCTGATATTTACTGCAATGCTTCGGTCTGATGTTTACTGCGATGCTTCTGCCTGATGTTTACTGTGATGCTTCGGTCTGATATTTACTGCGATGCTTCGGACTGATATTTACTGCGATGCTTCGGTCTGATATTTACTGCGATGCTTCTGCCTGATGTTTACTGCTATGCTTCTGCCTGATGTTTACTGCAATGCTTCGGTCTGATATTTACTGTGATGCCGCTGTATGATGTTTACTGCAATGTTACTGCCTGATGTTTACTGTGATGCTTCTGCCTGATGTTTACTGTGATGCTTCGGTCTGATATTTACTGCGATGCTTCTGCCTGATGTTTACTGCAATGCTTCAGTCTGATATTTACTGTGATGCCTCTGTATGATGTTTACTGCAATGCTTCTGCCTGATGTTTACTGTGATGCTTCTGCCTGATGTTTACTGCGATGCTTCTGTTGTTTACTGCGATGCTTCTGCCTGATGTTTACTGCAATGCTTCGGTCTGATATTTACTGCGATGCTTCTGTTTGATGCTTACTGTGATGCTTCTGTGTGATGCTTACTGTGATGCTTCTGTCTGATATTTACTGCGATGCTTCTGCCTGATGTTTACTGCAATGCTGCGGTCTGATGTTTACTGCAATGCTTCTGCCTGATGTTTTTCTGTGATGCTTCGGACTGATGTTTACTGCAATGCTTTTGCCTGATGTTTACTGCTGATGTTTACTGCGATGCTTCTGCCTGATGTTTACTGCGATGCTTCTGCCTGATGCTGCTGTTTGATGTTTACTGCAATGCTTCTGTTTGATGTTTACTGCAATGCTTCTGCCTGATGTTTACTGCAGTGCTTCTGCCTGATGTTTACTGCAATGCTGCAGTTTGATGTTTACTGCAGTGCTTCTGCCTGATGTTTACTGCAATGCTGCTGCCTGATGTTTACTGCAATGCTTCGGGCTGATGTTTACTGTAATGCTTCTTCCTGATGCGTCTGCCTGATGTTTACTGCAACGATGCTTCTGCCTGATGCGTCTGTCTGATGATTACTGCGGTGCTTCTGCCTGATGTTTACTGCAATGCTTCTGCCTCATGCTGCTGTCTGATATTTACTGCGATGTTTACTGCGATACTTCTGCCTGATGTTTACTGACATGCTTCTGCCTGATGTTTACTGCGATGCTTCTGCCTGATGATTCTGCCTGATGTTTACTGCGATGCTTCTGCCTGATGTTTACTACGATGCTTCTGCCTGATATATACTGTAATGCTTCTGTCTGATGCTGCTCTCTGATGTTTACTGCGATGCTTCTGCCTGATGGGTCTGCCTGATGTTTACTGTGATGCTTCTGTCTAATGTTTACTGTAATCCTTCTGCCTGATGCTTCTGCCTGATGTTTACTGCGATGCTTCGTCTGATATTTACTGCGATGCTTCTGTTTGATATTTACTGCGATGTTTCTGCCTGATATTTACTGCAATGCTTTGGTCTGATGTTTACTGTGATGCTTCAGCCTGATGCGTCTGCCTGATGTTTACTGCGATGTTTACTGCGATGCTTCTGCCTGATGTTTACTGCAATGCTTCTGCCTGATGATTCTGCCTGATGTTTACTGCAATGCTTCGGCCTGATGATTCTGCCTGATGTTTACTGCGATGCTTCTGCCTTATGCGTCTGGCTTATGCGTCTGCCTGACATTTACTGTGATGCTTCTGCCTGATGCGTCTGCCTGATGTTTACTGCAATGCTGCGGTCTGATGTTTACTGCAATGCTTTTGCCTGATGTTTACAGCTGATGTTTACTGCGATGCTTCTGCCTGATGTTTACTGGGATGCTTCGGACTGATGTTTACTGCAATGCTTCGGTCTGATGTTTACTGCGATGTTTACTGCGATGCTTCTGCCTGATGTTTACTGCAATGCTTCGGTCTGATGTTTACTGCAATGTTTACTGCAATGCTTCTGCCTGATGTTTACTGCGATGTTTACTGCGATGCTTCTGCCTGATGTTTACTGGGATGCTTCGGACTGATGTTTACTGCAATGCTTCGGTCTGATGTTTACTGCGATGTTTACTGCAATGCTTCTGCCTGATGTTTACTGAGATGCTTCTGCCTGATGTTTACTGCAATGCTTCGGTCTGATGTTTACTGCAATGTTTACTGCAATGCTTCTGCCTGATGTTTACTGCGATGCTTCTGCCTGATGTTTACTGCAATGCTTCGGTCTGATGTTTACTGCGATGTTTACTGCGATGCTTCTGCCTGATGTTTACTGCAATGCTTCGGTCTGATATTTACTGTGAAGCTTCTGCCTGATGTTTACTGCGATGCTTCTGCCTGATGCGTCTGCCTGATGTTTACTGCAATGCTTCTGCCTGATGTTTACTGCGATGCTTCTGCCTGATGTTTACTGCAATGCTTCTGCCTGATGCGTCTGCCTGACATTTACTGTGATGCTTCTGCCTGATGTTTACTGCAATGCTTCTGTTGATGCTGCTGTTTGATGTTTACTGCAATGCTTCTGCCTGATGTTTACTGCAATGCTTCGGTCTGATATTTACTGCAATGCTTCTGCCTGATGCGTCTGCCTGATGCTTACTGCAATGCTGCGGTCTGATGTTTACTGCAATGCTTCTGCCTGATGTTTACTGTGATGTTTCGGACTGATGTTTACTGCAATGCTTCTGCCTCATGCTGCTTTCTGATGTTTACTGCGAGGCTTCGGGCTGATGTTTACTGCGATGCTTCTGCCTGATGCGTCTGCCTGATGTTTACTGCAATGCTTCTGCCTGATGTTTACTGCAATGCTTTTGCCTCATGCTGCTGTCTGATGTTTACTGCGATGTTTACTGCGATGCTTCTGCCTGATGTTTACTGTGATGCTGCTGCCTGATGTTTACTGCGATGCTTCTGCCTGATGATTCTGTCTGATGTTTACTGCAATGCTTCTGTCTGATGTTTACTGCGATATTTACTGCAATGCTTCTGCCTGATGTTTACTGCGATCCTTCTGCGTCTGCCTGGTGTTTACTGCAATGCTTCTGCCTGATGTTTACTGCGATGCTTCTGCCTGATGTTTACTGCGATGCTTCTGCCTGATGTTTACTGCGATGCTTCTGCCTGATGTTTACTGCAATGCTTCGGTCTGATGTTTACTGCGATGCTTCAGCCTGATGCGTCTGCCTGATGTTTACTGCAATGCTTCTGTCTGATGTTTACTGCGATATTTACTGCAATGCTTCTGCCTGATGTTTACTGAGATGCTTCTGCCTGATGTTTACTGAAATGCTTTGGTCTGATATTTACTGTAATGCTTCTGTCTGATGCTGCTGTCTGATGTGTACTGCGATGCTTCTGTCTAATGTTTACTGCAATGCTTCTGCCTGATGCGTCTGCCTGATGTTTACTGCGATGCTTCGGTCTGATATTTAATGCGATGCTTCGGTCTGATATTTAATGCGATGCTTCTGTTTGATGTTTACTGCGATGCTTCTGCCTGATGTTTACTGCAATGCTTCGGTCTGATGTTTACTGCAATACTTCAGCCTGATGCGTCTGCCTGATGTTTACTGCGATGCTTCTGCCTGATGTTTACTGCGATGCTTCTGCCTGATGTTTACTGCGATGCTTCTGCCTGATGTTTACTGCGATGCTTCTGTCTGTTTACTGCGATGCTTCTGCCTGATGCGTCTGCCTGATGTTTACTGCAATGCTGCGGTCTGATGTTTACTGCAATGCTTCTGCCTGATGTTTACTGCTGATGTTTACTGCGATGCTTCTGCCTGATGTTTACTGCGATGCGTCTGCTTCATGCTTCTGCCTGATGTTTACTGCGATGCTTCTGCTTGATGCTTCTGCCTGATGTTTACTGCGATGCTTCTGCCTGATGTTTACTGCGATGCTTCTGCCTGATGCGTCTGCCTCATGTTTACTGCAATGCTTCTGCCTGATGTTTACTGCGATGTTTCTGCCTGATGTTTACTGCAATGCTTCTGTCTGATGTTTACTGCGATGCTTCTGCCTGATGAGTCTGCCTGATGTTTACTGCAATGCTTCTGCCGGATGTTTACTGCAATGCTTCTGCTTGATGCTTCTGTCTGTTGTTTACTGCGATGCTTTTGCCTGATGTTTACTGCGATGCTTCTGCCTCATGCTTACTGCAATGCTTTTGCTTGATGCTTCTGCCTGATGTTTACTGCGATGCTTCTGCCTGATATTTACTGCGATGCTTCTGCCTGATGCGTCTGCCTGATGTTTACTGCAATGCTTCTGCCTGATGTTTACTGCGATGCTTCTGCCTGATGCGTCTGCCTGATGTTTACTGCTATGCTTCGGTCTGATGTTTACTGCGATGCTTCTGCCTGATGTTTACTGCCAGTCTCGCACAGATGTTTAATACGACAAGTCCCAATTTTCACAAAGTTATCATGTAGTGTGGGAACTCCTTTTCACCAAGACACGCAGTCTGTAATCGCGGTCTTGCATGTGCTTGGTGAGAGGTCCATTAGGGCACTCTTTAGTACATCAGACCCTAAGTGCCAGGGCACCATTTACTAGGGACTTACAAGGGTGCTAAAGGTTCTGCCAATTGGAACAATTGTACAGTTTTGGGAAAGAGCTCTGGCACTGGGGACCTGGTTAGCAGGAACCGGTGCACTTTCAGCCGAAATCACATATACCAGGCAAAAAGTGTGTGGGGAGTCCATGTCGAAAAGTGGCACTGTCCTACAACTGCGTCGGTCACAGCGTTCACGTCCATGGTGGTCTTGAGCTCCTTCCATATAAAATGGATGGATGATTTACTGCTTCTCCCACTGTAGGTCTCGTTTATTCGTCAACCTATTTTCCTAAGAACAGTGATTAGTGTAGGTCTGGTGGGGGTCTCTTCGATCTAGATCGTGGGTACTAACCAACATTTTCCTGGGGGCGCAATGTTTGGTCTTTGATGTGACCAAGGGCAGCATTGATGCCAGCAGAGGAGGGGGGTGTTAAGTGGATGTAGGGGAAGCAGAGCAAGTATATCTACTGGCTGAACTCAAATGCACAATGTGAAACCAGAAAACCTGGGATGAATCCCGGTTTCTCAACTTGACCAAATAGTGTGACCCTGGGCAATTGTTTTATTTCAATTTCCCTCCTTTTTCTTCAATCTCACTTGTAAGAGGACCTCGAAATACATGACTTCAAGATGCGTGTTGTACAAAACCATCTCCTGTGCTCGGATTTAATCACCAATGGCATTGTTATTAGGGTGTGTGTGGGGGGGACATGAAAGTTTCTAAATACATGTTTGAAAACCATCACTTTAAAAAAATACTGCTGAATGCTGTATAAATGTATTTACTAAGGTGAAATCGTTCTACAGGTCAATGAAATAGACTTTTTGAATTTTGAAAAGACAATCGTATTTCTGCATGTTTGCTGTTGGTGTTCCTAAAGTTAAGGGCCCAGTTACTTCCTTTTGTTTAACTGCAATCAACCTTTTAAGTAAATGTTTGCTGTATATTTAACTTTTTTTCATGTTGGTGCTGAGTCGAGTAAACAGTAGCCCAGTGCTGCTCAGCGGGCCGCATGTAAAGGTCAGGAGGGCCGCAGTCGGCCCCCGGGCCGTACTTTGAGTGTCACTGATCTAGATCATTCTTTAGGTGCGTGTGTTCTGTATTACACACCCGTCCTCTGTGACTTGCCTCCATCACATACCCACCCCGACTACCGCAAACTGCATTAAGTGGATAACTTATTGAAAATCAGTATGGCACCCGTGTGAGAAAGTACCTCTTTTGACGTGGTTAGCCCCCACATTTTGCCTGGTATTTGATGTGGTTTTCATTGTAGTGCACAGGGTCCTGTGCCAGTGCTTCTTCCCTAAAACATATCCCCAATTGGTACTTCTACCTCCTGTAAGACCCTAGTAAATTGTACCTGGGTACAGAGCGCATTGGGGCTGAAGAGTGCCCCCTAGGGACCCTTCACGTATGCCTAGCAGACTGCCAATGCAGCACGCATGCCCTGGTGCTGACAAAAACAACAGTTGACGTGGCTCATTGCCTGTGTGCCATGCTAACCAGCACTGCCTAAAGTATAGGTTAGTCACCCCTCTAGCAGGCCTTCCAGCCCTAAGGCAGGGTGCACTATGCCGCAGGTGAGGGCATAGCTACATGAGCAGATATGCCCCTACAAGATGTACGGCCATTCTTTTATATCGTATGTGCCGGGGAAGAGTACATGGGCTGGAAGCTTGATAACTCGAGTTCTCCAGCACCATGATGGCTTCTTCAAACCCAGGAGTGTTTAGTTCCAAACTACTCCTTTCAGTAAATCCACACTGATGCCAGTGTGGGATTTATTGAACCATGTACTCAGAGGGCAGCTCGGGGGTGCCTCCTGACAACCTCCCAACCCTGGTGTGATAGACGGGTTGTAGGCAGCCTGCCACCACCAGACATGTTTCTGGACCCCTGGGTCGAGAGCCTCTGCTCTCTGAGACCAGAGACAAAGCACATCCTGGGCAGAGGTGTCACACCTCCTCTCCCAGGATAGGCACACTGCTTGAGAGGGAAGCTTCGAAGGCCTGCTTCCTTTGTAATACGACCCCCGGCCTTTGCTGCTAGCAGCAGATGGCAGCCTGCAATTTACACCCCCACTTTGGGTGGGAAAAAAGAAGAATTGGAGGTGTGCCCACCTCTGCCAACTCTATCTCTAAAGTGCAGGAGGTGAGATGAAGCACATCTTTCAGTTCCTGCCATCTTGAAGATGGGCATACCCTCCAATCAGGCCTAGGTCTCTACCCCTTCCGACAGGAGGGTGGCAAAATTGATGATGTAGTCACCCAAGGTATGGTTCCCATTGGTCCTACCTGCTACTCCTCTGAATTGCCCCTAAATTTAGTATTTAGGTGGCTCTCCCAGACCTGGAAATAGTTCCTGACGACTAGAGAAAAACAAGCATTTGAAATGCAATAGGTCTCTTGTTTAAGAGAATTTGAACGAATACCATTGTAAATGACAATAGCTTAAAGTCTTGCAAATGATAGACCTATTGCATTGCAAATAATTTGAGTTTACAAGTGTCTCATGCCGCACTTTAATGTTAATTAAGGCAGCGCCCCTTTCTTTAGACGAGACACATCTAAAATAAGGGGCGCCGCCGCCATTAAAGTGAAAGTGCGGTATTGTACGCTCTTACAAAAAAAAGCATTTGTTTGTCAAGTTGACAAACCCAATTTTAGGTCTCGTAGGCGTCAGCCGCGCGAAGCGCGGTCTCGCCAGAGACCCTATTGTCAGCGAGTCTTCTGCAGGAGAGGAGACAGGAGCTGGCCGCGCGCAACGAATTGAGCGGGCCACGCGCACGTGAACGCGCTCGCTGTGGCCAGCTCCTGTCTCCTCTCCTGGAAAGCTGTACCACACAGCCACACCTCCCCCTGCTTACGCCTGCGCACACACACGAGCACACCTACAGACACGCGCGCACACACACACACACGCGCACACACACACACACACACACACACACAAGCACACCCCCATTCCCCCTACAACTAAGCCCCACTTACCGCCATTGTAGAGTTCTGCAAGCAAAGTGGCGTTCGTAATCGTATGCGTCAGCTATCAGTACCATGGCCCTCTGTGGGATAGAATCGCAGATGTGAATGCGCCACGGCTTCATCCCGCCTACTTCAAAACCGAAACCTAAATCTCAGGGACCGAGCTCCACAGGGGGCGTGGCTCCCTCTCCCGCCCAGCTGGGTCCTGCCTTGCAAACAAAACTATGCCTGCAGCTAAAACACTTGGGATCTTTTGACAGAAATAGGTGACTCGCAAGCACTGAGGTGTATTTTTTGCTTACCTGGCTGCATACTTACCGCTGTCAGCCGTGTTCCTGAGGTAGCACCATGGCCCCGCGGCCGCCAAAGGAGAAAGTAAAGGGCGCCTGCGGCTTCTGCCACCAGCGCGAGCAGACCCCGGTTAGCGGCGTGCTGTACAAGACCCCCGACGACGAGGTGGCGGCCCACTTCAACTGCATGGTAAGAGCTGGAGGTGTGCAGGGCGTGCAGGAGGCTGGGTTCTGCATTAACCTGCACTAGAGTGACCAGATATCCCGGACACTCCCTGCTTTTCAGCTCCCGGCATGCCAGCACTTTTTGAACACATTGGTTAAAATAGCATGCGTGCTCACATTGTGAATCTCGAAACACAAAGCACATAATGGACTGCACAATCTTTGACGGCATTCCCTGCTTCGCTTCCTGGCCCTTGGTCCCTCGTTCATGTAGCATTGTGGCAGGCGTCGAAGAGCTGTGGTAAGCAATTGATGGTACTTCAGGCCAAGGTTACCTGATCCCAATACACAAGGCAAGAGGTTTATTTCGTAGATCATTATTCACAATACATTATTCAACTCCCTTTCGACAAAAATGACATAATTTGAAATGGCAAATCAAGACTTGAAAAAGGGCTCTGTTTTTTCCTTATTTATTTCTTCACTAGCTCCTCCTTCAAATGTTTTATAATTTACGTTCTAGTGCTTGCCATTAGGAAACCATGACTACACCCCCCAAAATTTGATACTAGTTTTTTTGTGTAAAAGCACCCCATGCCACTGTTCAGTTTAATAGTGGCTGCGGACCTTTCTTTAAATGTGGCACGTCTATAGAAAGGGGCACAACCTCTATTAACGTGAAAGCTTGGCATTGGGCGCTTGTAAACAACAAACATGCATTTGCAATGCAATAGGTCTCGCATTACTTAACGTTTGAGCTATTGGCATTGCATTATTTGCAACTCTAATAGGTCAAACTTTCATTAATGCTAGACCTATTGCATTGCAAATGCTTTTTGTCACTGCAAGCATGTGGTATCACCAATTCAAAGTAAATACATATATAAAGTTAAGGGCAAGCTACAGTAGGTACCACACTATAAAGCATTATTTAATATTTAAGTTGCTCTTCAATCAGTAATACTAATACTTGGTAGAAAAATTCAATACCATTCTTGTGGGAAACTGCACAAGTTTATATGTGTCAGAACTTACAAGTTGTGTATTTTGGCTAAATATTGGTATAATTCTGCTTAAAGTAGTTACTTGCCAGCACGCAATAATTGTGAACCACTGACTGAGGCCAAGTGAAGTATAGCCAGAGTCACTGGAATTATGCGGCAGCAAAGGCTGCCTGACTGCATTAATTAACTAATTCCCCAGGGGGTGCCGGCGGAGCTGCGCGGCGCGCCAGGCTGTGTTCCAGCCCACACTCTGCCGATTAAACACCTGAGGCGGGGCCTGCCCGTTTGTCCCATCGTGTCTTGGGAGCTCTTGTGTTTTTGTGTATTTGCAGGATTTAAGCCAAGTCAGCTACCCCAGGCATTTTTGGTGAATTGAAGTTACTCTATCCCACACTTAAGAAAGTAGATGCAAAGCCATGTCAAGGAGATACTCATCCAGAGCCGGATTAGACCCTATGGAGGCCCCTAGGCAGTCGAAATCCCCACCCCACCCCTTCGCAAATTATCTCCCAATAAGTTTTTAATTTTACCAACCAAAAATGTTAATAAACCAATTAATGTATCCATGGTCACGGGCCCCTAAAAAGAGTGGGGCCCATAGGCCGGAGCCTACTTGGTAATCCAGACCTGGCCTCATCATCCCCCTCTGAGGAAGCTCACAAACCGCTAGCTCCCTTTGTCTCTGAAGCCATGAAGAAAACTGCAGCCCGCCCTTCCAGTCCCGGTTTTGTACACCTTCTTTCATTGAGCCCCCATCCGGTCCCCGAGATCCCTAACAGCTCACTAGCTCAGTCTGCACTAAATAAATTCCATTTGAGTTTTAAGGCGCCTTGATGCCCATTGGGCTGAGTTCTGCGCGTTATAAATTTGCTTTCATTTCATTTCATTCATTCAGGTGACTACATGACCTCAAGGGTGGATTGCTTCAATCCTTGGGTCTCATTTACCAATATAATGCGTTCTGGGAGTTTTAAAAACCACACCCGTAAGCAATGATTTGTAAAGGAAAACCACAGATCAGGGGCACTGCAGCGAGGTTGACATGAAGCAATCTTGTAATATTTTCCATACACAAACTCTCCAGCCAGAAGGAGGATTTAAGAACTAATTAGAACACATGCAGCGCTTGTTGGAGCAATGGACACATTTTATCTCTAACTCCCATGACTTGGCTGTCCCTTAAGCCCTATGGGGTTCGGAGGTAGGGGCACGGTTTGCTGAACTGCGCACTAGAAGAGACTCAGTGGGGCGGACAGGAGGCCCTCTTAAGCACAGAGAGCAGCTCCCTTTTCCTAGCTGCAGGCCCTCGGTTATCGGCCATCGCCAGGCCTCAAGAGCAGTCCGTGGCAGGTGCCCGAGCCCCACAGGGGGCATGTGACCCGTTGCCATGGCTGCAGCAAGAGCGAAGGAAAGCACGCGCCACAAGTGCGCCCCGCCAGTGCCCTCGCTTACAACAAGCAAGTGGAAACTTAAGGTGCCTCCCCGACAATCATGCGTTAAGGACTTCACTCGCCTCAATCTACGTGAAATAAAATCTTCAAGAACACAGCTGGAATTAAGCCACATTCAGCCCATCAACAGTACGCATTTTCTGCACAATATTTACGGAATTTTATGTTCAAAGCAGTACATCCTTGATTGTGTATAAAGTTTTGTTAAATAATGTTTATTTTTCATTAAAGATACATTTTGAGCTGCAAATGCGATATTTTGCTAATTCTGTGCTGACCTGTAGCAGAGAAAAGCTCAACGACTGCTGTATAAACGGGCAGTAGCATATGTTCAATAGGCTTGGGAAATGACATACTTCCACCTATTTAATACCCATATAATTTAAAAACTGCTACTAATCATGGGCATCAGCATGTATCCAATCGACTTGGGAGCAACATATACGGCCACCTATTTAATGATCCTATAATAATATGAAAAATACTGCACACATTACACTTTTTGAAGACCGTTCCTGCTTAGGGCCAGGACTTGCCATGCTTTGATCGGCCAACACTCGCCATCCATTCCCAGCTTACCGGCAGCCATGCTCCTTAGAGCAGGACTTCTGGTGGGCCGCAAAAAACAGACTGTGTGAAGCTGCTCCCCCCACAGCCTTGACTCATGGGCTAGAATGCATGGTGCGTTGGTGCTGCTGAGTTTTCCTTCAGCCTCACTGGATTAAGAGCTGTCAATACTGGCAGGGCAGCAAGGACGATTGCTTCTGCTCAGTAAAACCTGCAGACTGATTTGTCATCTTTTAAGATATTCTTCGGCATGTAAAAAGTTGAAGTTCGTCTCTGGCAAAGTTACACAAGCTCGCGAATGGTGCGCGCGCCACAGCGAGCCATGTGCTTTCAATTATCGCGCTCGTGTCTGGGCACAATAATTGAAACCACATGACAGCCGGTGCTCGTAACAGACACCAATAGGCCGCGTGCTGAGCAATGCGCCCGCCTTTGGCCAATTGTGTGCTGTCTTTTATTAAAAAAAAGACGCACGCAAAGGCCAATAGCGGGCGACAAAAGGAAAAGCACACGCACGAGTGTGTGCGATTCCTAGGTCAGCTTCTAAAATCCCATTTTTACCTACTAAATGTCTCGGACTGCGCGGGTAGTGCTGCTCGCTGCAACGCTAGGTGCGAGACCTAAAAAGTAAAGTGAACAAATAGTTTACAAAAAATTGTGGCCCAGTTTGATGCTGCAAATGAAGCAAAAGCCTGGCCGCTACTGTGGCGAGCCGTGCTATAAAAACATTAAAGCGTTGAGAGAGCATATCTTGTCGGAGGCTGTGATTAAAGCCTACTGAGTAACAACATACGTAAAGGGACTGTACTTATGGGAAAATACAAGATGAGACTAGGCATACTAAGGAGGTGCTACTAAGCCTATTGACCAATGAAAAGCCACAGTTTACAAAGGACAATGGCACAGGCCAATGAAAAATATATGCGGAGAGTTGGTGGAGATTCAAGTCCATACCTTAACACAGCATGCTCACAGAGCAGCGCATGGGCTACCCAGGCTCGACCTAAAAAGGCGAATGTGACGGCGTGCAGAAGAAAGCTGAAGTTGCTTACTGACTTGGCCAATGCCCTACCAGCTGGTCTGCAGGCCTCGAAAATCCTGTAAAGAAACAATGCTTGTAGCCTTTCCCTGACCACAACGGACTCCGGTAAGAAGAATCTGACGTCTAAAGGCACCGCTGTGCCCTAAGCCTTAGGGAGCTGAACAGACGGTGCTCCTATGACCAAATGTCAAATGTCAAAAGCTTTTATATAGCGCAACAATTCACCGAAAAGGTCTCAGGGCATCTCTACTTACCTCTACTGTACCTCTCCATCAGGCAGCCTCCAGTTCGACGCCTGAGCCTGTTTGTTGAAAACAAAGTCTCTATATGAAAAAACACTTAGCACCCAACACGAAATTGCACCTTGCACCTGGCCGCCCCTGTGCTGCTGGTGGTGTTTGTTTTGTGCTGCTTTGTGCCCCCCCACCCCCTTGCTGGATCTAAAGCCCAAAGCTAGGTCCCTGAACCGATTTACCTACCTGCAAGCAGTGTGGCTTTGAGCACCCCCAATCTCCATTGAAACGCATGGGGCCGAACTTCGATTTTGACCTCTGCATCCGGCCGACCCGTGCCGCTGGTGGTGGAGTATTGGTACTCACCTGACCCTTGCTGACCTTTGGTCCCGAAGAATGGAACTGTAAGTCATACTTACCTGTATAACCGCATTATTGTTCTCCTTCATAGGATACCATTGAACTCCTTGAAAATTGCATTGTCAACTTTTGAAAGTCTTAAGGATTTTTCCTGCAAAACTCACTTGCCTTATTGCAAAGATCTTGGTCTTAAAGTAAAACTCAAAAAAGCTTATTTTCATGAAATTGGTGTGGACCTCTTTTCTAGGTCGAGCCTGAGCCAGCGCGCATGCGCTGCTCTGCGAGCATTCTTGTAAGCACTTTAAACTTCTGTGTGTGGGTCTGACTCCCCCCAAGCACTGGGTTTGCTGCTGTCTGTGTCCTTTTCTTATTGTAGCCTGCAAATGGCTAAAGGCTGCCGCATGTCCCACCTTTTTGACATATGTTCACTCCCACAGCGTTTTGCCTGCGGAAGCAAGCAGGGGCGCTCAGATTGGCAGCTGCTTTCTTCTCCTCGTGGGTCAGGTTACACGCACAGTGCCGTGAGGAATTCCAGCGCCTTGTGGGGATCTTGTTTACGATTGGTTTTATACTGTTTGAGATTAGTTTTCACTTTGAAGCTGTCTGTTACCCATCATCCCAGTGCCTTTCGCCCAGAGGTTACTTTGCCAAGGAAAGCCAATTCCATAGCTCAGAAAGGTGGAGTACGTCAACCATCATTGCTTCTTACATGACGGACACACTCAATATATCAAAATGTAAATTATGAAATGCACTGAATACAGATCAAAGCACGTTGTTTTTAATCTCACATAAACCTGACCTTAAAACATATGTTTATTTATTCAACACATTTATTCACACAAGTTGACAAAAATAAAAGTTGACATAAATAAGATGAGCCTAAGATGAGATTTCAAATGCATTACTCCTGTGTGAATGAGCGAAGGAGCACACTGAGCCGGTGTTCAGTCTTCTGTGTTTTTTCACACACCGACACTGCATATACCACCTGTTAGACCTGTCTGGCTTTTTGCGTAGTCCCTCCAATTTATTATTTATTTTGTCCCCTTTTTGCCCCTCATACCCTTAATAATTTTTGTGTCCACTAACTTTTTCTAGGTGTTGGCCAAGGGGATAGGTGTTCTTTCCCCCCTCATAATTTTTCACCTCAGGCCTAGAGGCCTGTTCTGACAGGAAAATAGTTGGAACCACAAAATGGTGGCCACCAACTGCCCTAACTGCCAAACCCAGGACTTGCCCCATAGAGTAGTATAGGGCGTTCCAGAACCTTCTGGTCCCTTCTGGACTCCTGAGGGTCAGCCTATAAAAGGCGGAATGCTGGACAGCCATTTTGTCTTGCCAGAGAGAGTCAGCTGGAGGACAGGCTATCTTGGAAGGTGGGGGGAGGCTAGTGAAAGGGTTGACCTCCTGGACTGGGAAGCAGCCTAATTAATCCACTTCTCTACCCCTCCTTTGGGATCCTTGTCTTGTCCCCGTTGTGTATGGTTAAGGGAGACCCTGGGCGCCTGACTAATCCCTAGACTGGAAGAATAGGGAGGCGAACAGGAGAAGGAGACTACAGCACTGTGGGGTGCAGTCCTCTGCCCAGTGAAAAGACTATTGCTGAGAATCCCTCAAACGGAGTAGGGCTAATCCTTGTGGCCCCCCCTTTTATTCAGTCATCAGTGAAATCCTGCCCTGGTTACAGCGACTGTCCCCTAGTTTCATAATCCTACAGAGTGTCATCTCTCACCTGCTGTGGAGTGAAGCCAGCGCCTGGTGAGCTGCGCCGGATCAGTGGTTGAGCGCCACTGAGGAGAGCAGCGGGCGCTGAGGGAGCAGAGGCCAGGAGAAATCGGGCTGTTCCGCCCCTGTACCAGCGTGGGGATCGGCGCCGAGTTGTAGCTGAGGAAGCGAGTTCGAGGTGAGGAGCGGACCTAGAGGAATCCCTACGGACTTCCTGGAGTGGGCGGAGTACTGGAGAGAGCACCGGTAGGCGAGCTCGGGCTTCAGCGGGGAGACACTTCCCCTTCGCGCATGCCCGGTTGTGCGCTCGGCTCTCTGAGGCGGAGCCAACTGTGAGGAGCAGTGTTCCCCCTCGATCGGTGCGAGGGAGAGTTGGAGAGTAACGCCGGGAGTCCCACGGCGGCTGAGGCGAGTGGCAACTTCTCTTCCCTGCTCGAGCGCCGCTCGGTGTGGCTGGCGTGAGCGGGAGGGGAGGACTGTGAAGCCCAAAAGCGGCTTGGGAAATACGGGAGACTGCTTCCTTCAATTTGACGCCACGCAGAGGAGTAGGCTCAAGCGGGGAAGGAGCGCTGAGGGGCCCCAAGGGCTGATTAACCTTGCCAGCACTTGGCTCTTGTGTCCAGCCGAGTGATTTTCCCCCGCCCTTTGGTGTAGCCAGACTTCAACCGCCAGATCTCCTACAAGTAAGGAGGTGTTCTGCAGGGGGAAAGTGGGCTAGAGCCTACAACGGAATCACTCAGACACTGGTCATTTTCTTTCCACAGCTGTGTTGTGCTAAGTGGGGAGTAGTCGAGGAAACCAAGTGGAAAGGGGTGAGTGCCGAAGGTGCCTGCTGGCTAAGTAAAGGCATAAGGTTCCTCATATAGATGGCTAGTGTCTAAGTAAACTTCTGGTTTAACTGAAAACCCTCCTTGCATGTGTACCTGGTTGGTGAGATAGTGGTGTTGATGAGAAGAGTTTAGGGCGCCTCATTGAAGTCAAATCTGGTCAATGTTGGTGTCTGATTAAATGTGTTATTGATGATAATTACTGAAAAGAGTTAGCATCTCTGAAAGTAGAACTACTGATTTCATGACATCTGAATGTAATGAGCTGTACTTTTTCCACAGACAGAAAAGTGATATTATTGGTCCTGATCGAATGTATAATTTTCAATTGTGAATACTAAGAAGCTAAAGCAAAGAGAATATTATTTTTATAAATCAGCTCATATTTTTCCATACTTTGGTGTAGCGTCATTTTTGTGTGTTATTGCGTGGATTTATTGCTGGGTGGTTTGCAACCTTCACACTTATGCCTCTAGGATTGTGACTTGCCCCTAGGCCAGGCTACCCTAGGTGACCTGACATCCCAGGTTCCAACACCACCTGAATCAAAACAGCCTTAGATTGGACACTGCCCCGCAAGGGGCCTGTTTGTATTCAGCTGATGTGCTAAGTCTGTCACCTCCCGTCATGCTTGCTGCATGTGGTATGACACGTTCGCCGTTTTCACATGTTTACGCTAGAGTGTGCGTGCATGTTTGTGTAAAGACACAGAGAGAAGCCGTGGGGTGGGGTTGGAGGGGGCGGTCGCTCATTTGGATGTCAATAGATCTTTGTTTAGTTAAAAGCTTTTTTATTGGTCTAACAACAAGTAATTGAAAATAAACGTGAAAGAAGAAAAGGACAATGGCCATGCAGCTGGAATCGGGCAAGGGTCAAAATAGTTTCAGGCATCCCAAATAATGTGGCCCACATTTGTTAATTTTGACATTGTGCAAAATTCCATCGGTAGTACAAATAGTCGTAATGCTGAAGGGGGCTACTCAACATAGCCAAAGATGGTTACAGATGGGGCAAGAGGGAGAAAAGCAAAGCCAAAGAGGCCGAGCCGGCCCCTACTCGGATAGCGCCCTGGGGGGGAAGTTATTTGGCACAATCACTGCAGCTGGTGAATAAAATGAGGCAGCAGGGGGCCCGTTTTGAGTTGACAGGTCAGTCGCACATCAGCAATGCCTGGCTCTGAGCACAAACCTCGAATAACCTCCCCCAACTATCCTGATTCACTTACAGTTTCGCTGGATGTCGCTCGTGCCAAGTGGTTTGTGGTGCCTATGGTGGTGTTGGTGAGTGGCAGCAGGGGTTGAGAGGGAGGGGAAGGAATGAGTTAAAGGGATGTAATACGCTAACTGTGGCAAGTAAAACAAGCATTTGCAATGCAATAGGTCTCGCATTTGAGAGAGTTTAAGCTATTGGCATTTTAAATGATGATGCCTTTTATTTATGTTTTAAAAACCAACATGTAAATAAAAGGCACTGCCCTTTACAATGCCAATAGCTCAAACTCTCACAACTGTGAGACCTATTGCATTGCAAATGCTTGTTGAGTGGTGTATCAGTTATTGGTCATGCATGTACAATAAATGTGTTCTGCTCCCATGTGTTAGGCCTAAGGCTGCTCACCCACACTACCACTAATAGAGCACTTTGGGGTTACATTAAGCCCTGTACTCTTCTGGGGAATCTCTGGACTCTGTGCACGGTATAACCTCGCAGTGGCATACCATCTACAGACCGGCTCCCTACAACCTGTGTAGAGGAAGTATTTCTGAAACGAGTTGTACTTAGTGCCAGAGATGTATGAATCTGTGCATATAGTAAACATAGTAAACTAAAATGTTCAAATATAATTTAAAAACTAACAATAGTCTTTATTTTGTTTCTACAGCGGAATAGACGTTGCGGTAAAGTTCATCGCCCTTCAGTGGACATTTCCCAGATCCCGAAGTGTAACTGCAAGCCGACATCTGAGAATCCCTGTGGGTTCGATTCTGAGTGCATAAACCGAATGCTGATGTACGAATGTCATCCCCAAGTGTGTCCGTCCGGCGAGCGCTGTCAGAACCGTAGCTTCTCTAACCTCCAGTATCCAGACACCAGAGTTATCAGAACCGAAGGCAAGGGGTGGGGCCTGGTGGCCACGAGAGACATTCGAAAGGTATGCTAGTCAAGTCTGTGTTTATCTGTTCGTCAACCCCAGGGTCTCCGAGTTCTCCACCCAGAGGATCTATTTTATATGCTTTGAGAAGTGTTATAAGGAGCATTCGCACAACAGCTTGTTCTAGCCAGGCGCCCCCTGGATCTCTCTTCTCTGTTTTATTTGCGGGTTTATATAGCGCTATGAATAAACTCCCGAAGGGGTATCTCCGCGCTAAAGACAACCGGTATGAACTGATGATGGAAGCAATGCAAATTAAATACAGTGAAGCTCCTATGAACCAGCAAGTGATGGTTAGAATGAACTAAACAGAAAAGTTTTCAAAAATGTCCTGAATTGGAGGTGGTTATGGCATTGTCTTAATGAAAGCGGGAGTGAATTCCAAAGACTGGGGCCTACTACGGACAGAGCCCTGCCACCTAGCCTTGATTTGGTTATTTTAGGGACACTTAGTAACAACTGGTCACTGGATCTAAGGGCCCGGGAAGGGACGTAGGGAACAAATTATCTGGCAAGGTATTCTGGTCCCAATTGATTGAGGCCCTTGTGAATGATGCAACAGGTCTTAAATTTCACTCGTAGGCGTATTGGCAACCAGTGGAGTTTGTGAAGTAATGGTTTTGAGGGGGTCCTGGGGGGTGCATTTAGCACCAGCCTGGCTGCTGTATTTTGCACCACCTGTAGACGATCCAAAACCTCCTCATTGCACCTGCCAGAAGACCGTTGCAATAATCAAGGCGGCTTATAATCTGTGTTCACTCGTGCAAGCTGCCCCTTATGCGTGCGTCACTGCACCACTCATTTCATGCTTATCCAGGTATCGAGCAAGGCCTTTTTTTAGTGAGTATAGTAAGTGTGTTTCAGGAATCTCTCCCTGCAGAGTGGTCCTGGTTTGATCCTGACCTTTGCCCCCTCTGCTCCTGCTGTTCACAGTGAACTTCAAGTCCCGCTTACGATACAACAAGCAGTTCTAGTTGGTGACTCACTCAAAGCCTGTGCCTAATGTTTGCAGAACCTTGTTTCTGATGAGTCGCTGCCAATTCTGTGCTGGAATTTATCTGAGATTGCTGTGGGTGATCCATTGTTTGAGTTTGGTGGCAGTTTCGTTTGGGTCCGATGAGAGGGCTGGAGGGTTTTTGGTTGACCGATGTGATGAGTTGGTCGATGGTGATTTTGTTCCAGTTTCTTTGAGGAATAGGTAGTGGGGGGTTGTGAGTCGTGGTAGTTTTGTAGCTGAAGTGAACACAGCTGTGGTCCGTCCAATGGAGAGCTGTTGTGTGATCGAAAGAGATGTGTTTGCTGGAGGTGAAGATTGGGTCGAGCGTGTGTCCGGCTAAGTGGGTGGGGGTGTCAACAAGTTGTTTGAGTCCGAGATTAGCCAGGTTGTCCAGAAGGGTGGAGGTGTTGCAGTCGTTTTTCTTTTCTAGGTGGAAGTTGAAGTCTCCCAGTAGAATGTAGTTCTCGAAGGGGAGGGCATGTGGGCTGATGAAGTCAGTGATGTCTTCGCAGAATTGTTTACGGGTTCCTGGTGGTCTGTAGATGAGGGTGCCTCTAAGTGTGGTCCTGGGGTCGGTGTGGATCTGGAAGTGTAGGTGTTCGGCGGTTGCAAGGTAGTCGTCGAAGCTGGTCGTGATTCTGATGGTGTTTTTATGAACGATGGCAATGCCGCCTCCTGTTTGGTTGGTACGGTCTTTTCGGATGATCTTGTACGCGTCCGGGATGGCTATGGCGATGTCTGGTGCTGATGATGCGTTCATCCAGGTTTCTGTGAGGAAGGCGATGTCCTGTGACGCAGTGTCGAGTAGGTCTCAGAGTTCTGTGGAGTGTTTGTGGATCGAGCGGGTGTTTAGCAGGATGCATTTCAGGTGGTTAGAGTCGGAGCTGTGTTTGGAGGTCGTGGATTTGGTGTGGGTCTTGATGCTGGTAAATTTGCAGGAGTGGCAGGCGAAGGGACCGTGGGTACGTCCTGGGGCAGCTTCGTAGCATTGTGGTGTGCGTCCGGGTTTAAGGGCTAGGAGGGTGGCGGCGTCATACGTTATGAGGGTGGAGTGTGGTTTGCGGGGGCCAGGGGGTCTGGCGCTGGGCGCGGTCCAGGCGCGGACGGGCTTACCTTTGGCGCACCTTCGGCGCGACTGGGGCGCGATCGCTGCGCGTGAACGCTGCGCGCACAAACATCTGTCATATTGGGATATGGGAAGGGGGAGGGGCGAGGGAGGGTCAGCTGGGAGGCGGGAAGCGGGGCGGAGATCCGGGTAGGGAGGTACCAACAACAACAACAGATCACACAAAATGGCAGCGAGCCAAAATCGCCACAGGGTTGGGGCACAGGTAGCGGCACAATCAGGGAGAATCAATGAGCACAATATAATCTAGTACAATATGTGTGGATAGATTTTTTTGTAGGTGGCTCTATGTGTGGGTGGCTCTGTCTGTGAGGGTGGCTCTGTAGGTGGCTCTATGTGAATGACTCTGTGTGGGTGGCTCTGTATGTGTGTGTGTGTGTGTGTGTGTGTGTGTGTGTGTGTGTGGCTTTGTGTGTGTGGCTATGTGTGGGTGTAAATGCAATAGGTCATGCATTTGCGAGCGATTAAGCTATTGGCATTGTAAATGACAATGCCATTTATTTATGATAAAAAAAAAAAAATCATGAGCAATGCCAACAGCTCTACCTTTAATAATGCTGAGACCATTGCATTGTAAATGCTTGTTCTTTCTGGTAATGGGCATGGGCTCCATTGTTAGATTGTTTCTTTCCGCTTGTGGGTTTGGACAAGCGTCCTCCGTCTGAGGACCAGGATCAACCCACCCTGCTTCGGATTCAGGAGAAGCTTGATGCCAAGTAACTGCTTCTTGCCATCTACCCTCAGAGAGGACAAAGGAAAGATCGGTAAAGGCGCTACCCCAGCAGCGCCTCAGCACCCTGTGCCACCACCACCACCTCCATCTCCTTCCTCTTCCTCCTCTTCCTCTTCTTCCTCTTCCTCCTCCTCTTACTCTTCTTCCTCTTCCTCCTCCTACTCTTCTTCCTCTTACTCTTCTTCCTCTTCCTCCTCCGCCTACTCTTCTTCCTCTTCCTCCTCCTCTTACTCTTCTTCCTCTTCCTCCTCCTCCTCTTCCTCTTCCTCCTCCTACTCTTCTTCCTCTTCCTCCTCCTCCTACTCTTCTTCCTCTTCCTCTTCCTCCTCCTCCTACTCTTCTTCCTCTCCCTCCTCCTACTCTTATTCCTCTTCCTCCTCCTACTTGTTCCTCTCCCTCCTCCTCTTCCTACTCCACCGCAGTGTCCTCACTCACACGCACCAGATGGAACTCCTTGCTCCTCTTATGGCGGAGGTAGCCAGTGTGTCCCCTTGTTCCACATGCACAATCGACCCGCCTGCAGACACAGATAAAGACCTCTGCTCCCACAAAGCCAACACCCCTCAGGACACCACCTTGGACCACAAGGTTATAAGCAGAGCTGCCGCCTTCACAAGGTATACCTTCACAAGGATCGAGAGGATGAGGACTTCTCATTGAGAAACTCTCCTCTTCTATGCTGGGAACCATACTCGATACCTTTATAGCCTTTGTAAAGGCTAGACTTGTAACCCCTTGGGAACCAAGGCTTTACCCTCTGACCCACTGTACATTCGGGATCAGCTGCCATTTGACTCCGTGGTGGTACATATGGTGCAAAAACGCGCTAATGCACAGGGCACCGGTGACGGATGCCTCTCGGCTGGAAAGAGTAGACATGTTGCTACCCAAACAACAAACCACTGCAGATCTGCCAGCTCTCACACTATGGTCATGCTCACTGGGATAAGATGAAAGAACTCGTTCAGCATCTCCCAGATGAGTACCGGAAGCAAAGACACAAGCTTGTCTCGGAAGACAGAGCAGATTGTGTGTCCCTGGTTTCAAACCAGAGATAAAACAGCATCTCCTCAACCTTCTCTTCGATGAGAGCAGCTCTTCGGACCACAGGTTGATGAGATGCTGGAAAAGATCGAAAAGGACACGGACACAGTGAACGCAATGAGAGCCTCCAGACTCCTCCTTCACAGGGGTCCTTTTGACAGTCCAGATATAGAGGGGGCTCCAAAACCCCCTCCCCTGAGGCATCGACCTCTTGTCAGAGGCAGCACCACCAACAGACGTCCTCGTAGGGTTTCAATAGAGGAGTTTACAAGAGCAATAACTTCAGAGGTAGAGGGGTAGAGTTAGCTGCCAATACTAAACAGTGACTCGCTCTTCCCCCTCCCATCCCCCCATCCCCCACCATTTCACACTTCTCGCCCATTGGTGCGAGATCACCTCTGATCAGTGGGTTCTGTCTGCCATCAGGCTGGGATACTGCCTATAACTCGCCCCAACCCCACCAAGCCATGCAGACACACCCTCTCCCGAGAGCACCCGTGCCGCCTCTAGGCGATGTAGAGGGACTCATTCACCAAGGCGCCATAGAATCTGTGCCGCTCCACCACAGCCGCAAGGGAGTAAGAAGGATGAGTCCCTCTGACCCATTCTCGACCTTAGGCCCCTCAAAGAATACATCCTGTTAGAGCACCTTCACACAGTGACACTCCAGGATGCCTTCCCTGTCCCACAGATAGGCGAGTTCATGACTGCTCCTGGCCCAGAGGATGCCTATTTCTACTTGCCCACCCACCTTGCATTTTACTGGTACGTCCGGTTTGTGGTAAGTGGTCCGCATTACCAGTTCAGAGTTCTTCCCTTCAAGGTAACGACTGCCGCAAGGGCGTTTACAAACTGTTTGGCATGGTCGCCACTCTCCTCCGGAGGAACGGCATCAATATCTTCCCTTAATTGGACGACTGGCTGATCAGCAGTACAACCCAACAGCTGTGTCTTGTGCCACCAACCTGCTGCATGATCTGGGTTTTGCCATCAACATAGGCAAATCCCACCTCCAGTCCCTCCAAATCCAGACTTCCTAAAGCAATCCTCGGTTCAGTCTCGGGGCCTACCTCAGCCTGGCACACATCCAGGCTTTCAAAATGTTGATAAGCAAGCACAAGGAGATGATGGACGGAGCACTGGGACTTTTCAGACACCCACCCCAGTCACAGATCTGGGTTGAATCCATCATCGTTCTTTACCTCACTTCGCCACCTCAGTTCAGACCCAGCTATAAGCAAATCAGTCTTGAAAAGTTTCAGCGCTCCATCCATCGTCTCCTTGTGTTTGCTTTGTTCACTCTAAGTCGGCAGGGTATGCCCAGACCTGGGTCCCTTGCTCACATTGCCACTGGATTCAAGCTAGCCTGGCTGATAAAGGGTGTTACCCCAAAACCGGTCCCAGGATAGGATGCTTGTTTCCGGTCCAGGGAAGACATGGCTTGGCAGTTCGGGCTGGACTGTTCCCATGAGGGTCAGACTGATTTGCATATGGCCATGTCTGAACTGGGGTGGTGAAGTGAGCTAAAGAACGATGATGGATTCAACCCAAATCTTTGACTGGGGGTGAGTGTCTGAAAAGTTTCAGCGCTCCGTCCATCATCTCCTTGTTTGCCTTCCAAATGTTGCTCCCTCTTTTTTGGCAGATCACCAACTAACTGTATGGGCCCTCATCTGACTTCTTGGCATGATTGCTTTATTCATCTCCATAGTTCTCCACACCAGTTTACACATGGCCCTGTTGCGAGAGTGGCTAGGGGCACTGTGGCACAAGGAGAGGGTCGCTGGAAGGATCTAGTGTTGATGTGAGGTCACACTGATTGCTGCCTGCAGTGGTGGAACACCACCAATCCATTATATGGTAGACCCTGTCTCGACCCAGTACCGCAGCTGACATCACAACGGATGCTTACCTTACTGGGTGGGGGGCTCACTCTAACGACTTGACTGAGCAGCTCATGTGGACCCTCCATTAACAGGGTTTCCAGATCAACTACCTGAAACTACTGGCTGTCCAGCTAGCATCAAGTCGTCTCTCACTTACGTTCAGTGCAAGGTGGTCCTTATTCACACAGGCAACATGACTGCTGCGTTCTATCGACAGAAACCGGGCAGAACTCGCTGACCACAGTTGTTTACGTTAACTCTGAGCATTTGGCCGTAAGCGATATTTCACAAAGTCCACCTCCTAGCAGAATACCTGCGAGGAGTGGACACCGACCTGAGTGGGAACTCTACGGCAGTGGGGGGGTTCCTCTTGCTGGTACCTCTGACGCAGAGCCGGGGACCCTCCGGCGCCAGAGCCCAGGCAGCTGAACTTTATGATCAAAAGAGACACAATTGATGGACGGAATGCAGAACAAATCAAAACATTCACCCCCAGTCAAGAGATCTGGCTTAAATCCATCATTTTTTTGCTCACCCCAGTTTGTTCTACATCCTGTCCATCAATTGTTCTTTTTGCATTTGTCACCCCGAGTGGGACGGGTATGCTCAGACGTGGGTCCTGTGCTCTCCATGCCAGTGGAGTCAAGCTATCCTGCCTGACGAGGGCTGAAAGCCCGAAACCGGTCCTAGGATGCTTGTTTCTGGTCCAGGGAAGGCATGGCCTGGCATTTCGGGCTGGACTGTTCCCATGAGGCACAGGGTCAAGACTGATTTGCATTTGGCTGGGTCAAACTGGAATGGCATGGTGAGCAAAACAACGATGGATTTAGGCCCAGATCTCTGTACTGAGGTGAATGTATGACATTGTTCTGCATTCTGTCGATCAATTGTTCTTTTTGAACTTTATGATCAGGCTTCTGAGGTCTAATGATTTGGCGACCTCAACTTATCACAATAGACTGCGATTGTCTGCAAGGAGTGGGCAGATCGCAGCAGACTGGGAGTGGGCAGATTGCAGCAGACTGGGAGTGGGCAGATTGCAGCAGACTGGGAGTGGGCAGATTGCAGCAGACTGGGAGTGGGCAGATTGCAGCAGACTGGGAGTGGGCAGATTGCAGCCGACTGGGAGTGGGCAGATTGCAGCCGACTGGGAGTGGGCAGATTGCAGCAGACTGGGAGTGGGCTAATCGCAGCAGACGGAGTGGGCAGATTGCAGCAGACTGGGAGTGGGCAGATTGCAGCAGACTGGGAGTGGGCAGATTGCAGCAGACTGGGAGTGGGCAGATTGCAGCAGACTGGGAGTGGGCAGATTGCAGCAGACTGGGAGTGGGCAGATTGCAGCAGACTGGGAGTGGGCAGATTGCAGCAGACTGGGAGTGGGCAGATTGCAGCAGACTGGGAGTGGGCAGATTGCAGCAGACTGGGAGTGGGCTAATCGCAGCAGACTGGGAGTGGGCAGAATGCAGCAGACTGGGAGTGGGCAGAATGCAGCAGACTGGGAGTGGGCAGAATGCAGCAGACTGGGAGTGGGCAGAATGCAGCAGACTGGGAGTGGGCCGATTGCAGCAGACTGGGAGTGGGCCGATTGCAGCAGACTGGGAGTGGGCCGATTGCAGCAGACTGGGAGTGGGCAGATTGCAGCAGACTGGGAGTGGGCAGATTGCAGCAGACTGGGAGTGGGCAGATTGCAGCAGACTGGGAGTGGGCAGATTGCAGCAGACTGGGAGTGGGCTAATCGCAGCAGACTGGGAGTGGGCAGATTGCAGCAGACTGGGAGTGGGCAGATTGCAGCAGACTGCAGCAGACTGGGAGTGGGCAGATTGCAGCAGACTGGGAGTGGGCAGATTGCAGCAGACTGGGAGTGGGCAGATTGCAGCAGACTGGGAGTGGGCAGATTGCAGCAGACTGGGAGTGGGCAGATTGCAGCAGACTGGGAGTGGGCTAATCGCAGCAGACTGGGAGTGGGCAGATTGCAGCAGACTGGGAGTGGGCAGATTGCAGCAGACTGCAGCAGACTGGGAGTGGGCAGAATGCAGCAGACTGGGAGTGGGCAGAATGCAGCAGACTGGGAGTGGGCAGAATGCAGCAGACTGGGAGTGGGCAGATTGCAGCAGACTGGGAGTGGGCAGATTGCAGCAGACTGGGAGTGGGCAGATTGCAGCAGACTGGGAGTGGGCAGATTGCAGCAGACTGGGAGTGGGCAGATTGCAGCAGACTGGGAGTGGGCAGATTGCAGCAGACTGGGAGTGGGCAGATTGCAGCAGACTGGGAGTGGGCAGATTGCAGCAGACTGGGAGTGGGCAGATTGCAGCAGACTGGGAGTGGGCAGATTGCAGCAGACTGGGAGTGGGCAGATTGCAGCCGACTGGGAGTGGGCAGATTGCAGCCGACTGGGAGTGGGCAGATTGCAGCAGACTGGGAGTGGGCTAATCGCAGCAGACTGGGAGTGGGCAGATTGCAGCAGACTGGGAGTGGGCAGATTGCAGCAGACTGTGAGTGGGCAGATTGCAGCAGACTGGGAGTGGGCAGATTGCAGCAGACTGGGAGTGGGCAGATTGCAGCAGACTGGGAGTGGGCAGATTGCAGCAGACTGGGAGTGGGCAGATTGCAGCAGACTGGGAGTGGGCAGATTGCAGCAGACTGGGAGTGGGCAGATTGCAGCAGACTGTGAGTGGGCAGATTGCAGCAGACTGTGAGTGGGCAGATTGCAGCAGACTGTGAGTGGGCAGATTGCAGCAGACTGTGAGTGGGCAGATTGCAGCAGACTGGGAGTGGGCAGAATGCAGCAGACTGGGAGTGGGCAGATTGCAGCAGACTGCAGCAGACTGGGAGTGGGCAGATTGCAGCAGACTGGGAGTGGGCAGATTGCAGCAGACTGGGAGTGGGCAGATTGCAGCAGACTGGGAGTGGGCAGATTGCAGCAGACTGGGAGTGGGCTAATCGCAGCAGACTGGGAGTGGGCAGATTGCAGCAGACTGCAGCTGACTGGGAGTGGGCAGAATGCAGCAGACTGCAGCTGACTGGGAGTGGGCAGAATGCAGCAGACTGGGAGTGGGCAGATTGCAGCAGACTGGGAGTGGGCAGATTGCAGCAGACTGGGAGTGGGCAGATTGCAGCAGACTGGGAGTGGGCAGAATGCAGCAGACTGGGAGTGGGCAGAATGCAGCAGACTGGGAGTGGGCAGATTGCAGCAGACTGGGAGTGGGCAGATTGCAGCAGACTGGGAGTGGGCAGATTGCAGCAGACTGGGAGTGGGCAGATTGCAGCAGACTGGGAGTGGGCTAATCGCAGCAGACTGGGAGTGGGCAGATTGCAGCAGACTGCAGCAGACTGGGAGTGGGCAGAATGCAGCAGACTGGGAGTGGGCAGAATGCAGCAGACTGGGAGTGGGCAGAATGCAGCAGACTGGGAGTGGGCAGATTGCAGCAGACTGGGAGTGGGCAGATTGCAGCAGGGGAGTGGGCAGATTGCAGCAGACTGGGAGTGGGCAGATTGCAGCAGACTGGGAGTGGGCTAATCGCAGCAGACTGGGAGTGGGCAGATTGCAGCAGACTAGAAGTGGGCAGATTTCAGCAGACTAGGAGTGGGCAGATTGCAGCAGACTGGGAGTGGGCAGATTGCAGCAGACTGGGAGTGGGCAGATTGCAGCAGACTGGGAGTGGGCAGATTGCAGCAGACTGGGAGTGGGCAGATTGCAGCAGACTGGGAGTGGGCAGATTGCAGCAGACTGGGAGTGGGCAGATTGCAGCAGACTGGGAGTGGGCAGATTGCAGCAGACTGGGAGTGGGCAGATTGCAGCAGATTGGGAGTGGGCAGATTGCAGCAGACTGGGAGTGGGCAGATTGCAGCAGACTGGGAGTGGGCAGATTGCAGCAGACTGGGAGTGGGCAGATTGCAGCAGACTGGGAGTGGGCAGATTACAGCAGACTGGGAGTGGGCAGATTGCAGCAGACTGGGAGTGGGCAGATTGCAGCAGACTGGGAGTGGGCAGATTGCAGCAGACTGGGAGTGGGCAGATTGCAGCAGACTGGGAGTGGGCAGATTGCAGCAGACTGGGAGTGGGCAGATTGCAGCAGACTGGGAGTGGGCAGATTGCAGCAGACTGGGAGTGGGCTAATCGCAGCAGACTGGGAGTGGGCTAATCGCAGCAGACTGGGAGTGGGCAGAATGCAGCAGACTGGGAGTGGGCAGAATGCAGCAGACTGGGAGTGGGCAGAATGCAGCAGACTGGGAGTGGGCTAATCGCAGCAGACTGGGAGTGGGCAGAATGCAGCAGACTGGGAGTGGGCAGAATGCAGCAGACTGGGAGTGGGCAGAATGCAGCAGACTGGGAGTGGGCAGAATGCAGCAGACTGGGAGTGGGCAGAATGCAGCAGACTGGGAGTGGGCAGAATGCAGCAGACGGAGTGGGCAGAATGCAGCAGACTGGGATTGGGCAGATGGCAGGAGACTGGGAGTGGGCTAATCGCAGCAGACTGGGAGTGGGCAGATTGCAGCAGACTGGGAGTGGGCAGATTGCAGCAGACTGGGAGTGGGCAGATTGCAGCAGACTGGGAGTGGGCAGATTGCAGCAGACTGGGAGTGGGCAGAATGCAGCAGACTGGGAGTGGGCAGATTGCAGCAGACTGGGAGTGGGCAGATTGCAGCAGACTGGGAGTGGGCAGATTGCAGCAGACTGGGAGTGGGCAGATTGCAGCAGACTGGGAGTGGGCAGATTGCAGCAGACTGTGAGTGGGCAGATTGCAGCAGACTGTGAGTGGGCAGATTGCAGCAGACTGTGAGTGGGCAGATTGCAGCAGACTGTGAGTGGGCAGATTGCAGCAGACTGTGAGTGGGCAGATTGCAGCAGACTGTGAGTGGGCAGATTGCAGCAGACTGTGAGTGGGCAGATTGCAGCAGACTGTGAGTGGGCAGATTGCAGCAGACTGGGAGTGGGCAGATTGCAGCAGACTGGGAGTGGGCAGATTGCAGCAGACTGGGAGTGGGCAGATTGCAGCAGACTGGGAGTGGGCAGATTGCAGCAGACTGGGAGTGGGCAGATTGCAGCAGACTGGGAGTGGGCAGATTGCAGCAGACTGGGAGTGGGCAGATGGCAGGAGACTGGGAGTGGGCTAATCGCAGCAGACTGGGAGTGGGCTAATCGCAGCAGACTGGGAGTAGGCTAATCGCAGCAGACTGGGAGTGGGCTAATCGCAGCAGACTGGGAGTGGGCAGATTGCAGCAGACTGGGCAGATTGCAGCAGACTGGGAGTGGGCAGATTGCAGCAGACTGGGAGTGGGCAGATTGCAGCAGACTGGGAGTGGGCAGATTGCAGCAGACTGGGAGTGGGCTAATCGCAGCAGACTGGGAGTGGGCAGAATGCAGCAGACTGGGAGTGGGCTAATCGCAGCAGACGGAGTGGGCAGAATGCAGCAGACTGGGAGTGGGCAGAATGCAGCAGACTGGGAGTGGGCAGAATGCAGCAGACTGGGAGTGGGCAGAATGCAGCAGACTGGGAGTGGGCAGAATGCAGCAGACTGGGAGTGGGCAGAATGCAGCAGACTGGGAGTGGGCTAATCGCAGCAGACTGGGAGTGGGCAGATCGCAGCAGACTGGGAGTGGGCAGATTGCAGCAGACTGGGAGTGGGCAGATTGCAGCAGACTGGGAGTGGGCAGATTGCAGCAGACTGGGAGTGGGCAGATTGCAGCAGACTGGGAGTGGGCAGATTGCAGCAGACTGGGAGTGGGCAGATTGCAGCAGACTGGGAGTGGGCAGATTGCAGCAGACTGGGAGTGGGCAGATTGCAGCAGACTGGGAGTGGGCAGATTGCAGCAGACTGGGAGTGGGCAGATTGCAGCAGACTGGGAGTGGGCAGATTGCAGCAGACTGGGAGTGGGCAGATTGCAGCAGACTGGGAGTGGGCAGATTGCAGCAGACTGGGAGTGGGCAGATTGCAGCAGACTGGGAGTGGGCAGAATGCAGGAGACTGGGAGTGGGAAGAATGCAGGAGACTGGGAGTGGGCAGATGGCAGCAGACTGGGAGTGGGCAGATTGCAGCAGACTGGGAGTGGGCAGATTGCAGCAGACTGGGAGTGGGCAGATTGCAGCAGACTGGGAGTGGGCAGATTGCAGCAGACTGGGAGTGGGCAGATTGCAGCAGACTGGGAGTGGGCAGATTGCAGCAGACTGGGAGTGGGCAGATTGCAGCAGACTGGGAGTGGGCAGATTGCAGCAGACTGGGAGTGGGCAGATTGCAGCAGACTGGGAGTGGGCAGATTGCAGCAGACTGGGAGTGGGCAGATTGCAGCAGACTGGGGGTGGGCAGATTGCAGCAGATTGGGAGTGGGCAGATTGCAGCAGACTGGGAGTGGGCAGATTGCAGCAGACTGGGAGTGGGCAGATTGCAGCAGACTGGGAGTGGGCAGATTGCAGCAGACTGGGAGTGGGCAGATTGCAGCAGACTGGGAGTGGGCAGATTGCAGCAGACTGGGAGTGGGCAGATTGCAGCAGACTGGGAGTGGGCAGATTGCAGCAGACTGGGAGTGGGCAGATTGCAGCAGACTGGGAGTGGGCAGATTGCAGCAGACTGGGAGTGGGCTAATCGCAGCAGACTGGGAGTGGGCTAATCGCAGCAGACTGGGAGTGGGCAGAATGCAGCAGACTGGGAGTGGGCAGAATGCAGCAGACTGGGAGTGGGCAGAATGCAGCAGACTGGGAGTGGGCTAATCGCAGCAGACTGGGAGTGGGCAGAATGCAGCAGACTGGGAGTGGGCAGAATGCAGCAGACTGGGAGTGGGCAGAATGCAGCAGACTGGGAGTGGGCAGAATGCAGCAGACTGGGAGTGGGCAGAATGCAGCAGACTGGGAGTGGGCAGAATGCAGCAGACTGGGAGTGGGCAGAATGCAGCAGACGGAGTGGGCAGAATGCAGCAGACTGGGATTGGGCAGATGGCAGGAGACTGGGAGTGGGCTAATCGCAGCAGACTGGGAGTGGGCAGATTGCAGCAGACTGGGAGTGGGCAGATTGCAGCAGACTGGGAGTGGGCAGATTGCAGCAGACTGGGAGTGGGCAGATTGCAGCAGACTGGGAGTGGGCAGATTGCAGCAGACTGGGAGTGGGCAGATTGCAGCAGACTGGGAGTGGGCAGATTGCAGCAGACTGGGAGTGGGCAGATTGCAGCAGACTGGGAGTGGGCAGAATGCAGGAGACTGGGAGTGGGCAGATGGCAGCAGACTGGGAGTGGGCAGATGGCAGCAGACTGGGAGTGGGCAGATTGCAGCAGACTGGGAGTGGGCAGATTGCAGCAGACTGGGAGTGGGCAGATTGCAGCAGACTGGGAGTGGGCAGATTGCAGCAGACTGGGAGTGGGCAGATTGCAGCAGACTGGGAGTGGGCAGATTGCAGCAGACTGGGAGTGGGGCAGATTGCAGCAGACTGGGAGTGGGCAGATTGCAGCAGACTGGGAGTGGGGCAGATTGCAGCAGACTGGGAGTGGGGCAGATTGCAGCAGACTGGGAGTGGGGCAGATTGCAGCAGACTGGGAGTGGGGCAGATTGCAGCAGACTGGGAGTGGGCAGATTGCAGCAGACTGGGAGTGGGCAGATTGCAGCAGACTGGGAGTGGGGCTGATGGCAGGAGACGTTGAGAGAGGTAGACAGGGAGGGGGCCACAGGAGGAGGAAGGCAGCGGCTGGGGAGGGGGTAGACTACAGCAGCTTTCACACCACATGGAGGAAAAGAGGAGCGTGAACGAAGGAAGCACACAGGAGCAGCACCTGGCCATCTTGCAGGGGTGCATAGGAGGAAGCAGGCATTGCAAGCGTGGGGCAGTGAAGAGATAGCTGGGAGGGCTTAAGGAGGGGACGGTTGCTATAGCCAGGAGCACAGGAAGGGCATGAGGATGGCAGAGAGTAGAGTGACCTGTTGGCCAAGAGGGCAAAAGCAGCAGAAAGAACCTAGTGAGGCGATGGATCCGGAGAGCAGCTTCCTGAAAGAGCAGACAGCCTTTGCCTGAAGGTATAAAAACGAGTAAAGTTAAAGAGAAGACTAGTGCATGGTATGCGGCATATACGAAGGTTGGTGTTTCTAGCCAGCATGTGTCTGAGGAAGATGAATCAAGTGCTCAAAAACTCTGAACCTTAAATCCCAAGTGATGAACTAGGTGAGAAAGTGCCCTCTTTCTTTCATGGTTCCCCACACTTTTTACTGAACCGCTGATGTACTGTGACTGAGTGTGTCCTGGCCTTCTGCTAATCAGGTACCCAGGGCCTATGTTCTTTCCCTAAAACTGAATTGAAAACAAAACCCAATTAGCATCTCTGGCTACAGGCCAGCCCCTGGTAAATGGTACCACAGGTACCCAGGGCACTGCGACCTGGGAAGGCCTCTAAGGGCTGCAGCACTTATTGTGCCACCCTTAGGGGTCCTGTTCCCTGACACTCACACAATGCCTTTGCAGGCTGCGTGTCCTGGTGCAGAACAAAGTGAAGATTCGACCTGGCCCATCCCTGTGTGCCATGCCTACAACCCACTGCCCTGGCATAGATCACTCACCCCTCTAGCTGGGTGCCCGATACCAGTGGTGAGGGTACAGGTGCATGAGCCCTGTCCCCCTACCGTGTCTAAGTCAATTCTTAGACATTGTCACTGCAGTGCTGCCATTAAGAGTATATGGTGCCTGGAGTTTGTCATTATGAACTCCACAGCACCATAATGGCTACACTGATGACTGAGAAGTTTGGTATCAAACTTCTCAGCACATTAAACTCCACTGATGCCAGTGTGGGATTTAATGAAAAATGCACACAGAGGGCATCTTAGAGATGCCCCTCTGAAAAACGTCACACCACTAGTATTCAGTCCGAGTGGCTGCTTTCAACTGCCACCACCAGACATGTTTCTGGACCCCTGTGTCGAGAGCCTGCTGTTCTCGGGAGCCTAAAACAATGCACAACCTGGGACGAGGTACTAAGCCTCCTCCCCCAGAATCGGCAGGGTTCATGAAGGGGAAGCTTTAAAGTCATACCGCCTTTTGTGAGCTTTCTGAAGCCACTTTCTGCAACTGGTCCCCACTGGTTCTGACCCCCACTTTTGATGGGAGAATCTGCGGAAAAAATAAGTGAGGAAGAGAGGAGTGCCCCACCTCTGCCAACTCCACCCCTCATGTGGGGGAGGCGAGTTTGAGTAAGTGGGCTTCTTTTGCAATAACCCCCCCGCTTTATTTGATAGATTTCTGATGCACTTTTTCGTGGTGTGCCCTGGGTCCCTGCCAATCAGGCTCCCAGGGCCTGTGTTCTTTCCCCAAAACCAACACCAAATTGGCATCTCTGGCCACAGGTCAGCCCCTGGTAAATGGTGCCACAGGTACCCAGGACACTGTGACCAGAGAAGACCGCTAAGGGCTGCAGTACTTATTGTGCCACCCTTAAAGGTCCTTTACCATGACACACACACACACTGCCTTTGCAGGCTAAGTGTCTTGGTGCAGAACTAAACAGAGAGTCGACATGGCACACATCCCTGTGTGCCATGCCCATGTTGGAATTGGAAGTCTCTGGTTGGCGCAGGTATGTACTTGCGACAAGCAGGAAACCTTTCCTCTAAGTCAGGGCAAAGGATTATGTTGTAAATGACTCTCCAGAAATAACCCCTGCTCACCCTCTAGGGAGTGTGGCGCAAGCAGTCAAGGCTAATCTCAGGAGCACATGTGGTTAAGCATTTGCAATATCACACACAAAAACTCATTACCCCACCACACAATGACACAAGACTGTTGGTTCTGTAAAAATATATCTTTTATATAACTGTTAAGCCGGCTTTATCAATACAGTCTTTAGATTCTTAGAAATGGTTCCAGTTACTTTGATTATGCCACAGTTCGTTAAAATGCAATATTCAGTTCTTTTAAAGGGTTAACCACCTCCACAATGTTCAACAGTCAGATATAGGCCTTAGTTGCAAAGGTCGGGCCTAGAAGGGGTTAAATACTTCCAACAACCCCTTCTCTGATGTTTAGGCACTATTTTTAGGGGCCAGGTACTATGTTTTCAAAGTCTGGGCCCTCTGTAACGCTCCTGTGCGCTCCGTACGATTACCGGCAGTAGGCCCTACCAAGCCTCACGCATCTCGCGGGAGACGCGTACACCGAAGCCCTACCAAATCTCACGCATCCCGCGTCAGACGCGTACACATTCGGCAAGGTTAAAACAGTGGTGCGACTCGTACGGCGGGATGATCTCCGCATACTGGGCAAATCTTTAGGGCAGAGAGGCGGTGCGAGTCGTTAGATGGGGGTGAGACTCGCACTGCACCCAGGTAATCTCAGGCGACACAGTACCTTGTTGTGTGGGGGTTTGAGGCGGACGGCGGCGAGGGTCAGTCCTCTTCACGTCGCGATGCTTTCCCCACAGTGGACAGTGCTCGGCCCAGTGCAGCTGGGCTTTACTTTGCTCCTGTGGTGCGGCCAAGCAGAGGTCGCGGTGCTCAGGGGACGGGGGACACCCTGCTTCGTGGAATGTGCGGGGAGGCTTCCTCACGCACTCTGCTTCCCTGAATCAGCGCTGGGGGGTCAGACCACTTCAAGCAGCAGCTTCTTCCTTCTGGGGGGGGGTAGCGCCCAATGTTCCTGGGGCGCAGTTCAGGGGGCAAGTTCACCAGCAAGCCCTTGGAGATCTTTGTAGAAGTTTGGCACACGTTGAAATAAAAGTAAAGTCTCCGTAGTCTTTGTCCTTCTCTCCTTCTGCAGCAAGGCACCCACCACAGGCCAGTCTCTCAGGATTAGAGACAGTAGTCCTCCTTGTAGCTTTCCCAGGTCCTTCTCTTCGGGCAGAGTTTCTTCTTGGCGCAAACAGGATCTGATTTGTTAGGAGCAGGGCTCCTACTTTTATAACAAGTTTCTTTTGTTCTTTCAGGCCAGGGCGGCCTTTGCATAGTTCACTTCAGCTCTGAGGCACTTTGTTTTGCCAAAACAGGTTTCTGCTTTCAGTGTGTGGGGCAGGGCAGCAGACGCTCCGCAGGAGGTGGAGCCGGCATTGTGGGGCCAAGTACAGTCAGGAGCACCTTGTTGACAAGTCTTCCCTCTTCCTGGTCCAGGTGTCGGGCAGAGTCATCAGTCGCTCCCCAGGGGGCGGAGCCAGCATTGTGGTGGCAGAGCACAGCCTTATTCAGAGTCAAGGGGCATTCCCACCACCCACTCTGGTGTAATCCCCCTATTCACCACCTGTCATCCCTAGCCCTGTCACTCACAGAACCCAGACAGCAGATACACATAAGTGCAGAGGCGGGCTAAAATGGTTAGACAAGCAAATGCTAACTTTCTAAAAGTAGCATTTGCAAACACAGGATATTAAATAAACTTTACTAAAATAAGTATTTTATTATTCTAAGTTCAGTCATACTAAACTTTATTTTCTACCATGTTCCCTGAGCCTGCTGGGATTATTGAGTGTAATAATTCCAGCAGCCCATTCTGGCCTATGAGAACAGGTAGCCTTACAATAGTGAAAAACGAAATTGGCTCTAATTCACTATTAGGACATGGCACACACATCCATGCTTGTTCTACCTTACACTAACAAAGAACCCTGCCCTTGGGCCTACCATAGGGGTGATTAATATGAAGTTAAGGGAAGGTTTAGGGACAGGCAAGTAGGTGCACTTGCGCAGTCAGCATGACAGTACCAGACTGCACGCAGGTTCTGCAATGGCAGACCGTAGACACATTTTACTAGGCCGCTTCTGTGGGTGGCACAACTAGTACTGCAGGCCCACTAGCAGTATTTGTATTTACAAGCCCTGGCACTCCTGGTGCACTAGACTGGGGACTGATAGTAAACCAAATAAGCCAAACATGGAAACCAATCAATGTAACAATTTACAACAGGGAGAGCATATGGACTTTAGCACTGGTCAGCAGTGGTAAAGTGCCCAGAGTCCAAAACCAACAAAAATAGTTCAGAGGAAATATAGGAGGAAAAAGGCAAAAAGTTTAGGGATGACCCAGCAGGAAGGGCCAAGTCCAACAGCCCACAAACCCACTGCCCTGGCATACCTCAGTCACCCCTCTAGCTGAATGCACTATGCCAGTGGTGTGGGCACAGGAACATGAGCCCTCTGCCCCTACAGTACCAGGGCCATTCCTGGGCACTGTAAGTGCAGTGATGCCATTAAGAGTATATGGTGCTGGGAGGTCGTCATTACGAACTCCACAGCACCATAATGGCTACACTGAAGACTGAGAAGTTTGGTAACAAACTTCTCAGCACATTAAACCCGCACTGATGCCAGTGTGGGATTTAATGTACAATGCATGACAGAGGGCATCTTTCAGATGCCCCCTGAAACCAACCCACATCCTGTGTCTGGACTGAGAGGCTTCCTAGGCTGCCAACCAGCAGACATGTTGCTGGACCCCTGGATAGAGAGCCCTCCGCTCTCTTGGGCCTGCAACAATGCACATCCTCGGACGAGGTGCTAGGTCTCTCTCCCCCACCCCCAGGATGGGCAGGGGAAGCTTTAAAGGCATGCCGCCTTTGTGAGCTTCTCCAGGCCACTTGCTGTACTCAGCAACTGCCCCCCCCCGGTTCTGACCCCCACTACGGCGGGAAGAACAGCGGGAAAAACAAAGGAAGGAAAGAGGGTGTGCAAGCCTGTGCCAACTCCACCCCTCAGGTGGGGAAAGCGAGGTGAAGCACAACTTTGTTCTCTCGCCATCTTGAGGATGGGGAGCCCTACCCAATCAGAGTAAGGCTCCTGCCCCCCTCCCACTGGAAAGTGGCAGGATCCTCGTGAGAAGAGGTCGCTCCACCTCGCTCCCTGACCGCTCTCCGCAGCGCTCACTCTGGCTGCCTGGTATTTCTCTGTGACTGCCTCACCTGTGACTGATTACTCTTTAACTATTAGCGCGCTCGCATTTGCCGAATTTTCATAGGCTTTAACATTAGTATTGTGCGCTAGCATTTACCTCATTGAAGTGCAGAGCAGTTTTAATGTAATTTGATCGCCCGCATTTTTGCCCATTTGATTAGCAGAATAATTGGCCATTGAGTGTGCGCTCGCATTTGCTTATTGTTTTGTTTACCTGCTGCGTGCATTGTTGATCGGACTGGCCGCCTGATTTGGTGTTTGTTTACAGTATACGGCCATTTTGTTTGTTGTGCCTCGTAGCGAGGCTCCCCAGCACGCACCCGCCTCCCAGCTGCCCCTCCCTCCCACGGACTGCCTTCAGGCTGCCCCGCTGCCCACAGCTCTGTGACCCCCTGATCCTCGTGAGAAGAGGTCGCTCCACCTCGCTCCCTGACCTCTCTCCGCAGCGCTCGCTCTGGCTGCCTGGTATTTCTCTGTGACTGCCTCACCTGTGACTGATTACTCTTTAACTATTAGCGCGCTCGCATTTGCCGAATTTTCATAGCGCTTTAACATTAGTATTGTGCGCTAGCATTTACCTCATTAAAGTGCAGAGCAGTTTTAATGTAATTTGAACGCGCACATTTTTGCCCATTTGATTAGCAGAATAATTGGCCATTGAGTGTGCGCTCGCATTTGCTTATTGTTTTGTTTACCTGCTGCGTGCATTGTTGATCGGACTGGCCGCCTGATTTGGTGTTTGTTTACAGTATACGGCCATTTTGTTTGTTGTGCCTCGTAGCGAGGCTCCCCAGCACGCACCCGCCTCCCTGCTGCCCCTCCCTCGACCCTCCCCCACACTATCCATTTATGACAGATGCATCTGCGCGCAGCGTTCACGCGCAGCGGACGCGCCCCAGTCGCGCCGAAGGTGCGCCAGAGGTAAGCCTGTCTACGCCCGTCCGCGCCTGGACCGCGCCCAGCGCCAGACCCCCTGGCCCCCGTCCCACCCACCCCACCCGCATTACATACGACGCCTCCACCCTCCTAGCCCTTAACCCCGGTCGACTCCCCAACTGCGCCCAAGCCGCTCCTGGACACACCCATGGACCCTTCACATGCAACTCCTGCAAGTATGACGGCACCAAGACCAACTCCTCATCCACTAACACCAAACAGAGATCTGACACCAACCACCTAAATTGCATCCTGCTCAACACCCGCTCGGTCCACAGACACGCCATCGACCTTTGGAATCTACTAGACACCATCTCTCCGGACGTCGCCTTCCTAACAGAAACATGGATGAACGCCTCCTCAGCCCCAGACATCACCATTGCCATCCCGGAAGGCTACAAGATCATCCGAAAAGACCGCACCAACCAAACAGGAGGAGGCATCGCTATCGTCCATAAGAATTCCATCCGCATCTCAACCAGCTCAGACGTCAACCTCGCTAGCGCCGAACACCTTCACTTCCAGATCCACACCGACCCCAAGACCACACTCAGAGGCACCCTCCTCTACAGGCCACCAGGACCCCGTGCACAATTCAGTGAAGACATCACTGACTTTATCACCCCTCACGCCCTCCCCTCCGAGGACTACATTCTATTGGGAGATCTCAATTTTCACCTGGAAAAAAGCAACGACCGCAACACCACCGCCCTTCTGGAAAATCTCGCCAACCTCGGACTCAAACAACTTGTTAATACCCCCACTCACTACGCTGGTCACACACTCGACCCTATCTTCACCTCCAGCAAACATATCTCCTTCAGTCACACCACAGTTCTCCATTGGACGGACCACAGCTGCGTTCACTTTGTCTACAAAAAGACCACAACCCACAACCATCCTCAACCTACTCTGCGAAGAAACTGGAACAAAATCATCAGCGACCAGATTTCCTCATCGCTTCTTCAAAACCCCCCTGCCCACTCTTCGAACCCCAACCAAGCAGCCATTAACCTCACTCAATGGCTAACCAACATCGCCGACAACCTAGCACCTTTGAAAAAACGTCAAATCCAACTAGGCAGCAAAAACGCCCCCAGGTTCAACGATGATCTTAAGAAATCCAAGAAACTGTCGCTCCCTTGAGAAGACCCTGGGAAAAAAGACTCGAACACCAGCACCAGGGACGCCTTCAAAAACGCCACCCGCATACACCACCAACTGATCCGGACGACCAAGAAAGCTGCATTCAAAGACCGACTAGACAACAACGCCCACAACAGCAAGGAATTATTCAACATCGTCAAAGACTTTACCAACCCTACTGCCAACTCCAACGACATCACTCCCTCTCAAACCCTTTGCGACTCCCTAGCTTCGTTCTTCCACGACAAAATCGCAGACATCCACAACAGCTTCGACAACAAACCCGGAGACCAACCCACCCAACCTTCTGCCGTACCTTCACCCCCCTTGAACATCCTTAATAACTGGAACCCAATCTCCACTGAGGACACCATCCGCCTGATGAACTCCATCCACTCAGGATCCCCAACAGACCCATGCCCTCACCACATCTTCAACAAAGCAGACTCCATCATAGCACCACACCTCCGAGACGTCATCAACTGCTCCCTTAACTCCGCCACTTTCCCGGAAAGCTGGAAACACGCCAAACTCAGCGCCCTTCTGAAAAAACCCACAGCTGACCCCACCGAACTCAAAAACTACCGCCCCATCTCGCTCCTTCCATTCCCGGCCAAAGTCATCGAGAAAGCTGTCAACAACCAGCTCGCCGCCTTCCTCGAAACCAACAAATCCCTCGACTCCTCACAGTCCGGCTTCCGAGCCAAACACAGCACTGAGACCGCACTCATCGCAGCAACAGACGACATTCGAACTCTACTGGACAATGGGGACACAGTCGCCCTCATCCTCCTTGACCTCTCCGCAGCCTTCGACACAGTCTGTCATAGCACCCTGCTACAACGCCTCAGAAACATCGGAATCCAAGGAAAAGCACTGGAATGGATCACCTCGTTCCTTGCCGGAAGAACTCAGAGAGTCTGCCTCCCACCTTTCAAGTCAGAGGCGACTGAAGTCATTTGTGGCGTACCACAAGGATCTTCACTCAGCCCCACCCTTTTCAACGTATACATGAGCCCCCTCGCGGCCATCGCACGCCAACACAACCTCAACATCATCTCCTACGCTGATGACACTCAACTGATCCTCTCACTCACCAAAGACCCTAACACCGCCAAAACCAACCTACATGAAGGAATGAAAGAAGTAGCCGAGTGGATGAAGCACAGCCGTCTGAAACTGAATTCAGACAAAACAGAAGTCCTTATCTTAGGTACCTCCCCCTCCGCCTGGGACGACTCTTGGTGGCCAGAGGCCCTTGGAAAAGCACCCATCCCGACGGACCACGCACGAAACCTGGGCGTCATCCTGGACTCCTCACTCTCGATGACCAGACAAGTCAACGCCGCTTCGTCATCTTGCTTAAACATTCTTCGCATGCTCAAAAAATCATTTCGCTGGATCCCCACCGAAACTAGAAAAACGGTTACCCACGCACTGGTTACAAGCCGCCTGGACTACGGAAACACCCTATACGCCGGTACCACCGCAAAACTTCAGAAAAAACTCCAACGCATCCAGAACGCATCAGCCAGACTCATACTTGACATCCCGCGTAAAGACCACATTTCTGATCACCTGGAAAACCTCCACTGGCTCCCCGTCAATAAGAGGATAACATTCCGCCTCCTAACCCACGCACACAAAGCACTTTACGAACTTGGACCCGAATGCCTCAACACACGACTTTCCTTCTACACCCCCTCCCGCCAGCTACGCTTTTCCAACCAAGCCCTTGCTGCTGTACCTCGCATCAACAAAACAACCATGGGAGGAAGATCCTTCTCCTACCTGGCAGCTAAAACCTGGAACTCACTTCCCATTCACCTTCGCCTCACTCAGAACCACCTAGCATTCAGAAAGCAACTTAAAACCTGGATATTCGACATGTAATTCCCCAACCTCTTCAAGCGCCTTGAGACCCTCTGGGTATGTAGCGCGCTATATAAATTAATTGACTTAACTTGACTTGACTGTACTCACCCCATTACAGGGACCTATTGGTCCCTGCCCTTGCCCTACCTGTAACGCCCCTAAATTTAGTATTTAGGGGCACCCTGAACCTTCCTTCCTAAGATCCCGATAGAAACAAGAACAACAAGAAACAAGAAGACCTGCCGTGCAGCTGCTAACAAAAGGACGACACCAATTGACTTGGCCTCAACCCTACCGGCCTGTAGATCCTTGAACCTGCTCCTGCTAAAATCCTGGGGTCTCCTGCGGACAGCATCCTCGAAAACCCGGAGGACCTTCCTGCCTTGACCCTCTTAGAGACTGGGACTCCCATGAGCAGTGGTTCTGCTCAAACAGCAATACTCCTGGTGCCAGCCAGGAACCGCAAATCCAGCACACTCTGCACCCGGCGAGCCGGCCTGTGCCTGAGTGGACAAAGTCCATGAGGACGTCCCCCCGGCGACTATGACCAAGAATCCAGCACCCAAGGACCCTCCTCTATGATCCTGACGGCGCCTGCAGCCTCACAACCAGGTACCCCTCCAACCACGACCAGCTGAGGGTATGATTTCCCGACACCAAAAGACACCCCTGCACCCAGCGCCCCACGGCCCCGTGTGCCCAACTCCTGGGTGTCTACCTATCCTCTCAGGTCCCAACTTACCTCTAGAAGTGGTGGTCGCACCTGAAGAATCTCTGACCCCGAGCCTGCAGCCTTTGTTCAACTTCCAGCTTTTCTACTGAATAACATTGGGCAACCAAAGGTCCAAATCACCCTGCACCCAGCCACCCGAGTGACACTGGGAGTGCAGCATCTGTCCTATCCTACTTCCCAATTTGCCCTGAGCAAGTGACCAGGAGCTCAGCTCCCACAGCCGTGTGGCCTGCCTGCAAGCATCCACCAAGCAAAGGCCCTCTGGCCGCCATAGGCTAACTTTGGGCCTACTCTCTCTGCACCCGGCTGCCCCTGTGCCGCTGAGGTTGTAACAACTGTACTTACCTAACCCTGGGAGACCCCTGAGTCTACCCCAGAACCTTAACTCTGCCAGCCGAGTACTTACCCAAAGACCGATAACTTGATTTCCTCCCTAGGGTATCATTGGCTGGGCTTCACTCATAATTTCTTCTAAGTGTCGACTCTTGCAACTTTAAAATATTCACAAAAAATCAGCCGATTAACGAATTCCGAATTACTCACCGGTTATCAGGAGACATCACTGCTGTATCTTTCAGCCCAGCACTGAACCTGAAAAGTAATTCTAACCGTGATGTACTGTTAACCCAATTTTTTTCCGTAGGAATACATTGCCTGTTTTTTACCAGAAATTATTCTGTGTCGATTTTCCAAACTTACAAATATTCCTTAAAAATCGCCTGCGTAACAAAAACGATTTCTTTCAACTGTTTACAGGAAATGCACCCGGGTTGAATCCTGGTTCCAGCCTTGAGTTAGAAAAACTATCGTAAAGTGATTTTATTGCATTTACTAAAAACTTCCCATTGAGCGCTATGTTATTTTGTGCTTAAACTTGTGTTGCATATTGCAACAAGTGTAACCATTGCATTTAATAGTCAACTGCTATTTGAAAGTGTTCAATTGCAAGATCTCATTCTGAGAAAGTATTTATGATACCTACTGTGGTTCTGAAATAATACTATACATTATTATATACAAATCAATTGGCCTAGAGTTCTGTTCTTGAGTGTGTGAGACCATTTGCTGACTGAGTGTACAACAAATGCTTTACACTGTCCTCTGATACTGCCTTACTGCTCGACCAAGCTACCACTTTGGAGAGTAAGGTTATATATGACTTTAGCCTCTGCCAAGCCTCTAGGGACTGTGAACTCTGTGCACACTGTACCTTACTTTGGTCTAGAATATACAGAGCCACTTTCTTACGGAGGTGAAGCACAACTCTCAGTCCACGCCATCTTGAAGGTGGGGGGAACCCAGCCAACCAGGGACAGGCTTATGCCCCCCTCCTACTGGAGGGTGGCATAATATGGGGTGTACCCACCCCAGGGAAGGGAACCATTGATCCCAACCTTTTACCTACCTGTAACGCCCCTTAATCTAGTATTTAGGGACACCCCAGAACCTTGCTTCCTCAGACAAGAAACCAGTGTGTCCTGCAGCCAGCATCCTCAAGAACCCTGAGGACCTGCCCTGCCTTCCAAAGAAAAGACTGCCTCCCGTGAACACTGGGTTTGTTCACCAAAAGACTCCAGTCCGGCAAACTACACGAGTCTCCACCACTCTGCACCCGACTCCCACGGCCAGAGATCGGGTGGCCCAACACCAAGAGGAGGACCCCACGCGATCCTGACCCCGAGTGGCCCAACACCAAGAGGAGGACCTCACGCGATCCTGACCCGAGATCCTGTGAACCCTGAATTGCCTCAAGCCTCCAGCTGACGCCTGCAGCCTCAAACCAGAAGGTCCTCCCCAACCTCCACTAGGAGCTGGTAAGAAAATCCTACCCTAAAAGGCACCCCTGCACCCGCCGCCCAACTGACGGTGCCTAACCAATCCCCAAACTCCCAACTTACCTCTCCAAGTGGTGGTCACACCCAGACAACCTTTGTCCCCGAACATGCAGTGTATTTGTAAACCGAAGACTCCCCATTAAAAGCTCCAGGGCACACAACGCCAAAACAGCACCCTGCACCCGCCGCCTCAATGCCGCTGAGGGTGCAACTTTTGTGCTGGCTTGAACTCCCATTTCCCCTGGGCTTAAGTCCAGGAGCTTTGCTCCCACAACCCAGTGGCCTGCTCATCAGCAGCCACCAACCAAAGGTCCCCTATCCCTCATTGGATAACAATCATATAATTTGTAAAGCGCACTACTCACTCGTAAGGGTCTCAAGGAGCTGGAGTGGTAATGCTGCTACTGCTCGAAAAGCCAGTTCTTGAGGAGTTTTCTGAAGGTCAGCAGGTCTTGGGTCTGCCGTAAGTGGATGGTGGGGGTGTTCTAAATCTTGGCGGAGAAGTGGGAGAACGATCTGCCGCCGGAGGTCGCTCTACGGAAGCGTGGTACTGTGCGAAGGCGAGGTCGGCGGAGCAGAGCTGGCGGGTGGGGGTGTAGAAGCTGAGTCGTCTGTTGAGGTACGTTGGTCCGGTGTTGTGCCTTGTGTGCGTGGGTGAGGAGTTTGAAGGTTATCCTCTTGTTGACCGGGAGACAGTGCAGGTCTCTCAGGTGGGGTGTGATGTGGCTGCGGCGAGGGATGTCTAGTATCAGGCGTGCAGAAGCATTCTGGATGCGTTGGAAACGTCTCAGTAGTTTGGCCGAGGCTCCTACGTAGAGGGCGTTTCCGTAGTCCAACCTGCTGCTGACGAGGGCCTGGGTGACCGTTCTTCTCATTTCAGTGGGGATCCACTTGTAGATCATGCGGAGCATGCAGAGGGTGTTGAAGCAGGAGGAGGAGACGTCGTTGACCTGTTTAGTCATGGAGAGGGTGGAGTCGAGGATGACCCCTAGGTTGCGTGCGTGGTCGATGGGTGTTGGGGCGGGTCCCAGTGCAGTCGGCCACCAGGAGTCATCCCAGGCCGAAGGGGTTGATCTGAGGATCAGGACCTCTGTCTTGTCCGAGTTCAGCTTCAGCCGGCGGTTCCTCATCCATTCAGCGACGGCCTTCATTCCCTCGTGGAGGTTAGTTTTGGTGGTGTGCAGGTCCTTGGTGAGGGAGAGGATCAGCTGCATGTCATCAGCGTAGGAGATGATGTTGAGGTCGTGCAGACGGGCGACGTGGGCTAGCGGTGCCGTGTAGATGTTAAACTGAGTTGTGCTGAGGGATGAGCCCTGCAGTACGCCGCAGATGATCTTGGTGGCTTCGGAGCGGAAGGGGGGGAAAGCGGACGCTCTGTATTCTGCCAGAGAGGAAGGAGGTGGTCCAGTCCAGGGCCTTCTCTTGGATCCCGCCGTTGTGGAGGCGTGTACGTAGTCTGTAGTGGCAGACCGTGTCGAAGGCGGCTGACAGGTCCAGGAGGATGAGGGCCGCTGTTTCTCCATTGTCCAGCAGGGACTTGAAGTCATCGGTGGCGGCGATGAGGGCAGTCTCTGTGCTGTGGTTGCTGCGGAACCTGGACTGGGAAGGGTCCAGGATGTTGTTCTCCTCGAGGTAGCGGGTCAGTTGTTCGTTGACGGTCTTCTCAATGACCTTTGCCGGGAACGAGAGCAGGGAGATGGGCCGGAAGTTCTTGAGGTCCTTGGGGTCCGTCTTGGGTTTCTTGAGTAAGGTGTTGATCTCTGCGTGCTTCCAGCTCTCCAGGATGGTTGCTGTCTCAAAAAAGGAGTTGATGACTTTCCGGAGATGGGGTGCGATGGATGTGCTGGCTTTGTTGGAGATGTTGTGTGGTCATGGGTCTGACGGAGATCCGGAGTGGATGGTGTTCATGATCTTGATGGTGTCGTCATCGTTGATGTTGGTCCAGGAGACCAGGCGGTTGGTGCGGATGGTGATCATGGGGGCGGAGGTCTCAGTGGTTGTTGTGGCGGTCGTGGTGTTGAAGCTGTCGTGGATGTCTGCGATCTTGCGGTGGAAGAAAGTGGCCAGCGAGTCGCACAGGTCTTGCGAGGGTGGGACGTCGTTGGTGTTGGTGCGGGGGTTGGAGAGTTCCTTCACGATGTTGAAGAGCTCTTTGCTGTTGTGCGTGTTGTTGTCTAGGCGGTCATTCAAGGAGGCCCTTTTGGCGGATCTGATGAGGTGATGGTATCTGCGGGTGGCGTTCTTGTGGGCTGCGTGGCTGTCCAGTGTTCGTTCACAGAGCCAAATCTTCTCAAGCTTTCGGCAAGGTTTGCTTGGGGGCCCGGTGGTCTTGTCAAGTCAAGTCAGGACATTTGTAATGCGCACATATCACGTCCAAAGAGTCTCATGGCGCTTGCAGACGGCTCTGACGGGGGATGGACAGCTGAGTTAGCAAAAGAGCCAAGTCTTGAGTTTCTTGCGGAAACAGATGTGTTATGAAGTCATAGGCAAGCTCAAGGGCATTTTGTTCTAGAGGGTGGGTGCCAGAAAGGAGAAAGCACGACCCCCGTTCCTAGTAGTTTGAATTCTCAGCGGGGTGAGCAGTGACTCAGAGCTGGATCTAAGTTGCCTACTCGGCACGTACCAAGTAAGTTTACAGGACCAGTATTTAGGGCCATTCCCATACATATGTTTGTGCACCAAACACAATGTTTTGAACATGATTCGCTTTTTTACAGGAAGCCAGTGTAGGCTTCTAAGGCACGGGGCGGATGGCGACCTTCGTGGTAAATCTAAAACAAGTCGCGCTGCAGTGTTCTGCAGAACCTGTAACTTTTTCAGGTGGTGCTCATTTATTGCAAGTAATAGCGAGTTCCCGTAGTCCAGTCTATTTATAATGAGTTCAGTGAACCAGCTGGCTTTCTTGCTGGCGTGGCTGTTGGAGGGTTTCTTGATCTCGGAGCAAGGGTGTTGGCGCAGTCGTTGATCGACTGTCTGAGGTTGCGAATGGCGGTGTCGGGGTCGGTGTGTGGGCTCTGGGCGAGGGTGATCGTTAGCAGGTCTTCGGTGACTGCTCCAGCAGCGACGAGGCATCTGTTGGGCGCGGTGGTGCGTGGAGGGTTTCTTGAAGTTGTAGTGGATACAGCGATGGTCGGTCCAGTGGAGTTCGGTGGTGTGGTTCAAGGAGACGTGGGGGCTTGTGGAGAAGATGGGGTCAAGCGTGTGACCAGCAGATTGGGTGGGTGTTGTGACGAGTTGACTTAGTCCAAGGTTGGCAATGTTGTCAATCAGAGTGGTGGAGTTAGTGTCGTTGTTGTTCTCGAGGTGGAAGTTCAGGTCCCCGAGGAGGATGTAGTCCGTGGAGGCGAGGGTGAGTGTGCTGACTAAGTCGGCGATGGAGTCGCTGAACTGTGGTCGGGGTCCGGGGGTTCTGTAGATAAGGGTTCCGCTGAGGGTGGTGTTTGGGTCGGTGTGAATCTGCAAGTGCAGGTGTTCGGTGGTGCTGAGGGTGTTGCCTGTGTTGGTCGTGACTCTGAGAGTGTTCCTGTGGACGATGGTGATTCCTCCTCCTGAGAGTGTTCCTGTGGACGATGGCGATTCCTCCTCCTGCTCCGTTGGTGTGGTCCCTGCGGGTGATCTTGTAGCCTTCCAGGACGGCTATGGCTATGTCGGGTGCCGAGGCGGGGTTCAGCCAGGTCTCCGTCAGGAAGGCGACGTTTGGGTAGGTTGAATCGAGTAGGTCCCAGCGACATGTTTGCGGGGGGAGCAGGTGTTGAGAAGGATACATCTGAGGTGGTTGACTTCTTTCCTGGTCGGCAGCATGTTGGGGCGGATGCTTGTGAAGCTTCAGTTCCTACAGGTGAAAGCTCCGTTGGTGAGCTTTGTGGCTGCCAGGAAGCAGGTGTGTGATCGGCCGGTGTTGAGTGCGTTGGGGGTTCTGGCATCGTGGCGTTCGCGGGGTCCAGTGGTCCTGTACTGGGAAGCGGATGGGCGCAGACAGGCTTGCCTTAGGCGCGCCCGCTGCGCGGCCTCTATATGTGGGGATGTTTGAGGGAGCAGCTGGTAGGCGGGAGCGGTGCAGCGAATGGGATTGCAGGGGGCAGGGGGGCAGGGACGCAGCGGCGTGAAGAACGGGCGGTGGCCGCGGGAGAACTGGGCACAGGAAGGAAAAACAAGTTCAGGCAAGAAAACCAGTACAGGCACAGAGGAATACAAGCAAGTCTGGGCAAGAAAGCAAGTACAGGCACAGGGGAATAAAGACAAGTCTGAGCAAGAAAGAAAGTAAGGGCACAGGGGAATATAAACAAGTCTGGGCAAGAAAGCAAGTTAAGCACAGGGGAAAAATACAAGATTAGGCAAAAACAATGCAGGCGGAGCCGTGCAGGAGCGTGGGGAGCGACCTACCTGGGAGCACGGTCAGAGGTACCCTATCCTTCATTGGATAACATTGGGCCTCAGCACTCTGCACCCGGTCGCCCTAGTGCTGCTGATGGTTCAATAAATGTGCATCCTTGACCCTGGGGGACCCCTGAGTCTAAGCCCTGAATACCAACTCCCACAACAAAGTATTTACCTTTGACCCGATAACACTATCTTCCTCCATAGGAGAACATTGACTGTTTGCCTTTCCACTGACCCTCAAGTTAGGTAAGAACACTTACCACAGTCCGGGGTAGAAGGGTGAGGAAATAACTTGCCACCAATTTATTTAGTGGTGATCAGAAGATTAAGACAGTGCTATAATCGTAAAATAACTGTATGTCATTGGATACAAGACATTCACAAGGGTCTTCTGAGTACTGAATTTTGACTTGAGCTCTCACAACTTCAGCTGTCTCTGGTCTCAGCGCGTTTGTTTTCACTCATCTGGTTTTACCATAGCTACACTTTGCAGCTAGCTCGTGAAACACACATGGAATGAATAACTGAAGGGATCGTCGCTGTCATGGGCCACTAGCAAGGGGCTATCAGAGGGCAGTCAAGGTCTAGCGACTTATGTACGTAGGTGGTATTTGTGTCACCGAACCTCGCTGAACATCAGTAGAGCTTTGTACAATGTCCCCGGCAGAGATGCAGCGAAGCACGATTATCGTGATGTGGGCTCCGGAGGCACGAAGTGTACTGTTACTGCATTGTGATATGGTGCCTCTATAGCCGTGTGGATTCAGCTCTTTCCTAATTTTGAGGAGATCTGAGCCAGCCTCAGTGGATGTGAGGATATTGTTCCTGAGTCTGTGGACATACATGGAGAGGGCCTGTTGCCTTGATTTTTCTCTTTTGGCACTTCGTCTTCTCCAGTCTGATGTCTTCGTAGCACCTGGTAGCAGGTGTGCTGAGAGCCGCTGGAGGTGGTGCGATTGTTAACCAGGTAGGTGGATGTTGGCGGTAGATGATGTTGAGAAAGCTATTCTAAGGCTGCCTTAGATTTCTTTGTGATGTGTTCCTTCAGAGTACAGTTGGTTCCCAGGTGATCTAGTTTTGGGTGAAAGTTTGAGATTGAACCTGTTTAGGTTCATATTGCTGATCCAGGTCTGAACTCCTTATTGTTTGTTATTCTGGCAAATAGTAGGATTTCCATTTTGTTTGGGCTGGGTTGAACTTCAGGTAGGTGGTGGACGTCTGGTCTCAATGAGGTGGAAGCAGTGTGTGAGGCATTGGATGTCTGGAGCAGACTTTCTAATAGGTTAGTGTGCCGAGCACTTCACAGATAGAATAGTGGTCCCTGCGATCAAGCATTGTATTCTGGGATTAATACCAAAAACTAGAAGTTTGCAAAAAATGTATACTGCTGGGCGCTTTGCTCGCTAGGAGCGGAATAGCCTTACATTGGCCAAGGACTAGCCGCTGGCTCGTGACGCGAGGGTTACGGATATTATAGAAAGGACCACTGCAGAAAAAATTCAAATGACAAGGGATTGACGAGATGAAAAACTAACCGATGATTTGAAGGTGTAGGTGGAAATAATCGGGTTATTGACTGATTCCCCAGGCACCAAGGCCGCCTTGTGGGACTCGAAATGGGAAATGTTTCCAGAAAGGAAGCGGTCTGACCAAGACTGGGCGAACGTTAATGAGACTGCGGCACGGGCTTGCAGTGATCGTTCCCCGTACACAGTACAGGACACCCTGGCTGTGGATCTCAGATTAGTTGAGAATACAGGATGGGAAGATAATAAAGTGTAAATGAAACATTTGCTGGTAAAGGACTGAAGGGCTGCGGCAGCACCACATGCTGGGGGTTTAATGTTATTATGAAAATTGTAAATGTTCGTGCTTTTCCAGTGTAAATGAATACAAAATAAATTAGTAAAAAAGTAGGTTACCATGTAGTGTTGATCTGTCACAGCTTTTGTTTGCTTTTTTAATCATTTGGTCAAAAGAGGAATCTTGATTCATGTAGCCACTGAGGCCTCTAAGAATACTTCACTGTGTTCAAACTCTTGCATCTCCTCAATGAGACCTGAATCGAGGACTGTCCTCGTCTAATGGATGCTCCTTTTCAATCTGAAGCTACTTGATAACGTGGATCTATTGACTTGAAGACTGCTTACTTGGCTGCAGTCTCCACCAGAAGCTCTTACTTTACATAAATACGGTTATCTTTTTTTTTTCTAAAAGTTCTTGCAAACTGTTACATTCACGTGACATATTGTCCTGTTTTCCAACCTGACTGTCAAGTTGCAAGGCTGAGGAGTCTCAGGATTCCAGGCTCTGAAGTTATCCCTGTAAAGGATATCCGTTCCGTTTCCAGTCCTCTGTTCTGGTTGACTTGGTTGCCGAAGCCTGGCCTCGCATGCACTCCCTGCGTCAAGGTGCCATGGAATATGGTTCTCAACCCGCTGGTAGTGAACATGGAGAGCAACAGTTTTAAAAAAAACGCCCTTAATCCTCGTTCTGTCCTGCTCGGCTCTGTGTTCTGTTGGCATGTCTCCACCAACCTTCAATGTTGGCGATATTTGTAGATCATGATGAAGTGGTTAATGTGACACTGGTTGGAAAGGCGCCTACACACACTGACACGCACACATTCTTTTAAAGTTGTTATGTGTTTTTTTTAGGAAACTGTTTCAGTTGTGACGAAGCAGGAACCAGTTCTGTGAGTACGATAATAACCTGAAAGTCATTGTTTCCTTTATTCCTTACAGGGAGAATTTGTAAATGAATATGTTGGGGAAGTTATAAATGAAGAGGAGTGCTTGGCACGGATAAAACAGGCACAAGAGGAGAATGCCCGTCACTTCTACATGCTGACCATTGACAAGGTATGCCGCACATTCTGGCTCCTACGCATTAAAGAACTTCTGTGCTTTCCTCTGCTCTGAGAAATGTTTTAATCTTCAAAATATAAACAAGAAACCTTGCCCCCTATGATTCTAGCATGCGCACACGATCAATAGACTACACTGCAGCTCTGAATTGGACATGAGCCGCAGAGTGGATGCCAACCGCTGCAGAGATTTTGATGTATCTTCAAACTGGTACCACCAACACCTCCACCATCCCTCCCAGTCAGGAGCTTTAAAGGTATATTTTGTAGCCTTTACAGAGAGATGAACAGGAGGACTTAGAACGCCGGCTCTCAGCGTGTCAAGGAGTCACTGCTCGGAGTCTATCATAACCTTACACAGGCTCCTAGCGTGTCCCAGAGTCACTGCTCCGAGCCGATCATAACCTTATACAGGCTCTTAGTGTGTCCTGGAGTCACTACTCGGAGTCTATCGTAACCTTATACAGGCTCTTAGCATGTCCTGGAGTCACTGCTCCGAGTTCATCATAACCTTATACAGGCTCTTAGCGTGTCCTGGAGTCACTGCTCGGAGTCTATTGTAACCTTATACAGGCTCTTAGCATGTCCTGGAGTCACTGCTCCGAGTTAATCATAGCCGTATACAGGCTCTTAGCGTGTCCTGGAGTCACTGCTCCGAGTTAATCATAGCCTTATACAGGCTCTTAGCGTGTCCTGGAGTCACTGCTCCGAGCCGATCATAACCTTATACAGGCTCTTAGCGTGTCCTGGAGTCACTGCTCGGAGTCTATTGTAACCTTATACAGGCTCTTAGCATGTCCTGGAGTCACTGCTCCGAGTTAATCATAGCCTTATACAGACTCTTAGCGTGTCCTGGAGTCACTGCTCAGAGTTAGCATGTCCTGGAGTCACTGCTCCGAGTTAATCATAGCCTTATACAGACTCTTAGCGTGTCCTGGAGTCACTGCTCCGAGCCGATCATAACCTTATACAGGCTCTTAGCGTGTCCTGGAGTCACTGCTCGGAGTCTATTGTAACCTTATACAGGCTCTTAGCATGTCCTGGAGTCACTGCTCCGAGTTAATCATAGCCTTATACAGACTCTTAGCGTGTCCTGCAGTCACTGCTCGGAGTCAGTCATAGCCTTACGCAGGTTCTTAGTGTGTCAAGGAGTCACTGCTCAGAGTCTATCATAACCTTATACAGGCTCCTAGCGTGTCCCAGAGTCACTGCTCCGAGCCGATCATAACCTTATACAGGCTCTTAGCATGTCCTGGAGTCACTGCTCCGAGTTAATCATAGCCTTATACAGGCACTTAGCATGTCCTGGAGTCACTGTTCAGAGTGTGTCATAACCTTACACAGGCTCCTAGCGTGTCCCAGAGTCACTGCTCCGAGCCGATCATCACCTTACACAGGCTCTTAGCGTGTACTTGAGTCACTGCTCAGAGTGTATCATAACCTTACACAGGCTCCTAGCGTGTCCCAGAGTCACTGCTCCGAGCCGCTCATAACCTTATACAGGCTCTTAGTGTGTCCTGGAGTCACTACTCGGAGTCTATCGTAACCTTATACAGGCTCTTAGCATGTCCTGGAGTCACTGCTCCGAGTTCATCATAACCTTATACAGGCTCTTAGCGTGTCCTGGAGTCACTGCTCCGAGTTCATCATAACCTTATACAGGCTCTTAGCGTGTCCTGGAGTCACTGCTCCGAGTTAATCATAGCCTTATACGGGCTCTTAGTGTGTCCTGGAGTCACTACTCGGAGTCTATCGTAACCTTATTCAGGCTCTTAGCATGTCCTGGAGTCACTGCTCCGAGTTCATCATAACCTTATACAGACTCTTAGCATGTCCTGGAGTCACTGCTCAGAGTCAGTCATAGCCTTACGCAGGCTCATAGTGTGTCCTGGAGTCACTGCTCGGAGTCTATCGTAACCTTATACAGGCTCTTAGCATGTCCTGGAGTCACTGCTCCGAGTTAATCATAGCCGTATACAGGCTCTTAGCGTGTCCTGGAGTCACTGCTCCGAGTCTATCATAACATTTTACAGGCTCTTAGCGTGTCCTGGAGTCACTGCTTAGTCTAGCATAACCTCATACAGGCACTTTGCATATCCTGGAGTCACTGCTCCGAGTCTATCATAACCTTATGCAGGCTCTTAGCGGGTCTGCAGTCACTGCTCTAAATCTATCATAACCTTATACAGGCTCTTAGCGTGTCCTGGAGTCACTGCTCCGAGTCCATCATAACTGTATACAGGCTCTTAGCGTGTCCAGGAGTCACTGCTCCGAGTCCATCATAACCTTATACAGGCTCTTAGCATGTCCTGGAGTCATTGCTCCGAGTCCATCATAACCTTACGCAGGTTCTTAGCGTGTCCTGGAGTCACTGCTCTGAGTCTATCATAACCTTGTACATGCACTTAGCGTGTCCTGGAGTCACTGCTCCGAGTTAATCATAGCCGTATACAGGCTCTTAGCGTGTCCTGGAGTCACTGCTCCGAGGCTATCATAACCTTATACAGACTCTTAGCGTGTTCTGGAGTCACTGCTCAGAGTCAGTCATAGCCTTACGCAGGCTCTTAGTGTGTCCTGGAGTCACTGCTCCGAGTCTATCATAACCTCATACAGGCACTGAGCATGTCCTGGAGTCACTGCTCCGAGTCTATTTTAACCTTATACAGGCTCTTAGCGTGTCCTGGAGTCACTGCTCTGAGGCTATTGTAACCTTATACAGACTCTTAGCGTGTTCTGGAGTCACTGCTCAGAGTCAGTCATAGCCTTACGCAGGCTCTTAGTGTGTCCTGGAGTCACTACTCGGAGTCTATCGTAACCTTATACAGGCTCTTAGCATGTCCTGGAGTCACTGCTCCGAGTTCATCATAACCTTATTCAGGCTCGTAGCGTGTCCTGGAGTCACTGCTCCGAGTCTATCATAACCTCATACAGGCACTTAGCATGTCCTGGAGTCACTGCTCCGAGTCTATTTTAACCTTATACAGGCTCTTAGCGTGTCCTGGAGTCACTGCTCGGAGGCTATTGTAACCTTATACAGGCTCTTAGCATGTCCTGGAGTCACTGCTCGGAGTCAGTCATAGCCTTACGCAGGTTCTTAGTGTGTCCTGGAGTCACTGCTCGAGTCTATCGTAACCTTATACAGGCTCTTAGCATGTCCCAGAGTCACTGCTCCGAGCCGATCATCACCTTACACAGGCTCTTAGCGTGTACTTGAGTCACTGCTCAGAGTGTATCATAACCTTACACAGGCTCCTAGCGTGTCCCAGAGTCACTGCTCCGAGCCGCTCATAACCTTATACAGGCTCTTAGTGTGTCCTGGAGTCACTACTCGGAGTCTATCGTAACCTTATACAGGCTCTTAGCATGTCCTGGAGTCACTGCTCCGAGTTCATCATAACCTTATACAGGCTCTTAGCGTGTCCTGGAGTCACTGCTCCGAGTTCATCATAACCTTATACAGGCTCTTAGCGTGTCCTGGAGTCACTGCTCCGAGTTAATCATAGCCTTATACGGGCTCTTAGTGTGTCCTGGAGTCACTACTCGGAGTCTATCCTAACCTTATACAGGCTCTTAGCATGTCCTGGAGTCACTGCTCCGAGTTCATCATAACCTTATTCAGGCTCTTAGCGTGTCCTGGAGTCACTGCTCAGTCTATCATAACCTCATACAGGCACTTAGCATGTCCTGGAGTCACTGATCAGAGTTCATCATAACCTTATACAGGCTCTTAGTGTGTCCTGGAGTCACTACTCGGAGTCTATCGTAACCTTATTCAGGCTCTTAGCATGTCCTGGAGTCACTGCTCCGAGTTCATCATAACCTTATACAGGCTCTTAGCATGTCCTGGAGTCACTGCTCCGAGTTCTTCATAACCTTATACAGGCTCTTAGCGTGTCCTGGAGTCACTGCTCCGAGTTCATCATAACCTTATACAGGCTCTTAGCATGTCCTGGAGTCACTGCTCCGAGTTAATCATAGCCGTATACAGGCTCTTAGCGTGTCCTGGAGTCACTGCTCCGAGGCTATCATAACCTTATACAGACTCTTAGCATGTCCTGGAGTCACTGCTCAGAGTCAGTCATAGCCTTACGCAGGCTCATAGTGTGTCCTGGAGTCACTGCTCGGAGTCTATCGTAACCTTATACAGGCTCTTAGCATGTCCTGGAGTCACTGCTCCGAGTTAATCATAGCCGTATACAGGCTCTTAGCGTGTCCTGGAGTCACTGCTCCGAGTCTATCATAACATTTTACAGGCTCTTAGCGTGTCCTGGAGTCACTGCTTAGTCTAGCATAACCTCATACAGGCACTTTGCATATCCTGGAGTCACTGCTCCGAGTCTATCATAACCTTATGCAGGCTCTTAGCGGGTCTGCAGTCACTGCTCTAAATCTATCATAACCTTATACAGGCTCTTAGCGTGTCCTGGAGTCACTGCTCCGAGTCCATCATAACTGTATACAGGCTCTTAGCGTGTCCAGGAGTCACTGCTCCGAGTCCATCATAACCTTATACAGGCTCTTAGCATGTCCTGGAGTCATTGCTCCGAGTCCATCATAACCTTACGCAGGTTCTTAGCGTGTCCTGGAGTCACTGCTCTGAGTCTATCATAACCTTGTACATGCACTTAGCGTGTCCTGGAGTCACTGCTCCGAGTTAATCATAGCCGTATACAGGCTCTTAGCATGTTCTGGAGTCACTGCTCAGAGTCAGTCATAGCCTTACGCAGGCTCTTAGTGTGTCCTGGAGTCACTGCTCCGAGTCTATCATAACCTCATACAGGCACTGAGCATGTCCTGGAGTCACTGCTCCGAGTCTATTTTAACCTTATACAGGCTCTTAGCGTGTCCTGGAGTCACTGCTCGGAGGCTATTGTAACCTTATACAGACTCTTAGCGTGTTCTGGAGTCACTGCTCAGAGTCAGTCATAGCCTTACGCAGGCTCTTAGTGTGTCCTGGAGTCACTACTCGGAGTCTATCGTAACCTTATACAGGCTCTTAGCATGTCCTGGAGTCACTGCTCCGAGTTCATCATAACCTTATTCAGGCTCGTAGCGTGTCCTGGAGTCACTGCTCCGAGTCTATCATAACCTCATACAGGCACTTAGCATGTCCTGGAGTCACTGCTCCGAGTCTATTTTAACCTTATACAGGCTCTTAGCGTGTCCTGGAGTCACTGCTCGGAGGCTATTGTAACCTTATACAGGCTCTTAGCATGTCCTGGAGTCACTGCTCCAAGTTAATCATAACCGTATACAGGCTCTTAGCATGTCCTGGAGTTACTGCTCTGAGTCAGTCATAACCTTGCGCAGGCTCTTAGCATGTTCTGTTGTCACTGCTCCGAGTCTATCATAACCTTATACAGGCTCTTAGCGTGTCCTGGAGTCACTGCTCCGAGTCTATCATAACCTCATACAGGCACTTAGCATGTCCTGGAGTCACTGCTCCGAGTCTATTTTAACCTTATACAGGCTCTTAGCGTGTCCTGGAGTCACTGCTCGGAGGCTATTGTAACCTTATACAGGCTCTTAGCGTGTCCTTGAGTCACTGCTCCGAGTCCATTATAAACTTATACAGGCTCTTAGCATGTCCTGGAGTCACTGCTCAGAGTTCACCATAACCGTATACAGGCTCTTAGCATGTCCTGGAGTTACTGCTCCGAGTTTATCATAACCTAATACAGGCTCTTAATGTGTCCTGCAGTCACTGCTCGGAGTCAGTCATAGCCTTACGCAGGTTCTTAGTGTGTCCTGGAGTCACTGCTCGAGTCTATCGTAACCTTATACAGGCTCTTAGCATGTCCTGGAGTCACTGCTCCGAGTTCATCATAACCTTATTCAGGCTCTTAGCGTGTCCTGGAGTCACTGCTCGGAGTCTATCGTAACCTTATACAGGCTGTTAGCATGTCCTGGAGTCACTGCTCAGAGTCAGTCATAGCCTTACACAGGCTCTTAGTGTGTCCTGGAGTCACTGCTCCGAGTCTATCATAACCTCATACAGGCACTGAGCATGTCCTGGAGTCACTGCTCCGAGTCTATTTTAACCTTATACAGGCTCTTAGCATGTCCTGGAGTCACTGCTCAGAGTCAGTCATAGCCTTACGCAGGCTCATAGTGTGTCCTGGAGTCACTGCTCGGAGTCTATCGTAACCTTATACAGGCTCTTAGCATGTCCTGGAGTCACTGCTCCGAGTTAATCATAGCCGTATACAGGCTCTTAGCGTGTCCTGGAGTCACTGCTCCGAGTCTATCATAACATTTTACAGGCTCTTAGCGTGTCCTGGAGTCACTGCTTAGTCTAGCATAACCTCATACAGGCACTTTGCATATCCTGGAGTCACTGCTCCGAGTCTATCATAACCTTATGCAGGCTCTTAGCGGGTCTGCAGTCACTGCTCTAAATCTATCATAACCTTATACAGGCTCTTAGAGTGTCCTGGAGTCACTGCTCCGAGTCCATCATAACTGTATACAGGCTCTTAGCGTGTCCAGGAGTCACTGCTCCGAGTCCATCATAACCTTATACAGGCTCTTAGCATGTCCTGGAGTCATTGCTCCGAGTCCATCATAACCTTACGCAGGTTCTTAGCGTGTCCTGGAGTCACTGCTCTGAGTCTATCATAACCTTGTACATGCACTTAGCGTGTCCTGGAGTCACTGCTCCGAGTCTATCATAACCTTATATAGGCTCTTAGTGTGGCCTGGAGTCACTGCTCCGAGTCCATCATAATCTTATACAGGCTCTTAGCGTGTCCTGGAGTCACTGCTCCGAGTCCATCATAACCGTATACAGGCTCTGTGTGTCCTGGAGTCACTGCTCCGAGTCCATAACCAAATACAGGCTCTTAGTGTGTCCTGGAGTCACTGCTCCAAGTTAATCATAACCGTATACAGGCTCTTAGCATGTCCTGGAGTTACTGCTCTGAGTCAGTCATAACCTTGCGCAGGCTCTTAGCATGTTCTGTTGTCACTGCTCCGAGTCTATCATAACCTCATACAGGCACTTAGCATGTCCTGGAGTCACTGCTCCGAGTCTATTTTAACCTTATACAGGCTCTTAGCGTGTCCTGGAGTCACTGCTCGGAGGCTATTGTAACCTTATACAGGCTCTTAGCGTGTCCTTGAGTCACTGCTCCGAGTCCATTATAAACTTATACAGGCTCTTAGCATGTCCTGGAGTCACTGCTCAGAGTTCACCATAACCGTATACAGGCTCTTAGCATGTCCTGGAGTTACTGCTCCGAGTTTATCATAACCTAATACAGGCTCTTAATGTGTCCTGCAGTCACTGCTCGGAGTCAGTCATAGCCTTACGCAGGTTCTTAGTGTGTCCTGGAGTCACTGCTCGAGTCTATCGTAACCTTATACAGGCTCTTAGCATGTCCTGGAGTCACTGCTCCGAGTTCATCATAACCTTATTCAGGCTCTTAGCGTGTCCTGGAGTCACTGCTCGGAGTCTATCGTAACCTTATACAGGCTGTTAGCATGTCCTGGAGTCACTGCTCAGAGTCAGTCATAGCCTTACGCAGGCTCTTAGTGTGTCCTGGAGTCACTGCTCCGAGTCTATCATAACCTCATACAGGCACTGAGCATGTCCTGGAGTCACTGCTCCGAGTCTATTTTAACCTTATACAGGCTCTTAGCATGTCCTGGAGTCACTGCTCAGAGTCAGTCATAGCCTTACGCAGGCTCATAGTGTGTCCTGGAGTCACTGCTCGGAGTCTATCGTAACCTTATACAGGCTCTTAGCATGTCCTGGAGTCACTGCTCCGAGTTAATCATAGCCGTATACAGGCTCTTAGCGTGTCCTGGAGTCACTGCTCCGAGTCTATCATAACATTTTACAGGCTCTTAGCGTGTCCTGGAGTCACTGCTTAGTCTAGCATAACCTCATACAGGCACTTTGCATATCCTGGAGTCACTGCTCCGAGTCTATCATAACCTTATGCAGGCTCTTAGCGGGTCTGCAGTCACTGCTCTAAATCTATCATAACCTTATACAGGCTCTTAGAGTGTCCTGGAGTCACTGCTCCGAGTCCATCATAACTGTATACAGGCTCTTAGCGTGTCCAGGAGTCACTGCTCCGAGTCCATCATAACCTTATACAGGCTCTTAGCATGTCCTGGAGTCATTGCTCCGAGTCCATCATAACCTTACGCAGGTTCTTAGCGTGTCCTGGAGTCACTGCTCTGAGTCTATCATAACCTTGTACATGCACTTAGCGTGTCCTGGAGTCACTGCTCCGAGTCTATCATAACCTTATATAGGCTCTTAGTGTGGCCTGGAGTCACTGCTCCGAGTCCATCATAATCTTATACAGGCTCTTAGCGTGTCCTGGAGTCACTGCTCCGAGTCCATCATAACCGTATACAGGCTCTGTGTGTCCTGGAGTCACTGCTCCGAGTCCATAACCAAATACAGGCTCTTAGTGTGTCCTGGAGTCACTGCTCTGAGTCAGTCATAACCTTACGCATGCTCTTAGCATGTTCTGGAGTCACTACTCCGAGTCAGTCACAGCCTTATGCAGGCTCTTAGCGTGTCCTGGAGTCACTGCTCCGAATCTATCATAACCTTATACAGGCTGTTAACGTGTCCATCCTGGAGTCACTGCTCCTAGTCTATCATAACCTTACACAGGGTCTTAGCGTGTCTACCCCCCCCCCCCCCCCCCCCCCGGAAGCTCCAACACCACACACGCATACACAGAGACACGCACACGAGCGCCCATGCACGCACGCACCCATACATACAGAGAACCCACCCCCGCCGTCGCATAAACACACGCGCACACACACGCACACACACGCACACACGCGCACACACGCACACACGCACACACGCACACACACACTGCATACACACACGCTCCCCCCCCTTACCTCACCGGGCTCTTTTCTTGATGAAATCCCTGTTTTCTTGTGGGCTCCTTCTGCCCGGCTCCCAATGGATGGGCCGGCGGGCGGGGTCGATGCGGCCAGGGGCTCCAGTGCTGCTACGGCGGGCGGGCGCGACGCGGCCAGGGGCTCCAGTGCTGCTACGGCGGGCGGGGGCGACGCGGCCAGGGACTCCAGTGCCGTTCATCGCCTCTTGTACGCCATCAGCAAGCGGACCCGGAGAAGCGGCCAAGAACACTCTGCACCTGCGCGAAAGGGCGTGCTCCCGCCTGACGTCACTTAGAGGCTGAACCTTACGGTAGGCAGGCGCGGACCGCAGGGTCCCTCTGACTCATGTACTGCGCTCCAATACTTTCAGGCCGTCTTGGGGCTATATAAAGGTACATAAAAAACTGGTTTTATATTGCTGCTTTTTGTCCTTTTTCTCAGTTCCCCCTCTCCTTGATGGTCTCGCCCCTGTGTGGCTTCGTCCCATGGTTGTAACTCCTCCCTCGCGCCTTGAGGCCTGGCGCTGATCGCTCGGGTTGCTGTTCTTATTTTAATGGAACAGAGGAAAGGGGCAATAGCTCTTCGGTGGTTCCCCGTTTTCTGTCTGTGACTGCTTGTCCTGGAGCGACCTCCAAGCTGAGAGTCTCCTCACTCCGGCCGGGGGAAAGTCTCTCGCTGGTACCGCCATTTGTGAGTGGCAGCATTTTCGGATCGAGCTGAGACATGGCTTTGTGGCATGTGCACCTGTCATGTCTCCACTGCTGCTGCTGTTACCCCCAGCGATCACCTCGGGTATTTGTGGTGCGGCCTTCTCTTGGGGTTTGCGGGAACCGTCACGTCTGTCTCTCTGCGGCGGCTGTCCTTCCTGTGGGCACAAAATTGGCACCTCTTTCGGCACTCCGATCAGTCACCTCTGCGGGGCTTTATTCAGGCTCCGGGGCGCCACCATGTTTGTTACGGTCTCTGCCTCGTGTGGCAGTTCATTGACTCGCTGCATCTGCCCCAGTCCTCTATTATGGGGCTACGCTTGGGATTAGGGATGCCGCTGTCAGAGGCTCTTTCCCCAGTTTACTTTTGTGGGTCCACCGGCACCAATAATCGAGTGTTTCACAATAACACTGGAAACAGAAAAGGTTTCCCGTACAGGCTGTTGCTGAAACAGGGTCCCATGCTGTGTGCAAAATCATTGTTTTTTGGCCCAAAATGGTGCTGCAGTGGTTAAATGCATACCTGTACTGTCTGGTTTGGTCTTATGTTCTTACAACTACGAGTTATTTTTTTTCACGGTGTTGAATTAGCAGGCTGAGGCCAGCTGACTTCAGACCAGCAATGATACAGGCGCAGCCACACTCCGCCTCCTGTCAGTTGAAGCACCGCGTCCGGGGGCTGCAAATCCTTTTTTTTTTTTTTATTCTAAATCGTTCATAGACAGACCAGTCTACTCTCTCATATGCCTCCTTTTAATTATGTTGACATCCCTAGTTTTGTTTCTTTTGTTTTAACAAAGTTGACTATAGTTTGTAAGAAACTACAGCTGCCTGCAAGCCTAAACTGCAAATATTTAACTTGATGGAACCCCGTCACCACCTCCTCCCTCCCACATGAGATTGGAACTGTTGCGCCATCACATCTCAATAATTATCGCTAAGAGAGAACATTTGGTGTATTTAAGGGCATACCCCCAGCTCGGTTCAATCAGCTCAGAGACGCGAGAACAGGTCTCCCTCTTCCTGGGTAGCGGATTTATTTATTGCAAATGGCAGCCCAGCAAATGGACTAGATTGCTTCATTAGCCGAGATGGATGGCCAATCACTGTCCTATTTAATTAACCCCACACCTATACTTCACGCGACCCTCGTAAATTACAGTTTCCATGCGGTGGTTTTCTAAAAAATCTCGGGGCAGATTTACAAGCCCCTTACGCCATTTTTGCGTCATTTTTAACATGGGGAAAATGACGCAAAAATGGTGCAAGGGGTTGTGAAACTGCCCCCTCTTATTTACAGGCACAGTGTACAAGAACGGCAAATGCTTGATCTAAAGACTGCAGTTTGCTCCATAAACAGAATTAATCATATCCGCAAAGAGTAATGTCACTTCCTGTGCTTTTTTATCTTTAGCACCTTTCCAATCATGTCTTGAAACCTCCTGCGTCCGCTGCGCAGACTTGCAGGCAGCAACATTGGTTGTGGATGGCTGGAGCCGAAGGTCAAACCGGAGCCTGTATATGTACATGCAAGTCCACGAGACAGTGTTAATTATTTTTATGTGCGCTGGAAAAATATTTTCTCAATTTGGATATTGCATTTTGTACTATTCTGTATGAATATAGAAATGAAGCCTGTCCTAAAATACTTGGCCAGCGGATCTGTCTGAGCAGGATAATGTATGCTGCATTCTATGCCATCCTTGATCAGGTTTCATATATGTGCTATTCCCCCTTATTTTATTATCTGTAATATCTGCCCTTCCTATAACCATACAGGGCTCTCGTTCAAAGCGCAGAGGCACCGTCCTCTAATCAGAAGTGACAAGCTATATACTTTCCTTCAGCCATTACCCGATAGCCTAGAGCAAAAAGCCCTGTTTCTTTGTAAATGCTTGGAATTGGATTATTTTTATTGAAGTATTAAAATAATTCTTCAGTGTTTAGGTTATAATTTAAGAACTCCCGGAGAATGAAATAAGATTTCAGTTCAGTAGCCAGTGGTAGTTGAACTTGCAAAAATAATGTTTTCAACGTTTCCCTAATCAGAAATCGCAAACACGGGTAAGGAATACAAATGTGCAACATGTTACAATTATTAAAATAATTAAAATTTAGAGGCATTAGTTTAGGCAACGATTGAAGCACAATTATTGAACTGGTTTCTTGTAGATTGTGTTGTCAGATATCATATAAGCCTGCCACTTCCAGAAAACTGTCAAGCTGCCTCGCTTTATATAAGCTAGTTAAACACTGTGACACTATTGTTCTTTTTGCTGAGTACGCATCTTGAGGTGAATTAAATTGCTGTGTACCATAAATAAACATACGTTCACACTCGTACATGCACCATATATTCAAACACTTAGTGCAGGATTCACAAAGATGCCATTGGTTCTTACTTTTATTTTTGGTGTTCCTCGTTATGTTCTGATCTACTGGAGGAGATGGTGCAATGGACTCTTAAGAAGCTACAAAATGCCTGCTTTGTGTTGAAATAACCCCGCTTCTGTAGCTCTGCCCCCTGTTTGCTGTGCTCTTCCCTGTGCGCAATTAAGAACACATTGATTCACAACTAACAATTCCTATTCAAACCACTGAATTTCACTACAAACATACATCCTCTCCACTGCATAAAAAAACATACGTGAAAAAAATTGTCATTTACATTGTCAGCGCCACCACAGCATCACTCAGCGCCACCACAGCATCACTCAGCGCTACCACAGCATCACTCAGTGCCACCACAGCATCACTCAGCACCACCACAGCGTCACTCAGCACCAACACCGGATCACTAAACGCCACCACAGCGTCACCCCGTGCCACCACAGCATCAATCTGTGCAACCATTCAACAACAACTGGCTCAAATATGTTCTCTCAATGTTTCAAGCTTTATTACAGATGTCACAAAAAGATGTTAATATTTCACTTCTTTTCTTGGATTTTCGTCACAATAAAATACACTATAAATTACAATAACTTGTATTTAAGTATTAATTATTTTAAAAAATTAAAAGCCATTGTTATTTGTAATATCAATACATCTAAATCCCGTAAATACAACACAAATTGCATTACAAATGCTATAGGTGTCACATTTGCAAAAGTTAAAACTATTGACGTAAATGACAAAGCTATTAATTTTGCTATTTTCAAAACCAATACATAAATAAAAAAAGTTGTCATTTATAATACCAATAGCTCAAACTTTCCTAATGCGAGACCTATTGCATTGCAAATGCTTGTTTTTATTTGGTATTTACTAAAATTACAAGCATTGAAAATGTGTGCAGATCTTCTCTTTATTGCAAGGAAATGATTACTGTGGATCACGCAATTTTATCAAGTGGGAAAACCTAAGCAAGTAGATTTTCTTAAAACACTGGACCGTATCCGAGTATGAATCTTTGCAATTTATCAGCTTTAAATCAAATCATAGCTGATTTTGGTTCAATACCTATAGCTGAAGGATTTACAAGGAGAGGGTAATTTGCATGTTGTATGTGTCACCCGTACCAGAACTGTAGGAAAGTGGGCTTTTGTTGCAGAGTACCCCCTGCTCCACATTCCTCCCCCCTCCTCTTTAGCTACTTGATGCTTATTTGCGGCTCGGACGGTGCACTGCGGCCTGCTAACTAGACCTCCATGCCAGAGCTCTTCCCCAAACCAGGTGTTGCTAATTGTGCTACAAAAGCTAAGACTTTAGCACCCCTGTAAGTCCCTAGTAGGTACCCTGGTACCTAGGGCAGGGGTACTAAAGAGGGTCCCTCAGGGCTGCAGTATATCTTGTGCCACCCAAAGAGACCCACATACACATTTCCACAGACTGCCATTGCAGGCTGCGGGACATGGTGCAAACCATGAGTGAAAACTGACTGTGTGTCATGCCAAAGTCACTGCATCTAATAAAGTCCCACGTACAGCAGGGCTTTGAGCCCTAAGGCAGGGCGTATCATATTTTCTGGAAGGACATATCTGTCGGAGACATTCCCGTGATGTCTAGTTCTACTACTAGATATTACAAGTGAGCAGGGAAGCCATCTTAAGATATGTCCTGGGCACTGGTCCAAACAAGTACACAACGCCTTCACTCAAATATTGGTGTTTGGTATCAAATACTTCGTGTCCATGAACCCACACTGATTTCAGTGATGGGTTTAGTAATGCATGCACACAGAGAGTACCATAGAGGTACCCCCGAACCCAACGAGTCCTCTAGTGTGCTGACTGACTGGTCTATTCCAGCTGCCACCACAGAAGAGTTTATGACCCCCTTGGAGGTGAGAGCCCCTATGGGGAGCTTGGTTCTTGTTGCAGTCCCCCCGCCCCCAACCCCCGGCCTCCTGGCCTGGTATTTGATACAACTTTGACTGAAGTGCACTGGCTTCCTGCTAACCAGGTCCCCAGTGCTGTTTCCCTAAATAGTTTCAACTGTTTTCCACAATTGGAAAAACCTTCGGCGCCCTCTAAGTCCTTGTTGCATGGTACCCCTGGCACCTAGGGCCTGAGGTACTAAAGAGGGTCCCTAAGTGCTGCAGCACAAATTGTGCCACCATAAGGGACCACTCACCAAGCACGACTGCCATTGTAGACTGCGTGTTTTGGTTCAGACAAAAGTGAAAACATGACATGTCACACCACCCTGCATGTCATGTTCAATACACTGCATGTCATATGTGTAAGCCACCCCTACAACAGGCTTGACAGCCCTAAGGCAGGGTGACGTATATATTACATGTGAGGGCATACCTGCATGAGCAGGCGTGTCACTGTGCTGGTCAGGCCTGTCCCAGTGCTGGTCAGGCCTATTCCTGGCCATGCAAGTGACCAGGGAAGCCATTTTAGAATGTGCTAGATACTGGTAAAAGCAAGCTCCTCAGCTACACAACGGCTTCACTGAAGATGGGGACATTTGGTATCAAACATCTATTAATAATCCCCCACTGATGCCAGTGATGGGTTTACCAATACATGCACCCATGAAAACATACCAGCCTCTGGTGTGCTCCCTCACTGGTTTTTACCAGCCTAGCACTGAGACACTGTTCTAACGTCCTTGGGTGAGAGCCTCTGCTCTCAGGAGACCCAGAACAAAAACCTGTCCAGGAAAAGGGTGTAAAACCCCCTCCCATAGGGTGACCTGCTGATTATACTCCCGAGACTGGCAAGCATCAAAGAGCCGCCGCCTTTGGAAATTGAGTCTGGTTCCCCTCGCAGTAGAGGTATCCCCTTTAGTCCAGGACCCCTTTGGCACCTAAACAAGCGGGAAAATTTGCTAGTCAGGTAGGCGTGCCACCTCCAGGCTAGTACCACCCCTAAGGTGGGCTACGCTGAGGTGGACACAATTTTTCAGAAGTACCCATCTCTGTAATGGCATGCTTCGGAATTCTGGGACAGGGTTTTGCCCGCCTTGACGCCCATTGGGATAAGTTTGCGCAGGACAAGATACATTTCATTCATTCACTTCCCACAGGATGTGGTCCTATACATGAGTGGAGTGACTCCAGGGGTCAGTAGCCTATATACGGAACTACCCTACACTCCCCTAAGGCCCCTAAATTCAGTATCTAATGGAATCCCTGGCACCAGAAAGGCAGATCTTGACGACATACATAGGACACGAAGAGCCGCAAAAGCAGAAGACTGAAGAGAGCGCCTGACTTAGCCCCAGCCCAGCTGAGCTGTCTGCCTTTCTCCATCTAAACTGCACCAAAGAAGTCTCATCCTGCAGCTGTGTTCCTCCAAAACCGGGGAGGACTGCCTGCCTTCAATAAAGACCAAGACTGTAGGAGCAGGCCTCAGCCAGACCCACCAGTGCAAGGGGTTCACCCTTCTCTGCACAAAGTCCTCAGACCAATAGAAAGAAGTTGGCACAGAAACTGGAATAGAAAAGATAACATTTATTACATCTCATGAGGTGGTGCCACGGTTCAGACAGTACCCTTCGGTATTGCAAGAAGTAGCACCCCTAGCTAAGAAAGCATGTTTTATTTATACCCGCACAGGGGCTCAAAAGAGGGCGGTACAAACACAAGAGCGCAGTTTATGTACATATAAGGTAATATCGAGAGGCACAATCGATCAATGGGAGGAGCTAACAGTTTTGGGGGTCGACAAACACATTCCTATCTGGAACTAATCACTAACAGATGTGGACCCTACTTGACATGCGCAAAAGTGAGGGATGCTAAATATAACTTGTTGCCTGGCAGATTTCAAGCGCTGTAGACCGGAAGATAGGACAAAGCACATGGTGGACACGAGGCAGCATGCAGCAGACAAAATGGCTGCCGTGAATACAAAATGGAGTCCACTAAATGTCAAGTTAACGGCTAGAACTAAGATGCTAAGATGTTAAGATGTCTTCTGCTAATGCTTAATCCAATCGCTGTTAATTTACAACAGACGACCCTTTCAGCATTAGCTGAAGACATTTACTTTTCTAGGATAATCTAAATACTCATCTTGTATATCTATTCTCATCATATCAGCTACTTCCTTATCTAGTACGTGTTGTGCTTTCATTTTCACAATATTTTCTTTAGTTGGCATAAAGCTAGTAATACACATGGAGCATAACATTGGGCCACAAGGAATACACATACAGGTGGTAAAAATCACTGCAATTACAATACATAGAACAGTCAGTAACTTCCAACCCCAAGCAGTGACTAGAGCCCAAAACCATCCTGTAAAAGACCAAGTGCCATTCTTTGTGTGAATATCTTTAGCTATCTTATGTAACTTAAAAATCGCATCATACACTGTCGGCGAGTTGTCTGGGATAAACACTCAACAACTGGTACCGATAATTCTGGGATAAACACTGTCTGGGATAAACACTCAACAACTGGTACCGATAATTTTACATGCTCCTCCTCGATCTGCTAACATAACGTCTAAGACCATCTGATTTTGGAGCGCTACAATTCTAGCAACTTGCAATTCTTTGCTAGCGCTAGAGCAGTCTCATTAGTGACAGCTTCTACAACTCTAGTTAAACGTCTCACTTTCCTGCTATTCAGTGCAGCGCCCACAAAGGAAAACAGACCCAAATTGAAATCAACATATTGCTGTAGACTAGTGTCTGTTTGGTCTACTTCATCAGTGCTTATGGTCCTCTTGCTTTGATTTAATAAAACATTTTTGTACAGTTTAAAATCTGGATGATACGATGCAGGTGCCAAGAAAACAGGGGGTAACAGGAAAGATACATAATATACACCTGACCACCCAACAGGTAGTCGATAGTACCTAATACTGCCGCATACTAGATATGTGTTGTATGAAGCTAAAAAGGAACTATTGTTTACACCATCTATATTCAATACTGTAATACATTCGATCACTCCAACTGGAATTCGTCCAGTTCTTTGTACACATAAGTCTGCTTTAGTCTTTGTAACAGTAATTACAAAAGGTTCATTTCTGGCAAAGTCTCTTGTGAGGGTGAAAACATGTGGCGTAGAGAAAATGTCCGGTCAGTATTCCTCCCATTCCCATATAGTTCCATTGGCTTGAGGATACCCATCTTTGTCCTGATAACACTCTTTATTCAACACATATCCAACAATTAGTGGTGTTGGTAGCACTATGTGTGTGGTGAAGCATCTGAACAAACGTATTATTGAAAAACAACTGACGGTGCTTCCATTCATGATATGGAAGAGTGAAATGCTGGTGCTCCTCTGGGACTGGAGTAGTAACAACAAACAACTCACAAGCAGGAATCATCACTTCAACAGACCAAGTGATCACTGCTATAATTGTCAAAGTGGCAAAGAACCCTATAACACCAAAAATGTGCTTCTTGTTCATTTTAGCAACAAAATTAACTCTTTCTAAAGAACAAAAATCAAAAACAAAAATAATCGTAGAGCTCTTCTCCCGTGGGTAGACATTGGTTTCTTCACCGAAGATCATGACGGGAGTCACTACACTATGCAGGGCTGATCCCCCTGTCATATCGGTATTCCGTTTCCACTACCCAGGGCGGTTGCTCAACCGGTCTCTGAAAAAACTGTAGACTCTTTTCTTGGCCTCAAGTTGTATCGCAATACTCCAGGAGTCGTCTGGTCCGGGAAGAACTCCGCAGATTCGTTAGGTGACAAAGCTTGGCCTTTCTCCGTAGTCAAGATCTCTCGATGATCGGTCAGCACAGCACGGTTCCACCAAGGTCGACAATACCTTGCGACAATGGGTACTATGCACCCAATTTTTCTTGTTGGTAACTCGAACCGCTGTTCTCGTAGCCAGGAGGACTTGCTCTGGTCCGAGCCACCTCGGCTCCAAGCTGCTTGACCTCTCAAAGACTTTGACCATTACGTGGTCACCAGGTCGGAGCTCGTGGCCGTCACTTGCAGATCTGTCGGGAAGTGCTTCTCGAACCTGTTGATGAATAGAAACCAAGCTGTCAGTTAATTGTGCCAAATAGTCATTCATTAAGACACAAGGTACATCATACACAGAACTCGGTTTCGGAACTCCCCAGATATTCAGTGGCCTTCCAAACACCACCTAATAGGGGGTGAGGCCTGTTCGAGAGTCTGGTACTGATCTAATAGACAACAATGCCAAAGGCAACGCATCTGGCCAAGTCAAAGATGTGGAAGCCTGTATCTTCGCTATTTTCAGTTTCAGAGTAGCATTGTACCTTTCCACCAAACCTGCTGATTGTGGATGGAACACTGCATGGAACTTCTGTTTAATTCCTAATCCTTTCAGGACATGCTTGATAACTTCCCCAACAAAATGAGGTCCGTTATCCTTCCATCGGAGTCTGCAAACACGAAATCTAGGGAAGAATTCCTTAAGCAACACTTTTGCCATAGTAATAGCTGTATTATCCTTCGTGGGGTACGCTTCAATCCATTTACTGAAAGCACAAACCACCACTAGAACGTACTTCAAATTATTACAACGCTCAAGCTAAATATAATCCATTTGCAAGACTTCGAAAGGTGCAGTTGGTGTAGCGAATCCTCCAGCTGGAGTTTGCGTCCCTTTTCCAGGATTATATTGTAAACAGATCAAACAGGACTGCACTACTCTCTTAGCTGTGCTAGGAATCTCTGGATGTTCCCAAGCTTGAGTAAGCAATTTTGTTATTGCTGAAGCTCCAACATGTGCTAGACCATGTGCCATCTGAACCATAGGTTGTACAAAGGCAATAGGCAGCTTCCACCTATCCATCTGCTTGTTCCGCCAACAACCCTCGTCATCCAGGAGAGCTAAATGGGGGGGTAGGGCTTTCTCCACCTTGGCGCCCAAATGGTGGAACTCCCTTCCACTGGAATTAGGATCCCTACCCACTCTCCCGGCCTTCAGAAGGGCCCTGAAGACTCATCTTTTCGTGCAGGCCTATATGTAATGGTGATATGCCCTTGTTTTGATATGCGTTGTTAGGCGCCTTGATGCCTTCGGGTTATTGTCTGCGCAATATAAATTTTATTCAAATCAAATCAATCCAACTCTCCTTCTTCTGACCATTGTTCACGTTCCTTTACAGAAGCAGATTTCTTTATCTCTCGTACTTCCTGCCTGGCATCATACCAAGGCTCAGCCTGCGACATCACTACATACATAGAAGTAGTGCTTCTCTGTTTGGCGTGCCACCTGATCTGCAAAGGCATTACCTTGTCCAATCACTTTCTTATGCGCACTACACTTTACAATGGCTATTTTCTTTGGGTATGTCAATGCAGTCAAAAGATTATGCACTAAATCTCCGTGCGTTATCTGCGTTCCGTGAGATGTAAGAAAGCCTCTTTCCTTCCAGAGTAGGCCAAAATCGTGCGCCACTCCAAAAGCATAGCGGCTATCTGTATAGATGTTCACACATAAATCTTTACTAAGCTTACATGCTCGTGTCAAGGCTATCAATTCAGCTGCTTGGGCCGATTTCTGTGGTATGCGAGCTGTCTCCACTATTGTTTCAAGCGTGGTGATTGCATACGCAGCTGAGGTCGTGCCATCCGGTAATTTCAAACAGGACCCATCAACCCACAATTCACCATCCACATCTGGAAGGGGCGTATCCTGCAAATCAATGCAACCCTTTGTCTGTTCCTCAGTCAAGAATATACAATCATGTGTTTCTTGTGACTGAGGCTGAGTCGTCGGATACGGTAACAAAGTAGCTGGGTTTAAGGTTGCACATCTCTTCAATGTAATATGAGGAGCTAACAATGTCAGTTCATATCCTGTCAGACGAGCGCTAGTTAAGTGCTGCGTCTTAGTCTGATTTAAAAGGGCATCAACAGCACGAGGTACCAACACTAACAGCTTATGCGACAAAACTATCCCTTCACTCTGTCGTATTGACACAGCTGTTGCTGCTACTGAGCGAAAACACCCAGGCAACTCTCTGGCAACAGGATCAAGGACTGCTGAAAAAAATAACCACAGAGACGTTGCTTATCACCATGCAACTGGACTAAAACTGACAATGCGCATCCATCTTTCTCATGCACGTAGAGTGTAAAAGGCTTTGTGTAGTCTGGTGTACCTAACACTGGTGCTGAACAAAGGGCTTGTCGTAACTGCCGAAAAGTAGTTTCACATTCATCTGACCAAGGTATTGGAGTGTCTTTTGTCAAAAGTGCTAACAAAGGTTTAACAATGTACGAAAATCCCAAAATCCACTGTCTACAAAAGGAAGTAAGACCAAGAAATGCACGCAGTCCTTTATGTGTGGTAGGTACTGGTGTATCTAAAATTGCTTGTATGCGATCTAATGTCAATGCATGTCCCTCCTTAGACAAAAGGCGAACTAAGTAGGTTACCTTTGGTCTACAATATTGCAATTTCTTTCGTGACACTTTGTCATGATGTGAAGCAAGAAAAGAAAGCAAAGACAGAGTGCATTTTTCACATTGCTCAGGGGTATCGGCTGCCAACAAGATGTCATCGACATATTGTATGAGAGCCACTCCTTCAGGTAAAGCAAAGGAATCAAGTTCTCTTTTCAATGCTTGACTGTAAATACTCGGACTCTCGGTATAGCCTTGAGGAACTCTACAAAATCTATACAATAGATTATTCAAAGTAAAACCGAACAGATATTGGCTATCAGGATGAATAGGGATCGAAAAGAAAGCGTTCTTCAAGTCAATCACAGAAAACGTGGTCGCTTTTGGAGGAACCAAAGTAAGAAGTGTCGTAGTATCAGAAACCACAGGGTACTGTGGTACCACAAACGTGTTCACCTCTCTAAGGTCTATGATGAACCTGCAAACTTTAGTATCAGTATCTTTTTTCAAAATCGGGAGAATCGGGGGCGTGGCTAGCAGCCAACAATGGCGGCCGCAGCTTAGGGAGGCTCCCGCGGCAAGGCGGCTTCCCACACAAATCCACTATACTTATCCGATAAATTTCATTACCAGTCGGGGCGAACTGGGTCCGGAGTCCATGCGGCGGCCACCGGAGCAATTTGAAGACAGCGGCGGCCCGACAATTGCCGGAAAGACGAGGAGAGAAGAGGGGCCTGCTGTCCTCCTCGCAGCAGCGGCGTAGTGGGCAGAACGAATCCGAGCGGAAGCGGTGTCCTGGCAGGTGCTGCCGGCCGGAAGTGCCGGTCCTCCGGCCGAGCTGTGGGAAAACAGTCAGAGAGCCTCCATGGGCGGCAGAGGACTGGGCGGAGACACGAAATAGTGAGCGCTGCAGGAGAAAGTGCACGGAACACATCGTAGAGGATGCCGCGGCCCGGAAGGGCTGAACCACCATCTTGGGCGACGGACTCGTATCGTGGGCAGAGACCCCAAGAAACAAAAGCGGGACCCATTGTGAAGGTACGCTTGGCATAATACGATCGGGGGTAACCCCGGGTGAGTGAAAGGCGATCCGCATTTTTTGCATGAACATTTGGGGGTGCACCATCTGGGGGACGCGGTGCAGGCCGTACTGAGAGCCTGCAAGGAATCGGGCCCCCTCACCCCCCCCCCCCCCACCCCCCTCTTACTGCTGGGACACGAGCGACGCTAGGCTAGGCAGCGTGGAGATCGAGCGCCTCAATTCTAGAGAAGTTGGATCAGTGACGCGCAGACGCGCTGGGCAGAGCAAATGAAAAGCAACATATACCCCGGCTAAACCGGCCACAGCACTGTTTGCTCTTGCAGGCTCAGTCGGCTGACTGAGCCGCGACGCTGCTCGGGGGTACTGGAGAAGAGTGCGGAGTCCTTTACACCTGGAAAGAGGCGGGGGGACACCCCAATTGTTCATTACTTACACGGGGCGCTGCCCGAACCTGCATTGTCAACAACGGAAGACCCAGAGGACGAGGGCTCACCAGGTGAGGCCAGTATCACGCACTGCGGAGTGGCTGTCGCGACTACCACGCAGACATCAACCAGAAGGCACGTGGGAAACCCTCCCCTTGCCCAGGTACCGCGCCTCTGTGGGGGAATAGAACGCTCTTCGGTGGCGCAACGTGGCGAACAGAGGCCCCAGACACAGCTCCACACAGGCCAAGCTCCACAAATTCACCTATGAGAAGCAGACTTCCCCCCCCTGCCAAGAACAACGCAAGCTCATGGGGAAAACGACGGAAGCCGAAGTGGCGAAGAAGGCTACACTGGAGGATGTTCTGGCGACGTTGGCTCAGGTACAGGCGACAGTGGGGGCTACGGCAACTGAGGTTACCTTGATACGAGCGGACCTCCAGAAGATTAATGAGAGAGTTAAACAAGTTGAGGTGGTGACCAAATCCTTAGTCGAGGATGTGTCGGAACTACAAATCGAAATGGGTAAACTGCAAGCGGACAACAAAAAACTTGACGATCAGGAAGGGCGCTCTCGGCGAAACAACGTCCGAATTTTAGGTGTGCCGGAATCTGAAGATACGGGAGCGATGGACCTCTACGTGGAGGATATGATCAAAACTCGGCTCCAGCCAAAAGGCCTCTCACATTTCTTTTCTGTGGAAAGGGCCCACAGGGTGCCAGGGGGTAAGCCAAAGACAGGAGGACCGCCGAGGCCAATACTAGCGAGACTATTTAACTTCAGGGACCGGGACGCCATTTTACAAGCGGCAAGAGTGGCACCAGCCATTCAAATCCAGAACTCGAGGGTGTCCTTTTTCCCAGACTATACGGCGGAGGTCTCAAGGAGAAGGAGAACGTTTCTTGAGGTGAAAAAGACATTAAGAGAAAAAGAATTGCCTTACTCGATGCTCTTCCCAGCCTGGCTCCGAGTGGTAGCGGATAAAAAGGTCTGGTTCTTCGACTCCCCAGATGCGGCCAGGGATTGGCTCGAGGGTTGGCGCACTACGGACCAGCCGCGGAGAACTCATAGGTCAAACCACGGGCCCAGAGAAGATAGCCGGACAGGGTCGCAAACATCAGGCAGAGGAGGAGCGGGAGGATCTCCGACTCATGGATTCTCAGGGGCCACCAGAGAAGAATGACCTGGAACATAGAGAATATAATGGACGCTGTCTTTGTTCATTGACATACTGGTTTACAGTTGCAGATGGACGCTGGCCTGGTTAGCCCCGGATGTAAGCAGGGATGCCTCCTGCTCGGGGAGACACTCTCCCCCCTACACGCAAGTACTCTGGTTGTGGGATGGGTTAAGCACTCTGCTCAGTTGGGGAGGCGGGCAGTTGGAAGTCCGTTAAGCAGGGATGCAGGGAGGGGGGAAAGGGAGGGGGGGTTGTTTTGACACAGTTCGGAATCCACATGTAAGGTCGAAGAATAATGTTATGCATACGGGCGATTTGGCAAAGGTTTGGTATATGCAACACTGGTCTAGCTCTTCCATGAGGACCCTAAGCAGTTTATTGAACAGGTACAAAGCCAGCACCCATGACACGAATCATGTCAGACATACCACAGACCTCATAATTGCAAATGGCTGATGACCCAGCACCCACAGCGGTAAGAGTGGACACAGAGTCACAGGTCTTGTCCCTACGATTACTGACTTGGAATGTGAGAGGGCTGGGTGATAAGGTAAAACGAGGACTGGTACTGACCGCACTGAAAAGACAGAAACCCACTATAGCACTACTACAGGAGACGCATTTGACGGGGGGGGCAACCAAGGCCATGGATAGGAGAGGTTACAAGATGGTAGTCCACTCGGACTTCACGTCGGAGTCCAGGGGGACTTGTATCCTGATTCAGAAATCCTCACAGTTCATTACATTACAAACGAAGACTGACGATCAAGGATGCTTCGCAGCACTGCAGGGACAGTGGGAGGGTAGGCTCTTTAACTTGGTTTCTGTATATATCCCACCGGCACTTCACTTGGTGCAGCTCCCGAAACTGGCAGACTTTATACTGACTCTTCCCGAGGGGGACGTTCTTCTTGGGGGGGACTTCAACGCCATTTTAGATACACAACTTGATAGGTTCCCAACGCCAGTTCCCACGGGGGGCCCCCCGCCTCCAACGTTTTTTGACAGCCATGGGTCTCACCGACGTCTGGAGGTACACCCACCCCAAGGGTAAACAATACACCTTCCACTCCGCAGTGCACGGTAGTATGTCAAGAATTGACCACTTCCTGGCCCTGGGCAATGGTATCCAACATATAGACACCGTAGAAATTCACCCTCTGGGAATCTCGGACCACTCCCCACTTACTCTTACGATCTCCACTCAGGAGAAGTCACGCAAACGCATATACCCCATACATGCTGCATATCTTAAGATTCCCCAAGTTCGCAAGGCTCTTAAAAAAGTGACGACACAGTATTTCAACGAGAATGTAAACTCAGTACGCTCCTCAGAGGTCGTGTGGGAGGCGTATAAGACGGTTTTCAGGGGGCAAGCCATAAACTCAATCACGGGCTACAAAAGAGAACAGGCTCAGGAACTAGCTACATTGGAATTAACGTTGCAGGAGTTGACAACGGCACATGAAAAATACCCCACTCCGGCAACATTACACGCACTTAACCTTCAACAGCAGCTTTACACTGACCACTTACGTTTTCAGGTTAAGGGGCAAATGACTGACACACAGAATAGGATTTATGAGGTGGGAGACAAGGCAGGAAGGATGCTGGCATGGCTCGACAGGAGAGGAGGAAGTTCTAGAGGAATCCAACAAGTGAGGGACAATCTGGGGAGGATGCACACTAACCCAGAACAAATAGTTGAGAAGCTCGCGGCCCACTTCGAGGGGGTCTACACCCCTGAGCGCATGGTAACACCCGAGATGGCCAGAGAAGCACTAGAACAGATAGAGGTCCGGACGCTTTCTTCGGAGGTGGCAACTGAGTTAGATGCGGACATTACTGCTGAAGAAATCCAAATGGCTATTAATGCGTTGAATCCGGGTAAGGCGCTGGGACCAAACGGCATACCTATAGAATGGTATCAAGCGACGCCCGAGAGCCTAAGCAAACATCTACTAGCGATGTTTAAGGAATGTTTAGAGAAAGGCATACTTCCACCAGATCAGAGGTTGGCAACTATAGTAGCCATCCCCAAGCCAGGGAAGCCACCTGAAGATTGCTCCTCATACCTCCCCATCTCGCTGCCTAATGCAGAAGCTAAAATCCTCGCCAAACTCTTGGCGACCAGAATTTTGCCTCATCTGCCGTCCCTCATACACCCGGACCAGTCCGGATTTATGCCTCATAGAAATACGGCATTGAATCTGCGCAGACTGCATGGAGTGCTGGCTAGGGCGGAATCGATCGCAACACAAGCAGTGATATTGACCCTTGATGCCAAGATGGCATTTGACCTTGTAGAGTGGAACTACTTGTTTGAGGCTCTGTCACGTTTGGAATTCGGCCCCCGGTTTACCGCATGGATTAGACTGTTATACGCTGACCCGGTTGCACCGGTGGTGGCAAACGGCCATATTTCGCGAACGTTCCCACTGGGGAGGGGCACACGTCAAGGATGCCCCCTCTCGCCATTGCTATTTGCGATCTCATTGGAACCCCTAGCCACTCTAATAAGGACCTCACCACTCTTGACGGGCATACGCTGGACGGAGGGCTGGGAGGACCGGCTTTCACTCTATGCAGACGATATGCTGGTATATCTAACGGACCCAGAACGCGGGGTGCCGGCTCTCTTGCATCTCTGTGATACCCTACCATGACTATCAGGATATACGTTGAACTGGAGCAAATCGAAACTATATGTACTGAAGGGACCGGTCCAGACACTGAGTGCAGAATGCCGTCTGAAGATAGCAGGCTCGTCATTTAAATACTTGGGTATCCAGGTTTCTAGGGACCCCTCAGAGTTTATGGACAAAAATCTAGGGCCCCACTTGGAAAGGCTCAAGCAGGATGTTAAATTTTTAAATTCTTAACGCTCGTAATATTGAGCCATCATTAAAACAGATGCTGGAGAAGGTGTAGTCCAAGAACTTTCACTGGCTTTTAAACGGCTAGCTATCCCTGGTAACAAATTTGTAACATATTTGTCGACAAACAGATGTCTGCCTGTATCATCGGTCAAAGACTGACCGCTAAAGTCATGAAAAGCTTCTTCGAAACGTGTAAAGAAATCAGAAACAGATTCATCTACCTTTTGTTTGCACGACGCTCACACAGTCCAGTCAATCTTTTTAGGGGGAATAACTGTTTTGGTTAATATGGCTGCAGGGAGATCTAAAATTAACTGATGCGGCTTTTGAGCGGGTTCCCTCCCCACATCCAATCGTTCAAACTCTTTCCATTCCACGCCAAAAGTGGGACGATCATTAATTCTACGAACGGTCCTCCACATATCCGGTGGTAATATTAACCTGAAAAATAAATCAATGTCACACAGTCATAGTACAGGAATTCATGGGGCCTTCAACTTCCTCATAGAAAGCGGCTGGATTTTTACGTGTGTGGCAATGCTGCTTTAAGAGCAATTACATCTGCCCTCTTCCAAGGAGTATACACCCAATTATAAATGAAATAACCCGTAGCATCAGCAGAATCTTTATCATCATTGTCGCCCGTTCCTTTAGGAGGAACATACAAAGGTGCGGCTTCCCGCATGGGCTTTGTGTAGACCGGCATTTGCTTATCTGATCCGAAGATAGGCGACTGCAACTCTCCAGTCTGAGATTTCTGTGCAGCTTCGTCCACGAGCTTTTTCTTCTCCTTCAAGTGAACCGCCTCAGTTCGTAATTTGACCAACAGTCTAATCGTGTCAACCACCTGAGAGAAAACAAAAAGACTGTCACGCATATTTTTACAATCAGATGCTACATCATCAGGTTCTAATTCTGGAGAGAATTTTCGAAACCTTTCAACGACTTCTGCAGCAAATGTTTCAGTAAAATACAACTGCTCCCTTTCCGTCCACCCTTGTATACTAGCTAAAAGATCGGAAGCAGAATCAGTGCTACGTAATGCTTTGCGAGCAGCCTGTCTGATATCGGCTGCACGTTGTACAGACAGCATAGAACGGGTGTCCCGCGCATTTCGTTGATCCGAGTCGGAATCCTCCCCACCTTTTAACGGAGTGGACGGAACGGCATACGGAGGTGGAGGTCGATCTAGTAACGAAAAATCATCTTGTAGATTATTAAGGACAGGATAGAGAGGCTGTCGGACAGGGTATTGGCCAGATACCTGCAATCGGTGTTCTTTTTTCCCCTCTCTCTTCCAACTCTTTCACTTCTTTCTTTCTCAACTCCAGCGCTTTCTCATACACATTCTTCCGCTGCTCTTTCTCAATCAAGACTTGCTCACGTTTCGCTCGTTCATGCACTTCTTTCTCCCACATACGCAGACATTCAAACATATCATGTCTAGACTTCCGCTCAAACACACATCGCTCCACATACTCAATCTTTTGTAAATCAAATGACCCATGCATTGGCCAACATAACTCAGGATCCTTTTTGGTATATTTATTCCACAATGTGCTGTACATTATGAAAGAAATACCATATTTAATATACATATCCCTATTAGGCGTCCCCTCTGGGGTAACTGGGTTGCGAGTGTTCAAGTTTAAGTCGGCCCCATTACAAAAGCAGCACATCCTTCGAAGTGCGCTGAAAACAGGCATGGCAAAAATAATGCAAAATATGCAGTATTATAAACCAAGTGGCACTTAAGGTACTTCTAGTACTTTGCGCCGTTCAAATTTGACTCACTTTAAGAAAAATCTCCACTTTGCCTGCCTATATGGGTTGCAACTTATATATCATATCTTACAAATACTTCATACAAATAAGACAAGTCTTTACCAAATACCAAATATGCCACGGTAAGTGTTCCTAAAACTACCTTACCATACAAGGGCATCCAAACCAATAGTACGTGCCGTAAAACGGCCCTTACCAATCATAGGGTGTCCAGGTTCCAACTGCCAAGTTCTAAATTCGAACAAACGGCCACTGCACAGCGAATCAACAGAAGAGATCTCAGTTGAAGACCGGCGCCACCTGGATGATCAGATCGGAAAGAAGGGAAAAACGCCATGGTTTGCCAAGACTCTGGTCTCCTCGGGCAATAATCGTCCGCGGCAAGATCCCAATCCTTCGTCGCGACCACTCCTTCGGGCATCCGAGTCGCCGATGAGCCCCTCGTGTCAGGCGCCAATTTGTAGGAGCAGGCCTCAGCCAGACCCACCAGTGCAAGGGGTTCGCCCTTCTCTGCACCAAGTCCTCAGACCAATAGAAAGAAGTTGGCACAGAAACTGGAATAGAAAAGATAACATTTATTACATCTCATGAGGTGGTGTCACGGTTCAGACAGTACCCTTCGGTATTGCAAGAAGTAGCACCCCGAGCTAAGAAAGCATGGTTTATTTATACCCGCACAGGGGCTCAAATGAGGGCGGTACAAACAGAAGAGCGCAGTTTATGTACATATAAGGTAATATCGAGAGGCACAATCGATCAGTGGGAAGAGCTAACAGTTTTGGGGGTCGACAAACACATTCCTATCTGGAACTAATCACTAACAGATGTGGACCCTACTTGACATGCGCAAAAGTGAGGGATGCTAAATATAACTTGTTGCCGGGCAGATTTCAAGCGCCGTAGACCGGAAGATAGGACAAAGCACATGGTCGACACGAGGCAGCATGCAGCAGACAAAATGGCTGCCGTGAATGTGTGGGCAAGGTGGTATGTGGTAGTGAAGAGGGATATTAAAATGTAGCTAAGGGTACCGGAATTACTTTATTCTGGGGGTCCCCTGGCTGCAATTAAAAACAGGGGGCTAGCTCACTAGGTGTCAACGAGTAAGGTCAGGTGACCCTAGATGGGGCTAGAGGTGAAGACGGTCGACATGTTTCTCGCAATGGGTAATAGTCGCCCGCGATTCATCAGGACCTATAAAAAGGTGATTAACAACATGCTGGTGTCATGTGTGATATGGTGTGTATATTACCTCTATGGGGGTTGTCCTATGCCTATCAGTCAAGAACTACCAGCCACCAGAGGGGTCGGCGGGATGAGGCATCAAGGATGAGTCCATATGTCAAAACTCCAATCTCATGTGCCCCGGCTGCATGACCTACCCTTCTCCGCCGAGCTCGAGTAATTCCGGTACCCTTAGCTACATTTTAATATCCCTCTTCACTACCACATACCACCTTGCCCACACACCCACACCTCACCATAAGGCTGTTGGAAAAAAGATCTCCGCCAAAGAGCCCCTCTTTGAGGTGAGCCCGTCGGGATTGCACCGCCTCCCCGACGAGGAGCAACCGCCGATGATGAAGCATGACACCCATTCGGGTGTGTGAGGCAAATACATCCAACAAAATGGATGCCCTAGGGTGTTACTCTTACACCTCTGGTCACGCCAATTAGATCTTCCCTTAGTCACGCATAGGAACAGTCCAGCAACCCCTCTTTGTTGTATTCACAGACACGGGCACACGCTGTGACTGGACCTTCCACCAACCTGAGTGGTAAATAGTGTCCGTTGATCAAGTGATCACCTCTCCTTCCTCCCTCTTTTTGACAAACACACATCCCTGTGTCCCATGCCAACAAACCACTGCCCTGGCATACATCAGTCACCCCTCTAGCTGGGTGCCCTGTGCCAGTGGTGAGGGTACAGGTGCATGAGCCCCGTACCCCTACAGTGCCCAAGTCCATTCCTGGGCACTGCAAGTGCAGTGCTGCCATTAAGAGTATATGGTGCTGGGAGTTTGTCATCACAAACTCCACAGCATCATAATGGCTTTACATAAAACTGAGAAGTTTGGTATAAAACTTCTCAGCACATTAAACCCACACTGATTCCAATGTGGGATTTAATGCCAAATGCACTCACAGGGCATCTTAGAGATGCCCCCTGAAAAACGACCTACCACTAGTGACCAGGCTGAGTGGCTGCTTTCAGCTGCCACCACCAGACATGTTTCTGGACCCCTGGGTCGAGAGCCTGCTGCTCTCTGGGGCCGGAAACAATGCACATCCTGGGACGAGGTGCCAAGCCTCCACCCCCAGGAAGGGCAGCGTTCACTGAGGGGAAGCTTCAAAGGCTTGCTGCCCTCATGAGCTCCCCCAGCCATTTGCTGCTCCCCAGCAACTGGCGCCCACCGGTTCCGACCCCCACTTTTGGCAGTAGAATCGGCAGGAACACCAAGTTAGGAGGAGAGGTGTTTCCACCTTTCCTCGCCTTCCCCACCTGAGGGGTGGGGTTGGCAAAGGTGGACACAACTCTCCTCCTAACTTGGTTTAACCGCTGAATATCCCCCTGAGAGAGCCCCTGGGTAGGAATAAGGTCGCGTTAAAGGGATGTTTCCTTTTTCGTCATTATAATTGCCGATGGCTCCGACTATGCTTTAGCTTCTTATAAGCATTCATTAGTGTTCTTTCTTTTGTCTCTTGCCTACTGGCTGGGTTGGTGCCTAAGGTGAGCCGTGCAGATCTTACGGGACCTTTCTTGACCCCTATAGAACGCGACAGTTCAAGGCTATTTCATTTTCATTCTCAGGCTATAAGGTGATGAAATAGTATTCGACCTTTGAGATGTGTTTTTTCCCTTCGTCTTTGTTCTTCCTTTTTATCTTCATATATTCTGGTTCACGATCTCATAATTCACAAGTCTACTCCTTTTATGGTTTGTTTTTCAGGACCACATTATTGATGCTGGCCGCAAAGGGAATTATTCCCGCTTCATGAATCACAGCTGCCAGCCCAACTGCGAGACCCAGAAGTGGACGGTGAATGGGGGCACCCGAGTCGGCCTCTTTGCACTATGTGATATTCCAGCTGGTAAGACAGTGTGACCTACTTGTTTTCTATTAATATGGAACAGCATGCATCTTAACAGATACATTCCTTTTCCTTCCATCTAGTGTTGGGTTCAGACATTTGTAAGTTGTTTTTGTTCGAAGAAGTCTCTTGAGTCACAAAATGTGCTTCGACTCCCCTTGGTGTACATTTTGCATGGGCACCGACTCTGTAATCGATGGTTTCTGACATGCACTGAGCGAGCTCAGCGTTCCTCGTCGTCAAGGGAGTGAGATGACCAAAAGGACTTTGAGCAAGTGCAGAGGACTGGCCCGCACATGAAGATCATGGCCAGGGCTCTCAGTATCCCTTCAGCCCTTTGAACCACATCACCGGTATGGTGTTCCAGGAGAAGTCCCATGCTGAGGCAGAGCACCACTCCCACTGGAGTTGGGCGTTGAGCCTAAAGTGCGGATGCTAAGAGAAGGCTAGCAATGTTGTGAAGGCTTATGTGTGGTATACATGAATACTATAGGAACCATCCATGTTAAGTGTGCTTAGAGGGCAGCGTAATGTTAAATTATTATGGTAGTATGCTAGTTCCGACAAGGTTGCCTGGAAACAAGGAGAGCTGCAAAAGAGTGGCAGTTAGAGTTTGGGTTGTTGGCAGTTGGGAGTTTGTGGGGGCCAAATGCCACCTGGCCCAAACAATTCCACCACTCATAACAGAGGCAGCAGCAGGTTTACCACCAGCGAACCAGCAGGAGGTACAACAGAGGCTCGTACAGGGATAACACCAGGGGTAGGAGCTGCCACCTACAGACAGTCACTTGCTCCACCTACCCCCATAGTCTCCTAACCTCCTCCCACACCATCCCTCCTACCCTCCACCTTCCTCCTTGGGGAGAGGATTCGCAACTTTCTCCTGCCCCGGGAGGAAATCATATCTGACAGCTGCTGTGCATGAGAGAGAACAAACCCCACACAAATGGCTATGAAACCTTTAGGCCGACAGCTGAGTAGGCATGGGTGGTCTGGGTGTGAGCGCCTGTGTGGACGGTGAACAGCTGTAGCTCTTTAGCTCGTATTATGCGCGTCTCCATAGTACACAGGCGAGGCTTCATTAAGCGAGCGAGGATTATGCTGAACTATGCTTGGAGATGTCACCTTACCATATTTCTTTTCACTTTTATTGTTTTGTAATAGGAGACTAGTTTCAATGAGAAATCCTTCATGGTGAAAGAATACTGATGTTAGCAAGTTTATGAAAATGTGTAAATTGCAAATGTGTACTCTTGTTCCATTTAGGAGTGGAGCTCACCTATAACTACAACTTGGAATGCATTGGTAACGATAAGACTGCGTGTAGATGTGGTGCCTCCAACTGCAGTGGCTTCCTTGGAGACCGTCCAAAGGTAGGTGACAGCGATGATGTCTATACTTTTATTCTGATCATGCAGAAATGTAATTTAGTGATCACCAGAAGGTCCCAACTGCGACCCTTCGGTCTCGGGTGACAGAGTTGTCGAGCAGGAGGTAAATAAAGCCCTGATATGCACAGTTTACTTCCAGTAGATGGAAGACTATACTAACTAAAATAAATGAATTCAGCACACTTCATAACATTAAATGAAAGAAACACATTTGTTTAAATTCATCACTATGATTTAATGTTGTGTTTACATAGGAAAAAGCATTGGCAAAGCAAGGCGATGAGATGTTTTTTTAAAATTATTTAAAGCATATGCCACGGGAAAAAAAAGAAAAGAAATGCTGCCCAAACTTGGTGACATATGTTTGTTATTTTTTTTATTCAAAATTGATATTGCAATCACATTCAATTTGAATAACATAGTAAGGATCCATCCTAGCAGGCAAGTGTACTTAGAACAGGTACAGAAACTCTTGTTAGTGTCAATGTAGTCACTGAACAATATAATTCTTAGTAGCGAAAGAAAGAGCTATTGGCTTGGAATTTCTGTAACCTCCCGGCACAGTTCAATTCAAATATCTTTATTCGATTGTAAACATTACAATCATAAAAGCACAATTCATCAACAAACAATAAAAAAGCAGTCCGGATATTTCACAAGTACAAATTTCTTTAGACAATGTAAAAGACAGAAGCAACGGGCAGCATAAACTTTTAAAAAAAATATATAAAAATATATAAATAAATTCAGTACAATAAAAGATTAAAAATGCCTGAAGGCATTAGCTAAGTACACAGATTGCCAGCCACACACTTACTTAAATCCTCTATTTTTGAGGGAACAAACCATAAGAGACTTCCTGGTTCGTACGGGTATATCACTCTAACCCTTTTATTATTTATTTATTTTTTGTCTTTTTATTAGTATCGATGTATGAAAGGGACACCTTATCGTTTTGTACACCTTATATACAATTATTTACAATTCGCAATTATTTACAACACAAACACATACACATAACTAGTTGTATTATACAAAGTGAATTGCTCTGATATATATACACTCAAATATTCATACTACGAAGAAAAAATCATCCGTAATTCCATAAAGACCAGAGTCAAAAGTATAAACTTGATGACAATCATAAATCAATGAACTACAGTTAAATGTAAGCAGTTCAAAAAAGGAAAAATAGACTTCAAATTAATTCATTCAGTCCATTCAACCAATAAATGGCTAATCTTTTTACGCCAACGCGTTTCGAATCCGGTATGTCAACTCTACGGATTCTCATCAGGGCTCTGTCTTAATACGGGATATCTGCAAGTGTATAAAATAAAACTTGTTTTAGCTACATTTCTGACAGTTGTTTAGCTTCCAACTACATTTACCTCGTATTCCTCTTATTACCTGTTGAACCAGCTGCCGCCGGTCAAGGGTAGAGTATTAGTTCTGACTGAGTTTCTTTTCAGGATCTAAAAACAAATGCAGGTATCATGACCTGTTCTTGCTCACTTTCTAAGAACAGAATGAGGCACATGTGTTATCAACATACCTTACTGGATCATTCTCGTGATCCTACGTTTCCATCAAATGGGAGTTAATTTTCAGTCTTGTATTACAGCCTGAAAATAATGAGAATAACGTTTTACGCGCTTTTATGCACAGACGGAGAGAGTACGGCACTCGTTGCTCTACTCGGCATACCTGCTCTGAGGGATTCCTCGCTTGGGCTGTTCGTGTTCTAATCGTTTGCAGCGGTAAACGCTTTCTAACCATGCAGGCACCGCTTTCCTCAGTCCTTATTACTCGCGCTCGCTTTCCCTAGAGGAAATAACAGCGTTTTATTAGGTTTCTGGGGCTACTGCGTTATTGATGGCAAATCAAACCCATATTAGCTCTGGACTTACTTGAACAGGCTGTGACTCGGCATCTAGATCTCATTCACTTAGTTTGGCAGCCATGTTGTAACGTGGTTTTGGACCTACTTATAGTTACTTGCTTGGCGGCCATCTTAGAGTGGGGTCGCTAGAGAAGGCTATCATTTAGATGTGAAACAAGCATTTACAATGCAATGGTTTCGCCTTTGGAAAAGTTAGAGCTATTGGCATTGTAAATGACAAAATTTGTATTTATGTGTTGGTTTTGAAAACAGATAAATAAATGGCATTGTCATTTACATTGCCATTAGCTTAATCTCTGCAGTCACTCTGCAGTCCCTCGCACTCCCTCGCACTCCCTAGTCACTCTGCACTCCCTAGCCCTCCCTAGTCACTCTACACTCCCTAGCACTCTGCACTCCCTAGCACTCTGCACTCCCTAGCACTCTGCACTCCCTAGCACTCTGCACTCCCTAGCACTCTGCACTCCCTAGCACTCTGCACTCCCTAGCACTCTGCACTCCCTAGCACTCTACACTCCCTAGCACTCCCTAGTCACTCTGCACTCCCTAGCACTCCCTAGTCACTCTGCACTCCCTAGTCACTCTGCACTCCCTAGCCACTCCAACAGGGAATATGAACCTGCAAAGAGGCAACAATCCTGGTTTTTAACACAGTGGAGCCGTGTGACTTGGTGAAATTTGGCAAATACTTAAGCCTGCTACAAGTATAATTTAAGGACATTAATAATACTGATCACTGCTCCAATTAAAATCACCAAAACAGTGAATTTTAACGTTTTATATGGCAGGTTTAATCCACTTGGATAGATCTTTAAAATGTTTTCATTAGCCGCTCTCTGAGCCCATGATTTGAGAACTATCTGCTATATAATTCCCAGTCCGTATGCACTGTTGTGCACACGTAAATTAATTTGCACAGTAATTAGCTGATATTAAGCCACAGGTATTATTCATGATTCCCAAATTCTCATGACATTGATTTAAAATCTGTCCAAAACTGCTATATATTACTTACATTACCTATGCTTGCGATTAAAACAATATGCACATGTACTGTTTGCACAGCTAAGGTATTTTGCATAGCAATTATCTGGTTTCTAGCCATAGGTATGTTCACGATTTTGACATTTTTATGACATTACTTAAATTTGGCATATAAAAGGTAGTTTTGTCTGGTTAACTTAGAATCTATCTGCCCTCGGAGTTATATCTACTTGGCTGAGCTGCAGTGATCTACCCTGACCAGCGCACTGGCCAACTGAGAGAAGCCATTCAACAGTGAAACGCTGCTCGTCAGCCAGACCCTGAAAGTCGCATAACAATGAAGAACTAGGTTACCAGTTGTCTCCACACCAAACCCTGGGAGAGAGGGACCACCTCTATAATTGATGCCTGATGGGGAGAAGAGAGAGCTCAAGAAGCCGCGTGGAGGGAACGGCTCCCAAACACCAGTGGGCCCGGGATGCTCTTCTTTCTCTAGTCACGTGACTAACGTGTGTTTCAACACTTTGCAATGTTATTTTCCTTCTCACGCGTACCTAATATCTACCCAATGATCCATCACATGACGGAGTGATAGCCACGATCACAAGCCGCCGCATTCTCCCATCTTAGGTGACATCATTCACTCCCCACTGAACTGAAGTGTAGGCATGAGATTTTAAACAGCTGTTCAACTGCACACCACTCAGCTACTGCACATACAAAATAAAGATCATTCTCTGTTACTAAAGACATAAAACTGGGCTCGTTTTCGGTCGCGTTGGACAGGCCACTAGCTATCTTCTACCCGTGGGATAGTGATGTCATACTGTGAGCCTCTCAGGACTCAATAAACAAATGTGGGCACGGTGGAGTCCCCCCTCCTGGGGACTCAGGAAGACCAATGGCAGGAAGAGCCTCTCTGGCTCGGGTTGGAGTCCCCCTCCTGGGGACTCGAAATGCACAGAAATGCCCCCTTTCGCTGGAGTCCCTCTCGGGGGACTCGAGATGCCGCCAATGCCCCTTGAGCCTCCTGGCTCGAAAAGAAGATGCCACCCGACGCGTTGGAGCGGCCCTCTGCCAACTGGGGCCGCTCGGCGAACAAATAGGAACTGCCCCCAGAGCCTTGCACAGGCACGGAGCCCCCACCAGCCCTCCTTCACTTACCGGGCGGTTCGTGGGGGACTCCGGTCCTTTCTCCTGTGTGGCGGTAGCGCTTTGCGGGGCTCTCTCAGCACATGAGAGCCCCGCCTTCACAATGCTCCCGGCCCGCTACCTGTTCCCCCGGTCCCCCATCTCTGGACCGGGCCGTCAATGGCTCGCGCTGTTTGTTTCTTTTTCCCGGCGGCAGCGAGCAGCCAATCGGTGCGCGGCGGCAGGCGGGACTTCCCTCCAAATGCGGAAGTCCCGCCCCGCGTCAGGCACCGTAGTGCCTGGCTTCCTGTTTTGCGGCGCTCGGGCCGCGGCGGTGATTCTCGGGCATTTAAGAGGGGTGGACACCCTCGAGACCAAAAGTAAACAGTGATGCGAGGTGGGCACTCGCAAAGGGCGCCATAATCGGGGTGGCACCCGTCAATTAAGAATAAAGTGCAACGAAGCACTGGGGGTACCAAATTACTGCAAACCCCGGAATCCAATCACCACACGGCAACAGTGGTGACGCTGCGCCGCACGGGCCAATCCCGTCGCGGCGTTTGGTGAGGGGGCTCGGCTCTCCCGTCCAATCGGAGAGCAGCGGCCTCGTTTTCGGTCGCGTTGGTACCGGCAAGGTACGGGGCCCTTCGTCGGGGGTTTACTGATCCCGGGTTGCGGTGGTGAAGCTGCACACAGGTTATTTTAGTGCGCTCTGCTCGGGGAAGGCTCACAAACCTTCAGTGTTGGACTTGGCCCGTCTGGCAGGTCCGCCCCTGAAGTTTGGTGCTTATTATATGTGTCCGGGGAATGGTGATTCCCCTTCTGAGTGTGTGTGTGGTGAGAGAGACCTGCCTCCCATAGGAATGCATGGGGAATGTATGTGGCTCTGGTAGTTCCTGATGCGTGGGGGCGTGCCGGGTCGTGTTTGGTATGTGTGCGCTCGTGAGGTTGAATGCTACAAGATGATGTATGCAGCATGTGTGTGACTAGAAGGGAAGTGCCACTTCTAGACGTTGGTGCATGTGTGCAGTAGGTGTGCTGGTGTATGATTGGCTGAAGCCGGCTGGGCCTTCCCCACCAGGCTGGCTCCACCCCCTAGGGTGCGTCCAGTGCCCCTGGCCTGGCCAGTAGCATGAAATTCCTTATAACCAGTTCTGGCTGGTTCTCTCCCTGCCTGCCCCTTTTGGAGACAAAGGGAGCTCCTGTATAAAAGGGAGGTGGGCCCTCCTCTCTCTCTCTTCTTCTTCCTGCCTGGGTCCCTACCTGGGTAGTGCTGCTGCGTGGGCTCAGGGTTGGCTGGCCTCCCTGGGCCCTGCCCTACTCCTGGACTGCTGATGTTCCTCTTTCCCTTCTAAGAACTGATGTGCTCCCCCCTGAACTCCTGGACCTCCTGTGGACTCTGCTTTCCATGCCACTAGCCCTTGGGAGCGTTTACCTGCTGTCCTAGCGCCTTGGGCGCTTCATCTATGCTTCTGGCGCTCGTGAGTGTTTTCCTGCTGGCCTAGCGCCTTGAGGGTGCTACCTTCATACCCTCACGCTGGGAGCGCTATCCTCAACTAGACCGGTGCCCACCCGGCGTCTGCCCCGTGCTACGGAGGCTCATCAACCTCAGCGAGTGCCTACCTCGCTTTATTCCCTCACTGGCTGCCTTATCGAGGGAGCCGGGCCCTCGTCAATTTCCCCTGTGCTCACCGCCGCGGCCCGGGACCCCGCGTGAAGCCCCGCCCCCGGGCCGCGCTCTGATAGGCGGCTGGCCCGATGACGTTTCCCCGGGCCGCGCTCTGATTGGCCGGCGGCCCGGGGAGCTGCCCACCCAGAGGAGATCCGAGCAATGCAGGAGGCAGCGGGAGCCGACTCCGCGCCCCTGCGTCCCCCCAACAGAAGTGCCGCTGACCCCCCCCGGGGCCCCCCAGGAGCGAGCGGGAGCCCCGGAGAGCGAAGAGAGACCGGCGCGACCGGCCGGTGAGCGGTGAGTGCGCCGGAGGGGGGGCGGGGCGCCGGAGCACATTGTCGGTGCTCGCCCCTCCCCTCCAGCGCGAGCACAAATGCGGTTAGAGGCCCGCGGGCCCCGCAGTAATGCCGGGTCCCCCGAGAGGGACCCCGCCTGGCCTTACCTTACCCCCCTGAGCCCCGAGGGGCTCCGTCTACAGTTTTGGCCCTCCGAGCCCTCGAGGCTCCGTCACGGGCCCCGGGGGCGCCCATTGATGCCGGGTCCCCCGAGGGGGGGGCCCCGCCTGCCCACAGTTCTTGTCCTGAGCCCCGAGGAGGCTCCAACGTGCCCTGGCCCCGAGCCCCGAGGCGGCTCCAACGTGTCCTTATGCCTGGGCCCCGAGTGGCCCCTCCACGTGTCCCTGGCTCTGCCTGGGCCCCGAGTGGCCCCACCACGTGTCCCTGGCCCTGCCTGGGCCCCGAGTGGCCCCACCACATGTCCCTGGCCCTGCCTGGGCCCCGAGTGGCCCCACCACGTGTCCCTGACCCTGCGAGAGGCTCCACCATTACCCCCTGTCCCCCCCAAGCCTGCAGGGCTATGTCCAAATCCCCCAGCGGCCCAGCACTTAGTGGGCCGCTGCCACGTTTAGGTTTGCCCCGGGCCCCTTGCAGCCCATTCTGGACATCGAGACTTTAAGGCGCCCTTGCCTCAGGAAGGCCATCTGGCCTAGGGGGCGCTACTGACTATCATCAAAGTGTTGCTAAGAATTCTTATGTGTTGCCCTGCTGATGGGGGCCTCTGTGGTGTGCTGTACCTTGCCATTCCTTCCCTCCTGTATAACCTTGCCTCATGTATGTCTATACTGGTTAGAGTGAGTTCTATTGCTGGTTCTATGAGACCCCGGGGCGTGACGTATTCTATGCTAAGCTCCTGGTGATTATGTGTTCTAGTCCTAGTCCGAGGAAGCTCCCAGTGAATATGTGTTCTAATGCTAGATCGATCATGTGCATACCCCTGGCAGGGGCCCCTTGGCCCTGCCCTGTTCTTTTCCCTTGTAACCCCTGCCGTACCTCGAGCCCCTTGTAAAGTGTATGTTCCTATGTGTCCTTCGTAATACAAAGACTATTTTCATATATATACTTGGTGTGGAGTTCCTTTTGTGGGAGGCCCGGGAGGTTGTTGTTGGTGGGTGCGTGCGCAAATGCTTCACACATGTCCTCCGAGATAGGCCTGACTGCCCGCGCCGCGTTACCTAGAGGGCGAGCAGGGGTCGACTTTATATAGGAGTGGTGGTCTCTGACTGGCTGTGGCGCAAGCCCTGGCCGGCCGGGGGTCCCATTTCCTACACTGGTGGCTAGCGGTGGGATCCGGACTTGTGTTTGCGCAGTACCACAACGATAACTGGCCTCCCTACAAAACTCTGCATTGTAAATGGTCGCAAAGAAAGGAGATTATTGTTTTTAAGAGGTTACTTAAATGTCTGTTCTGTGAAAAATGTATTTTGGTGCACTGTGAGTGAGGTGCCCCTAGCTTGGGAGGGTAAATCATCTCCCTAGTGTAATTTGGTTTTCTGGATTCACCAGGAGGGTGGGATCCAGTGGTGGTTGTGTAATTGTGTTCAAATGTGAAGGGTCCTTGTCCCTAGAGTAATGGTACCTGTGCCCCGAGGGTCGGGTTGAGGAATCAGGGGCGGTGGAAAACTGTCTTACCAGTCTAGGGGACGGTGTGTGGATGAATGTTGAGGTGCACTGAGTAATGGAGTGTAAGTTCTCTGGGATGGGGAGCTTGCTGAATCACCGATAATCCTGTCCTCCCTTACCCCGCTGAATGTGTAAAACTGTCTTACCGGTCTAGGGGACGGTGTGTGGATGAATGTTGAGGTGCGCTGAGTAATGGAGTGTAAGTTCTCTGGGATGGGGAGCTTGCTGAAACAACGATAATCCTGTCCTTCCTTACCCCGCTGAATGTGTTTGACGCATCATGTGTTCCGTATCCCGCTAGATGTGTTTTAGGCGTCAGGTGTCGCCCTGGCTGAATTTATGTTAAGTTGTATCCCGGACAAGGAAGACCTGCTGGCGCTGCCGCGGCTTGCCTTGGGGAGAGCTGAACGTTGAGACCGGCTGGCGCTGCAGCGGCTCGTTTTGTTGAATTTATGTTAAGTTGTATCCCGGACAAGGAAGACCTGCGAGCGGGAGCCCCGGAGAGCGAAGAGAGACCGGCGCGACCGGCCGGTGAGCGGTGAGTGCGCCGGAGGGGGGGCGGGGCGTCGGAGCACATTGTCGGTGCTCGCCCCTCCCCTCCAGCGCGAGCACAAATGCGGTTAGAGGCCCGCGGGCCCCGCAGTAATGCCGGGTCCCCCGAGAGGGACCCCGCCTGGCCTTACCTTACCCCCCTGAGCCCCGAGGGGCTCCGTCTACAGTTTTGGCCCTCCGAGCCCTCGAGGCTCCGTCACGGGCCCCGGGGGCGCCCATTGATGCCGGGTCCCCCGAGGGGGGGGCCCCGCCTGCCCACAGTTCTTGTCCTGAGCCCCGAGGAGGCTCCAACGTGCCCTGGCCCCGAGCCCCGAGGCGGCTCCAACGTGTCCTTATGCCTGGGCCCCGAGTGGCCCCTCCACGTGTCCCTGGCTCTGCCTGGGCCCCGAGTGGCCCCACCATGTGTCCCTGGCCCTGCCTGGGCCCCGAGTGGCCCCACCACATGTCCCTGGCCCTGCCTGGGCCCCGAGTGGCCCCACCACGTGTCCCTGACCCTGCGAGAGGCTCCACCATTACCCCCTGTCCCCCCCAAGCCTGCAGGGCTATGTCCAAATCCCCCAGCGGCCCAGCACTTAGTGGGCCGCTGCCACGTTTAGGTTTGCCCCGGGCCCCTTGCAGCCCATTCTGGACATCGAGACTTTAAGGCGCCCTTGCCTCAGGAAGGCCATCTGGCCTAGGGGGCGCTACTGACTATCATCAAAGTGTTGCTAAGAATTCTTATGTGTTGCCCTGCTGATGGGGGCCTCTGTGGTGTGCTGTACCTTGCCATTCCTTCCCTCCTGTATAACCTTGCCTCATGTATGTCTATACTGGTTAGAGTGAGTTCTATTGCTGGTTCTATGAGACCCCGGGGCGTGACGTATTCTATGCTAAACTCCTGGTGATTATGTGTTCTAGTCCTAGTCCGAGGAAGCTCCCAGTGAATATGTGTTCTAATGCTAGATCGATCATGTGCATACCCCTGGCAGGGGCCCCTTGGCCCTGCCCTGTTCTTTTCCCTTGTAACCCCTGCCGTACCTCGAGCCCCTTGTAAAGTGTATGTTCCTATGTGTCCTTCGTAATACAAAGACTATTTTCATATATATACTTGGTGTGGAGTTCCTTTTGTGGGAGGCCCGGGAGGTTGTTGTTGGTGGGTGCGTGCGCAAATGCTTCACACATGTCCTCCGAGATAGGCCTGACTGCCCGCGCCGCGTTACCTAGAGGGCGAGCAGGGGTCGACTTTATATAGGAGTGGTGGTCTCTGACTGGCTGTGGCGCAAGCCCTGGCCGGCCGGGGGTCCCATTTCCTACATTCAGTCTGCACCAAACACGTGTCGATGGATTCGGGGGCGTTCCCGGCGTCGCGTGACGTCGGCAAAAGCCAAAGAATCTCGGGAACGCCCCCGTGTCTGGTCCGGCATTGATGGACAGGCCCCTCGTCCAATGGCTAGGCTTCATTTATGGAGCTAGCCAATGGGACGGGGGGGCGTGTTCCAGAGTGCTTACTGTACTCAATAGATTTCTCTGGAGGAGGAGCCTAACGGCTCCGCCCCCCAGCGAAACCTAAAAAGAGGGGGGAATACTAGTAGCCGAACCCCTTATTTCTGGGGGCAGGAGGTTCTTAGGTGTGCACCCCGCTCATGATGTCCTGACTCATATTTCGAGTTTTAAGGTTAGGGCATTTTAAGTAGCGTGTTATGCTATTCTATATTATGTTTATTGTAGTGTATCGTCATTGCTAATATTGCAACCCTACTCTTGTCCTACATCATCCAAATAAAATAATGACGTTCTCTGTTGTAGGGCGCTCGCTTTCATTTTTCCCAGCTGTTTTGGTCTTTGTTCATTTGCTTCAAATTGTTTTCACGTCATGGAAGTGATATATTCAAATTATATAAATACGTCAAGATGTATAAAAATCGCCTTATTAAAACAAAGAAACAAACAGTGGACACGTGAAATTGAAGAAAATGGATGAAATCCATTAAACACTGTTATGTACATATGTCGTCATACTTGTATTTCTTTTGTCGTTCTTTGTAATAAGTGAGACCCCCTGGCTCCAGGCCTGCTCTCGGTTTGAGCTGTGCCCACAGTGTGTGTGTTTTGTGGTGCCCTTTTCTGTATGAAGAAGTGTGCACTAGTGGGGCACGGGGAGGCAGTGGAGAGAGGTCACAATCGCACTGAGTGAGGGTGTATGGAGAGACGGTTTCACAGTCATGCTGCAAGATGGCTGTGTGCGTGGGATCAGCGCCACTGACCTCTCTTGTGATTTTCTGGCCACAGAATCGAACCCAAGCACACGACAGCCCTCCATGCTTCCCCGGTCGGCACAATGAGCTGGATTAAAGCGGATAACCGATATTTAGTACTACAGCGCCTAACATCGGCAGAAGCGCTGGATACAGAGAGCCACGAGGCGGCATTTGCTATTGGGATAGTCGAGAAGAGTCTGCAAGGTGGCATGCAGGTGGCTGCCCGACTGTAGAGCTGAATTCTCTTCTCACCGCGGGTGCCCACGCAGTGCCAGCCAAATGGCGCGTTTTCCTTTGCATACACAAGATGCTGCCCAAACAGATAATGCCCGCGTTGTGTGGGCTTCTTTTCTTTAACACTGGAGAGAACAGTCAAGGCTGGTTGGCTATTTCCTGTCTCCCCGAAGATGCTGATTCCGAAAACGCCCGCATCTGAGCAGTGCCCTGGCAGTGGCATCAGATGCCAGATGGCACCCCCAATAGCAAGCGATTCCATCCTTTACATTGAACCTACGGCGCATCGGTGCGCATGCTTTTTTAAAGTCGTCTGTTTCCTCAGCCACAGGTGAGGCTGCAGAACCCGCACACATGGGGTTACACTCGGTGCCCTCACACCTCAGGCGGGGTCTGGAGCTGACAGCGGTCCAGAGACATCGGTTCCAATCCTGGCTTCTGTGTGCGCCGGTGTTGTGTGATCTCGGGCACATCGCTCTGTCTCCCCGTTCATGGGTCGTCTGACGAGCACTTGGAATGGGGTTGTGTTCTGATGTTAGACGTGAATGCACACCTGTGCATCACACACTAAGGCTCGGGGAACAGAGCACATCCTCGGCGTGATCTGGGGGCCCGTGTTGGTCAGAGCCCCCAGGCTCCTTTGATCTCTCTCTTAGGGAGGGCGATGGGGGCGGACTCCCCACAGGTGAATCCGAAAGCTTCTTCCTTGGCACAGACACATGATGTCAGGTAGAGGTGGGAGGGGAGGGAGGAAGAACCATTAAAGACATTGCAGGTTTCCTGTTGCGGGTGCAGCCAGGCACACTGGCAGCAGCAGAGGAAGGGAGTGGGTCGCTGCTGCAGGTTCCAGGGCACAGGGCTTCACCCCCTCCACTCCCTGGCACCCCAGCCATAGTCTACCTTAACACCAAAGGGTCCCCTGTCACCTCCTCCAGCGGTCACAGCTGTTGTCTGAAGCCCCCTCACATCCCGTGGGGGCGCAGACCCCCTGCCCTCACCATGTCCGGGGCCCCCGGAGAGCCCTTCGACGACCAGGACTGCATCTGCTCCTACGGGATGAAGCTGACCTGGGACATCAACGACCCCAGGCTGCCGCAGGTGAGTGAGACGGGCTGTGTGCCGAGGGTCACCGCAGCCCACATGGGCAGCCGGGACTAAGCAAGCTGCCTGCACCGATGCATGCACGTGTGCCGAGGTCTACCGGGGGGTGAAAGGGGCAGCCGAGCAAGCTAGGTCTGCCGAGGGTCACTGTGCCCAGAGGGGCATCCGAGACTACTAAAAGGAAGCTAAGTGTGCAGAGGGTCACCGGTGCCCAGAGGGGCCACCCGGGGCTAGTAGAAGCAAGCAGCACTGAGCCATTTCCTCGCAGAAGAGCTGAGGCAGTGCGCACAGGTACAACAGCGAGTGCATCGGGCAGTGACTGTAACCAACTATAAATCTAGAAGTCAACATAGGTACTTAAGTCATAACACATCACAGGGAAGCCATTACTATTGTGTTGTTGATGTTGCATAATTTAAAACACACTTTGGTAACGAAATAGAGAGAGAGCTACGGCGGGCTTGTGCGCAAGTACATATACGAATAAAGAGCGAGGTTTGATAAAAAAAATCCTGAAGTAAAATACGCATAGGTTACATTTGAAACCTCCACACTGAAGTCACCCATTCACATTTTTCTCATTGCATACGGCTTTCAGCATCAACATGAACCCCTTTCTCTCGGGGTTCCAATTAATTTATTGATTAATAAGGCGGAGGGGGTGGGGTGGTGGAGGGTTGGCATCCTTCTTATATCTTTTAGACCTTTCATTTTCTTGCTCTGGGTCTGATGACAAATGAGCACTGGTCCCCTAAAATGGGTGCCAACGTCACCATCTGCCCTGTTGATACACGGAGTTAATTGCCTTGCAGTACGAAATCACGTGTATTTTCTATATCTATTTGCTCCATCAGTTACTTACAATCTTTATTCCCAGCCATATATGTACAAAGACACGGATGCTTACCCTAACCAGGGCTTTAAGTGGGCCGGGTCCTGCCAGTGCGCAGCACCAGCAGTTCTAAAAAGAAGGTGCCGTGATGGGTGAGTCCCTACGGGGGCTCTTCATGTGTAACCTCAGGGTGCAAAAAACCCACAAAAAACCTTAACTCTGCAATAGTACAACCCGTCACTGCCTTTGATGTAACGTCAAGGAGCCTCGTTTTTGAGTTTTATATAGCGCAATCCTGGAGCGCTGTACATAAGCACCAGTTACATACACAAGAACATATTCATTTTTTTAACCACATGACGTCATGCTCGAACCTATTTTCTCAGCTCGAAGGTCGGCTGCTCAAGACTTACGCCACAACCTCTCCTACAAATGCAGGTAGCATTTTCATTACTCTATACAACGACGTGAGAGTTGGTGCTTATTTTTTATATGCACCTTATATCCATTGACAAAGCCAATAGTCCCGGCCTGGCGGCTTGTTGTAGGTGTAATTTTCCTTTTTGTGTTATACACACCAGGATGAATGGACAGAAGCAGCAAAGTAACAGTCGGACACCAGATTTGTAGCTTGTGTTTTAAGCCACGCAGTTAAATATAGCGGCCACGTCCATTTGAGAGACACCCAGTTTTCTCAACTCACTTAAACCTCTGCTCATAACTAAGGTCCATAGAAAGGGTAAAGGTGGGCTAGCCGGGCTAAAAATTCGAACTCTAAGCCGTGATGCCTTCTATTGGCTAAACTTAAATTAAAGTAAATATGTCGAAGAAGCCCTATCATAAAGTTATCCTCCGTTAGATCACCTGACAGAAAGGCATGAACAATGAGTATATTGCAGGCTTGCAATAAAATGCAGGACACTCGCCGCCAACCACTTCAAAATGTATTCTTACATTTCAGTTGAAGTTTTATACATTGTGGACCAGGCGTTCGCTGACGTCATGGGCATTTACACACGTGAAGAGAATCCCCAAGTGTACTGAGGCCAGAAAGGGAATTTACTACTGCTGGTTGCTAGAAATAACACAAATGTCTCTTTCCCGACAGACGCAGACCCACAGCCACCCCCGTCTAAGTGCACGTTTGCCTGTTCTGAAAGTGTGTTGTGTGGAGAGGCTGTGGCGGAGTGTGGACTGTAGTCGGGTTGTAACAAGGAGACACGCGCCTGAAAATGAAACAAGCGCCCGGGCAGGAGCGTCTTTCAATGTTTTTTACATTTTTTTTTTTAATGCAGGATTTATCTAGCGCGAGATCGACCCGAAGGTATTGGAGGGCTTTACACGAGCACCTGTTACGTTGCACAAGTTCACGTTTCACTCTAAGCCCGCCTTAAGGCGCTTTGGTCGTAGAAAGAAGCGGTGCTGAGAGGCATAAAGTCGTCAATCGTATTTTATACCATCGCTGCCTCTAAAGTAGCACCCACCGATCATCTTCTAACAACAGTTTTTTTCTGGACCAGTCCCGTTGTACACTGTAAATTATACTAATCGTAATCATCACGATACAAAGGAAGTTATAGTGATATTGTCAATGTCCAGTTATATTAATTGTCATTGGTGCAGGAAATGTGTGTAATCAGGTCCGGGGCGCTGGCAGATGTTGCACCATGTAAACTCTATGTAGCATAACAAATACATATATGTGTGTGTGTGTGTGTATATATATATATATATATATATATATATGTATACATACATATATGTGTATATATATATATATATATACACACATACACTTGTTTACATACATATACGTGTGTACACACACACACACACACTCCGGTCCTTTCTCCTGTGTGGCGGTAGCGCTTTGCGGGGCTCTCTCAGCACATGAGAGCCCCGCCTTCACAATGCTCCCGGCCCGCTACCTGTTCCCCCGGTCCCCCATCTCGGGATGGGCCGTCAATGGCTCGCACTGTTTGTTTCTTTTTCCCGGCGGCAGCGAGCAGCCAATCGGTGCGCGGCGGCAGGCGGGACTTCCCTCCAAATGCGGAAGTCCCGCCCCGCGTCAGGCACCGTAGTGCCTGGCTTCCTGTTTTGCGGCGTTCGGGCCGCGGCGGTGATTCTCGGGCATTTAAGAGGGGTGGACACCCTCGAGACCAAAAGTAAACAGTGAAGCGAGGTGGGCACTCGCAAAGGGCGCCATAATCGGGGTGGCACCCGTCAATTAAGAATAAAGTGCAACGAAGCACTGGGGGTACCAAATTACTGCAAACCCCGGAATCCAATCACCACACGGCAACAGTGGTGACGCTGCGCCGCACGGGCCAATCCCGTCGCGGCGTTTGGTGAGGGGGCTCGGCTCTCCCGTCCAATCGGAGAGCAGCGGGCTCGTTTTCGGTCGCGTTGGTACCGGCAAGGTACGGGGCCCTTCGTCGGGGGTTTACTGATCCCGGGTTGCGGTGGTGAAGCTGCACACAGGTTATTTTAGTGCGCTCTGCTTGGGGAAGGCTCACAAACCTTCAGTCTGCACCAAACACGTGTCGATGGATTCGGGGGCGTTCCCGGCGTCGCGTGACGTCGGCAAAAGCCAAAGAATCTCGGGAACGCCCCCGTGTCTGGTCCGGCATTGATGGACAGGCCCCTTGTCCAATGGCTAGGCTCCATTTATGGAGCTAGCCAATGGGACGGGGGGGCGTGTTCCAGAGTGCTTACTGTACTCAATAGATTTCTCTGGAGGAGGAGCCTAACGGCTCCGCCCCCCAGCGAAACCTAAAAAGGTGAATTCAAACCACATATGAAAACGTATGCGCAATTACCATCGACCCTTTCTTTTGGAGGCACTATACTAGATTCTAGATATTTCAGATAGCGAGTTGAGCCCGCTGAGTGCGCTATTAAACTTAAGTATAAGGTAGGTTTTTTTTTTAGTAGAAGTTTATCATGGTCAATGGGTCTAGACTGTTGCAGAACATATAGAATTGACCACTTCAAGTCAACCACAGTGTGTTTATTTTCGACGAAATGCTCCACCATGGGTGCTGTAAGCACTTTATTCTTGATTCTAGATTTATGTTGCGTTATGCGCATATTCACTTGTTGTGTTGTCTTGCCTATGAAACTCAGTCAGAACTAATACTCTACCCTTGACCGGCGGCTGCTGGTTCAACAGGTAATAAGAGGAATACGAGGTAAATGTAGTTGGAAGCTAAACAACTGTCAGAAATGTAGCTAAAACAAGTTTTATTTTATACACTTGCAGATATCCCGTATTAAGACAGAGCCCTGATGAGAATCCGTAGAGTTGACATACCGGATTCGAAACGCGTTGGCGTAAAAAGATTAGCCATTTATTGGTTGAATGGACTGAATGAATTAATTTGAAGTCTATTTTTCCTTTTTTGAACTGCTTACATTTAACTGTAGTTCATTGATTTATGATTGTCATCAAGTTTATACTTTTGACTCTGGTCTTTATGGAATTACGGATGATTTTTTCTTCGTAGTATGAATATTTGAGTGTATATATATCAGAGCAATTCACTTTGTATAATACAACTAGTTATGTGTATGTGTTTGTGTTGTAAATAATTGCGAATTGTAAATAATTGTATATAAGGTGTCCCTTTCATACATCGATTCTAAAAAAAAGACAAAAAATAAATAAATAAATAATAAAAGGGTTAGGGTGATATACCCGTACGAACCAGGAAGTCTCTTATGGTTTGTTCCCTCAAAAATAGAGGATTTAAGTAAGTGTGTGGCTGGCAATCTGTGTACTTAGCTATATTAATGGTCCAGCTAGCCCCACGTCCCAGGACCTGACTCCCCCATTCTTTGAAGGCATTAGCAGCATAATTATCCCTCCATGCTTTTCCTGAAGGTAATTGCTAATTTCAGGAAATTACGAACAAATAAAGTGCAATCGCTTTTCAGTAGTTGGAGGTAATAAAGTGCGGGTTTTATCTGTGCAAAATTCAGTTTTTTAAGGCAGGGCTTTAAGTATAGCCTCCCGGGTATTATGTAATAAGGACAAATGAATAAAAAGTGTGCCAAGTCTTGCGGAGACTTCCCGTCGCAGCCGCAAGCTGGCAACACCTTACCCCGATGGGCCCCACTTGGTATTGCCAGGAGGAGATGAAACAGGTCAAAACGGAACCTTGTTAGCAAATAACGTTCATAGCCCGTCATAGGCCATGATAAATATGGTTCCATTTGTAGACAAGTTTTAAGTAGGACATGTTTCCTAACACTGTCCTTCTGCAACTCAACCTCCTCCCTTGCAGTGTACCTAGTTGTCATCATGTCATTTTTTACAAAAATGACATCGGATTTGGTGATAAGATTTGGCGTTAAAAACAAGTCAGGCCGACCAATTGCAATCAGGCAGTCATTAATATACTTCAGCCATGTAGACAGTTCCTTGCTTGGCCAGGGTATATTTGCTTAAAATCAAATATAGGTTCAGACATTGTGTAATTGTCGAGTGACCAGGTCTGAAGCCATATTGTATGGGGGATATAATATTGTTTTCAGTTGCCCACATGGTTAACCTATTCAGAATTATACCACCTACCACTTTAGCTACAGAATTAATTAAAGATATTGGCCTGTAGCATAACGGACTACTGCGGTCGCCGTTTTTAAAGACAGGGACTATGGTCGATAACCCCCACGACCTTGGGCACCCCGAGATCACAGCTGCATTTACTACAGCGGTAAGGACGGGGGCCCAGAAGGAGATACTGGATTTAAAAAGGTCCGGTGGCAAGCCATCCGGGCCTGGGGCCTTATTACAGGTTAGTCCTTGGATACCCCTTTCTACCTCATTTACTGAAAAGCACAGAGAATTCTCAGTTGAAGTTAAAAAGGCATTTTCTGTCCGTTGCTCGTTAGTTGAAAATTGCACTAAAGTGAGTAACCCAATCCTCCTCTGAGATGTTAGTGCCAAGAGCTGTGTCACTAGGATTATCAAACAAAGGTTTGTTAATGATTTGCCAAAATGTATTACTGTTCCCCAACACTGATGGGTCAAGAAGAGACTCCATAGTACTAGCCTTGCTATCTTTTTTCCGAGCAGCTAGTGATTTCTTGTAAATCTGGCGCAAGTTTTTAATTTGACCGTGATCCCTAGGTTTAATTTTTAACGCCTTTTTCAGGTCTCTGCTTGCCTTAGAACAGTTATGGTCAAACCATTTGGAGTTATTTTTGGTTTGACCCCTCATCGGTACTGTTAACATAGAGCCTACTATTGACACCAAGGCCTCAAAGCCGGCCAAGGTTTTCTCAGGAGGTGTATATAGTGACGTACAGGCTGCTAGTTCCTCACCACATAACTTATTTATTTCAGCGTACAAATTTACTTGATTTACCATTGACCACTTCAATTGACGTTTGCCATTTATGCAGCTCAACGTGCCCCGATCTTCTCGGGTCACTCGCTGCTCAAATAAAACCCCACCCAGACTAATGATTATGGGGTTGTGATCACTGTAAATACTCGTGTGAATGGTAAATCTCGAGACCCAATTTACAAGGTCTGCAGATAGTAATATGTGGTCTATAAAGGACCCCTGACCTGAACCTTTAAATGTGGGTACATCAAAGACCTTGGTCTCAGGAACCATGGACATGGCTAAAGTCAGATTATTTTCATTCGCCAGCTCATTTAGATTAACTCCACCCCTGGAGTGGACAAAATGAAATCCTTCCACACTATTACACCCCAAAGATCCCATGGGAGTGACACCTGGGTTACCACATGGATGTACATTAAAATCACCTGCGATCAACACCTTCTGTGACAGTGTACCTGCCCCCTTTCTCATCATCTCATTTAGGGTCGAGATGTTACATTCACCATTGCCGTTGATAGCGTTATAAAAATTAATCAGGGTCAGAGCATGTTTACCTCTCTTCAATTCAAGCATTTGAATGTTCCGATTAGCATTATAACAAGTACTTATTTTACAACAAAGTCCCAGATTGATGAAAATAGCCAGACCCCCCCTTTGCTCTTCCCCTAGTTGAGGGAGCTGCAGGTATAACAAAGCTTTGATAGCTCTCAATGAAGGCATTTTTATCTTCCAACCATGTCTCTTGGAGGCATATAACTGTGTATTTCTTGACAAATGCTAACCAAGCGGGATCACATATTTTATCAGCCAAACCTGCTATGTTCCAGGAGACTAAACTCCCGCTACAGTCACCTGGCACTATTTCTAAAACAGATTCCCTGGTGGTTGGGTCTGGCATCGGGTTGGGTTGTTCTGCATGTATGGCCCCCATGGTTTCAATACTAGAGGTGTTTAATTCTATATGAGTTAGAAGAGAGTTATGGGCCTCAGACAAATCAGCCAATATACTGTTGTTCTTTGGGTTATCTATATTTGTTGCTGTCTGACTGGTATTATCTGATTTGGTCATCGGGGAGGGAACTGTTGTAACTTGTTTCTGTGCGATCCTAGTATCCCCTTGTACATGATTACTCTGTATGAGATCAGCAGCCATTGGTGTGACTGAGCCAGCATGAAGTCAGTCGACCCCCTCCAAGCCGCTCTGATCATAAAAGGCGTCAAACCTATTTGTGATGGGTACGTTATAGTAGGTACTTGGGTATGTTAATTGAGGGTGGTCTTGATGGTAGTACAACCCATGAGGAGCCTCCCAATTCTCTTGGTAAATTCCTTGATAGCTGACCTGCCTAGGCTCCCAAGGTGTGTCCCTCCTAATCTGCCTTTGTTCTCCAGCATTATAGTGGCCATGATTTCTGGGAGTTACTCCGTTATGGTATAGATTGGAGTTTTCTGGAGTTCTTTCCAGTTCTGCAGTGGAATATGAATACATTGTGTTTGAGGGATGGTCGTTTGGGGGGTGGAAATAACTTAGATCCATGGTGCGGATCAGGCTACTGATCGAACGATCCTTCCAGCCAGTTATATACCTTGCCACCCGACCATCCTTAAAATTAACTACAACACAGTCGCCCTCTGTGGATTTAAATCTATGGCCCACCCAGTCGACCCTCCTGACATTTGTTATTTTACCACTGATGTGGGGGGGAATCGGTCTATGCGCAGTTAACCAATGGCTTACTTTATTTTTCAGGTCCCCGTAGCTCTCTGTCTTACCCGCTTCAAGTTGCGGTACACCAATCATTACTATGGTATGCCGGTGGGATTCAGGTGGGAGATGAATGTGGGTAGCCTTTTTCGGGTGTAGCGTTTTAGGTGTTCGTGCTGGGCGTGTGTTTAATGTTGCACTTTGTGTTGTTGTTGGCCTTTGAGGCTCGGCCTGTCCATCAAGTGGATCAGAGGATAAACCTTCCGCGGCCCATTCACTCTCTTCGTTGCCAGATATAAGACTCTCAGAGGAGGTGGGCAAGGTCAATGCTACAATTGTATCAATATTTGTTTGTGTGGATAGTATTGGGATGTTTTGCACTACAACATTTACAGGGAGGGAAGGTGTCAAGTTAGAACTGCCACTTTGAGTATTATTCTTAGCTTGTGTCTTCATGGTCTTCGATTGCTTGGGATTACTTTTAGGTGGTAAAGAGCTATCCTTTGATACTGGCACAGTGAGGATCTTTAATATACTTGAGGTATCCTTTCTTTGCGATTTCTCAAGCTTCTCTAGGGTTTGCTCTATACTGGTGATTTTATCACTCAATGGTTGCAGTAGAGATTTAATTAAATGTTCCAATTCAGTTGGGTATGTTTTATCTGGTAAACCAACTCTTTCAGTCTGACTCATCTGCTCTGTGTGAGTTTTAGTGTGCTCTGACTGTGTATCAATTTGCGTTATTGCACTCTGGGTGGTGGATGTAGTAGAGGAATTTGATATTCCAACGAGTGGTTTGGCCAACCTAAAATTTAGCCAGGCATCCTTTGCCGAGGGCTTATGAAGGCCTAATGGTCTATATATTTTCCTCACTATAGATTTAGTTTTTAGGTGTTTCCTATGTCGACGCTTTGACTTGTTCGGGGATAGTGTTTTGTCTACTGCTATTACATTTATAATAGGCGAGCTTTCAGCAAGAACGCCCCTTGGTGAATTTAGTGAAATAGTTCCAGGTTGGGAAGAACATATATTGGCCCCCGAATTGGAAACAAACAAAGGGCTTCCTTCAAGGCTGTTTACTGGTATAGGTGAGGTCGATTGTACAGTTTTCCTACTGCTTTTTTGTCCACTGGGCAGCCCTGTAAAAGATTGCATCAGAAGAGATTCCTCTAGGTTAATAGAGGAGTCCACAGTATTATTGTTTGTAATAGTATGCAGTGAGAGGTTAGGAAAACACAAATTCGGAGTCAGTGAAAGACGCCTCTCCGTATTTTGAATAGCGTCAGCAACTACACCTATAGTCTTTTGTAACATTAGATCAATAGCTGTAAGTGTCAGTAAAGGTGGGGGTGGGAGGGTCTTATTCCTGGTGGCCACAGGAGTCTTTCTTACTTTTGTCATTTTGTGGGAAATATCCGGAAAGTCAAACAAGGGTACCAAACTTTAGGGTTAGTCACTTATACAGCGATTATAGCTTTCTATAAGGATTCAGATATCACAGAATCACCTTATTCTTTATCCCAGGATGCAGGCGATGTTAGGGGGGTGGCCCATCCCGTCTCCTTCTGTCCCCTGAGGGCCACAGGGGGCCCGCCCTTTGCCCGGGCTTAGCCCCGGGCGCTCCCGCGCGCTCCCGCGACGCGGGGGTGACACTGCCTTTATGCGCCGCCTGGCGCGATTGAATCGGCGTCTGGCGCCGCAAAGCCTGTTGGGGATTGTAGTTTAAGTGCCCCCCTCCGCTCGGCGGCCGCTTCTCTTGTTCAGTTGCGGCGGCGGGAGGGGGACGCTGCAGGCAAGCTCCAAAGGTCCGTGTCAAAATCTCCCTTCTGCTTTGCTCCTCACTCGGTCAGGCTCCTGGGTATTAAGTTTTTAATCGCGGCACAGTTTAATAACACCCACAGCACACAGCAGCCAGTGTATGCAATGGGCTCACCCACGGCTCCATGCTACACTGCAGTGGGTAGAAGCAAAATGTGAATGACTGCTGAACATAGCAATGGACGAAGAAACTGACCCAGAGGATCTCTATAGATGTGTATATTTGTGTTTCATTTATGAGATTTATTTTTAATTAACCTGAGGGTTGCAGAACTAAAGCGATCTCTAAGCCACTCCTAACAATGTTTTTCTATATTTCCTTTCAAGTGATCACATATCAAAACTTCTTAAGAGATGAGGAGTAAATCAGACCAGTAACCGTTCATATTCATTTTCAAAATTCTTTATTTCGGCTTTGTTGCCATAAAAGAAACAATGCATATACATTACAATTAAAAAAAAGGAATAGAAACAATACAGCATGGAACTTTAAAACCATTAGCTAAAACCGATTCATTTCATATTAGAGACAATCAATGCACAAACAACAATAAAATTCCGTGATGGACCCCCACTAATTACTAAAGGGTAGACCAATTCTATCTCTAGAGTTGACCCCAATTACAATTGGTGTCCCAGTTTTTTCCTTTGGAAAAAAATAGAATGTAAAAATCTACTAACACTAAATATTATTGGTTGAGTTGTGTTAGTTGTAAGAATTCTCAAAGCCTGTGTACATGATCTCACGCCTAACAATAGGCAGATTGGTTTAATCCATCTTTTCCTGGCCTGTGCATACACAGGACAAAAAAAGAGGATATGTTGCTTGTTTTCTATCTGGTGGCATTCGCACATGGAGCAAAATTCATCTATCACTGTGGATGAAGTGTTTGAGCCCCTAGCCCAACGTGCCAAAGTTGACTTTATTAAGAGGTTTCCATATCTACATTTTAAAAATAAAGTTTTGGCAAGAGGGGGCTCTATTTCATCCATAAAAGTCTCAAATAATGGTACGTCTTTAAAAGTGAGGAATTTTGTTACTAAGGTCCCACCAGTTGGAACACTTATGATCATGTTAACAATAAAGGTCCAGAAGGCCCTTTTTAAAATTAGTTTGAGTTGGGTGGTAGTTGGTCCGGGTTCTCCCAAAAATGTTTCAGACCTATTTTAATAAACCAAGTTTTAACATGTGTTAACCACGGGATAACTTTTAAATTATTAAGCTCCATAATTTCTTTTAGCCCGTCTCTATAATCTTGTAGTTCAGGGACCCGCCATAGTCTAACCCACAGCAACAATGGGCGTATTATAGTGTGGTGATTTCATTTCATTTCATTTTGGACATTTATAGAGCGCTTGGAAGTACGCCCACCGGCGTGTCCCCGCGCTGTGATAAGTGAGAAGTCCTTTTCATGTTTAGGTCAAATTGAAGGGGCACTAAGGGAGTGCCTCTCGGGACCCTTACCAAACTTCTCATAAAATTATTGTCCAGGACACTGAAAGTGCCCTTGGACCCTGGGCCCCAAATTTCTGCGCCATAAAGCACTGCTGGTTGTACTTTAAATTTAAAAAGTTCAATCGCTGGAGACACGGCTTTGCTAGTGCTCAGGCTTTGTTCCCTAAGGATAGGTTTTACATTCTGGGAAAATGTCATCTTACTTTTTTCCGTTTGAGCTTTCCAAGAAAAATTGGAGTCTAATGTCACCCCGAAGTATGAAAAATGGGGGACCGATTCTAGTTTTGCTCCTTTCAAAGTTAGACAGCCTTTATCTGATTTAGTTGGATTTAGGGCCATACATTTGGTCTTTTTCCCGTTTATCTCCAGTCCCTTCTTACTGCAATATTCACTAAAGCAGTTCAATAGAGCCTGGAGACCTCTTTTAGTTTGGGAAATCAAGATAGTGTCGTCAGCAAATAATAGGGATGTTACCTTTTCACCGTTCAGTTTTGGGGAATCGTTTTTGCATCCCTCTAAGTATGAGGGGATGTCATTCACGAAAAGAGCGTAGGGGCCAGTACGCAACCTTGGCGAACACCACGCTCAATGGGGATTTTTGGGGTTAGTTCACCATTTGGGCCCCATCGAATTCTCGCGAAATTTCCTTCATGTAGCTCTTTAATCTGAACTAATAAATTGTTAGGCAGCCCTACTGCACTCAGCGTTTTCCATAGGAAATTGCGAGGCACTAAATCAAATGCTGCACTTAAATCAACAAAGGCAACATATAAATGACCCCTTTTGATCTTTACATATTTCCAGTAAAGGCAGCAAAGTCTAAAGATCTGGTCTATTGTGCTAACTTTGGATCTAAATCCAGCTTGGTATCTAGTTAGAATTGCATTTTCCTCCAGCCAATCACTGACACGGAATAAAATGTGTTGTGCGTAAATTTTCTGGAGTATATCTATTAAACTGATTGGCCGATAATTAGAGGGGTCCATCCTGTCTCCTTTTTTAAAAATTAAAACAATTTCGTCTCCCTTCCAACTTTCTGGGAAGTCTAGAGTACGGGATAACTTATTGCACAGATAATTAATGTATGGTACCCATACTTTTAAGTCGTGCTTATATAAGTCACCCGGGATCTTGTCTAGACCTGGGGCTTTGCTAGATTTTATTTGGCTTATTGCCAGCTCGGTTTCACCTAATGTAAAGTCCAGATAATCTGTTGGAAGTTCGTAGTTTGGGGCATTCATGTCTATGTGGGGATCATAATATTTTTTATAAAGGTTAGTAAAGCGGTTAATCCAGGTTTGTTCGTCCAAATAGACGTCCTTAACCACTCTCCCTACATGATTTCCATTGGCTACTAGCCTCCAAAATGCTACGTTATCACGTGATTTGGCGGCCAGCAGCATATCAGCCCATTTTTCTTCTTCCCAAGCTATTTTTGAAGCCTTTTGTACATACTTATAATTGTTCCTAGCTGTTTTGATATCTAAAGGTAACTTAGATTTAATCGCTAATAAAAGTGCCCTTTTGGACTCTCTGCAGGTTCTGTCGTACCAGGGTTTGCCGTGGGACAAATTCTGTGTCTTTTGCTGGTTCTTCTTAGGCATTTTGGTAACTAAAAGTTTTAAAACATCAACAAAAATTTGATGTAATGTCCTAAAATGAGTTTAGTTTTCCTCATCTGATGTTAGGCCTAAATATGGTCCAAAGGTACCTGCGAATAGTGTGTATATTTCTACAAGGATATCGCCATGGTCCAATATAAATGGCCATTTAAGTGATCGCCTATTATTACTAATATGGATCTCAGTATTATCACCATTACTTTCTTCTACTGAAGGAGAAGAAACTGTATCCTCTAGCAATGAGGCTTCCATTGTAAGATCTAAAGGAAAGTGGTCACTTTCTAGCCTCTCCTTTACCTCAAGATCAAGAAGGTACGACCAAGTTGGTATAGAAGCAATCACGAAATCTAGATTACTTTTGTAGTTTCTCCTACAAAAGGTAGGTTTCTTCAAGCTGTCAGACGGTAACCGTCCATTACAGTCCCTAAGGCAGTGCTCTGTACATATTTTAGTCATTTGAAGGGCCAAGGTTGAACATTTGACTGATTTAACATTATCCATGGCGGGGATTTTGTTAGCTTGGTCTTCCTCTTCGAAAATGTCACTAAGACCCATGACTGGCTCATAATTACAATTTAAATCGCCAACCAGGATAATGAGATCCTCCCTGCCATCCAGTTTACTTAGAAAGCAATCTAGTTTAGATAATATTAGTGATTCACTTGATGTGGGTGATGGCCTTTTATAGATATTTATTAAAAATAGATTTTTCCCTTCGCGTACAGTGATTTTCAATGCTAGTATATCTAGGGAATTTGTATCCACCACCTCAATACGTGCCTTATGTGTATTTTCACCCAGATTAATAATCCACCCGAGGGCCTTCCACTTCTAGATGGAATCGCACCAATTCCATAAGTCTTGTACCCTACTCTGTGTGGTGTGTCAACTGCCCAGGTTTCCTGTAACATACAGAAGTCGAAGGATTCAATGTAGCTGGCCCAATCTGGGTCCCTCAAGTTTTTTGAGACTCCGGCTATGTTCCAGGAGACCAGTTTTACTGGCTCCCTTGTTACTGCTGTCATTTCGAGAACTACCTTTTGTGCCTTCCTGCATCTAGGGAGAGCCTCAGGTTGTACTACCAAAGAAACTTCCTCAGATGTTATCATACTGCTCAATTTGTTCTGAGATGCTACCAAAACATTTGGTTGTGTACGACTCTCACCTAGGATAGTTCTATCCCTAGTTACCAATTCAACCAAAGGTAAGGACCCAGAATTCACCAACACTTCAGTTTCATTAACAACGCCCTCAACACTGGGAATTCTTATTCCACTTTCCTCACCCCCCGTGTCATAAAACATCAATCACAGTCATCTAGGCCACTGAATATGTCAAATCTATTTGTGGTCTCGAGTGGTGTGAATGGTTTTAGATGATCCATTCTTCTGTTATTAGCGTTGTAAGGTCTAGCTGGCACATAGTTCCATCCATGAGAATCGGGGACTGGGACCGGATAGGGCAGATATTGTGGGTTCCTAACGTTCTGTATGGTTGGCGGGTACAGTGCATGTTGAGTGTTCCCAACACTCTGTGTGGTCGGAGGATAGCTGGTTGGGTGAGTTTGTGTTGTTATATGCTGAGGTGGTTGGTGCTGAGATGGAAACACCACTGACCTTGGGTAGAAGTACGTCAGTGGTCTCTGGATTATACTGTTGTTAGTAATACCTGGCGGCCAATTTAATATAAATTGGACAGCATTGGGATCCCTAAAATTCACTACCACCACATCACCCTCGATGTCTTTGGGTCTACCCCCCAGCCATTGAAGACGGCGAACGTGAACAATTTCGCCACTAATATGATTTGCAATTGGCCTGAATAGACTTAACCAATGCATAATCTTATTCTTCTATTGGGCAAAGCCCTCCCGCTTGTTCGATTCCAGCACAGGGACCCCTGTTAGAACTACCACAAAGGGCACTGCCTCTGGCGGGAGTTCGGGTAAAGGAGTCCGTTTGGGTCTCCCCCAGGTGTACTTAGAGCCCCCCGCCTCCTTTGTTGGTCTCTCCAGGAATGTGTTTGCCATGCTATTAGAAGATTTACTGGCTAAAGTAGCCGGTATCTGATATGGTTTTTTTTGTAGCTGTTTGGGTGGTGGGTTAGGTTGTGTGGTCGTTTTGTTCCCCGTGTACTTTGAAGTGGAAGGATTCGTAGTTGGGGTAGGAATTGGGACAGAGATTGGGACAGTTAAAATGGATTGAGATGGTAATGTGATGTTTTGCGGTACATTACTTGGAGCTACGATGGTGACAGCTTCCTTACTTCCCAATGCCTGCTCAATTTTACATAATCTAAGTTCCAGTTCGATCAGCCTCTCTAAAATTGACGCCGAGTAATTTTTAATTAGACTCTCTAGAGTATCTAATGTGACAAGGCCTTGGATAGCTTGGGGCACATTATCAACCATAGTAGTATCCGAACTAACCTCTTTGTCTGTAGACATGTTAGGTGAAAGTGGTGATGCAATGTTAGTTCCTTCTGTAGCTACTAATGGGTTGTTAGGGTTTTTAACAATAATCTTCGTCTTTTTCCCAAAGTCGGAGTGGCTCAATTTTGGTTGTTGTGAGTCCCCCCTTTTCCGCCGTTTTTTATTTGGGGGTGGGCCATATATTCTAGGCGCAGGCATAGTTTTTTTTGCCCTATTTCGCGTTGTTTTGGCTAGCATAGGGGCAGGTGCCTTCATTAAACTAGGAGTACTCATATGGGTTGTTGAGGAAGGGCCATTCATATCCAGCTTGGGGGAAGTAGTTAATATAGGCGTGGTGTCACTCGCTTCCAGAGGCTGGCTATCCAGTATATGTACAATTTCATTGGCTTTCTGAGTAATCTCATTAATAGAAGTAACAGGTAGAGGTAATGGTGACACTGCCCTATTCTTCATGCTTTCCACGGAACGACGGCGTTCAGCTCGTCGCTCCGCTAATACAATTTCCTTAGGAATGTCAGGAGTGGATTTTGTGAAATAATTGTCGAGGGTTTTGTTTAACAAACCCCCCTGTTTATCAGACATAATCGGCTCAGAACTGGCGATATCATAGGAATACAAAGCAGCAGTCCGAGAGTTATCCAAACGAGCCTATCTGGTATCTTCTTCGATAACAAGCAAATGACAAAATATCAAAGGGCAGTGCCCAGTCCGGTCTCTTCGGTTCTCTGAGGGTCTGAGGGTCCGCCCTTAGTCCGGGCTTTGTCCCGGGATTTGTCCCGCACACGCGTCCCGCTCACGCGTTGCTGCACCAGCTCATATACAGGAGGCTGGTTGAAAGGGAGGAGTCACGGGAAGAGGCGGCAGGTGTGCAAGGTGTTCCTGCGCACAGCCTGGTGGGCCTCGCAGTCCCGTTCTGATGGCAGCAGGATTTCCCCAGGCACAGCTCTCCTCTTTCACATCAAGTTCCCAGCAGGGTTAACAGAGCAAACAGTCCAAAATTGTCTGCAAGCGGCTCCCGCGAAGCGGGGGCCGCGAGGCGTTTTGAAGGACGCTGTCAGAGGGGAGTAGTCACGGGAAGAGGCGGCAGGTGTGCAAGGTGTTCCTGCGCACAGCCTGGGGGCCTCGCAGTCCCGTTCCGATGGCAGCAGGATTTCCCCAGGCACAGCTCTCCTCTTTCACGGCAAGTTCCCAGCAGGGTTAACAGAGCAAACAGTCCAAAATCGTCTGCGAGCGGCACCCCGTTCATATTCAGTACGTGAGCCATATGGATTAATACCGGGGGAAAGAACCACGACTGTTCCTTTCTTCTTAAATGTGTCTTTCAAACACCAGGCTGTAGTGCTAAATCACAGCCAACATCCTATGCCATCACTTCATTATATTCAGGATCAAAGGTCATATGTCACTTGCTGTGTGTGATGTCCGTTCTGCTACCCCTACCATCTGATGTATCCAGTTGTATGCCTACTCCAGGGACGTGTTAGTCACTGGTCAAGCTCGTTGCTTCGTCAGCACAACGGATGACGTGCCGCGTTCACCTCCTCTTGTACACATCTGGCGCAGTGCCTGGAAGTGTGGGCTCGCGACACAGGAGCATCTTCTGCAGGACACGTCTCTGGTTTAATTCTTGGTTTGCAGTTTCCTTTCACGGCAGATAGTGGCAACACTGACCTCATCCCAGAAGGTGAAGGACTGGAAAAGCCGTGAACTCCACTTGCCAAAGCAGCAGGGCCACCTCTTCCATGCAGACAATTTAACTCGGATGTTACAGCTACATTTCAACACACATGGCATTTAATAGCTTAACTTGATGTTCTTGTGGTGGGTTTCCAAACCACTCTACCTAGCCAGGTACTCTGATCTTTCCACGCCTTCTATCACAGTCATCACCCGATGCCTGAGAGTGGTGCTTTACAACTCTTCTCTACTCACAGGTAATTTCCTGCTTACAGAAAGATGTCCACGTGGCCCTCAACAAGAAAGAGCCCTGTAAGGGCTGGAGCTACTTGTGTCGGCTCAGACGGGCTTCAACAGGAGGCTCCTGTGCCCACGGATTCCTGTGTGGTTGATGAGGGACACGCTGACCTTGCAGTAGGTTTCCTTCTGTTTTGTGTTGGATTGAGGCCCTAACACAGGTGCGCTGTTTCAGAGGCACAAACCCTTCGTGCCACAGAGACAGGCAGGCCCTTTCACCCACTTAAGGCCCTTTCACCTACATTAGCCCTCCCTTCACAATAATTAGCAACAAAGGCTGTCCCTTATCGGACGTGTGCTCTGGGTGCAGAAGACGGTCCATCCTAAAAACCTCATCTCCATGTCCAACAGTGACTAACCTACCTCACAACAAATTCTTAGAAACAGACCTTTAAGCTCTTGGGATTTTCCCTCTTTATTTATTTTATTTATTTATTTATTTGCGGGTTTATAACGCGCTCGAATCGACTCCCGGTGGAGTATCTCTGCGCCCAAAAAAAACACCAATAGCACAGTCGAAAACAGTCGGTAAAGAAGTAGATAAGTAGATTAGTTCTGAAACAAAAGCGTTTTGAGTTGTTTCCTAAAGCTCAGATGTTCTGAGCATTGCCTCAGTGCCAGAGGGAGCTTGTTCCATAAAGTCGGCCCGACAACGGACAAAGCCTTGCACCCTGTCTGACCTTCCTTACAGCTGGCACTCTCAGGAGAAGCTGGCTGCTGGACCTAAGAGGCTGAACAGGGTTGTATAGTATAAATGTACCTGTCCAGTGTGATGGCCCTAATCCATTTACGTTTTTATGAATTAAGCAGCAGATTTTGAACTTTACCCTATTTCGGACTGAGTGCCAGTGTGATTTATCCAGGAGGGGTTTTGACGGCGATCTTGAAGGGGCGTTTAACACCAGCCTAGCTGCGGTGTTTTGCACCACCTGGAGTTTAGCTAATACTCCGTCATTGGCTGACAGCAGGAGCCCGTTACAGTAGTCAGAACGACTAAGTATCAGGGCCTGCACCAAGGTTTTTCTGGTGAAATCAGGCAGCAGGGGAAAGACTTTCCGCAAATGCCAATGACGTGAAAGCAGGAGCCCACCACAAAATTGCCATGCTGCTTAAAGGAGAGCTCACGATCTAGGCGCACCCCTAGGTTTTTCACGAACTGCTTAGGTTCAGGCACTGGGCCAAGATCCTGTGGCCACCAATCCGGGGTCCCCATGATCCTAGCCACCCCAAAGAGCATGACCTCAGTCTTGCCTACGTTACATTGGAGGCAATTAGATGACATCCACTTGGCCACAGCCTTCATGCCCTCGGAAAAGGACGTCCTCACTTCGTCGGTGAGAGCTCCTAGCACAGGATTATTGATTTCTCCAAGAACTCATTAAATATGCATGAACTGCTATTCACTAAAGGTTCATTCCTGACGTCTTCCTCTGACCGACTTTGTCAATACCAACATTCCAAGGCACCTATCAGGTATAAATATACCTCCCTTTGCCCAAGCAAACCAGAGGAGACTGAGACTTCTATGCCGACACTCTGACCTGAGACGCGGCAACCTGCGTCATGCCACAGCTCCAGCTGGCAGAGTTCCATCACCCATCATGGAGGCTCGAGATCAGGATGAAGTCCCACTAAGGTAATGGGGTTAGACTAAATCCTAGGGGGATTGTTGGCTCTCTAAGACCTACACACATGCTAGGTACACTTGGGTACATCTAGTTAGGCATCATAGGGGTATAGGCTTTATCTTTATTCATTCTGTATTTCATGTATGTGTTCATTACTATTGCAAAATGGTAGAACAATGCCTTTTTATTTAACTGCACTTCTGGTCATATTTCTCTGCTACTGTCCAACAGTTGTCGCAGCACATATAACCAGTACTAGAATAACAAATGTGCAATACATTTTATTGTAAACACACCCAACTGTTTCTTCTATGTACTTCTCTGAGATGAGTGACTGATTGAAAAGTAGTATATTGTTTCCACGATCCTAAGGAATCTGGGTTTTATGTTATGTGGATGCCAGAAGCTATTCCCTTCTTGTTGTCAAGAAGTTTCTAGTGGCCTCTGATAGCTGGTACACAGTAATTACGTTTAATATACGTGATAGGTGCATACTGACCTCAGTCCTATGCCAAGCCTATAGTGTATGTTATTCCATTGCGCAGAACTATCAGGGAAATAGGAACTACACTACACTTCTTGGGGTCATCAGTGTAGTAGGAGCTCCCTGTGACGACGGAAGGGTCTTCATTAAGGAACGTCAAGGGACCCTCTGCAGTCCTGAAATGATTCCACCTTTGTTTGGCAAACAGTTGTGACCTAGAGAAGAGGGCCCCTCTTGAGGGCTTTTATAAAATGTATCAAAGGCCACAGTTTGATAAATCCCCAATACATACATGAAGCTCAAGCTTAAGTCTGTGCAAGATGAAAAGGAAAGCATAGAAGACGTTCTTTGCTGCCACCAGAGACGATAATGAGTGTATCTCCGTGTTAGAATGCATTCATACAGACGTGCCGCTGTTACATGTACAAGCAGTTCCTTCTCGCTGTCCCAGGATGGATGTTAATAAAATACATGGCCAGTGGCTTTCCCCTAAGTGACCCTACCCATTTTCAAAATACAACGTGGCTTATTTTGGCTGCTACGGGAAAAACAAAATATGAAGACTGAAACTCTGCCTCGCCCTGAAGAAAAAGGAGGCTCTAGAAGCAAAGAAAGGCCTTCTGTGTCTCAGAGGGCACATGGGCTTCGCACATGGCTATGCGCAAACATGCGTACCCAGGTGCCCATCCCATAGTGGCGAGCCCTCGTCAGCTCTACCATGGAGTTCTGTTTGTTGAGAGTCTGGGACATTAATGGGCCGCTGCTGGCATCTCCAGATGACTTGGCTGATCCACAGTATACTCAAACTATCAGGAGAGGCGGTGTGATCGACATTAACATTACGTCCATTGTTCCGCTTGTTCGGCAGAGCAGCCTTTTCAAGGGTGCACTGAACTTTGTTCCTTGTTGGGGTCTGCTTTTTGATCTCCACTGTTTTTTTTCTACTCCTCCCTTTTTTTCTACTCCTCCCTTTTTTTGTCATCTGATTTTCTTGCTCTACCCCTGAAAGAGCAACAAGTAGTTTCAATCATTTTAAGGTCCTAGTATTTTAGTGATATAAGACCTGAAGACTTCGTTGTTTTTACAACTCGCTTGTGGTCCCTTTTCCAGAGCACATCAACCCCCTCAGACAAGAGCAAGAAGCCCAAAAAACAGAGAAGAAAAGCAGGAGGTGATGGAAGGAAAGTCTCGGAGGATTATTGCTTCCGGTGCAATGATGGAGGTAAACTGCTGATCTGTGACCGCAAGCTGTGCACAAAGGCCTACCACCTCTCCTGCCTCGGCCTGGAAAAGCCCCCTTTTGGTAAGTACTGAGTTGGTGTACATCTCTGTTAGAACTGGCTATTTCTGGTAGGCTAAGGCTGACGCCAAAGCCAGGCAGAAACCACCATTCTAGTCAGGGCAAGGAAGTCACACGCCAAGATAACCCCTGCTCACCCCCTTGGTAGCTTGGCTCAAGCAGTAAGGCTAAACTCGGAGGCAATGTGTAAAGCATTTGCGCCAGCGCACAACAGCAACAACATACTAGGCACACCACAGAAGAGACTCCGCACAAGGTTATTATAAAAATAACTTTTGTATTGTAAAAACACATCAGATAAAATCACACATATACATTGTGCCAACTGGCACGGGCAATATTCACAGGGATTATGTACACCAGACAGGGCCACATGGGCGCCTGTCAGAATCAGATATAGCACTTCTAGATAAAATGTAGAATATAGAATCACTTCTAGAATAAAGAATAAATGTAACATAAAATAATAATCAAAGATAACAACCAGTAACCACTGGTAACAGGAACCAGGACCTTACTAGGACCACCTGTACTAAGAAAGAAGAACCACCTATGTATCACACAGCATTAGGGGTCTAAGAAAGGATACATTACTCATGATGCAATAAACCTACATTCAGAGGAGTAGAAAAGACCACCACCTAAGTATCACTCAGCGTTTAGGGGTCTAGGAAAAGAACACATTACCCATGATGCAATAACCTACATTCAGAGGAGTAATAAAGAGAAACACATGATGCCTAAGACATTCAGAGGTGTTAAGAATAAAGCACATGATGCAATAAAATACATTCAGGGGTGCAGCGCAAGAAGACACGTGATGACTAAACATTCAGAGGTGCAGTGCATGGAAAGAAAGACACATAATGCATAAACCTACACATTCAGAGGTGCCAGAACAGAAGTCAATAGCGCAAACAAAACACACAGTAGGCAATTACTATTAAAACCATAGGAATCACATTGCGCATGACTTACATAAGCCACCACCTGTGGCAGTCCCTAGGCCAACTGGCCTTGATGGGGCAAGGATGCCCTGTGTCCAATGTCAGAGCGCGCTGCCATGCAGCGCCAGTCAAAAAGTACCAAAAGCCTAAACGTGGCAGCTGCCCACAAAGTGCTGGGCAACTGGGATCAAAAAGCTGTGGCAGGGCTCTCAGTAGCCCCTAAAACAAATCTGCGCCACCTAAGCCACACAGGCTCTGTCACCAACACTGTGGCCAAACGTTGGAGCCCTCAGGCTCTGCAGACAATGCCCCCTCGAGCCTTCTCATGGCTCTGGACAACGTTGGGGCGACCCACTGCCAACCGGGGCCGTCCTGACTCTGTGTCTTTTCAACAAAAGGGCCCTCGAGCCCCGCGGGGCTCGTAAATCAAAAGAAATGGCCCCCTAGAGCCTCTCTGGGCTCATACATGTTGGGGCGACCCACTGCCAACCGGGGCCGCCCTTGAAGCCCTCGTGGCTTCACTCGCGTTGGGGCGACCCACTGCCAACCGGGGCGGCCCTTGAAGCCCTCGTGGCTTCACACATCAGGCGCGAGCTCGCGCAACTGCACGGGGGGGGCGGACACCGACAATGTGTCCCGGCGCCCCTCCCCTGCTCTGCCCCACTCCGCCCGGCCCCAGCCCAGACTCACCGGGCCTCAGGGGCGGCTCCTCCGGGCGGCGGCACTTCTTCGCTGGCGGTGGGGGCAGGCACCGACAATGTGCCTCGCGCCCCCGCCGCAAGTCTCCGCCTGCCGCTCCTCTCCTCACTCGGGGCTCCCTCTGCACACGGGAGCCCCCAGCAGCCGTCTCGTCTCCTCGGGGCTCCCTCAGCCGAGAGGAGCCCCGCGAACAGCCGCAATCTCTCGCGCCTTCTTTCTTCTTCCCTCGCCTCGCGGTCGCCATTCCTCGGCACCCGGGCTGCGGGGGCGGGACTTCCGGCCGGCCGCGCTCCAATTGGCCGGCCGGCCAACCACTTTCGGGTCGCTGCAGGCAGCGCAGCGGCCCCTCTCCTCTAGGCAGGCAGGCGGGGGCAATCAAAATATCGGCGTGGGCAGCCGAAAATAAAGTAAAGTCGCAAATAAGCGAGGTGGGCACTCGCCAAAGCGGGCAAAGCGCTCCTCAGCGCCATAATCCAAATAAAGCGCTCTACAGCGCTAGAAAACAGGCAGAGCGCTCCCAGGCGCTCAGGGGGAAGCACAGCGCTTCTTGTAGACAAATGCAGCTCCTCCATGCTGCAACAAGGTCCCAGTGATTCCAAGGGGGTAAGCAAAGTCCCCCCCCTCAGCCCAGCAAGGCAGAGGGGTCCCCCAGGAGTCCAGGAACGTCCATCAGAGGTCCAGGAGCTGGGCAGGGCCCAGGGATTCCCCTGAGCCCCAGCAGCAGCATGCCCCTGGCAGATTCAAGTTAGAAACAAGAACATTTTGGATGGGGACACAGCCCCTTCTTATACACAGAAAAACCTTTGAAGTCCTTTGAAGTCCTTTGAAGCAGGCAGTGTGAGAACCAGCTAGAACTGGTTATAGGGAAGTCCCTTCAGTATCAGGGACAGAGGTGTCAGTCACCCAGCGGGAGGTGGAGCCAGCTTTGTAGTTAGGCAGGCACAGCCCTTCACTATCAGGTGCCATCTCCTCCCACTTCCCTGGCAGCAGATGCTGCCTTTCATCCATGGGCTGACTCAGACAACCATTTGGGCTCTCCATCCCCTGTCATCCTCAAACCAGACAGTCAATCCACAAGCAGGCCCAGGCACTCTGGGCCAGGCTCACCAGCCAATCACACGCTAGCACCAACTTACACAAATATGCCAACTTCCAAAAGTAGTACTTCTAGACTAGACACTGTCATGCCGCATACATCATTTTGCAGCATTCACTCTCACGAGTTCATACATACCAAACTCGCCCCTACACTCCCCACGCATCAGGAACTACCATGGGCATACATATTCCCCATTCATTCCTATGGGAGGGCAGGTCACTCACCATTCATTCACAGAGAGCACAAGCACTTTACACTGTACCACAGTGAAAGTGCGCAAAGGCCTAAAATCACCAACACCAGGTTCCATAAACAGGCTAGGAAAAAGCAAAAAGTCTACGGGTGAACCTGCCCAACGGGCCGGGTCCAACAATCTCCATATGAGTGAACATCCTTCTGTTGAGTGATGTTTTGTGTATCCTCAGGCAGCTGTGGAGGGTTCGACTGCTTTTATCCTGATAGCAAGAAATGCTTATTTTTGATGCCTTCAAATTCTCATTAGCACAATCAGATGCTGACATTAAATCAACAACTTTTGCGTATAATGTGATTTTTGTTATTGTTATTGTTATTTTGGATTTGTATCGCGCCCAATCACCTGCAGGTCTCTAAGCGCTCGGAAATCGGTGGTAAGAACAATAACTTGGCAATCACAGAATAAAAGGCATCTACTGGCCTATATAGCACTCATGATTCTTCTGAACAGCAGTGTTTTTAGCACCTTTCTAAACCGTAGGAGGTTCCCTGGCAACAGCTCCTCATCAAAGACAGAATTCCCTTTACTGTTGTTCACAAACATGTTTGGTGAAAGCTGTGCTTGTGCCACCCATGGGTTGGCATATCACTGCAGGGTCGGGAGAAGGACACCCCTCCAGCTGGTCTCTCTTACTTGCAATGCATCTACCAGGCAGTTACCATAAGTACAGAGACACTAAGCATTGATGGGTGCAAGGCCCTCGGCTCCAGGACAGTGAGGGAGACAAAGTTACAATCTGGTACATGAAGTGTTTGGTACCTCGTCCTGGTGCTGCAGACCTTTAAATGTATGGATGTACTTGGCACACTTCAATGTTTCTAATCTTAACCTTCTATTCAGAGAAGAGGCGACAAGTTCTTCTAACAGGTCACTTGTCACTGGATCTTGAGAACTATGCAGCAAGAGTTGCAGCAGCTCCGTCTTTCGGGTGTGTGTGCAGAGAGAGCTGCATCCAAATGTCTTACCCTACTAAGGGCAGCTGGAATTTTGCATTTCGCTCATAATTGTTTGTTTACTGTGTTTGACACAAAAGCCACCGCCTGCTGTACAATCTACTGATTTCAGTGAAAAAGAACGTAACTCAGACACAACATTACTTCAAGTGCCATGCAGTTGCAGACCTTTTGTAATGTTTAATGTGTGGCCTTTACGTGCTGGCAGCTGTATTCAGATTCTAAACTGCTACTAATAAGCTGCAGGCTTTGCCCAGACTGCTTGACTTTGTGTTAAAATTGTGAAAAAATAATGCCATAGAAAGTGCCACATTATTGCCTTTTCTTGCCACATAAATCAGTCACCCATCCTTAATTTGATCCAACGTTGTCGCCCGATTCCAGTGGGCTTCGCTATCCCTTTCATGACGCTCGTGTTTGTCAGGACACACGGATGCAGAAAGGTAGAATTCGCATAGTGAGAATGAGACAATCCAAGGGAGCCTCTCCAAGGCACAGTAGTAGTATTCGCATTTGTGTAGTGCTTCATATCTTACGTACGAGTCGCCAAAGCACGGTTTCAGGTAGTACTCTACACCGTGAGCGGGCGCCTGGTTGCAAGAGTGTTATGCTCAATGTGAAGCAGATTGGTGTGGTGCACGAGTGACTAGAGTGGTGTAATCGGGTCTTGGGTCGTGATGCTTGGTGTGATGGAGGGTGTGGTTGACGAGTGATGTAATCGGGTCCCGAGTGACAATGCTTGATGTGGTACACTAGCAACTAGAGTGGTGTAATCGGGTCATGGGGCGCAATGCTTGGTGTGATGGAGGGTGTGGGGCACGAGTGACTAGAATGGTGTTATTGAGTCGCAATGCTTGGTGTGATGGAGGGTGTGTGGCACGAGTGACGAGTGGTGTAATCTGGTCTTGGGTGGCAATGCTTGGTGTGGGGCAGGAGTGACTAGAGCGGTGTAATCGAGTCTTGGGTTGCAATGCATTGTGTGATGGAGGGTGTGGTACATCAGTGACTAGAGTGGTGTAGTAGTCTTTGGTCGTGATGCTTGGTGTGATGCACGAGTGACTAGAGTGATGTAACCGGGTCTTGGGTCGCAATGCTTGTTGTGATGGTGGGTGTGGTGCACGAGTAGCTAGAATGGTGTAATCAGGTCTTGGGTCGCAATGCTTGGTGTGATGGGGGGTGTGGTGCACGAGTGACTAGAATGGTGTTATTGGGTTGCAATGCTTGGTGTGATGGAGGGTGTGGTGCATGAGTGACTAGAATGGTGTTATCGAGTCGCAACGCTTGGTGTGATGGAGGGTGTGTGGCACGAGTGACAAGTGGTGTAATCGGGTCTTGGGTGGCAATTCTTGGTGTGGGGCAGAAGTGACTAGAGTGGTGTAATCGAGTCTTGGGTCGCAATGCTTTGTTTGATGGAGGGTGTGGTGCACGAGTGACTAGAATGGTGTTATTGGGTTGCAATGCTTGGTGTGATGGATGGTGTGGTGCACGAGTGACTAGAATGGTGTAATAGTGTCTTGGGTCCCGATGCTTGGTGTGATGGAGGGTGTGGTGCACGAGTGACTAGAATGGTGTTATTGAGTCGCAATGCTTGGTGTGATGGAGGGTGTGGTACATGAGTGACTAGAGTGGTGTAATCGAGTCTTTGTTCGTGATGCTTGGTGTGATGGTGGGTGTGGTTCACGAGTGGCTAGAATGGTGTAATCAGGTCTTGGGTCGCAATGCTTGGTGTGATGGTGGGTGTGGTGCACAAGTGACTAGAATGGTGTTATTGGGTTGCAATGCTTGGTGTGATGGAGGGTGTGGTGCAGGAGTTGTGTAATCGGGTCTTGGGTTCCAATGCTTGGTGTGATGGAGGGTTTGGTGCACGAGTGGTGTAATCGGGTCTTGGGTCGTGATGCTTTGTGTGATGAGGGTGTGGTGCACGAGTGACCTAGAAGGGTATCGAGTCTCAATGCTTAGTGTGATGGAGGGTGTGGTGCACAAGTGACTAGAATGGTGTTATCGAATCCCAATGCTTGGTGTGATGGAGGGTGTGGTGCACGAGTGGTGTAATTGGGTCTTGGGTGGCAATGCTTGGTGTGGGGCAGGAGTGACTGGAGTGGTGTAATCGGGCCTTGGGTCGCAATGCTTTGTGTGATGGAGGGTGTGGTGCACGAGTGACTAGGATGGTGTTATCGAGTCGCAATGCTTGGTATGATGGAGGATGTGGTGCACAAGTGACGAGTGGTGTAATCGGGTCTTGGGTCGCAATGCTTGGTGTGATGGGGGGTGTGGTGCACGAGCGACTAGAATGGTGTTATCGAGTCGCAATGCTTGGTGTGATGGAGGGTGTGGTGCACGAGTGACGAGTGGTGTAATCGGGTCTTGGGTCGCGATACTTTGTGTGATGGAGGGTTTGGTGCACGAGTGGCGTAATCGGGTCTTGGGGCGCGATGCTCGATGTGATGGATGGTGTGGTGCACAAGTGACTAGAGTGGTGTAATCAAGTCTTGGGGCGCGATGCTTGGTGTGATGGAGGGTGTGGTGCTCAAGTGACTAGAATGGTGTTATTGAGTCGCAATGCTTGGTGTGATGGAGGGTGTGGTACATGAGTGACTAGAGTGGTGTAATCAGGTCTTGGGTCGCAATGCTTGGTGTGATGCACGAGTGACTGGAATGGTGTAATCAGGTCTTGGGTCGCGATGCTTGTTGTGATGGATGGTATGGTACACGAGTGACTAGAATGGTGTAATCGGGTCTTGGGTCGCGATGCTTGTTGTGATGGATGGTATGGTACACGAGTGACTAGAGTGGTGTTATTAGGTCTTGGGTCGCAATGCTTGGTTTGATGGAGGGTGTGGTGCACGGGTGACTAGAGTGGTGTAATCAGGTCTTGGATTTTGACAGACTGACTGCAAGGTTGTTCGGCTCAGGTTGAGGTTTGCAGTTGTATATGGCTGTGATTCTGTTGCTGAAAAAGTCTGAGAGGTGGTTGCAAAGCTCTTCTGTTGTGGTGATAGTGCTGACAATGGTGCCGGGTGAGGTGAAGTCTTTTATATAGGGAAAAATTATTTGCTGCAATTGGAGGTGGTGGTGATGCAGTTTGCTCGGTCCTTTTGCTTGGTGTTCTGAATTTGGTGGTGGTAGTCTCAACCAATATATGATTTCCTTCTTGTCAGTGGATTCCTGGCTCATTCCAATGAGTTCTCCCAGGTACCAGTTGCATGAGTTTGTGTTCTTGCTGTTTAGCTTTGTCTGCGAGGGGGCAATGGTGTTGGTGCAGGTGGTGTTCCAGCCATTGAAGTTCTTGATGACTTTCGCTAAGTTGCTGGTATGCTTAGATTGGTTCTTGGAGAGGGCGGAAGCCCCATCCTTCTGTGGTGTGTTGCTCTAGCAACGGCGGGCCTGGCCTGCGGGGGTTGGTCTTCTGTGGTGTGGATTGTTGATTTTGAAGCTGACATGGGTGAGGGTGGTCCAGGTGATGGTTTTCTGATCATGATGTTGTATGTGGTGCCCTGCACCCTGTCTGTCGGGGGGGAGAAAGTCTGATATGTGTTAGGTGAGTTTACGGTTTTCAAGAGGACGGGTCAGTGAGGTCCTTGAAGTGAAATTTGATGTCTGCTAGGAGGATGAAGGTGCTGGAGGCGATGAATAGTAGTGCAACAAAATCCGTGATGTTGCTGGTGAAGTTGGCACAGGTTCCTGGTGTTTTGTAGATCAGGGTGCAGAAGTAGGTGAAGTTAGCGGTAATTTGCAGCTTCACAGGTGCTCCGTTTAGTTGGTTTCAGTGTCGGAGTGGAGCTGGTGCCACTGATGGTGTCCTTGAAGATGATGGTGATTCCCCCTCCTTCTCTGTTGCTGGTGTTGTCTGACGATCTTCTATCTGGCATGGATGATATTGACAAAGTCGGGTGCCGATGCTGGGGTCATCCATGTTTTTCTGGTGAGGAGGTGGCCTTTGGCGCAGTTGTCCAGCAGGTCCCTGAGCTGTGTGCTGAGTGAGATTGTTGAGCATGCATCAAAGTGTTGTGTGGGTGGAGGTTGGTTGGAGTGTGCCTCTATGCGTGGTGTCCTGGGTGCTGTTGGTTTAGTCATGTTAGGTGTTGGAGATGTAGGTGTGTGCGTGCAAGAGAAACAGCAGGAGGTGCAGGCACCATTCTGTGTTGCACGGCAGCAGTGCAGAGAGCAGCGGCTGAAGTTGAGGGCGCAGAGAAATGTGGCAAGGCAGTGATTTCGGGAGAGGACCAAGGGTCCTGGTGCTGGGTGCAGATGGGCTTGCCTTTGGCTTGCCATACATTTGCAGTGTTGCTGGCATCAGGTAGTTCCTAGGATGGGAAAGGAGTAGAGGTGGCGGTCATGAGGCTGTAGTGTGTGCAGTAGGCAAAGAGCAGGAAATCAGGTTCGAAGTGCTGTGGGAAGGAGCACAGGATGACAGGCAAAGGTGCAAGGTAGAGAAGAGACCCAGCAAAACTGGTTGAAACCTGAGGGAGAAAGGTATAACAAAATGGATCGAAACTGGGAGGGAGGCACAAAAACAAAACTGTTTAAGAACAGTGTGAAACAAGCACAAAAAGAGTGACCACAGCAAGGAAAACTATGCACAGTCTGAACAAACGAGTAGAGAAAGAGTAGCCAATCAGTAGTCTCGAGGATCTGGAGGATGGGTCACAGGTATGTCCAGGGTGGAGCCACTAGGGTCTAACCAGCTGCGTGCATGTTGTGAGATATCGCACAGCAGACTGATTGTGACCGTGCAGGGGGTAAATCCCAGGTCTGTCCTCATACAGTGAAGGCTGATAATGTACCCAGGGTGAAGTCACTGAGCCGTCCTGCCGGGGGCGACATTGCCATATTGCCTTGTATGTTCTTCAGGGACATGTGTGTGTTAATCTGTCTGCCTTTGTCTGCAGGGCGGTGGGAGTGCCCCTGGCACCACTGTGACGAGTGCGGGAAGCCATCTACTCTCTTCTGCTACCTCTGCCCGGTTTCCTACTGTAAAGAGCACCAAGATGTGGAGCCGTTCCTGTCTGCTGCCAATGGACTCGTCAACTGCACAGATCATGAGAGTGACGTAGAAAACGAGCCAGAGGTGCCCGCAGCTAGCCCTGCCGTGGAAGTCACAGAGAAGAATGAAAATCAGTCCGAGACCGCAGTCGCCGACTGAGCACTTGTAGTGAACCCCTGGTGAATCCTGCCAAGGCTTGGAGCCATGTACCTACGGACCTACAGACGGGGCCTTTAGAAGTCTGTTTTACTCTTTGTACTGTAAACGTTACATTTTCAGGAAATATGGCATTGTTCACTGTCGTCACCTGTAGCAAACGCTGCATCTGCACTGAGACCACTTGCACCCAGTCACAGTATTACACACTTCAAGGAGCTGTGACAAAAGTCACTTTTTTTAAATAGCCGGAATTTTTTTAAATGTAAAATATTTTTTTAGATTGTCAAAACTGCTGCATTGGTACGTGTGGTGCCATTTAGCAGCCACTGTTGTTAGAATTACTGTAATAAGACTTTTAGCCATTATTGTTACGGGCACAAGTTGGTGTGTTTTATGTGGACATAACTTTTGCTATTGTAGCAGAATTTTCTTTTTGTATGTGACCGTTTTGTCTTTTTTAAATATATTTAAGAAGTAGCATTTTGGACCTGTGAATAGTAGCGTGGCGCAGTGTCGTACATCTGGTAGCAGGTATCGTCCTGTTTAGCTGTGCATCACCTGCTGCCTCTTTTGCACCTTGACAGTCCTGTCCCGTCCCCTTTACAGCCCCTACGGAATATAACATTTGAGCCTTGACTCCAACATTTGAGCGTTACCTCCTCCCGATGCTGCTTCCTTAAGCTGTCAGCATGATTGGACTGGTACCAGAATATGGTTGGGTACAGAAGAAGTTGCTGTGCCTGAATGACCCATACACTGCCCCTGGCAGTGGAGATGCAGGAGAAGTGTAAAGTGCACTAAAGAGAGCCGGGCTCTGAAGAAGGAATGAATGTCTTAGCGAAATGTTGAGTTTGGAAGAGCAGCAACTTTGGCCACTTGGTGATTCCTCCCTCACCCCCAGTGCGGCAATGGACTTCTCTTGTTTCCCTAGACCAAGGCCATATGGCCAACTTGGTGCTAATAGTGGCCTGTTGTCTACCAAATGAGACACATGTTGAAGACTTTGTGGAAGAGATACATGGCCTCCATTGCTGTCTGGAGCACACACTTTTGCAAGACCTCCCTTGAGCAGAAGATATTTGGTCTCGCCTGCTGCGATTCTGATATCTTTAATAGATTGTGGTGCTAGATCAAAACCCAAAGCAAAGGTATGAGCGGATGTAGCATATTCCATGGTTCCCATCTTGAGGAATAGCCTCTTTGTTACACCCAAGTCTCCTAAGAGTTCTGGTGGACATAAACCTCATAGGCCCGCAGGATGTTATCTGCACATTGCCTAGTGTGCCAAGGGAAAACGTTCCTGGTTTTATGGTGTCATCAGCACCTGACATACCCAGTTGGACCAGCAGGAAGCCCCAAGTTCCAACCTACATCACTTGGAGGTTAGAGCAAGGAGATGGCAGCTGTCGCCCACTTGAAGCTCCTGCCTGACCTGCACTAGCTGGGAGCCCCTCCCCCTTTAGAGTCATGGATGTCGTACTGCAGAACATGGAGGTTTCAAATAAGACGAAGCTGCCACCACGACGCCAGCCAAGACCTGTCCTGCCCTAAACGCGAACGTGCCACCCAGCTTTAATTGATGCCATTGGCTGTCTTAAACCGCAACCCCCTCAAGTTCTCGAGTAGTCAAGCTGGTCTTTTTGGACTCCTAGTTCATTATTCCTGGTTTAGCTGTAGATTGACTAACCCTCCACCAAGGACATCGAATGCAAGGTAACAGGGAGAGGGTCTAGTGTGGACCCCTAAAAGGAAACCTTACAAGCAAAGCATAGAGAGGGGATACAGGAGGGGAACATGGAGGAAATTACTAGAGTGGGTTCACGTAAGGAGGGAGCATTGAAGAATCATAGTGTTTCATTCAGTCACTTTAGAAAGGGTCAATTCACGAGTCTCCAGGAACGGTCGGCTCCTGGTACTTGGTATTATTAGCGAGTCTTTAAATCCGTTCATCGAAACTTGATAGAGTATTTTTCCATTTCTGTCTTGAACATTCACAGAAGCAGTGTTACTTGTGGTGCTATTAAGTGTGATATTGTCTCTTATTCCAGTTTCACGTGTGGCCAAGTCCTTACTTTATTGGATTGCTTGTCAAACGTTCTCTATATGGCTGCTGGTGAGTTCTTTTAAAGTAAGTTATATTCACAATTTGCATCCTGCCTTACGTCATTAAATTATGGTAACATGGTAAGATTTCAACCTTGAAGTCCGCTGGCATCCTTCATCTGAGTGGAAATGAAGAAAGGTCGTATTTTCCATGATTACTGCTGAGCAAAATGTGCAAATATAAGCCTGAGTAAGATGCATGGAATGAATTTTGAGAAACAGGAATGTGTATTGCTACTTGAAGTGCATTTCAAAATAAAATTTCCTATTTTTACTTTTGAAAGTGTGTGCAAAGTCTGGCTGTGGCCAGGTGCCTGCAGAAGGTGGTTAATTTACCCTTGGCCACGTCCCCAAATCCTTCTAGTTAAATTTACACCTGTTCTAACTCATCTTTACTTTCAGGTGGGGGGCTCCTGAGATTTTGTGTGCTGACGTGACAAGAATAGTTACAGTGGTTTGAATTACGTTTGTCTCTGGGACACTTGTCCAGCTTTACCAGTTGGGCAGAAGGCCTTTGATCCAGGAGGGCTGAGAGTTTCCTGGCATCTGCATGAATTGTATCATGTGCCAGTGTGGGTGCGGACACACGCTGTGCATATTCCTGCCTCTAGTGTGAGGCCGGACCATTCAAGTTGTTTTTGTTCAAAGAGGTCTTTCAGGTCACTGCTAGTCCTGTGTTGACTCCATTTGTTGGTAATGGGTACCGATTCCATTGTTAGATTATTTTTCTTCGCCATCGGGTTTAGGCGTCTACTGAATGGGCGGCCTGACTCAATGCGTACCATGCTGTTGTTTCAGGTTCTTACAGTTCAACCTTCCACTCCCACCTTTGAGTAAGATTTTGACACCTGGGGTCGACTTCTACTCTTTTTAATATTTCCCCCTCCACGCTGACGCACTTCAGAGACTGCTGCACGGCACTGGGTCCTCGATCCACTGGGCAACTATGCCCTTTGAGGGCTTTGTGCTCTCTCTTCGTTCTTTGACATTTGAGATTGTGGCGGCATAGAGGTTGATGGAACGGACACCCTTCAAGAAATGCTCTTTATGCCACATTAAGTATCCCTGGGCTGATCACCACAGCATCCGTAATCTTCGCCTCGTGCCAGACCACCACCACGCAGAATGTGCATATTGTCTCACATTCTGTCACAAGAAAAGGAATTGTCCGGGCTGCGGATGCGGTATACGTCGGGTTGCCGATTGGCATCCCTCTCATCATCAGATGTCACGACCGGAATAGCTTCCCAGGTAACCCGACCTATACTGCATCTACGGCCTGGACAACAATTCCTTTTCCTACACTGGAACCCTTCTGATCGGTTCATCCCCTCATCCCGCTATACCAGAACCTAAATGGAGAACCCATTGCTTGGTCTCCCGCCTGCCTCGGCAGGTAGCCTTACATCTCCTGCCTCCTTAGGCAACCTGATCTTTCACTCAGGCAATTTTGTCATTTGTAAACAGCCATGCTTATTTAAATGTCCTGAAGATGATCCCAATATCCTCTCAAGGGATCGAAACACTGTCGTCACCTTGTACACCACCTACGCTTGCCTAAAATGTCTTTATTTTTTGTGTAATGGTATCCATTTGATATTTTGTTTGTTTTATGAGAATTGTGGGTATAACAAACAAATTTCCTTGCCTCAACCCTTTACTTTATGTTGTACGTCTTTTTCTGTTTAAGTAGGACACAGGCTTCTGTCCCATTTAAAATTATTTCCTGTTTTATTTTTGTAAATAATAAATTCATTTGTATAGTAAATATCTGCTCGGCTGGACAGATTCCTACTCTATAGTACCTATTGGATCTATATTTATTGATTCTTTATTCTTCCCTGTCTGGGGACCATTGCTTTCAGAAACAGTCCAATTACCCAAAGGTCCCTGACCAATACAACTTGGGTCCCCTTGTTCCTGTATAACAGGGATAACATCAGGATGCAGCTGCCACCAACGAAAGACATCCTGGAACCAGACCTACTTGACGCTGAGGAATAAGAGCACATTGTATCCTCAGGCGTCCCACCTCACCAGCTCAGCCTGGAGGTGATAGACTCCAGCTGCTCTGACGCTAAGGAAGAGGATATCAAAGTGGCTTCACCCATGGTAGTGAATATGGTTGAAGTTGAAACTTACTATAAGTCCATTAGGAGGCCACGCACTGAGGCAGAGCACCACTCTTGCGAGAATCTGGTGTCCAAAAACAGCCGCCTACAGGTCCTTGACAGGATCCCAATGGTGGCGGCACTAAGTGAAGACATTGGAGCTGAAACAGGATCTGAGAAAAGGCCCAACCCTCATCGGCCTTCCAGTCCTAAGAAACCTTCTGCCACCTAAAGCCTCAACACCCTCCGAAGCCGTTAGCACAGCTGGCAGCCCACCCGCCTTCCGCATCGATGTCCGCATTGGCACCAAGCACTTCTTCCTTGGTTGGGTCCGAACTCTCTGAAAGGTCAGTACTCGAAAACCTGTGCTGTGAGAAAGAAGTGGATCTTGATTCACCCTCATACAGGGAACATTTCCAACAAGCATCTCCACTAAATTCTACAGAGCCTTTTCCAAGGAACAGGAAGCTGGTTCCGAAAGAGGAACCTATACCAGACACAGCTATGGAGCCCACACCAATGCTTACATTTGTTTACTACTTCCAACTTCATCTCCACAATACTAACCCCAAAGGATCACCACATTTATTCAGACACTGGCTGCCATTACACCCACCCACTGAACTGTGAAACCCTCTTCCATTCCCAGCCTGCGAAGGGCACCAGCAAAGTTTTGCAACATGAATCCTTTCTGGAATGACATGTTTTTTTATAAACAGATTTTTATTAAGTTTTAGTCAAACATCATACAGTCATGTATTATAAACGGATCTTCATCAACTCTTTTCTTTTCAGGACAAAAATCAGCATTGGTCCGCATCCGCCGTCCCTATTCGAATCACCCTCCCTCCACCCCCTCTACCCCCAAACCCCCTTGTCAGTGTGCCTCCTACTGTCTCTGCTAGAGAATGGTATAAACCCTTGTGCAGCAGCGCCCAACTCCTCCTGGGACATCCACATTCACGGCCCTCAGCTGCATAACGACCTAGAGTAAGCGCAGAACATAGCATGTAATCCTAGCATTCCTTTGTTCCATCCAACATAGGAGCGGACACCATCACATGCATAAGGGTGTGTGAACCTAAGTGGTCTCACCTCCCATGTGTACCCCCGCAATCCCTGCCCTAGTCTCCAGCTCCTGACTCGCCGGTGCATCCATCTCCTCACCCCCACTAGCTTCCATCGCTGATTGTAGGTCCGCCACCAGCACCCCCCATGCCCTGGCCGCATCCAGCGCTTTGTCGTTAAAAGTGCGTCTGGCTAGCTGTAATCTAAGAGTCCCTTCACTAGTTGCCCATTGTAGGGAACCCCCTTGCCACCTCAAAAAGCTGGGGCCCCCCCTAGACTTCCAGTGCATAGTAAGCTCCCTCTTGGCCATAATCAACCCCAGGTCAAAGAATGTACTTGTATTTTTGTGGCCGGTGTGTGCGGGAACCATAGCAAGAGACAAGTCCCCATGCTTACATCAACCTGACGCCCCGTGACCTCATTCAAACATGCCATAACATCGGTCCAGTATCCACCCAGCCCTGCGCAGGACCAAAACATATGACCAAAGTCAGCGCCCTCCACGTTACATCGAGGGCACACTGAGTGAGCTCCGCCAAAGACCTGCTGGATTTTAACCGGCGTCAAATAAGCCCTGTGGAGCGTAAAATATTGCACCAACTGAAACCGAACATTGCGTGTGCCCTTCCAGGCCCGTCGTACGAGCTGTGTCCAAGTCGCCTCCAGTATCTGTCGGCCGAGGTCTCCCTCCCAACGTTCCCTCAACCGAACTAGGGGCGGCGAATCCTCCAATGCCAATCTCCTGTACAGGCAGGTAATAGCCTTGAAAGTGCCAGCGGCCATCGTGATATACTGGCAGCCCAATGACGTAGGGGGTTCTGCCAAACCCATCTTCCAGTGTTTCTGGATTCCCGACACCAAAGCCGCATGTAACAGAAAGTCGCCCCTCGGCAAATCAAAGGCACTCTGCAGTTCGTGGAATGGTAACAAGGTACCATCTCTATAAGGGTCCCCTATCACGTGAACCCCGCGCTCCTCCCAGTCGGCCAGTGCCGACCAATCCCCGCCATGGGCATACGGGGTGGTAAATCCTGCCCGTTTCTGGCTACGCAGCAAACATTGGCGAAGGGTGCGTTCCTCGAGTGTGAGCTGATCCAGCCGAAGCCTCTGTTGGAGCACTATAAAGGACAAGACATGGCGCTGAATAATCCTGTCCTGTGGACCATCCGGGCCTCTAAACTCCCGCACCCCCGCCTGCGTGAGCCATTGCAGCTGCGCCGCCAGATAGTACCACACAAAATCTTGCACTGCCAGACCTCCTTCCTCCCGCGACCTGAGCAAGGTATTCAATGCTACACGTCTCCTGCCGGAGCCCCAGATGAACCTTATCACCATCGACCGCAGCATCTTGAAGAAGGAGATCTGAATCCACACTGGTAGCGTGCGAACAAAATAAAGCAGCCACGGGAGGGCCACCATCTTCAACAACGCTATTCGACCGGCTACTGACAGCGGAAGGGTACGCCAAAACCCCATACTGCCTCTAATGCCCCTCAACGCTCTGCCCACATTCCGCTCATAGAGGAGCGAGTGGATGTGATAAATATAGACACCAAGGTACGTTAAACACTCCGGCTCCCAACGCAGTCCCTCCAGCACTGTGGGTTGGGCGCAACGAGACGTCAGTGGGAATAAACAAGTCTTGGACCGGTTAACATACAGCCCCAGCAATTCACCAAACTCCCGAAGGAGGGTCCGTGCTCCCCGCACCGAGGTCTCCACGTCAGCCAGATATAGTAAGAGGTCGTCGGCATACAAGGAGATGTAATGTGGCTCACCGCGCAGTAACACCCCCCCCATAATATCGACCCTGCCGGGCTCGCGCTGCCAGAGGCTCAATTGCCAGCGCGAAGAGGAGCGGGGACAAGGAGCAACCCTGTCGGGTGCCTCTTTCCACCGAGCATGCCGCAGATATGGAGCGACCCGTACGAACCCTGGCGGTAGCGGAGTTATACAGCAGCTGCGTCCAACGGACGAAATCATCCCCCAACCCGAACCGACTAAGCACGCAAAACAGATACGACCACTCCACGCTGTCGAATGCCTTTTCGATATCCACGGACAGCACTGCTGCGCCTGGTGGACCCTCCCCCTCAACGTCCATGGCCCGTATCAGTCGTCGTATGCACGTCGAAGTGTTCCGCGTGGGGATGGAGCCCGGCTGATCCGAGTGCACCAGCATACGCATGCGCACGGACAGCTGCGTGGCCAAGATCCTACTCAGCACCTTATAGTCCACAGTGAGCATCGAGAGCGGGCGATAAGCCGTCCTCGCGGTAGGCAACCCGCCCTTCTTCAACAACAGCACTATGATCGCCTCTCTGGCCGATGGCGGTAACCTCCCCAGTTCCCAGAACTCGCCATACACCTGATGTAATTGAGGTGCCAGGAGGTCAATGTACGAGGCTTAAAATTCCACCGGCAAACCGTCAGCCCCCGGCGTCTTCTTCCTGGCCATGTGTTTAACCTCTGCTCTAATCTCTCCCAGGGAAATAGCAGCACCCAGCGCGGTCCCCTGTTCTGAGTCTAACTGCAGTAACTGCGCCTCCTCCAAGAAGGTATCCAGCTCAGCCGGAGGTGCTGTCAGCCTGCTCCGGTAGAGCTCCGTGTAATAGCCCAGAAACTGGTCGTTAATCTCTTTCTGCGAATGAACCAAGTCCCCCGCGGGCGTAGCCAGTGACAGTATCGGCGTGCCTCTAGTATGCGGGTTGGCCAGCCACGCCACAACGTACCTACCCAATCCCTCTCAGCGTGCGCCCGGACCATGTACTCTCTATAATCAAGGCAACGCAGCCTCTCAACATGAGTGGCCACCCGCTCCCGAGCCGCTAGCACTTCCTCCCTACCGCCCCTTGCTGTATGACTGATCTTCTCCGCCTGCCGCAGTGAGGCCTCCTCCCGGTCAATATCGCCTAGCAACGTCCGACGCGCCCCCGCTGTGGATGAGAGGCACACACCTCATATCACTACTTTGAAGGCGTCCCACTCATGTGCCCTGGTAGTCGCGGACCCCGCGTTCTCCCGAAAATAATGCTCTATGCCCTCCCGTATCTCCGCGGTATACACCGGATCCTCCAACACCAGCGGGTTCAGTCTCCAAGTGGAAACCGACTGCCGCTGTCTCGACCAGAGGACCGTGAGCAAGCAAGGATTATGATCTGAGATAGTCCTCGCGAGGTATTCGCTGCTGCGTGTGAGTTCCTGTGCTCCAGGTGTACAAAGAACAGTGTCAAGGCGCACATGGAGGTCATGGGGCACAGAGTAAAACGAATAATCCCTATCCGCAGGGTGGTGTGTCCGCCAGGCATCCAAGAGGTCCCACCGTTCCTGCCAATCCTTCCGTGCCTTGGCCACCCTGCGCACCACCGACTGTGCCAGTGGGGGATGGGATCGATCCATCTCCACGTCCACCACCGAATTAAAGTCCCCCCCCCCAGAAACACTGTGCCCACCAATAGGGACGCAAGCCTCCCCGAAAGCATCGAGCAGAACGCAGCCTGATCAGCATTTGGGACATAGACACTGCAAAGCGTGACGTCCCGACCAGCGAGACGCCCTAGCACAGCCACAAACCTCCCATCTGAATCCACCATCGTAGTCATGGGTTGAAAGGGGACACCTGCGCGCACCCAGATCAGAGTCCCCCTAGCATATGCGGAATAGGAGGTATAGAAGAGTTGCCCCCTCCATCGCCGCTGCAGCGCCTGCCCTTCCGCCAGAGTTAAATGCGTCTCCTGCAAAAAGGCCACCTGGACCCCCCTACGGACCAAATATGCATGCACCTTATAGCGCTTCCTCACCGAGTTGAGCCCCGCACATTCCAAGTAATACATTTCAATTCAATTCTAGCCGCCATCAGTAGGTCTATATCCGAGTCCAACCTCACACAACCCTACCGACACACTGACAACCCCCTTTAACGTGTAACAGAACCAACCAACCCCCAGACCACCCTCCCCCAGAACAGGCACCAAACAGTTGTTACCCATCCAAACCCAACCCCGTCAACGAGGGGAACTCTGGTAACCACCAGAGACTCACAAACTATGTGCGGCAGAGGGGTGACCCCACACCATCCAGGCCGGACAACAAGTGACTCACCACACCGGGAAAAGCCAACCTCGTATATGGTAGCCTCCTCACCCCAGCTGTGCATCGACCCACTTGTGTTCCCAGTTTCCCAGGATCCTATCACTCCCCAGCAACCCCCTCAACACAGGAGAAAGCGGTCCTCCCAGTGCCAGGAAATGGTCCACCAGTGTCCCCTACAATGTCAATACCACCAGCCAAGCATGCCCCCTTACTGTACTTCGCTCAGCATCTGGAAAGATCATTCGTCCAGCAGTCCATCAGCCGTCTGTGGGGTAACCTGAGGTAGCTCCCCAGGATCCTTCTCAGAGCCCCATCAGAGCCTCCAATGTCCGCCTCATCGGAGCCCAGCCGGGAACCTGAGTCTACCGATGGAGCCTCCGTCACCACTCCAGAGATAACGACACCGCCTGTAGGGCAGCCTGTCTCTCCAGCTCCGTCTGTGATGCGGAGGGGGACCTCCTGTTCTGTACCCGTTTCCGGTTGCGCCTACTCCTGCGTGGCTTTGGTCACTCCTCCGTTGCCTCCGCCCAGGTACCAGCGCAGTCTTTGTCCGCTCGGTACCGTTCCAGCCACTGCCAAGCGTCAACTGGCGTATCACAAAATGTCGCCACTCCATCCACCATCACTTTCAAGCGTGCCGGGAACAGCAAGTAGTACTGCACCCCTTCATCGCAAAGAGCCCTCTTGACCGCCTGGAAGGAAAAGCGACTAGGTTGGACCTCCTGGGAGTAATCGGGGAAGAGAGACACCGACGCGTTGTCCACCTTATATGGGCCAGCCGACCTAGCTTGCCGTAGGATGATGTCCCGATCTCTGAAATGCAGCAGGCGCGCAACCACCGGCCGGGAGGGGGGGGGGGCGGTCCGGACCCGGGGGCCTGGCCGGGTCCTGTGAGCCCTCTCCAGGGTATAGAAGTGCGTCAGGCCCTCAGGGACCACCACATCCCGCAGCCACCGTTCCAGGAAAGAGACCATGTCGCTCCCCTCAACCTTTTCCGGCAGACCCACCACTCGGATGTTGTTGCGCCGATTGCGCCCTTCCGCATCCTCCGCTCTCCTTTCCAGGTGGCGCACTCTGCGCAACAAGTCCTCCACCGCGGTGTCCGTTGCTTTCTGAGCCGGCCCCAGTGTCTCCAGCGCTAGCTCCGCTGACTTAACCCGATCGATGAGCTTGTTGTGGTCCGCCTTCAGGAGGCCCAGGCCCGTCGACACCTGCGCAATGTCCTGCCGCAGCGTGTCTCTAGTGTCCCCTATGGCTTTGAGGATCTAGTCCATCTGCTGTTGTTGGAGCCCCGCACTCTGGCCCTCTGTCGAGCTCTGTCCTTGCACCTCCGGCGGGTCCTCAGTCTGCTCGGTCGGTGCCGCCCCCGCACCCTTTCGTGGTTTCCCCATGGCGCAGCTCCGGGTCTCGCCAATTGCGCCAGGTGCCAGAAGCAAACTCCCCGATGCGCTCCTGGCCGATATAGGAACCGTGCCCCCAGCAGCTCCGTCCAGTTAGTTTACCAGGACCATGGCCTGGGTGGTCGTCCGTGCATGAAGGTCCAGGCACCAACCCCGCTCCAACCAAGGCTGCGGGCCTGCTGGTATCCGCCGCCCCAGTGGAGACACCACTCGCCAGCCTCAGCTCCCTCCGATCCAAACCACCAGGGGCACACAACAGCCACAGCGCCTCGTCAAGTATGAGGTAAGCCGGCCGGGTATCTCCGCATCTGGGGGGGCTCGGTGCGAGCTCAAGTCTCTCACCCCAGGCGGCAGCAAGTCGCGGGGGTAACCTCGGGCCAGCCGCGCCACCAAGGGACCTCCAGGAGCCGCCCAGCGGCCAGAGTCACGCGGTGCAGGGGCTAAGGCACCACCGTCGTTGTCACCACTGTGTAGAGAACGGGGCACCCTCGTCCAGGTCTCGCCCAGCCTGTGAGTGCACCAGCAGCCCGCCGGCAAGGCCCCCCAGCAGGCCGAAAATATTTACAACAAGGGGTGGTGAGGGACAGAGTCTCTGAATTAAGCAGAAAGCTCTCACCCAGTCAAGAGATCAGGGCTAGATCCAACACCGTTTTTTAGCTCACTGCACCATCCCAGTTTCAGAACCTGGCTGTATGCAAATTAGTCTGTTCCTGTCCCAGTGCACGATGGGAACAGGGCAAACCAAACTACAAAAGCCAATTCTTACACTGGGAAGGAAACAAGCTCCCGGGGACCGGTTTCTGGCATTACAGGCCGGGCACCACACACCGCCTCGGGCTCCTCAGCTACCAAGCCAGGCTCCACGCCTAGCCCCTAGGCCGCACCACGCCTCCAGCTGCACATCTGGCCAGGCCCCCAGGTATCGCCGCTCTGACACTGTGGCGCACGCCAGGACCGCTCCAGGCGCCGTCACCTCCGGTGACCGTACCGCGCCACGGCTCGAGCGCGATGGGGCCGTGGTACAGCTCACCGGGCCCCACCGCTTAGCGCCACCAGCCGCTATTAAGCCACCACAGTTGGTCGCGGGTGTCAGTGCAGGGCGCCCGTGTCCACAGCCGCCAGGGAGCTGTTTTCAGGCAGGTGCCGGCCTCCGTCCAGCCGTGGCAGCTCCGGCCTCCCGGCCGCACCCGGTTAATTGAGGCCGGGGATCAGGGAACAGCAATAGGCCAAAGGCAAGATGGCTGGTCGTCACCAGCGCCATCCCTCCAATCTCCGGGCTCGCAGCTTCCGCGAACCTCTCCCCGTTTGCATGTGTCGCAGAGGTGCTCCGCTATCCCTAGGCACCACGCTGGGTCGTCAGCGCCGCCGGGGGAGGTCGGAGTCAGGATAAACACCGAGATCGGCCCCGGAGCTCGGGACTCAAGCGGCCTTGCCCGGCGGAGTTCAAGCCACGCCCCCTTTCTGGAATCACATGCTGTGCATCTATCCAGCCAGCAAGTAAGTCCGGGATTGAGTTTTGGCCTTTTGTTTTTTTGGTGTGTGTGAGGTGGAAGGGGTTGTGTGTGTGGGAAGTGCATAGCCAACCACTATGCAAGGTGAAGTCCATCCCTTGTGTGACTTCAAATGGCAGCTGGAAGTTCCTGTGCTTCCTTGCCATCGTCAGATTTTATTTCCCTCCTATGGGTCTGGAAGCACACCGGAGGAGCTCTGAAGAATCTCCAAATATCTGCAGAGAAGAGAAAGAAAAGAGCACTGAAAATCACCACAGGCCACGAGGAACATCGAAGCCCAGGTGGAGTGCACCCCATCGATCCAGGGGCCCTGTTGCTGAAGGACATGTGGCCAGAGAATGCAAAGGAGAGAGTCAAATAAGGGATCTGGAGAAGTCCCCATTTCATTTCTGCCCAAACTAACACCACAAGTTCATGCAGAGGGATCCTAACGAGGTCTGTAACCAGTTTCTTCTGATAGATCGCAACGCCAAAGCCTGCATCAAAGTCTTACTAAAGACTCTCAGGGCCGGATTGAAACAGAGACTGGCACATTACGCCATGACCAGCTCCCAGAAACCACATAAATCTTAAGGACCTGGCTCTCACCTGCGATGCCTAAGAAAATGTCGAAGAAGCAGAGTCAGTACAGGGAGAAGAGTCGGACGCTGAAGGGAGCTTTGTTGACATCAAAAGAGCAGAAGCAGCGAGGAAAGCGGCGAGGAATGCCCAAAAGAAGGTAACTAAAATCCCAAAGGCAACCTTGGCGTCAAAACACTGATAATTGAAGGTCGGCATAGACACAAGGAGCAGCGCAGGTCCTGACCAAACAACCCTGATGCCGGTAGGTGCAAAGAAGGTGCCGAAGGAAAGAGCCAAGGAGGCAAAGGACACAGTCTATTGTCTCAAAGGCAGAAAGAAAGCCCCCTCATGGCGACTAACACCGAATGCTCACTGGAAGTAAAAAAAAAAAGACATTGACTTGAGGCTAAAATGGCATCACTCCTGCAACGTAAGGAGGAGTTCTATGCCCTTCACCACCCTCACCCCTGCCATCCCCTCCTCTCAAGATGTTTCTTGTCCCAATGAAACCCTCGAAGTTGTGGGACGTGGGAGAAGAGTAGAGACATTGAGATGCCATTGACCTTGAACCAGACGAGGAAGGGCAGGAGGACATCTGATTACAAGGATGAAGAGCCCAGCGTGGTGGAGAAACGGGGTCGGTTTGACGGCGAGTGACAGGGTCTTGATGCTGAATCTCCTGAGGAAGGAGGCAACAGCTCCTACCCCTTGTGGCCCTCTCACCTCCCGGATGATCTGTCTATGTACAATGGACTAATAAAGAGGGCAGCAGACACACATGGAGTCCAGCTAGAGGAAGAGATGAAAGAATCATGCTTCCTCCTCGAAACCCTAATGGCATCATATATGGCGAACCTATACCTGACCATGCTCCCCAGCATTCAAGAGAGGGCAAAGAAGCCTTCAAGGAACCTGCCATAGGTTGGGCGGTCACTCCACCGGTAGATAAATATATGCATTCCACCCAAGGCCCCCAGTACACCAAGGAGAACGTACAGGCATACTCGGTCATAGTGGCCACAGCGAGAAAGAGAAACTACGCCTCCATATCGATGGGCCACCTCCAGAGAAAGCCAGGTAATGGACCTTGTAATAAGGAAAATGGAAGGGAGGCGGGAACGCAATGGATAATTGCAAATTCCAGCGCTCTCCTCAACAGATACAGCCACCAACAAAGGGAGGAGATGGAAGGGCACATGCAGCACCTTCCAGAGGAGTTCAGAAAGGGTGAGAACTGTCATCCAGGACGGCAAGAACATCACCAACGTCTGCCTCAAATCTGCTCTGATACATTGGATGCTGCTATCGGACAGATGTACACAGGCACCGCACTGAGTAGGCATGCATGGCTCAGTATCTCCGGCTTCAAGGCATCCGTCATAAACATGGCTTTCACAGGAGAGGCCTTGTTCCGGGAACACTGTGGACAAAGTACTCCAACAAATCAAGGAGAAGAACGAAACGGCCAAGGATATGGAGGCCTTACAGTTCAGTGGTATCTTCAGGAGGGGAGGCGCCTTCAACAGAAGACCACCAGGCAGAGCGGGTTTCTCACCAACCCAGCAACACCAGCAGAAGGGATTCGTCCAACATGTTGCACTCCAGCCTGCTCGACACATCGTGGGAGCCCTTTTACGTAAAGCCCATAGGCAAGGGGGCAACCAGTAAGTGGTGGTGGTGGTGGTGGGGGGTGGTGGCAAACAAGTGACTAGAACAACCAACAACCCTGCGACATAACATCAGTGTGGGGAAGAATAGGAGGATTTCTCAGGAATGAAGGACAAGCGCCCTGGATGATCGTATCTTGATTATAATAAGACACGCTTAGTGCATAGAACTCACCAAATCACTGCCTCATGTTCCCTCAAAGACGAGACCGCTAGGGGAACTAGAACTCACATAGTTGCGAGAAAAGGTCAAGGAACCCATTAAAAAGCAAGCCATAGAGCGAGTTCCTCAGAGGGAAAAGGGAAGCAGTATCTATTCAGCATACTTCCTTGTACCAAAGCAATGACCCAAAGTACCTAAACAAGACCATATCAATGCAGCATTTCAAAATGACGACTAAACAAGACGTGATTCTGCTTCTAAGAAGGGGACTATATGGCCACACTAGACCTAAAGGACGCCTATCAGTGAAACACAGGCACAAGAAATAACCCAGATTCCTCATGGATGGAGTACACACCAGTTCAGAGTGCTTCGCTTACTCTGCACTCAGGATGTTTACAGAAGGCCTGGAAGTGGTGGCAGCGCACCTGAGAAGACTGGGCCTGGACCCAACCCAGGCCTGGATGACTGGTTGGTAAAGGCAAACTCGAAACAAAAATACCACAGGGACATGCAGTCATCAACATACTTCAAAACCTAAGTTCAGCTAATTGTTTCTGACTTCCAGCTGGCATAAGCTACAAGCCTCTGCGATTGAAAGTTACCCCAAATACCTAAAGTTGTCTGAGTTTTACAGGGCTAGCATTAAGCTGGAAGGTTGGTTTAAAGTTACTCTTCTATCCACTGGACATTACGAAGGACTTAACTGTATTAATCCTCGGGTCTGTCCCCTCCATGAAGGAGCTGAAGGCATCAAGGAGTCCCCGCAGTGCAGCAGGAGTGCAGTCCGCGATGGCAGCGTCATCCGCATATAATAAAGCTGGTATTGGGCCCTTTCCAGTGTGGGGCATGTCTCTGCACCTGAACACTAGCTCCCTCCCCAGATGGTTGATATGGAGGGAGTAGAAGCTCCTTCTCCAGACGGGTGATATGGTCGAGCATCACCAGATCCCAGGTCAGGATACGTGGGGAGACCTCATTGGGGTGTTGGGCCACTTGAACTTGGGCCGTGGGTGTCGGGTGCTGAGTGGTGCAGAATCGCAGTGTCAACTGCATCTGGAACCTGGAGGTGAGTCTTGGGACAAGCAATTCTGGTGCTCGCGAGAGACAGTCTGTAGGAAGGTCGCAGGGCGGGTCCTCCGGGCTCTGGGGTTTGCTGGCTGCTGGACTCGCAGAGGTTCTTGCTGTAGGCAGGCTGTAGATGAGACAGGCCTGTGGCGCTGGGGCCAAAGCAGTTGGTTTCCTCTTCGTCCAGGGTTGGCACAGCTCTTTGGTCCTTCTTTCTTCCTCGAATCTGAGGAAGCAAGGCTCAGGGTCACCTCAAAATACTAAATTTAGGGGCATGAAATGGGTGGGCAAGTCAGGAGCAATGAGTTCCTTCCTTGGGGTGGGTACGCCCCCTATTATGCCACCCTCCAGTGGGAGGGAGGCAGGAGCCTTACTCTGGTTGGCTGTGTCCCCTATCTTCGGGGACTGAGATTTGTGCTTCACCTTGACTCCCCTGCCTGAGGGGTGGGGTTAGCAAAGGTGGGTACATCTCTCTTCCTGGCTTGGATTTCCCACAGATTTTCCTGTCCTAAGTGGGGGTCAGAATCGGTGGAGCCAGTTGCTGGGGGCAGCAAAAGGTAGGGGAAATGTCCAAAGGCATCAGGCCTTTGAAGCCTTCCCTTTTGTGGACCCTGCCCATCTTTGGGGAGGAGGCATCACACCTCTGCCCAGGATGGGCTGTGTTTCTGGACCCAGAGAGCGGAACCTTCCTACCAAGGGGTCCAGAAACCTGTCTGGTGCTGGCAAATGGTGGGCACCATTCAGGAACCACAACAGGAATGGTTGATTTTCAAGGGGCATCCCTAAGATCCCCTATGTGTACGTTTTTCATTAAAGCCCACACTGGCATCAGTGTGGGTTTAATGTGCTGAGAAGTTTGATACCAAACTTCCCAGTTTTTGGTAAAGTCATTATGGAGCTGTGGAGTTTGTAGTGACCAACTTCCAGACCATAAACTCTTTATTGCTTTACTGCACTTAAAATGTCTATGAATAGACACTGTATGGGGTACAGGGCTCATTCCTCCATACCTTCACCTTAGGGCAAGTGTACTCTGCTGGAGGGGTGACTTACCTAAGCCTTAAGCAGTGGGTTGCAGGCATGACACACAGGGATGTGTGCCATGTCGACTCTTCACTTTTGTCTGCACCAAAACACGCAGCCTGCAGTGGCAGTGTGTGTGTTGAGGTACAGAGCCACTAAGTGTGTCACAGTAGGTGCTGCAGCCCTTGGAGGCCTTCTCTGGCCACAGTGCCCTTGGTACCCATGGTACCTTTTACAAGGGGTTACCTGTGGCCAGAGAGGTGCCAATTGTGGATACAAAGGTACAGACTTGGGAAAGAACACAGGCCCTGGGAACCCGATTGGCAGGGACCCAGGGCACATCAAGTCACGTTGCATCAGATGTCAGGCAAAAAGTGGGGGTAACCATTGAAAAAGGGGCACTTTCCTACACCCCCCCAAACTGTGCTGGACGATGTGCACCCAATATTGGGTCCCCGTACATACCTAAATGGGCACAAAACAGATACAGACATGGATATGAGGGCTTTCGAGCAGTGTAAGAAGGCTTTTCTTGCTTGCCCTGCGCCCTGGGGTGAATCAGACTCCTTAACGGACATAGCTGACAGCCCTTTTCCTGGCTTTGATGCAGAGGATGAGGACTCCCATGGCGACGCCCCTGAGTAGGCTGGGCCCTCCAGGCCCTGGAGCCCATCACTGACCCCCTGAACCCGCTGAGCCTCTAGGCCACGCTGCAGAGGACTCCTCTGACATGTTAGATCCAGATGACCTAACACATCCCGCTCCACGGAGTGAGTCTTCATAGAAAGTATCCAAGTACATGGCAGGGTCGCCTTTGGAAACCGCTGGACAAAGAGGTCAGGGTGTGACTTAGGGTGGAATGCCCTCGCCCTTCCATTCCTGCCAAGGTAGCATTGACCCCGGAGGTAGATTTACAATTAGCCACTTTCCTCTAGAAGTATACTAGGGATTCGAAAAAGGGCATAAATAGGTCCTGACGATCTTGCCATGGCAAAATGTTGGACATTTGTTGATCCTTCACAAAAATCTTGGATCTGGATGAGGAGGCCATCCCATCTGACACCCCGATCTCCCTGGAGTCACTGTCGGGATGGGCGCACTCTTTCTATGAAAGGTGACCTGCGCCTGATCAAAGGAGCTGCATTGCTCCCTCCTCCTGAAGGTTGACCCCCAACTGGTGAATTTGGCTTCCACAGAGGCTTGCAAGGTGGTACAAGGTGGGCTCTTCGAAGAGCCGATCATTAATGAGCACTGCATGTTTGTAGCCACGTTTTACTCCTTAGACAAGGTGCAAGTGTTGTTTAAGAAGATCTTCAACCCACACATTTATGTCGAGGCCAGCCATGGTAGAGGGCATGCAACTGGCCCCCTCTACATCCACGGCCCTCTAAGAGGATTCAAGAAGTCCCAGGATCAGTCCCAAATAGAAGAATTCTACCACACGCACAAAGAGATCATTACGGCTGCAGGTCCGGAGGTTCTGCCAGAGGACAACACCAAACCCACGTAGGTGAGAGTCTGCACTTCTTCCCAACTAAAAGTAGAAGGTTGGTTGGCTCTATTTGTTTGACACTGAGAGCAACTTACTTCTGATGCCTGGGTACTTTAAACCATCAAGGGTTTTCATATAGAGGAGTTCTATGGGTCCCTGGTTCAATAATTCTGTCCGCATATGCCGGTTTTTGCAGATCAGGCAACCTTGATCGATCAGGAGGTGGAGGATCTTCTGCAAAAAGAAGTGATCACCAGGACCAGCTTCGACCCTCGAGGTTTCTTCAGTGACATCTTTTTGGTGGGCAAGGCTGATGGTGAGCAACGACCAGTGATAAACCTCAGACAGTTCAACAGCTGGTTGGTCTACCACCATTTCAAGATGGAAGGTATCCATCTTTTGAGTGACCTTCTGCCTCCCGATGACTGGATAGTGTGCTTGGACCTTAAGAATGCGCACATAGCGGCCCCCATTTATCCCCCTCACCACAGGTTCCTGCAATTCAAGTGCAAGGGCCGAGTGTACAAGTTCACAACACTGCCATTCAAACTCTCTTCGGCCCCCTCGTGCTTCACCAAGGTGCTCAAACCTGTGGTGGAATACTTCAGGGCTCGAGGTCTTCGTCTTATCCTCTACTTAGATGACCTCCTCCTGTTGGATCAGTGCCCAACTGGACTGACACAGCAGTTGCAGGTGGCAGTGGATTTGCTGCATGGCATAGGTTTTGTTGTCAATGAGAGGAAGTCGTTCCTGATTCCTTCCAAACAGACGACGTGCCTCGGTTTCGTCACAGGTTCACTGGAAAATCCTTAAGTCTCCCTTCTTAACCAAGATTCACACAGAGTTGAGAAGGATGTTGTCCAGGTCCACAACCTCTCTCCGACAAGTGGCCCGTATTGTGGGTCTTCTCTCCAGTAGGAGATGGGAAGGTGCCTTGACCACATGGAGGTTTTGTTGATTAACTATTTTACAGCACCATTAGGACCTGTATTAAATCATCAGGGTACCTAAGTCTGAGATCGATCAGTGGCTGTCTTGGATTTATTTATTTCTTGGAAAAGAAGTCCAGTAAAATCAGAACAGAAAATGTTACCACACTAACACATTATGTACAATGAATGAAAAAACGAAAAAAACAGGATTTGGTGTTATCTGAAAATTATTATTCAAATCAAGCAGGGTACATACATGGATATTATTTAGATATGCAAGGTACTGGTAGTATCTTCCTTTAACATATCTAAACATTAAGTCCAAACTGCTCAAACATATAAACCATGATTTCAACCCAATAATCAGAAGAAAATCAAAGTATGGTAAAGACTCAAAATATGCAGAGATGGACTGAAGTAGTCGACGTTTCGGTCTTTTTGAAGGTATTCACAAGACCATCATCAGGACAGAAAAGTTCTATATACAATTGATGACCCATTAGATTTCTTGAATGTACGTCTATTTGGATTTGAGACGACCGCAACACTTTAAATCGTGGCGTTGATTGGGGGCAAAGAATGATTCTTTAATGCCAAAATATCACTCTTGATCTACATAGGAATGCTGTCTGTGATTTCCGCCAGGGAATCCAGATTAAGTCGATTTCCAATACACTTGTAAATTTTTAGAGTTTTCAAAGTGACCGCATCAGAGAAGGCTTCCAACGAGTCCGGACTCGTTGGAAGCCTTCTCTGATGCGGTCACTTTGAAAACTCAAAAAATTTACAAGTGTATTGGAAATCGACTTAATCTGGATTCCCTGGCGGAAATCACAGACAGCATTCCTATGTAGATCAAGAGTGATATTTTGGCATTAAAGAATCATTCTTTGCCCCCAATCAACGCCACGATTTAAAGTGTTGCGGTCATCTCAAATCCAAATAGACGTACATTCAAGAAATCTAAAGGGTCATCAATTGTATATAGAACTTTTCTGTCCTGATGATGGTCTTGTGAATACCTTCAAAAAGACCGAAACGTCGACTACTTCAGTCCATCTCTGCATATTTTGAGTCTTTACCATACTTTGATTTTCTTCTGATTATTGGGTTGAAATCATTGTTTATATGTTTGAGCAGTTTGGACTTAATGTTTAGATATGTTAAAGGAAGATACTACCAGTACCTTGAATATCTAAATAATATCCATGTATGTACCCTGCTTGATTTGAATAATAATTTTCAGATAACACAAAATCCTGTTTTTTTCGTTTTTTCATTCATTGTACATAATGTGTTAGTGTGGTAACACTTTCTGTTCTGATTTTACTGGACTTCTTTTCCAAGAAATAAATAAATCCAAGACAGCCACTGATCGATCTCAGACTTAGGTACCCTGATGATTTAATACAGGTCCTAATGGTGCTGTAAAATAGTTAATCAACAAAACCCCTTGCTGGCCAACTCTCTTTTAATTAACCTTGCCCGAGCCCGCAAGGGTATATTGGGTTGCTCACCTACATATTCAATTGACCACATGGAGGCGTGGAACGGTTGGGCCATTTTTGGTTCAGACCCGGAAATGGGGAGAGAGTCCAATGCCTGCACATCAGGCTGGGTAGCCCGCTATGAGGACTCCTTTACAGTAGGAAAGTGGTCCGCAGATAAACAGCAACTATATATCAACTGCTTGGAGTTGAAGGCCGGATCCTTCACGCTCAAATGCTGGATGAAGGACAGAGCTGACTGCAGTGTCCTAGTGGTGAAGTGTGGCTCAACGGTTAGAGGCGGCAGACCCGGAGGCAGAGGTCGGCCCGGGACCAGGGTTCAATTCCCGACGCGGCCGGGTGCAGGACCAATGTCAGCGGGCCCGATAAATCTCGCCTCGGTGCCACTCTAACCATGGGGTCTCACGCTGCAACTCTGGGTAATATCTTGCTTACTCTCCACTCCGGCCCCATCACCACCGGGGATGCCTGGCTGCACCTTGGTGATGCCCATTAAAGGGACCACCTCACAGGGAAAGCCAGGACAGGTTCCCCAGTGGTACAGCGCTGGGACGCCCCAGGGTAACCGCGCGCTCTATAAATCCAACATTCATTCATTCTCTCCTGAAAATAGATAATGTGTCGACAGTGAGGTACATCAATCACTTGGGGGTACCAAATCAAAGGTTTTAGCAGATCTCACCAAGGAGTTTTGAACGTTCTGTCGGTCTCAAAACATCTCTGTGACAGCAGAGTATCTCCCTGGAATGCCATTGTGGTGGCGGACTGGTGCGCCAGAGCTTGGTCCATGAGTTCTGGGGACTGGATTCGATTTGGGGTCCTTTCTTAGTAGATCTGTTTGCCTCCCGGTTAGACCACCAACTTCCCGGATATTTCAGCAGGAAGCTGGATCCTCTGGCGACGGCCATGGATGATTTCTCCAAGACTGGTAACTGTACACTTGCTATAGTAGCTTTATTTTGGTATTCATAAACTACAAATTCTATTTTACTACTAGTAAAATTTAACTCTTAGATTGTGACTAGTATAATTATTAGTAGTAAAATTACACCCTGTGAATGAGGCCCCTGAGGGCCCAGTTCACAAAGGAAAATGTGCACTTTGTAGTAGGTTTACCACAGTTTTGGTAATCATAACCTAGGATTGCTGTTTTACTAATAGTAATTGTACCAATATTAAAAATTACACTTGTAGGTTCTGAATACCAAAAAGTAGTACAATTACTACAGTAATTGTAAACTTATACAGAAGTGTAAATTTGCTTTTGTGAATCAGACCCTTTATTTTGTGGCTTTAAATGTAAGATTCCATTTGCTGGTTTCTGTTAATATAATATATAGTTTTGTGTGTTACTGGCAGTTATAAAAACTTTATTTTTCACTCCTAGATGTAAATCTATAAGCTTTCACCCAGCATGACCAATAACCAGAAGATTGAGGTACTACAAGTTTATCATTTAGTTACCTCTGAGAATACCTTAACAGCTCGCGTCCCCCCTCATGTCTCTGAATATGTACCATCAACACCAGCAGCCTCTTGAATCCCACTACATCCTCAACCCTTTGAACAAGTACCATAAAGAAAAGCAGCATTCCACACCACTGTGACGGAACCCCCCAGAATCTCTGCAATCCCAATCTTTAAGACTGCACAAACTGCAAGTTCCAGCTGTCTCCCTTTCTGAGTCTGTACAATCTGATAGAGACTGCTAGATGCAGATTCCTTACCTTCGAATTTCTCAGGCATCAGGCTGGATCCGGAAAGTTTGCTCAAGCAATACACCTTGCGCGTGCCATCTGGTAGCTCCATTCGGTTCCGCGTGACGTCATAGGTGTTGGTAATAACGTTGCAGTGAACTATATAGGTGCCATCATGCGCCAGTTAAGAGCTGATCTAAGAGGAGCTACCCCTCTGTTGCTTTTTGACAGGCCTTTTTTCGACTTTGGAATTTTATCCAACATTGTTTGCCGGTCCCGATCAAAGAAGAGGAGGTCGTGGGACCTCTTCAAGAGCCCCAAGTCCCCAAGTCCTCTTCGTCCCACTCTAGGTCTTCGGGACACTCTGGGAAGAGGCACAACAAGAAGTTGACGTCCAAGTGGACTTCATCTTTGTCTTGATTGTCATCCATCAACGAATGAGGTAAGGGGCACCGACGCTCTAGGCACGGTTCTGCAGAACCAGAGCCAGGGACTTCGCGCCTCTATTCCTTTCTGGGAGCCGGTGCGACCCTCGATCAAATTAAATAATTTGCCAGGTAATGCGCTGTGTTTTTGACCAGGCTGGCCCCTCTAGTGATCCCTGAGGCCCTACGGAGTCAGAAGTGGCCCCATTGGATTCGAGGCCGTTGGCTACAGCCATGACGCCGGTGGGGCTTCAGGAATCCGAACCGGGACGACGCAGGTCATGCCAACACGACCTCCCCCGGCATTGGACCCAAAGTCAACCCCATCCTTATCCCATACGTGACGCAGTCGAAATGGCGTAGCTCAATGCCGATTCCGATGTCAATTGAACCAAGAGAATCCATGTTGTCACTTAAACACTTTGAAGATGTTTTAGGTTCGGAAAAGGAATGGGAGGGGTCTATGGACCCTTTTGAACACCAGGATCTCTCTGCAGAGCGGATGAACTGGTACGGGGATCTTGGGGAGACCAGTGGACTGGACACATCCCCAGATACTGGCATGCTCTCTCTGCCAACTGTGGCTACAGAGGAGGGTGCATCGTATTCCATGGTGGTTAAAAGGGAAGCTGAGGTCCTTGGACTAGAGATTCCCTTAATGCAGGTCTGGACTAATATACTGACTAAAGTGCTTCAACCTCTGAACCCCTTTTGCCCTTCAATAAGGCACTAACTGATGTCCTCCTAGGCACGTGGTCCAAGCCTAGCACAGGGGCTCCTGTGAATAGGACAATTGCAAGCCGCCATCGCCCAGCTCCGGGCGTCCCAAAGTTCCTCAGCCAATACCCCACTCCTGAAAGTTTGGTGGTGCTGGCCTTCCACATCACAGGGCACGTTACCATCTGCCCCTCCGGATAGAGAATCCAAGAGGCTAGAATCACTTGGGAAGAAGATGGGAAGAAGATGCTTTCATCCTCAAGCCTGGCATTGCAGTCAGTAAATAACGCATGTTTATTGGGACGTTTGTCCCACTCCCTTTGGGCGACGGTTGCACAAGTGCTGCAGCTAGTCCCGTAGGTGGTCCGGGCTGTTCTCTCTCAGACCGTTAAAGATGGGAGACATGCAGCCAAATTCACCATAAGATGTGGCCTGAACACAACAGATATTCTGGTGCAGAGCGATTTCTTCGATGTGGCCACGAGGCACCACGCCTGGCTTAGGACAACTGTCTTCTTGGGCGATGTCTAGGCAAATTTGATGGACATGCCATTTGGTGGAACCCATCTTTTTGGGGAGAAGGCAGACTTGGCCCTAGTAAGGTTCAAGGACTCTCAAACAACGGTCAGATCCTTGGTCTGCTCTTCTACACCTCAATCAATCAGGGTTGGTAAAGCACAGCTACTCACCAGCAAGGGGCTCAAGGAGCTGAGGGGAGGATGCTCTGTTGAGTGCTGGGGTTATTCAAAGAGCCAGGTTTTGAGGTCCTTCCAGAACTGGAGCACTATAGGGATTTGCCAAAAGTTAAAGGGTCGATCGTTCCAGGCCTTGGCTGTGAGGTAGGAGAAGGACTTTCCTCCCGTTCTGGTCTTGTAGATGTGTGGGATGGGGGCCAGAGAGAGGTCAGCTGATCGGAGGTGGCTCTTGGGTGTGTGGAACGAGAGGCGGTTGTTTAGGTATGCTGGTCCGATGTTGTGGAGGGCCTTGTAACTGTGAGTGAGGTGCTTGAAGGCTATTCTTCTTTCTATGGGGAGCCACTAGAGATCTCAGAGGTGTTTGGGGATGTAGTCGCGACGGGAGATGTCTAGGGTCAGTCTGGCTGCGGCGTTCTGGACTGGACCTTGTGGCCAGTCTAGCTTTACCCCTTTTGTGGCAACCGAAGGGGTTTGCAGACGTGTTAGCCCTATCCCAGCCATCGTCCTGCGCATACTTCCCAAGTTGTGCAAGGACGTGGCCACAGTTCATTCTGACCAAGGAATAGAAGCCAGAAGTCGCCTGCCACCCTGCCTTGGCAGCTACAGCCTCTAAGCACTCCTAGTCTCGTCTGCAAGACCGCACCATTCCACTTGGTGGGAGAATTCGTCATCCTCTCTCCCGCTGGAGGTCCATGACATCCGACAAGTGGGCCCTACAGATCATTCAGGAGGGCTATTCTCTGCCTTTCCTTTCTTTTCCTCTTCCCATTCTGCCAAATCAAGAACAGCTGGCGGAGAATAATTTAAAGTTGCTCCAGGAGGAACTTACAGTTCTCTTGACCAAGGGAGCTATAGAGAGGGTCACGAATTCAGAAGTAGGCAGTGACTGTTATTTCCACTACTTTCTGATTCTGGAAAAAAAATAACAAAGGGTTGCGGCCCATTTTAGATCTTCGGACCATCAATCGCTTCCTACGGAAGGAGAAGTTCAAGATGATCACTCTAGCTCAGGTCTTATCTGCTAAAGACCAAGAAGACTGGATGGTAGCATTAGAGCCGCAGGACGAATATTTTTACATCCCGATCCAGCCGGGCCACTAGCGTTACCTGCGGATCAAGGTAGGCCGCAAGCGCTTTCAGTTTACCATGTTCCCTTTCGGCCTTACCAGTGCACCTTTGGTGTTCACCAAGGTGATGGCGGTGGTCGCAGCTCGACTGTGCAGGCTAGGTGTGTCAGTCTTCACCAACCTTGACGACTAACTGTTGAAGGCGTCCTTGCCCCAGGCAGTCATCTCCCACCTTCAGACTACAGCGGACTTCCTGCTTTCGCTGGGGTTCTCTATAAATGTGCCGAAGTAACACCTGACTCCTTCTCAGACGCTCCCTTTTATAAGGGCTGTCCTGGACACAGTATACTTTTGGGCCAATCCTCCCGAGCAGCGAGTCATAGGATATTCAGGTTATGATTCCAATTTTTCAGCCTCTATCTTGGATTTCGGTGAGACTGACTCTGAGACTGTTTGGCCTCATGACCTCCTGCATCCTGTTTGTAACGCATGCAAGGTGGCGGATGCAGTATCTGTAGTGGGACCTGAAATTCCAGTGTGCACAGCATTGTGGGAAATCTCACTGATGTGGTTCAGATCTTGGAAGGAACTGTAAGAGATCTGCAGTGGTTGTTGACGAACCATGATTGGGTCAACAGCAGACCCCTTGTCCTTCCCCAACCAGATCTCACAGTAGTGACAGATGTGCTACTTCTAGGATGGGGCGGCCATCTGGAAGAGGTAGAGATCAGGGGACGCTGGTCTCTGATGGAGTTGGGGGCTCCACATCAATTTGCTGGAACTGAGAATGATATGGTTGGCATTGAAGACATTTCTTTTCTCTGTCAAGGGGAAGTTAGTGCAGGTGTTCACAAACACCACTGTCATGTGGTACTGCAATAAGCAGGGCAGGAATGGGGTCGTGGACCCTTTGTCGAGGCCCTGCATCTCTGGACATGGCTGGAACAGCAGGGCTTAACCTTGGTGGTTCAACACCTGGAAGGTTCTTTGAACTCCAGGGCGGACAAACTCAGCTGGTGATTCTAATTGGATCACAATTGGAGTCTCTAGTCTGAGGTGGCGCAAGCTTTCTTTCAACAGTGGGGAGATCCTTGGTTAGATTTGTTCTTCCACAAAGAGATTATGCAGGTACAGCAACACTGTGCGCTGGAGTTTCCAAGGCAGCTATCGCTTTGCGATACCTTTTGTCATATGTGGAGCTCAGGCCTTCTGTACGCCTTTTTGCCCATACCACTCCTGGCCAGGGTTCTGAAGATCAGGAGCAACCGGTCCCAAGTCATTTTTGTGGCTCCAGACTGGGAGAGAGAGAGTCTGGTATCCTGAGCTTCTGAAAATGAACATCAATCCTCCGATCAGGCTGCCCCTTTGGGAGGATCTTCTGTCACAGCAGCAGGGGAGGGTCCTCCACCCGAACCTGTCAGCTCTGCACCTCCATGCGTGGAGATTGAGCGGTGGCAGGTGATGGCTTTTGATCTTCCTCCCGAAGTATGTAACGTTATTTTGGCAGCCAGTCGGGCCTCCACTAAGACGGTATACGCCTGCTGTTGGCATACATTTGTATTATATTGTAGAGAAATGTCTATTGCCCTGCTTTCTGCTTCTCTTTCCACTGTTCTTCTATTCATTCTAACCCTTGCCCAACGGGGCTCTGCTTTGGGATCTCTCAAGGGTTATCTTTCCGCTCTATCTGTTATTTTTTGCAGCTTCCAGACCAAGCCTCTCTCTTTAGGTCTCCAATTGTAAATAGGTTTTTGAAGAGGCTGGCTCCCTTGTTTTCCCTCACGCCCTTTGTTGTGCCGCAGTGGGACCGTTATTTGGTCCTCACTTATCTTATGAGGGACCGAAACGCCAACCAGATGGGAGGAGGCATCGCCATCATCCACAGGAACACCATCCGTCTCACGACCAGCACCGACAACACCCTGACCAGCGCCGAACACCTGCATTTCCAGATCCACACCAACCCGAACACCACCCTCAGAGGCACCCTGATCTACCGACCCCCTGGACCACGCACACAATTCAGCGAGGACATCGCCGACTTCGTCAGCCCGCATGCCCTCCCCTCCGCCGACTACATCCTCCTGGGAGACCTCAACTTGCATCTGGAGAACAACAACGACCACAACACCAGCACCCTGCTCGACAACCTCGCCAACCTAGGACTGAAGCAACTGGTGTCCACCCCCACCCACCTCGCCGGACACACACTCGACGCAGTCTCCTCTTCCAGCACAGACATCGACTTCAGCCACGCCACAGAGCTTCAATGGACGGACCACAGCTGCGTCCACTTCACCTTCAAGAGAACGACGACCCACCACCACCAGCAACAGGCCGCCCGCAGAAGCTGGAGCAAGATCACAGCAGACCAGCTCGCCACCTCCCTGAGCCAGCACCCTCCTGCCAGCTCAGCGGACCCCAGCCAGGCCGCTGACAACCTCACAAAGTGGATCAGCAACTGCGCGGACGAACTCGCCCCACTGAGGACCCCACCTAGCAGACCCGGCAGCAAGAAGGCTCCATGGTTCACCGACGAACTCAAGAGCTCCAAGAACTGCCGAGCCCTCGAGAAAGTCTGGAGAAGGGAACCGACACCGGACAACAGGACCTCCTTCAAGCTGGCCACCCGGAAACACCACCAGCTGATCCGCGCCGCCAAGAAAACAGCATTCAAGGACAGGTTGGACAACAACGCACACAACTGCAAGGAACTCTTCAACATCGTGAAAGAGCTTTCCAACCCCAGCGCAGGAAACAACGACATCACCCCATCGCAAGACCTCTGCAACTCCCTGGCTTCATACTTCCACAACAAGATCGCGGACATACACAACAGCTTCAACAACCAACCAACGCACACCATGACCGAACAACCACCCCCCACCACCACCCTCCACGCCTGGACCCCGATCAGCACCGAAGACACCATCCGCACGATGAACTCCATCCACTCCGGATCACCGACCGACCCCTGCCCTCACCACGTCTTCAACAAGGCCGACGCTGTCATCGCACCCCACCTGCGAGACATCATCAACACATCCTTCGACACCACCATCTTCCCTGAGAGCTGGAAACACGCCGAACTCAGCGCTCTACTCAAGAAACCAACAGCGGACCCCACCGACCTCAAGAACTACCGCCCCATCTCACTCCTCCCGTTTCCAGCCAAAGTCATCGAGAAGACCGTCAACAAGCAGATGGCCGCCTTCCTCAAGACGAACGGATCCCTCGACCCCTCACAGTCCGGCTTCCAAGCCAATCACAGCACCGAGACCGCCCTCATCGCCGCCACCGATGACATCCGAGCCCTGATGGACAATGGAGAAACAGCGGCCCTCATCCTCCTAGACCTCTCCGCGGCATTCGACACGGTCTGCCACCGCACCCTAGTACGGCGCCTCAGCAACATCGGAATCCAGGACAAGGCGCTGGAATGGATCATCTCCTTCCTCGACGGAAGAACACAGAGAGTCCGCCTACCACTGTACAAGTCAGAGGCCTCCGAAGTCATCTGTGGCGTCCCTCAAGGATCATCTCTGAGCCCCACCCTCTTCAACGTCTACATGAGCCCCCTCGCGGCCATCGTACGCAAACACAACCTCAGCATAATCTCCTACGCCGACGACACCCAGCTGATCCTCTCCCTGACCAACGACCCCACCGCCGCCAGAGCCAACCTGCACGAAGGGATGAAAGAGGTAGCCGAGTGGATGACGACCAGCCGCCTGAAACTGAACTCGGACAAGACGGAGGTCCTCATCCTGGGCCCCTCACCCTCCGCCTGGGACGACTCCTGGTGGCCTCCCGCCCTGGGCACCGCACCCAAACCGACAGACCATGCACGCAACCTGGGCTTCATCCTGGATTCCTCCCTCTCCATGACCAGGCAAGTCAACAACGTCTCCTCGGCGTGCTTCAACATCCTACGCATGCTACGGAAGATCTTCTGGTGGATCCCCACCGAGACCAGGAAGATCGTCACCCAGGCCCTCGTCACCAGCTGACTGGACTACGGCAACGCCCTCTACGCCGGTACCACCGCCAAGCTCCAGAAGAGACTCCAGCGGATCCAGAACGCCTCAGCCAGACTCATCCTCGACATCCCACGAACCAGTCACATCTCCGGACATCTGAGAGACCTTCACTGGCTCCCCGTCAACAAAAGAATCACCTTCCGCCTCCTCACCCACGCACACAAAGCCCTACACGACCAAGGCCCGAGCTACCTCAACAGCCGAGTCAACTTCTACGCTCCCAAACGCCACCTCCGATCAGCCAACCACGCCCTCGCCGCCGTCCCCCGCATCCGAAGAGCGACTACAGGAGGAAGGTCCTTCTCCTACCTGGCTGCCAAGACCTGGAACTCCCTGCCGACCGACCTGCGCCTGACCCAAGACCACCTCTCCTTCAGGAAGAAGCTGAAGACCTGGCTGTTCGAGCAGTAGCGGCACCCCCCCCCCCCCCCCCCGCGCCTTGAGACCCTACGGGTATGTAGCGCGCTTTACAAGTGTCATTGATTGATTGATTGATTGATTGATTATGTGTGCTCCATACGAGCCTTTACACAACTGTCCGCTCCGGCTGCTTTTCAATCCTAGAAACCCACAGTATTCTCCCTTTCTCTGAGTCTGTACACTCTCAACCCATAGTTTTTTCCATTGCTCCGAGTCTTTAGGCTCTACATTCACAGTGGTTTCTCCATTTGTCTGTTTATTCTCTACCGAAAATTATTATGTTTCCTGACTCAGTTTAAGGAGAATTATCTTATAGACTGTGTAAACACTAGAACTCCCCCATTTCTATGTCTACTTTTTAAACCACAGCATGCCACACACAATTGAGTCAATTCTCAAGATGTTCCTGCAGCCTAAAGACAGTTCCCTCTTGGGGCAATGTTGTCCTTAGTCTTACCTATTGAGGTGGCATCGGAGTAGCTATCAAGGAGGCTGGATTAGATTACTGTTGGGTCTACAGAGAGCACAGGACTCTTCATAGAATGCTTCAATGAATGTGATGGTCAATGTTTATGAAACTTCTCACCTAAACACCAAAGGCTCTTTTCTGGCCACAGAGATTAACAACTTGATCAATATGTCAACGAAATGGAAAACATTTGATGCCCCTCGAAAATGTACTAAAAGCAAACCTGTTGCATTCTGCTTCACCCATGAGTTTCAAGAGATAGCATTTAACATATGTTACAAGCACCATCAATTTTTAATGATGCTCTGCACTCAGTCACGCCCTGCACAGAGCTGTGACAATCAGTTGGGACTTCAATGGAATTAAAATATAGTATGCTCGGTAGCTCCTCAAGCAGACTTATACAGCTCATGGAACTCCAAAGAATGTGAGCAATTGCGTTAGTACATAGGGAATGAGCAGAAGGAGCTTCTAAGACAGGCATCTCCATTTTCAAAATATTTACTATTTAATAGCTAAGAAGCACAGCTTACCCTGCTTTGACTCACACCAATATCATACTTTACAGAAACAGCTCTTTCATCCTGTTCCCGTTCCAACCATGATATGTTTTCACGAAAGTAAAATGGATGAACCACAGACATGTCTTTATCTTAAGATTACTGTGTTCTGTATATGCAATTCCTTTCCTTTATTTATTCAGTAAGCGTTAAGGACTGATGTTATCCTTATTATTCATATGTCTTTTTTTTTTTAAATGGTCTACTTCTGTGCAGAACATTAGTAAAACCCCACAGCAGCAAATGGGGTGCAGCAGGTTAGTCTAAACCTCAGGTGAGGTCTCTGGTTAATATTGTTTTCCTTGCACAGGTAGTAATTTAGCTTTTGTAGCCCCCCACCCCCAGTTACTTTTTCACGGTGATGGTGATTCACTCTCATCTCTTTCATTAGACTCTTCTCTCTTGTGTACTCGTCGTTGATGTGTATACAGATTTGATGAGCAGCTGAAACTCTTCTCACACTCTGTACATGCATATGGTTTCTCGCCAGTGTGTGTCCTTAAATGTTTAACAAGGCTTGAGTCACAACTGAACCCTTTCCCACACTCTGTGCATTCATAGGGTTTCTCTCCAGTGTGTATTCTCTGATGCATCAGCATGCGGGAGGAGTAATTAAAACTCTTGCCACACTCACTACATTTGTACGGTTTTGTGCCCATGTGGATATGCTGATGATTGAGCAGAACTGAGGACTGCGTAAAACTCATCCCACATTCGCTACAAGTGAATGGTTTTACCCCTGTGTGGATCCGTTGGTGAGTGACCAGGTTAGAAGACTGGTTGAAATTCATACCACACTCCCCACACTTATATGGTTTCTCTCCCGTATGTATCCGTTGATGTTTGTACATGGTAGATGAATCTGTAAAACTTTTCCCACATTCAGCACATGTAAATGGTTTTTCACCTGTATGCTTCCGCATATGACATTTTAAATGATGTGGGGCATTAAAGTTCTTCCCGCATTCGCTACACGCATATGGTTTTTCACCGGTGTGTGTCCGCTGGTGGGTACGCAGATTAGTGGATATAGTGAAGCTCTTCCCACATTCAGTACATACATATGGTTTCTCTCCAGTGTGAGTTCGCTGATGTTTGGTAAGGGTGCCTGGGTCAGCAAATCTTTTGCCACAGTCCTTACATACATAGGGTTTCTCACCTGAATGTATCCGCTGATGCATCTTCAGATATGAAGGCTCGCGGAAGCTCTTTCCACATTCACTACAGGTAAATGGTTTGGCTCCAACGTGAATGCGCTTGTGTTTGAGGAGGTTGGCAGACTGATTAAAGCTCATTCCACATTCACTACAGATATAGGGTTTTTCTCCTGTGTGTATCACTTTGTGCTGGGTCAGAATCTGTAAACTGCAGAAGCTTTTACCGCAGTCACTACAAGTATGTTGTTTCTTCTTTTTCTGGGTATCTTCACTGTCAATGCTTGCTGATTTCTTTCCATATTCTCTAAAAGTATATGTTCTCTCACCTGAGTGTATTTTAAGTTGTACTATGGACGTTTCTGATTTGCGGTCTCTTTTTTCACTTTTGTTGGGTTCAGCCAGTTTTTTTTCTGCTAAAGTGCTCTGCTTTCTTTGGCATTTGTTTAGCCTTTTGTATGTCTTTTTTGGGCCTTTTCCTGACTGAATATTTATTGATTGTGGTTTCTCTGCTTTCAGCGTGTCATTAATTTCTTCAAGTTTCCTCTTCTTGAGTTTATTCTGCAATCTGCTCCCTTGTAGAAAAAAAATAAGAAAGGATAATGTAACTTACTCTGTACGCATCTGTTTATTCATTTAGTGCTGTAGATTCGCATGCTGTGCATACTCCTGCCATGTAGTGATGGATTTGTTTATCTTTGAAACGTCATTTGATTCACAAGGTCTCAGTGACTCCTCCTCTGGTCTTGGATGCGCATGTGCACGGACTCCATTGCTAGATTGTTTTTCATAGGCTCGGCGAGAGTAAGAATAGAGTAGACAGTAGAACATAATAGTGACTTTGCGTATAGAGATTAAGTATTAATTGAAAGAAATCTGTAACAAACACTGGCATCTGGGGAGGAGGGTGGGTGCATGTCAATCTACGGCACCACATGTAACAAACAGATGTTACAGGATGTGACATAATCCATTCGTAGCAGGTGTGGCTGAAAATACACATGCTCTGCAGAGACTGTAAATGAGTACTCCCCTAAGCGGTGGCTGGCTCTGAAATAGAGTCCAAAAGACAGTCCGACCAATTTTTTGCTTGCTGCCTAGCAAGAATATCCACAACTTAATGTTTTGTGAAAGTGTGTGCAGTGAACCATGTGCCAGCTTTATAAACATCTGGTATGGCAATGTTTCCTACCAAAGTCATAGTAGCACCCTGTTTATGGGTGGCGTGAGGATCGGGCGGGAAGGGAACGTTTTTTGCATACAAGTTTGATATGCACTTGACAATCCACCTGGCAATTTCCAGCCTTAGAACTAGCCAGTCCATTACGAGGTTTTGCTAAAGGATATGGTTCTAGCAATGCAGTACATTAAAGCACGCTTAAGATCAAGTGTGTGAAGAGCCCTTTGAGCTACTGAGTCTGGGTGTGGAAAGACGACGGGCAGCTCAATGGTCTGATTAAGGTGGAATGGAGAGACCCTTTTTGGTAAGAATCTAGTATGGGTTATAAGAACCACTTTGTCCTGATGTATCTGGAAAAAAGGTGCCTAATATGTCTTAAAGATTTTATAGCTACCATGATAAAACAACAATTGATGGGCAGAATGTGTTCACCATGCAATTCCAGTTTTAACCCAGCAATATGCAAATCAGTCTTGACCCTGCGCCCAATGGGAACAGTCCAGCCCGGGTACTCCCTGGACTGGAAAAAAGTATCCTAGGACCGGTTTCGGGGTTTCACCCCTCATCAGCCAGGATAGCCCAACTCCAGTGGCATGGAGAGCACAGGACCCACGTCTGGGCATACCCGTCCCATACCCGGCCTCTGGGTGACAAATGCAAAACGAACAAATGATGGACAGAATGCTGAACAATGTCATACATTCACCCCAGTAAAGAGATCTGGGCCTAAATCCATCGTTTTTTTGCTCACCATGCCATTCCAGTTTGGACCCAACCAAATGCAAATCAGTCTTGAACCTGCGCCCAATGGGAATAGTCCAGCCCAAACGGCAAGGCCAGGTCCTCCCTGGACTGGAAACAAGCATCCTATGACCGGTTTCCCAGCCAACGAGAGATCCCCTTATGCTTAAGGTCACTTGCTGAACTGGGTGTGCCGAGGGCCTGCTCTGCTACAGATTGTTGCTGTTCCACCACTGCACACTGCGATGAGTGTTGTTGTTAACAACACTAGATCCTCCATGTGTAGCAACTGGCTAGAGACATTCCGAACGTGGGCACAAATGTAGTCAGGCATGCAGCTCTATGGCAACACAAGAAGCCATCATTTCAAGAAGGTGCATTACTGTCCAAACTGGAAGCGGACTGAGTGGCTGAAAAATAGGGAGAAGCTGCTGGAATGCTTGGACCCTCTAGGAACACAGAAAGCTTTGCTCACTACAGAGCTCAGTACTGACCCTAGGAAGGGTTGAATCTGAATTGGCTCAAGTGAGACTTAGCGGCGTGGATGGTGAATCCCAGGTTGTGCAGCAGGAAGATTGCAGTCTGGGTGTGGCTTAAGCACTACTGTCGGCTTGGTCTCAATCTTCCATATAGGGGAAGACCTGAGTTCCTCCTCTTAAGACGTTTATTGCTGACACTGCTAGGCACTTCGTAAAGACCCTTGGACTGTGGTGACAACTAAGGGTAGTACTTTGAACTGAAAATGTTGAACACTTACCATGTAGCACTGATGAGCTGGATGGATGGGGGTATAGAAGTAGGAGTCCTTCAGGTCTATTGTTGTCATGAAGTTGCCTTTTTGCAGAAGAAGGTTGACATCCTGTAGAGGGGCCATGTGGAAATGTTCTGACAGGATGTATCAGTTGTGAGGTCGAAGGTCGAGGATGAGTCTGGGGGACTCGTCCTTTTTAGGAAAGAGGAAGTACTGGTAGTAGATGTCTTTGCATGGATGTTGCAGGGGCACTGGCTCTATGGCTTGTTTGAGTAGGAGAACCTGAACTTCCTCTTGCTGCAACGTGAGATGTTCTTGGCTGGGAGTGTGGGTGCAGGGTGGAATGTTTGGGGATGCTGAAATGAGATGTAGGCAGTAGCTGTGCTCGATGATGGATAGGACACATCTGTCTGTGGTGCTACCTTTCCAGTGGTGAAGGAACTGTTGAAGTCTCCTCAAGACAAGTGTTGTGTGATCGTTGGGTGGAGTTCTGGAATTATTTGGTGGTCGAGGCTCCCTTACTAGGTATGTCTCTACCCCAGTCCTTCGCGCTGTTTCCTCAGAAAGAGCGCCACATGAGGCCTCTGTTGCCAAGGGTATGATTAGGTGGGTGGCTTTGGAACACCCACTTAGCTGCTGTCTCCAAAAGTACCACCTGCCAGAGGATACCTTTGCGGTCTCAGTATCTTTCCTGATTTTCTCAATCATGTGATAAACCTGTGGCGCAAAGAGAGGCAATTATATCACAGGTACTCACTCGAGGAGGCATAGTCTTGAAGAGTGGACTGGAGCTGGCCGAAAAGAGGGAACATCTTCGGGCGTTTTTAACTCCTCCAAGAGCTCCTCCTCAACTGACTGAGACAGCAGGGCTGGGCTTATCTGTGCTGGTGTAGAGACTTTTTACTGCGGAGCACTGTGCAGTAGTCCCAGTGGCTTTCATCGCACTCCGGCGAGAGGCAAAGATTGCAGATGGCATGAAGATTGTCCCAAGTGCTCTTTAGAGCAACTCTGGGGGCATTTCTTGAAAGGCGTCCATTCCACTACCCCAGGTACTTCGATTATGTCATTATTCTCCAAAGGTTAGGCATGAATACACAGCAGCCTGAAGAGCCTTGAGGGCTTGAAAAACAACTGAACTGGAGAAATAGAATCTGCATCGTGAGCAATAGAAGAAGCCTTCTCACAACAAGAGTGAAAGAGAATGGACTCTGAGGCCCCGACGGGAACCAACAAACTTGCCGACACAGGGCGTGCACTGTATCATGTCTGAACCCAATGGCAGAGAAATAAATTCAAACAATGGCATCAGAACCCATTCACATCCAAAACCAGAGGGGGAGTCGCCAAGGCCTTGCGACTCAAAAGACCTCTTCGAAGATAAACAAATAGCAATTGTCCATAGTTTAAGTAATAAACAATGAAACACAATGTAAAGGTTTTTATAGAGGTTACTTTTAAAACATGTGTACACCAGAGACTCTCTATTATTGGTAAGACAACTCAATCTGAGCACCGGTTTAATTTTTTACATATATATATATATATATATATATATATATATATATATATATATATATATATTCCCCCCCCAACAATGCTGATAGCATACCTCTGGGCAGGGTAGGTGCGAGACCCAGGAGCTGGGACCTGTTTGCAAATTAAGGGAAATCCCGTATTCCAGTGTCAAATACAGAAAGACTCACACTCCAGCATCATATTTCAGATAATTAATTGGATTGAATTGAAATGAATGGCAACACGATTAGACCGCAAAGGTCTTCTTCACAAGCCAAGTTGCACATGAATACAATCACCATTTAAAGTGTAAATAACATAAACATAGAAAACATACAGTCAGTGGTGATTATTCGCATAGAAATCAAGGATAGACTACAACACATTTGTAGAACCCTCTCATTCTGACATGTTCATTTTCATATTTCATAAATATTTCAAAAGTATATAATTATCACATTTGATTCCATACCACATTTCAAAATTAAATAACCTTAAAGCATATGCTAGAGTTCCTATGCATGACATTTCAAGATGAATGACTGACATTGCATTATGTCAGCTCGTAAACTATTATTTTATATTGATCCTCCACAAATCATTACAAAGCAGAGTGCATGACTTCATGAGGCAAAAACTAACGGTTGTGAACTTGTCCTCACATGAACTAACTGAGGCGTAACAGTCCTTATTGGAACTAGGTCTAACTTTTTGCCCCACCGCGAAAATGTGACCACAGTAGAACTCGTATTGATGTACATGCGTACATTGAAGTTAATTAATATGTTCTTACAAAAGAGTAAACAAGTGAATTCACCAAACATGCTATATGATATGAGAAGTCATGATCAAACTCTTGACAGTTTATGTTTGAAAGATATTGAAGGCTTGGCTTGCCAAGTAAAATGAAGGGGTAGGAGAATGGTCAAACGAGAAAGAACTCGTAGAACAGCTGGGTCTGGAAACAGGAGGGGCTGCAACTACTAAGTTTAAACCCAAATCTACATTTAACCCTAACCTACCACACAACAGCTTAGACACTTTTCATGATGTTGTAACACGGGAACTCATGAAAATATGGGCAAAAACCAGAAATGAACACGCACATAACCTGACCCCTGCTCAGAGAATAGCCCTTAACACACTTAATAAGGATCAGAGCTTTGTCATTAAGCCATCAGATAAAGGGGGCAATGAGGTCCTATTGGACTTTAACAAGTATAGAGAAGAGGCAATAAGACAACTTGTTTTCTCATGGAGCTATGTGAGATCCAGCAAGGAGGCAAATGATGACGCAACCAGTAGATTCTTTACTGCACTAACAGAATGGAGACAACAGGAACCTTCCGAGGAGGAGGAGTTTCGCTTCCTTTATATCAAAAAAGCTAGGGCACCATGTTTTTATTAGGCCTGGGCGGTAAATTCCTTTCGAAATTTGGGTAATTTCACGTTCCGCGAACGAGGAATTTCCAAAAATTCCACGATCAACGGCTTCGCAGAATTTTTTGCGTGTTCGTGCTTTCAAAATGCGTGTTTGCAAGCTATTTGTCCCCGAGCACGCAAACAGCGTTCGCAAACAGGAAAAAAGCATCACGAACATGCGGACCAAGCAATTTCGCATGTACGGTGAACATTTGTGTGCTTGCGGAGATTTTTTACCGTTTTCGCAGAGCTTTGCGTAGCGCGACTACGCGAAGCTCCGCCCACCCCTAGTTTTTATGTGCTGCCAAAAATACACAAGGATAACACCAATCCACCAGGCAAACCTATAGTGTTGGCAAATGGCAGTTTCCTGGAGAACACTTCTGCGTTTTTGGATTACCTTCTGTTCCCATATGTTCTCAGCCTCCCTTCATAATGTAGGGACAATGCAGACTTTATCAACGAAATAGAAGGTATTCCGTGACAGGAGAAACATTAGCTGGTTACGCTTGTCGTTGTCTCTGTACACCTGTATTGAACACAGCAAGGAGATTGGAGCATGTAAACATTTCTATAGGGATAAATCTATCTTCCTGTATGAACACTGCATGATGTTAATCAGCATGCTACCGTTTGCCTAGAAAAGAACTTTTTTCTTTTTGAGGATAGATGGTACCAGCAGGTGGTTGGAACCGCCATGGAAAACTGCTTCGCGCCGAGCTGCACCTGTATGCTTGTGGGGTGGTGGGAAGAACAACCGGTGTGGATAGAGAAGAATGGACAGTTTACCAGACATGTTGTATTCTGGAAGACTTTCATAGATGACATCTTTAGGATATGGAGAGTCACTAGAAAGAGATGATAACCGAGAATGAAACCAACCTTCGCTTCACATATAGGTGTGATCAGAGTGAAATGAATGTTCACGGATGTGTGTGTTAATGTTGAGATTGGTACGATCTTGACCAATCTGTTTAGAAAAGCGACCACAGGAAACAGTATATTGCATGAAGTTGTCACCATCCACACAAACTCAAGTGGAGTATCCCCTTTGGGGCGAAACACAATTGCAGCACACAACAGGCCTATGAGAAAAGAGGAGAATGATGGGAAGGTTCAGGAAGAGGCTCTACCTGCAAAAGGTGTAAAAAGCAGCAGATGTGAAGGCAGCAGATCTCAAGAGATCCACTTCGCTTATTAAGAAGGCCAATGGATGAGAATAAAGTTGGATTGATCACTACATGCAACACCGAGTCAGCATCTGTTCGAAATACCCTCAACATATGATTAGAAATAACCCTGTGATAAGCTCATGTTACCACACACCCATTGGTCACGTATAGGAAGTCCTGATCCTTGAAGGGGTGGTACTAAACAGCAAGGATGGTTGCCACAGCAGAGGGGTGTCTTTAACCCCTTCGCTGTGGCGGCTATTCCGCCGCAGCGCTAAAGGGGGGGGGGGGGGGCGAGCTGTGCTTGTGACGGAACGGTTCCGTCACGAACCCGCCCGCCCATTAATCAGTCAGCGCAGGCGCAAAATTCGCGCCACGCTGGCGCGGCGTGCGAGCCTTGACGGAACCATTCCGTCACAAGCACAGCTCACCCGTGGCTTGTGACGGAGCGGTTCCGTCACAAGCATGCAACGGGTTAAATGTGGTAAATGTAAAGAGTGTGTTGGCAGTAGAAACAAGAAAACATACCCATTACCAACAGGAAGGATACAGGACATTAAGAAATTCCTGAATTGCAATACAGATTTTTGTGTATATGTGATCATGAGTGCCTGTGAGAAAATGTATGTGGGGAGTACGGTTTTCCCAATGAAGAAGAGGTACTAGAGCCCATGAGAGCAATACAAAATTTTGATTCAAGCTATTCTACACAAGGCATTGGTTACGATACCATAATCAGAATCCTGACAGTCTCTCTTTCTTTGGTGTTGACAGTGTTGAGGCAAGCCTGGGGGGGGGGCAAGAGGGAGGAAACTGAGAATCTTGGGGTCCAGATATATTGTGTTCCTTGGTAGCAAGTCTCCTTTTGGGATTAACGAAGACGAGGAGCTTGTTGGAACACTGGATGAGTAACTGATCGTGTTCTGAGCTTATTATCTGCTTCCAGTGTGATCATTGTTTTCCCTGCATGTACTAGGCTATGGTGGGGGCTCCCAATCATAATCCAGTATCAGCAGGAGGCTTAGTCTGCATGCACCTATAGTAAGTGACTAATACTAGACAATACTGCTAGTATGTATGTAAGAAAGCTATTGCCATAGTGTACCCGTGGATTTGAGTTGACTTTCCCCTTGTGTTTTTAATTCCCCCCTTTTTTGTCTATTGTTTGCACGTTGTTCACCCCCTTATTCCTATTGCTTTTATTAAACTTTGAGTGTTGGCTGCTGCTTTTTTTTCATTTTATTTTTTTATTTATTGATTTTCACAATAAGCATTGAAACAAAGATACAGTACAGCTTAGCTTTAACTGTGGTTGATGTTGATATTCGGTCCATACACATGCATAAGTCATCAAAATAATCATTAATTTCTACAATAAAGGGGGAGAGGGAATTGCATATACATCACTGTTGTGTCGGTGTCTACATAACTGATGTTAGTGTTCCCCTGCTTGTCCCAATGTTTGGAGGGGTCGTTGCTGCGGGGGCGATGTATCTCCTAGGTCCTGTACAGCTAATAAATATGCGTGGAATGGCTGTCATGTGCAAGAGGCCTGGAAGCAGGTGGTTGCATCAGTGCGTACATGTCGCTATTCGTGTTGCAATATGTCATGCTGCGTAACCATGTTTTCAATGTGGGTGAAAATGTACTACCCCAATTTATGGCTTCTTCCCTTTTGGCGATGAGAAGTTCAATTGCGACAAAGAGTCTTTTGGGTTTAGGGAGGTTGTGAGTGTACCCCATAAGCGCCAAAAGCGGGGAGGGTGTGAGCTCCATTTCAATCATACGTGAGCGCTCCGTAAATACCGCCCTCCAATACCTAGCAATCTTATCACATGTCCATGCCATGTGTGCAAAATCTGCCTCTGGGGAAAGACATCTGGAACACGTGTGTGGGCGGGATGGGTCCATGCGGTGTAGTCTACTTGGTGTCATTAACGCCCGCCAAATAAACTTGAAGTGCAGCAACTTGTGCCTGTGATTAGGAGAAACTCGGTGTATTCCTTATACAGCAGTGGCTCCACTGTGAATGAGAGCTGGGGTGGCCCAGGTCCCGCTCCCAGGCGGCACGTACTCCAGCATCCCGACTGGGTAGTAGGGGCACGGCGGCCTTGTATAGCCTGGATATGAGGTGAAACCCACTTGTGTCATTAATGAATCCTGTCAGACGAGGAAATTCAGGGGGTTCGAGTGGATAACTGGGGATACTGTCCCTGAGAGCCCTCCACAGTCTTTGCAATATAAAGTGGTCCATTACTGTGGCCTTACTGAAAAGGGGGTTTTCCTTACGCAAAAAGACATGACCACTGGGGAACAGGTCTCCAAACGCTGGCACGTGGAACTTTTCTAGCGTACGTTTCACTAGGATCTCCGGTAGAATGGGGACCCGGCCATTTCCTGCCAGTGGTAATGAGAAGGAATACAGGTGATGGGAATCGGTCCCACTGAGCAGTCGCACCAGGCCCAGCTCGTTGTGGATAGCGTCTGAATGTCTTGGCCGTCACGTGGCACCCCGCCGGCAAAGGCGTGTTCAAGGGCATTGGATGTGCGGGATCCGCTTGTGGCCTAACATATGGAATCCTGGCATCCACGTGGTACCAATGCCGTGCAAAGCTTGCCTGTGCTACAAGATAATATATGAGGAAATTTGGTACCCCACACCAACCCTGCTCATATGACAACATCAGGGTATCCCAACTTATCCGGGGTTGTCTGCCACCCGGTTCAGACACTGGTTGTCCTCGTAGCATACTGCTCTTGGCAAAGCTCATTAACTCGTGAGACTATCTGTGAGTCACCTTTTTCGATAACATTGCCATTTTTAAATCGTGATTTAATGATTTGATCAGATTAACCCTCCTTTACACGCTGGCGCTGTTGTAATCCTATCACTTGCTGAATGTTGCTTTTCTTTCTATGAACTGCTTTTAACTTTTACCTTTAAACTTTTAAATCGTCTTGCACTTACCTGCTGCTCCGTCACACTCTCTTCCGTTGAGCAGTTTTCTGGTCCACCACAGCTTGTGCTGATTGAGTGGAGAAAGCTTTGGCTCACTTCCGGCTAGATTGGGTTAGCAATCTAGTCTTTGGCCACATTTGTGCCAATAAAATCAATGCTGCGATGGACGTGCAGCGGACGTGCCGCTGGCGCGCCTAAGGCAAGCCCATCTGCGCCCATCCGCGCCCGATCGTGGCCCGAGGCCAGGAACCCTGGTCAAAAATTGATTTATTACAAGGAAGAACTCCTAAACCTGAAATATTTGTCTCACAGGCTTTCCCATTCAGCTTCAGCTAGTAAGCAACTGGAAGCAGAGAACGTATTCATTGGCACTGGGGATCCTCCACACACTGGTTCAGAGGTCTCACCCGGACTGAGGGTTGCCACGCTAAACACCAGGTCCCTCACTAAGCATAGCCTTGATATCTTTACTCTGCTGCAGGAGGCAGAGTCGGATATTCTGGCACTCTCAGAGACATGGCTAGATGACATGTCAGGGCCAGATTTAGTGGCCTCCCTTCCCCCTGAATATAATGCCTGGAATTACAATTGCCAAGGCAATAAAAGAGGGGGGGATGTCGCGATTCTCAGTCGCAGGACATTCACCACCGAGAGAATAGTGGTGTTTGGATGGGGCAGAAGTTCTGGGGATTAAACTCAGACTCTTGTCTGATTGTGGTAGTGGTCTACCGCCCTCCCCGGTACACCACTCTATTTAATTACCTTTTTTATGAAGTAATGAGTGATCTCTGCTCAAGATACCAACAAATCCTGGTCCTTGGGGACTTTAACTATCATTGGGATCTGACCCCTAGAGACGGCATGTTCAATGATGCCATGACTACGTTAGGATTGCAGCAAATCGTGGACTTCCCTACACATGAGAAGGGTCACACTTTGGACCTGGTTTGGATCACGTCCTCTGCTAAACTCATGCCGACTGCACCCGGTGCTGTTGGTCTGACCACTTCTTTGTCAGCCTACTACTACCGGTAGACAGCCATCCTAAACATGTATCGTCGGGGTGGAGGGTAACACGGAATTGGCGCAAACTAGATAATGCCAAATTGAAGGACGCACTGGATAGGACCTTAGCTCCCAGACCCCTGCCCTTGGACCCGGACTTAGAATATGAAGCACTCTCTCATCGGGCGAGGCTAACTATGGGCGATGTTATCCCTGCACGGAGGTTAAGGATAATGCATATTACAAAAGGGGCACCTTGGTACACACAAGAACTCAGAGGGGTAAAACAAGCTCTTCGTCAATCTGAGCGACTATGGGGGAAAGCCCTTGATCTAGAAGCCAAGAAGATATATAAAACAAAATTGGCTCTCTATAAAGCCTCCATTATTAAAACAAAGTCCGCACACTATGAAGCTAGGATTAGTGAGGCAAGAGATACGCAGGACGAGACTTTTAGTGTACTCCGGGAGCTGAGTCGGCTCACCGAACAAAGGCTGGCCACTAACCAAGCTGACTGTGATAAAATACAGGAGTTTTTCCTAACTAAAGTCGAAGATATCGTCTCTGTTATCAAAAATACGCGCATTATTCCCTGCCCCTTGTCAGTGGAGGAGGACACCTCTGTCATACAGGTTATTTCTCTCTCCAGGTTCCCTGTGCTTGAACCACGGGACTTAGCTCATATCGTGGCTAAAGTGAAATCTGGATCACCCGAGGACCCTTGTCCCCCGAAGGTATTTCAAACGATTATTCCCTTCATTTAGGCTGAGGTGCTGTCTGCACTGAATCTCTCCTTGACAACAGGAATGGTTCCTCTGGGATTCAAGGAGTCTATAGGGATCCCACTATTGAAGAAAGCAGGGGCAGATACTAGGAACCTGAAAAACTTGCGCCCTATATCCCAGCTCCCATTCCTGGCCAAAGTGCTTGAACAACATGTACTTAGAGCTCTCTCGTCTTATGTTGAACAACACCGGCTGTTACATAATTGACAAGCGGGGTTCAGGGCCCATAGCAGCACTGAGTTAGTGATTCTCTCAGTACTGGGTGATCAGCGACTAGCAGCCGATAAGAAGACTCCCTCAGCGCTGATCTTACTGGACCTCTCAGCCGCCTTTGATACGGTGAACCATAAGCAGCTACTGGCCCATATCCGGCTGCTGGGAGTCACAGGGACAGTCCTCCAGTGGATCACTTCCTTCTTGGAGAATCGCTCCTAGAGGCTCCAATTAGAAGACCACATGTCCAGACCAGGGAATCTGTGCTGGGGGTCCAACAGGGTTCGGCGCTATCTCCCTTGCTTTTCAACATTTACCTCCAACCCCTGTTTGAGGCATTGGCAATTGCTGACTGTCAGGTGTTCAACTACCCAGATGACACTCAGCTGATAGTGCGTATTGACAACTCCCTGGAGTCACAACGGGTAATCTTCAAGGGCATGTGCATTGCACATAAATCCCTGTTTGGTGAAACTCCTAAATGTATTAATGATCGTCTGAAGCCCTACGAGCCCGGACGTCTCCTTCGCTCTTCACAGGCCAGCCTCCTTGCTTTCCCTCGCTTTAACAGGGCCACTTTGGAGGCTGGGCCTTTTCAGTATCCATCCCTCAGATCTGGAACAAGCTACCGGAAGGTATGCACAAGGAAGCTAGATTGCTTCCATTCCGGAGGAGACTCAAGACAATGCTATTCTCTGAGGTTGTTTGGCCTTTCTTATGTTGTCTCATGCTTAGTTCAGTGGTGCAAAAGAATTTGGACTGTCTGATCCTTGCTGCAGCGCTTGGAGACCTTTGGTGAATAGCGCTTTATAAATACAACTTAACATTAACACCCCACACTAGCCTGTGCCCTGTTAACCATTATCTGTAGCAAGGATATACAGCCTGTAAGGACCTGAATAGCGGGTACTGTACTGCAGTAATAACAGTCGGAAGAACCATATTGCAAAAACATTTATGATCATCTGTCCCCTCCCCGCCAACCCCACACCAACTATCACCTGCACCAACCTTCAGGGGGGAAAACCCAACCCTCCACTGTGGAATTCAAACATAAAGGAAAAATAAACATTCCACGGGGCATATTACCAACGGACAGCGATAAATTTTGCCAAGCGCGCTTAGCGCACTTTTATTTATTGCAATCTATTGCTGGGTGTTATCGCCGGGTTAGCGCGTTATTAACAACGCCTAACACCAGGGCAATAATATTTCCAGAGATGGCGGCGTTGTGAGGGGAATATCGCTGGAAATCCAGTGATACAACCACAGAGATGGCGTAACACTTGTAAATAGGCGAAGGTGCACTCAGTCGCACGATCCACCTGCCATACGACAAAGAGGGTTAGTCAGTATTTTACCAGACGTTAATTTTTGGAGAAAAGCACGGTTAGCGTATTTTTTTAAATCACTAACCGTGTTGTGGGTCGCATTGTTAATAGTACTCATGGCGATAATTTACATGTACATTAGAGATGTACAGCGAGGCATCAGGAAAAAGGCTGCTAACATGTGCTAATGCATGTTAGCACTGCCTTGTAAATAGGGCGAACAGATTATATCTGCTTTTTTGGCTTTTACAGCCACAAAAGCGGAGATGAGGCCCTTGATAATATGCCCCCACAATACTATGGTAAACATAGGAAGTGCATCTGCACTAGGGAGGTGGCAATGCCTTGCCGAATCCCCGGTTCTGTTGGAACGATGATACATGTAACGGTGAAATACATTCTGCCTCGTGCGGCTGTCCCCACTGCATTGGCATGTTTAAAGGAAATATAAGCTAAGTGGTCAGCAGTTGTTCAATGAGACTGAATGCAGCAAACCATTAGGAGCGGTGACAATATCTGCACTTGCACCAGAGTCTGGGATATTTGGTGAGTGATGTGGGGAGGGGGATACGCGCTGTTGTCTGACTTGGAGTAGGCTTGGAAAAATTCCTGAGTGTTGTGAGGGGAGACAACGTCCACATCTACCTTTAGGCGGGCGGGGTAAAGCATCCCATAACGCAGTCCTAGTTTGCGAAGATTCGCCTTGACTCCCTCATATTTCCGTCAGACTTCCTGCACCATCGCGGTGAAGTCCGGGTAAATAGAGTTTCTCTCAAGCCATCTGCAATGTGGTGTCCCGGTCTTTGAAATTGATAAGACGGCTATTATTAGTATAGGAGGACAACCTGGATTGGGGCACGGTCCAAGCGTGCGGTGCTCGCGTTCCACAACAAAGGTAGGGTGAAGGAGTCCAGACTGAACAGATCAATCAGCAGTGTCTCCATAAACCCATCCAGTTTCCCTTTACTGGTGGACTCAGGTAGACCCACTACACGTTTGTTGTTGCATCGCCCCTGCTCCTCCAAATCCTCATTCTTGATGGCGATCGATTTGAGTCGTTTCTCCATGCGCTCAAACTTTTTTGTAGTTTGGGCAGCACCATCCTCCAAGTTGGAAATCTTGCCCTCTGCTGTTGTCAAGCACCCTTCATGTTGATCAAGCCTGATGCCCATAGTATCTAGTCACTATTCAAGGGACTTGAAACGGGTGTACAGGACTTTAAAGCCCGCCCTAAGTTCCACCAGCATGGTATGTGTCCCAGCCACTGCGCCCGCAGGTGCACCGCCTCCTCTGCCATGCCAGATCACTGGGCCTCTGCGCTGCGGACGGTTTTCTCAAATGACAGTTTACGTTGTTTTGGGTCAACCCAGACCATGCCCTGACCCGGGGCGCTGAAAAAAGACCTCTGGGCAAAGTGACCGCTGCAAACAGTGCAGCGCAAGGGCAAGCAGGGTGTGCCCCGGGCCCATTTCCACCATTGCCCCAGACTCACAGTGGTGGGGCTTATAGATGCGCTGTCCGTCTCATGGCGTGCCCCGATGTTCTTTTTTGAAAGCATGGGAGAGGGGCGGGAGCATCAGCCGATGCCCTGTGGGTGCCCCGCCCGGGGTTGTTGCAGCGCGTCAGCATAGTGGCTCCTAGGGATCACTGCAGCACCCTGCCCGATGGCCGACCCCCAGGCTCACCCATGCACCCTGTCACCACGGGGACTCCAGGGGGTGCCGGCAGAGCTCACTGTATTAAAGCTGAGGAAGCAGGAGGTCTTCGCTGCCACCACTCACATTTCGGCCGCCGGGCCGCTCTCAGCTAAGTCGCTCCGGCTCCACCGTCAGTGCCGTCCCTCCTTCCATGCAACGCTCGCCAGCACCATGCAACGCAAGCCCCTGGCTTCATACATTGGAGCTGGCCCCACTGTTTTCAGGCCAGCAGTGTTGAATCCGTCTCGGCTGGCGGGTGCTCTGGGGGTCAAGCGTGGCACTGGTTACTTCTGACAGCACTCCCACATCTTTGCCAACAACATAGCTGTGGCGACCGCCACCCAGGTTGTAGGATCCCGGGAAAATCGGCAGAGCTCCGAGCCTACGCGGCCATCACAGTCGGCGGCTTGGCCATGCCCACTGGCTGCTGCTTTATTGTCTAACCACATATGAGATCCGGTTGATCTATTAATTCTAGGGCCACTTTGCCACAGCTCAAGTTTCAACCTCAACCCTTGCGGTTTTGCCTCATGAAGTCGTGCACTCTGCTTTGTAATGATTTGTGGAGGATCAATATAAAAGAATAGTTTACGAGCTGACATAATGCAACGTCAGTCATTCATCTTGCAATGTCATGCATAGGAACTCTAGCATATGCTTTAAGGTTATTTAATTTTGAAATGTGGTCTGGAATCAAATGTGATAATTATATACTTTTGAAATATTTATGAAATATGAAAATGAACATGTCAGAATGAGAGGGTTCTACAAATGTGTTGTAGTCTATCCTCGATTTTTATGCGAATAACCAACAATGTCTGTTTTCTATGTTTATGTTATTTAAATGGTGATTGTATTCATGTGCAATTTGGCTTGTGAAGATCTTTGCTGTGCCGTTCATTTCAATTCAATACAATTAATTCTCTGAAATACGATCCTGGAGTGCAAATCTTTCTGTATTTGACACAGGTATATGGGAATATATATATTGCACTTTGCACATGGTGTATTAAATTAAATAAAGCAAACTTACTTAAATTACTGTTGTGGTGCAGTGACTTCCGTCAAAGAATAAGGGATGAGAGGAATCTGAGGAATGTGTATATATATATATATATATATATATATATATATATATATATATATATATATATATATATATATATATATATATATATATTCCCATGACCATTTATCACATTTTCCGCATCCATCAAAACATCTCTACTCAGTCATCCAGTGGAAAAAGAAACTAGGTGGCAAACATCTGTGTATCACCAGCAATCCTTTGTTTATTCAATTACATTAAGGTGCAAGAGAAAAGTGACCTATGCATTTCGTCCATGGCCTTCAACAGGGTTATAGAATCTTTTAATACAGAGTGTCAATGTAAGGGACAATCCTTTAACCGTCACCAATCAAAATAGTTCAACAACTGGATTGCTAACCTTAGTTCTGTCTCTTCTCAAAGTGGCATAAACCACTCACCATTTTCTTTTTCATTATTATGAACATATATTTGTGACACATCTTATTCATTTCACAAAAGTATAAGGAAGAACTCTTAACATAAGGGACTATATATTTTTCCAAATTGACATCCCTTTTCCTTAAAATGCATTCTTCCAAAGGGTCACTGTTTTAATTTGTGCATCACATTATATCTAATTTGTGGTATATCATATACTATGATTCATATATATGGTAAAGTACTGGTATGATTTAAAGATTCACAATGCCAAGGGGAAGATATACTTTACAACAATTCACAAGGATATAAAGAATTTACTTGATGCAATTCTGGTAAAGTACAATTCATATGCCAGTTCTAATATGCAGCAGTTCTTCTATGCCCAATATTTTTGTGCTTATGTACTTACACAAAATGTTCTTGTTCAGAATATTTAAAAATAATTTTTTGCACCTAAACCCCTGGAGGCTAGCAGGTCAACATGCAGACCTCAAGTGCAGGAGCATTCGACAATTCAGTCAGCTCCCTATCCTTCAACTGGAACTAAAATGCAAGTCTTATGACATAAAGTGCAAACACTTTCAAATAATATCAGATCTTAAATTCCAAGTGCATTTAATCTATGCCAATATCTACCCATACTGATATTAAGTGTGAATGTATTAAACATTCCATAAAAGGTCTACACTTGCTTGGTTTTTTAGAATACAAACATGTTCAGATCCAAGAACAGTCTAAAGTGCAAACATATCTGACAATTTACTCATTTGCATATCTTATCCATGTCATTTGAAAGTGAGGTACAAATCTGTCTAACACAGTGCATATGCAACAAAGTGATGTCCGATCTTGAAGTGCAAATGCATTGCATCCTATTACAGTACATAACCATGTTAATATAAAGTGCAAATGCATTTATATTTTCCTAAAAGATCTGCAATGATGTGGTTCAGATCACCAATAATTCTGTAATGTACACAGAGTTCACAGCTTCAATTTAAACATTCCATGATTTCAGACCATATCATTTTTGCATATTCCAAGATGATGGTGCGCACATCTCCCGCCACTGTCACCTTCAAGCCTCATAATATATCCATGCACCTTCCCTCTTTGACATGTACAATAACCAATGGGATCCACAGGGCAGATTCCTCAAATATACAAGGGGCGTCAACATTGACCAAAAGATAAAACATTTATATAGCACCATAAAGTGTAAAAGTGCTAAGTTTCATCAAATGTCATAACTTAATTGCGTAAAAAATGGTAAAGCAGAATTGTGGAGTAACAGATTTTGGGGGACAGTCATAGATGAACATGAATCTCTGCTTCTGCGTTTAAACCCCCAGGGTACTCTGTTCCCATTAATATAATCCATCCGTAGCTCCAGTTCTCTGGTGCCGCTCCTCGGTTTCTTTGTTACATGATATATACCATAGAATTTAATTTTGCCAATAGCTCCATTATGGACATCCCAGATGTGCTTAGCCAAGTTGTAAGAAAAATCCTTGTTCTTTACTGCACGTATATGTTGCAGGATACAAAGCTTAAGTTTGTTAACAGTGCTTCCAATATATTTTTCGCCACATGTGCAGTCTAAAACATAAACCACAAAAGTTGTTTCACAAGTTATCATTTATTTTTCTGATCTTTCCTTGGGTTGTCTCAAATCCAATTAGATGCCGTCCATGAGCACAGGCTTTCCATCTTTGGTACCTCCAGAAACCTCCTTTTGTACTTGATCACCAATTCCCAATTCCAGATTTTATTGATCTATCAGGAGTAAAACTGTGTTCCTGTCTTCCTGTACGTGATGTTCGATACCTTTTGAGGAAGACTTCTGAGGTCATCATCCATCCTTAGAATTTTCCAATTGTCTTTTAGCAATTTCTTGACCTCAAAGTTTGACATATCGAAATCCATAATGTACCTAGATATTTCAGAGTCTTCCTTTTCAGTTTTTGGTTTTACAGTCAGGAGATGTCCCCTTTTCTTCCCATTCACAGTCCGTAATGCATCATTAGCACCTGAGTGGGACAGGCTCTCACCCTGAAACGGTTATTCATTTCAAAGGCCTGTATTCAAAGTTGTTCTTCCTCCGAGCAATTCCCCACGGGGGATACTCCATTTTAAACTCAGTGGGTGCCCACTATTGGCGTGTAGGATACTGTTGGTGCTCGTTGATTTTCTGTGAATCCTGGTGCATATTTTGTTCTCAATAGCATAGACTCCAATTTCCAAATCATTTATCTCCTTATCACTGATTTCATAGATGACTCTGAGGCCCGGCATATTGTTGTTTAATAAATGCAGGAAGCTCTCAAGATCTTTTTTTTTTCTCCTTCCCAAATAATGAATAGTTCATCTATGAAACAAACCCGTAAAATGACGTGTTCCATATATGTTGAATTCTGTCTGTTCCATGCGACTTCTGCTTCTCATAGACCCATCATTAGGTTTGCATAGGATGGCACAAATGATATCTCCATTGTGCTTCCCTGCACTTGTAGGAAATACTCCTTGTTAAAAATAAAGACATTATGGTACAAAAAGTCCCTAAACACTCCCAACACATTGATGAAGCGCCGACCAGGTGAACTGGTCACGCCACGCTTGTCTGTACTGAAGACTGGGGTTTTAACAGTGAGTGCATTATTGTCCCTTGATGAGAAAACCTACAAAAACCGTCACTAAGGGCCCAATCACCCTACTCGGGAAGTCATAAATCATTTCCTTTTCCAATCCTGTTACTATCGGAGCAAGGACTCACAGCTGACGGCAATTTGGACACCACGTGACATCTGACCGATGCTACATAATCCACACCGTTTTCCACCCTCTCCGCCTACAGGCCAGCAAAAGAGGGTAGGTCTAGAGATAATCTCCCGCGAGAATCACATGAGTTGAAATTTAAACTGCACACTACGTCCAGCCAGACTGGGATACTCTTTTCTACATACATGATACTATTGTATAATGACTTGCATCTGATTGGTTCTGTCTGGTGCTTACCAGTTACTCCTAGGTGTATTTCTATCCAGAATATCAGGTAAGGTCTTGAGGCATACCCTTTTTATGTTCATGAGAATGGCATTCTTTCACCACTAGTTCCTCTCTTATGATCATGATGCCGCTAATGTAATTGACCTGGTTACTTGTATCCACCGTTGTCCCCAGAACAGAGAATACTTTGCAAATGAGGTGTGTCGCCAGAGATGTGTGGTCACTGACGTTTTAATCTTATGAATTCCTAATTTGAGTCTGTGCTCCACTACACAGGGAGCGCTGCGATTTAACTACAATGACTGTAAATGTGTCAATGTCTGTGGGAGTCTGGAAACAATTTACTCCCGACTGGGAAATGTGATTAATTTTTCTTTTCATTTTGGGCCTTATGTATCAAGCAAAATTGGCATTTGCAAACGCCGAAATTCTGCGAATTTGGGCGTTTGCGAATGCAAATTTTCCAAATGGTATATATTAAGGAAAATCTGGTGCAAAATAAGGAATTGCAAAATTTGCGATTCCTTATTTTGCAATTGCATTTAAGGAATCTCAAATTTAGCGATTCCTTAAATGCAACGTATGAAGCAAAAAAATGGGCAAATTGTCCTTAAGGAATCGCAAATTACCACCAACTTCAAGTTGGTGGTAAGTTGCGAATTCCTTGAAAAATGCAAATTTTTGCATTTTTCAAAGTGCCATGTGACGCACATACATGCCCTTAGGGCATGTATGTGTGTCACATGTGCACCCATGCTTATTTCAGGGGTGCAACAGGGTGTCCTTTGGACACCCCTGCACCTTGAAATTATTCTCAATTTGCGATTCTCAAATTGCGGATCGCAAATTGAGAATAACTTCCCATTCATTCCTATGGGCCTCCTGGCCCATAGAAATGCGTGGGAAAGTGCTCCTTAGTTGCGATTCGCAATTTGAGAATCGCAATTAAGGAATACTAAGAATTCCCAAAAATATTGCGAATTTGTACATACATCCCAATTTGCGATTCTGAAATAGCGATTTCTAAAAAATCGCTATTTCAGAATCGCAAAGCAGGTTGATGATACATATGGCCCTTTGTCTTTTATTAGTGGAATTACTCCCACTACATCGACTCAGGTGCAGTATCCTTCGCTCTCGTGGGCTCCCATGACCTAAAGGTGGGCAAACACACTTGTATAGGGTAGGAGTAATTTGATTTCGGTCCTGATGAAATGCAGATTGACCCTCCTTGCAACATAGGGCATGAAACATGTCGCCCCCACCATATTCTTCACATTTTAGCTATCAGTGTGCATTGTGACCTCAGGATAGCGCCTCTATTTTTATCGGGTTAAGGGACCAATAACACATTAATATCTCCCCAGTTCCCTTAAACTATTTTACTCTCACTCCTTCCACCGGCCAAGCTTTGAAAATCCCCCATATTCACTCTAATGGCATCTACGGATCAAAAGATCTCCAATAAAACGGCCCCAGGCCCGTCAAGCATTGCAGCGTCGGCTTGACGAGGAGCGCCCTATGATGAAGCATGGCCCGTCAAGCATTGCAGCGTCGGCTTGACAAGTAGCGCCCTATGATGAAGCATGGCCCGTCAAGCATTGCAGCGTAGGCTTGACGAGGAGGGCCCTATGATGAAGCATGGCCCGTCAAGCATTGCAGCGTCGGCTTGACAAGTAGCGCCCTATGATGAAGCATGGCCCGTCAAGCATTGCAGCGTCGGCTTCACGAGTAGCGCCCTATGATAAAGCATGGCCCGTCAAGCATTGCAGCGTCGGCTTGATGAGGAGCGCCCAATGATGAAGCATGGCCCATCAAGCATTGCAGCATCGGCTTGATGAGGAGCGCCCTATGATGAAGCATGGCACCCTATCGGATGTGTGAGGGCATTAAGATCTGACCACTCTGATCCGCTGTGATCCTCTTGGTCGGGCTTTGATTCCATCTACCTGAGGGCTTAATTTTCCCTTGAGAGGAAATACTCCAGTTAAAGTTTTTAGGAACAATATTCTAGGAGGAGCGCGGGTGTAGGCCCTCATTAAATAAAGCTCTTCGTCCCCCTCTTGATTATATGCAAACAAAAGTCCATCATCTCTAATAACATGTTAAAGTGCTCCAAGAGAGACATTTATTGGGATTTAATAAAATACTGACATGCATTCATCCCATCTGTGTGCCGGATGGATGTATAAAGCGAAATCACATCCATTGTAGCCATTAAATAGTTTGAATTCCAAACTCTGTACTGCTTACTCATGGATGTCACATCCGCAGAAATCTAAATCAGGCACCAAGTGTTGTTAGCAGCCTTTAGTTATTAGACAGAATTGTCTCAGCATGACAACTTCTACTCAACACAGAGGATGTGCACCAGGTTCTACCCTACATAGATGCGATGATTGTACTTCAGAAGGTGGGCTATCTGTATGAGGTCTGTAGGTATTTACACAACAGCCCCCAGCGCCTTGAGACCCGTAAAGGTGAGTAGTTTGCGCTTTACAAATACGGATTTACATTTTTTATTTTTACCCACTAGACCCATAACATTATCCCTTCCTCCGACCCGGGTTGCGGATGGGCGGAGCCATGGCTTAGACAGAGGCCATAAATCAGGCGCACTGAGACGGTACAACGGCCCTTCCCGGTCACACGAATGGCGTGAGGAAGCTGTCCCCAAAGTAAGAACTGACACGGGGTCCCAGCTGCCAGTTGTCTTTTTACTCCTCTTGGGATTTTTTTTCTCCATAATGAGGATGATCGTCCCGCTTTGTAGTCCTTTCAGCCATTTTTCCCTGCTCACTTTTCTCTCGACAGGGTCACCACCTCCCGCTCGGGGCCGTTGCTCTTCGGTACCGCGGTTCTCGGTTGGAACGACTGCCCCGTGCCTCCCTTGACCACTTTATTTGGCTTTTCGGTTTGGATTATTTAAACATAGGGTATTACCTTATGGCCCAGTGGCCGTTTTCTAGAACGAGCATTCCGCTTTATCACTACATGGCACCATACTGGTGACCCTGCCTTACAACGGGACCTGCTGTATTTTCAGGACTTATGCTCCTACCAACACCAAGCTTTTTGGCTGTCTGTAATAGGGCTCCCATCTAATGACCCTATGGTCCCGCATTTCTCTCCCCTCTTGGGCACTTTTCTGAATAGTATTCATGTCCTTTATAATCAACAGGTAGGGAGGAGGAATTCTAGTCCATTCAGTTCCCCAATTCAATATATCACATAACCAAGTGAGAGAATGGACACTTGTAATTACGTAACCGTAGGTTGAATTGAATCACCCTCATAAACGCTATGTTAACTATGCGGTGTATATCGTTTTTCCGCCCCACATATGCGTTATGGCATTATCATTGGGTGTCCAATTAGCCTGAGGCAACCTCTGGTATGAGTAGTAGTGTCCAGAGATGTGAGGGCACCCCCAAAAAAAGTAGGAGGAAGAAAATGATGTCTAAAAAGCAAGACTTCACCGCAAGAGACCTTTAATTACCATATGGTGAGGTTTTGTTATTAAAAGTAAGTGGGTATAAATGCAGATCGTGTTACTGGATCTCTTTATATCACTTTTTGACAGAGTCCACATGTTTCAGCTCCATTTCGCCCAGCCGGGTCTACGGAGCATTCGTCAGGACAGACAATATAAAAACAAATCAGTTACTTACACAACTTGTGAAGTACTCAGTGGTGTTATTATTAAACACTCTGTTTCTACATAGGTCAAGTTACCTGAAATAGAAGAAACAAACTTACAGATATGGGGGTACAGGTTCAGCACTCTGTATAAATCTCCATTTGAGATATCTCAAAACAATTGTGCCAATATTGTGCACTCAATTCATCAGAGCAGTCCCATTAAAGTCTACCGCGTTTATTACTACACTTTGAGGCGATAAAAATATTGAGATGATGCGTTTCGGTAGATAGGTTCTTATTATCTAGCAAGGTTCTCTTTGTGTGTCCCTATAGGGTATCCATATACTATGCCATAAGGCCGTGATGTCATTAGTAAAACGGAGTTGTGTTCGAAAGATATTTTGGCAGCGTGGTGTTCGCAAATTGTGTTACTGGTCTAAGCGATTTTAATTGTAATTATGCTCCTCTATGCACATCTTGTGTTTAAATATCAATCGCTGTGTTGACAAAGCGGTAATCATTCCACGCAGGTAATGGCGGCTCAAGGTGATTAATATTATCTTTGCGCTCGTGGTTATTAATGTCCGTTGATCGTGAGCTTCACAAGGTTGTTCTGAGTAAAGCCCTAGTCGGTTGCTCACTTAGGTCGCTTTGCGTGATTGTAACTATGTGCGCTCTAACGCATGTGTGGCGCTATTGAAAAGAGCGTGTAATTTACCTTTTGTTAGAAATCTACGGGCTTCAGCAGGGGACGTTCGGACACTCTGGTCCTCAGCTAGAAAAGGAGAAAAAGTCGGCATTAATCTTACCGCTCGATAACAGAGCCGTGAGTGCTTTTCTATGCCGCCATTCTCACCCGCATTCAGGAAAGTTTCCACGTCTTGTGCTGGCTCTGCTCCTGGACGTCGGAGACTCGTTTCCTGTTCCTTATCTATTGATGACAATAGAAAGGGGACTGCGGGTGTTTTTCTATTTTCAAAGCAAAGCAAAACTTTATTTCATGCTGGATTGAGAAATGCCCTGTCTTTCAGCGCTGTTGATATTTATAAACCATACACTTTGTATTAATGTCAAACATTTTAATGTGTTTTGACTATATAATTGTGCACATGGTAAAATGTGGTGGTCAAATATAGTGTAAATGTGTTCATCGTCTCAGGTGATTCAATACATGTTATACTAAGAGAAGTCCTATAATTCTCAGAGGGAAGCCATATGTCTGTAATCAAAATGAGGGGGTTTTCTGAAAAACACTGGTGCGTTATTCCCAAAACAGGTTCACTCATAGATTTCAGATTTAGAGTTACCTGCCAGGCTCCCAATTCATATATTAATGTGAGAACGCTCACAATAAATTGGATTCATTTTATATGTTTTGGGAGCACTATGTAACCTACGCAAACTGATGCCATGGTATATTATCATTCAATCCTGTAAGGTGTGTTTGTAGCCGATTCACCCATCTCTGCTCCTTTTCGAACAATACTTTTTCAACATTGGTGGTTTTGTCATTGAGCATTTCTATTATTGTCCATCTTAGATCTTCAACTTTGTGACCGGACTCAACGAAATGGGAACACAATTTCGTGGTGTTTTTCTTTAATTTAATATTGCTTTCGTGTTTTCCAATTCTCGTTTTTATTTTTCTGCAAGTCATCCCTATATACTTTTTTTCACAGGGGCACCATATCATGTAAACTACATGAGTAGAATTACAATTAGTGTGTTGTCGTTGTGTCCAGTTTAGGGAATCTGTAAGTTGAAGAGATGTTGTCGTTGTTGTTAGTTTGCAAACTGTGCAGGTGCCACGCGGATAATGGCCAATGACAGGGGTCATTTCTATATTTCTCGTTTGTGTAGGTTTCTTATGTCTCGCTGGTCATGTGTGCACAAGTAGATCCTTTAGATTACGTGTCCGCTTGTTTGCAAATCTAGGTTTTGGCCAGTTGAATTTCCCTGTTGTGAGAATTCGCCAATTTTTGTTAACTATTTTCTGTACCTCATATGTCGCTGGACAATATGTAGTGACACACGTCATTAGATCTGGGATTGGGTCTTTTGTATTTGTTTGGAGGAGATACTCTCTCGGCTGATATTTTGCTCTTTTCCGACACTTAGCTATCGCTGTTGGTGTGTAGTCCCTGTCCTTCAGTTTTTTACTAAGTGCCTGAGCTTGTAATCTATAATCACTTTCTTTGCTGCAATTTCTTTTCAGCCTCAGAAACTGGCTGTATGGTAAATTGTCCCGCAGTCGTTTCGGGTGAAAGCTTTTGCATGACAGGAGGCTATTCGTCGCTGCTGGTTTGGTATATGTTTTCGTTTCTATCCTTCCTCCTTCAATGAAGATTGTTCAATCAAGGAAGTCCAGGTTGATATTGTCTGATGTGAATGTGAATTTCAACCATTTGTCTCTTTCATTCAGCCAGTCAATAAATAAGTTGAGATCCTTGTCAATTTTCCAGATCATTAGGATGTCATCTATATATCGTTTCCAATATAATATACTGGAAACGAAAGGATTGGTGTCATTAAGTACAAAACAACTTTCAAATTCACTCACATAGAGACCCACTACTGATGGAGCAAATGCACTGCCCATGGAAGTTCCATGGATTTGCAAAAACAATGTCCCGTCATATTGGCTAGTCGGCAGCATTAAAGCACAAAATGTCTAGGGGTTCGGTGGGTCCAGCTGGCAGAATTTTGCAGAACGTTGAAACCGAATGCATGTTTTGCAGGTGCATCATCGTTACAAAATGAAGGCGACACAACTTTAAGAAGAAAGTCCACTTTCAACCCCCCAAATAGCCTGATCCCTATTGAAATTCAAACTTTTGAGCAAGCACTCCTAAAAGGAGTAGACACATTGAGCAGCACGAGTAAACGACCTTTTCAGAACCTGAGTAAGAAGGAATGTCTAGCATAGGAGGAGTTACAACAGAATGACAAGATAATTATAAAACCTGCAGATAAGGGGGGGGGGGCATAGTGATCCTGAAGAAGGAGGGATACGACCAACAGGGCCATGCCCTCTTGTCTGATACAAAATTTTACAAAAAGATTGCAATTGACCCGACGCCAAGACTGCAAAACACCATTGCAATGATGATATATGAAGCAGAAACAAACGCATGGATTTCCAAAAAAGAAGCGGAATATTTAATAACAAGAGAACCCAAAACACCTTTCTTTTATTCGCTTCCTAAAACTCATAAGAACAGGTCCCCACCACCGGGACGCCCGATAGTCTCGGGAATCGGCTCAGTATTAAAACCTTTGTTCAAATTTGCTGACCAATTTCTCAAACCATTGGTACAGAAAACTCCTACTTATTTAAAAGACACCTGTGATCTCCTGACCCAAGTGTCCGGAATGAGCTTCGACTCAGATACCGTGCTACTCGTAGGTCTAGACGTAGAGTCACTCTATACCAGTCTCCCACGAAAGGAAACCTTACAAATGCTGGAAAATGTATTATTTATGGAGGATTAGACCCACCGAACCCCTAGACATTTTGTGCTTTAATGCTGCCGACTAGCCCTGACGGAAAACTTTTTTGAATATGACGGGACATTGTTTTTGCAAATCCATGGAACTTCCATGGGCAGTGCATTTGCTCCATCAGTAGTGGGTCTCTATGTGAGTGAATTTGAAAGTTGTTTTGTACTTAATGACACCAATCCTTTCGTTTCCAGTATATTATATTGGAAACGATATATAGATGACATCCTAATGATCTGGAAAATTGACAAGGATCTCAACTTATTTATTGACTGGCTGAATGAAAGAGACAAATGGTTGAAATTCACATTCACATCAGACAATATCAACCTGGACTTCCTTGATTGAACAATCTTCATTGAAGGAGGAAGGATAGAAACGAAAACATATACCAAACCAGCAGCGACGAATAGCCTCCTGTCATGCAAAAGCTTTCACCCGAAACGACTGCGGGACAATTTACCATACAGCCAGTTTCTGAGGCTGAAAAGAAATTGCAGCAAAGAAAGTGATTATAGATCACAAGCTCAGGCACTTAGTAAAAAACTGAAGGACAGGGACTACACACCAACAGCGATAGCTAAGTGTCGGAAAAGAGCAAAATATCAGCCGAGAGAGTATCTCCTCCAAACAAATACAAAAGACCCAATCCCAGATCTAATGACGTGTGTCACTACATATTGTCCAGCAACATATGAGGTACAGAAAATAGTTAACAAAAACTGGCGAATTCTCACAACAGGGAAATTCAACTGGCCAAAACCTAGATTTGCAAACAAGCGGACACGTAATCTAAAGGATCTACTTGTGCACACATGACCAGCGAGACATAAGAAACCTACACAAACGAGAAATATAGAAATGACCCCTGTCATTGGCCATTATCCGCGTGGCACCTGCACAGTTTGCAAACTAACAACAACGACAACATCTCTTCAACTTACAGATTCCCTAAACTGGACACAACGACAACACACTAATTGTAATTCTACTCATGTAGTTTACATGATATGGTGCCCCTGTGAAAAAAAGTATATAGGGATGACTTGCAGAAAAATAAAAACGAAGATTGGAGAACACAAAAGCAATATTAAATTAAAGAAAAACACCACGAAATTGTGTTCCCATTTCGTTGAGTCCGGTCACAAAGTTGAAGATCTAAGATGGACAACAATAGAGATGCTCAATGACAAAACCACCAATGTTGAAAAAGTATTGTTCGAAAAGGAGCAGAGATGGGTGAATCGGCTACAAACACACCTTACAGGATTGAATGATAATATACCATGGCATCAGTTTGCGTAGTTTACATAGTGCTCCCAAAACATATAAAATGAATCCAATTTATTGTGAGCGTTCTCACATTAATATATGAATTGGGAGCCTGGCAGGTAACTCTAAATCTGAAATCTATGAGTGAACCTGTTTTGGGAATAACCCACCAGTGTTTTTCAGAAAACCCCCTCATTTTGATTACAGACATATGGCTTCCCTCTGAGAATTATAGGACTTCTCTTAGTATAACATGTATTGAATCACCTAAGACGATGAACACATTTACACTATATTTGACCACCACATTTTACCATGTGCACAATTATATAGTCAAAACACATTAAAATGTTTGACATTAATACAAAGTGTATGGTTTATAAATATCAACAGCGCTGAAAGACAGGGTATTTCTCAATCCAGCATGAAATAAAGTTTTGCTGTGCTTTGAAAATAGAAAAACACCCGCAGTCCCCTTTCTATTGTCATCAATAGATAAGGAACGGGAAACGAGTCTCCGACGTCCAGGGGCAGAGCCAGCACAAGACGCGGAAACTTTCCTGAATGCGGGTGAGAATGGCGGCATAGAAAAGCACTCACGGCTCTGTTATCGAGCGGTAAGATTAATGCCGACTTTTTCTCCTTTTCTAGCTGAGAACCAGAGTGTCCTAACGTCCCCTGCTGAAGCCCATAGATTTCTAACAAAAGGTAAATTAAACGCTCTTTTCAATAGCGCCACACATGCATTAGAGCGCACATAGTTAGAATCACGCAAAGCGACCTAAGTGAGCAACCGAATAGGGCTTTACTCAGAACAACCCCGTGAAGCTCACGATCGACGGACATTAATAATCACGAGCGCAAAGATAATATTAATCACCTTGAGCCGCCATTACCTGCGCGGAATGATTACCGCTTTGTCAACACAGCGATTGATATTTAAACACAAGATGTGCATAGAGGAGCATAATTACAATTAAAATCGCTTAGACCAGTAACACAATTTGCGAACACCACGCTGCCAAAATATCTTTCGAACACAACTCTGTTTTACTAATGACACACAGGCCTTATGGCATAGTATATGGATACCCTATAGGGACACACAAAGAGAACCTTGCTAGATAATAAGAACCTATCTACCGAAACGCACCATCTCAATATTTTTATCGCCTCAAAGTGTAGTAATAAACGAGGTAGACTTTAATGGGACTGCTCTGATGAATTGAGTGCACAATTTTTTTGAGATATCTCAAATGGAGATTTATACAGAGTGCTGAACCTGTACCCCCATATCTGTATGTTAGAAACAGAGTGTTTAATAATAACACCACTGAGTACTTCACAAGTTGTGTAAGTAACTGATTTGTTTTAATATTGTCTGTCCTGACGAATGCTCCGTAGACCCGGCTGGGCGAAATGGAGCTGAAACATGTGGACTCTGTTAAAAAGTGATATAAAGAGATCCAGTAACACGATCTGCATTTATACCCACTTACTTTTAATAACAAAACCTCACCATATGTTAATTAAAGGTCTCTTGCGGTGAAGTCTTGCTTTTTAGACATCATTTTCTTCCTCCTACTTTTTTTGGGGGTGCCCTCACATCTCTGGACACTACTACTCATACCAGAGGTTGCCTCAGGCTTGAATCTGGCATGCAGCACAAATTTGGACACCCAATGATAATGCCATAACGCATATGTGGGGCGGAAAAACGATATACACTGCATAGTTAACATAGCGTTTATGAGGGTGATTCAATTCAACCTACGGTTACGTAATTACAAGTGTCCATTCTCTCACTTGGTTATGTGGTGTAGTATTCATGTCCCTCTTGCTTTACCCTTAGTTTAGGTACCTCAGAGCTTGTTAGTCGAAGGTTTGTTCAGTTGCTGGGCTACCACGAGCTCTCTTGAGCCGTGAGCAACGCAACTCTCACTTGGGCGGTCCTCCCACTGTTAGCTTTCTGGCCCCCATACAGCGGGGTGCGTTACCCACCTCTCTTTGTGCCTCATGACCTGATTTCGCCCTTGTTCCACCACCGCATTAGTGGTTGGCTGGAGCCTGGACATTTAGTGCGTAGCCCATTTTGCCTCCCAGTTGTTCCGTACCTGGGACATTTTCCACTTGGCTAGCACGTTCATAACATAGCCAACTGTATATCCATGTATATGTATGACTGCATGATCACAGTTGACCTTTTTTTGTCCCCAGCCCTACTTAATTTAGGATTTGGATGTCACCTCAAGTGCGTACGCCGAGGGTAAGGTGCCATTAGCTCACCGACTATGCAGGGAAACATCATAAATGGACGTTCCTGATAATGTGTGTGGCCACATCTGCACTGATTAAGAGAGTGCGTGTAAAATATGTTAACATTGTTCTCGTAACACTTGTCTCTTTTCAGGGAAGACGCTGACCAGCAGAACTCCCTAACGGTTCAAATACCTCCTAGGTGGTTGTATGCTCCTTACCCACCAACTAAACTTGGTATGCGTGGTTGATTCACCTCAGTCTGCACTTTTCTGGTCCTGAAGAAAGCCACATCACCTCTACGGAGGGCATAGCGGCTGAAAGATGTCGACCAGTTAAAGTCTATGACAGGTTGAATTCTCCTGCCAAAGCCCACTTGTTTTTCATCCTGACCTCTGGATGTCCTATTACAGTTTGTCCTGACATACCAGGGAGTTAGTTTTAATATCACTTCCACCTTCTCTCTGCACTCCCTCCATGCCCGGCTCATCCAAATGTTTTAGAATACCTCTTGAAAATATCATAAAACATCCCTGAGCTCCTCCCTCTCAGTGAGGGGGTTGTAGCCCGCACTGTGACTAGGTTCGCAGTGCGAGGAGGTTACCCAGAGATGAAACATGCCACCTACGGGTGGATGAGGGTAACGTCCTTTAAAAGGGATCCCCGCACTCCTTTTTCACTCTAGACCCAGGGGTGCCTTTTTGTGTTGTCATATACCCTGTACCTGCTAACCCTGCATTGCTGTGTATAGCTTCTTTGTATCTTATCCCATCAGAGCTGTGTGTATAAACCATGTACCCGTCGAACCTGCAGTGCTGTGTATAGCCCCTGTGTATCCCATCCCAGCAGAGCTGTGAGTATAAACCCTGTTAACACGCACTCAGATAGGGGGGAGGCAAAATTCCACTACTCGAGCTTCCCCTTGCACATAAGCTTTACACACAATGAGGAGTAGGGAAGGTGTAAACGATTGGCACGTGCTTTGTGAAAAAATACTGCCCTCACTCACAAAATTGTGACATGCTTCATCATCGACTTGCTTCAATACGCCCCTGCACAGACCAACGCCATGGGGCGGAGCAAAGAGAGGGGAAGACAAAACTAACATATAGTATGGGATCATCGAAAGAAAAGTGCAGTGAAGTTAAAACTAGCTCGGAGGTGCCCCCTTTCGACTGTTTATACCTGGGTCCTCTGGATAGGTGTAAAAACATGAAGGATGGTGGTGATAGGAGAAGATTAAGAATTCCTTCACCCCTCCTTACTGCCAAATTGTCGACATGTTTCTGTCGTTAGTTACGTGCCCACAGTGTTGGGTCATACCGGAATTCCTCAGGACCCTTCGAATCCCAATATGTGTAACCCTCTGTACCTCGGTTAGGTAATGTCGGGAGGTCACTGACATGTGTAAGTGAGGTAATACCAACTAAAAAAAGCTACTTTCAAAGACAAGAATTGTAAGGTACAGCTGTGCAATGGTTCAAATGGTGGACCCATAAGCCTGGTGAGTATAATATTAATATTCCATGCAGGTGCAGGTGGACTTCTAGGTGGAATTACTCTTTTATGGTCTTCCAGAAATGCCTGATTCACTGGTACTACAAGCGAGGACAAATGTTACCTGTTTTGTACATAGGCAGCAACTGAGACTAGATGTACACGTATCGAAGTGTAAGCGAGGCCTGAGGTTTGTAAATGCAAAAGGTAGCAGACAATGTTTCGGACAGCTGCATCAACGGATTGCTTTGTTTACTGCGACAGTAAAAAAAAATTGTTTCCACTTTGTTGCATAACAAGGCCTAGTTCTAGGTCTAATAGCTTCTCTATGAATGTTCATACATCCAGGTGGAAGATTCCGGAATCCATATTCTAGGACTTAAGAAGCCGATAAGAAAAATTCTTTATTGTATAGTTAATTAAAACCATTACAATATTCCAATACATTGCCTTTGAGTACTATAAGGTGTAAACTATTAGTATCACGTATTAAAAAACATTGTTTAAAGCCAAGGGGAGTTTGCTGAGATATGAATGTGGCCTATTTTATCGTTTCAATGAGTTCTCAAAATAGGTTACAAATTTGATTATTTGACGAATTAATTGTGGGTCAGCTGTGTCCATAGTTTTTAGTATTGCTGAGCGACAGGTGCGAATGCCATTTTCATTAAATTTCCGCCTCAGTAAGTTCCGGCGTTCGCACTCTAGCACCGGGCAGATACATATCAAGTGCATAAAGTCTTGAACGGCTGAACCACACAAGTTACAATCCTTTGGGCCCAGGGTCCTCCAGTCAGGTTGATCAGCATTTGTTGGCAATTGCCCCATACGAAGCTTCATGTACTTTGATTTTAAATGGGGGGAAGGAAGCAAGGCCTAAGTAAACTGCTGGCTTCAGCCTTGTGTAGGATTGCAAAACCATCCAAGCGTGTGCGTGTCTTCTTAAAGTTGTTTTATCATCAATCAATGAGTGCTAGTTGGCCGCTTTTTTCACGATCTGCTTGAATGATGCTACTGGTAGTTTCTTTTGCCAAATATCTATCAGCTTTGTAATTTGTAGAGAGGAATTTAGATACTTCGCATAGTGTGAATTAGGGTCGTTTTGTATGGCTGACCAGAGTGCCGAATTAATTTCTAAATCACGGTTGAGCCATATGTTGTACAAGAATTTGATTGACTCATACCTTTTGTGGATGGAGAATTTGGTGCTTTGATCCAAACTCGAGACGTACCTGAGCTGGAGAGGCGTCACACGGTAGACAAAATACTCGCTTGTACACTCACGTTTGAATTTTGTCTAGGATTGGAGCACTTCTTCCATGATGGACCATACTTCCATAGGCTATCGTTGGAAGTAATTTGGCTTTGGTAACTGCCAGAAGAGGGGTAAACAGAGGGCCTTTCAGATGTTTTAATATACTGCGAAATGCATGCAGTAAAGCCGCTCCCTTCTTTTCAAGTGTTTCCAAGTGCCTGGTGAATGAAAACCTTTGATCCAGCTGTATCCCCAGATATTTGTAGTTATCAACTACTTCCAACTTAATGTCGTCAATTGTGAATTTTAGCTGTTTGGGGCGACAATGTATTTTAATCATGACCTTTGTTTTTTTAATATTTATTTTCATAAGGCTCACCTTGGAGAAGTCAGCTAGCTCATTGATTAGACGTTGCAGACCTATTCTTGTCTGACTAAGAAGAACAATGTCATCTGCATAAGATAAGTGTGTTAAAGGCAATGTGCCTAGCCGTGGCGGATGAGCGTTGACCCCATCAGCCATAAATAGATTAAACAGGTTCGGGGCCAGGACACAGCCTTGCTTTAGTCCTTCGTTGGTTGGGATCTTCCTTGTGAGCCGTTGGCCATTATCGATCTTGACCTGCATCCAGGTATTAGTATAAAGGTCCATGATTGGATTTAAAATTGAGTCCGGTAAGCCATGTAGTTTTAATTTACCCCATAGTGTGTGTCGGCTGACACGATCAAAAGCCGCCTTAAAGTCCATGAAGCATAGATGAAGAGCCTGTCAATGTCGTATACTTTTCTCTGCAATTAAGCCTATTGCTAATACATTTGCAATTGTGCCTGTGCCGCGCCGAAATCCTGACTGGTTTGTGGGGATTTTCTTATTTGCATCGGACCAATTTACTACGTCGATTAAAAGCAACGATGCGTAAAATTTGGCCTCCGCATCTATCAGCGCGATTAGGCGATAGTTTCCTGGATCTGTACGATCCCCTCCCTTATATATCGGATTGATAATCGAACCTCTCCAGCTTTCCGGGATGTGACTGGTGATGCGGATCGTCTGAAATAGACTACTTAGCTTGCGTGCCCAGTAGTGTGGGTCTTGCTTGTAAATTGCCTGCGGGACACCATTTGGTCCTGGTGCACTATCAAGCTGACTTTTCCTCATGGTTTGCAAAATGTCTACTTCTGAGTGGGTGGGGGTAGGTTGAGGATAATCATCATATTTCTTTTCATAAGGGGTAGTTGCAACTGATGGTAGCTGTTCCAAGCTGCTTGAAGAATGTGAGGCATTTGGGTGCTGCCGATGTTCATTTTTCCTTTCATGGGCGAGGGGTAATGGCAGCTGTTCGGAATTATTTATGGAAAATGTGATGATTAGATGCTGTACCCATGCGTTCTCCGGAACGCAGGTCGTACTTATGATGTTTGTGGTTCTGTTCATTGATTTCACTTGCGCCCAGAATGCTCTGGGATCAGATTTTTTTGCATTATGAACTATTTTCGTCCAAAAGTTGTTTGCCTCCATTTTTTTGTCAATCCAAATTTGTTTCTTGTATTGTTTCTTTAAGAAACGTACTTCCTCCCATACTTTCGACTGTTGGCTTTGATTATGTGCCTTCCGGAGTGCCTTTCTCAGGCGCCTTCTTAAGCTTCGGGATAACCGACTGAGATGGCTGTTGTTATCTCCATTATTTGGTTTTTTGGTAGATACTCCTGCGCTGGGTAGCTTTGCCAGGAAGGTGGTCCATGTTTCTATGGTCATTTGGTTTTCTGACTCGAGCGTTAACATTAGGTTTTTGGCATTTTGAGCTATCGGTGGTGATGTGGTAGATGTCCATCTTAAACGTCTCAAGTTGATTGTTGTTGTTGAGCGCCTCTGGACTTGGGTGCCTGATTCCACCACGGTTGTGAGTGAGGAGGTCCGGGTTGAGGGGAAGCTTCTTGTGGGAACTACTGAGAGTTTGACTCGTGTTGGAAAGTGGTTGTCCTTCTCTGGGAGGTGGAGCGCCAGCCGACTGATGTTGTGACGTTGTGCCCAATGCCAAATCGTCTGAGATAAAGAGCCCCCCCCCCCCCGTTTTTGCAAATAGTACATGGTTGTCATATAGTCCGTCCCGTCTAAGGCAACCTTTCCTATTAGTTGAGTTAGAAATGCTTTCAATGTTCGGTGAATAGATTGAAGCTCCAGGAAGTTAGTATGGAGACCCTGAACTGTGAGATCTTGTAGGTGAGCGCCCCATCCTGTAAGAGATGCATCCGCTGTGAGAATGATCTGGGAAACAGGGTCAACGAATGGCTGCACTTTTGACGAATTTTGGGTGTTCCACCACTGCAGAGGGCGATGAGTGAGGCTGTCCACCAACAGTAGATCCTGTAACTGACCCTGTGATTGAGACCCTTGGCGTGCCACACATTCTTGCAGCGGGCGCATATGCAGTCGAGCATATGGCACTTTGGCTAGGCAAGATGCCATCATGCCTAAAAGTCTAATAACTGTTTTGACGTTATGTGTTGTCTCAGTTGAAACAGCTCTATCAATGTCTGGATGTTTTGAATTCTGCCCACATTTGGAGATGCTACCCTAATTGTGTATTGAGTATGGCTCCTAGCTACAGTTCAATCTATAAGGGCTGAAGGTGGGATTTCTACATGTTGACAGTAAATCCCACCTGATGGAGTAGTTTGTGTTGTTGATGCCGGAGATGAGTGCTGGCTTTGGTGAACCAGTCACCCCTGCTAGACATTTAGTGATCACCCTTGGTGCGGTAGTGACTCCAAATGGAAGAGCTTTGAACTGATAATTTTTTCCACCTACAACAAATCGGGGTGAGCAGGGTGGATCGGAGTGTGGAAGTAAGCGTCCGTTAAGTCATCCGGACATAAAGTCCCCTATTTGAAGCAGTGGATTCACTACTTAACGAGTGACCATGTCAAAGTGTTCTGATAGTATGAAACAACTTAAGGTCCTGAGATCTGATACAGGTCGTAGCGAGCCGTCTTTTTTGGGAATTACAAAGTAGAGGGAGTAAACTCCTGTACCTTGACAAAGAGGGACAGGCTCTATGGCTTCTTTGAGTAAAAGAGCCTCCGCTTCCTGTTTGAGCAGAGTTTGGTGTTCTATGGAGAGACTGTGTCTGGAGGGTGGAACGTTTGGAGGTGTGGATGTGAGCCTCAGACCATAACCATGTTGGATAATTCCAACAGTCATTGATCTGAGGATGATCTGGTTTTCCAGGAGGGGAAAAAATGTTGCAGTCGTTCTCCGACATATGTTAAGTGGTCAGGAGGAATGAGGAGAGACTCGCTGCTTGGAGGTGGAGGGGCAGAGCGTGTTGTGGCACCCCTACCTCTTGAATTATTTCCCCTGTAATTACCCCTGTAGTAGCCCCTGGAGGTTTGATGAGGTAGAGGCAGCAGGTAGCGTTGTTTTGGCGGCCTGTTTGTAGAAGGGGCGCCGAAAGAAGCCACAGGAAGCAGGTGTTAGCAACGCTCCCAATGATTTAGCTACCTCAGTGTCTTTTTTCATTTTCTTCAATGCTTAATCCACCTGGGGACCAAATAGATGTTCTTTATGAAAAGGTACATTTGATAATGTTTGTTGCACTTCTGGTTTGAAACCAGAGATACGAAGCCAACCGTGCCTATGCAACTAAACGCTGGTGCTGACCCCTCTGGAGTCTGTGTCGCTGAGTCTAAGGCACAGTTAATGGAATTGTTAGAGATTCGTTTTCTCTCATTGACAATCTCATGGCCCCTTCGTTTAGTTCCTCAGGGAGATGTTGGAGGAGTTCCTCCATTTCATCCCAGGGTGCCCCGTCATATCGCACTAACAGGGCTTGAGTGTTAGTGATCTCCCAGCGCTGCTACCTGCTTCCCTGAAGCATCCATAAGTATGGATTCCTTATCAGGTAGCGAAGCATATGGTGAGGGTTAAGAATTATCTCTCTTACGATCATTGGATACAACTAAGGAGTCTGGATAGAGCTGACCCCAGATGGAAATAGGGTCTGATGAAGCAGGCTTATACTTTTTGTCAACCATGAGTGTGATTATGTGTAAATGTAAATGTGTAGGCATTTATATAGCGCACTGCTACCCGTAGGCGTCCTGGCGCTTCGACCGCCGCGAAACCCTTCCTGGCTTCCCTGAGAGATGGTCCCTTAATGGGTATCTCCAGGGTGAGACCAGGCATCCCCGGCGGTCTGGGGGGCCGTTAGTGAAGATGAGGCAAGCTAATGCCCAGAGTTGCCGAGTGTGATCGCTGATCAGAGTGGGCACCGAGGCGAGAGAATTATCGAGTCCGCTGACCCTGGTCCAGAAACCTGCAGCGCCGGGAATCGAACCCTGGTCCCGGGCCGTCCTCTGCTCTCGGGTCTGCCGCCTCTAACCAGTGAGCCACACTTATTATGCGTGCACGCTCTGGGTCTTTAAAAATGTCCTCTGCATGGCAAAGCATTACGCATAGGCAGGTATTGGCATGCTCTATGGGGATTAGATAAGGTTTCAAAGAGAACATCATCTTCAATAGGGTCTTTATGTAGAGGAACCTGGCGATAGGCTGCTGCCCTAGTGATGAGGTCCGGAACAGATGAAGCATCATCGGGGGTGATGGTCTAGCTGGATAGAGATATGGGTCAGTATCATCCGGTGGATCAACATCAGAATTATCCCAGGGATCTGTGGGCTGTGGATATGAATCCTGTCCTCCCACGATCATCATTGGGAGACTGTGGGAGCCTTGTGGTGCAAAATCATCTTGTTCACCTTGTGAATCATGTGATGAAGGAAGTGATGAAGAGGAGGGTAGAGGAGGTGGTAAAGCTGGTGGCGGAGGAGTGAGAGGAGGATGCAAGGGGCATGTTCCAATGTCCCTTTTAGCAGGCCCTGGAACACCTATGGCCTCCACAAAAGAAAACTGGAGCTTAGATGACTAGGACGCCGAGTGCAAAGGCTGGGCTAAAATACTTCCAGTTTGAGGCTGTATGTGCAGCCTTCTCTGCTTTGGTTCGAGCCGCTCCTGCATGGCATGGAGGATGGGTTCTGGAGGCAACTTCGAAGTGGAAGCCGAAATTTGAACTGAAGAGAAGAGGTCGGAGCTGAAGGCAGGGAGGGCAGCTTGCTCAGAGCCGAAGAAGCAGAGCTGCATGCATGAACCATGTACTTGCCTGCCCTGCAGTGCTGTGTATATAAGGATTATGTTTCTTCCCCAGCAAACATCTGCTCTTGGTATGTAGAGCTGTAGATTCACATTCTTTGCATACTCCTGCCATCCTGTCCGAATGTTTGCAAGTTGTTTTTTCTTCGTAGAAGTCTTTTCCAGTCACGAGGGAAGGGGACTCCTCCTTTCGGCGATAGAGTGCATCTTTTCCAGTCACGAGGGAAGGTGACTCCTCCTTTCGGCGATAGAGTGCATGGGCATCGACTTCACTGTTCGATTATTTTCCCGCAAGAGGGTGAGAATGGAGTAAGCAAGTGTAGTATAGAGATGTTCATGCGTATGTAGTGTGAATAATAAGAACTGCAACAACCACAGGTATCTGGGGAGGAGGGAGAGAGCGTGTGAATTTACAGCTCCACATGCTAAGAACAGATGCTTACTGGGTAAGTAGCATAATCCGTTCGAGGCATGTGTGCTGTAGATACACATGCTTTGCGTAGACTGTATAGCAGTGTTCCCCCCAAGAGGTGGCTAACCAGTAGATGTGGCAGGTATCTGAAAAAGTGTCTTTAGCGCTGCTTATCCTACATTAGCTTGCTGGCGTGCTAAGCCATCCACACAATAGTGTTTAGTAAATGTGTGCGGTGTGGACCATGTTGCTGCTTTACAGGTATCAGCAATAGGAATGTTACCTAAAAAGGCCATAGATGCCCCTTTCTCACGAGTAGAATGGGCTCTAGGAGGTATAGACAAAGTCTTTTGGGCTTTAATAAAGCCTGTTTGGATACATTTAACGATTCATCTAGAAATGTCACATTTTGAAATAGGTTTCCCTTTATGAGGGGGAAGCAAAAGCACCAAAAATGTGTCTTGTGAAAATCCTTTGTTCTGTCAATATAATACATTAATGGTCTTTTGATATCTACATATGAAGAGCTCACTCTGCTACAGATTCTGGTTGAGGGAAGTAAACAGATAGCTGAACTGATTGGTTAAAATGAAAAGGTGACAACACCTTTGGAAGGAATTTTGGGTTGGTACGAAGAACCACCTTATCTCTATGAAGCTGGAAGAATGGTTCTTTTAATGTTAGTGCCTGAAGTTCACTTACACGTCTTAGTGAGGTGATAGGAACTAGGAAAGCAACCTTCCAAGTAAGAAACTGGAGGAGACGAGACATTATATGAAGATTCAAAAGGTGGACCAATAAGTCTTGTTAGAACAATAGAAAAGTTCCATCCGGGTGCATGTGGAACTTTAGGCGGTATCACTCTTTAAGAGCTTCCATGAAAACATCGATTACTGTCACTCTGAACAAAGATAGGTGTGTCTGTTTTGAGGATAGGCAGCCACTGCTGCCAGATGTAGACCTATGGAGGTGTAGGCAAGACATGAACATTGTAGATGCAAGGGATAACTAATAATGTCTTGTATAGATGCATCAAGTGGGTTAATTGTTTGGTTATTACAGTAGATAACAAACCTTTTCCATTTAGCTGCATAAGAATGGTCATGCAATCTGGTGGTAGATTTCAATATCCAAACTCTATGACTTCAGGAGCCAAATCGCTAGGTTGAGCTCCTTGGGGTTTGGGTGTCTGATTTTGACCATGGTTCTGAGTAAGAAGGTTTGGGGTGAGGTGAAGCTTCTCATGTGCAACTACTGAAAGTTCTAGAAGTGTGGTGAACCATGGTTGATGAGCCCATGTGAGGGCCACTAGAATGAGGCAGAGAGACGGCTGCCTGAGTTTCTGAAACCAAAATGGAAGGAGTGGGAGAGGCGGAAAAGCGTAGGCAAATATTCCTGACCAATTCATCCATATGGCATTGCATCAGGATAGAGAGTGCGGGAACCTGGAGGGGAAGTTTGGGCATTTTGTGTTCTTTGCAGTTGCAAAGAGATCTATTTGTGGAAAGCCCCACTTTTGGAGGTACGGAGGAAGGCTTGAGGGTGGAGTTCCCACGAGTGGACTCCTTGCCGCATCCTGCTGAGGAGGTCGGATTTCCCGTCCGGTCGCGTCGCTATCGATTCACAGACGTTCCAGTGCCTACATATTACGAGCCATCGGGCACGTATCTTGATGATTGCATAATATAAAGAATGAGATATTGACGAGGCGGACCAGCATACAACGATTAAATGTGACTTACTGATTCTAATAGCCTGCTTTATAAGGAGAGCCAACCCTGCTGATATAATTAATGTGTAGATATTACATTTAGTGTACAGTACATAAGGTTTTTAGAACGTGTTATATCAACTAAGAAGATAACCAAACTGTCAGTGGCTTTCTTTTCGATATTAACAACACTAGTATTCCCTGGGTGTGTTTTTATCGGTCTGATATCTGGCTATGTTCCTGAGGAAGGTGGTGCTACCATTCTTTAAGCCACCGAAACGCGCGTCGTCCAATGCTGCTCAGATCTTGCTAATCGCAGTCACTCCAATTGGTCGCGGAGACTCGGCAAACCTTTGTCTCCTACTCTCCATATACATGTATTAGTGAATGTGGTATGAGTGTATATGAGGTGGTATGATGAGAGGTAGTATGATTGAATGTTTTCTTTTTTTTGTGTGTCGGGTTCATTGATTCAAAGACTGTATTCAAATTTTATGTAATAATTATGCAATTTTGTTTGTATATGTCTAAAATATTGGTTTTGTATATAAAAAAGCAAAAGAAAGTAAAAACATTTTTGATAAAATAAAGAAACCAAATAAATAATGTTAATATTTACAAATATGCTTATCTTTTGGTATTTTGTTGTTGTTTAGCCCATGTTGAATTTATTTTTTGACTTATAAAAGAAATCTAGGTCACGAGGGAGTCATTTCAGTTTTATAACTCCTGTGTGTCCCGTCCCAGCAGAGCTGTGTGTATAAACCCTGACCTTGCATGCCATGCAGTGCTGTGTATAGCTCCTGTGTATCCTGTAACAGCAGAGCTGTGTGTATAAACAAACCATGTCCCCCCCTGTCCTGCAGTGCTGTGCATCGCTCCTGTGTATCTTGTCCCAGCAGAGCTCTGTGTAGAACTTGTGTATCCGCTATGCTATAAGAGATTTGTACATCATAGACATGTACACTATTGATGCACACACTGTACCAGGTGGTCTGTGCGTATAACTCCTGTACCCCCGCTACGGGAGACGTGTACATTGAAGACGTGCATTTTATTAATGCACACACTTTCCAACTGCTGTACCCACTATTTGGCGGCATGTATATCAGAAATGTAAATGTGTACAAGTCTGATATCTGCTATCCCAGCAGCCCTGTGTGTACAAGTCTGATATCCCAGCGGCACTGTGTACAAGTCTGATATCTGCTACCCCAGCAGCTCTGTATGTACAAGTCTGATGTCTGTGATCCCAGCAGCACTGTGTGTACAAGTCTGATATCTGTGATCCCAGCAGCACTGTATGTACAAGTCTGATGTCTGCTATCCCAGCAGCACTGTGTGTACAAGTCTGACATCAGCTATCCCAGCAGCACTGTGTGTACAATCTGATATCTGCTTTCCCAGCAGCGCTGTGTGTACAAGTCTGATGTCTGTGATCCCAACAGCACTGTGTGTACAAGTCTGATATCTGTGATCCCAGCAGCACTGTATGTACAAGTCTGATATCTGCTATCCCAGCAGCACTGTGTGTACAAGTCTGATATCTGCTATCCCAGCAGCACTGTGTGTACAAGTCTGATATCTGCTATCCCAGCAGCACTGTGTGTACAAGCCTGATATCCCAGCAGCACTGTGTACAACTCTGATATCCCAGCACAACTGTGTACAAGTCTGATATCCCAGCAGCACTGTGTACAAGTCTGGTATCCCAGCAGCACTGTGTACAAGTCTGGTATCCCAGCAGCACTGTGTACAACTCTGATATCCCAGCAGCACTGTGTACAAGTCTGATATCCCAGCAGCACTGTGTACAAGTCTGATATCTGCTATCCCAGCAACACTGTATGTACAAGTCTGATATCTGCTATCCCAGCACCACTGTGTGTACAAGTCTGATATCTGCTATCCCAGCAGCACTGTGTGTACAAGTCTGATATCTGCTATCCCAGCAGCACTGTGTGTACAAGTCTGATATCTGTGATCCCAGCAGCACTGTGTGTACAAGTCTGATATCTGTGATCCCAGCAGCACTGTGTGTACAAGTCTGATATCTGTGATCCCAGCAGCACTGTGTGTACAAGTCTGATATCTGTGATCCCAGCAGCACTGTATGTACAAGTCTGATATCTGTGATCCCAGCAGCACTGTATGTACAAGTCTGATATCAGCTATCCCAGCAGCACTGTGTGTACAAGTCTGATATCTGCTATCCCAGCAGCACTGTGTGTACAAGTCTGATATCTGTGATCCCAGCAGCACTGTGTGTACAAGTCTGATATCCCAGCAGCACTGTGCACAAGTCTGATATCTGCTATCCCAGCAGCACTGTGTGTACAAGTCTGATGTCTGTGATCCCAGCAGCACTGTATGTACAAGTCTGATATCTGTGATCCCAGCAGCACTGTATGTACAAGTCTGATATCTGTGATCCCAGCAGCACTGTATGCACAAGTCTGATATCTGCTGTCCCTGCAGCACTGTATGTACAAGTCTGATATCTGCTATCTCAGCAGCACTGTATGTACAAGTCTGATATCTGCTATCCCAGCAGCACTGTGTGTACAAATCTGATATCTGTGATCCCAGCAGCACTGTGTGTACAAGTCTGATATCCCAGCAGCACTGTGTACAAGTCTGATGTCTGTGATTCCAGCAGCACTGTATGTACAAGTCTGATATCTGTGATCCCAGCAGCACTGTGTACAAGTCTGATATATGCTATCCCAGCAGCACTGTGTGTACAAGTCTGATATCTGTGATCCCAGCAGCACTGTGTGTACAAGTCTGATATCTGCTATCCCAGCAGCACTGTATGTACAAGTCTGATATCAGCTATCCCAGCAGCACTGTGTGTACAAGTCTGATATCCCAGCAGCACTGTGTACAAGTCTGATATCAGCTATCCCAGCAGCACTGTGTGTACAAGTCTGATATCCCAGCTGCACTGTGTTTACAAGTCTGACATCAGCTATCCCAGCAGCACTAAGTCCCTTATTTCGCCTCCGGCTGAGCGTCCCTCCGCTGAAGGCGCCCAAAACCGTTGTAATGATCTGGCCGTCTTTTTTTCTCAAAAAATTCAGGCCATATACTCTTCATTTAACAACACTACGGACGATTCAAAATTCCTCATCACCTCTGATTCCTCTGTTCCTTGTAAGCTGGAGGAAATCCCACTTCTCGACACCCCTGGACTAGACAAACTGATCCCTAAGATCACTTCTGGCTCTCCCAATGACCCAGCACCTCCTCAGACCCTCATCAAGGTCTTGGACGTCGTTCGTCCAGTCATCTTAGACGTTCTTAACGCGTCCATTTCTTCCAAATCTGTTCCACCATCTTGGAAATGTGCGATGGTGAAGGCTTTGTTAAAAAAACCCAACCTCGACCAGAGCAACTGGGCAAACTATCGCCCCATCTCTCTTCTTCCGTGGCTGAGTAAATTGCTTGAGAGGCACGTGAATAACATCCTAATGGACTATTTAGAGTCCAATAGTCTATTGCGTGCCTCTCAGACAGGCTTCCGTCCTCAGCACGGAACCGAAACCGCCCTCCTTGCGGTAACGGAAGAAGCGAGAGCCGTGCTGGATCGGGGAGGAAAAGTCGCCATCATTCTACTAGACCTCAGCGCCGCGTTCGACACGGTTAACCATGCCACGTTATTACATCGTTTGGCGGGCATGGGCGTGTCGGGCGCGGCTCTAGAGTGGCTGACATCCTTCCTGGATGAGCGTTTTTTTCAAGTCTTTGAGGGTGAAGTGGTGTCTCCCAAACACCCACTTAGGTGCGGGGTTCCCCAGGGCTCTTCCCTAAGTCCTACCCTTTTTAATGCCTACATGGAACCTCTAGACAGGATAGTCCATCCCTTTGGTGTGCGTATCGTCACCTACGCAGACGATACCCAATTGGTGGTCTCTCTAGACCACTCTGAGGGATCGTCCCTCACCTTAGGCCCCTGTCTAGAGGCTGTCGCCAGATGGATGCAATCTTCCTGCTTAAAGCTTAATGGGGAGAAGACAGACATCATCTTATTGGGCAACCCTTCTCCCTCTGCCCTTGCATCCATCTGGCCTCCATGTTTAGGCTCCTTCCCCGTCCCCAAGTCCCAGATAAAGAGCCTTGGGATCTGGCTCGATAGAGCACTCGATTTTTCGGTCCAGGCTACCAAGACGGCCGCCACCTGTTTTGGGCTAATGAGGATGCTGCGGAAGGTGCTCCCTCTGCTCCCATTCCAGGCGAGGAGGGTTATGGTCCAGGCCCTGATACTCTCCCGCCTGGACTATGGGAATGCTCTTTATATGGGAGTCCCCATCTCCGTTACTCAGAAGCTCCAAATCACACAAAACAGTGCGGCGCGCCTACTCTACAACATCCCCCGCTGGCAGTCAGCTAAGAACGCCCTGAGGGAGCTCCATTGGCTCCCTGTGGCGGCAAGAGTGCAATTTAAAGCCATGTGTATTTTACACAAATCGTTCCATCGAACGGGCCCTGTAATTCTACATCCTATGGTCACGCCATATGTTCCGTCCCGTTCCCTTCGCTCTTGCACCCTCCAGCTGGCAACGTCCGTCAAAATCAAGAAAGCTCGCTGGGGAGGCCGCTCTTTCTCTCATACGGCGGCGAGACTTTGGAACTCTCTCCCGCTCTCTCTTCGGGAACACAACAATCACATGTCCTTCAGGAAGGCCCTGAAAACGCACCTGTTTGCTAACACCTGCTAATCTACCCCAAGCACGCACTAAGTAATCATTCACAAGCGCTGCGAGGCCTCCGGGTAGCTATGCGCTATACAAGTGCAATTTTCATTTCATTTCATTCATTTCATTTCACTGTGTGTACAAGTCTGATATCTCAGCAGCACTGTATGTACAAGTCTGATATCGGTGATCCCAGCAGCACTGTGTGTACAAGTCTTATATCTGCTATCCCAGCAGCACTGTGTGTACAAGCCTGATATCCCAGCAGCACTGTGTACAAGTCTGATATCCCAGCAGCACTTTGTGCCAGTCTGATATCCCAGCAGCACTGTATGCACAAGTCTGATATCGGTGATCCCAGCAGCCCTGTTTGTACAAGTCTGATATCTGCTACCTCAGCAGCCCTGTTTGTACAAGTCTGATATCCCAGCGGCACTGTGAACCAGTCTGATATCCCAGCAGCACTGTGTACAAGTCTGATATCCCAGCAGCACTGTGTGTACAAGTCTGATATCGGTGATCCCAGCAGCACTGTGTGTACAAGTCTGATATCCCAGCAGCACTGTATGTACAAGTCTGATATCTGCCACCCCAGCAGCCCTGTTTGTACAAGTCTGATATCGGTGATCCCAGCAGCACTGTGTGTACAAGTCTTATATCTGCTATCCCAGCAGCACTGTGTGTACAAGCATTATATCCCAGCAGCACTGTGTACAAGTCTGATATCCCAGCAGCACTGTGTACAAGTCTGATATCGCAGCAGCACTGTGTACAAGTCTGATATCCCAGCAGCACTGTGTACCAGTCTGATATCTGCTATCCCAGCAGCACTGTGTGCACAAGTCTGATATCTGTGATCCCAGCAGCACTGTATGTACAAGTCTGATATCTGTGATCCCAGCAGCACTGTGTGTACAAGTCTGATATCTGCTATCCCAGCAGCACTGTGTGTACAAGTCTGATATCCCAGCAGCACTGTGTGTACAATCTGATATCTGCTATCCCAGCAGCACTGTGTGTACAATCTGATATCTGCTATCCCAGCAGCACTGTGTGTACAAGTCTGATATTGGTGATCCCAGCAGCACTGGGTACAAGTCTGATATCCCAGCAGCACTGTGTACAAGTCTGCTATCCCAGCAGCACTGTGTGTACAAGCCTGATATCCCAGCAGCACTGTGTACAAGTCTGATATCCCAGCAGCACTGTGTACAAGTCTGATATCCCAGCAGCACTGTGTACAAGTCTGATATCCCAGCAGCACTGTGTACCAGTCTGATATCCAAGCAGCACTGTGTGTACAAGTCTGATATCGGTGATCCCAGCAGCACTGTGTACAAGTCTGATATCCCAGCAGCACTGTATGTACAAGTCTGATATCGGTGATCCCAGCAGCACTGTGTGTACAAGTCTTATATCTGCTATCCCAGCAGCACTGTGTGTACAATCCTGATATCCCAGCAGCATTGTGTACAAGTCTGATATCCCAGCAGCACTGTGTACCAGTCTGATATCCCAGCAGCACTGTATGCACAAGTCTGATATTGGTGATCCCAGCAGCCCTGTTTGTACAAGTCTGATATCTGCTACCCCAGCAGCCCTGTTTGTACAAGTCTGATATCCCAGCAGCACTGTGAACCAGTCTGATATCCCAGCAGCACTGTGTACAAGTCTGATATCCCAGCAGCACTGTGTGTACAAGTCTGATATCGGTGATCCCAGCAGCACTGTGTGTACAAGTCTGATATCCCAGCAGCACTGTATGTACAAGTCTGATATCTGCCACCCCAGCAGCCCTGTTTGTACAAGTCTGATATCGGTGATCCCAGCAGCACTGTGTGTACAAGTCTTATATCTGCTATCCCAGCAGCACTGTGTGTACAAGCCTTATATCCCAGCAGCACTGTGTACAAGTCTGATATCCCAGCAGCACTGTGTACAAGTCTGATATCCCAGCAGCACTGTGTACAAGTCTGATATCCCAGCAGCACTGTGTACCAGTCTGATATCCCAGCAGCACTGTGTACAAGTCTGATATCCCAGCAGCACTGTGTACAAGTCTGATATCCCAGCAGCACTGTGTACAAGTCTGATATCCCAGCAGCACTGTGTACAAGTCTGATATCCCAGCAGCACTGGGTACAAGTCTGATATCCCAGCAGCACTGTGTACAAGTCTGATATCCCAGCAGCACTGTGTACAAACCAAACTAGGCAGCAAGAAGGCCTCCTGGTTCAACGATGATCTTAAGAAATCCAAGAAACTCTGTCGCTCCCTTGAGAAGGCCTGGAAAAAAGACCCAAACACCAGCACCAAGGACGCCTTCAAAAACGCCACCCGCATACACCACCAACTAATCCGAAACGCCAAGAAAGCAGCCTTCAAGGACCGTCTAGATAACAACGCCCACAACAGCAAGGAATTATTCAACATCGTCAAGGAATTTACCAACCCCTCAGCCAACTCCAACGACATCACCCCCTCTCAAGCCCTCTGCGACTCCCTAGCCTCATTCTTCCACAACAAAATTGCAGACATCCACAACAGCTTCGACAACCAACCCGAAGACCAACCCACCCAACCTTCCGCAGGACCCCCACCCCCCTTGGACACCCTCAAGGACTGGAACCCTATCTCCACTGAAGACACCATCCGTCTGATGAACTCTATCCACTCAGGATCCCCCACAGACCCATGCCCTCACCACATCTTTAACAAAGCAGACTCCATTATAGCACCACACCTCCGAGACATCATCAATTGCTCCCTCAACTCCGCAACCTTCCCGGAAAGTTGGAAACACGCCGAACTCAGCGCCCTTCTGAAGAAACCCACAGCTGACCCCACCGAACTCAAAAACTACCGCCCTATCTCGCTCCTTCCATTCCTGGCCAAAGTCATCGAGAAAGCGGTTAACAACCAGCTCGCCGCCTTCCTCGAAACCAACAAATCCCTCGACCCCTCACAGTCCGGCTTCCGAGCCAAACACAGCACTGAGACCGCGCTTATCGCAGCAACAGACGACATTCGAACTCTACTGGACAATGGAGACACAGTCGCCCTCATCCTCCTCGACCTATCCGCAGCCTTCGACACAGTCTGTCATAGCACCCTTCTACAGCACCTCAGAAACGTCGGAATCCAAGGAAAAGCACTGGATTGGATCACCTTGTTCCTCTCCGGAAGAACCCAGAGAGTCCGCCTTCCACCATTCAAGTCAGAGGCCTCGGAAGTCATCTGCGGCGTACCACAAGGATCTTCACTCAGCCCCACCCTCTTCAACGTATACATGAGCCCCCTCGCGACCATCGCACGCCATCACAACCTCAACATCATCTCCTACGCAGATGACACTCAACTGATCCTATCTCTCACCAGAGACCCTAACACTGCCAAAACCAACCTACATGAAGGCATGAAAGAAGTTGCCGAATGGATGAAGCACAGCCGTTTGAAACTGAACTCAGACAAAACAGAAGTCCTCATCCTAGGCACCTCCCCCTCCGCCTGGGATGACTCTTGGTGGCCGGAGGCCCTTGGAAAAGCACCCATCCCGACGGATCACGCACGGAACCTGGGAGTCATCCTAGATTCCTCACTCTCGATGAACAGACAAGTCAACGCCGTTTCTTCATCCTGCTTCAACATTCTTCGTATGCTCAAAAAAACATTTCGCTGGATCCCCACCGAAACTAGAAAAACAGTCACCCACGCACTGGTCACGAGCCGCCTAGACTACGGAAACACCCTATACGCCGGTACCACCGCAAAACTCCAGAAAAAACTCCAACGTATCCAGAACGCTTCAGCCAGGCTCATATTAGACATCCCGCGTAAAGAACACATCTCTGGGCACCTGAAAAACCTCCACTGGCTCCCCATCAATAAGAGGATTACTTTCCGCCTTCTAACCCACGCACACAAAGCACTCTACGAAATTGGACCCAAATGCCTCAAAACACGACTGTCCTTCTACACCCCCTCCCGCCAGCTACGTTCCTCAAACCAAGCCCTTGCCACTGTACCTCGTATCAACAAAACCACCATGGGAGGGAGATCCTTCTCCTACCTGGCTGCTAAAACCTGGAACTCACTTCCCACTCACCTTCGCCTTACTCAGAACCACCTAGCATTCAGAAAGCAACTTAAAACATGGATATTCGAGAAGTAATTCCTCTCCCTTCCTCAAGCGCCTTGAGACCCTCTGGGTATGTAGCGCGCTATATAAATCTCTTGACTTGACTTGACTTGACTTGATATCTCAGCAGCACTGTGTGTGCACGTCTGATATCTGCTACCCCAGCAGCACTGTGTGTACAAGTCTGATATCAGCTATCTCAGCAGCACTGTGTGTACAAGCCTGATATCTGCTATCATAGCAGCACTGTGTGTACAAGTCTGATATCAGCTATCCCTGCAGCACTGTGTGTACAATCTGATATCTGCTATCCCAGCAGCACTGTGTGCACAAGTCTGATATCTGCTATCCCAGCAGCACTGTGTTTACAAGTCTGACATCAGCTATCCCAGCAGCACTGTGTTTACAAGTCTGACATCAGCTATCCCAGCAGCACTGTGTGTACAATCTGATATCTGCTATCCCGGCAGCACTGTGTGTACAATCTGATATCTGCTATCCCAGCAGCACTGGGTGTACAAGTATGATATCTGCTATCCCAGCAGCACTGTGTTTACAAGTCTGACATCAGCTATCCCAGCAGCACTGTGTTTACAAGTCTGACATCAGCTATCCCAGCAGCACTGTGTGTACAATCTGATATCTGCTATCCCAGCAGCACTGTGTGCACAAGTCTGATATCTGCTATCCCAGCAGCACTGTGTGTACAATCTGATATCTGCTATCCCAGCAGCACTGTGTGTACAAGCCTGATATCCCAGCAGCACTGTGTACAAGTCTGATATCCCAGCAGCACTGTGTACAAGTCTGATATCCCAGCAGCACTGTGTACAAGTCTGATATCCAAGCAGCACAGTGTACCAGTCTGATATCCCAGCAGCACTGTGTACAAGTCCGATATCCCAGCAGCACGGTGTACAAGTCTGATATCCCAGCAGGACTGTGTACAAGTCTGATATCCCAGCAGCACTGTGTACAAGTCTGGTATCCCAGCAGCACTGTGTACAACTCTGATATCCCAGCATCACTGTGTACAAGTCTGATATCCCAGCAGCACTGTGTACAAGTCTGATATCTCAGCAGCACTGTGTGTGCACGTCTGATATCTGCTACCCCAGCAACACTGTGTGTACAAGTCTGATATCAGCTATCTCAGCAGCACTGTGTGTACAAGTCTGATATCTGCTATCATAGCAGCACTGTGTGCACAATCTGATATCTGCTATGCCAGCAGCACTGTGTGCACAAGTCAGATATCTCAGCAGCACTGTGTGTGCACGTCTGATATCTGCTACCCCAGCAGCACTGTGTTTACAAGCCTGACATCAGCTATCCCAGCAGCACTGTGTTTACAAGTCTGACATCAGCTATCCCAGCAGCACTGTGTGTACAAGTCTGATATCTGCTATCCCAGCAGCACTGTGTGCACAAGTCTGATATCTGCTATCCCAGCAGCACTGTGTGTACAATCTGATATCAGCTATCCCAGCAGCACTGTGTGTACAATCTGATATCTACTATCCCAGCAGCATTGTGTGCACAAGTCTGATATCTGCTATCCCAGCAGCACTGTGTGCACAATCTGATATCTGCTATCCCAGCAGCACTGTGTGTACAAGCCTGATATCCCAGCAGCACTGTGTACAAGTCTGATATCCCAGCAGCACTGTGTACAAGTCTGATATCCAAGCAGCACAGTGTACCAGTCTGATATCCCAGCAGCACTGTGTACAAGTCTGATATCCCAGCAGCACGGTGTACAAGTCTGATATCCCAGCAGGACTGTGTACAAGTCTGATATCCCAGCAGCACTGTGTACAAGTCTGGTATCCCAGCAGCACTGTGTACAACTCTGATATCCCAGCAGCACTGTGTACAAGTCTGATATCCCAGCAGCACTGTGTACAAGTCTGATATCTCAGCAGCACTGTGTGTGCACGTCTGATATCTGCTACCCCAGCAACACTGTGTGTACAAGTCTGATATAAGCTATCTCAGCAGCACTGTGTGTACAAGTCTGATATCTGCTATCATAGCAGCACTGTGTGCACAATCTGATATCTGCTATGCCAGCAGCACTGTGTGCACAAGTCAGATATCTCAGCAGCACTGTGTGTGCACGTCTGATATCTGCTACCCCAGCAGCACTGTGTTTACAAGCCTGACATCAGCTATCCCAGCAGCACTGTGTTTACAAGTCTGACATCAGCTATCCCAGCAGCACTGTGTGTACAAGTCTGATATCTGCTATCCCAGCAGCACTGTGTGTACAATCTGATATCTGCTATCCCAGCAGCACTGTGTGTACAAGTCTGATATCTGCTATCCCAGCAGCACTATGTGTACAATCTGATATCTGCTATCCCAGCAGCACTGTGTGTACAAGCCTGATATCTGCTATCCCAGCAGCACTGTACTGTGTCTACAAGTCTGATATCTGCTATCCCAGCAGCACTATGTGTACACGTCTGATATCTGCTACCCCAGCAGCACTGTTTACACAAGTCTGATATCTCCCACCCTAGCAGCACTGTTTACAAGCCTGATATCTGCTATCCCAGCAGCACTGTACTGTGTGTACAAGTCTGATATCTGCTATCCCAGCAGCACTGTGTGCACAAGTCTGATATCCGCTATCCCAGCAGCACTGTGCGTTCAAGTCAGGTGTCTGCTACCCCAGCAGCACTGTGCGTAGAGGTCTGGCACAGGTCGGCTGGAATCACTGCTGTGTATTGCACCTCAGTGGGGCTTTGGAGAATAATCCATTATCCCACCAGAGATATGTACAGATTTGCTTATCACACTAGGAGCGTGCACTTCCTGAATCCCCTGAAAGTTATATGTAGAGGGCTTGTACCTGTTGTGGAAGATGCTGCCTTCTTGAGAGGAGTGGAGACAGTTGTCCTTCTACTGGTCTGCAACAAATCTGGATCTGCAAAAAAATACATTGTTAATATTTGTAAACTCGTCTCAAAAAGCTAGCCCTTCTATTTAGAGTGATCTAGTGCTTGATTGGAACACTCGTATGGCAAACAAATGACAAGTTAAGGAGAAGTCCTGCAGCTACTGGTGAGATGTAAGGTGCCTGCATATCATGCTTGCTGGAACGTGGACCTTATAGGATAGCCAGGTGATGACATCCTCGCTCAGTGGACATTCTGTCAAAGGCTCATGGTGACCTGCTCGGCGCTCAGTGGACGGTTCTATTGCAGTAGTATAGACACCGTCAAAGAGTCACTATGCCCTACTATTCGCTTAAGAGAAGATCGTTTTGAAGTGTCCTCAGACACCACGATAACTCTCCATAACCCACTCCAGGGTCAGTAGGCTGTCACATGACATTACATAGGGATTGTTAGATTTGGGGGGTCTCTAGTTGGCACAGGTAGGTACTTGTACAAATAGGGACCCTTGCCTCTAGTCAGGATAAGGGGATTACACTCCTAAATAACCCTTGATAGCTTGGCACGAGCAGACAGGCTTATCTCAGAGGCAGTGTGTAAAGCATTTGTGACCACATACATTAACCCAGTGACAACACTACAGATGGACACCACACAAGGTTTTATATCAAAAACAGAAGTATACTTTATATAGAGTTACCACAAGACCATAAATGACAAAAATACACAATACTGTTACTTTAGGATGGTAGATTTAGCTTTGTTCAGTTAATTTCTTAAGATGCGATACTTTGCGTCAATGTACCTTACGATGCGTTGCGCTTCCACGACAAGCAATGTCGCAGCGCGGGAAATGCGGCAAAGTTCAGGTGCAAAGAAATAAAGACGAGGAGATCTTCCAGATGCGGGACGCTTCTCCGCAGATGCGATAAGTTCTCGGTTCGATGTGTTTACTGCAGCGGCGACACCCTTGTTCAGAAGTGCGGTGGCAACAGCTTCAGCTGCGACACTCTTCTCCCACGATGCGTGAAGCTTCCGCACGATGCGACAACTACAGCAGCAACATCCTTGTTCAAAAATGCGACGGCAGCAGCTCCGACGGCGGCGTGCTTCTCAGGGATGCGAGGCGCTTTCCTCGATGCAGTGCAATGCGACAGTTCCAGCGGCGACACCCTTGTTCAGAAGTGCGTCGGCAGGCAGTAGCGACGGCGACACGCTTCCTCTTCGTTGCGGCATGCTTCTCTCGATGTTAAAACCATCTCCACTAAAAAAATGCATTTTATCATTCTGAGTTCAGGCATACTAAACTCGAATTTCTACCATGTTCTCTGAGTCAGTTAGGATTATAAAATGTAATAATTCTAACAGCCCATTTTGGCCTATGGAGAACAGGTAGCCTTGCAATAGTGAAAAAACGAAAATGGCTGTAATTCACAATTAGGACATGCCACACACATCAGGGCTTGTCCTACCTTATACTTACAATGCACCCTGCCCTTGGCCGTACCATAAGGGTGAATGATATGAAGAAAAGGGAAGGTTTAGGGACTGGCAAGTGGGTGCACTTGCCCAGTCAGCATGACAGTACCGGACTGCACGCAGGTTCTGCAATGGCAGACCTTTGACACATTTTACAAGGCTGCTTCTAGGGGTTGCACAACCAGTGCTGCAAGCCCAGCAGCAGCATTTGGATTTACACGCCCTCGGCATACTCAGTGCACTAGACTAGGGTCTGACAAGTAAACCAAATAGCCAAACATAGAACCACTGAATAATATATCAATTCCCAATAGGGAGCACTTGCCCTATGGCACTGGACAGCAGTGGCACAGTGCCCAAAGCATCTAACACCAGCAATACACATGAGGCAAAAGCAAAAATGGAAGGGAGACCCACGCCAATGGTGCCAGGTCTAACAGGCATCATTAAAGGCTGACCAGGTGTCTAACTCAGTGGAAAATCCTTTAAAAAAATATATATATATAGACATTGTTACATGTAAGATTTCCAGCGTCACTTGCCCTGCCAAAATATATGTTACAGTTACTTACCAAACACCTCTTCCCAATTATCTGTATCAACGTAATCACTGCACACAGCATGTCATTGAACCATGCTGCGAGACTTGGGAACAGCGCAGCGCAAATACATGTGTTCAATTATTTCTGGTGCTGTAAAATGGGATCCTTTATTAGGCACAATGTATTAAGGAGACTGAACTGTACCCAAGGGAATCCGAAAGGGTATTACATTTACCAGTGTGGTTAGTCTGATAGAAGTAGAGGAGTACAAATACTCAACTATGTTTAGCCAGTTGTGTCTTTTCCCATAAGCCGTCTGGTAGGGGCATTTATGGGAAAGAACGAACCTCAAAGGTTTTGTTGCAGAGTCTATTCGCTCTTTTCCGAGCGCCACGTATTTGCTGTAAGTGTCACAAAGAATCTGAACATACTCCACCAAATCATGATGAACCGGATTCGAAAGTGTGTGCTGCTTTTTAACACACCAGGGGCCACATTACTGATAGTCAAGGGGTGCGTGGCTGTGTGCATCAACCTTTTGCACCCTGGGGCTCTAGGTTATTGGACAGGCCGCAGATGCTTGTGCGGCCCCATCTGTAATACTTATAGCTCAAATGTTGGGCCAGCGTTATCTTCAAGGTGCGCTGCCTCATTTGCATGGGCGTGGCCCCATGCAAAGCCAAGGGGGGGAATCACTTCGACTCTGCACAACGCTGAAGTATGGACTCACGCACAGAGGCAAACATGCTCTTACGAGGCATACTGACAATACCACAAAAAGGTGTGCTCCTTGAGGGCAGGTCTCCAGCAGGGACATTTTAAGGATTTCGGGGGCTCTGGGCCCAGCAGAATTTAGGGTCCCAGTTTGTAACAGCTTTGGAATTATGATCCAACTTCAGCTCTTTCATGCTCTCTTTGGCCAGGATACTGAAAGTGCACATGCAACATGGTCCAAATTCCAAATGTGTTTACATCTAATATTCAAGGATAGTGATGTGATTCCAATATTAGAATACACAGCAGCAGCTCACTTATATTACTGTAAATAATCTTTGCTGTCCCTGCCCATTTCTCATTGGTGAGGACCTGTTTGGATCTAAAAGGAACTTTTTAAAGGATGCTGTATACTGTTGAAAAACTAACATTTCGCTGAAAATGTTTGTTACAGACTCACACAACAATCCCATGGAAGGCCAAAACAGATAAAATCAGGAATAATATTACGGATTTGAAAGATCAAGTAACAGGTGATATTATTACTGAAGATATGGCCATAGAGCGGGAATTTGTTCAGTTCTTCCAGGACCTTTACACAGAAGATTTATCCCCAAATAAAGCTCAGATAGATGGGTTCTTTAGCAATATTGATATCCCCCGGTTAAGCGACCAACACAAAGAAGAGTTAGCGGCCCCCATCTCACAGGAAGCAATCGATACTGTAATTAGAGGCCTGAAAAAGGGCAAGGCGGCTGGCCCTGACGCTATTCCTAATGAGATCTATATTCAGTTGAGGGAAGTTTTAGCGCCCATTTTGCTAGACCTCTTCAATTCTATATATATTTTAAAACAAGATACCCCACCCTCATGGGACTTGGCAACCATCATAATCGTTCTTAAACCCAATAAAAACCCAAGACAATGTGATTCATATAGACCAATATCGCTGCTTAACAGCAACTACAACATTTTCACACAGATTCTTAACAAGAAGCTGGAGCGAATGGTCGGATTAATTATTCATAATGACCAGAAGGGTTTCATGAAGGGGAGGCATTTAGAGGATTTAAGACATGACTTAATTGTAGCTATAGACCTAGCTGAAGAGTATGGAAAGCCCCTGTCTATATTAACATGCGATGCGACGAAAGCCTTCGATAGGGTTAGCTGGCCCTTTTTACATGAGGTAATCCAGCGTTTTAATATGGGAGAAGTATTTGGGTCAGCGATTAAGACTCTATAAAGGAATCCCAGGGCCCGGGTTTTGGTTAACGGTGCTCTTTCTGAGATTGTAAGAATAAGCAGAGGATCCAGACAAGGCTGCCCTCTTTCCCTATCCTCTTTAACTTATAAATCGAGCCACTCGCCATTAAGTTGAGACAATGTGAAAAAATATTTCCATTCACATGCAATAATTGGAGAAAAAAGATAAGTCTCTATGCGGATGATTTAATGATCTTTACAACCCACCTCGAACCAGTAATACCCGTCATATGGGAAGAATTAGACAAATTTGGCAAGTTATCTGGATACTCTGCAAATCCCTCTAAAACGGAGATCATGCAGTGGAATACCACTTGGAAGAGTGACTTGGTTAAGAAAAAGATAAGGCACTTAGGGATTGAGGGGCATATTACCAAGCAATAGCGATAACTATCGCTATTGCTTGGTTAGAGACAAAAATTTACCGCTGACCTGCGGCGATTTTTATCGCAGATAAACCTTAGTATTACCAAGGTTCATCGCAAATGCGATAAAAATCGGCCGCAATGCATGAATATCGCTGAAAAGTCAGCAATATTCATGCATTACCGAGGTAATGCTCTTAGCCATGTTATCCACCTCCCATTGGATAACATGGCTAAGAACTGCTCAGGGCAGGTGTTAGCTTTTGGAGATAATCGCGCTTAGCGCAAATATCTCCAAAAGTTGGAAATAGGAGATAGCGATGTTAGCGACTGTTTCCAGTCGCTAACATCTTGGCACGCCCACTTTGCATGTCATTAGTGATAAATATCACTGACATGCAAAGCGGGGCCCAAGATGGTCGCTATCTCCTACTAGCTGTCGCTAACTGTTGTTAGCGACAGCTAGGTAATAGGGAGATAATTTTATCTCCGCTTTCTTGGCTTTTAAAGCCAAAAAAGCGGAGATAAACCCCCTTGATAATATGCCCCTGAATTGGTCCACAACTTGAACTTATTGCCAAAAGTGAATTTCGATGCAGAAACTTCCAAAATTAAAAAACAACTCCAGCAGTGGGACTCTCTACCATTATCTTTCCAGGGGAAATCAAACTTGCTGAAGATGTCAGTTCTTCCCAAGTACACTTTCATTTTCAACACAATTCCGTGAGAATTTAATTTGGAGTGGATCTAGAAAGCCCAAGGCCTCTTTAATAGTTTCATCTGGGGCAACAAAAGGCAGAGAATCGCATGGCGGAAATGTAGGGAGAAAAAAGAAAATGGAGGCATAGCCAGCCTGGACCTTTTACTTTATCAGAGAACTTTTCACCTGAAAATTTTTAGTCAGTTCTTGATGAACTCAAGTAATATTACCCCACTGTTTCGAGCTCTGACGTATGGACCACCAGATTTATCTATGCATTTTCTATACAAATTTGGAGATCCTAAATTTTTTACAAAGATTAGATTAAAGATTCTAAAATGTGCATGTAAAATGTGGTATCACATCAGGAAGATTTTACAGATCCCATAATATGGTTAGTACGCCCCAATCTGGAGCTCTCCTGGTACGCCTGAGTGCATGCAAGATGTCCTACCAAACCCGATAAGGGAAAAGGGGATTTGAATATCGGGTCAGTTGTTGGATGGCAGTCAATTAATACCATCGCAAGACTTCCAAGAGATCACTGAAGGAGAGGCTTCTCATATTAAATATTGCCAACTTTCAGGATGGGAAAAGACTTTGACTCCGGCGGGAAGTCAAAACAAAGTTTTGGAAGCCAAAATTGCTTTACGTTTGGATCTCCAGAAAGAGGTTACGGGGCTTTGGTACAGTCATTAGAAGACCCCGTTATATCGCTCATGGAGACCTGGAGGAGGGAGCTACCGGAAACTGATCTTGAAGCACTATGGCAAGTATCAACATCGTTACTATGGTATTGTGTGAAATCTGCACCTTTAACCTCTTCAGTGCTCATGGCAAAGTCAACTAGTCATGGGTTTTACCTGGGCTGTGCTTATGACGAGTTGACCTTGTCATGAACAATGGAGAATGGCAATTTCCAGCGCACAGCGGGAAAACCCCTTAGCACCCAAGGTGTTAAAGAAAAATCATCTTTTTACCATTCATAAGGCTTACTGGACGCCACGAAGATTGGCAAAGATGGGCCAACAATCGGTGAGGTACTGCCAAAAGTGCGGTGAACCAAATGTCGACGAAGCACATATGTTCCGGTGGTGTCCCTCCATCCAAACGTTTTGGCAGAAAGTGGGTAGAGTTCTCACAAAGCTGGTGGGTCAAGACGTAAAGGTGAGTCTTCCTCTGGTAATATTTGGGGTTATCCCGGAAGAAGAATCTGTTGTTAATATCCCGAAATCTTTAAAAGCACTTATATTCCTTTTAGTTTTATTAGCCCGAAGGGAACTGTGTATTAAGTGGATTTTACCTAATCCACCACTTGAATTTGAATGGTTAAACTCAATTCATAGATTTTCTTAAATGGATAGAGCAATACACTTAAGTAAGAGAACAAAACATTGGGGTATTTGGGATACTTGGGCTGGAAATTAAAACTGTTGCACTCATTATTCTAACATACCTCAAATCCCTCCATTAGATTTTTGGTACCCCTTCTGACATTGCAGGAACTATAACTAGATGTATATTATCATTTATTTTCTCTGTTATTCTTTTTATACGTGTGTATTGTCAATCCAATGATTAAGAATCAGTAATTACAGGATACTCTTATCAAACTAGGAGTCAAACCAAGATGGATTGGTGACACTAGTATGAGACTAGAAGAGGTTCCTGGTTAAAAAGGAAGAAAGAGTTAAGAGTTAAGCACAGTTTGAAGAGAATGATCCCGAGATGGTTACCATCCCCTCCAAAGCGGAGAGTACGGGTATCACTTCAGTTGGGCAGTGAGAAAACTGTGACAGCTAAAATCTTCTTTCTCTATCTCTATACTGATCAAGCATATGAGGAAACAAGCACTGGCATTGCCAATAGGTCTCGCAGTAGGAAAGTTGGAGCTATTGGTTTTGTAAATGACATTTTATATTTATATATCGTTATTGGCATTGTCAATAACAATATATAAATATAAAATGTCATTTACAAAACCAATAGCTCCAACTTTCCTACTGCGAGACCTATTGGCAACGCCACAGAAGAAAACATAGGCATAATATAGAACTGCATTAAGAAGTACTTATTTCAAGTGTTATTTTTGTATAACAGCCCCAGGCTTCTGCTGGAAATCAAACCCCAGGCAGTGACAGAGCCGATACCAAACAGTGACAGACTTTCCAAGCCCAACCAGGTGGGCCACAGCCCGGCTTAGGGGAGGGACGTCATCAAGCCTTCATTGGGTACAGTGCCTTAGATGGAGGATGTGTGGACAAGCTGTGCGATGTCTCTGTCTGACGTTGGTGCCTGAGTGCTTATGGTATGTGTCTGTGTCTGTCTCTGGTGTATGTGTGTAATTTATGTGTCAAAGTTTGATGTCTGGGTCTGATGTTTAACTCTGATGTTTGTATGCTTTCTGGACCTGACGTCTGTGCCTGTTTCTGAAGTCTGATTCTGATGTCTGTCTGATTCTGATCTGTGTGCCTGATTCTTATGTCTGTTTTTGTTGATGTCTGTGCTAGTGCCTTTGTGTGCTAGCCTACATAAACAGGTTGTCAGTGGGATATGTATGTGCTTGATGGTGTAGTGTGGTTGAGTGAATGTGCTGGGAGTCAGTGTTTGATGCATTTATACTTCTACAAGGTGGTAACTATTAAGCTGGTAGAAAGTACAGTATTTGCACTAGAATATAAACCAGTTCCCAAGTTACAACAAACTAATGTGGAAGAGCAAAACATTCTACGAAAGAACTTTAATCAAAGATGTAAAAAGATGTTTAGCTACAGATTATCTGCTAGATAAAAAGGTTTCAGCTTTAATTGTCAACGAGACTGAGAGAAAACCAGGATGGAGGCAGCAATTATCTGTTCACACCTCTAAGTGTGCACCAGGGAAAACTAAGTCATCATGTTATAAAAATCTAAAAACGTGTGTGTGTTAAAAAGTGTGATATTGCGCACCACGGCGATTACTGTAAGAAAGATTGTGACCATGTTATTGCATGCGGTTGTAAAGTGGGCCAGCTTCCTGAGAAGAGGTATGCAGCAACTCTGTAAGCGAGCACACCAGTTCCACTGTAGGGGGCCCACCGCCGCTCTTTGCTGTGATAATGGCACAATATCCAATTAAAAAATAGGAGAGGTGGTTGACGACCCACGGTGTGGAGAATATGCTGGCGATGAACAAAGTAAAAGGCAAGGGAGCAGACGTACTGTGGGGGAACTTAAATGTGGAGGGGAAATGAAGGAGGTGAATGGAACTCTCTTCAGGGATGACAAACATAAACAAGAGAGAAAGTAAGAAAACCATGCACTCTAACAAAGTGGTAAAAGAACAGCAGGACGTTGTGGTGAAAGAGGATGTCACAACCCTGGAGCGCTGAAGTCAGGATTTAAAGGTGCAGGCACCGGCCTATTGGAAGAGCAGACCGGGAAGACACCATGCAAGTTAAAGGGACGGTGAGCTGTTGACCCTCGGAAAGCCACACAGAATGTTTTAAATGTTGGTTGGGCAAGCTGCGCTGAACAAAATAAAGGCACACAGCCACAAGACACCATGCAAGTTAAAGGGACGGTGAGCTGTTGACCCTCGGAAAGCCACACAGAATGTTTTAAATGTTGGTTGGGCAAGCTGCGCTGAACAAAATAAAGGCACACAGCCACAAGACACCATGCAAGTTAAAGGGACGGTGAGCTGTTGACCCTCGGAAAGCCACCAGAATGTTTTAAATGTTGGTTGGGCAAGCTGCGCTGAACAAAATAAAGGGACACAGCCACCATGTAAACAAGGGAGAGAACAACACGAGTGGTGGGGGAAAACCATGAGGGAGACGCACGCACGGAGACAAAGTGAAACAACACGTACCTGATAATGCAGAGCGGCCGGGAAACTGAAAGTACGTCCGGCCTGCGGCCGGCCATGAATAATTAGGGGAGGAGAAGCCGCAGAGCGCATGCTGGGCGAAGCTCTATGATGTGCTGTGCGGCCGTGAATGCGCGTGCTTGTTTGGTCACGTGATTCACGTGAACTTAATGAAAACCGCAGCGCAAGAAGCCCTTGGTTTGACGAGGATTTCGAGCACTTGAATTCTCGCTCCGCTCAATGCGCTTGCGCTCATTGATAGGTCGTGAGACCTAAAAAAAAACCAATCCCATTAAAATCAAATCAAAGGAAAACAGTGTTTAAAACAATGTGGCCAAGAATTATTCAAGGTCATCAGTGCTGGCTGTATCAGGGGCCCTCCTGAGAGGCTGCGACCCTGGGCCGAGGCCCACTTTGCCCATGCCTTAAAACATCTCTGCTCTAAGGAGGACATGAGTGGAGCTCTAACCACTCTTTAAAGTGCACAAATAAATAGGGAGCGACTTTGAAGCAGCCGCTCTGTATTTCACTGAATCTGATGCCCCCAGAGCAGCGCAAATTCACAGCTGCCCCGGTAGCGGCGTGCGAATCGCTATAGGGCACGTTTTTCCTGTTTGCACCTGGTGCACCTATTTAAAGTGCTTTACAGAGCGGCGCGGCACTCGGCCAGCAACCAATGGGAGATGAAAATGTGTGGGGTTTTAATGACACTAGACTAAGAGATATTAGACAAAGGAGGATCCTGCCTTCTAGTGGTCTTTGACGTGGTGACCCCACTTCACTAGAAAAGAACCAGGAGGGCAGGGGACGGCGCGGTTCTGAAACGGTTAAGATCTTACCTAGTTAACATTTACAGTTAAAGTGGAAAACCTCTAGAATCTAACCCCATCTTCATATGTAGAACCACAAGCTCTGGTCTAGATCCTTTACAATTTAACCTCAATATAGAACCATTCATGAAGCAACCAGAGAACGCGCCCTAAAAAGAGACCAATACGCTGAGGACACCGAACTCTCTCTCAAGACAAGCTCTGTCCAAAACGCTCTAAATGTCAACAAAGGCCTTGAAACAACTTGGATATCAAAGAACTTCGGAAAGCTCAATACAGACAAATCTTGTGTCTCCTGATTTTACTAAATGAGAAACTAATATCTGACCACAAATTGATACAAAACATCAAAGAATTTAAAAACTAGAGCAATGTTCGTAAGTAAAGCCACATCACAAACAATGCTCTATGGCAAATGCACACCAGTTGTAACTTTAAATACTTGACCCCAAATAAGATTTACAAAGTAAAGTCCATGACCTTTCACCGACCGAGCAGACACCTGCGATCCACCGCCCTCTTCACCACAGACAACCCCCAGATCCACCATGGCAGCGGCGGAAGAAAGCTCGATCTCAAACCTGGTGGCCAAACTTGGATCGGCCTTCCTCTGAACCTCAGAGTCACCTCATCACTCTGCAACGTTCCTCCGGAACAGATGAAGACCCATTACACACATTATTCAAATATAAAATAAAAAATTACTCTCTCAACGTTAATTACCAATAATCTGCGGCCTTCCTGCTCAACCGGCTTTGTGAGGCAAGTGTGGTATTTCTAAAGCGCAAATTAGAATTTTTGAGTTATTTGTAAAGCGCGCATACACTGAGCAGTTTCTTGGCGCTATAGAGTTTCAAACTGAGGGAAGAAAGGCTAAGGATTGAAGGATTGCTCAAACAGGAAGGTCTTTAGAGCTTTGCGAAACTCCATATATGAAGGAGAGGATCTGAGAGGGAGGGGAATGGAGTTCCAGAAGGTGGGTGCCAGTACCGAGAATTTCTGGCCACCAGATCGTTTTTTTCTGAACCGGGGGATGACTAACAGGGACTTAGAAGAAGATCGTAGGCCTCTGACGGGAGAGTAATTAGTGATGGTGGAGTTGATAGACGCAGGGGCCGAGCCTGCTCGAGCTTGGAAGGTAAGGCAACAGAGTTTGAAGAGGGCTCTTTGTTTGATTGGAAGCCAATGAAGAGCCATCAGGAGCGGGGAGGAGTGATGGAATTTAGGAAGGCCATGCACCAGTCGGGCTGCCTGGTTCTGCACCAACTGGAGGCGTTGGAGTGCGTAGGTGGGAGCACCGTTGTAGATGATGTTCCCGTAATCGATCTTAGATAAGATCATGGCCATGACAACCAGTTTAAGTGCTGAAAGGGAGAAAAACCGGGATACTTTTCTAATAATACGTAAAGAAAAAAGCAAGAAGAAACAACAGAACTTATATGGGTGTGAAGTGTCAGGTGGTGATTGAGTGTAATGCCAAGGGTCTTGACGGCATTGGAAGGGGATGGGGAAGGTCCAAGGGAGTTGGGCAAGAAGGTGGGTGACCAAGGATTGCTGCGGCCTCCAGTCCAGATCAGCTCTATCTTATCCGGGTTGAGCTTAAGATGGTTTGCATTCATCCAAGCCCGGATAAACAGTAGGACCGACTGGAGACACCAAGTGAGGAGGGGGAAAAATTTAAAATAAGCTGGAGGTCATCAGCATAATTGTAGACTGTGACCTCCATCTGTTGGAGTGCAAAAATGAGGGGAAAAATATAAAGGTTAAATAGAAGGGGGGAGAGAGAGGAGCCCTGAGGAACCCCACATGTCACCCTGCTGGGGGAGGCAGAAAACTCAGCCAGATGGACTGCCTGTGTGCGCCCCTCCAGGAAGGATCCTATCCAGGCAAGGGCCTGTCCTCCTATGCCCGCCGCCTTGACACGGGACAGAAGAATGGAGTGGTCAACCGTGTCAAAAGCGGCGGATAGATCGAGGAGGACCAAGGCCTGGGGGGTGCCAAAAGGCAGATGAGCGCTGTATAAGGTCAAAGACCAGTCAACGAGTGACCGGATAGGCAGCTGGTATGTTCAAGGTTCATAATTATCGCTATGACTGAATCTCATCATGTGAGCCACATTTTGCTTCTTTCTTCGTGCATTTAAATAAGTTACTTACCTTCATTAACCCCTTATCTGGTACAGACTCTATCGAGACGCAGTTTCCTTACCTTAGAATATTCCTTAGGCATTAGACTGTATTTGGAAATTTTCGTGAGCAGTACCCTGGCATGTATCATAAATTTATTTAAACAGGGGGTCTTAGGGAAAATATTTAAAGACAAAACAGACTTTTATCCCCAATCTAATCCTTAAATATCAGAAGAAAAACTGTTGATCTGATAAAAATAGACTGACTAATCTGAATTGATTATAAGAGTCCTTTTAAAGAGGACAGATTCCCATCACCCACCGAGGTGGTGTGCTTCATCATCTGGGATCTCCTACACAGTGTTTGCAGTAGCAATTCCATTTCTGAGGTCCTGATGAAAGCCTAGATCAGATGATCCATAGGCTGAAACTTGTAGACCTTTCATCTGCTTGGACTTTTTGCAATTATTTGTTGGAAAATGTACACGCACTGTTCTAGTTTTGACACCAGGATAGCGCCTATTAAAGTTGTTTTGTGTCCTGGTAGCCAATTTTAAATCACTTTTTTTCACACACATGCACTGCAACCATCACCTCTAAACAAGAATCTCAGCTCCTCATCCTGGGATCGTAGTAGATCCCATCTTATGCTAGTCTTTAAAATATCCGTGAGCTCCCTGCTACCGTTGAGAAGGTTGCAGGCCTCGGTTGCACCAGGGTTTGCAGCTAAGAGGAGATCTCCGATGATGAAGCGCGCCACCTCGGTGGGTAATGGGATTCTATCCTCTTTAAAAGGACTCATAATGAATTCAGATTAGTCAGTCGTTGTTAGAGTCTATTTTTATCAGACCAACAGTTTTTTTAAACGTACCTCAGCACGCCAAAAGGTGGCGCCAATGGCGTCGGAAATGACGTGCTCAGTGCCCATATAGGTGCCCCCCCACCGCAGTGGCGTCAGTTTCTTTTCGCGATTTTCCATGGCAGAAGTGCGAAGTCATGAAGAACACTGACCACTACTGTGTAAAACTGGAGCCCTTGAAAGAGGAAAACCCTTTACTCAGTGTCAGTTTGCAAAGCGAGGAGGATGGGTGGATCAGTAAGGAATCCACAGCTATCTCCCAGATAAGCATTACTGAAGGTAAGTTACTTCTTCATCTGATAGAGACTTCTATCCGCAGATTCATTACCTTACAATAGATACCCAAGCGATGGGACTGCGACACAGCTTACATTAGAAAGTCCTGTTGTACCCGAACGGGCATAATACCCATCTCGACAGACCTGACTGTCAAGAGAGTAGAGCTTCCTAGAGAAGCCCACTTTGCTAAATGACAGATATCCAGGACGGGTACTCAGCGTGCTAACAGTGCTCGCAGCCTTGGCTCAAGCAGAATGAGATCACAGGACCTCAGGCGGCTGCTTCTTAGCCAATTCATAGCAGCTTTTGATGCAGAGCACGCTCCATCGTGAGATGGTCTGCTTATGCTCCGCCTTTACTTTTTTCGCTCTGGAGTACCCCACAAACGTTGATCGTCCACCTGGAACTCCTTTGTGCTGTCATGGTGGAACAAAGAAAAACCAAAGGAAATGATGGACAGAGCGTTGACAATACAAGCACTCACCCCCAGTCAACTGATAAGTTGGCAGGGTATGCTCAGACGTGAGTCCCTTGCTCACTTTGCCACTGGATTCAAGCAAGCCGGGCTGAAGACGGCTGGAATGCCAGAAACCGGTCCTCGGAGGCTTGTTTCCGGTCCAGGGAAGACCAGGCTTGGCAGTTCGGGCTGGACTGTTCCCATGAGGCACAGGGTCAGACTGATTTGCATATAGCCATGTCTGAACTGGGGTGGCAGAGTGGGCTAAAGAACGGTGATGGATTAAACCCAGATCTTTTGACTGGGTGTGAGTGTTTGATTGATTCACCACCCCCTTTTGTATTGCTTTTGGCCGCCATAAGTGTGGCAGGGTATGCTCAGACGTGAGTCCCTTGCTCACTTTGCCACTGGATTTAAGCAAGCCAGGCTGAAGACGGCTGGAATGCCAGAAACCGGTCCTCGGTAGCTTGTTTCCGGTCCAGGGAAGGCATGGCTTGGCAGTTTGGGCTGGACTGTTCCCATAAGGCACAGGGTCAGACTGATTTGCATATGGCCATGTCTGAACTGGGGTGGCAGAGTGGGCTAAAGAACGGTGATGGATTAAACCCAGATCTGTTGACTGGGTGTGAGTGTTTGATTGGTTCAGATGCTCCACCCATCACCACCCCCTTTTGTACCGTCATGGTGGAACGGCAATGCTCTGTTTGGGTCCACCTTAAGGAATCTCTCTTGACTGGCTTACATAAAATGGGGTGACCACATTTGCTAGGAAAGTTTGTCTGGGTAGATGGTGAGGTAAGAAGGCTGAGATGATTAAGCCTGTAGATCACTGACCCTCAGGGCAGATGTTACTGCCAATAGAAAGGCTGTTTTAATAGTAAGAACCCTGATAGGACAGTTATGTAACAGCTCGAAGGGAGCGCACATCAGGAACGGTAGGACTAAATTGAAGTCCCACTGACGCATGATGAATGAAGAAGGTGGGTTTCAAAAACCTATGTTCAATAGGTAATTTGAACGTGATGGTTAATCTGACAACCGCAGAATTGCCGTGATGGTAGAAAGATAGCCCTTTAAAGTGTTCAAAGCAGAGCCCTGCAAGGCCAGAGTAAGAATAAACAGAAGAACTTTGGTCTGTAGACCTTGCCGCTAATTTGCCCCAACGGCAGGCATATACGTCTTCATGGAGGGAGGCCTGGCTGCCAAGATAACATTGCAGACTTCGGGCAGAAGGTTGAAAGCTGTCAATAGTTGCCTCTCAATCTCCACAGATCAAGGCGAAGCGTTGTCAAGTCCGGGTGCAGAACCCTGCTCCACTGATGTGACATAAGAACCTCCCAAAGAGGCAGCCTCATCGGAGGGCTCGTACCGTGCGCAACAGCTCGGCATACCAGACTCGCCAAGCCGAAACCGGAGCTCAAGAATGACTTTGGCCTGGTCATTCCTGATCTTTATGAGAACTCTGGGCAGGAGCGGTAGTGGTGGAAAGGCGTACAGGAGGCCTGAGCTCCACTCAAGATGAGTCTTCGAGCAAGAGCCGCCCTGGAAACTACAAAGTGCAAAACTGCTGCATTTTCAACAGAGGCGGACAGATCCAACCAATGTTTTCCCTGTTCTTGGAAGAGACCTTGAGCCACGTCTGGATGGAGATGCCATTCGTGATCTGCTAGGCATCAACAGCGGAGTTTGTCCGCCCCTGGCGTTCAGAGAGCCCGCCTGTTGTTGAACCACCAAGGATATGCCCTGCTGTTCCAGCCATGTCCAGAGGCACTGTGCCTCGACATAGGGTCTACAGCCCCACCCTGCCCTGCTGTTCCAGCCATGTCCAGAGGCACTGTGCCTCGACACAGGGTCTACAGCCCCACCCTGCCCTGCTGTTCCAGCCATGTCCAGAGGCACTGTGCCTCGACACAGGGTCTACAGCCCCACCATGCCCTGCTGTTCCAGCCATGTCCAGAGGCACTGTGCCTCGACATAGGGTCTACAGCCCCACCCTGCCCTGCTCTTCCAGCCATGTCCAGAGGCACTGTGCCTCGACATAGGGTCTACAGCCCCACCCTGCCCTGCTGTTCCAGCCATGTCCGGAGGCACTGTGCCTCGACATAGGGTCTACAGCCCCACCCTGGCCTGTTTGTTGCAGCACCACATGGAGGTTCTGCTGTTCGTGATTCCCCTGATTGAAGGAAGGAAGAAAGGCCTTTACTGCCAGTCGGATCGCTCTGAGCTCCAAGAGATTGATGTGGAGTCCAGCTTCCGCCAGAGACCATAGTCCTCTGATCTCCACCTCTCCCTGACGGGCACTCTAGCCCAAAAGTGATGCATCTGTCACAACAGTGCGCTCCGGGTGGGGAAAGGAGAGGGGTCTGCCACCGACACAATCGTGGTTCGCTAGCCACTATTGCAGGTCTTTTGCAGTTCCCTTCAAGATCTGGACCATGTCAGAGAGATCCCCCCCGATGCTGCGCCGACTGGAACTTCAGGTCCCACTGCAGAGCCCACGTATGCCAGGGGGTTGTGTCACAAGAAAGATGGAAGAGGCCACGAGACACAACAGCCTCAGAGTCAGTCTCACCGAAATAAAGGATTGAGGCTGAAACATGAGTCTCATAACCAGAATATCCTAGACTCGCCACTCGAGAGGGTAGGCTCGAAACTGCACTGTATCCAGGTGTGACTTCGGCACGATGATAATAAACCCCAGCGAGTGCAGATGGTTCGTCGTAGTCTGAAGGTGAGAGATGGCTGCCTGGGGAGAGGCCGCCTTCAACAGTAAATCTTCGAGGTTGAGAAAGACTTCAATCCCTGAACTCAGCAGATGGGCTGCAACCACCGCCATCGCTTTGATGAACACCTAAAAAAGGCAGCGAAGATAGCAGAAGATCGAAACATGATGCATCGCAAACACTTTACTACATTGACCAGAGTCCTTACGGGCGACACCGCCGGTGTGTGAGTAGTGTGCGACCCCACCCCCATTTGTAACCTTTCTTGTAGGGCCTTGATGAGGAGCTGGTGATCAACCGTGTCGAAGGCAGCTGACAGGTCTAGGAGAATGAGTAGGCAGCAGTGATTGGTATCTAGTTATTTACGGATGTCATCTGTGATGCTGAGAATCGCTGTTTCAGTGCTGTAGCCTTTCCTGAAACCTGATTGGTGAGGGTCAAGAGGGCTGATATTGTCCATTTGCTGAGTCAGTTGAGAGAATGCGCATTTTTCAAGGATTTTGGATAGGACGGGGAGATTGGAGACGGGTCTGAAGTTGTTGAGATCTGTGCAGTCAAGGACTAATTTCTTAATTATTGGTGTTACTTGGCCAACTTTAAGGCAGTCAGGTATGCTTCCGGTTCTCAAGGAGCTGTTGATGATTCTGCACCAGAACGGGGCTATGGAGAGTTTGAGTTCTTTGGTCAGTAGGTAGGGTGTAGGGTCGAGGGCGTGGGAGGCGGGATTGGTGGTGGAGATTAGCTTGATAATCTCGGCTTCTGAGATGGGATTGAAGGATTTCCACGCATTAGTCCATTGCGACTGGGGGCGGGCTTACGGATGCAGAGTTGGCGTTGGAGTCTGTGTCTAGTGAGAGCTCAGTCTTGGAGATTTTTTCTTCAAAGAAGGTGGTGACGTTTTCACACAGTTCCCTGGAGGCCTGGGTAGAGGATGCGAGGGGTTTGGAGGTTTGCTGCTTGATGATTTTGAACAGTTCATTGGGCCTGTTTTTAGCATTGTCCAGGGCGGAGCAGAAGAAGTTGGATTTAACGCTATGGATGTGTTGTTGTATTTTTTTCTAGCTGCTTTGAGTTACTCAAGTAGGCACGTGGAGGTTTTTTTCTCCAGAGTCTTTCTGTGGCTCTAAGTTGTCTCCTTTCATTGTTTACATCAGTATTGAAGCAGGATCTGGATGGGATGTTTCTGTTTTTCTTTAGTTTCAGGGGAGTCATCTGATCGAGAATGGATGTCATGGATGTGTTGTAGTGGTCCGTGAGTTCTGTTGTGGTTAGACCATCCGTGGGGATGTTGAGTTGTTCATTGACTTTTCCCTTCAAGTCAGTCATGTTGACCAGGGTGAGGTTTTTGGTCCATTTTGGCTGTTCGCGGGTGGGTGGTTGTAGGGTAGCTGGTTGGGTGAGGTGGAAGAGGATTAAGTGGTGATCAGACCAGTCCACGGGCAAGGTGTGCGTTATTGCTACTGAGTCTCGTTTGGCTATGTCAGTCAGTCAGTCAAAAGATAACTTTATTTGGTTTATCACAACCATAAAGTACACGATAAAAAGAAATTTGTACCGATCAGAGTTAAAAGAAAAACATATTCTCAATCATACTTCAAAATATTTACATTTTCTATAAAATTCCCTTTCCAGCCCCAAACATTTGATCTTTATCCACTTTTACAAGTAGGTTATCTACTAATGCCATAAATTTTACCCCACGGCATATTATAATGTTTGATGAGGCACCCATCCAACTTGTTACCGCATGTCTGCAAGTGCGAATATCTAAGTCATTTAAGGCTGTTTTCAACAACTTCCTTCTTTCTTCTTTTACGGACTCACAGACGCACATTAGGTGGCATAAAGTTTCTGTATGGTACCCATATAGACGGCATGTCCTTGCTTGCTGTTTACTTTGCCAGGTGGGGACCAGGTCTTTCGAGCAGTAATCACCTAATCTGTATGCCATGAACCTCCTTTTTAGTGATAGACGGAAGTGGGCTGCTAAGTAGGGTTGAGGTTTTGATCTTGTATATGAATTTATTACCACCCATGCATGACGGAGTTTGGCCAATCTTCTTTTATCTTCCACGAAAGATAGTGACTTAGCCCTGGTGTTACACACTCTATTGAATGTTGTTCTTTCCAGGTTGCTATTCCAAGCTTCTTCGATCTCTAATGCCTCCAGGGCAATATGCAGGTAGTCACCCCAAGTATTTGGGTTTCTTTGATCAAATTGTGTCTTTATTTCCGTCCAGCATAAGTTGTTCAGCGTTCCCATTTCCGATGCTCTAAATTTCCAGCACAGTATTACAAAAATTGCTTTCCTTTGATATTCTTGGTTCTGGAGACCAAATTCCAAGTGTATCTGTGCTGGAGATGAACCTTTATAGAGGTTAAAGACTGCTTTATACAGTTTAATCTGTAGTTTGTTTAAAGTGTTAGTTTCTTGGCCATGCCATATTTCCAGTCCATAGGATAAAGTTGGGAGCAATTCTGCTGCCATTATTTTAAGAAGGTGCCCATGTGAAGGGCATTCCAGTTTCTTGTAAAGCTGTTTGTAGGCGAAGATTAATGATTGGGCTTTAGCTGTAATGTCCCTTTTTTGATCCACCAAGGACATGTTTCTGCCCACTTTAATACCCAAATATTTTTATGAGCTTGTTTCCTCAATGTGTGTATTCTTTGCATACCATTTAAATTTTCCTGGCCTAGGGCCCGCTACTCTCACCACCTTGGTTTTTGTTTTGTTTAATTCCAGGCCTAGCAAATAAAAATAGTCGATTAGTTTATTTATAACCCTTTGCAGTCCTATCGGAGTTTGGCTCACCACCACAATCTCGTCCGCATATTGCAGGAACTGTTACGCGCCACCGGTAGGGGCGCCTCGCGTTGGGGGTAGGTTCTTCACCTTGGCTGTTCGTGCATCAGGTACCTTACCTTTCCGAACAGCCCCACGGGAACAGACTGCGGGGCCCTGTAGGGTTACACTTAGGGTCTCCCCTCTAGAGCAGGACCAGTTGGCCTGCTCCCTGATTGACCCAGTGAGGTTGTATCTTTCTTTTTCAATTTAAAATTTACCTTATTTTCACTGTGTAGTACCCAACACTTGAGGTCCTGAAGAATTGCCAAACAGGCAAGAAACATGTCGACCTTTTTAGAGGGTTGAGTTAGCCCACTGTAGACTAAGCAGTTCCTTTCTCCCCTCCCACCATTTTAACCAAGGGAGTCAGCCACGTGAATAAAGTCCCTTGTGGATTGACTCACCTTTTTTTTTTTAATTTCACTATTCCCTCACGACTACACCTTCACCAGACCCCTCACACGAACTCAAACCATTGGCTGGAACAAAAGATCTCCAACAAAGAGCGCCTACGGCGCCCGTCAGACATTGCAGCGCCAGTCTGACGAGGAGCAGGAGACCAATGATGAAGCATGACACCTAGGTTTCTGGGTGTGTGAGGTCTCCTAGTTCCAATAAGGGAACACCTTGTTCCCTGCTTACGTTCTGTCTCCATATCTCTACACTTACTTCATGATCCATCTCTGGGGAACTTAGTATTCTTTTGCTTAACAGGAACTGAATTGGCTCATTTGCCAATTTTGGCGGATGACCATTTACTTGTAGCAGGTGATTATTTAGGTCTGCTAAGTATAAGTTAAATAAACATGGTGAGAGCCTACAGCCTTGTTTTAATCCATTGGTTATGTTTATTTTAGAGGATACTCTTCTTCCATCTCCAAGCTTTACTGTGGCCCATGTTTCACTGTATAAAGATGGTATTGTGTCTATCAGTGTCTGGGGGAGTCCCCATGCTTCTAATTTCTTCCAAAGACAATCGCGTGGCACTCTATCAAAAGCTGATTTCAGGTCGATATAACATGCCAGTAATCCTGCCTTCTTCTTTTCTGCTTTTTCGATCAAGATCGTCAGTGGTGAAAGGTTTGTGATGGTGCCCATGCCTTGTCTGAAGCCGGTTTGAAATTTGGGGATTATTTTATTTTCCTTTGTCCACTCCTGTAAGTGACGTAAAATGCAAGAAGCAAAAAGTTTTGCCTCTACATCAATGAGGGCAATCAGCCTGTAGTTCCCAGGTTCTGTTCTGCTACCGTTTTTGTAGATTGGCTGAAAAATATTTCCGCTCCAAGACCGTGGCATCTTGTGTTCACAAAACAATTGGTTAAAAAGGGGTGTGAGATAATTGGCCCAAAATTCGGGGTCTTGTTTAAAAAGGGCGTTTGGCAGCCCATTTGGTCCTGCGGCGCCTTCGGCTTTCAGTTTTTTTAGCAAAAAGTTTGTGTATTTTACTGTTGTCAATGGTATTAGGTCTTCCGATTCCCTGCTGATTAGATCTTCTTTCAGTTCATCTTTTTAAGAGCGATTGCCTCTAATTCCGGTTCTTTTCCTTTTACTTCATCTATTCTTACTTCTTCCCACATGTGTGGCCCTGTTTGGGTGTTGTACAGTTTGTCAATATATTGCAGCCAAGTTGTTTCGCTTATTCCTACATTCTGTTGAGTTCCTGTTCCCTTAGTTAGTTTGATGATTAGGCCCCAAAATTCACTGCTATTCGGTAATTTTCTTGCCCACAGCAATTCTTCCCATAGTTTTTCTGTGTGTATCCTTTTTGCCTCTCTACACTCTTCCTTGTATTCTTTTCTCATTTTGAGAATCTTGCTTTTATCTTTTTCTATTCCCGTTCTATTTGCTTCAGCATTTAGCATTTGCGATGTTTCTTTTTTGATCTCTCCGCTGTATGCTATATCATGGCTCCTTCTTGGCTCCATACGTACATTTGCCTACTGATTTTTCTGGAAATGTATCTAGCAAGGACGTATGCAAATTCTCCCAATCTTTTGCCAATAAATGTACTTCCAGAGCCCCAATATTCTCTACATGCTTATTCACTGTATTTATTATCTCCATTTAAGTTTCCTTAAGTTATATACTTCTGGTATTGCAACTAAGGATGCTGTACTCTCTTTTTGCTGTAGGTTTAGGCATAATACTATTTCTTGAGGGAAGTGATCGCTCTCCGGTCGTGTTATAATGCGGAAATGATCGACCAAGGGTGCAAGATCTTTGCTGATTATTGTATAGTCTATGGCGGATTGTTTATTTCCACTAGAAAAGGTCATTCCTGCTGGTTGGTCTCCCTTCGTATTTCCGTTTAAAGTAACAAATCCCAGAGATTCCAGGTCATTCCATGTTTTTTGGGTTTTACTCTTGTTGTCATTGCCCCCTGTCAAATTACAATTGAAATCGCCTGAGACAATCATCCCATAATTTTGATGTATTACTTGTAATGTTTTTATTATGTTTATCAAGTTTGACAGTTTTTTGATTTTCTTTTTCTTTTCGGGATGAATGTATATATTTAAAACCAGTAACTTCCACCCAACTCCGTTTGAGGGATGTTTGCATTCCAGTTTTAGGACTTGTATCCAGTTTTCTTTGGGATCCATTTCCTCTATTTTCCAATCATATTCAACTGTTATGTATATGGACAGACACCCCTTGGGTGTCCATACTTAGCAATTTTTTTTACCATTACATGAAATTCTTCATATCCTACTATGTGTATTGGTGTTAAGTTCCATGTTTCTTGTAGGAGAATTATGTTAAATTTACCCAAAAAGGAGATGGTCTCTTGGTCTTGTTCCATTTCTTTAAATCCATGGACATTCCAGGAGCATATTCTTATTCTCTTCTCCTTTTGCTTAAATTCCTTATTGTTTTGCTCCCTACTGTCTGTGATATTTTCATCAGGATCGATGTATGTTCAACGTGTGAGGTATCACGGACCAACCTTGATTTCCCTCAGGCTGATGGTTCGACTGTCTGAGTCTCGTTTGGCTATGATGGCACCAAGTGTTGATCTTTTGTTGTGGGTCTCTTCTGTGCAGTGTTGCGAGAGGTTGTTGCTGAGAAGTAGTTCCTTCAGGTTGCGTACTGGCTGATTGTTGACGTCATTCCAGTGAAGGTTGAAGTCGCCTAAAATTAGGTTGTTCGTATCTTGAAGTGAACAGTGGTCAATCATGTCGGACAGGTGTTCAGTGAACGCAGATGAGTTGCCTGGAGGGTGGTAGATAAGGTGGCCAGTTAATGATTCTTTGTTGCTTGTACCAATGGTGACAGTTATACATTCAAAGGTGTTATAGTTGAAGGAGTTTGCTTCCGACATGGAGATATTGTCTCTGTGGATGATTGCTATGCCTCCTCCTCTTTGGTCTTTTCGGTCTTTGCGAGTGATTGAGAAGCCTGGGGGGATGAGGGTGTCCAGGAGAGGTAGGGAGGAATCCTTGAGCCAGGTTTCAGTGATAAAAGCTATGTCAATGTCATGGGTGAGAATGGATTCTGCAAGTTCGGTGGCATGTTTGATGGCTGATCTGCAGTTAATGAGCAAGCAGCTTGTGGGAGTTGTCTCTGTTATGGGAGTCTTTTTAAGGGGAGCCCTAGGGATGACCGTGTGGGTGGTCGGCGGTCTAGGTGATTTTGGCGAGTCTTGTTTTCTTCCTAGTCCGGTGATCACCTGTATTTTGGATTGTAGGGTGATAGTCCTGAGCTTGTCGTTCAGGTAGGCGAGGACCGCTGCCTCACTCTCGGATAGAGGCTTACTGGTTCTTTTGGGCCTCTGAGAAGTCCTGAGGAGGGGGATTGTGTCTCATTTCTGAGGGGGGCTATGGGCGCTCTCTGTTGTGAGCTGGCGGTGTAGGAGTGGGTGCATTGATGTTGTTTGTTGGCCGCGAGGTTGGCTATTATTTCTCTTAAACCCCGGGTTATGGTTGCTATCTGGGTTTCCAGGAGGGAGAGTCTCTGTTCCGTCTCATATTCTTTGGGCCTTTGTGATTGGTCCTGAGGGGATGAGTTGGCCTGGGGGGATGATTCTCGGGGAGTTGGGTAGCATAGTGGTGGCTGTGTTTCCCGAGTAGGGTCTTGGTGGAGAGAGCCTCTGAGAATTTGGTTGCCTAGGTGTGGTTATGTTGACTGCGTTGGGTCCTGGTGAGTCCGTGCATGCAGTTTGGCTAGTGTTTTTTTGATGCGTTAGCGTTATGATTCCTGTGTGTTTAGTTTGCTGGTTGTTCGGGTTGTTCCGAGTGGGCTGGGGTGGAAGGGCGGACGGTGGCTGTTGGTGGTGGTAGTCGTCGGGTGACTGATGGGGCTGAGAGGTGTGCAGTGTCGGAGACCTGTTCACTCTGGTGGATTTAGGCGGTGTGGAGGACCTGTACTCTCTGAGGGTGTAGTCGCGTGGCGGGGGTCAGTGGGGGGTGAAGTGGTGAGGCGGGGGGTAAGTGGGGTTGCCCGTTGTGTGTCTGGAGGTGGGGAGAGCTGGCGGTGGGAGGAGGGGGGTCCTATTCTCCTTGGTGGATGTGGGGAGGGTGTCACGTGGAGGTGTGTATTTGAGGTAGTTGGGGTGTACTGCCGAGGTAGGAGTCAGTGGGGTGTGGGAGCCGGGTAAGGAACGTGGAGGGGCCGTGCTCTTCCGGAGGGCGGTGTGCAGGGTATCACGTAGCGAGAGGGGTGCGTGGTGTCTAAAGGCTACCGGGCGGTAGGTGAGTTCAGGGGGGGGTGTGTTTCTTCTGGCAAGGGTGAAGGGTCGGGCGTGGAGGGGGAGCATGAGAGGGTGCATTCGGGAGAGTGGGGAAGAGGGCGTCAAATGATTCTAGATTGTCATTATTGGCTTGTATTAGAACCATATGGTCACCATGATGTTACTCATACGCCTTGCGTGGTCTGGGAGTGAAATTGACAGTTCTAGCTATGTGAGGTGTTAGTGGTTTTGGAGATGCTGAGTTGCGATCGTAAGATGGATTTCCAAGCTTCGTGTCTATCAGTATGGAAGATAAAGTCCATTTTTAACTTTCCTTTGGCAGAGCAGTGATAGATGTCTGCGAAAAGGGATTCTGGATGTTGCCTGATCACTTTTTGTTTGAAATTCTTCTTCGCTTTGAAAGAAAGGCCGGGGGGAAGTTAATCGAGAAGGAGTTCAAGCCATGAGGGATTACATGGTTCGAAGAGGGGTGGTCACTGTGGGTTGCCAAGGTGGACGGCATATTGTGAGAGGGGACGGCTCTGTGTTTTTGGGAGTAGGAAGGATGTGCCCGGTGGGCGTTCAGCGAGTAGTGGGCGGGTGGTGTAGAGATTCGAGTTTCTCTAATTAGTGGGTCGGACGATTGCTTCAGAGGAGCGGTGGATTTGGGTGCGGATGGAAAGGAGTTGGGGGTCGCCGCTATCTGGAGTTTCTTTCCTGTGCACTGCTCTGGGGCATTGAGTGTAGATTAGTGACGTTGGAGAGTCCGTTCTCTTAGGCCTCCACTTTTTCGGGGGGCAGGGGTTCTCCGCCGTGTTGAGGGTGGAGGGGCTCTGTCTGTGGCGGAGGTATTGCTTCACGATGGGCCGAAGTGACCAAGTGAGGAAAAGATATAGACAGGGTCAAGCCTTGCACAGCGGGTCGCTTGGTGCCCGGGTCAGAGACAGTCATTGTGGGGTAGTTAGGGACTGGGACTCTCTGCCCTCTTCCTGCGTTGGGAGGGGATCACAACCCCTGTTGGGCATGGACATTGAAAAGGTGCAGGTCTAAAATAGGACAAAGTCCTCTGTCATTGGACACCAGAAAGTAGTGGGAATAGTAATCTACTTCTGATGCTGGCACCTTCTCCATAGCTCCGCTAGGCACGCGAGCCAACAAGTCATAAGCAGGTGGAATGGACCGGAGTGGTCACAGAAGGGAGGAAGTAGCCCCTCTGGACACACTGCAAAACCCAATGGTCGGATGCTATTGACCTCCACTATGCAGCTGATTGTGTATCCTGCCACCCACTGGATGCCCATGATATGGTTTCTTGGAGCTGCTACTGCTGTTGGTGGGTGGGTGCGGACTGGCTCGCCCTGGCCATGTGGTTTGTGGGGGGCGCATCCTCAGACCTCAAAAGGATTGTGTGTATTGCTGGCTGGGGTGGCTGAGCGTGAACAGTCATGGTTAGAAGGGGTGGAAGACAGGCCCAAGAACCTCGCCGTAGCTCTGCTGTCCCAAAATCAGAGTCCACCTTATCATCAAACAACAGAGAGCCATCAAAGGGCAAGTCCATGAGCAAGGCCTGGATATCCCCGAAAAACCAGAGGTTCTCAGCCTATGGGCCAACGACGATGACATCTCTGTGCCCAGGGAGTCGGTCGTAACCAGCCCAAAGTGTATAGTGAACTTGGCTGCATCCCTCCCATCAGCATCTGCTTGAGAGAGTATGGCTCAGGCCTCCTCTGAGACCAAGGCAGCACTTGCGCAACCGAGCCCCACATGGTCTGGGAGTATCTGCCCAAGAGGTATGCGGGGTTTACCGACTGCAGGGCCAGGCTGGTGGAAGAGATCATCCTCTTCCCCAAAGTATCCAGCCTTTTGGATTCTCGGTCTAGTGGAGTGGGAGGGTGTGCACTGTGGTGAACTTTGGAGGTGGAGATCTGAGCCATCAGACTATCTGGGGTGGGGTGTTGGGTGAAAAACTGGGGTCCTCTCAGGCGGGGGATGGCGACAAGCAATAGTCCTATGCACAGAAGCCTCTGTGCAAGGCTTGGGCCAGGCCCTGAGTAGGACATCCGCAAGGGCTTCATAAAATGGAAGTAATGGTTCTGTGGGAGCAACTCTTGGTTGCAAGACCTCCGTCAAGACATTTGCCTTGACTGCCATTGAGGGTAGCATATGGTCCAGGACCTCAGCCGCCCTTCACACCACCACTGCGAATGAGGCACCTCCTTCATAGCCACGGTACGAGGAGAGACCCGGCCAGTGTCTGGGGAGGTGTCCAGTCCACTGGCAAGCGCCATATCCTCGTACCAGTTGTCCTCCGTCTCTTCTAACTGGTACCCATAAGGGTCTGCAGACTCCTCCATTCGTTCTCCAAACCAGGCCTATCATATGAATATGGCACTAGTTCTGGGCAGTGTGTCCCCCGCCAGCCCTGCTCCGTTTTCGAGCCGGGGTTGACGATGGGGATGGCGTCAGCACTGGAGCAGACGTCGGAGAAGGTCAAAATGGTTTGACCGGCAGCGCTATGGATCCACAGGGCTTGACTGTCACCGGAGGTGAACCCAACAGTGGAAGACAAGAACGGGTCCTCCTGAGCCCGCGGGGCCCAAAGGTGCGGCAGCAGGAACAGGCCGCCCAAATATGAGCTGCTTGGCCTCATAAAACTTGGTTAGCTGGGCAGGGGATGCTCCAGCTCCCGGAAACTCTGGGAGGTGCAGAGATGATCCAGGAACAGGCTGCACCACAGAGCTAGGCCTCGACTGCTGACGCTGCCTCGCCTCATCAGATGACTTTAACAGACATGGTGAAGTTGAAGATCTTTCTGACTTCTTGCACGTCTTGTGCCGGTGGGACTTACCTAATTTTTTCCCGACGACCGTGACAACAAGTGCTTGTCCTCGACTGATCTCTGGACCTACCTCTCGACCGAGATTGTGAGCGTCGCGGCATCACACATCAAGCAGCAAAGAGCTCGGGGGAACGTTCCCTAAAAGCCTTGGGGTGCATGGCATGGCAATAAACACAGGTCTTAGCATCGTGGTCGCGCTCCAAGCGCAGAGGCGCACTAAATGTGGGTCAGTCACCGACATTTGAAACCAGCCTTCCTAGCAGACATCCTCGATGCACAAGGAGACAAAGTCTCGAAAAACTCTTGACAAAACGTTGAAAAAAGGTCAGTCAAAAAATGCTGGGAGTAGCACTTCTCAGGATCTGTGTTGACGGGCTTTGAAAGAAAAGAACTGACATTAGCGCGCTGGGATGGCTTTGGGGCGGACGAGGCCCCCTACTGGCGCGCAGGGGTACCGCTCACAAACATTTCAGTATCCAGTCTGAAGCCTGGGGAATATTCTAAGGTAAGGAATCTGCGGCTAGAAGTTTCTATCAGGCCTGAGCGTTACCCCAATGTAAGGAACTCTGACAGCAACCAATGTGACCGATGCTATATAAAACCACCAATTAACAAATATCAAAAGAGTAACTTTACCTACTGCATCAAACCCTGTTGAGCAGCGACACTATAAGATAAGCATTGAGCAATAATTATAGATAAATATTCCCAGAAAAACAACAACACACACTTTTCCTTGCTTCTCCTTCTTCAAAGAAGGATCAGAGTCACCAATCCCTACGAGCCGGAGAATTCTGCTGCAAACCAGGATATCAAGCCGAAAGCGCAAAATGCACCTGACCACACAGGACCGGCGACTGCAGCAAAGGTGGCCAATGAGATATCCAATGAATGGAATGGAATACTCCAGCAGGTGCCATAAGCGGTGCATGCGGTACCAGGGCCATGGATGTGTGTGAACCGTGTGACAGAGTTCAGACAACTATGCAAGTAGGAGGTGCTATACTGCCCCTTGCAAACATCATCTCAATGTTGGGCAGCAAGAGCAGACACTGCACGGGTGGAATTCTGCGCTCACATTTACGTGTAACCTTTACTTACTATGGAGTCAACAGTGGGGGAACCCTCTTGGTGGAGCCTCTCTGACCCCTGTTCCATACTTTGCCTCTGCTCCTCATTATGGAGCCGTCGCAGGCATTAATGTACGAGTCTACGCTTGAACGTTCATATAACAGCACTGTGAACCCAATGTAGCGTAAGACTCTCTCCAACTTACCCAGCGTCTTGGAGACCAGATCAGTAATCACTCAAACAGCCCAAATACCAGCTCTTTTATGAGAAGCTCCTTCTCCGGCCTCGCTGTGAAGACCTGGACCTCCGGCAATCACCATCACTGCCGCATTTCAGGAAGAATCTCAAGACCTGGCTCTTCGTCTGACCCGCAGACCCAACCTCCAAGTCCACCCCCTTCCACTTCAGCGGCTTGAGACCGTAACGGGGGAGTAGTTTACAAGAAACTTGATTGATGAAGCGCAACATTTCTTGCTTCGACTGCTTTTTCCCAATCTAGTGGTGCTCAGTGTATCGGCTTGGAGCAAACGAAGGCTTCGCTGGCTAAGGATTAATGCCGGGGGAGAGAAGACTGAGAGCTCTATAGTTCTTTTGAAGAGCAGAGCAGAGCAGAGAGGAGCATCACATTCTACGTCATGTCCAAACCTCAAACAAGGCTTGTGTCCTTCAGTGTTATCCACCCGCCATTGACGGGTGCAATGGATACCCGAGCTGCGGATCTGTTGATTGGTGGAGCTCAGAGCAAAGTGCGGCGAAACACATCGTGAACAAGGATACAATGCGAGAGAGGGTCATAAGAGCGCGCTGAGGCTTACGAAACGATGCCCTTGTAGGTTCATTCTTTACAGAACCAAGTGGAGATGTACACATATTCCCGTTACATTATACACATTTTATATATATATATATATATATGTAATTGTGAATTGTACATACAGCTCCTGAGGTTGAGTGCTCTGACACTTGTTGGGCAGAGCAAAGGATGGAACCTTTCTGAGGTGAACCAAGAGGGGGGAGAATGGTCAATAATTGAGCTCCGATCCTCACGGATTCCTCTTCCAGATTAGATTATAATATTGAGATCCATTGCAGTTTCTCATTAGTGAGGCTTTTCAAAGATCCCTTCAGGCATTGCCTATATATCCTTTCTTGGTTTACAAATGTACGCGGTTTGAGCACAGGGCGGACACCATAGTAGCGTGGCCATCCAGGCTGAGATGAGGGTTGTTGACACTCCTACGATGCTTTGATACATGAATAGAGGTTCATCAAAATAGAGGGATGAGGAAATATTGTGTCCGTTTCTTTCCCCTAAGTACTAATCGAAGTTTATCAAAAATGAAAAAGGACACTTGTTACACCTTACAACCTTAGGTTTAAGGAAGAAGAGTACCCTCAAAAAACTCAATGCAATTTTGGAGTGCGGTATATATGTTTCATCCGCCCCGCATTGTAGTTATGGCAGTTATCATAGGGATTTCTTCTGTGCGTGAACTGCCAGCCTCAACCAGAGGCACCTCTGGGTTATTTGGTGCAGTGTCCAGAGATATGAGGGTTTCCCCACTTACACAGTGCAAAAAAGGTAGAAAAAGAAAAAAGGGAAAGGTGATGTGCATAAATTGATTTAAAAAGGGAAAGTGACCCCAAGGATTTATTGAGGGGTGTGTTTCCACTTAGTTTTAAAAAGGCATGGTACTTAATGTAGACCGAGTTACTAGGTCTATAAGTATTAAAGTTGTTGAAAAATCGTCGACATGTTTCAGCTCCTTGGGCCCTAGGGGTCTGTGGAGCTTTCGTCAGGACTTACAGAAAAACATAGAAAGTATACTCACACTATTTGTGCAGTATTGGTTTTGTCTTGTCTTGTCCTGGTGATAATTCCGACCCAGCCGGGCCCGTGACCGTTGGGTTGCAAGCGGTTGAGACAACAGGGTACTGTTCTCTATGCACTCGTATGGTTATCGATTGCTGTGGTGCCCGGAGACAACGTAGTAGATTCGAAAATATCAGGGATGTTGTACAAGGTAAAGTTCTTCTTCTATTCTAATGCTGGTTCCTGTCGGATGCGACTTGAAAGAACCTCGACATACCCCAGGCCTGTTTCAGAGCGGGAGCGGCGTGTAGCGCGTCCTCTCTCCGGGCACTGTGTTCCTGTTTGTACCTTGTACAACATCCCTGATATTTTCGAATCTACTACGTTGTCTCCGGGCACCATAGCAATCGATAACCATACGCTGCAACCCAACGGTCACGGGCCCGGCTGGGTCGGAATTATCACCAGCTGTGCGACCTTCTGATCTCGACACAGCCATCTAGCCCTGAGGAATCGCGAGTGCGATGAAACACGTGTCGGCTGGCTGTATGAGTAATTAAAGGACTCCATGAATCACTCTTCTACTGGAGTTTCCAAGAAAAACTTTTGTCACTTTCATTTCTGTCCCAAATGCTTTATTGTTACATAACAATCTGTATACTGTGGTTTTGAGTGCACCGGCAACCAAGCTTACAATTGATGATAATAATCAGCTTCGAAGACACCTGCTCCGGTTCTTTCTGAAATTAGGGCCCAACTGAGTCTGTGCTTCAGAGTGCTGGGCTCGGATCTCATTTACTGACTGACTGACTGACTGAGGGTATTTATAGAGCGCGCTTATGCCGAGGCATCTTGGCACTGGGTATAGTGAACTGAGCGCTAGACTAAAGATTAAAGTTGTGAAAAGAGCCTGCTTTTATTAGCTTTCCTAAAGATAGGGTGAGAAGACTGAAGACGGAGCGAGACGGGAAGGGAGTTCCATAGTTTGGTTGCCAGGAATGAAAAACGTTTACTCCCCAACTAACTCTTTTCATCTTGGGAGGGAGAACCAACCCAGTGTCCATAGACCTTAAGCAGCGCGAATGAATGTATCGGGGGAATAGTGATTATACGTCTTCCGCCCCTCCTCCATAGAAGGCTTTATGCACTAAGCGTAGGGCTTTAAACTCCACCCGTCGTCTCACCGGAAGCCAGTGTAGTTGTTTAATGCTAGCCGAGGTGGAGTGGTACTTAGATAGACCATACAACAGTCGAGTTGCAGCATTTTGAAGTGACTGAAGCTTATTAAGCTGTTTCACTCCTGCGCCCAAATACAGCGCAGTGCAATAATCGATCCTCGATAGGATAAGCGCGCCCACCACCGTTTTCCTGAGGGAAAACGGGATAAAAGGGAGGATTTTACGCAATATCTTGAGTGTAAAAAAGCAGGCGGAGACTACTTGATTTATTTGAGGGGCACAAGTAAGACCTATGTCAATGAAAAAAACGAGGTTTCTGGCCTTAGACACCCACGACAGACAAGTGCCGGCTTCAGTGGGCCACCAACACTGGTTCCAGATTGAAGGTTAATTGCCAAATTCCAGAATCTCTGTCTTTTCGGTGTTAAGTTTAAAAAAAGTTGACATTCATCCATGACATCACAGAGGAGAGGCAATCACAGAACCGTTCAGCGGACATACTATTGTTTTGAGTGACCAACACCACCAATTGCGTGTCGTCAGCATAAGATACGAGCGCAAGACCATAACTTTTAATTAGTCTTGCCAATGGGTTACGTAAATATTAAACAAGGTGGGCGAAAGCGCCGAACCTTGGGGGACTGCACCCGGGAGGGTGAACCGTTCCGATCTAAGGCCTTCTCAAAATATTATTTGTTCCCTGGAGTCAAGAAAAGAGGTGAGAAGGGTCAGGGCCTTACCACTGACTTCCAAGGACTGCAGCCTATTTATTAACACTGTATGGTTTACAGTGTCAAAAGCTGCCGTGAGGTCTAGCAGTATTATGGCCGTCCTGCCACCCCCATCAAGCACCCTTTGAATCTCCTCTTTAGCTGTGATCAGAGCTGACTCGGTAGAGTGTCGAGCGCTGAAACCATGCTGAGTGGAATCAAGGATGTTATTATCCTCAAGGTAGGCAGTCAATTCCAGATTGATAGCTTTCTCCAAGACCTAAGAGGGCAGAGGTAAACAAGAGATGGGGCGGTAGTTTTTGGCATCCAAAGGTTCAAGTGATGTTTTTTTTAGAATAGGCCTAATACAGGCTATTTTCTTTCCTGCAGGAAAACACCCCTTTCCAATGACTAGATTTAGTAATGGGGTCAGTGAAGTGCCTACCTGATCCCTAGCTAGATGTAAGATGTATGGGGGGCAGGGATGAAGTGGAGACCCTGACTTAGTTTGTGAAAGTATGTAAGTATATGTTTTCCTACTTTACATATATTCCCTGGCTCTTTTAGTTTTCTGTGTCTACTTACCCCCAGTAAGTCACTTTTAAGAGCTTCCTCTAAACTGCTGGAAGTGTCATCGGAACAGAACTATATCATTGTATTACACAATTCATCACCTGAATGGACTCACCTCATCGTATTTTATTAATCATCACCTGAACGGACTCACCTCATCGTATCACATTAATCATCACAAGAACGGACTCACCTCATCGTATTACATGAATCATCACATGAACGGACTCACCTCATCGTATTACTTGAATCATCACATGAACGGACTCACCTCATCGTATTACATGAATCATCACATGAACGGACTCACCTCGTATTACATGAATCATCGCCTGAACGGACTCACCTCATCGTATTACATGCATCATCACCTGAACACGATCACCTCATCGTATATATATGAATCATCACATGAACGGACTCACCTCATTGTATTACATGAATCATCACATGAACGGACTCACCTCGTATTACATGAATCATCGCCTGAACGGACTCACCTCATCGTATTACATGCATCATCACCTGAACAGGATCACCTCATCGTATATATATGAATCATAGCTTGTACTGACTCACCTCATCGTATTACATGAATCATCGCTTGCACGGAATCCCCTCATCGTACTACATGAATACTCGCCTGAACTGACTCACCTCATCGTATTACATAAATTACCGCCTGAACGGACTCACCTCATCGTATCACATGAATCCTCGCCTGAATGAACTCACCTCATCGTATCACATAATTTCTTTCCCTGACGGACTCAGCTCATCGTGTTATATGCATTATCACCTGAACGGACTCACCTCATCGTACTACATGAATACTCGCCTGAACTGACTCACCTCATCATATCACATAAATCATCACCTGAACTGACTCACTTCATCACATTACATGAATCATCACCTGAACGGACTCACCTCTCGTATCACATGATTCCTTGCCTGAACAGACTCACTTCAACACAATACATGAATCATCACCTGAACTGACTCACTTCATCTCATTACATGAATCATCACCTGAACAGACTCACCTCATCTTATTACATGAATCATCCCCTGAACGGACTCACCTCATCGTACTACATGAATACTCGCCTGAACTGACTCACCTCATCGTAGTACATGAATCATCACCTGAACGGACTTACCTCATCGTACTGCATGAATACTCGCCTGAACTGACTCACCTCATCGAATTACATGAATCAACGCCTGAACGGACTCACCTCAACATATTACATGAATCATCGCTTGAACGGACGCACCTCAACATATTACATGAATCATCACATGAACGGACTCACCTCATCGCATTACATGAATCATTGCCTGAACGGACTCACCTCAACATATTACATGAATTATCGCTCAAACGGACGCACCTCAACATATTACATGAATCATCGCCTGAACGGACTCACCTCATCGTATTACATGAATCATCACCTGAACGGACTCACCTCATCGTATTACATGAATCATCGCTTGAAAGGACGCACCTCATCGTATTACATGAATCATCGCCTGAACGGACTCACCTCATCGTATTACATGAATCATCACCTGAACAGACTCACCTCATCTTATTACATGAATCATCCTCTGAACGGACTCACCTCATCGTATTACATGAATCATCGCCTGAACGGACTCACCTCATCGTATTACATGAATCATCACCTGAACAGACTCACCTCATCTTATTACATGAATCATCCCCTGAACGGACTCACCTCATCGTATTACATGAATCATCGCCTGAACGGACTCACCTCATCGTATTACATGAATCATCACTTGAAAGGACGCACCTCATCGTATTACATGAATCATCGCCTGAACGGACTCACCTCATCATATTACATGAATCATCGCTTGAACGGACTCACCTCATCGTATTACATGAATTATCGCTTGAACGGACGCACCTCAACATATTACATGAATCATCGCCTGAACGGACTCACCTCATCGTACTACATGAATCATCGCCTGAACGGACTCACCTCAACATGTTACATGAATCATCCCCTGAACGGACTCACCTCATCGTATCAAATGAATCCTCGCCTGAATAGACTCACCTCATCACATTAAATACATCTTAAGGCATAACTTCTGACTCAAAACAAATCTGCAAGAGATGCATCTTTTCTACATTATTCAATTGAGCACAAGCGTGTCAAGTAATCTATCAATGTTCTTAAGAGATGCTCTATTCCTTGAACTAATTCGAAGTCTGGTCACAAATAATTAACAACAACTCACAGACCTTTGTTTCAAGGTGATCAAGAAGATGCTATTAACATCTGCAACAATATGTACACAAAAAGCCCACTGGTTCACATCATGGCAATCACTACCTCAGGCAGCTGTTGTGTTATCGTGCATCTGACATAGATTCTCAAAAGAGGCTATGTTTGAACGCCTCCGAGACCAATGTCGCCAATAACCTAGCTAAGCAAACACAGGGAGACAATATACGGAGTGCTGAAACTTTTTAGACACTCATCCCTAGTCACAGATCTGTGTTGAATCCATCATCATTCTTTAGCTCACTTCGCCACCCCAGTTCAGATCCAGCTATATGCAAATCAGTCTTGACCCAGTGCCTCATGGGAACAGTCCAGCCTGAACTGCCAAGCCTGGTCTTACCTGAACCGGAAACAAGCATCATGGGACCAGTTTCTGGGTAACACCCTTCATCAGCCAGGCTCGCTTCAATCCAGTGGCAAAGTGAGCAAGGGACCCACATCTGGGCATACCCTGCCAACTGGACTGTTCCTATGAGGCACTGGGTCAAGACTGATTTGTATATAGCTGTGTCTGAACTCGGGTGGCGAAGTGAGCTAAAGAATGATGATGGATTCAACCCAGATCTGTGACTGGGGGTGAGTGTCTGAAAAGTTTCAGCGCTCGGTCCATCATATCCTGGTGTTTGCTTTGTTCGCCCTAAGTTGGCAGGGTATGCCCAGATGTGGGTCCCTTGGTTACTTTGCCACTGGATTCAAGCTAGCCTTTCGGATGAAGGGTGTTACCCAGAATCCAGTCCCAGGATGCTTGTTTCCAGTCCCGGTAAGACATATCTTGGCTGTTCGGGCTGGAATGTTCTCATGAGGCACAGGGTAAAGACTGATTTGTATATGGCTGTGTCTGAACTCGGGTGGTGCAGTGAGCTAAAGAATGATGATGGATTCAACCCAGATCTGTGACTGGGGGTGAGTGTCTGAAAAGTTTCCGCGCTCCGTCCGTCATCTCTTTGTGTTTGCCAATAACCTAGCTGTACTGGCTTCTGACTGGCCACCCTCAAATGGCCTAATGCTGCCTTTTTCAGCACAAGGCTCTTCTTACCTTCAAATTAATCACTGCCCTCCAGCGAACAAAGCCTCACATACTACATTTTACTGCCAAATTGGTCGCTTCATTTTCTTGATGTCTTACCGAGTCGGATTAAGCGCACAGTCCAGGTGCCTTTCAATGCAGAATGAATTGGATCAGGCTGGCCGCTCCCCTTCTGTGGCTGCGCCAAGGCTGCTGCATTGGAAAGAGAGAAGAGATGTTGATATAAAGTGGCTTTGAACCTGCGATGTCTGAGCATGCTCTAGAGGAACCTTCTTCAACAGGCAGCAAAGAGTGTAGGGCATCCCTCAGATAAGGGACGCTAGAAAACTCTCCTCAGATAAGCCATGCAAGAAATGTCCTTTATACAGGATAATCAAATTAAATGAAATCAATAAAAACAACATTTTACATCATAAGTTGAAACTGTTCAGGTTTTTAGCTAATATCCACTAGTGTGCAAACTCATGGGTTCAATGTTCCTAAACTATACTATACACAACATAGACATAGTGCTCCCTAAAATAATGTGTAAGCCCATTCTACAATCTGTTCCCCATACAGTTGTATATATAAACAGTTTTTCCTTCCACATACAGTTACTAAAGCACATTTATACATAATTTTGTTCAGATAATTTTATCGAATTACGTTGCAAGCACGAAAGAGACAAGAGTTGTTGTCTTGAAAAAGGTGTTGTTTATGAAACTATACACCGAAACGCGTCGACGCATTTGTTTTAATACGTCAAATTCAAGGAACCAAGTCCCAGGATTGACCGATTGGACTGTGGACATTATAAATGTGATTCCCTTGAATTGACATACTGCTGATGATTGTAGAATAAATCACGGAATTTGAGTCTCTTTCTGGTTTTAATTGTATTTGTGTATAATGCTTATGTACTTCAACTGTTATTGTGAAAGTTTTTAATGAAATTTTGATATCAATAAACATACAGATTGTAATATTGTACTGTTCAGGTGCTTGAATAAGTTTCAGGACAGGGGGGATTGGTATTTAGGTATCTCCTACATATTTAGAAGATATAGCAGAATTGCCTACTGTGAGGTGTATGTATGGTTGTATGGTTATGATGAATGCTTGATTATTGATCCCAAGGGATAATTTATTTTACTTGCTTTGAAATGAAACACCTCTCAGATATAACCACATAGAGCCTCATTACGATGTCAGTCGGAAAGCATTCCGACCGACTCAGAATAATTTCCGACCGAATTGGATTCTGGGAGTCCGAACGACCACTTATGTATCCGAACACCATACCATCAGACTCCCATTCACTTCAATGGGAGCCTGTGTTCTGACCGACAACACAGGCTCCCATTGAAAAAAGGGGTGGTTGCGGAAAACCTTGCACCCTGTGGCAGACACCCCTTGGTGCCTGCCATACCATGCATGGTTGGAACGAAGGGACCATCCGGAGTCCTCCGGGTGAAGGGGGGCCTGTCACGGGCCCACAAAATATGATTCCGACAGCCGATCTGTGTAAGACAAACTGATTGAGAAAGGCTGTCCGAATCTGACATTGTAATGCATCGGTCAGATTCAGCTCCGAGCGACTCAGTTTCTCCGAATGTTGATCGGAACCGAGTCGGAATGACCAAACAGTTTCTGACTATTGTCATCTGTCGGATGTGTTTCCTAGTCAATCGGAAAAGCGAGTTCCGAATCAGATTCGGACAAACCGAATGCCTTTCGGAGCATTTCCGACCGACATCGTAATTGGCCCCTTAATGAAGTGTATGGTAACAGGGCCCTGAAGTGAAACACCTCTCAGATCTGTACATATGATAAGGTGTATGGTGAGAGGCTCTGAAGTGAAACACCTCTCAGATTGATGCACATAATGAGGTATATGGTGAGGGGCTCTGAAGTGAAACACCTCTCAGATCGATGCACATAACGAGGTGTATCAAAGCAGGGCTCTGTTATGAATCACCTCTCAGATTTATACTGATATGGACATGTATCTGATGACAGAGCTCTGATGTTAAACACCTCTAAGGTACATACACACAGTAGCATTTCTTTGGTGATAAACGCATCATGGATGTGAAAGTCTTACACAGGCTCTGACTCGTGGCTCCTCGTGCAGATCGTCCCACATCCTGGTGGGGGGCCTTGTCCATCTCCGGCTCGGCTGGAGTTTGCTGGCTCTTTGGGCTGGAGCCTGGTCCACATTGCTTGAAGGTTTTTAAGGTTAATTGCTGTTTTTTATTCCTTCCACGCTGTTTTTTATTCCTTCCACTCTTAACTTCTCTACACCTCTTTGCTGAAGCAGCTCGTGTTCTGGGCAGGAGCCCCAGGGCATGAATGCGGTCGGCAATTCCTTGCCAGATCGCTTTTTTGGTCTCTGCTCCAAGTTTTTTCCCTGTTGAAGCAAAAGACTTTAATTAAACTGCAGAAGAGCAGGGTGTATTTGAAATCCATGCTCTGAGAGCATACGCTTCTAACCGCATAAAGAAGGAACACAGGTTTAATGTTTAGATGGTAGGGAGCTCAGGCGTGTGAGAAGGTGGGGGTATGGAAGGAGAAGGAAGAAGAGCTCTCAAGAACAGGAAAAGGTCCTCACACTGGGAGATCCTGTCATCATGTGAGTCTAAAAGAACCCAACGAGTCCCAAAGCTGCTCTTGAGTCTGAGGAAACATCCTCATGTGTCACAGCTGGCCTTTGGGTGTGAAGGGAAGAGGAGGAGGTCCCATAACTGGTGTATGAGGGGAACATCCCTGGGTGTGCCATATCTGGTGTATGAGGGGAGAAGACCTGGGTGAGTCATAACTGGTGTATGAGAGGAGAACACATTGGTGTGTCATAACTGGTGTATGAGGGGAGAAAACCAGGGTGCTTCATAACTGGTGTATGAGGGGAGAAAACCGGGGTGAGTCATAACTGGTATATGAGGAAAGAAGATCTGAGTGTGTCATAACTGATGTATGAGGGGAGAAGACCTGGGTGAGTCATAACTGGTGTATGAGGAAGAAGACCAGGATGTGTCATAAGTGGTGTATGAGGGAAGAAGACCTGGGTGTGTCATAACTGGTGTATGAGGGAAGAAGACCTGGGTCTGTCATAACTGGTGTATGAGGGAAGACCTGGTTGAGTCATAACTGGTGTATGAGGGGAGAAGACCTGGGTGTGTCATAACTGGTGTATGAGGGGAGAATACCAGGGTCTGTCATAAGTGGTGTATGAGGGAAGAAGACCTGGGTGTCTCATAACTGGTGTATGAGGGGAGAAGACCTGGGGGTGTCATAAATGGTGTCTGAGGACAGAAGATCTGGGTGTGTCCTAACTGGTGTATTAGGAAAGAAGATCTGAATGTGTCATAACTGATGTATGAGGGGAGAAGACCCGGGTGTGTTCTTACTAGTGTATGAGAGTAGAAGACCAAGGTGTGTCATAATTGGTGTATGAGGAGGAAGACCTGGGTGAGTCATAACTGGTGTATGAGGGAAGAAGACCAGGGTGTGTCATAACTGGTGTATGAGGGTAGAAGACCTGGGTGTGTCATAACTGGTGTATGAAGAAGAAGACCCGGATGTGTCATAACTGGTGTATGAGGGAAGAATACCAGGGTCTGTCACAAGTGGTGTATGAGGGAAGAAGACCTGGGTGTGTCATAAGTGGTGTATGAGGGGAGACCTGAGTGAGTCATAACTGGTGTATGAGAGGTGAAGACCAGGGTGTGCCATCACTGGTGTATGAGGGAAGAAGTCCTGGGTGTGTCATAACTGGTGTATGAGGGGAGAAGACAAGGGTGTGTTATAGGTGGTGTATGAGGGGAGAAGACCAGGGTGCTTCATACCTGGTGTATGAGGGGAGAAGACCTGGGTGTGTCATAACTGGTGTATGAGGGGAGAAGACCTGGGTGTTTCATACCTGGTGTATGAGGGGAGAAGACCAGGGTGTGTCATAACTGGTGTATGAGGGGAGAAGACCTGGGTGTGTCATAACTGGTGTATGAGGGGAGAAGACAAGGGTGTGTTATAGGTGGTGTATGAGGGGAGAAGATCAGGGTGCTTCATACCTGGTGTATGAGGGGAGAAGACCTGGGTGTGTCATAACTGGTGTATGAGGGGAGAAGACCTGGGTGTGTCATAACTGGTGTATGAGGGGAGAAGACCAGGGTGTGTCATAACTGGTGTTGTCACGTGGCCGATAGTGACATTGTCAACATAACTAAGTTAGCATGAGCCTAGCAGCCATGATGCAGCTTTTGCGCACATTACTACAAGACTTTAGTTTTGCAAGACTCTGTTTATGCCTTTCACATGAGAACCTTCTGCTGTGTTCAATCTCTGCCTGTTCCTGGAGTTTACTGGGAATTACTAAAGGAGTTCTTCCCATATCACCCTCCTATACCGGAGCAGGGGTCATCAAAAAGATGAGGAAAGTAGAAAAAACGTATTCAGGGATAAATTTCACATTTAATATTTGGAACCAAGAAAAATTAAATTATCTTGTTCTTTACAACTTAATGTAAACACATATAATTAAACATAATTTGATATGGACATACAAACGTATCACAAGAAAAAGTGGCACAGAAAATTAATCTAAGGGAAAGCATATCACAAATTATACATATATACAACATCTATATACAACATATACAAAATACAAAGAACAGCGTACCCTAAGAAAGGCAACTGAAACCTTTCTCAAAATATATACACTCCCACTTATGAGTGATATAGATCAGAAAGGGAATCCTATTAGCGCCTGAGAAGAAAATTCTCTCACAAAACTAACTTAATGTAGGGCGCAAGACGATGAAACAAATAAACATAAAGACAGAGGGACTCCTTCAGAACAGAAGTGTTGACGCAGTCGCGGTCGCGTTTCCGCCAGTGGTCTCTTTATGGCTTCATCAGGACATGGGTACTAAATTTTTTTTATAAAAACACTAATTATATTACAAACAATGTACATGTGCAAAAACCATCTCACCCTTCTGTGTTAATGCAGCATTTGTCGTGCTAAAGGAACCTAAATCCATACCAAACTCCTAAAGAGGCGCATGCAGGAGTGAAACTCCACAAGCACAGATCCACAGTGTTTAAAAAAACATATACCCATAGTGAGTGAAATAAATCAAGAAATGGTGCAGAAAGGTCGAAATGAAGAGGCTCCACCAAAAACACAAAACAACTGAAGTGTGTGCTCCCACATGCCACCAAGCATAAGTTCAAACATACTCTCAATATTACCATACAGTGAGGGGGGACGTACCTTGCAGGCCAACTATCGATAAATACGCCACTCCCACAAGGGGAGGGCAAAGAGGCAGAAATCCTCTCAAACTAATGCCCGGGGTTCTGCAAGGGAAATAACCACATCTGTATTCATAAAGTAGCGGCGGGCCAAATCAGAACAGAGATCAGCTTCCCACAATTAACCCATCAGTCTCACGCTCGTATTCACATACCTTCAGGGCAGTCACAAGTATGTAGTGTCCAGTATTCCAAACAAATGGAGGGACAATTACGTGGAAAATCAAGCAGGGCGGTGATATTACGCTCCTACAGCTCCTGGGGAGATACAACATCAACACCCCTGTGTCAGTACCACTGAGTCGCTGGGAAAAACTTACAACTAAAACTAAAGCCCCAAAAGGATCTCTCAAGTTCATAGTTACCGCAGGGCAAAGGACAGGGACCTGCATGTAAATGTAAATGTAAATGTACAGGTATTTATATAGCGCAAACCACCCACATCGCAGGCATCTAAGCGCTTGCTTAGGGAACCCGTCCTGGTATTCCCCTGTGAGATAACCCCGGCAGGGTATCCACAAGGTGAAAGCCAGGCATCCCGCCGCGAGGGGCCGTTGTGGAGATTAAGCAAGCTATTGCCCAGAGTCGCAGAGTGTGAACCCGTGAGTTGAGTAGGCACCGGAGCGAGAATTATCGAGTCCGTGGAATTTTTGAGCCCAAGACCCGTCGAGGCGGGGAATTGAACCCTGGTCCAGGGCCGATCTCAGCTTCCGGGTCTGCCGCCTCTAACCCCTGAGCCACACTTCTCCACATGCATACCTTATAATGGAGTCACACTTGCTCAAAACACCGGAATCCAAAGTCCACCGGCAACCGACTCGCAAAGTTCGTCTAGCTCTCTTGCGTAGCTCCACGGCTCATAAGGAGCGCGTTGACGTCATACGTCACACGTGGGGCGTCCCTAGCCAAGAACATAAAAAACGGACCACCGGATGTCGTAACCAGCACTCTCATCACTACGTACCTACAGACAGAAAAGGAAACGCGACTGCCTCACATGGAGGTAAGTGCATCAATCAAGCCCCAATAGCCCTCGAAAAAGGGCTAAAACACATAATAAATCGTCACATCTCTCAAATCAATCGTCCCAAACCTCAAACAAGTGATCCTAAGGACCACCTCACTTTCTTTCCGTGCATCGATAAACCAAAGGAAAAAAATAATCAATAAACCAAAAGTAAAAAATAATAAATAAGCCAAGCCCGTATTAATCCCAGTGCAGAGAAAAATAAAATACAACCGCCACCTAAACCAATGATAAAAAGAAAAAGAAAAAACGAACAGGAGGTACTGATCCCCCAACCCCTACTATTACACTAGAGGCGCTGCATAATCACAGGAGGATTCACACTCTAAACCCACAGAAGAACAAAGAGTTCTAACTAGGTTATGACCAGCAATTTTCAAAACAAACATTTTTTACAAATCCAGAAGGGAATATATACTTAATATCAAACAAATAAATTACAGTACAAATGTCATCAGAAAGGGAGTACAGTGTAGTGAGGTCTATTTCCGTCCAAAGAGTAGTCATCAAGGTAATATCAACAAGAGCAGAAACAGGGGACCTGTAACTAGTCTTACCTCCATAATGAAATCCACCATTCCCAAACTGTATTAAATCAATGCCCACAACTCATCGTGATCGTTCAATCCATTTGAAGTGGTGTGGTATCGATCAATGAGTCTGGCCTCTACTCTGTTCAGTTTTATTTCGAGTTCTACTCTACTTTTAGCAGTGATAACCACTAAAACTGCCCACATCATCTCTTCTTCATTATGCCCCGCCTCAGTGTAATGTTGTACCAGTGGAGCCCCACTGGTTTTGCACCGAATGAGAGACTTATGCTGTCCAATCCGCATTTTAACTGCCTGTGTCGTCGGGCCTATATAGGCTAAATTACAGGGGCATACTACCACATAAACAACATTTTTAGTGTTGCAATTCGACAAGGAGCGCATAGTATGTGTCTGACCATTAATGACAATGCTTTTCAAATCTTTCGAATTGGGGCACACAGTGCAATTCATACACCGATAGTGGCCAGTCAGAGCTGGGAGACTTAACAGACTCCTGGTGTCTTTTCTGATGGGGGATTCTCGACTATCTCTAACCAGGTGTTGTCTTATGTTTTTCCCTTTCCGAAATGCAAAAAGTGGCTTTGGTATGTTGAGATGTTCAATCAATCTCCAGTTTTTTAGGATTATTTGTTTAACCTTGTTGGCTTTCGGGTTAAAAGTCAACACAAAGGTCATCAGATTTTTTTCTTTCTTTTCTTTGGGGGTCAGTAGTTCCTGGAGTTTAGTCGTAACATTGCGAGCATAGTCGATAAACAATGCCCCCTTGTTATTCTGTTCTGGTCAGTCCCTAGCACCTAGACAAAACATGATAATGCAGCTGCTGCTGGAAACTCGAGCTTTGATATTATTGGGGTACATGTTTAGGTAACACACACATGGAGAGGGAGCTTTCCAGGGAGAAGAGCAATATGATGTAAATATACCATCTAGGCCCTAAGGTATGGGGTCTGCTGACAAAACCCAGAGATCTTCTATTATAAAATAATACTTATTCTTACCAAGGGCAGGAAGGTAAGGCATAGTCCTTTCTCCATTGTCTTTATATGATGATATCTCCCTTTATGATATATGGCCTAGCTGCAATGCTAACTGCATTTTTCTGCTTGTTGTGGCCCCTATACTGCATTTTAGAGCACAGTAGTTAAAATAAACATTTTAAACTCTAAACTATATTCGTGTCTCTGGCAGTTCTTATTGTGGACAAGTATGAGGGTGTGAGCGAAAAGGTGTGTCTTGTTACCGCGATTCCTGAGAGATCCGGGAGTGTTGTGTTCTGGGGTGTCAAATCATTTGCTTCTTCGTGAGTGTGTAGGAGAGCGAGTGCAACACTATAGCTAGTCGGTCCTGGGCTCATGGGCACTAAGGTGGTGGGAAGGCTTAGCCCCTATACACCGTGGTCCCATAATCCTGCATAGTTCTGTGTATGCGCAGAATGCATGCAACATGGCGCCACCATTGTTTGGTCTGGTACTTATTCATGGGACCCCTGAGTAGCGCTTGTCCACAATACCCTCTCACCAGTTGCGGAGACGTCCGTGGTGACAGGGGTTAAACCTCCTATATTAATTTTTATAGGTTTTTCAGGCTTGATGTTTAAAAGGTATTTTTTCTTCACCCAGTATTGTGCTACCGTTTTCCAGGTTTCATTTCCATAGTCTATAATGGCACAACCGATAAATATTGCTCCACCTTACTGCGCCGCAGTTACTGCTCATTTGATACCGTTTCAAAGTTTTTTTACTCTTGGGTTAAGTTTCCAGCTGTTGATGGGAGCGATAACTTCTCTCATGAATATGAATGTGGTGCAGTTCCGTAGCTTTATCGTCCATTCATCTGTGGTCCGTCTAAGCCCCTTATTGGTCGACGGGGCCACACTGCCCGTTTTAGTGCGATTTACACCACATCTAAATTATCTTGGTGTTTCACACGTAGAGGTATGCATTTTACACACTTAATTAATTCATATACACAGAAGAGTCATTCAATACTTGTCACATAATTAGGCTGTCCGGATTTCGGTTTAAACCGACTCTGCTCGAAAATACACTACCGAATGAAAATCAGCTGACACTGTTTAAACCGAGTGTCACTGATTTTCATTGCTGTTGCACCACTTGGCCACTTGATGGAGCTACAGCATTGCAGACTAAACTGCAATTTAGGGCCGAGAATGAAAGCAACTCAGAACGTGCGTCACCCCCATTAAATTGGGGGAGACATACCTCTCGTTTTGATCCGCGCAGAGCCTCCTTGGACATCCAGGTACAGTGAGAGTGCCTGTTTCAACCCCTCCTCCCCCCGTGGGCCTGTCTCTCGGCTCCGCTGCTCCGCTGCAGACTCTCATTGTGGTCTCAGACAAACCACACTAAGCTTGGTTACCTGTGCTATTATTATTCTTTACACTCTGTAACATTGGGGAGAGGAGTTGCTTAATGCGGTCCGTGAGCACGGGTCAGACCAACACCAGGCCCTCTACCTGACTAACGTGGGGGTGAGCACCGAGGGAAGAGGCGGCATGTACAAGTTTTCTTTTGTGCGTTTTTAAATGTGCCAGTGTTGATTAATGAGGCCAGTGAGCAAGGGCCAGAGCAACACCAGGCCCAATTATCCGCCGTGCGATTGCTCTATCCACCCCTGCCTGACCCGCCTTGTTATTGCTGCTCGCTCTGCTGTTTCCGATGTTGTAGGCCCATGAGCAAGGACCACAGTGAATATTAAATTCTGGAAAATTGCATAGAAGCATGCTTTCACTGTAACAATTGGTATGGTGACGTCCATCCTCCAGCACGAACATACACAATTATACTCGTGGCTAGTGAGCAGTTTTCATACATGTGTCTTTAGCGGTTTTAAATAGAATGGGAATCAGAGCAGAGTTACCAATTGCCTTTGTGATTCCTCACTCCATACCAACCTATATTAGTAGTGCAAGAGATGAAGAAAATGTAGCCATTTCCCACGTACTGCGGGCCTTAATTGTGTCGATTGAACCCACAGTCACTTTCAGAATCCCCGCCTGCCCATTGTATTCAAACAAGAAAAGAGACAGATCGCCTTCTACATGTGAGCAGCCAGGGCCGGCGCTACGCATGGGCAGCATGGGCCGCTGCCCAGGGACTCCAGAGTTCAGAGGCCCAGGGTGCTCCCTAAGAGATAACATTTCTTCTTTTTTTATCACTCTCCCCTGTAGTTCTGTCTCTGTGGGCCTCTAATGGCTGCATCTGCATGTCGACAACAGTGATTAGAAAGTTAATTGAAGTGCTTTTGCCTGGGAAGTGCGCACTGCCCCTGTATGAATGAAAGGCAAAATATCCTGCAGGGCGCAGAGCAAAAGAATGGCGGCGCATCACAATGGAAACTCTTCACCTAGGACAAGTGGAAAGGGAGCAGAGAGTGAATAACGGGGTAAGATAAACAGAATAAAGGGGGGGTGTAGCAGATAGGTGTGAGTATGGCAACGAGACAAGAGGTGCATGCAGAGGATCAGTATCAGCATGCAAAAGTGGATGGAGCAGAGTTTAAAGTCTGCTGGGTTACTCGAGTCTTAGACCTGGTATTAAATGAATATGGACATTGAAAAGGGGCCTTAACTTTTCCTGCAAAAACATTAATCTAGTGTCTGCAAAACAAATGAAAGTTCAGAAAAGCAGGTGATGAGACGGGCCCTCTCCATTTTTGCAGTCCCCATCAGAGTGAAAACACAAATCTTAACTCTGCAGCAGCCAGCTCTCTGCTGCCTTTGATGCAACTTCAACAACACTCGTTATAGTTCTTTCACAGTCTCATCATGTCAGAACGGGAGCATTTTCGATGTGTGTGAAAGAGCTACTTATTGGTCAACGCAACAAGGTGAAAGGAAAATAATTTATTGTAGTTGCTCATTTAGCTTAAACAGCTAACAACCATTGACAAAACCCAGTCGAGGGTGTGCAGTTTGGTTTAATTTTAATTATTAAAAAAAAGCTTTCTTTAGCCGGCCCGATCCGATCCCGCGTGGTCTCTGCTTAGGGGCCTCACATGTTCCTATTCTGCCCGGGTTCCCCACATATCCTAGGACCGGCCCTGTGAGCAGCAGTATGTAATGGAGGCCAGTGTCACCATATGTTACTATGAAAACACCATCAGGACTTTTTGTTCCCGGTACATAAAGCCATTACATAGGTAAATTCGACTTACACGGCTAGATTACAAGCACCATTTTTTTGCATGCTGCCGCACCCGATTCATTCACAGGTCTTTAAAAAGACAATTTACTTAATGAGGCTTTGTTGCTCTTGCACCCCTTCGTAGAGCCCCTGCAAAGGGCATTAAAGCACAACCATTGAAGTTGTTTAATGTTTGTATTTTAAAACATTAAGTTCCAGCAGCTGTCTTTCGCATTTGGGTCCAGATGTTATAATGCACTTTGAATCTCACAGTTTTATAGTTTTCTTGCAAGTTTTACTTGGAGCACATCATAGTAAATACTGGAATATGCAGTGCACAACCTTTAGAAGAAAGAGCAATTTAAGTGATACTTCTAATACATAAACAGCCATTTCCCACTGTGATTCGCTTTGATGTAAGATGGTCTAACCTTTTAAAAGATAGAAAGCATATTTGCAAAGCACCATCTGAACATAAAATATAGACAGGAGATCTTTAGCAAAAAAACTTTATTTAAATGTTGGTCTGTCTTTCTCCGCAATCCACTCTAAACAAGCATTTGCAATGCAATAGGTCTCGCATTAGGAAAGTTTGAGCTGTTGGTATTGTAAATGACAAATTTTATATTTATCTGTTGTTTTTGAAAATAGCGAAATTAATAGCTTTGTCATTTACAATGCCAATATTTTTAACTTTCGCAAATGTGACACCTATAGCATTTGTAATGCAATATGTGTTGTATTTACGTGACTTAGATGTATTGATATTACTAATAACAATGTAGCATAATTGTGTGGCAATGAGTGGTATTGTGTGGAGTGTGTTGCATTCAGTAGAGTGTAATTATGTGGCGTGTAATTATGTGGCACTGAGTGGTATTTGGAGTGTATGTTGCATTGAGTGTAGTGTAATTATGTGGCGTGTAACTATGTGGCATTGAGTGGTATTTGAAGTGTATGTTGCATTGAGTGTAGTGTAATTATGTGGCGTGTAATTATGTGGCACTGAGTGGTATTTGGAGTGTATGTTGCATTGAGCGCAGTCTAATTATTTAGCATATAATTATGTGACACTGAGTTGTATTGTTTGGAGTGTATTTTGCATTCAGTAGAGTGTAATTATGTGGCGTGTAATTATGTGGCACTGAGTGGTATTTGGAGTGTATTTTGCATTGAGTGCAATGTAATTATGTGGCATGAAATTATGTGGCACTGAGTGGTATTTGGAGTGTATGTTGCATTGAGTGCAGTGTAATTATGTGGCACTGAGTGGTATTCGGAGTGTATGTTGCATTGAGTGCAATGTAGTTATGAAGCATAATTATGTGGAACTGAGTGGTATTGTGTGGAGTGTGTTGCATTCAGTAGAGTGTAATTATGTGGCGTGTAATTATGTGACAGTGGTATTTGGAGTGTATGTTGCGTTGAGTGCAGTGTAATTATGTGGCGTGTAATTATGTGGCACTGATTGGTATTTGGAGTGTATGTTGCATTGAGTGCAGTGTAATATGTGGCTTGTAATGTGGCACAGAGTGGTATTTGGAGTGTACGTTGCATTGAAATTATGTGGCGTGTAATTATGTGGCACTGAGTGGTATTTGGAGTGTATGTTGCGTTGAGCGCAGTGTAATTATGTAGCATATAATTATGTGGAGTGTATGTTGTATTTAGTAGAGTGTAATTGTGTGGCGTGCAATTATGTGGCACTGAGTGGTATTGTTTGGAGTGCATGTTGCATTGAGTGCAGTGTAATTATGTGGCTTGTAATGTGGCACAGAGGGGTATTTGGAGTGTACGTTGCATTGAAATTATGTGGCGTTTAATTATGTGGCACTGAGTGGTATTTGGAGTGTATGACTCACCACTACAAACACAACCACACACACAACAACACAACACCAGCCGTCAGTGCACGCTTTCACCGGGGCCAAACACCACCAGCCATCAATGCACTCTTTCATCAAGCACAAACACCATCAGGCGTACAACACCAGGCAGCCGTCAGTGCATGCTTTTACAAGGCGCACTCACCAGCAACCGTCAGTGCACGCTTTCACCAAACACACACACCATCAGCCATCTGTGCACTCTTTTACCAAGCACACACCAATCAGCCGTGAGTGCACCCTTCCACCAGGCACACACACCTCCAGGCGCCAGTGCACTCTTCCACCAAGCACATACACCACCAGCCATCAGTGCACGCATCAATTGTTAACGCATCCACAATTAACTATTGTAGCAATCGCAGTATGGTACCCTTTATTTTTAAACATATTAATCTAAAGCACAGCATGCCACCATTGCTAAAATTACAATCCAACCCACATAATTACACTACACACCACATGCACAATGCCATTAGCTCAAACTCAAATAAATCCGAGCCCGATTGCATTTCTAATGCTTGTTCCCTTTGCCCGGTGTTCGTCTTTTCTTGCCCTGTGCACTGAATGGGCTGTGCATGCTCATTAGCAGGCATTTAAATGTGGAAGATATGCCCCCGACCATCTCCGGTCGATTCTTCGGCGTCCTGGGAGACGACTGTTTGAGGCAGAGAGTCATCGTTTTCAGGTATGCTCACGGGGGTTGTGAGGAGTTTAGTTTGCATCGAGTTTTGGGCGGTGCGCGGTCTTTGACTTACGCGCTACTGGGGAAAGGCGTCTTGAGTACTGCTGTGAAAAATGTTAGGCATGCGGGCTCTCTCGCCATAACGTTTATGCTATGCCCGTCCCCGGTCGAATGTATGTTTTGCATTTTTGCCGGGACTGGCTCGTAGTGTACCTTACTTGGGCAGCATACTTTATTAGTGACCATCTCCGGTCGATTCTTCGGCGTCCTGGGAGACGACTGTTTGAGGCAGAGGGTCATCCTTTTCAGGTATGCTCACTGGGGTTGTGAGGAGTTTAGTTTGCATCGAGTTTTGGGCGGTGCGCGGTCTTTGACTTACGCGCTACTGGGGAAAGGCGTCTTGAGTACTGCTGTGAAAAATGTTAGGCATGCGGGCTCTCTCGCCATAACGTTTATGCTATGCCCGTCCCCGGTCGAATGTATGTTTTGCATTTTTGCCGGGACTGGCTCGTAGTGTACCTTACTTGGGCAGCATACTTTATTAGTGCGCCTTGGTGATAATTGTTAACAGATACGGGTAATGCAAAAACTTTAGCGTGTGTGTCTCGCTAGATATATATACCCGTTTTCATTCCATGCGGTACGGTCACAATCATAATTTGTGCTCCTCCCTGTCTCATATGTTCTCTTTGCAGATAAATGAGCACACATTCAGAGCTTCGATGTTTACGTTTTTGGCTTGAATTAAATAAGAAACGTGTGCTCACCGTCAATCGAAGCCTCACTTTTTACCACGTAAAAAAACAAGCAAACTCACCGCCGCAGCCCGGCTTCAACAGGAAGCCAGGCAACCTTTGTTGGGACGGGGGCGGGGCCGGACACGCGACCAGATTTTTCCAGGAGGCAGGCTGCAGTGGCTGGCGCATGGCTCCGGTGCAGAGAGAGGAGAGCCCTGCATGCAGCCGGCGTCCGCCCGGGAAGCCAAGGAGCGGAGTGCCGGTGTCCCTGTGCCCGTTGACGTCGGAGTGAGCAGCCCGGAGCGGGACGAGTAGAAGTCCGCAGGACGAATAGAAGTCCGGGTGAGTGGGGCTCCGTGCTTGCGTGTCTGTGTGTATGCAGGGGGGTGGGGGTGGGGGTGGGGGGCGGCAGCGTGTGTATGTGTGTGTGTGTGTGTGTGTGCGCGCGCGCCTGTGTATTGTGTGCGTGCATGCAGAGGGGTGGGGGCTGGCTGTGTCTGTGTGTGTGCTTTGCACCGCGCATGCGCAGCTATCAGACGCTCGCTCCCGAGGTGAAATCCGACCTCGTCAAAGCGCGCGTCTGGTAGCTGTCCGCTCTCCTAAATACGGGCAGCATAAGTTGTCGAGCTGATGCATTCATGCTTCGCATGAATGCCACATCAGCTCGACCTAAAAACTAGCTTCATATATTTGCACTCGTCAAAAACAACATCTTTGAGAGACCTATTGCGCAAATTATACTGAGGGTAATTAGCTTCTTTGTAATGCCTCTGTTGGCATTTAAGTGCATCAGAACAGTTTACTAATTAATTCTCATAATTTTCGTGCATGGATCTGAATCTGCTTATATGAAAATGTTCATCATACGGATTAAACGAGAAATGACCCCAGTAAATTAGGCTAGAAAATGTGATTGCTGAAATAGCAAACCAGTCATGGCATGGAAAGCTACATCAGTGGCCAGAGTTGGCCAATTGTGTACTGGCTGTTTTGGCATTGCCAGTCTCAAGTGCCAATGTCGAGAGGGCCTTTCCACAAGTAAAAGTGTACAAGGGAAGGAAAGAGAGCGCAAATGACCAAAGAATCACTGAAGAAATATTGTATTGTATGGTCTACTACAATAAATTCGACTTGTAAAAACTTATTTGGAGGCCATATACACTGTACGTACATTGTTTATATATACCATGCATCAATGAAGAAAGCAAGCAATAATAAAACAAAGTGTTCCATAAACACCGGTAAAACACCGTTTCAATTCAATTGTTTTTTATGGCGCGAAAATGAGTGATCACTGAAAAGCACTGTTTTTTTGAGGTATTGAAATCACTGGAAAACACTGAAAAAACACCACCAGAATTTACCAAAAATAGAAACTGAAAACAGGAAAGCCTACACATAATGTACCGGCGGCTCCGGCTGGTGCCGCTCAGCCACCAGGGCAAGGTGGTGGCGTGGTTATCAGTCTTATTGTGATTCCTGTGGATAAACGCAGGATATTTACAATGAGCTTACCTAAAGGCCTTATTCCCAATCTTGGGGGAAGGTGTTTGCAGCACTTTATTCGCTGTGTTTTGGCACCCCCCCCCCGTGACTGTACTTCTGACGGTTCCTAAAAAGGTTCAAGATGAACATGGGGCAGAAGCTGCCCTGGAGTTGGGGATGCGATTGGTTGGTGTTTTCCCTATCGTCTCTGACATGATTCTTGCTAATGTCATGGGGGAAGCAGTTAAATGCAGGTGTCAGTGCCTTGAGGCAGTGGCTGACGTGGATAAACAACCTGAATTGCCAAAGATTTTTGCACGTTTATAAATCATTGGGGCGCAATAATCTGCAAATTAGACCATTTACTTAACCGCAGAATAAGCTCCCGCCTGAAAAGGGGGCGTCCAGTTTTTCCTAAAAATGCTTGGAATAGGAATCAGTGGCAGCAACAGCAGAAGCAAGGTTCGTATGCGGGTTCATGACACCTGAAGCTTCTGAACGTAGATATGATTTGAGTGACCGCTCTAAAATTAAGACACCAGAGAGGTTTCAAGTTCCCGATCAGCGCTCTCCACATTCCTTACAGGAATCATTGAATCCACAATTCGGTGGAAGGGAGTGACAGGATCACAGACAAGGCGAGACAACTCTGCAATAACGTGATCCGCCACACCAGTTTGACGTAAAAGCCAAACCGAAGGGATTACCTCCTTTTCAAGCCCCATTTCAGAAGAAGAAAGTTGCCGCTTTAACAGCAAAGTATGCCTCAGACGGTGAGAACCCTGCTCCTTGATTGGAGTTGGGCGGTGACACTCCTCAACAGCGCTTTGGAAATTATCATAGTGTGGGAGACACTCCATCCTTGTCTGGAGGTGAGAGCAACTGATACTTTTATTACAGTGGAACAGCAGATACACAAGTTGTATCCCGATAGGCTTTAAGAGATAGTCCTCCAAACTGATCGCGAGTGGAGGTAGTGATACTCCTGAGATTTTCCTGTTACATCTCTGAGGAAGCTAAACAAGGATAAAGATTCCCCACCACATGAAATTTCTTTATGATATTTGCACAGCCTCAGGCACAATATCAGATTAAACTTGAAGCAAAAGCAAAAGAAAGTGAAATTTTTACCCAGTTGGAATATCAGGGTGTCATTGAGCCCTGTGTTTTATCCATGAATAATCCTCTTTTTCCGATATCGCAACCGGATGGTTTATATCGTATCGTTTTGGATTATGGACATTTAAACAGCCAGGTTTGAATAAATTTTCAGTACAAAACACCCACAGCTCTGCATTAGTGAATAATATTGTACGTAAAAAATACAAAACACTGGATATTTCCAATGTCTTTTATAGTCACAATTTGGTTCCTGGTACCCGTGACTTGACCACATTTACTGCAGTCTGCAATCAGAAGCAATTTACGTGTTTGCCTTTGGGCTATAAGAACAGTCCAGGGGCTTTTGCTGCATGTGTTGTGTCTCTTTTACTCGACATAGACCCTGATGCTTTCTCATACGCCAATGACATTTATTTGACAGACGACAAGTTAACCCCTTCCATGCTGATGACGAACCCCAGCCGTCACGCTCCACGGTGCTCGTGTGCTGATGACGGCTGGGGTTCGTCACGGCCCCGCCCTGTTCGTTTGTTTACCGCACAGTGGTGGAAACGGCCCAGCATGGAAGGGGTTAATACCGCTTCTTGTCTGTGTGGATTGCATCATACTGTCTTTTGCTAACTTGGGCTACAAATTTAATTTGCCAAGTCGCACATTGCCTATTTATTGGTACATTTCTTGGGCTACGAGCTCAATAACGAAGGTAGGGGTTTGGCCCCCACTTTCTGGAGAAATGTGCACAATTGCAACCTCTGTCCATGTTGAAAAAACTGCAATCCTTGCTGGGATTTTCAAACTTCGGGAAGACATACATTCCTGATTATGCCCAGCGTATAAAACCAGTTTACGCGTTGATACAACTCTCTTTTTCGTCTTCCAGCTAGCTTCCGGAACATACTACGATTCTTTGATCTTTGCAGTCTGACCTGCTTGCGATCAACTTCTTGTTAACACGTGACAGTTCTACAAACTTGGTCATACGAATTGTGCCTGGTACAATAGGTTTTACTTGTTTGAGATTCAATGAGGGAGATACAGTCCCCATTGCTTACAAATTGCACTTGTACACATCGGCTGAGCTGCGATCTTCCACCATTGAGAAGATTCTTACAGCAGTTCAGATGGCAATTCTGAAAGAATGCTCTCTGGCGCAGGGAAAACGCATTTGATGGAGCAAGGTAAAGAACAAAATTTTGTTCAAACTTGCGAAGTTAATCTCTCCTAACAAAAAGTAATCCGTCTAATAAGTTTGTGGTGAAATTATTAATCAACTTAGTTTAAAAGATGCATTCACGATTGCACACGTGGGACTAATGTGCTTTTTGTTGCAAACGCAAAGAAAAATTAACAAACTAACCTTGTCTATTGTCTTTGTCAGTATTAAATGCGGCAGGTTAATTTAATGGCATGTGCTTATTTTATTTGCTTATGTTATGTCTTTTGTGATAAAAGCTCTTGGAGTTCCTGTCACTCGAAAAGGACAGGTAAATATAAAGCTGCATATTTGTGCTTATGCCAGATAACATAATTAACCCTGTTAATTAGTCAAGGGGGAGGGTAACAGAATGGGTCTCAATTCTTTAATTAATTGATGTCTTGTGTTTGTTTAATAATAGTTTCCGAAGTAAGGCCTAAAAGTTGGTGCAGAATATGGCTGACAGAGCTGCAGACACGAAAGCTTGTCCAGAGTAATTTCCTGCACATGCGCCGCTGTAAAGAATTTTGCTGCAAAGTCGTTATGAAAGAGAGCGACTTCCTTGTCGTGTTGAACGTGTTCACGGAGGCAGCCAAGGACAGCATTTTTGTTATGCCTGCCAAGGTTAGGAAGTAAACGTCCTAGGCTCGAGTAAAGTATCATTCTTGAGGAAACCGAGGATGTGGAAATGAAAAGATAATGGGCCTTATATGAAATCCGGATTGTGGTCAGGAGTCGAATGACCTAATGAATTTTATCATGGACTGACTTAAGACGGCCAATGAAAAGCTTGGATTTCTATGAAAGAATGTAAAATGTAGAAAGCTTAGCTAGAGAGAAAGGTATAAATTATGCCACCATGAGTGGAGAAAAACTCTTACTTTCCGATTCCTGAATGGTGTGTTATGCTGATGGACCTTTGGCACAAGTAAGGACAGCAGACTTTTAATGATTTATTCCTTTAGGTAAAGACAGATTGAGACAGGGAAAATAGATTCAGGGAAAGGAAACCATTATTTTGCTAATTCTTCATGTTTCTGAGCTAACTTTGAAATGTCAGTTCTATTTTCACTTTTCACATTAAAATGCTGCTTTCATTATTGCTTATGAAATAAATTTTTATTTATTTTTATTTATTTATTTATTTAAGGATTTGTAGAGCGCCTGGTGACTCGAAGGCATCCCTGCGCTATAAAACCTGTAAGGTTGGCTAAGAGGGGAGAGAGGGGAGCGAAACTATTTATTTAGGGAAAAGCAGCGTTTTGAGTTGTTTGCGAAAGCGAAGGTAGCAGGGTTCCAATCGCAAACTGCGGGGGAGCAAGTTCCAGCGGGAGGCTGCCTTTACTGAGAAGCGACGGCCTCCGGTGCGTGCCCTCCTAAACTTGGGGACATTCGCCAGTCGCTCACTGTCCGATCGCAGGGATCTCGGGGCTTTGTACGGGGTAACCATTTCTCCTAGGATAGAGGGGCCTTGTCCATTTAGGAGCTTGTGGGCGATGCACATAGCCTTGAACTCGATCCTCTCTCGTACTGGCAACCAGTGGAGTGCTTTGAGGGCAGGTCTTGCGGAAGATCTGGAAGGGAGGCCAAACAGCATCCGAGCAGCTGCATTTTGGGTTCGTTGCAGCTTACCCAGGGTGGATTCGGGGGCTCCTAAATAGACAGCATTGCTGTAATCCAGTCGTGCAAGAACCAGTCCTTGAATCAGTAATTTCCTGGAGAGAGGGGGGAGCAGGGGAAGGATCTTGCGGACTGACCGCATGAGTCCAAAGCAGGTACTGGCTGTTTTGGTAGCCTGGGTTTTCATGGATAGGTCAGGTTCAAGCCAGACCCCCAGACTCTTAATTTCTTCTCTGGGGGTGGGCACCTCACCCATGGAGTCGGGCCAAACAGATGGTGGAATTGTTGTCCATTTCTTGCCCATCAGCATAACCTCTGTTTTGGACCCATTGAGCTTGAGCGAAGATTCGCACATCCAGTGGTGGATCTTCTGGAGGCAGTGCAGAAGACTATCTGGGCGCTGGTCTAGATGTGACAGCGAGACGACCAGTTGCGTGTCGTCCACGTAACTCACAATCTTGATTTCAAAGGGGGCAACTACATCTTCCAAAGGGGCCATGAAGGCATTAAAAAGGGTAGGGCTCAGTGAAGAGCCCTGGGGAACCCCATTTATCAGAGGACGAGAGTCAGAACGGGAGCAGCCATCCCAGACCTGAAATGAGCGGCCCGAGAGGAAAGACTCTAACCAGGCCAGCGCTGTGTCCCCGAGTCCCGCCCTAGCCAGCCGATGGAGCAGGACATGGTGGTTCACCGTGTCAAAGGCTGCACTAAGGTCCAGGAGGATCACTGCCACTGATCCCCCGGAATCCAAAATGCACCTTGCCTCCTCGATGACGGCGAGGAGGGCGGTGTCCGTGCCCTGGCCAGGGCGAAACCCCGTTTGGGACCGACGCAGCAGATTATTCGATTCCAGAAACTGGGACAACTGAGCGTTGACCAGCTTTTCGGCAATTTTGCTGATGCCAGGAAGGAGCGAAATTGGTCTATAATTGGCTAGGTCAGAAGGGTCCATTTGGGGGTTTTTAAGCAGGGCTTTGACTACCGCTCCCTTCCAGCTAGGAGGGACGATGCCTTGAGACAGAGAGGCATTGATCCGCTCCGTAACTGGGGGAACAATCACTGGAGCGGCTGCTTTGAGAAACCTCATGGGTGCGGGATCTAGGGGGGAGCCACTTTTCATTTTGGCCAGGGTCTTTTCGACTTCATCCGATGTAACCGCTCTAAAGGCGTTAAGCAGCGGGCCAGGGGTGCTTACTGAACCGGTGTCAGGTGCTACCGTATCCCAGCACATTGGCTGACTAGGCTGTGGAAGTGAGTCCAGGATGTTGGCGATTTTAGAGTCAAAGAATTTAGCTAGTTCTTTACTCCTGTCTGGAGTGGCCCTGGACAATGATGGGGGTTCAGGAATCTTTAGGAGTTCTTTGACGATGAGATAAGATTCTCTCGCGGAATTAGTGGCATTTTTTATCCTGTCGTCATAGTAGGAGGCTTTAGAGGTTTTCAGAGCAGCTTTATATGCTCTCACGGTCCTCCGGTATGCGTCTTTATTGGAGTGAAGCCAATCCTTCCTCCACAATCGCTCAGCTTTTTTACATTCCTTGCGGATTCAATTCAATTCAATTCAAAGGATTTATATAGCGCGCTACATACCCAGAGGGTCTCAAGGCGCTTGGGGAAGGGTGGGGAGTTACTTGTCGAATATCCAGGTTTTGAGTTGCTTTCTGAATGCTAGGTGGTTCTGAGTGAGGCGAAGGTGAACGGGAAGTGAGTTCCAGGTTTTAGCCGCCAGGTAGGAGAAGGATCTTCCTCCCATGGTGGTTTTGTTGATGCGAGGTACAGCAGCAAGGGCTTGATTGGAAGAGCGTAGCTGGCGGGGGGAGGGTGTAGAAGGAAAGTCGTGTGTTGAGGCATTCGGGTCCAAGTTCGTAAAGTGCTTTGTGTGCGTGAGTTAGGAGGCGGAATGTTATCCTCTTATTGATGGGGAGCCAGTGGAGGTCTTTCAGGTGACCAGAAATGTGGTCTTTACGCGGGATGTCTAGTATGAGTCTGGCTGATGCATTCTGGATGCGTTTGAGTTTTTTCTGAAGTTTTGCGGTGGTACCGGCGTATAGGGTGTTTCCGTAATCCAGGCGGCTTGTAACTAGTGCGTGGGTGACCGTTTTTCTAGTTTCGGTGGGGATCCAGCAAAATGTTTTTTTGAGCATGCGAAGAATGTTGAAGCAAGACGATGAAACGGCGTTGACTTGTCTGGTCATCGAGAATGAGGAGTCCAGAATGACGCCCAGGTTCCGTGCGTGGTCCGTCGGGATGGGTGCTTTTCCAAGGGCCTCTGGCCACCAAGAGTCGTCCCAGACGGAGGGGGAGGTAATAAGATGAGGACTTCTGTTTTGTCTGAATTCAGTTTCAGACGGCTGTGCTTCATCCACTCGGCTACTTCTTTCATTCCTTCATGTAGGTTGGTTTTGGCGGCGTTAGGGTCTTTGGAGAGTGAGAGGATCAGTTGAGTGTCATCAGCGTAGGAGATGATGTTGAAGTTGTGTTGGCGTGCGATGGCCGCGAGGGGGCTCATGTATACGTTGAAGAGGGTGGGGCTGAGTGAAGATCCTTGTGGCACGCCGGAGGTGACTTCAGTGGCCTCCGACTTGAAAGGTGGGAGGCGGACTCTTTGAGTTCTTCCGGTAAGGAACGAGGTGATCCATTCCAGTGCTTTTCCTTGGATTCCGATGTTTCTGAGGCGTTGTAACAGGGTGCTATGACAGACTGTGTCGAAGGCTGCGGATAGGTCGAGGAGGATGAGGGCGACTGTGTCTCCATTGTCCAGTAGGGTTCGAATGTCGTCTGTTGCAGCGATGAGTGCGGTCTCAGTACTGTGTTTGGCTCGGAAGCCGGACTGTGAGGAGTTGAGGGATTTGTTGGTTTCGAGGAAGGCGGCGAGCTGGTTGTTGATGGCTTTCTCGATGACTTTGGCTGGGAATGGGAGGAGCGAGATGGGGCGGTAGTTTTTGAGTTCGGTGCGGTCAGCTGTGGGTTTTTTCAGAAGGGCGCTGAGTTCGGCGTGTTTCCAGCTTTCCGGGAAGGTGGCGGAGTTGAGGGAGCAGTTGATGACGTCTCGGAGGTGTGGTGCTATGATGGAGTCTGCTTTGTTGAAGATGTGGTGAGGGCATGGGTCTGTGGGGGATCCTGAGTGGATGGAGTTCATCAGGCAGATGGTTTCCTCAGTGGAGATTGGGTTCCAGTCAATAAGGATATTCAAGGGGGGTGAAGATACAGCAGAAGGTTGTGTGGGTTGGTCTCCGGGTTGGTTGTCGAAGCTGTTGTGGATGTCTGCGATTTTGTCGTGGAAGAACGAAGCTAGGGAGTCGCAAAGGGTTTGAGAGGGAGTGATGTCGTTCGAGTTGGCAGTGGGGTTGGTAAACTCTTTGAGGATGCTGAATAATTCCTTGCTATTGTGGGCGTTGTTGTCTAGTCGATCTTTGAATGCAGCTTTCTTTGCAGTCCGGATCAGTTGGTGGTGTGTGCGGGTGGCGTTTTTGAAGGCGTCCCTGGTGCTGGTGTTTGGGTCTTTTTTCCAGGCCCTCTCAAGGGAGCGACAGAGTTTCTTGGATTTCTTAAGATCATCGTTGAATCAGGAGGCGTTTTTGCTGCCTAGTTTGATTTGACGTTTTATCAAAGGTGCTAGGTTGTCGGCGCTGTCGGTTAGCCATTGAGTGAGGTTAATGGCTGCTTGGTTGGGGTTCGAGGAGTGGGCAGGGGGGTTTTGAAGAAGCGATGAGGAGATCTGGTCGATGGTGATTTTGTTCCAGTTTCTTCGCAGAGTAGGTTGAGGATGGTTGTGGGTTGTGGTCTTTTTGTAGCTAAAGTGAACGCAGCTGTGGTCCGTCCAATGGAGAGCTGTGGTGTGACTGAAGGAGATATGTTTACTGGAGGTGAAGATAGGGTCGAGCATGTGACCTGCGTAGTGAGTGGGGGTATTAACAAGTTGTTTGAGTCCGAGGTTGGCGAGATTGTCCAGAAGGGTGGTGGCGTTTTTGTCGTTGCTCTTTTCCAGGTGAAAATTGAGGTCACCCAATAGAATGTAGTCCTCGGAGGGGAGGGCGTGAGCGGTGATGAAGTCAGTGATGTCTTCACTGAATTGTGCACGGGGTCCTGGAGGTCGGTAGAGGAGGGTGCCTCTGAGTGTGGTCTTGGGGTCGGTGTGGATCTGGAAGTGAAGGTGTTCGGCGCTAGCGAGGTTGACGTCTGAGCTGGTTGAGATGCGGATGGAATTCTTGTGGACGATAGCGATGCCTCCTCCGGTTTGTTTGGTGCGGTCCTTACGAATGATCTTGTAGCCTTCTGGGATGGCAATGGTGATGTCTGGGGCTGAGGAGGCGTTCATCCATGTTTCTCTTAGGAAGGCGACGTCCGGGGAGATGGTGTCTAGTAGATTCCAGAGGTCGATGGCGTGTCTGTGGACCGAGTGGGTGTTGAGCAGGATGCATTTTAGGTGGTTGGTGTCAGAAATCTGTTTGGTGTTGGTAGATGAGGAGTTGGTCTTGGTGCCGTCATACTTGCAGGAGTTGCATGTGAAGGGCCCATGGGTGTGTCCAGGAGCGGCTTCGGTGCAGTTGGGGAGTCGGCCGGGGTTTAGGGCTAAGAGGGTGGAGGGGTCGTATGTAATGCGGGTGGGGTGGGTGGTGCGGGGGCCAGGGGGTCTGGCGCTGGGCGCGGGCTTGGCGCGGACGGGCCAAGTTCTAAGTTGAACCAGGGGGCTGAGCCTAACTTTCCGCTCTTATCTTCGCGAGTTTTTATGGGAATGATAGAATCAAGTGAGTCGGAAATCCACTTCCTAAAGTTGCTGTCAGCTATAACCGGGTTCCCGGTAGGGTCGGGGGTCGTTGATTCTAGAGCATTGGCCCAGTCCTTGATAGAGAGTCTGGACCATGCCCTATCCCGGGTATACGTGATGGGCTTAGGAAGCTTCCTGAATTCTCCTGGTAAGAAGAGGTGGACCAGAAAATGGTCAGTCCAGGGGAGGGGGCATGCGGGTTTGGCCTGGAGGGTGCGGACATTTGTGAAGACTGGGTCTAGCAAATGACCCTTGATATGGTTAGCTCCGGTATTTGCTAGTTGGAGACCATAGGCAGCTAGATCTCGTGCCAGGTCAGCAGCCCCTGTGTCTAGGGGATCGTCAAAATGGATATTGAGGTCCCCTAGCACAGTGAAGTTGGGAGTGGAGTGGGCAAGAGCTGATATGGAATCTAGTAGGGCGCTGGCAAAGGGGCCAAAATGGCCAGGGGGGCGATACACCAGAATGCCTGTCAACGAGGTTATCGGAGATAGACGGATGGTGAAATGGCAGCTTTCTGAGTCCTTGATGTGAGCATCGCTAATTCTGCACGGGAGATGGTCTCTATGCAGAATTGCCAGTCTGCCTCCTCTGCCACAGGTGCGTACCTGGGATTGGATGAGGAAGCCCGGGGGCAGAGCCATGACCACATCCGAGTCAGAGTGCGGTGTAAGCCACGTTTCTGTTAAAAACAGGATGTCTAGCTCATGGTCAACAAGCAGATGGTTAATGAGCAGGGCGTGCATGGGGAGCGACCTACAGTTCAGTCCTGCTAGTTTCAGGCCAGAGTGTGTAAATGGCCCTTGAGTCAGTTGTAGTTTGACCGGGGGGCAGATGGCACAATTTGTGAAATTTCCACCTGAGTCATAAACATAGTTACAGTGTATGGTTTTAGTAGGTCTGAGACTAAGTAAGTCACGTCTCGAGTAACTCACCCTCTTGGTGTGCCCGTCTGGCATAGGTTCTGGCCCTGGGCCCGGTCGTGCGCGGACGGGCGCAGACGGGCTTGCCTTAGGCGGGCCTTCGGCGCGCAATTGTCGCGCCCGCTGCGCTCGTCCGCTGCGCGTCCTGGCCATGCACATAATTTATGCTACTTCCGGTGAGGAGCGAGGGGGCGTGGCCTCGAAAGGGGGCGTGGCCTCCGGTTTCAGCGCGCTGGCGCCAAACAACGATCACTGGCGGTCTTACAACAGCAATAGATCGGCTGCTTTCAACCACAGGCTTTTCAACAAAGCGTAAGTGTGTTTTAAAGATTATTGAACGTAAAATGCTCTTTCTTTATGAAAATAAAGTAAATAAAAATTAGATTTTAAATGACAAGCTGGTCTTGTTTATTCATGGTCTAGTTTCCATTAGTTGATCCATCAACCATAGTGGTTTGATTTCTTTTAAAACTGTTTTTAAAACATGACAATGAAAGTTAAACTGCAGTTGTACATATTAGTGTAAATAGTATGTAAATAGAATATAAATCAAATCACTTGATTCAGCTGCTCAATATTTGTCTCATTGGTGTTATGGGCTTGTATAAGTGTTTCATAATTAATGGTGAGTTTTGAGGTGATAGGTAGCGTTTGTGAGACAGTTTTTTCTATAGGAGCGCTGGATCAATTTCTTGGTAGCAGAGTTCGGTAACTATGGTAACTAACATGTTACATGGTAATTACATAGGATTACATGTCTAAAACTTGTTAAGTTTGTTTAATTGTTATATGTAGTCGAAAGGTTTTTTCCAGCAGTGTGAAAATTCCTAGTTGTGCGGCATGAGTAGTGTGACAAGTGAAGTTACACAGTGCATTTGTTCTGTTTCAAATTAGTGGCATCGTCGTATATCACTAGTGTTGTGGCCGTACAGCACAAGTTTAGGGAAATTTTAGGTGTGTAAGGTAGAATGTATAGTGAGGATTGACTATGAAATCGTAGCTTTTGGGTATAGGGACTTCTGTTCTGTTTTAAAAACTCATTGTGAAAAGAGTTGTAGAATTTATTCAAGCTTAAATGAAGGGTAAGGAAGCGTCGTCTATCTTACTGGCGAATCAGGATTTCTATTGGTGGGTTAAAGTCCTACTAAAAAATTAAGTATGCATGGTTAGGGATTTTCCTGTATGAAAGTGCGTAAATGTATTTGTAATATACGATCGAGTGAACCTCTGAATTGTCTCTAAGGAGGTGTAAAAATTCTCTGTATGTGCATTTAGGGAGGAACAAGTTTGTTGTTACTTGTTAAAAGGGTAGGGTAAAGCTGCTCACTCTATCGACAAATTTAAATATTCTGTGAAAATAGCGTCGTCTATTTCACGCAAAAAGAATACTTGAATGTTTGAGAAAACTATCACTTTATTGTAGCGAAACAGGCAAATGGTTTGTTCTGCGTGAAGTTATTAACTGAATGTCATCGATAGTCTTGTAAATATGGCGCTGTAAAAAATTTTGTAAGGGAGGGGTCAGTTTAAAGAGCGAGAGACGAGCAGCTTCTCTGCAGCGGTAGCATACGTCATTAGTGTCGCGCTGTGATTGGCTAATATACGTCATAGTATTCACGCTCAGATTGGTTCATGTGACAAGATGAGCTTGCAGCTGATTGGCTCATCCTGAAAAACTGTAATTCTATTGGTTGAGGAAAATAGTGACAAGGCTTCACCTGATTGGTTTGTTGGTGAGTTTCGCGCACGGATTGGTTGGTGTTGTGGAATAACAACTTCCCTGTTACGATCTCTTCCGAAGTTAAGGAAGTCGTTTAAAACATGGATTATTATTTTCAGAAAGAGAAAAAGAAACTTTCATGGTTTCAGAAATTGAAAAAAAAATGAAACCTGACAAGAAAATTGCAACGTGAGGCGGAAAATTCATTCACAAGTACAAAACGCCTGCAGCTTATATGTTAGGTGAATATGGTTACCATACTTGTCTCTGGATTGAGAATTGGATGAAATATACTGAGAATGATGGTGTTTAGCATGGCCAGAAGAAGGATCATTTAACGTAGCAGTTTTGAAAAACTTAAGAGAAAGAATGATAAATCTTGTACCAAAACCTAGACCTACACAATTTGAAGCTTTAGTTGAATGGGAAGATGAGATGCGTGAATTAGAACGAGAAAGTAGAGGATTTCCAAAAAGATTAGTTAGTGAAACACATCAGGATAGAATGCGTCGATGGAGAAGTGCAGACATGTGTGATGGCTTGTACCCAGTGAGATTAGTTGATGAGACAACTGGAAAATAGCGTTCCCAAAAGAAAAATAATACTAGAGAAGAGAGTGATTCAGAAGATGCGGTGCTAGAAGAAATTTATACTAAAAAACCGCCACCTTATCAACCAGTTTGTACATGGACTACTCCTCCAAGTGCTCCACCTAGAGAAATTGATTTTGAAATATCCCCTGAAATAAATTTGACTAATAGTAAAACTCCAGAAAGAGTAGAAACAGGATTTAATTCAAATATATCACCAGTAAATAGTAATTTTACTGAAACTCCAGTTCAGAGAAATGAAACCCCAAGAGGTGAAATCAGAGCAGATAGGTATGAAGGATTACCATTACCAGATACTTCGGAATATATTCGTTCTGCAAATGAATTAATATAACAGTTAACTAAAAGCATGGAAGCAGTAACAGTGCCTGTAACGAATGGACCTGTTCTTCCAGTATTTGATCAAAAAGAAATTAGACATTCAGCTTTAACTGTTCCATTAAATACGGAAATACAAAAAGTAACAGAAATTTTTTATTCGGATTTGACTGAAATACATCGAGAAAGAATGATGATGCCTGACTTAACTCTTAATCAAAGTTTATCATGTAGAACCCCAATTGGTGCAGAATCTGATTCTGGATCGCCAGAAAAAAGTATAAATAAAATATATTTAACGCAAACCCCAGAAGGTAAATTACTTGATGTTGGAAAACTGAAAGCAGATATTGAAGAATTAATTATTGGGACAGTTGGTACTGACAGTTTAAAAGCATATCAGGATGATGAATTACTGTTTATTTGCAAAAGCATAACATGGAAAACGAAAAACAGATATGATCACTTGGAAGAAATAGCTTCTGAATTAGAAGTAGATCTAAGTAAGCAGAAAAACTTGCAGAAACGTTATAGGGTAGATTTCTCTGAAAAAGACATTGAAAACATGAATAATTCAGGAAGAATTACACATATAAAAGATTTAATTGCGATTTTGAGAAAATGGGGTGAATTAAGTAAATGGAGAGCGAAATGGACAAAGAAAAGAGATGAAGACAGAACAAGGTTAAATTTTCTTGTAAAAGAAAAAGATAAAGTAATAAATGAATTTCCAATGAGGGAAATAGCAGGTGGAGGATTTGTGCATGTTCCATGGACAAGACAGGACATTTTACTGTTCACAAATGATTTTCCCGTTTAAGAGAAAAACCGGTGCAATGGTATCGACAGGTAGAAAGATTTGTGAAAGTTTCTAAGGTTTTGTTGGTTGATTTTGATGGATTATTTGACATAATTGTTCCATCAGATCTTTGGACAGAATGTAAAACTGCTATAGATTGGCCTAGAGAAGAACCTCAACAAGATAAAGTAACAGGTGCTCCTTCACCAGATGTGATGAGAAAATACAAACAAATGATTGTGTTTTTGAAAAACAAGATTCCTCCAAAAGAAATAGAGTGGGTTAAAATAGACAGAACAATTCAAGAGACAAAAGGATCAGTACATTCATTTTATGAAAGATTGCTGCTGGTATTTAAACAATACAGTGGTTATGAGCATCTGAGTGAAAAGGATATACAGATTTGTATATGGCTTGAGACCTGAAATTAGTGAAATGGTAAGAACTGGAATAGTTGGTTGGCAATCACATACAGTTGATGATATTTTGAGGAAGGCAAAATACTGTAGTGATGAGATAGATGCTAAACAAAAGAAGCTGAAAGAAAAAGCAATGTGGGCACAGGTTAAAGTGGCTGAGCAACAAATAGCAACTTTAGGAAATAAAAATGCTGATCAGAATCAAGGAAAATTTAAAGGTAATTATAATAAGCCAACGTTGATGGGAAATATAGAAGAGTTGTAACAGAAACTCCAATGTTTTAATTGCGGCGAAATTGGACACTGGAAGCGCGAATGTAAGAATCCGCCCAGAAATGTTGTTGAAAATCAATCATTAAATCCACAGATGCAGAATGAGATAAATCAGCAGCAACAGCTACAGCGACAGGTAGTGATTCAGCAAAGTCAGATACCACATCAGTTACCACAACCGCCACTTCCAAACTGTGTAAATTTGCAGAGATACAGTACAAAATCAGGATTCAGCGGAGGTGAACAGGTAAACAGATCACCAAGAGTGAATGTGTCAAATATGTCACAACAATATTGGTTGAAAGAAGATGGAGGGAGTGAATCTGAGGATTACTTCTGACGGTGCCTGAGAGAGGAGGAAGAGTGTGTGCTTGGAGCCATTCTTGAGGTTGATCAATCTGATCCTATTGTAAATGGTAAAGTGAATGATGTGGAAATTACTTTCCTAGTGGATACAGGTGCTACCCATTCTACTGTTAGATCAGTGGAAATAGAAAACCTCCCTCTCTCTGGTGAAAAGATCTAAGTAGTAGGTGTAGCAAATCAGCAAATTAAAACAGATTTAACTAAACCAGTTGAAGTTGAAATAGGTAAATTTAAAGACATGCATAGATTTGTAGTTTGTGACAGCAGTCCGATAAATCTATTAGGTAGGGATATACTTTGTAAGATGAATTGCGCAATATATTGCTCACCGGATGGTATAGAGCTTCAAACTCTAGAAGAAGATGGTCTTTACAAATTAACAATGTCAATGGTTGAGGCAGAAGAAAACAGATTATTTCCTGTGTTTTATAAAAACAATTTACCTGAAGAATTAAAAGAGACACTCAATATAAACATTTGGGATTTCACTGAAGATGAAATGGGTCTGATGAAAAATGTAGACCCAGTGCAAATAACAGTAAAACATGTAGTAGATTATCCAAATATTCCACAGTATAAAATGAAAGCAGAAGTGGTTGAAGGAGTAATTCCTGTAATTGAAAAATTCATAAAACAAGGAGTTCTAAGATAAATTGAAAGCAGTCCATGTAACTCACCGATTATGGGAATTAAAAAGCCAATCGGAACTTTCAGAATTGTTCAGGACCTGAGAAAAGTTAACAAAATTGTTGTTCCATGTTGCCCAGTCGTACCAAACCCAGCGGTAATTTTTTTATCAGATTCCGCATGATGCAGAATGGTATACAGTTATAGATTTATGTAATGCATTCTTTACTGTTCCATTGCATCCAGAAAGCCAACAAATGTTTGCGTTCAGATTTAAAGAGGGTATTCTAGCATGGTGTAGAATCCCTCAAGGGTACACCAAAAGTCCATCTATTTTTAATCAGTTGTTAAAAAGATCCTTGGAAAATCTAGATTTACCTGGAAAATCTACGTTAGTGCAGTATATTGATGATCTCCTTGTTGCTGCAAAAACAAGAGATAATTGTGTAACAGATACCATTACTCTCTTAAATCATCTGGCAGATGAGGGACACAAAGTATCTCCTGCGAAATTACAGTTTTGCAAACAAGAAAAAAAATATCTTGGTCACAGAATTGCAAAAGGTACCAGACAAGTGACAACAGAAAGAATAAAAATGATTCAAGCAATGCAACCTCCAAAAACACAGAGACAGGCTAGAATGTTTCTAGGCATGGTAGGTTATTGTCGTCAATGGATTAGTGGATTTTCAGTAATTGCAAAAGCCATTGCAGAGACTGACAAAAGCAGACATAAAAGACCCGATTAGTTTATCAAATTCTGAATTGGAAGCTTTTGGGCAGCTAAAAAAAAAGTTCGTGTGAAGCTCCAGCATTGGGAATGCCTGATTATGAAAAAGAGTTTGAGCTGTATTGCAGTGAAAGAGAAGGTTGTGCATTATCAGTTCTGATTCAAAGACATGAAGAATGAGAAAACCAATAGCATATTTCTCAGCTGTTCTTGATCCTGTTGCAAAAGCATTACCAGGTTGCTTAAAAGCAGTAGCTGCAACAAGTGTGAGTTTGGAACAAAGTGAAGGAATAATTATGGGATTTCCTGTAAAGGTATATGTACCACATTCTGTTGAAATTCTTCTTACTAGGAGCAAAACACAGCATTTGACAAGTAATAGGTTGACAAAATATGAAAAAGTGATTCTTGGATCAGACAATGTCTCGATTGCGAGATGTGTAAATTTGAATCCTTCTACATTATTACCTGATGCTTCTGAAACAGAAATCAGGGATGAAATTGTTGATCATGAATGCCTGGATGTATTAGAATATTGCACAAAACCAAGGCAGGATATTAAAGATGTCCCGTTGCCTGGATCAGACTATGTCTTGTTTGTTGATGGTTCATGCTTAAGATCAGATTATGGTGTGCTGCACTCAGCATATGCAGTATGCATGGTTGCAGATGTGATTGAAGCTTCTAGTCTCAAAGGAATTCGTTCAGCTCAAGTAGAATTAATTGCTTTGATTCGCGCATGTGAATTGGGAAAAGGACAAAAGATTTCCATAGTGACTGATAGTCAGTATGGTTATGGTGTAGTCCATGACTATGGCCAGCTCTGGTCTGAAAGAGGTTATTTAACTTCTGCGGGATCACCAATAAGGAATGCTAAATTAATAAAAAGATTGATTGATGGAATTCAATTACCAGAAAAAATTGCAGTAGTTAAATGTACAGCTCATCAGAGAGGAGTGGATTACATAACAAAAGGAAATTCATATGCTGATGAAATAGCGAAATTTTGTGCAAGACATAATGCAGTAGTCAATTGGGAAAAAGAAAATGAACATGTTTTGAACTCACTTATGCTAATATCTGTAGTTGATACTTGGCAGGGAGTAAAACAGTTACAAGATGAGGCAAGTGATGAAGAAAAGGACACATGGTTAAAAGCAGGATGCAGGCAAAGGGAAGAGGATGAAATTTGGGTTTACAAAGATGACAGACCAGTAATGCCAGATAGCATGATTTCTGACATGACACGTATGTACCATGGTCCAGGACATATAGGCAGCGATTCCATGATTAGGCTATTTAAGCAAACATGGTACAATCCAAAATTCTGAATAATTGCAGAATCCTTTTGTCAGAGATGTCTGATCTGCCAGCAGATCAACCCGAACAGAAAAACAGTTGTAAGCATGGGAACCATAGGACGGGAGGGAGGTCCTTTTACCAGAATACAGCTTGACTTTATTGACATGCCTCCTCACAACAAACTGAGATATGTCTTGGTAATTGTTTGTTTGTTCTCAAGATGGGTGGAAGCTTTTCCTACGCGTCATAATGATTCAATCACTGTTGCAAAATTGCTTTTAAGAGAGTTCATACCTAGGTATGGATTCCCAGTGTCGGTCGAGACAGATCGCGGCACACATTTTGAAAACAGATTGCTAAAACTGATTTGTGAAGCTTTGGGCATAAAGCAGAAATTACATTGTGCATACAGACCTGAGGCATCGGGTGTTGTTGAACAAGTAAATGGAACAATAAAAAACTGAATAAGTAAAATGTGTTTAGCAACAGGAATGAAGTGGACAGATGCACTACCACTTGTTTTTATGACTTTGAGAAGCATTCCAGATAAGAAAACAGGATTGAGTCCTCATGAAATATTAATGGGCAGGGTCATGAGGCAAGCATTTGTTCCAGTTGATAAGTTACTGAGTATAAATGATAGCGTCATTATGGATTATTGCAAAAATCTATCTGACGTAGTGACTTCTGTGTTACATCATGTAGGAACTGAAGTGCCCACAAAAGAGAAAGAACAAGCTCATGATCTGTTGCCAGGAGACTGGGTGAGGACAAAAGTGCATCGGTGAAGAAATTGCCTAGTACCAAGGTGGCAAAAGGCAAGATAGGTGATTTTGGTTACAACAAATGTAGTAAAGTATGGGGATTGAAAAGGTGGATTCATGCGAGTCATACCATACGAGTCCCAGAACCTGAGAATCCTGACGAAGAAGGTGATACAACAGCTGATTCAGAAGAGGAGCCTGAAAGAAATCCAGATCCTGAAGATTGACAAGATAGTCAACATCTGGAAGATTCAAATGCGAATGAGGCATTGAATGAGGAATCTGAAAAAATTGTAATACTAGATTCTGAGGAAGAAAATGACAAAAATCTGCTAGATCAGGAAGCAGAAAAAGAAGCTAATCAAGAAGTGATTCAAGATCAAGATCAGGAGAGTATTGAAAAGCAGAATAGAAACTTTGGAAGAAGGAACGAAAATTCTAAAACTGGTGAATTGGAAGTAATTGAAGAAGAAGAAGAAGAAATTCCAAGTACCAGCTATAAGAATGATTTTCCTAACAAAGTGAAACTGCTGAGTAAAAAAGTACCTGAATCTGATGAAGAATCTGCTCAGAAAAATTGATCATTAACAAATCAGCTGAGAACACAGAAAGTGAAACAGATGACAGTGAAGATGAATCTAAATTGAAGAGAACAAGAAAAAGAGCCTGGAGAGTGGAGTATAATTTGAAAGAACCAAAAAAAAAAGCTAACAAGAAAAGGAGATAATTGGCCAAAAGAAATTGAAAGCATTACATTTAAGTTAGTGAATAAAGCAAAAGAACAGGTTAATGAGATTTCAAGTCAAAAGGAGGAAGACTTGAGTAAGAAAAACCAGGCAGGAAAGAAAATAGAGGTAATAAATAGTAGAGCAAAAAGAACAGTCAAGCCAAATAAGACATATAAATCGCCAGAGTGGGCCTACATTATAATCCCACCAGTAGTAGAAGTAAACAGAAGCCAAGAAGATTTTGATGATGCAAGTGACAATGATTGAACTTATTGATTAAGCGACACAAGGTTGAAGAAATTGTGTTAGCTAAAAAACAGATTTGATGTATGACATAAGGTCGAAGAAAAGCTGTTAGAAAGAAAGCTTAGAAAATAAGAATATCTGTTTAAAAAAAAAAAAAGAGGGGAGTATAAAAAATGTAAATTGATACTTGTATAGCGCACTACTCACCCGCAAGGGTCTCAAGGCGCTTGTACGAATACCGCTGTGGAACCCGTCCTGGCTTTCCCTGTGAGGCGTCCACTCCTGGGCACCCCCAGGGTGGAGGCCAGGCATCCTTAGCGTTGTGGGGGCCATTGTGGAGATTAAGCAAGCTATTGCCCAGAGTTGCAGAGTGGGACGCTATGATTAGAATAGGCACCGAGGCGAGAATTATCAGGTCCGTGGAATTTTGAGCCCAAGACCCGCTGAGGCAGGGAATTGAACCCTGGTCCCAGGGTAGACCTCTGCATCAGGGTCTGCCGCTCTATTTAGTAATTTTTCAATTTTTATTTTTATTTTTAGCTGTTATTTTCTTAAAAAGTAAAGATGCCTTATACTAATGAAAAAATCGAGATGCTCAATTCTTAGGAGATGTTGCAAACTGTCTTCAATATGTATAATTTTGATTATTTTAGTATGGTTAATTTTAGCAGTTATTTTTCCTTTTGGTATAGATAAAGAGATGTATAAAGCTAACATGACAAGTAAAGTTGTGGTTAAATCTGAGAAAACTGATAAGGTTGATAGAATTATTGTACATAAACCAGAAATTCATCAAGATAGGTCTATTGGAGATTTTTCTAGCAATAACTTCTCAAGACTTTTATCCGAATATGTAAAGGTGATGAATGCAAAAGACTGTTATGTATGTGTGAAACTACCTACTTCTGTGTCTGAGGGAGTAAATTATAATATGCTTCCTCTTACTTATGATATAACATGTAGTGTAATAGCTAGTTTGTTTTATAAGACTGGTCGTCTGGAATATTATTATTCTAATTATGATGCCATTTTTGCAAATCTAAAAGTTGTAGATAACTTGAATAAAGTGAGACCTGCTAAACAGATGAGGGAATTTTTCCTAACAACTAGTGAACTTACTTATGAGTATGCTTATAGAAACAATTTAACTTGTAAATTGTGAACAGAAGAGAAAACATTTTTAAATATGGTGGAAGAGAGAAGGGCAATTTATAAGCGGAATGAAATGTCGAAACAGACTAAGTCAAAATTTTGGCAGATTGAAGATGAAAAGCTCAATGGTAGAAATGTAAATGTCGCAATTCACATAGACAAACCGGTTAGTGGAAAATTTTGTATAAGAAGAGATAATACGTTATATGATAATTATTTTGTAGGAGCAAGTCAATGTGAAGATACTTATCAAATTATAGGGGGATGGGGATTTAAAGGAGGTAAAGATCCAATTTTTCCTGGAATTTATTTTATTTGTGGGAATAAAGCTTACTACAGCCTTCCAGACTACTGGAATGGAACGGGCTACGTAGGTTTAGTTTTCCCGAAAAATGTTCATGTTGACAGAAATGCAGAAGGTTCATTTGAAATTAGCAACCATGTAAACAGATTTAGGAGAGAAAGCTTTTCAGAAATTTTGGGAGATATATTTGGTGCGTTAATACCCATGGTAGGAATTACCCTGAATGCAAACAAGATCAGAAAAATGTCCACAATCGTTGACAGATTATCAACAGACACTGCAAGTGGATTTCAATTAGTGAATACCGAACTTGTGGCCATGAGAACAATGGTATTGCAGGGTCGTCTTGCACTAGATATCCTGCTAGCAAAAGAAGGTGGAGTTTGTGGAATCTTACATGTTAAACATTGTTGCACATACATACCTGATAAGAGTCAGAATATAGAAATGTACATTAAGAACATTACTGAATTACATTCAGAAATAGAACCTTAGAAGATGAGAGTTTTTCAGAACGCTTAAGCAAAAGATTTGCAGCAATCAAACATTGGTTTCAAGAGATTGGTAGTTCAATTATAGGTAAGATAGTTTTCCCTTTAGTAATAATAGCTATAGTGATACATTTGTTAAAAATTAGTTGCATGCTACACAAGAGAAGAAAATATGTAACAGAAAAGAAAAGGATTTATAAACTAAGAGATGAAAAGGAAAAGGAAATAGAATTAGAAGAGTTTCGTAGAACTCAATATGAAATTTGCAGAAAAACAGTTGAGTCAAAAGTTTAGAAACACTAATATTAAGAAAGTCTAAAACATGTTCAAGGGTTTAAAATTTATAAAATTTTGGGTATTGTTTGGTAATTATGAAATCACCAGATGAGGGAGTTGATGGAGCAAGGTAAAGAACAACATTTTATTCAAACTTGCGAAGCTAATCTCTCCTAACAAAAAGTAATCCTCCTAATAAGTTTGTGGTGAAATTATTAATCAACTTAGTTTAAAAGATGCATTCACGATTGCACACGTGGGACTAATGTGCTTTTTGTTGCAAACGCAAAGAAAAATTAATAAACTAACCTTGTCTATTGTCTTTGTCAGTATTAAATGCGGCAGGGTAATTTAATGCATGTGCTTATTTTATGTGCTTATGTTATGTCTATTGTGATAAAAGCTCTTGGAGTTCCTGTCACTCGAAAAGGACAGGTAAATATAAAGCTGCATATTTGTGCTTATGCCAGATAACATAATTAACCCTGTTAATTAGTCAAGGGGGAGGGTAACAGAATGGGTCTCAATTCTTTAATTAATTGATGTCTTGTTTTTTTTTTAATAATAGTTTCCGAAGTAAGGCCTAAAAGTTGGTGCAGAATATGGCTGACAGAGCTGCAGACACGAAAGCTTGTCCAGAGTAATTTCCTGCACATGCGCCGCTGTAAAGAATTTTGCTGCAAAGTCGTTATGAAAGAGAGCGACTTCCTTGTCGTGTTGAACGTGTTCACGGAGGCAGCCAAGGACAGCATTTTTGTTATGCCTGCCAAGGTTAGGAAGTAAACATACTAGGCTCGAGTAAAGTATCATTCTTGAGGAAACTGAGGATGTGGAAATGAAAAGATAATGGGCCTTATATGAAATCCGGATTGTGGTCAGGAGTCGAATGACCTAATGAATTTTATCATGGATTGACTTAAGACGGCCAATGAAAAGCTTGGATTTCTATGAAAGAATGTAAAATGTAGAAAGCTTAGCTAGAGAGAAAGGTATAAATTATGCCACCATGAGTGGAGAAAAACTCTTACTTTCCGATTCCTGAATGGTGTGTTATGCTGATGGACCTTTGGCACAAGTAAGGACAGCAGACTTTTAATGATTTATTCCTTTAGGTAAAGACAGATTGAGACAGGGAAAATAGATCCAGGGAAAGGAAACAATTATTTTGCTAATTCTTCATGTTTCTGAGCTAACTTTGAAATGTCAGTTCTAATTTTCACTTTTCATATTAAAATGCTGCTTTCATTATTGCTTATGAAATAAAGATTATTGAACGTAAAATGCTCTTTCTTTATGAAAATAAAGTAAATAAAAATTAGATTTTAAATGACAAGCTGGTCTTGTTTATTCATGGTCTAGTTTCCATTAGTTGATCCATCAACCATAGTGGTTTGATTTCTTTTAAAACCGTTTTTAAAACATGACAATGAAAGTTAAACTGCAGTTGTACATATTAGTGTAAATATTATGTAAATAGAATATAAATCAAATCACTTGATTCAGCTGCTCAATATTTGTCTCATTGGTGTTATGGGCCTGTATAAGTGTTTCATAATTAATGGTGAGTTTTGAGGTGATAGGTAGCGTTTGTGAGACAGTTTTTTCTATAGGAGCGCTGGATCACATTCTTATGGTCTCTCCTGTTCCTGCTTTAAAGGCAGTGACAAAGGCGAGTGTTCCGAATTCTAAACCTTTGCATCCACATTGGATACAATGGGCAAGTTTTTTAATATCCGCTGATGTCATTTTTAGATTACCACATCAAAGGCAGCCCAGCCTCCCTCCCACAAGCTTCTCAGCGTGCGCTCTGCATTTCTCCTCCCAGCGCATTTCTCATCCCCTAATTATTCCGGCCGGCTGTACTTTCAGTTTCACGGCTGCCAGGCCGTGTCTCCTTTTATGCCCCCATCGAAAATATCCAAACGTTAACATGAATAGAGAGTTTGAAATGTCCAAGTCTACTCACAAGGGCTTCACCAGTTCGCCCCCAAGAGTCTTGATTTAGTCGAATTTAGTAACATTTATTTTTTTAGTTTCAGCGCATTTTCACACACGCATTCGCATTCCTTGTTTTCCTTTCATTGTGCCTGTGCTTGGCAATGTTAGCAGCAGACCGTGAACTGCTCGCACCCACCCTCTTGTCTTATTCCAGAGCTCCAAGCAGATGAGGACAGCGAATGCCTCTTAATGTGTTTTACATCAAAGGCTGATGTTCGCCCCCAAGAGTCTTGATTTAGTCGAATTTAGTAACATTTATTTTTTTAGTTTCAGCGCATTTTCACACGTGCATTCGCATTCCTTGTTTTCCTTTCATTATGTCTGTGCTTGGCAATGTTAGCAGCAGACCGTGAACTGCTCGCACCCACCCTCTTGTCTTATTCCAGAGCTCCAAGCAGATGAGGACAGCGAATGCCTCTTAATGTGTTTTACATCAAAGGCTGACGGGAGTTCTGACAGTCCGCATGTCCGTCTTGTTCTATTTCTTATTTCACCCGGCCGTCTCTCCAGGGCAGAAGACGCTGCCTCAGAGCCCTGCCAGGGCTACAGCTGCTCGGCATGGTGTGCCTGTGCAGACTCAACCCACCATACCCCGAGCTCTGGCTTTTCAAGCTAGTTTGCAGGAGGAACTCGCTTCTTGTTCTCCCTCTCCCATCTCCCCCTCTGCCTGCTCTCCTCTCTCTCTCCCTCTCTCCCTCCCCTCTCTCTCCCCTCTGTCCTCCCCCTCTCTTCTTCCCCTCCCTCTCTCCCTCTACCCTCTCTCCTTTTCCCTCTCTCCCTTTCCCTCACTTCCCTTTCCCTCTCTCCCCGTCTCCATCTCTCTCTCCTCTCTCTCCCCCTCTCTCTCTCCTCTCTCCCCCTCTCTCCCTCTCCCCATCTCCCCCTCTGCCTGCTCTCCTCTCTCTCTCTCTCTCCCTCCCCTCTCTCTCCCCTCCGTCCTTCGCTCTTGTCCTCCTCTCTTCTTCCCCTCCCTCTCTCCTTCTACCCTAACTCCTTTTCCCTCTCTCCCTTTCCCTCACTTCCCTCTCTCCCTTTCCCTCTCTTCCCTCTCCTCTCTCCCCGTCTCTGTCTTTCTCTCCCCCTCCCCCTCTCTCTCTCCTCTCTCCCCCTCTCTCTCCTCTATCCATCTCTTTACCCTCTCCCTCTCCCTGCTCTCCTTTTTTCCCTCTCCCCATCTCCCACTCAGCACCACCACAGCATCACTCAGCACCACCACAGCACCACTCAGCACCACCACAGCACCACTCAGCACCACCACAGCATCACTCAGCACCACCACAGCATCACTCAGCACCACCACAGCACCACTCAGCGCCACCACAGAACCACCACAGCACCACTCTGCACCACCACAGCACCACTCAGCACCACCACAGCATCACTCAGCACCACCATAGCATCACTCAGCACCACCCCTGCATCACTCAGCACCACTCACCATCACCACATCATCACTCAGCATCACCCCAGCACCACTCAGCACCACCACAGCACCACTCAGCATCACCACATCATCACTCAGCGCTACCCCAGCATCACTCAGCACCACCACATTATCACTCAGCACCACCACATTATCACTCAGCGCCACCCCAGCATCACTCAGTGCCACCCCAGCATCACTCAGCACCACCACAGCATCACTCAGCACCACCACAGCATCACTCAGAGCAACCACAGCATCACTCAGCGCAACCACAGCATCACTCAGCGCAACCACAGCATCACTCAGCGCAACCACAGCATCACTCAGCGAAACCACAGCATCACTCAGCAAAACCACAGCATCACTCAGCACCACCACAGCATCACTCAGCACCACCACAGAACCACCACAGCACCACCACAGCACCACTCAGCACCACCACAGCATCACTCAGCAACACCACAGCATCACTCAGCAAAACCACAGCATCACTCAGCACCACCACAGCATCACTCAGCACCACCACAGAACCACCACAGCACCACTCTGCACCACCACAGCACCACTCTGCACCACCACAGCACCACTCAGCACCACCATAGCATCACTCAGCAACACCACAGCATCACTCAGCACCACCCCTGCATCACTCAGCACCACTCACCATCACCACATCATCACTCAGCATCACCCCAGCACCACTCAGCACCACCACAGCACCACTCAGCATCACCACATCATCACTGAGGGCTACCCCAGCATCACTCAGCACCACCACATTATCACTCAGCACCACCACATTATCACTCAGCGCCACCCCAGCATCACTCAGTGCCACCCCAGCATCACTCAGCACCACCACAGCATCACTCAGCACCACCACAGCATCACTCAGAGCAACCACAGCATCACTCAGCGCAACCACAGCATCACTCAGCGCAACCACAGCATCACTCCGCGCAACCACAGCATCACTCAGCGCAACCACAGCATCACTCAGCGCAACCACAGCATCACTCAGCAAAACCACAGCATCACTCAGCACCACCACAGCATCACTGGTTCAAATATGTTCTTTCAATGTTTCAAGCTGTTTTCAAGCTTTCAAGCTTTATTACAAATCACAAAAAGATGTTAATATTTCACTTCTGCTCTTGGATTTTCGTCACAATAAAAAACACTTAACATAATTTTCACAAAAGTTATTTACAAAAGTTTAAGCTATTGCCATTACAAATTAAATAAGTATTAATTATTAAAAAAAAATAAAAGCCATTGTTATTTGTATTATCAATACATCTAAGTCCCATAAATATAAAACATGTTGCATTACAAATGCTATAGGTGTCACATTTGCGAAAGTTATAACTATTGGCATTGTAAATGACAAAGCTATTAATTTAGCTATTTTAAAAAATAACACATAAATAATAAAAATGTCATTTATAAGACCAATAGCTCAAACTTTCTTAATGCGAGCCCTATTGCATTTCCAACGCGTGTTATCTTTAATACTTCTTTGCAGACACAGGAGTTTTTACAAAATGAACATGTTAACCCTTCTCCGTTGTCTTTGCTTCCTCTAGATCAGGTCAAATGTATCATCTATACCGACGGATCTGCTCAGCAGCCGTTGGGTCAAAGCACGCTTATTCTGCGGTTTGCGCTATAGGTGCTGTCTCAAATCCAAATGGTGAATTTAAGTCTTCCATAGTCCATACACAGGTGCTGGGGGACTGTGCAGCTCAATTAGAGGAGATGTGTGCTTTGATTTTGGCTCTAGAATTCGCTGATCCTGATGTGAACACTCTTGTTGTGTGCGATTCTTTTGACTGTGTACAAGCTTTCACAGACAACGTGTTCTTTTGGTCTCAGAATGACTATAGAGACTCTAAAGGAAGCACAATAAAGCATAAAACGCTTTGAGTACGAGTGGCGGAACTTAACAAACGTTTGCCACTCACACGTTATCCATACTCTTGGACATCAGTGTGTAGGAGCACATGCTGTTGATAATTCTTTGGCTGACGAGACAGCAAAATCTGCAGTGGCCACATGTACAGTAGCAGCAGTCACTAGGTCCATGACTAAAATTGTTAATGAAATTCTAGCTGCAAATGCTGCTACGTAGGGTGGAACATGCTCCCACAGGGTTTCCCTTCGAAATATTCCTATCGTTTGTCATCTGAGCAAGTCCCAATCGCTACAATACCGTCCGTTGGGGATAGGCTGATTCCCAATGAGGACCTCAGACTTCCTTTTATCATAGCCGCACGTGTCGGCATGGCTTCTGCACATGCCAGAGTATCTGCAACTTTTTCTATTTTACAGTAACGTAATTGGTGGCGTGGTTTATACAAACAAATCAGTTATTATATACTGTTTTGTGACATTTGCCAACAGATTAAGCCCTTTACTGTTGCGCGTCCACCACATACACAGCTATATATTTCTAATCAGCCATTTGATTGTATTTATCTTGGTCACTGTGGTCCTTTGACATCTGACACCGCATATAAACATGTTTTAGCTACAGTTGATTCGTGCACTCGATTCCTTTGGGTTTGGCCACAACTCAGTGCTGATGCTCAAAACCTCATTCAAGATTTGCGTGTCTTACTTTTGCCTGTGGCACCTTCCATTTTGACCAAGGTCCTGCGTTTGCCTCGAAGGCTTACAAGGATGTAATGAGGTCTCTGGGGGTGCTGGTGCTGTTTTTGTCTCCATACAGGCCTGAGGTCAATTCTATAGTGGAGCGAATGAACCGTGACTTAAAGCAACCTTTGACAGCTAGAATCTTAGGTACTGGCAGGGGTTGCCTGACTCATTTGTATGGGGTTCAACGTGCACTAAATAATCTCCCAAGAAGTTCTTTGGGTGGGTGGACACCATATGAAATGCTCTTTGGCATTAACATTTGTGTGCCAGACCTTGATGGTCTAGACGTTGTGGCGGCTGCCGTAACATTTGACGTAGATAACCATTTTACTATGTTGCAGGAACCTCAAAAGACCTGTACCACACTGGCTAAAGATCATTCATCCACTGAAGCAGCAGTGCTGATTCCTGTTACTGGCTGGCATCCTAAAGTTGGTGATCTGGTGCGGGAAAAGTTGAGGAGCAAAAATGTATTTGGTCCCTCTTATCCTGTGCCTGTCCAAGTTCTTGGATTGAAGGGTACATGTACAGTGCACACTATTTGGCCGATACTGAATAGTATGACTCCAAGTATTCCTAAACTAGAACTTTCCCTGAATTCGATGGCTTCAGCTTCCACTAATGCTACCCGCGTAACGAAGGATGGAGTTGGAGACTTCTATTGATCTCTTGTCTTTTGTAACCTATTTACACTAATGCAGACATCGAGTTTGATTCTCCACCAATTGAGGTAGTCATTGACATTCCTGACAGTACTACACATAATCTGTCTGATGCTGCCCAGCCTCCATTGTTTCGTTTGGAAGTGATGGTTATTATATTGATCGTACCAGTTTTTTGTAGACTCATCGTCTACTTCCTCATCTGTGACAACCCCTCCAACATGTACACGTCTTTTCATTGCCTGGTTCAATAAGACTTACCTGGTCCCACCCTGGACATACATTTGGATGGTGCTCTCATTTCTATTCCTTTTCATGTGGATTGGGTTTGTGACGGTGTTCTTGCTCATCAAGGGTCTTTATTTGCCCGAATGCTCTGCTGTAAAGTTTGTTGATGGTGCTCTAGCTCCACATATGTCATCCCATTTAATGAAAAGAGAACAAGCACTCGTGAACATTTCGGCCTTCCCTGTTGCTGATGGCATGGTTTGGGATTAAGTTGCATTAGATATTAATGGTCCGACGGGGGTCCTGAACATTCAATACGTGTTCCGCATTTCATTAGGAGATATGGTATGACCGAACATACACTCAGATAACTGGGATGTTCAGGACGTTCATTCATTGTTTTCGGATTTAAAATTTGATGCGGTTTTTGATGCATAAGATTTGTATTTGAATTTGGCCAATCATGCAGAGTTAATCTATTAACAACATAATGGTCATCATTTCTTGCATACAGCGAACACGCTGAGACCGGTTTTTAATTTTACACAGTGGGAATATTGTCCAACTCCTTTACAAGGGAGTTCTAATTTGGCCTTACATGGTTACAATAATTGGAAAGACACCATTGATTTGAAATCAATTTTGGGTTCTAAACTTTGGCAGGTGCAAGGCACTGAAGCTCTACATCGTGCATGTCTAATTCCGACTCAAACTTTGTTTTTAAGTGACACTTGTTTTGGTTTGGATACCGCCAACATTTTTGAATGTTCCTTCTATTCCCTCATTAGCTGAGTATGATACATGGCGTACACACACCAATCACATGCTTGATGTAGTGCTTGCCATGCTTCAAACTGGTAGTATAAATTCTTCTGATATTGACCCCTTGGCATGGTTATTATGGCCAACAGGTTCAAATGCATGTCAACTGCGTTTTCTTAATGCAATGCCAGGTTTCAGACAGAGCAGACCTGATCCTCGTTTTCCACATTCTCATTCAGTCACCACGTATTCGGTGGGTAAAATGTGTCAGCAAAGGTTGGGACACTCCACCCTGTCGTCAGTGAAACAACACCTGTCCCTTTTGTAGGGTTACATCGATTTGGCTGATTTTACTTTAGGTCCCAAATCACCTAGATCAAAACTATTTATTTATGAACCCTATAATGAATTGTGGAAGCTATCGTAGATGGAGACTGCGGTGCGCCTGTGCCAAATTGTCCAAGCTGATTTGGAAAAAGTTCTTGCAGTGGTAGATAATAGCATTAATACATTGTCTTCCTGTATTTACACTTTGGATAATATTGTTTCCTCTGTTATTCTACAGAATTATGTATCTGTGTTGTATCATGGTCAAAATCAATTGCGCTCTGAAATGCAATTTGCATGGACGTTACAAACGTTCAAAATGGGAAAAGTTCCATGGGATTATTTGAATGCTTCTGCACTTTTTTCCCTTTAATTTGACTGATAAACAGAAATGTATGTCCATGAAAGACACAACTTACACGTTGTTACGTATAGAAAAATTAGAGCAGTTACCTTTTTCTGTGCCAGAGACTGAGTAAGCTGTGTGGTTAATACATGGAGTTATTTCACTGCCCTTCTCACTATTTCATTTTACATCTTGCATGAAACACTTCCCAGTTGGACGCTTTGAGCCCCTGGGAAGTGCTCTTATTCATGAATTTTGGTCATTACCTTTTAGGTGTCAGCAAGAGGAGAAGGAAGTTTTCTTAACAGGGGAGGACTGCTATTCCACACTAGGACATTCCCTATTTTGCAAACAAGTTAAATTGAACGGCACCAGTCACGTGTCAGCACCTAATCTGACTTGTTTTTTAAAAAGAATGCCCTTTTGAATAACCACGACTGCTGTGGCTTACGGGCTGGCATCCCGTATATAGTAACGGTTTCGCAACGTGCTACTTGTTGCAGCAATGTCCTTTTTTCACCGCCGCATGGGATTGTAGATAGTTCGCTTTGGCCTTCCATTCCAATTCTGAAAACAGATTTTTAAAAACTAAGCAAACTCAAATCGCTATTGTTTCAACAAGAAGTGGCTCTCACATCAGCGCGAGAGACTTTCGAATTGCAGGTGGCGGGAACCGCAAGTGAGATACATTCGATGCTAAACAGAAATCTCCCACTCCATTTTGGAGAGTTAATGCATCAAATATTTAATGCGTCTGTTACTAAAGGCCTTGCTCATATTTGTAAACTTGTGGGACCCGGCCTTGTTACCTCTTTTCAGATGATTTTTGGAGTAATACAAGCTTTTATTCATTCTATTTTTTCCAGCGCCTTAGCAGTTTTTCCATTGATCCTCTTACTGCCGTGTTGCGTGCTGGTACTTCTGCTTCTGTTACACAATGGCTGCCTTATAGGTTATTATGTGTCTGTTTTAAATGGTGGATATAGGTAAACTATATCCCAGTAAGGGGTGCTTACACCACCTTACCCAGGCTGCACGTGCCGACCTATGGTGCTATTTTGGAAGGCTTCCCAGGGGTGGCATAATACATGTTTTAGACCCTGGTAGGCCTCTGGGGTACCTATGCCCTTGGTACCTAAGGTACCATGTACTAGGGACTCACAAGGGTAACCCAGTAACCAATCTGGAGTGTACCTAATGTACAGGTAACCAATTTAGGGAAAGGACAGCTAGGCTGTGGTCCTGATTAGCAGGGCCACAGCCAGACTAAAGTCAATAAACCAGTGAAACACAGCAAAAAGTGGGGGTAACCATAGGAAGCAGATCCTACTCTCCTACAAGGCTTAGCCCCTATACACCAAGGTCCCATAATCCTGTGCATAGTTCTGTGTATGTGCAGAATGCATGCAACATGGTGCCACCAACGTTTGGTCTGGTACTTATTCATGGGACCCCTGAGTAGCGCTTGTCCACAATACCCTTTCATCAGTTGCGGAAACGTCCATGATGCAAGGGTTTAACCTCCTATATAAACTTTTATAGTTTTTTTAAGCTGGATGTTTAAAAGGTTTTGTATTATTTTTTCTACACCCATTATTGTGCTACCGTTTTCCAGGTTTCATTTCCATTGTCTTTAATGGCACAACCGATTAATATTGCTCCGCCTAACCGCGCCGCTGTAACTGATCATTTGATACCGTTTCTAAGTTTTTTACTCTTGGGCTAAGTTTCCAGCTGTTGATGGGAGATAACTTCTTTCATGAATATGAACGGCATGCAGTTCCGTAGGTATATCATCCATATTGTTTACATGAAGTTCTGTTGTCGGCATGGTTTAATGGCACCCTTTCTCACCCTGTATCTGTGGTCCGTCTCGGCCCCTTATCAGTCAATGGTGCCACATGACCCGTTTTAGTGCGATTTACACCACATCCAAATGATCTTGGTGTTTCACATGCAGAGCTACGCATTTTACACACTTCAATAATTCATATACACAGAGGTGTCATTCAATACTTGTCACGTAATGTACTGGCGGCTCCCGCTGGTGCCGCTCAGCCACCAGGGCAAGGTGGTGGCGTGGTTATCAGTCTTACCATGATTAATTCAGTGATGGGAAAACGTCCACAGAATAGGGATGATTTTCCCTTCTGGTTGGCCGAAACATTTGAGCAACTTGAAGCTGTTTTTCCACATACGTCTCCAGTGGATAAACGCAGGATACATACAATGAGCTTACCTAAAGGCCTTATTCCTAATCTGGCTGATTGCACCACTTGGGGGAAGGTGCTTGCAGCACTTTATTCGGTTTGTTTGGCACCCCCTCCATGACTGTACTTCTGACGTTTCTTAAAAAGGTTCAATATGAACATGGGGCAGAAGCAGCCCTGGAGTTGGGGATGTGATTGGTTGGTGTTTTCCCTATTGTCTCCGACATGATTCTTGCTAACGTCATGGGGGAAGCAGTTAGCTTGCAGGTGAGTCAGCGCCGTGAGGCAGTGGCCGACGTGGATAAACAACCTCAATTGACAAAGATTATTGCAAACGTTTATAAATAATTGGGGCGCAATAATCTGGGAATTAGACCTTTTACTCATCCGCAGAATAAGCCCCCGTCTGAAAAGGAGGGGCGTCCAGTCTTTCCTAAAAAGGCTTGGAATAGGAATCAGCGGCAGCAACAGCAGAAGCAAAGTTTGCATGCGGGTTCACCAACACCTGACGCTTCTGAACATAGATATGATTTGCGTGACTGCTCTAAAGTTAAGACACCAGAGAGGTTTCAAGTTCCTGATCCGCGCTCTGCTCGTTCCTTACAGGAATCATTGGATCGACAATTCGGTGGTGGGGAGTGACAGGATCGCAGACAAGGCGAGACAACTCTGCAACAACGTGATCTGCCACACCAGTTTGACGTAAAAGCCAAACCAGAGGGGCTACCTCCTTTTGAAGCCCTATTTCAGAAGAAAAAGGTTGCCGCTTTAACAGTGAAGTATGCCTCAGATGGTGAGAACCCTGCTCCTCGATTGGAGTTGGGCGTTGATACTCCTTGACAGCGTGGTGGAAGTTACCAAAGTGCAGGAGACACTTCATCCTTGTTTGGAGGTGAAAGCAGCTGATACTTTCATTTCAGTGGAAACAGCAGACACACAAGTTGCACCCACTGATAGGCTTTATGAGATGGTCCTCCAAATTGAAGGTGAGGGGAGGACGTGATACTCCAGAGTTTTTCCCGTTACGTCTCTGAAGAAGCTAAACAAGCCTATGCGTCTGAATGGGCATAAGCCCTAGCGCCGGCTGTGTATCATAATCAGGTGGGCTGGGATAAAGATTCACCACCACATGAAATTCCTTTACGATCTTTGAATTGATTTAAATTGAAAGGAGTTTTATATAGCGCAAACAGCTGCCCTGAGGCGTCCAGGCGCTGGTAAGTAAAGGAAACTTCTGCTGGGGTGGATCGCTGGTGGGGGTGAGTTATTTAGAGATTTTTTTGGTTAAAAAGGAAGGTTTTCAGTTTGCCACAGCCACAGGCACAATACCAGATTAAACATGAAGCAAAATGTATTTATTTATCTACTCATTTGTATGGCGCAACAAATCATCCCCAGAGGGATCTCTCGGCGCCTGAGAGAGGGACTCCAAAAGGGCAGTAGAATCTAAAACAGCCATGTTTTGAGTAGCTACTTGAACTGTGCGAATGTAGAGCAGGCCTGAATATTGTCCGGGAGCCTATTGCAGTGTTAGGGGGGCGAGATGAGAAAAAGCCCGGACGCCTATTTTGACCTTTCTGATTCTCTGAGTACACAGTAGAGAGCGATTGCTAGATCTTAACTGCTGCGTTGGTCTGTACCATTCAAGTTTTTTCTTTAAATAGGTAGGGCGATCCCCTGTAGAGACTTAAAGACCGTACATAACAATTTAAAGATGGCCCATTTCCTTATGGAGAACCAGTGCAGTTAATGTAAGAGAGGAGCAGAGGGTGTATGTGCTACCTTATTCAGGGCTAGGCAGGCTGCCGTGTTTTGGACCACCTGCACTTTTGATGCCAGGTCTTCCCTTATTCCCACAAGCAGGGAGTTGCCATAGTCTAGCCGAGTGATCAAAAGTGACTGAATCAGAGACTGCCTGGCCGCTAGAGGGATGCTTGGGAATATCTTCCTAAGCATCCTCATTGTTCCAAAGCAGGCACCCGAAAGTGATTTAACATGTTCTTCCATCGACAGTTTGTTGTCGATTCTGATGCCTAGATTCTTCGCTCATTTCTTTGGGGAAGGTGCCGCTCCCAGTTCTGAAGGCCACCAATTTGAGGTCCACAGCTCTTCTGCTGTCCCAAATAGAAATATCTCAGTTTTGGTGGAGTTCAGCTGAAGGAAATTCTTCCTCATCTAGCTTGCTATAGTGGACATGCAGTTTTTGAACTTATGCTTTGTTATTGTGACATCTTCCTCTATAGCAACAATCAACTACGTATTGTTGGCGTAAAATATTGTCTCAAACCTGCAGCTTCTGATAGTGCCAGTCAGGAGAGCCACATATATGTTAAAAAAAAGTGGGACTAAGGACAGATCCCTGGGAAACTCCCTTGTCCACTGTGGTCATTTGAGACAAAAGAGAGTCCAACTGAACACATTGTGACCTGTAAGTGACATTTTGACCCAGTTGGAATATCAGGGTGTCATTGAACCCTGTGTTTAATCCATGAATAATCCTCTTTTTCCGGTATCGAAACCGGACGGTTCATATCGTATCGTTTTGGATTATAGACATTTAAACAGCCAACGTTCGTACATTTGCAGTACAAAACACACACAGCTCTACGTTAGTGAATAATATTGTATGCAAAAAATACAAAACACTGGATATTTCCAATGGCTTTTATACTCACAATTTGGTTCCTGGTACCCGTAACTTTACAACATTTACCACGGTCTGCAATCTAAAGCGATTTACGCGTTTGACTATGGGCTATAAGAACAGTCCAGGGGCTTTTGCTGCATGTGTTGTGTCTCTTTTGCACGACATAGACCCTGATGCTTTCTCTTACGTCAAAGACATTTATTTGACAGATGACGAGTTAATACCGCATTTTGTCTGTGTGGATCGCATTATACTGTCTTTTGCCAACTTGGGGTACAAATTTAATTTGATAAGTCGCACATCGCCTATTTACTGGTACTTTTCTTGGCCTAAGAGCTCAATAACGAAGGTAGGGGTTTGTCCCCCCACTTTCTGGAGAAATGTGCACAATTGCAACCTCCGTCCACGTTGAAAAAACTGCAATCCTTGCTAGGATTTTTAAATTTGGGAGGACAAACATTCCTGATTATGCCCAGCATATCAAACCGCTTTACGCATTGATACAACCCTCTTTTTCGTCCTCCAGCTGGCTTTCCGAACATACTACGATTCTTTGGTCTTTGCAGTCTGACCTGCTTGCGACCAACTTCTTGTTAACGTGATAATTCTACAAACTTGGTCATACGAATTGTACCTGGTACAGTAGGTGTCACTTATTTGACATTCAATGAGGGAGATACAGTCCCCATTGCACTTGTACACATCGGCTGAGCTGCATTTTTCCACCATTGAGAAGATTCATACAGAAGTCCAGATGGCGATTCTGAAAGAGAACTCTCTAGCGCAGGGAAAATGCATTCTTATGGTCTCGCCTGTATCTGCTTTAGAGGCAGTAACAAAGGCGAGTGTTCCGAATTCTAAACCTTTGCATCCACGTTGGATACAATGGGCATGTTCTTTGACATCGGCTGATGTCATTTTTATCTTTGACACTTCTTTGCAGAGATAGGAGTTTTTACAATATGAACATGTTCATCCTCCTCCGTTGTCTTTGCTTCCTCTAGATCAGTACAAATGTATCATCTATACCGACGGATCTGCTCAGCCAGCCGTTGGGTCAAAGCACGCTTATTCAGCAGCTTGCGCTATAGTGGCTGGCTCAAATGCAAATGGTGAATTTAAGTCTTCCATAGTCCATACACAGGTGCTTGGGGACTGTACAGCTCAATTAGCGGAGCTGCGTGCTTTGATTTTAGCTCTAGAATTCGCTGATCCGGATGTGAACACTCTTGTTGAGTGAGATTCTTACTACTGTGTAAAAGCTTTCACAGACAACTTGTTACTTTGGTCTCAGAATTACTATAGAGACTCTACAACTGGCACAAGAAAGCATAAAACGCTTTGGGTCGGAGTGGCGGAACTTAAAGAACGTCTGCCACTCACACCTTATCCATACTCTTGGACATCAGTGTGTGGGAGCACACGCTGTTGATAATTCTTTGGCTGATGAAGCAGCCAAACCTGCAGTGGTCACATGTTCAGTAGCAGCAGTCACCAGGTCCATGAAAAAAATGAAATTCTAGTGGCAATTGCTGCTACGAAGGGTGGAATGGAGTACCCACAGGGTTTCCCTTAAAAATATTCCTATCATTTGGCATCTGAGCAAGTCTCAATTGCTGCAATACCGTCCGTTGGGGATTGGCTGATTCCCAACGAGGACGGCAGATTTCCTTTGATCATAGCCTCACATGAAGCATGGCTTCTGCACATGCTGGAGTCTCTGCAACTTTTTATATTTTACAGCAACGTTATTGTAGGATGAGGTTGGTAGCCAATGGGCTACTAGGTTCCCTGCCTCCCTCCTGTTGACCACTGCCGGAGAAGTGCGTCATCTGGCTAATCTAGGATGCACCATTCTGCCCCCTCCCTACATGGTGAAACACCTCTCTCAACACCTCTCTCAACACTCAGAGCTCCTTAGCTCAACCACAGAGTGCTGCCTCCAAGGGCCTGCGTTTTGACACTTGGCTGCTCCCCTCATGTCCCCAGGGCCTGCCTGTCTGTGTTACCCATTTGCCCTTCAAAAGCAGCTTCTTCTTTGAAGCTCGACTTTTGGGCTTGCCGAAAGGAGGTAACAGCTCTTTCCATGCAGGTCCCTATTGCCTACTTTCCTGGGAGTCATTAGCACCTCCCCCCAGAGGACAGAAAACTGTCTGCAGGACAAGCCCTCTGTAAGTAAAGGGGCATTTGAAGGGTTGGGAAACTAAAGTGGAAACTTCAAAAGTTGCACTTTGCCCACCAGTGACATTAAATTCTATTTAAGCAATCTGATTTAATGCATTGATTCTTTTGATACCAAACAGTACTAACCTTAGTAGCCCCATTCCAAAGTGGGCAGGGCAAGAGTGCTTTTTTATTTGAGCAGAGCATATGGTTCATGATACATTATGTACTAAAAAACAATCATCAATAAGGCAGCTTTTTAAATAAAGCAGCTAAGCTTATAGTCATCCAAGAAACAAAGTGCAAAGTGCAAATGTATCTTATTACATAGCAGCAATGAATGAAAAAACATGTCCTAATACACCTAAAGTGCAAAATCAGTAAGTTGCTGAGGAAACGAAACCTGCAATCATTTGCCATACAAAGTGCAAAGTGCAGATTTATAAAAATTTAAAGTGCAAAATGCAAAACATTTGCTACTACACCTAAAGTGCAATGTCAATAAAGTGCTAGTGCCTACTTATCAACAATTTATAATAACTCATCATATACATACATAAATTTAACAAATATTTAGAAAAGAAAGATACTAATACTCCTAGACTACAATTTGATGAAGATGCAAATGTCTCTTAATAAAAAGCTGCTGCATTGGTCTACCACTTCCAGTATTATGAACTCTCTTTAATCTTCTCTAATTCTTTAAAAAACTTGCAATTGTTTTCACATTTTTTTGTCACTCTTACCCTCATGGCGTAGGCTTCGTCAAATCTTTGAGTCCTTTTCATTTTATTAAACCATTTCAGTTGGGAAGGGACTTCCCTAGATCTCCAATTTTGTAAAATTGGGGAGCGGGCTACCAAGCTCGAAATAAACATAAAAGCTTTTTCAGGTTCAGATAACATTATTCCCCCTCTACAAATTCCGAATAAAGCGACTTCAGCCTCAATCGGAATTCTCCTTCCAATTGCTTGATCAACATCTGAAAAGACTCTCTCACAAAAAATCCTTAAGCCTGGACATGAAAAAAGGTGTGGTACCACCCACCTTCCCAATCTGTTTGGCATCGAAAATACTTGTTTTCAACTCCCGGGAATCTTTTACTTAAAGTAGCCGGAGTTAGATAAGAAAGCCATTGTGATAGGAAGGCCATCCTTTTATAATTGGCAGCTCGCAATGCTTTACTTCCTAAAAAGCTGACCGACTCCCACTCCTTCCCTGACGGCCTACATCCAGTCTCCCGAGTTATTTTCTCCAGGTGATTGTTTATCACAGGGGCTTGTCCCAATTTATGTAACAATCAATACCAGTTTCCTATCCCTCTTATATTGGCCCCATAAAGGGCTACCACGAGGTGATTGGGGGAATCCAGCATACCACTAGTGTTTTTTAACAAAGAGACAATTCGTAGATATTCAAGAAAGGTCGGGTTCCTGTGGCTCTCCGTCCTTGCCAATACTTCCTGCCAGGAAATTGGCCATTGTTTGTATTATAAAATGCCTTAGCTCAGACAGTTCATAACCTTTCCGGATATTTATATGTCTTAATTGTAACTGAAGGTCGAGACCAACACATTCTCTAATTTTTAAATACTGGAGACCCAACGAGCTAATTCTTTTATAAAAGGACTGAAGTCTGAAAGAATAATCTTTTAAAATGTTATACTGTGTTTTTTGTTAAAGTTTTGACGTTTTAAAAAATACTGGAGTTGTTGATTCAATTTCCTGTATCATTTTATCTATAATAAAGCTGTCTCTAGTAAAATTTGATCCCATCAAGCCAGACACTAAATCCAGAAACGCAGCCTCATAATATGTTCTTAAATGCGGCAATGCCAAATCCCCTTGCTCTATTGGTAGCTGTAACACATTCAGTTTGACCCTTGGAGCTTTCTTACCCCAAATAAATTGTCTGAATAAAGTATCAATTTCCCTGAAATATGACTGATTTATTTTTATCTGGATATTAGAAAATAAAAAGATTAGCAACGGAAGTATGGACATTTTAATCAGTGATACTCTACCTACTATCGATAAGGGGAGTAATGTCCATTGCTCTAACAGTTTCTTGATCTTACCCTTCTTTCTCAAATAATTGAATTCAAATAATTGCTGAAACTGTGAAGATACATATATCCCGAGATACCTTATGGGGTCAGTTTTCATCGCTTGTTGTTTCAGACAAGGTGGAAAAGCATTCAGATCGACATTAAGGGCAAGAACCTCTGTTTTGTTTGCATTGATTTTGTACCCGCCTATTTTTTCGAACTCAGAAAACTCCCTCAAGACACTTTCAAAATTCACTCTATCTGGAGTTAAATACAAAATGATGTCATCCGCAAATAATTTAAGTTTAGCCATATTAAGGATCGGTGATTGGATAGCAGCATTATTCTGTATCTATAAAACCAAAAGTTCAATAAAAAAAGGTAAAAAGTAATGGCGAAAGTGGGCAGCCCTATCTGGTCCCGCAACTTATTTTGATGGTTCTTGCACAATTTGCATTTATAATAATCTTGGCTGTAGCCCCCTGGTAGATATTACGCAACATATCCACCACTTGTGCAGGAAACCCCAAACGGCCAAGGGTAGCAAACAGATTTTCCAGTTTACAAGGTCAAAAGCTTTTTCTGCGTCGACCATCTCAATGCTCGCTGGGATGGAATCTGTGCTAATGTAATCCACGGCATGTATTAAGAACTGTGTATTTGCTGCCATTGATCTACCCGCTATAAAGCCTGTTTGATCCCTAGGTATTACCTCCTGTGCGGCTTTTAGAAAACGCTCTGCCCATACCTTCATCAAAAGTTTATAGTCAGAATTCAAAAGGCTGATAGGCCTATATAAATTCATGTCCTCCAGATTTTTATCTTTTTTAACAAAACACACAATTATTGCTTCTTTAAACACAACTGGAACCGAGCCCCACCTCTCTAACAAAATTAAATAGATTTTTCAAAGGGGTACTAAGTTCCTTAGAGAAAACCTTATAAAACTCGATGGGGAAACCATCCTGCCAGCAAGCTTTTGCCCCAGCTGTTGTTTTAATAGCTGCTAAAATTTCACTGATCTCAACTTCCCTTTCCAATTCGCCAGCCCGATTCTCCAAAAGCTTTGGAACATTCATATTTTTAAAATATTCCTGGATTGACTTGTCCTCCACTAAATACTCTGTAGAATACAACCGGCGAAAATGGTCCATGAAAGTTTGTGAGAAATCGCTACTAACAACTATTTCCAAGCCAGTCAGAGGATCTAAGATTTTTGATATTATAGCGGATTCTTGCTATTTTCTAGTGGAATTTGCCAAGAGTTTTCCAATTAACTGGCTTTCCTCATAGACCCTCTGTTGAAATATCTGCGAATTACACACTTCTTCTAAAATATAAAACTCCTTCAACGCTATTGTTGCCTGTTCGTATTTATCTGGAAGAAACTGGAGTTGATGAGCATATTCCTGGTCCACTTCTGATTGTAGTTGAGCTATCTTACCCTTCTGTGTGGTCGCCGTATAAGCTATTATCTGCCCACGGGCTGCTGTCTTAAACCCTCCCCAGAGAATGGGGTAGCGGTATTCTCATTAACCTGGAAATATTCCAGGATCCATTCTCTAAATCCTTTGACCCACTCCTCATTTTGCAAAAGGAGACTATCCAGTTGCCACCTGGGACATTCCCTACGATTTCCCCAAGTATAAATTCCACCCCAACATATACATGATCTGAGAAAGAATTACATCCTATACCGACGTCTTGAATCTGGAAAAAATCTATTTGAGATGCCTTTCGAAAATGGTGCGAATAACAAGTGTAAAATTCCTTATTTACATTCCCTTCCCTCCATGAATCCACCAATTGGTATTCTTGTATAATGGCTCCCAGTATTTTTTTTGTGTGTTTCGCTTTAGTTGTTTTTTATTTTTATTCGAGGTGTCCTTTCTAATGTCCTGTATAAAATTAAAATCCCCACCAAGTATCACCTGCCCTGAAGCTCCTATCAATAAATCGTAGATTTCTACCAGAGGTCCTGTATCATCTGAAATAGGACAATAATAGTTTATAAAATTTAACGTCTTCACCTGTAGCTTGGTTGCCACCCATGTACACCTCCCATGTGTATCTCTATGGACTTCTAACATTTCCCAGGAAAGTTTACTTGAGAAGTAAATTGCTACACCTCTGACTACTAAACTAAAAGATGCAAAAATCGCTTTAGAGAAAACTTTAGGTACAAAAAGTTTTGGAGAATTGGACTTCAGATGTGTCTCCTGCAGAAACAGAACTTTGGGATTTAATGAAGATAGCCATCTAATAAGAGAGAGCCGTATTTCTTCTTATTTAATATTCCATTTACATTGGCTGGCAGGATCTTGCATTTACTAGTTTCCATAATTAACTATTCATAATATATTTTCCCAACCTTCATGAACCTTCTGCTCGTGCTCTTTTCTCTGCTGTGCAACCCCCCCACTCCCACCAAAAAAAGCTACTACCCCCCCCCCCGAAATGTGAAAAAAACCCCGACAGCCACACTATACACATTCCGACCCTCCCATCTAACCTAATGGGTGCCATGAAATTACACCCCAAGTGACCCCACGAACCTCAGGACCCTCCCCGAAAAATTATCAACATTATTGAGTTAACTACCTAGCTGACTTGTAGTATGTGTAAGGAAAGAGAAATAAATGACTCCCCCAAAGGTGTAGATTTAACCAACAATTCCTCACCATATTATGGGTCTAATTAATCAACAATCATATCTCCACCAGAATATATACCCTCAGCAGTATCATAGAGCCCCTGTGAGAGGGCTCCTAGCCCGACTTGCATGGGAGAGAAAGATATTACCATTAGCCCATCTATCCATATATAATTGTTCAAGAGCTAGACCCTCCTGCCATCTCCTTTAGCAGCTTGTGCCTCTTCTACATCTGAAAACATGAAAAATGTCCCTTTCACTAAAACTCTGAGTTTCGACTGCTGAGCGATTGATGCTTGTGCATCATGAGCTTTAAATAAATTAAGAATTTTAACAAATTATTTTCTCCTCTGTGCAGCAGTGGCAGTCATGTCCGAGAATATTCGGCATTTACTAGTCTCTGTCACAGAAAATTGCCTCTGCTGGAACACTTTTGACAGGATTCTCTCCTTAATCCTGAAATCTGCGAAATTCAACAAGATAGTTCTGGGAATGGTAGAGTTAGGGAAGCGTTGTGCAGGAACTCTGTGTGCTCTTGTGATTGTAAGGTCACCCTCAAATTCCAGGAGTACATTCTGTTTAATGAATGAGTTCACTCACTGGATAGGTTGGGTACCTTCTATACCTTCAGGGACCCCTACAATCCTTTGGTTTGACCTGCGAGAATAAATTCTCAAGTTCCTCCACTTTGGCCTCAAGAGAATTTTTCTTTTTTGCCGCCTCCTTAAATTCTTCCACAACCATATTCATTTGATCCTCCAGTACAGAGATTCTAGTTTCAGTCTCCTGTAGTCTAATCGGGAACCCAGTCATTGTCTCTTCAATTTTCCCCAATCTTGCATGCAAGGCAGCAATCTCTATTTGCTATGCTTTTTTCAGCTCACGTATTTCTTCTAGAATTAAATTCAGCATATCTCTAATGTCTAGCTGATATGTCGCCTTGGTCTCTGAGCTTTGGTAGGATTTAGTGAACAAGATGTCAGTGTCCACATTCAAACTTGATGCCTTGGGATCTATCTGCACCGATGGAATCAAAGGGACCAATGGAACCTCTGGTAGCACTTCTCTTGAGCTCTTATTTGCAATTTCCACAGTAAGAAAATCAATATAGGGTTTTTACAGCTCGAATCCACAAAAGCAGTTTCCACTTTTTAACATACAGCGCCTTACCTTAGGGCTCATTAGGCTTGCCATAGGGGTGACTTACATATATCAACATTCATTAGCAAAGCCAATAGTTCTCACCTATACATCAGCTATTAGCTGTGCCAATGTGTTTAGACATATTTAGGCTGTCCGGTTTTAGGTTTAAACCTATAATAACTGATAAAGCTCCACCGGAAGTGAAATCGCCCTTACCAGTGTACACATATAAACACTGAAAAAAAACCTGCACAACCACAAACTAAATGCCATTCAAAGAAAGGAAAATAGTCATTTTTATTCCTTCCTAAATGGGCCAATACAAGATAACTTTGTTATATAAGGTAGCAGTAGGAAAAACGTGGCTAACATTATACTATTTGAGTTTTGTTGTTTAGGGATGTCTCTAAAATATTGTTTCCTCTTCCTTTTTACAGTTTTGTGGTCTTTGGTCTAAAGATACAGGTGTTAGAAGCATGTTTTGGGTATTTTTTATTTATTTTATAAATTGTAGAGAATCAGGTATCTAAATCATATTTGATTTTTTGGGCTACGTTTCAGTCTTTCACTGATAGGAAAAATATAGGTTTCATAGGAATCTTTTCCAATATGTACCATCGCATTTACCCACAGAGAATGGGTAAAAACCCTTCATACATCAGTCCCCTTTTCTAGTGAGTCAGTATTGATAGTAGATGAATTGCCAAACACCCCAGGCTTTAAATATTCAATGCAAGGTATATTCACAGGTATATGTGAGTGCAGTCACAAAGTATCTGGGATACTGGTGAAAACATCACACCAGACTTTTGGAAAACATGGAACGCAGTGTCACTTGAAATGCTGTTGTAAAAAGTTCTTACCAAGTTCAACAAAGATTGGAGTGATATTGTTTGTATTTGCAGTGATTCAGCTACGTATATAAAATGTTGTGTGATGACCTGTCAAAATCGATACCTGAGCTGAAGTGCTTCCCTGTAAGAGATTCTTGCCACTTGTTAGATCGTATGCTGAAAGCATCTTTACAATCTTCAGAGTTAAAGAAGAATGCTATTGAATTTTTAGTCCATTCTGGTGCACTGTTTTGTTATGCGCAGAAACTAAAACGCAAATATTTCTCATGTTGTGCATTGTGTAGCCTCAAAGTAAGAGTCGTCTCAGTTGTGTCATGTAGCTGGTGGTTCTCAGTCCTAGGGGCTATGAATGCTGTATTATCCATGTGGCAACCATTGACAGAACCTTTGCTGAGTGATGGTGCAAACGGCAAGAATTGTGAGGATCTTTGGTCACATATTGATGGTCACATATTGATAGTGATCTGAAAAAAGTACACTCTACTGCATTCTTAGATTTTTACAGGAAAGCATAACTGCTGTAGTGGACTTGCGGGCGTCCCGATTGCAGGGTGGAAGTCCCACAAGGATCTCTATGGTCTGGCCGAAGTCCAGTCACCATTTAACTTCTAGTTGCCTGGTGTCACAACCACAGGTCAATCTTTCTTGGGTTGATAACTTGCCTTCTAAGGGTTACAGGAGTTCCAACAACAATCCTGGGCTCAGCAGACTTAGGTGCAACTCTGTCTCTTGGTCCCAGGTGCTGCATGGTGGCGGTGGTAGCAGCTTCAGGACTGCGGGATACCAATTTGCCCCAGCAGGATTCTTCAACTGTTGTGTCTCTGTGCTGCGAACAGGAGGCCAGTGACTGGCCCTTGGAGTCTCTTGGCTTGACCGGGCTCTGGAGACAGCCCCTCTTTGAGGAGGACACAACAGGCACAGTCCCTCTCTTCATTAGCCACTAGGTGCAGTTTTCGACAGTGAAGCCTCTTTGATGGTCCCTTGGTGCAGCAGGGCGTTCCTTAATTGGTTCTTCTTCCAGGTTGGTTGATATCTGAATGACAGGTGTACCCTATTTATCTCCAGAAAATGCTCTCAGGGTAGGATGCAGTTGATAGCTAATGGCCAACCAGGTTACCTCCCTCTTGATGTAATGTAATGTAAAAGTACACTTGTAGAGTGCGACAGTCACTCCAAGGAGCATCATGGCGCTAAGCGGATCCCAGAGATCTAACAATACTGGGTAGCCGGTGACTACTTACTGGGAAGTTTGGCATCTGGCTATCGTGGGATGCACCATTATGCCCAATCGCAACAGGGCAAGACCCCTCTGTAGACACTCAGAGCTCCTTATGTCACCCCTAGAGATGTGGGAGCAAAAAGGCTACACGTCCCTGGGAAAAACAGTTTGACAACTGGCTTTTCCTCTCCTGTCCCCAGTGCCAGCCAGTCTGGCTAAACAATAGATTGCCCCTTTCCTGAGTGTTACCCATTTGCCCTTCAAAGGCAGCTTCTCCAATGAAGCTTGTCTTTTGGGTTAACACCCAGTCCTCTCCTGGAAGAAGGAAACCTCCCTCACCCCTCCTCAATGGCAGCGTTGTGAATGGTAAGGACGCAGACCAGCCAGGAATGGAGAAAAGGCAGAATGCGCATGACTGGTTTGGTCAGCCCCAGAGGGCCGACGAAACATTCAGCACCTTCAGAGTGGGCAAGCCACTCCTCCCCTGTCCTAGAGCTGGACCGCCCACCCCCAACCAAACACTTCTGCTTTCTCACAATGTGAGAAGCAGAAACATGAAATGGTATTTATACCAGGTTATGTTTCTGCGAGAAAGCAGTGGGGCGACGCTCCTCCGCCCACATGGAGGAGCCGCCCCTGCTAACATCTGAGTGGCTTCTCCAAGGAAGGAGGTAACACCTCTCTCCCATGCAGGCCCCTCTTACCTACTTTCCTAGGAATCGTTAGCAAGTCACCCCAAGAGGGCAGAAATCCGTCTGCAGGACAAGCCCCATGTACATCAATAAAGGATAACTGAAAATGTTGGGCAACTAAAGTGGTAACTTCTAAAGTTGCCACTTTGCACACCAGTGACATTAAATTTGATTTAACCAATAAATCGGATTTAATGCACAGACTCTTTTAGTACCAAATAGTACCAACCTTAGTAGTCCCATTCAGAAGTGAGCAGGCTGGGGTGCTAGCCTGAAACCCTTTACTTGCAAATGGCGCTACTAGCCTTTCCACAGTAAAATCGACGTTTTAAGGTTTTTGCTGTAAAATTACATCTTCCATAGATTAACACACATCACCCTGTCTTAGGACTCATTAGGCCTGCCTTGGGGGTGAGTTACATACATTAAAAAGAGAGGTTTGGGCTTTGTCATTACTTTAGGTTTAAAGCATTTTTATTAAGACAAAAAAACATGGGGGAGGGGAATAGGAGGTTAAGGTTACATACAGCACAATAAAGGAAGGAGTGCATCTCGGGAGCGTTGGCGAAAAGTAGTCCGGTGGTCCAGAAGAACAATACAGCAAATGTAAGGCAAATAAGCAATCTGTGTGACCCTCGCGTGCACCTCAACACCCCATCTAAAGCCAAGCGCGGATAGCCATCAGTGACTCATCAAAGCACAACCCAGTCCCCCCGATCCCCCACCCCCAATAAAAGAAGAGAAAGAAAACAACACCCCAACTCCCCCGTCCAATGGCCCTGTACTAGCATAACCCGCCCCAATCAGCCCACTCCCCATCCCCTAAGATCCTGTCCCCCGTGCAGTCTAATCCACCGGGGTCGTCGGTGGCGTCAGCCTAAGAAGTCGAAGGTACCTCGGGCAGGTGAGCTCCCGGAATTCCGTGGACAGTAGTGCTACGAAGGGTTGCCATAGCTCCTCAAATTGATCTACATCCCCAGCTACTGTAAGCGACATCTTCTCCATTCCCAACACCTGCCAGAGCCTATGCAACTAACCCGTAATGGAGGGGACAGTGGTGGTGCGCCAGTGGACAAGAATGTTCTGGACCGCTGAGCCCAGCGCAATTGCAATCTGTCTACCCCTGCGGGACTTCAACGGATACATGAGATCATTGGGAAGGCCTAACAAAACATACGCTGGGAGGCGCGGCAGCTCAAGCTCAAAGTGCTTATCTACCTCATCCAAAACCTCCTTCCAATAAGCGGTCAGCACCGGGCAAGCCCAAAGAATGTGTGAGAGGGTTCCCTCCTGCCCGCATAACCGCCAGGACCCCTTGTCAGTGTGTCTATGCATTTCATATAGCCTCTCCGGGGTGTAATACCAATAAGTAGACACTTTTAGAAAGGGTCCATCATCTTTGCAGTTTCTGACCAATAAGTAGACACCTTAGTAAAGGTCTCCGTAAGTCCAGTGTGATATGCAGAGTGCCGTGCCCGATATGCAATTTTGTCCCACTCCTTATGGCCGAGTGTCCTACCCAATTCTCTGTGCCAGCGCTCCCTCCCCGGGTTATAATAGTGGAACGTCGGGGGCTGAAGGAATTTATACAGATCAGTAATCAGCTTGGCATCCGAGGTCCGAGTCACCAACCACCGCTCATACGGTGTAATTTGGTGAGCAGCGGTGTCGCGCACCTGGGGTTGGAGAGCCCAGTGCCGGACCTGCATATAGCGCAGTCTGTCCATCTCCGTCAGGCCGAATTCCTGCCGAAGTTGTTGAAACGGAATCACGCCCTCTGGCCCGTAGATCTGGAAGAGCGCCCTACAGCCCGCGCTCACCCAATGGGAGAAGGCACCCGGCTCCATCCCTGGGGAGAAGTCCGGGTTACCCACTATGGGTGTGAATGGCGAGGGGAAGGTGGTCAGGTCATGAGCCTCGCAAACTGCATCCCACACCCTCAGGGGGACCAGCGTAACAAAAGAGGCGTAGAGATTAGCAGGGCGATGCGCGCGGCGTAAGAACGGAACCTCTTGGAGGGTGCGGCCCGCCACCGCCTGGTCTTGAAAAAGCCAGTGTTTGTCGGACTCCCACCTGCTCCACTCCACCAAGTATTGCAGTTGCGCCGCCTGAAAATATTTACGGAGGTCCGGGATACCAAGACCCCCCGCCTCCGGAGCAAGCGTGGAGTGGACCCTCTTCATCCGCGGCTTGCGGCCTTGCCAAACGAAGCGGGAGATGTCAGCCTGCGTTTGTCTTATCCAACCCACAGGGGGTTGGAGAGGCAAAGCGCGAAAGAGGTACAGGATCTGGGGCAGCACCGTCATCTTGACCGCCGCGATGCGACCCAGCCAAGACAGAAGGCCCCTGTTCCAGCTGCCAAGTTCCTCCTTGATCTTCCTGCCGAGGGAAGTGTAATTGGCTGTCACCATCTCAGGCAGTGTGGGCGCCAGCAGGATCCCCAGGTATGGCACCGTAGACGAGGACCACTGCATGGGGAAAAGGCGCTGAAGGTCCCTCCTGGTATCCGCCGCCAGGGACACATCCAACGCCACCGACTTGCTCATATTCATTTTGAAGCCGGCCACACGCGCAAAGGCGTCCAGTTCCTGGACGCAAGCAGGGAGCGACCTCCTGGGGTCGTCTAGGGTCAGCAGGACATCGTCCGCGTAGAGGCTGACCATGTGGACATATTGGCCCAACTTGACCCCAATAGCGTCCGGGTTGTCGCGGATCCTCTGAGCAAACGGCTCCATGTAGAGGGCAAACAGAAGCGGCGATAGGGGGCAACCCTGTCTCGTGCCGTGTTCGATAGCAAAACTACCGGAGCTACACCCATTGACTCGCACCGACGCCGAAGGACGTTTGTAACAGTTGAAGACCATGGTGCGGAACTTCTCACCGATACCCAGTTTCCTGAGAACCAGCTCGAGGTACGGCCAATGAACTCTGTCGAAGGCCTTCTCCGCATCAACTGATAGCAGCATCCTCTCCCCCGGGATCCGCGAGGCCTTCTCTAGTACATGAGTCACCCTCTTGGTGTTGTCAACCGTCTGTCTACCGGGTACGAAGCCGGCCTGGTCCGCTTCCACCAGTCCCGGTAGGTGTAGACCAAGCCTGGACGCTAGAATCCCCGTATATAACTTGAGGTCGACATTTAAGAGTGAGATGGGCCTGTACGAGCCACACAAGGCTCGGTCCTTCCCGGGTTTCGGGATGACCGATACCGTTGCGTTCAGGAGGTCCGGTGGGATGGCGCCAGGCTCGGAGAATGAATTAAACAGTCGAGCCAGGATTGGGGCGACAGTGGTGCAAAAGGTCTTATAAAATAAGGATGTGTAGCCATCCGGGCCCGGGGCCTTACCATGCTTCAGTCGCGCTATAGCGGAGATGACTTCCTCAACATGGATGTCCCTCTCCAGATGGTTCGCCTGGGCGGGATCCAGCACCGGGAGGGCCACTGACTCCAGATAGTCCTCGGCGTCTCGCGGCGAGGAGGGCTCCCCAGCATACAGCGCTTCGTAGAAGCTGCGAAAAGCTTCCGCCACCTCTGCGTCACCAGAAACAACAACCCCATCCGTGCCCACCAGTTCCTTCACGACGCTACGCTGCTGTGAGACCCGGAGCGCTAGGAGTTTACCACACCTGTCCCCCCTCCCCCCCCCCCGAGTAGAAGGCATGCTTCAGGCGTAAAGCGGCTTACTCCGCCCTATCAAGATCCAGTGCCGACAGGAGCTTCCTCGCCGCTTTCAATTGCTTCCAAACTCTCGGAGCCCCTGTGCGGCGATGGACCTGCTCAAGCTCCCGGACCTGCGCGGTCAGTTTGTCCCTCTTACGTTGCCGTTCCTTATTTTCGGCTGAGGAGATGGAAATAAATTCCCCCCGGAGGACCGCCTTCAAAGCCGCCCACTGCGTTGCTTGGGACGTGTCGGAGTTGCCATTATGAAGCAGATAATCCTGTATGACCTCCCCTATGCGCTTCACAACAGACTTTTTATGTAAAAGGGTATCGCGAAGACGCCACGTCCCCCGAGAGGGAGAGGCCACCGGCCACTTGAAAACGCCGGAAACTGGCGCATGGTCGGACAGAGACAGGACCCCAATGTCCGCCGCAGTGGCGGCAGTGCACATTGGCCCACTCACCAGCAGGTAATCCAGCCGCGAGTAGGTGCGGTGCGCATGGGAAAAGTAAGAGTAGTCCCTATCAGTGTGGTGTATAGAGCGCCAGAGGTCGTGCAGATCCCTCTCCACAATCCGATCCTTCACCGCGCGGGAAAGTTCCTCCGTCTGCGGGGAGCGTTGCGCCGACCTGTCCATAGCAGAGTCGAAAACAATGTTAAGATCTCCCCCCAGGATAACATGGCGGTCGGGAGAGGCAGTGACGTCTATCAACACTGAGTCCAAGAAACGATCCTGGTGATCATTCGGGCTATAAACTGAGCCAACCGTAAAAGCTATCCCCCCTAGGCGCATGCGATATGCAAGGAGCCTCCCCTTCTGTTCAGCATGCTTGTACAGAACCTCCCCTCTAAAGGAGCTCGCTAAAAGAATGGCTACTCCCGCAGTCTTGTTCGCCGCCGAGAAGAACTGAGTGGGGAACTTGGCAGAGCGCAGCCTATGGCAATCCCGGGACAACAAATGAGTCTCCTGCAGGAGGCATATATCAGCCTGTGTCCCCTCCAGCAATGAGAGGATCGCCCTTCTCTTCACAGGGTTATTCAGACCCTTGACATTAAGGGTCACTACCTTTAAGGACGGCATTCCACCCGGGGATCAGAAACGCTATGTAGCAAGCAAGGGATCAGCGGGCGGGGCGCATGGGGCAGGCGCGCGGGAAAGGCCAGGACAGGCCAAGCGTGGGCATGGACAACATCGGACGGGACCTCCCCAACAGCAAAACAACCTGTACACCCTCCCAAAACACACCCATGGCAACTAGCCAAATACAAACTTAAACACCCCATTGTCTCAGTCAAGCCCCAGAACGGGCAAGTCCGTAGAAAACAGCAAAGTGGACGTTCAGCCACTCACCTCCATCCGCTCCCCCCCGACCCCCAGCCCCAAACCCAGCATCGTGAAAGCTAAGTGCATCTCCCCTCGGAGTGAATTTAGGCCGTCAAGGCCACGCCGTTGGAGTCGGCTAAGTCCCTGGCCGCCGCCCTCAAAGCATCAGCCATGTCCGCCCTGATAGTAGGGGAATCAGGACGCCCTGCACTCGCTGGCGACTGTCTCCTCGTTGACCTCCGTCGGCTCCGTCTCTCTGGGCGCCTCCACGACGGTGTAGCTCCGTCCTCCTCTGTAGCCGTGAGCCCCAGGACCCCACAGATGTCTTGTAGGGAGCGCAGCTGGTGCAGCACCCCGTTCCACCTAAAGATCAGACGGAAAGGGTGTCCCCAGGAGTAAGGCGTCTCGTGTTCGCGCAGAAAGTCAGTGGCAATCCTGAAGGACCTGCGCTTCTGCAGCGTGATGGCGGACAGGTCTTGGTAGAGCGCTACAGGCCGCTCCCTGAAAGTTAGAGGCTGCTTCTTTCGGGCCTCCGCCATGATGCGTTCTTTCAGCGGGAAGTCGGGCAAGAATGCCAGAATGTCCGGTGGGGGCGCCGATGACTGGCGCTGACGACCAACCCTATGCGCTCTGTCAATGCGGACAGGGAAGTCTGCACCTTCCCCCAGGATCTCTCGGAACAGGTCCTGCAGATAGGCCACCAAGTCGGCCCCCTCGTCCGCGGATGGGACACCACGCACCCGGATGTTGTTCCGCCGGGACCTGTTCTCAAGGTCTTCAGAGTGGGCCTGGAGCTCAACACATTGCTCCCGGAGGCGGAGAACGTCCTGTTGAAGATGGACTATCTCTTCGTCCTGGCGCTGGGCCGCCGTCTCTACTGTTTCAACTCGCTCGCCGAGGCCCTCCACCTCCCTGCGCACTTCACGGACCTCACTGGCCACTTCCCTCTTCAGCGTTTGAAAGTCTTCCTTGAGGGAGCTGAACAGTTCCTCCATAAAGGACCTCGTGACCGGCGGCTCGCCCCCAGTCGCATCCGCCGAGGCCCGGGAGGACCCCGGCGACGGCTGTGCTCTGTCCCGCAGCTGCTGGGCCCTGCCAAGCATATCCGGCAGGGTACGGTCCCCCTTCCTCGAGCCGCCCCTCCCAGTCATCGTAGTCGCTGGAGTGGACGAGCGGGCTCAGGTCCGGCCGCCTCAGGGTTGCCCGGTCGCCGGCGAGCGCCAGATGGGGGGACCGCTCCGCAAGCAGGGGTGCTGCGTCACCAGCGACAAAATGGCGAACCAGTCCGGGCACTGCCAGCCGCGGCGTCCAGCCAGGGCGGCGATCGGGAGCCAAAGCAGGGGTCGCCCTCCAGCACGTCCCACAGGAAGGTAGTATAGTAGCGGGGGCGACTGAAAGCACCCGCCAGTCAAGGCACCGATGGAGGCTACCAACACCAGTCTCTCGGGGATAAGATGGCGGCAGGGCGGGGCCGGGTAGAGCGGCCTGGGCTGGCGACACCGCCGGTGCCCCCCCGGAACACAGCAATCAGAGAAGTTCCGCAGCCAATGTCACACAGTTTCACAGAAGGGCCTGAGTGGGCCGATCCCAGCGTTGAGGCCCCCGGACGCCGTTCACGGGGCCGGGGCCTGCACAGCGCAGTGTGTCGCCGTCGCTAGTTGGGGGGCCAAAGCGCAAATCTCAAATCCAAAGTCTTCCGTGCCGCCAAGACCCCGCCCGTAGGGCTCCGCAATCCTCCGGGTCTCATCCTCTCCGGGTCGTCAGCTTTCAGCACCAGGCCCAGCCGAGTCGTCTGGACAGCACTGCAGTTCGCTCCGCCTCCCAGGCTCTCCTCCGTTCCACGATCTTTGACCAAACTTTTGAGGTGCTTCCTCCGAGGCGATTAGGGCCGAAGTGACATCAATGTGCGCACCAAATACTCCGCCACCCTCCTCTCACTCGCTGAGCATCAGCGGGGGGAGAGAAGCGCAAGAAAGGGGCTCGAGCTGAGCCGGGCCGGAGGAGCTACGGGAGGAAGCGTCCGCTCACCCCGCCATCTTGGCCACGCCCCTTTGTCATTACTTTAAATGTCAAAGTCGAGTTAACCGTTTTAACCCGGCCTTTCAGTCTGCAGTGGCATGTTTTTCCTTGTGGTACCCATGGGGGCACAACTAGCGCTGCCATCCAAGAGAGAGATTTCAGCCTACAAGCCCTGGGAACCCCTGGTAGCATATAGTAGGGACTTTCAAGTAAGTCAGGTTATGCCAATTGGGGACAAACCAAATAAACATACACTTTTTTAAAGGTCAGAGCACATGCCCCGAGGCAGGACATTACAAATCTACTCTGCGCCAGGCAGGACGTAATAAACATGTCGCAGGACCAATGTTCCCTCTAATTTTTTCCTCTGTGTGCGGCAGTGTAAGGTCTATGTGCGCTGCAACCAAGTCCGGGTGTGTGGGCTTAGTCTAGGGTAGTGGCGGGAGGCTGCCTGCTGGTTGCTTCCTGTTCCTCCACCCGGATTAAGAACACGCGGCCAGGAGCGGACTCGGAAGCAGCGCGGAACCTGCGGTAAAGGTTCCTACCTTTTAATTGTATTCCCAACCTACGCTCCCGCGAGCCTGCCGGCCGCGGGTGCATGTGTTCCCCTTTCTACCTAGGACACACCGCAAGCAGTGAACCTGCTCCCACTCCAACTCTTGAGGCAACTGCCATACCAGTTCCCAGTCTCCCTCTAAGCCACTCTCCTCGGGTAAACCAAAGATGAATAAGAGAGACACTCATCATGACAAATGCAAGGTGTCCAAGAGTGGCTTGTCACCATCCCATTACTTCTGCTTCAGACAGAAGTCAGTCATTCAGCATTCAAAGGACCTGACTCTGCTTCCATCCTCCATCTCTGAACCCATGCCGAAACTGGCTGCAGCATGCCCAAGTGTGCCGGGTCAGGGTTTATTGCTGATAGAAGCCTTACTGGAGGCCATGCTGCAGCTCTGTAGGACAATGCCAGCTCACTGTAGACAGCGTTCAAGTCCATCTCAGCCACAGAGACCCCCAGTCGGGCTTTTGTTCATGGGGCCTGTCCTAATGCCGACTGACTCAGTTGGACTTCCATCCGGTCCTCATCTGTGCTGGCCTATAGCTTCACTACTGTGGTGGAGGCCCTATTGATTCCGACTGCTCTGGCGCCTGCTCTGACCTCAGTGGTGCCTACTCCAGAGTGAAGCCGACACCTGTCTCCGATCTGGAACCAACTCAGCCCGGACCAGGTCTGTGTCTTTTTGTGGGTTTGACAAGGTACAACCAACTTTGGAGGAGCTCAAGTCTCTTCCCCAATGCCAGTGCTATTGTAGAATCGACTTCTGATGCTGTTCGAGGGCTTCAAGATGCTCCACATAATGAGGACAACAGGGTGGACGGTTTACTCACCCATCATTAAACAGATTTCAGCCCCTTCTTAGACCTACAGAATGCTATTGGTGTAGATGCCTTCCAATAGACCGATGTGATCTCCTTACCAGACCCTTCCCAAACTGAGGAGAGTAGTTCATTAACAATTAGTCTATTTTAGAGACATATTCAAATTTCCCAAAAGAATTCTTGCAGCATGGGCCTACTGATTTACAGCTTTTGTTCCTTTCAACAAAGCTTTGAAAGGAAAGCTCTTAGCAACCGGTTCTAAACCATGTTCAACTCCCTCTGTAAGCCAATCCGGGCTAGTGGACATAAATATGCCCCAGAATACCCATTCTTCCTCACCGAACTCGAGGGTGCTTGGTGATTTAGGCATCTATCAGCAAGGCAAATGCCAGCACAATCCATAATGCACCTCCGGACCGAGTCAAAGCACGAGTCAAAGTCACCCGATTTCCTTGGCTGCCCCTCCCTCGTGTCTTCATTTCTCATAGTCTCCCTTCCTTCCCAGTAGTATATGGCCTCCTGTGATCCAAATTCAACCCTCTAGTGCCTATAGCGCCTCCTTGCCCTGCATGAAATACACAGTGCTGGCCTGGAAGAATTGTTACTGCAGTCAGCATCACCATCCTGCCTCCTTCCACACCAGGTCATGTATTTCGTGCTGTGGTCTAGATACTGATGAGTTACATGGTGCCAGAGGCAGCTCTGATTTTAAATTAAAATCTGCACTTTTTTTGCACCTGACATCCCTCTTCTCAGCTTTCTATTGCCTCAAGGCACAGCGATTTGTTGTTGATTCTACAACTAGGTCACAATATTTTTGTGACAGGCGCATCGTGGGCCTGCCACAAAAATACCCCCAAAAATTGCTTTTTTGGGCTGCATATTTTATATTTTTGAGGCTGCAAAATCTGACAAACTGAGTCACAATATCACGGGGGTTACCTACCCATCTTTTTATCTCTCATCTTTCCTTACTGTGACCTCTCTAGTTATGACATTTTCTATTTTTCCAGCCGCTTAGTTTTTCCCCCACTATTGGTCTTTTCACTTCCTCTATTTCCTTCACTGTGGGTCGGCACACTACTCGCACCCTACACCACAGTTTTGGTAGCTCCCAGCATCATTATTTATGTGCACCAGACAGAAGAGGCTCATGAATAATGAATTACATTTTAGTGGGACTGGGTTCAGTAGGCCCGGTGGCAGCCGTGCATGAGATACTCTAGTTGGATAGCTCACTAGTCACTACGTCCATACCTTTAATAGCGCATTTTTTATTTGATTGCTGTACATTAAACTCTAGACAGCATTTAATTTTGTTTTTTCAAACCACAAATTGTCAGTACGATGCTCGAAGGATGTTACGTCATTGTATCGGGTTGTGTTAATGTATTCACTGTTTTGCTGATGCGGTGTTACTTGTGGAGAAACGTTATTTTGTGTATTGGTAAGTTGACTTGGAATGTGGTGTTTTGTGTCGGTTGTGGTGAGATACGTCATCAGCAAGCACGTCAGGAAGGATGGCTCAGTGAGATGAACGTTTGCTGATAATCAGCGCACGATTACCGTAAAGGTTCTCATAACACAGGTTACAATTCCTGGATAGCAGAAAAGATGGAGCCAGTTATCTATTAAAATTCAAGGTTCGTAGGACTTTTGGTCGCGGGACTGGGGCATTCAGTTTCAGGAATTCGCTGCCTAAGAAGACGAAACAGAGCCGTCTTTGACAACATTTATTGATTTTAGGTAAGGCACCCGTTGACTGAATGTTGTTCTTGAATAATGGAGGGGCGTTTTGTGCAGAGGTTCTGAACAAATACGGAAATATTTGAAAAACTCCTCTGTTTATTGGCAGTCAGTAGAGATCTCAAAAAAACGGCCGAAAATAGAGGCATGATGAGGAAAACTAATGAGCAGTGCAGTACAACTATAATGTTACGCCAGCAAGTTTCAGCTGTCACCAGCAGATACTGTTTTCATGTTAATGGTAGCCCCCTTCAAGAGCTGCAATTAACACGAAAACTTTACAAAAAGGCACACAATCACCCCGCAATAAGAGATGAAATGCAGTAAGTCTGCAAACACAGCGTGTGCTTTTTGGTGATTCTAAAAGCACACGCTGTGTTTTGTGCTGCATTTCTTTTGTTTTCTAGAGTTTGGCTGCGGGCAGATTATATGCTTTTGTTTAAAGCATTCATGTTAATTGCAGCTCGTGATTGGCTCTGCAATTAACACAAATACTTAACAAGCACACAATGAGCCCCACAGCCGCACTCTAAATGCCTCTTCATCTGCACATTGGAAATGTCCGTTTTTCACACTGCAGTGGCGACTGCGCCAATGCTTCCTGGGGATGTGTGTGCGCGCCACACACACACACACACACAGCAGTGCGCGCTCGGGAGCACTGAGGTGCGCAGGCGCACAGGCGCGCACGTTCAAGGGAACACTGTGCAGGACAGATCCATCTATTTCAGAATATAAATAGACCCTGTCTTTGCGAACAGACATCTGTATTCAAGCTTTGATATCCAGCATCGCACGTAAGGAAGGAAATTCAATAAGAGGACCTTATGAAGAGCTCTGTCCTCCAAGCAGTTCCATCCATGTTCTGTGTGACATAGCTATTGTGTACCCCTCTACGTCTGCATGTGTTATATTAATCTGTGGATCACATCTGACCACTCGGATATTCATTGCTCTGCATAGTCCAATTAAGTTACATCAGTGGTGTTCCTGATGAAGGCGATTTTGTCGCCGAAACGCGCGTGGATATGAATCCGCCAAGAATTAGCCATGTTTCATACCTATAAATGGTTTACATATTGTGTTGATGGATATTGTGAAAGTATTACATATGCACTAAAACGGTTTTGTAATTTGATCATGTATGGATTTTATCATACTTAGACAAAGTAATATGATGTCTTAGCTTACACATAGCATAGGACTCGATTATTGGAGGCATCATTAATTTGTCTTGATTTTATGATCTAAATTTTTGATAACAAAAAGTATGAATGTTCTTGGTTTTTCCTTGCTCCATTCAACTTATTATATTGCAAAGTAGATCAAACAGCTGCCTTAGGTCGTTACACACACTACAAAGAAATATTATACAGATATATACATTACGAAATCCATAAAACTTTCACAGAATCAAATAGAAAAATCATTCTAATAGGAGACATTTCCTAATTTACATTAGCCACAATCAGGATACAGAAGAAAGAACAATTCATAAATCTCAGTAGGAATCAAGGAAATAAATTACAATAGATCTCATAGATGCAGCAAGCAATACAGCATGAGGCCGGGTAGGAAAAGAGCACAGCAGAGTACAGAAAGCAGTAGGCTGCTCCATAAACAAAGCGGCATCAGTTATTGCTAAGCGGTTTCTTCTTATAAGCCACATTCGTCCCAAAAATGTGGCAACCGAACAAGCATACAATGGGAGAGGATCTGAGGATTCCAAGAGCAATACGGAAGCTGCGTGTGCCCAACTGCTTGCAAAGAGGCTCGATCCATTCCTATCACGGTCCAGCATGGGCCGGACAAACAAAGCATGGCCTATGGTGTCACCAACATTATTGCAGGCAGGACACAAAACAAAATCATTAGTCACCCATTAAGGCGAAAGTTTATAGTGGCAGTGCACCAATCCTTAATTGAAAATAGAATTTCCTATCCATCAGAACAGTTATGTGCCAGGACACTAGTGCATTTACAGTCAATAAACTCCCCTCTCGATGTGGCTCTGGCAGCTTTAATGGCATCACTCTGCAATAGCCAGCACCAATATTACTTTTTCAGAAACTCGTTTGACCGAATGGAATCTCGAGACGGAGTCTCCCCAAACTCATTCATACCCACTAAGGTCACCATCTTTTTAATGTGTGAGAAACAGTAGATTTGAATAAATATATCAGCATTCATGAGATCCTGCAGAGCAGCAGCATAATGGTCCAGTTTGGGAGTACCGCCGCTCCTTCTCCAGAATAATAAAGGATGCAGTCTGGTCTTATTGTCGATCGCCTTCCGACCCATGTCAAGCAACAATGGATATAGCAGAGTCCTCGGTGGGCAGATTCCTTAAAAACGCATTCTACGATCTTGATAACCTGATACAGTTGGAAACCCCCATAGTTCAGAACCATTTAAGGCGGAATCCAGATCGGGGGGCTCCACTACAGAAGGCACTCCCTCTGTCTGGAATTCCCTCAGAATAGAAGCTTGAAAAGTATTCAGACCAGTCTAAAAGGAGATCCATTACCAACCCAAGTGACCAGAGACCAAAATTTGGTGGCGTCATTTCTGTAACGGGTTTCTTAAAATCTTAACACCTCAAATCATCCAATGCCCTTCTTAATTTGGCCAGGGCCAACTTACAAACCTTTCTCAAGAAGGAAATTCGATCAACGCCATTCGTTTTTATGGACAAAGCCAGAAGACTTCTCACTTGTCTGCATTCCTTGTTAAATCAGGTGTTTTGTGTATGGGACACCAGCATAGAGAAATATGATAAGATGTGTGTAAAGAAATTATTATGTAGGTCATGATTATACTTAAATCCGTTTCCGAGTTGGGACAGCTACTCAACTTAGCTAAAGTTGTTTGGAAAGGATGGCTAATGGCATATAGAATGTCTGGGCGAACAACTAAGTAGTGCTACTTACGCCCGTGCATAGCATTAGTAGGCGCTATAACCCTAGCGAGGGAGATGGTTGGGGGTCGTTAAAGTGCCTACCACAAAAAGCTGTCATGCTAACTCACAAAGGATTATGATCACTCTCCGTTCTTTCCCTAACGACCATATCATATATATATTTGGCCAAAGTCTCAAGTCGACAAATGTATAGTCGATGCTGCTCATATGAAATGGTTTATTAAACGTGAAAACACCCTTCTGGTCCGATTTTATCCATTCATTCGTAGCCCTGGTTATAGTTCTAAGAGCATTTAACTGTAAAGCTGCTGGAGTCCACCACTTTATAGGAGGTAAATCGAGTTGTGGGATCACCCATATCGTATCCTCCCCCTGAGATAGGTTAAAGTTTTCTCTATCCAGGGGCTCAAAAGGTGGAATAAAATCCTCTGCAAGAATAAGTTGGGATTGACGCTGACTCCTGTCAAAATACTCTTCTAGGCATTGAACAGTTTGAAACGCCAAGCCTCCCTTAACCCGGCTAGAGTAGATGTTGTAGATTTTAATACTAGAAGACTTATCAATCGCTAGCTGAATGGCTAAGATGTCCCGGCAATCAAGGTCAAGTTTATGTATTTTACAATCTAGAGTTGCTCTAAATCAAACATTAGCTCTCCGATGATTCCCCAGTCCAGCTTGATTTTGCTGGAATATGGAAATGTAAGTAACCTGGTTTAAAGATTGGATCAATACACCAGGTTTCTTGGAACAGACAAATATCATGTAATTCAATAAAATAGTTCCAATTTGGTAAGACGACTTTTGGCTTCTGGTCACCATGTTTCACGAGACAAGCGTCACCAAATAATTTTTAGGTGTTGATGTGAAAGTATTAGGAAGGCTTGTGTAAGCCAGCGAATCATGGTCTGGTGTACATAAACCAGAAAAACAACTTTTAAGGGAGGGTCAAAGGGAGTGTGTTTATAGACCATCCAAGTTCAAACCCCTACTGAGACTATAAAGAACAATAAAAAACTTGAAGGTCTGAAATAAAGCTAAGTCCTCTAGGTTCTCAATGAAAAAACTACAAACTGACAATGTGCTGAACCAGCCCCCAAGTGGTCGAAAGACACTAAGTATTTGATGAAAGTCCTATCAGCCCACCCTCATGGCGGAGCCTCGTCATTTAGGACATCTAGAACCAGACTGGTGTATCCGTGCCCAGATGTATCGGCTGGATATCACACTGTTATGGTTCAAAGGATGAAAGTGTCCACGCCACTGGCGGTGCTGATACAGTGCAGTGCAGTGAAAGTTGAGTGAGTGATGTTAAAATGACGGTCAAGGCAAAAGAAAAATCCTTTTATTATTATTCACCTGGACGTCACATTAATAAGGGTGAAAAACAGTGTGACAAAATCACTGTCTACTTTGCTAGGTGGTTAATAAGGCCAACATGTTTCTGCCATAAGGTGAAAGTACACCGGCATTCTTCAGGGCCACGAATATATAAGTGCTACTGCAAAGATACACTCTATTTATAGTGCATAAAAAGTGAAATGTAAGACTCTAATAAGTCTATCAGCAGTGAATGTGGTCAATTAGACCATCCTACCATATCCTCTTGAACTGTGTAATAATAGAGGATGCAGTCCCCAACTATGTGTGGGGATAAAGCCTCACCTCGCCCGGCAACGGCTCGGAGAATGAGGCCCCGCTCTCTCCGTCGGTACCTCTCGGCGTAGTCCTGAGCCGAAGGGGCTAAAACAGAGCCACAGGGACACGGAGGCACAGCATGATGTTGGTTGCTTGTTGGAACGAGCTCACCCAGAGTAGGCTCCCTAGGGTGGACTTGTTAAAGCTGGAGGCTTAGGATGTCGTCTGGAAGGCTACTACGAAGTATGGGCATAAATGATGAAGGGATTGGAAGATTGGTGTTAGTAAAGGGTAGTAGGGGCGGCCGTCCACCTACTGCACATAAAAGAGTACACAGAACACTCGGGGACTACTGTCAACCCACTGGTATTGAAACCGAATATTTGTATTGTGGTAAGGAGATGTTCTAATGTCAAAAGCCACCACTACCAACCAGATTCCCAACTCTGACGAGTAGTTCAACACTAGATTTGAATTTTTTGTTGAATGTCTTCTAGCACCGAGAATGTCATCGCAAATGACTTAACGACACTCCCATACCTGGCGAATCCATTTAATGTTTTTTTTTCTGACATTACGCCCCCTAAATATCGTGAATATATTGGGATTTTGGGAAGAGTGACCAAAAATAGAGCTTGCACGTCGAAAGGGCCTGTCGCAACCAGAGCTTACAGGCAGACGGCTAACACTTTGCAGGAGCCCATTACAAAGACTACCTCGAGATTCTTCACCGGTGCAATTACTGAGTTGTTTAGAATGTTGGAAGGGGCCTAGATGTCTCATAGGCCTTGAATCTTCTTAGAAATCAAGCCTCTTGGGGCCCCCCAGGGTAGTCTATCATAACTCAAAAGGGCAATTTCTGGTAGTCCTAAAGAAGAACATCTTAAAGTGGGCTCAGTTACTTGCGCAGCAGGCCAGGATTCCCGTGAGGATAGAATTTGCTGTTATTTTGCTGTTAGTAATAGCCGTGATTACTACTACTAGTGGATTCAGCTTTCTAGATAGGTGTAAGATCAATAGTATTGAATCCCGAACGTCGTCTCTTAGCTCCTTTATTTGCAATGTAAGGTGAACCAAGTCGCCAGTGCGGAGGGGTGGGGGGTCGGGGGGGGCAGAGTAGGCGGCAGATTTGAATCACCTTTGGGCCCACTAGATGTTTCGAGATTTACTTGCCCCCGCCAATTCTGCTAGGGGCAAGAAACGATTGCTACAAAGAAGCTTGTATACAGAGGGAGGTTGGTTTGGCGTCTCTCGTACAGGCTGGGTCAACAGACACTGGATCAAGGGGGGGCGGATTTAGAAGTGCATTTTCTGGTTGTGTTCCCTTTAAACTAACTCAGCAGAGTTTGTGCTTGTTTTGTAGGAATAGCCTTTAATTCACCTTGAGGAGTAGGATACACTCCTACAACGGATTCCACCTATTCTATTAAGCAGTCGATTTCTTTAAGCATGCAATCATTAGGTATAGTTGAACCCTTGCAAAATGTTGCAGTACCCTGCACTAAATCAGAGGGCGTACGTTTACCCATTTTAGATATGCAAATAAAAAGGGGGGGCACGAGACCACAGGCCTACTTATAGAAAGAGGCAACCACAAATAAAGAGCACAATCAATAATAAAATATCAGAAGATACAATAACTAAAAATCCCTAATACAACCCACAGAGGCTAAATAAAGGTCAGTCCTGCACAGAGTGTACAGCTATTATGGGTCAAAGGGGGCAAAAAAAAAAAAAAGACAAACAATAGTCAAGAGTCTTGTTACACAGGGAGACACAGTAAAGTAGATTAAATGCCCAAACAAAAAGTAAAGCCAAGTAGTGATGAGACATGTAGGTACCAGCGGCCCAAATGCATCAGCAGCTCCTGCCCACAGTGTGGCTCCTCCAAAAAGGTACAATTCGCCCAGGGCAGTGGGGTTGCAGCACTCAATGCAATGTCATTTGAGCAAGGGGTGATGGGACATGTAGTCCCCAGTGGTCAACGGCTCCCGGCCAGCAGTGTGGCTCCTCCAAACAAGTACAATGCCCCCAGAGCAGAAGGGCTGCACTGCTCAACGTGATGTCATTTGAGCAAGGGGTGATGGGACATGTAGTCCCCAGCGGCCAAAAAGCGTCAGCGGCTCACGGCCGGCAGCGTGGCTCCTCCAAAAATGTTAAAATGCCATGAAGGGTTCTTGAGTGTGAAGGTTTGGAAGGACATACAATCTCTTTGCACTGCTCTACATTGCATCTGCCTTAGGGTTGCCCTACTGCAGGACAGCCGGCGTCAAACCTCAGCTCTAATAGAACACTTAAGGGCATTATAATACACATACGCAGCGAGGGCTTGATTCACAAAGGGCCTTTGCACTCGTGTCGAAGGACCCACAGTTGTGGGGGAACCTCTGCACTCATGGCGGAATCTCCTCAATGAGAATTCTCAATGCTGAGATTCTGCTACGAGTGCGGAGACTCCCCCACGGGTGGTGGCCGCCCCCGAGTGTGGAGGCCCAGCCACAAGTGTGGGGCCTCCTCCACGAGTGCAGAGACTCCCCCACAAGTGCAGAGACTCTCCCACGTGTGCAGGGATTCCTCCCAAGAGTGCAGAGACTTCCCCCAAGAGTGCAGAGACTTCCCCCAAGAGTGCAGAGACTCGCCCCACAAGAGCAGAGACTCGCCCCACGAGAGCAGTGACTCGCCCCACGAGAGCAGAGACTCCCCCCACGAGTGCAGAGACTCCCCCCACGAGTGCAGACTCCCCCCACGAGTGCAGAGACTCCCCCCACGAGTGCAGAGACTCCCCCCACGAGTGCAGAAACTCCCCCACGAGTGCAGAAATACCCCACAAGTGCAAAGACACCCCCACAAGTGCAAAGACACCCCAACGAGAGACTCCCCCATGAGTGCAGATATTCCCCCACGAGTGCAGAGACTCCCCCACGAGTACAGAGACTCCCCCACGAGTACAGAGACTCCCCCACGAGTACAGAGACTCCCCCACGAGTGCTGAAATTCCCCCACGAGTGCAGAGACTCCCCCACGAGTGCAGAGACTCCCCCACGAGTGCAGAGTCCCCCACGAGTGCAGAGGCTCCCCCAAGAGTGCAGAGACTCCCCCATGAGTGCAGAGACTCCCCCCACGAGTGCAGAGACTCCCCCCACGAGTGCAGAGACTTCCCCCACGAGTGCAGAGACTCCCTCCACGATTGCAGAGACTCCACCCACGAGTGCAGAAACTCCCCGAGTGCAGAAACTCCTTCCCGAGTGCAGAAACTCCTTCCCGAGTGCAGAAACTCCTTCACGAGTTCAGAAACTCCTTCACGAGTGCAGAAACTCCTTCACAAGTGCAGAAATACCCCACAAGTGCAAAGACACCCCCACAAGTGCAAAGACAACCCCACAAGTGCAAAGACACCCCAACGAGAGACTCCCCATGAGTGCAGAGATAACCCAACGAATGCAGAAACTCCCCCACGAGTGCAGAAACTCCCCCACGAGTGCAGAAACTCCCCCACGAGTGCAGAAACTCCCCCACGAGTGCAGAAACTCCCCCACGAGTGCAGAAACTCCCCCACGAGTGCAGAGACTCCCCCACGAGTGCAGAGACTCCCCCCACGAGTGCAGAGACTCCCCCCACGAGTGCAGAAACTCCCCCACGAGTGCAGAAATACCCCACAAGTGCAAAGACACCCCCACAAGTGCAAAGACACCCCAACGAGAGACCCCCCCACGAGTGCAGAGACTCCCCCCACGAGTGCAGAGACTCCCCCCACGAGTGCAGAGACTCCCCCACGAGTGCAGAGACTCCCTCACGAGTGCAGAGACTCCCCCACGAGTCCAGAGACTCCCCCACGAGTCCAGAGACTCCCCCACGAGTCCAGAGACTCCCCCACGAGTGCAGAGACTCCCCCACGAGTGCAGAGACTCCCCCACGAGTGCAGAGACTCCCCCACGAGTGCAGAGACTCCCCCACGAGTGCAGAGACTCCCCCACGAGTTGTAGACTCTCCCACGAGGAGACCCCCACCACGAGTGCAGAGGCACTTTGTGAATCACGCCCTTAGTTCTGAATTAATTAAATGTGGAAGCTTTTGACCCGTTGCTGACCGTAGATTGCTGCATCTATAGCGGTAAGCACTCACCTTGGTTTGACTTTGCGGGCTTATGCGATGGAGAGGACGCTATGTTTTTGCAGTGTCGTTGCTTCTTGAATGGTGGGGGGCTAGCATGAAAATGATGTGCACTTTCCTGGAAAGAAAGGGCAGCAGTCTGGCTGTGGTCGGAAGTGTTTGTGACATTCAAGGAGGATGGTTTGCTCATATCTGCTGGCTCCTTGACAGCTAGTGAGCTAGTCTTGGCAATGTCTGGTGGTTTCAGGACAGGTACAGAGGCATTCCTGCCACGGTCTAGTGGTTTGTGAACATGTGCGTAGGCTGCCAAGGCAAGCCGAGATTCCTTTTTGAGAGAAGTTGAGGAAGTCTTGACCACGTTTACAGGTTTCTTGAGAGATTGGGCGGCAATACTACCAACCACTGCTGGTTTCTCGAGAGGTGCAGCAACAACTTTCCCAAGGTCTGCTGGTATTTCCAGAGGTGTGGAAGCGTTCTTCAGAACATCCAGTGACCTTTCGGAATGCGGTGAAGAATCCTTAGACCAGCTGCGAGATGAGGGGGGGACCTTTCTGTCTCTTTCCTTCTTCTGGCGAGGTGGTGATGGGACTTTAGCTTTATGTGGCATCTTTTGCGGGGGAGACGCCACCATGTTTACCCCCCTCGAAAGTTTGAGAGATTGGGAGTTTGTTTTGGCCAGGTATGATCGGTTCTCTGGAGTCAGGGGGGGTGTCTTGCCACTGTTAGGTCTGTAATATGAAGATGGGGTTGCAGTGATCCGGTTTGCTTTGTTTAATGAAGTAGCTTTGGCATGGTCTGGAGGTTTCTGCTCGGATGGAGAGGCAGCCTTGGCCTGCTGAGCTGGTTTCAGGGCAGGTGAGGATAGGACTTTGGGCCGGGCTTCTTTTTTACACACAGATTGATCAACAGACTTGTTCACGCTCTGCAGTTTCTTAACTGATTGGGAGGAAACCTGGTCCCCTGTTTGTCCTTTCTTTTTCTTGGCAGGAGGACAGGCATCTTGGTTCTCTACTTGGTTTTTCTGGACTCCTATGGAGGCACCCTTGTTCACTGCAGGTTTCTTCTTGACATGTGAAAAGCCAGCTATATCCCCCGTTTGCAGTTCCTTAACGAATGCCGAAGCAGCCTGGTCCTCTGATAGTCTTTTATTTGTCTTGGCAAGAGGAGACCCATCCAGGTTTTCTACTTGCTTTTTCTGGAAAAAAGTGGAGGCCGCCTTGTCCACCGTATGAGTTGTAGAGTCTGCCTGGTCCACAGAATGTGTTTTCTTTTCCTTTGCAGTTGTAGAGTCTGCCTGGTCCACTGCATATTTTTTCTTTTTCTTTGCAGTTGTGGAGGCAGCCTGGACCGCTATATGCGTTTTCTTTACAGTTGTAGAGTCTGCCTCGTCCGCTGCATGTGTTTTCTTTGCAGTTGTAGAGTCTGTCTCGTCCGCTGCATGTGTTTTCTTTTCCTTTGCAGTTGTAGAGGCAGCCTGGTTCTCTGCTTGTTTTCTCTTTAACTGTGGGCAGGAAGTCTGGCCATTTGCTTGTTTTTTTGTAATGGGGGAGGAAGCAACTTTGTCTTCTGCGTGTTTTTTCTCAAAGAGTGGGGTGGGAGCCTTGTTCACAGCCTGTTTCTTGGTTGGTGAGAAGAGGTTCTTGTCTTGCTTCGATTCTAGCACTGATGAATCTACAGAATAAAATGTGTAGTTGTTAAAAATGGTCGACCAGTTAAACCAATCACAACATGCTCTGACATAATCACACTGGGTGCACTGTCCTGAAGAGCCGACTACGGCTGCCTCCACATTACAGGTATTAATTCCCTCACGGCACAAATCAGTCTTAATTGCTTCGTGAGGGGACATGTTCTTCACTTGTCAGATGTTTACTGACGGACAGGGAGCGCAGCATTGCAGAGAGCGCAGCATTACGGGAACAAGGGGCACATTTACCTCTGGGTTCATTCTATTACTTCCTAACATATATTTTAGTACAGAATGTGTAAGGAAGTAGCTCCAGTTCAAAGAACTGTGTGAAGGGTGAGGAAAACCTGCTTGAACTGGGAGTGCAGCATTACAGCAGCATTACATGGAGCGCAGCATTACATGGAGCGCAGCATTACAGTACGTGTAAGGAAGCAGCTCCAATCCAAAGACGTGGGTGAAAGGTGAAGAGAACCTGCTTGAGCTGGGAGTGCAGCATTACACGAAGCGCAGCATTACACGGAGCGCAGCATCACATGGAGCGCAGCATCACACGGAGCGCAGCATCACACGGAGCGCAGCATCACACGGAGCGCAGCATCACTCGGAGCGCAGCATCACTCGGAGCGCAGCATCACTCGGAGCGCAGCATCACTCGGAGCGCAGCATCACTCGGAGCGCAGCATCACTCGGAGCGCAGCATCACACAGAGCGCAGCATCACACAGAGCGCAGCATCACACAGAGCGCAGCATCACACAGAGCGCAGCATCACACAAACCGCAGCATCACACAGAGGGCAGCATCACACAGAGCGCAGCATCACACAGAGCGCAGCATCACTCAGAGCGCAGCATCACACAGAGCGCAGTATCACACAGAGCGCAACATCACACAGAGCGCAGCATCACACGGAGCGCAGCATTACACGGAGCGCAGCATCACACAGAGCGCAGCATCACACAGAGCGCAGCATCACACAGAGCGCAGCATCACACAGAGCGCAGCATCACACAGAGCGCAGCATCACACAGAGCGCTGAGGTTCCGTGACGGTTCCGTGACGACTTGAACCCGTGTTTTCAAGTTTGTCGGAAATATATAATATTGGTATCAGTGAACCGCAAATGATCCATTTAGTATATCCTGGTGTTTTCGCTACGCTACAAGCAAGAGCACTCCTTTTATAAACACATTTCTGATCTACCCATGGCATCCATCTTAGATCATGGCCGCCATTTTGTGATTCTTGCCCTCACATACGCAATAACCTGTGATCACTTCATTTCGATTAAGGACACGTAACCTTAGCCGGAGATTCACCTCTTTCATAACACGTGCACCTTAAACCAGATCACGCTGTAGCTGCATGACTCGACAAAGGCTGCCTCCTCTGCCCGAGGCCAGCCCTGCCAAACTGGTCTTCGTGTCCATTGTACCTGATCATGATTAGGCGGCCGAAGCCGGTAGCCTTGCCCATTTACAACCCACAAACATCCCTTATCCCACTTTTCTATCTTCCACACCTGGCTCTGTTTCTTTCTTTCTGAATCTTTATTAGGGGGAGGTAACGAACTTTACGATGAGGCGGTCCGGGTCCTGAATGCAATATTGACAGGGAATTGTGACAAACTAGTGGGAACCCCTCTCTTCGCAATGTTTGGCCTCAGATATTATCGACGGTTCCTGTGTAACGCCAAATATTTATTGTTTTAGACACAAAGGTTTTGGGAATGTATTACATGTAAAGAATTTGCCCCTAGCATAAAAAACAGTATATAAGGAGCAGCCCTCTTTGTACAAATCGAACAGGCTCCTGATTACTGCCCGTGTGTAGTATCTGTGACTTCTGTGTCCCTGCAGTAATAAACCTTTGGTCTTTGACGCCACCATCGAGAAGCCCGTGTTTCTGTTCATTTGTGCACCAAGGCAGGTTGGAACTCCGGGGTCTTTGGGTGTTGTTCCCTGACACCTCTGGACGGAACCAAAAAGTCCAGAACTCCAATTGGCGCCCAACGTGGGGCGACGTCATTCGGTACCGGTCCAAAAGCCTGAAGAGTTCGAGAAGCTTCGTGTGAAGATTCCTGAGGGAGGCGCCCCACTTCATCGATCCCGGCATATCGCAAAAGTGGCCCGAAGTTCTCTTCCACGAGGGTTTCCCGTTCAGGACGGCTGCAGTGGGCCGTTGCCTTGACCGTCGCCCTGTCTTGGACCCGAGGTGCAGTCCTTAGTACGGCGAAACGTGACGGGTTTCTCCTTGGTGACGTCTTCAGTGACTCAGTTAAGTATTTAGTGATAGCTAGCTGGTTACTTTGTGAGGATTGTTAAAAATCCTTGATCGGTTCTTGGTTTGGTTTGGTTTTGTCAGATTATCACTGGTTGTTCTAGTTACGATAATCTATTTGGTTTAGTTTGGGTATCGATACATCAGTTCGTTTTGGTAGGCCTAAGTTCTTGGTTCGAGTGCACATATTTGTTCCGTGTTTGTTTGTTTTGTGTTCCGGACTGAAAATGGTAAGTCGGAAAATGTTGTCTTGTTTTAGTTGCAACAGTGACTCACGATTGGAGGACTCTTGTCTGGTTCCTCCGATTGGGACTCCCCTATATGATTTATATTGTAAACATGGTGTGGGTCCTATATCTTATAATGAGGTGTGGGTCCGTTATTGTAAGAAGGATGGTGTCCTTAGTTGGCCACTGCATGGTAGTTTTGAACCAGAGATTCTCGACAACTTAGAAGCGAAATTGTTTAGGAAGAAAGCCCGGCCGGCAATGTTTGATTCTTTCCGTTACTGGCGAAAAGAATCCAAACAGAGAGAAATGAAAAGGTTGAAGAAAGAACAGAAAGAACAAGAAGAGTTAACTCTAGAGCAAGCGGCTAAACAGTTGCAGGCTAACGAGTGTGAGAAGGCCATAGATGTAGCTATTCGAGAGCATAACTTAGCGATTGACAAGTGCTATCCTGCCTTGCCATCGAAAATGGCTAAGATACTGGAGGATTCTGAAAACGATCCTCTGCTATCTTATCTGTTAAGGTCACCTCCACCGTATGCACAAGGTGCTACGGCTCCGCCTGTCCCGAATGGTCAATTGCCGGTTGCTGGACAACCTGGTGTTCCTGCTCCTGTCCCTCAGAATCAAGCTCCCGTACCTCCTGTGATAAATGTGAATGTTCCTACAGCTCCTTCTCTACCTGCACTGCCAGCTTCCATACCTACTTCTGTACCTACTGCTCCAGAAACTATTTTTCTCGATACTCCTCCTGTTCCGTTATCTATTCCTACCTCTACTGCGTTCTCTACGTCTGCGAGTGTGCTAACTCCACTTTCTGTTCGTCAAAGAATCACTGATTCTGTTACTAATATGCTGTCTCCTATATATAAAACTTTGATTAAGACTCCTACTCCTGATTCAGTTCAGAGACGTAGTCAGCTACCAAGTACTGAGGAACGAGGAATTTTAGATTCCACGGCTCTCAGATGGATTTCGAAGAGTAGAAGATATAGTACGAGAGATGTGTTAGACACATTTATGCAGTGGAACGAACCAACGCAACGGTACGTCTTTGATGAGATGTGCTCGTTGTTACGTGAAGAAATAGAAGAAGATGATGTCGAATCAGATTTGGAAGATTTAATTAGGGTTCAAAAAGAGTTCGCTGCTGGAATGATAGTGGGTGAGAATATAAAGGAAGCGATGGAACTTATTTTAAGTTTTAGGAATGATCCATCTCTTCGTTCACCGAGAGACTTAGAAAAAGGTAAAATGAAGCCAAGTCGCCAATATCCTATGAGGGAGGTTCCTCCAATTTGGCGCGAAGCAATACAACGTGATGATAATGCAGGTATTGCAGCTGCTCCAGCACAGTTCCAACGAGTATGGATACACATTCCATGGAAGCGAGCTGAAGTGTTAGCGGTGAAACAAGCCTTGCCAGATCCACGTAAGAATCCAGCCGGATATTACAAGGAATTAACACAGACAGTTGAGGCTTGTATAATGAACCTAGCCGACATCGATATGTTGTTTGGTAACGTAGTTCCGCAACCAGTGTGGGCTAAAATCCGTAGAGAGGATCATCAAGCTGCCTTAGGTGGTGATTGGGCAGCTATCACTGCAGCAGATGGTCAACAAATAGGTGGTGCGAAACCCGAACCTCTGATTGCTAATCTGCCAGGTAGAATAATTGATCTAATGAAGACTCTGATGCCAGCATTACGTGTAAATTGGGACAAGTTGTCAGCATGCAGGCAGAAGAAAGACGAAAGTGTCTCCGACTTCTTCACGAGGTTCGAAGAGACTTTTGTAGATCATAGTGGTCAGGACATGAGTACAGAAGGAGGGCAAAGATTGTTTGTAGATAAATTCGTGCATAATTTGTTACCTGAATTATGCAATAAATTAAAGGATTCAGAAAGTGCGTGGGCTGTATCTACGACAGCTCAAATACTTGCGACTGCACAGTACTACGAAAATAGAGATAAAGAGGAAAAGGAGAAATCAGAAAAGAAAACGAAAGATTTAAAAACTAAAGTTCTTTTGCAGCAGGCGTATCCGCCTCGCACGAATCAGAGTAATACGCAGCAAGGTTCATACCAAAGGACAGATTATGGTTCATCAAGACCTCAATATCAGTGGAATCAGTGTGCGTACTGCAAGAAAGAGGGTCACTATAAAAATGAATGTCCGATCTTAGCGCAAAATAATGCAGCAGCAGCTCAGAGAGGTCGTGGTGGTTTTGTGCAGAATTCTAGAGGACGAGGACGAGGTGCTATGCCTCCACAAACGAATGATCGTCCCTCCAATCACTTTGATCAGCGAAATGGACAATCTGCTCAGCAAAATAGATCTCAACAGTATCTTGTTGAGGACTATAATGAAGTAGACGAGGGTTTTCAGCAAAATGGGTACTAGGACAGCCATGGACAGAGAGAGGGAGTAGTATCAGTTCCAGTGGATCAGAGTGGGCCTTATGTCGCAGTAGCAACATCAGGTGTGGTCGAACCGTTTCTGTTGGATACTGGTGCCGCAAAAAGTTCTATCATTCATGCGAAACTCCCTGGCGCACCTTTGTCTGGCTCAACAAATGTTTCCGTAGGTTTTTCAGGCGCCCCTGTTTACAACCCGATATCTGGTCCTTTGTCTATTTCTGTTGGACCGTGCCAATTGAAAGCACCCTTGATTTTGACGACAGGTTGTAATGAAAATCTGCTTGGTTTAGATTTGTTAAAACGACTATATGCGACATTGTACTGTTCTCCGGAAGGAGTACAGCTTACGTTGGGTAAAAATATCATCTCTCCGATGTACTTGTCAATGGATGCACTCCCGCCGGAGCTACATTCACTCCCTGATTCTCTTTGGGGGACTGGTCCTAATGATGTAGGTCTCCTAGAAATTCCACCGTATGTGGTAACTTTAAAAACAAATGTGAAATTTCCAAGAATTCCCCAATATAAAATATCGAGTGAAGGTGAGCGTGCACTTTTATTGATTGTGCAAGACTTGATTAAGAAAGGTGTGGTTGAAGAAACTAGAGGAAATGTCTGTAACAGTCCTGTCTTACCGATTCTGAAACGAACTGATCCCACAAAACCTCCAGTTTATAGGTTTGTCATAGACCTTAGAGAAGTTAATAAGATTGTAGTCCCGCAGTTTCCTGTAGTGCCAGACATTACTGCCTTGTTAACATTGATTCCTGCCACAGCTACATGGTTCTCAGTTATTGACCTAAAGAATGCCTTTTTCAGCATTCCGATAGCCGAAGAAAGTAGGGATATTTTCGGCTTCTGTCTAGGAGGTCGCAGTTTCAGATTTAAACGCGCTCCACAAGGCTATTGTGAAAGTCCATCCATTTATAGTCAAGCATTAAAAAGCCAGTTAGATTCTTTTGTCCTTCCTCCAGGTTCTGCCCTAGTACAGTACGTAGACGATCTTCTAGTGGCTGCCGATGACAAGGAAACTTGCAAAGCAGCCACAGTCTCCCTATTGCATCATTTGTCTAATTTGAATCACAAGGTGTCTCCTTCCAAAATGCAATACTGCTGCCAAGAAGTGACCTACCAAGGTCATCTCTTGTCAAAGGAGGGAAGGAAGTTGACCCCAGAAAGAATAAAAGCCATTACGCAGATGAGTGTTCCACGCACACAGAGAGAAGTACGTGCCTATTCCAAATTTTTCTCTTTTAGCAAAACCATTGGTAGCTTTGACTGGGAAAAATGTTCCGAGTCCGGTGCCATGGTCTGATGAATGTCAAGAGAGTTTTACTGAATTACGAAAAGCATTGTGTTCAGCTCCTGTATTGGGTACACCTGATTACAGTAAGCCATTCACGCTCTACGTTCACGAAAGAGAAGGTTGCGCGTTGAGTGTTCTGACACAGAAGTTCGGTGATAAACAACGCCCTTGTGCGTATTTTTCATCAACATTAGATCCGGTAGCTAGAGCATTACCTAGTTGTTTGAGAGCTACAGCGGCAGCTGCAGCTTCCATTCGACAATCTGCTGGTTTGGTGATGAATAACATGCTAGTGGTCATGGTTCCTCATGCAGTGGATACACTCATGAACCGAACGAAGACTCAACACCTTACTAGTGCGAGATTATCTGGTTACGAGCTGACATTACTAGCGAGTCATATTCAGATCAAAAGATGTAATGTATTGAATCCAGCAACATTATTGCCGACTGATCAAGAGTCGAGTGATTCCGAGCCACATGATTGCCATTTCAAAACGGAGGAAGAGACAAAAGGACGCATCGATTTGAAAGATACTCCCCTATCAGATCCGGATGGTACGCTGTATGTGGACGGGTCATGTTTTAAATTGGAAAATGGTGATGTGACTGCTGCTTACGCAGTAACGACTTTGAAGACGATTGTGGAGACTGCAAGAGTAAGTCAGAATTCTGCCCAAGCTGCAGAATTAATAGCTCTAACGAGAGCGTGTGTTTTAGCTGAGGGAAAGAGAGTGAATGTGTTTACAGATAGTCAGTACGCATTTGGCGTGGCCCATAGTTTTGGCCGGTTGTGGAGAGAAAGAGGTTTCATTACGTCCCATGGGACTAAGATCCAGCATGGTCAGCTAGTTAACGACTTGTTGGAATCTCTAACCTTGCCGACTGAAGTTGCGATTGTGAAGTGCAGTGCTCATAAAGCAATCACGGATGATGTTGGTCGTGGGAATGCTTTTGCTGACGAAATCGCTAAACAGACAGCTAGAGACACGATGAGCAGAATGTATGTTGCTACGTCTGCAAGATGGATTGCTGAGTCTGGAATGTGTGAGGATACTATGGAAAGTGTGAAAGAGATTCAGAAAGAAGCGACTGAGGAAGAGAAACGTGTATGGAGAGAAAGTACGGGCAAGTTGGACTCGAATGGATGTTGGATTGATTTGACAGAACAGCAGCGTTGGATGTTGCCCGATGCGTATGTGCTCGCAGTAGTGACGATGGCGCATGGAGTAGCGCATATAAGTTCTAAAGGGATATGTAAGATGTTAGCTCCGGTCTGGAAGAATGAGGGAATCAGTAAGTGTGCAGAGAGAGTGGTGAAAAATTGTATGGTGTGCTTGATGCATAATCCTGGCAAGGGAACTCCAACTCCAGCTGGTCATTTCGCTCCTCCTTCCTATCCCTTTGAAGTGATTCAGTTAGACTTCATTCACATGGAACGCTGCAACAATCTAAAGTACGTCCTGGTGGTAGTCTGTGCTTTTTCCAGGTGGATAGAAGCATACCCACTAAAGGACAACACTGCCCTATCTACTGCCAAAATTCTTCTCAAGGAATTCTTCCCTAGGTATGGAATGCCACGGATTGTATGGTCAGATAACGGAAGTGAGTTTATAGGGAAAGTTATGCAGAGTGTGTGTGCCGGCCTAGGATTGAAACAGAAATTTCACAGTGCAAACCATCCCCAGTCTGCTGGTTTAGTCGAGGGTTATAATGGCACCCTCAAGCTGAAAATAGCCAAAATACAAGCATCCACAGGTTTAGCCTGGCCAGACGCACTTCCCTTGGCCTTGTTATCAACGAGAGCAACAGTACATTCTAGAATAGGGCTTAGTCCATACGAGATTGTGTTTGGCCGCCCGGCAAATATCTGGGGTGTGCCGAGGCCTAAACAATTTTGCTCCATTGAATATCCTATGTTGATAGACTACCTTTACGACTTGACTGCTAAATTGAGTCTTATTCATCAACAGGTTTTCGATGCTTTGCCAAAACCTCCGGAGAGTCCAGGGCACCAGCTGAAACCGGGTGACTTCATTGTAATCAAGAACTTCGCGAGGACGAAGAACCTTCAGCCAAGATTTGTGGGGCCTTTTCAGATCTTACTGGCAACAAGGACAGCAGTTCGTGTAGCTGGCCGCAAGCACTGGATACACGCCTCTCACGTAAAGCGTGTTCCTTTGCCGCTCCCTTACGACGACTGGGTGAAAAAGGGAATTGGTGCCTCCGAATCTGAAATCACACCGAAGTTCATCTCTTTCAGCGATGCCGAATTGATTACTGACACTTCAAAACCTGACTCTCCTCCAGAAAAGACTCCTTTGAACATTGAACATTTGTCTCCAGCATCAGAAGAAACTTTGTTATCTGCGAACTTAAACTCTGCAACAGCTGCTAGTGATACACTATTTTCCGATCAGACAGTACCAGCGAAGCAGAGATACAACCTAAGAAGCCATAAAATGGACAAATAAAGCAGGCAACTGCATATTGTGATTTTGATATATTGAACTTTTGCCTTCAGCCAGGAAGTTTGCTATTGTTTATTGTTTTTAAAAAAATTGCCTTGCCGTCTGGGTAGCCGTAGGGTCGTGGCTGTGTGCCTAGTTTGAATTTGCAGGGGTCTGACACAAGGTCGATCTTTCTGTTGGTTCTGGGAACTCCCAGGGCTGATAGAGGCATTTTCATCTACGTACACATCATCAGTGGTCGCGAGCGGATTGTAGAAGATGGAGCTTCCTGCGCTGCAACGAGAAAATGTGATTTATGTTCGCAGAAACAGACTTAATAGAATTCTTCATAGCAAATGCTTTTTGATGCAATGTGCCATTACATTTTTGATTATTTTAGCAACATTGGTGGGTGGAATCGTCTTTAGTGTAAATTTGATTTTTGTGCCAGTTACTACAGTACCTCCCCTTGATCCTGCTATTTCTACTGTTTCTTCTATACACTCTTTTCACTCATTTCCGGAACATGAGCAAGCCAGACGCTCAGAGTTCATTAACAACACTTTTGTACAGCTCTTGCATCAACACCAACTGGTAGTTAACACTACAGACTGCTGGGTGTGTGGCTTGATACCCCACACTATGGATAAAGGTATTCCATATCTGGTTTTGCCTTACAGCTATAATGGATCATTTCAGGCCTTCCAAACCATCTTTGCTTATGCCCTTGAAACCTATCCTCCACGTCCACCGCGTTCCACTAAATATAACTCTGCCAACAAAGCCTTAGTCCAGGGAATTATTGACATGGTCAAGGACGTCAATAATACTCCATCTTACCCTAGAGACGAATTGCGAGTATATTTAAGTTGGAATACTTCAGAGTATCGCCTTAGTTTAGGAGAAAGCAAGCGTAAAAGCTCAACTCCAATCTGGGTCGTACCTCACCGAGGTCAGGTCTGTTTGCAAGGTAATGGGAGAAATCCGAGAGCTCAGCTAGGGAGGAGTGAGTGCGTAGAGACTTACGTGTTTCCGGCTAACTCTTCCCCTGCCTTTCTTACTGCTAGGGGTACCTACTTCATTTGTCGAGACAGAGCTTATACATGGTTGCCTGCCGACTTTTCTGGATCATGTTATATTGCTCGACTATTGCCTCCGACATACACTGCTTCACCTGATTACCACAGAACCAGAATAGCGAGAGGTGTCTTCAGCAAGGAAGATACCGCTGGTCAGGAAGCTGGAGACTTCTTCAAAGGCTTCCTTCCGTTCTGGGGACCTATGGCCAATAGTAGAAACATACGTCAGCTAACACGGGTAGTTGAATCTACTATTACCGAAACTGCTGGTGCCCTTAGCAATCTGACAGCTGAGCTTCAGGCGGATAGGCTCATGACGTTGCAGAACCGTATGGTTCTAGACGTTATACTTGCAGATCGAGGTGGGGTATGTAGAATGATCCAGTCGAGCTGCTGTGTCTTTATTCCTAATAATGCTCCAACAGTCTATGAGGCGATCTCTAAGTTGCACAAGATTTCAGATTCCATACATGTAGACAAGGGAAACTGGTCCTTCATGAAGTGGTTTTGGACTCTGATATCAGCGTGGGGATGGAAGGTTCTGATGGTCATTGGTGTCATCTTAGTATTCCTATTCTCATGTTGTCTGATTATCCAGTGTGGTCCTGCTCTGTGTAGTCTTTGTACTGCAACTTGTCTCAGAAAACCACCTGCATTTGGAGAAAAGACACGAGAAAGGATGATGATACAACAGCATGTCACTGACCTGATGAGCATAGAACTAGATTCAGACATAGACTGAGTAATTGCCTATGTAAGGGCAAAAGGAGGGTCTGAGGTTCCGTGACGGTTCCGTGACGACTTGAACCCGTGTTTTCAAGTTTGTCGGAAATATATAATATTGGTATCAGTGAACCGCAAATGATCCATTTAGTATATCCTGGTGTTTTCGCTACGCTACAAGCAAGAGCACTCCTTTTATAAACACATTTCTGATCTACCCATGGCATCCATCTTAGATCATGGCCGCCATTTTGTGATTCTTGCCCTCACATACGCAATAACCTGTGATCACTTCATTTCGATTAAGGACACGTAACCTTAGCCGGAGATTCACCTCTTTCATAACACGTGCACCTTAAACCAGATCACGCTGTAGCTGCATGACTCGACAAAGGCTGCCTCCTCTGCCCGAGGCCAGCCCTGCCAAACTGGTCTTCGTGTCCATTGTACCTGATCATGATTAGGCGGCCGAAGCCGGTAGCCTTGCCCATTTACAACCCACAAACATCCCTTATCCCACTTTTCTATCTTCCACACCTGGCTCTGTTTCTTTCTTTCTGAATCTTTATTAGGGGGAGGTAACGAACTTTACGATGAGGCGGTCCGGGTCCTGAATGCAATATTGACAGGGAATTGTGACAAACTAGTGGGAACCCCTCTCTTCGCAATGTTTGGCCTCAGATATTATCGACGGTTCCTGTGTAACGCCAAATATTTATTGTTTTAGACACAAAGGTTTTGGGAATGTATTACATGTAAAGAATTTGCCCCTAGCATAAAAAACAGTATATAAGGAGCAGCCCTCTTTGTACAAATCGAACAGGCTCCTGATTACTGCCCGTGTGTAGTATCTGTGACTTCTGTGTCCCTGCAGTAATAAACCTTTGGTCTTTGACGCCACCATCGAGAAGCCCGTGTTTCTGTTCATTTGTGCACCAAGGCAGGTTGGAACTCCGGGGTCTTTGGGTGTTGTTCCCTGACACCTCTGGACGGAACCAAAAAGTCCAGAACTCCAGCGCAGCATCACAAGGAGCGCAGCATCACACAGAGCGCAGCATCACACAGAGCGCAGCATCACACAGAGCGCAGCATCACACAGAGCGCAGCATCACACGGAGCGCAGCATTACACGGAGCGCAGCATCACACGGAGCGCAGCATCACACAGAGCGCAGCATCACACGGAGCGCAGCATCACAAGGAGCGCAGCATCACACAGAGCGCAGCATCACACAGAGCGCAGCATCACACAGAGCGCAGCATCACTCAGAGCGCAGCATCACACAGAGCGCAGCATCACACAGAGCGCAGCATCACACAGAGCGCAGCATCACACAGAGCGCAGCATCACACGGAGCGCAGCATCACACGGAGCGCAGCATCACACGGAGCGCAGCATTACACGGAGCGCAGCATCACACGGAGCGCAGCATCACACAGAGCGCAGCATCACACAGAGCGCAGCATCACACAGAGTGCAGCATCACACAGAGCGCAGCATCACACAGAGCGCAGCATCACACAGAGCGCAGCATCACACAGAGCGCAGCATCACACAGAGCGCAGCATCACACGGAGCGCAGCATCACACAGAGCGTATGACCTGACATCACAGGGGTCATTGGTGCTTTCCAGGGGTCATCGGTGCATGACCTGACATCACAGGGTCATCGGTGCATCATAGGGGTCATCGGAGCATGACCTGACATCACAGGGGTCATCGGAGCATGACCTGACATCACAGGGTCATCGGTGCATCACACGGGTCATCGGAGCATGACCTGACATCACAGGGGTCATCGGAGCATGACCTGACATCACAGGGGTCATCGGTGCATCACAGGGGTCATCAGAGCATGACCTGACATCACAGGGGTCATCGGAGCATGACCTGACATCACAGGGTCATCGGTGCATCACAGGGGTCATCGGAGCATGACCTGACATCACAGGGGTCATCGGAGCATGACCTGACATCACAGGGCCATCGGTGCATCATAGGGGTCATCGGTGCATGACCTGCTTTATTGCAGTGATACAAAGAGGCCCTTTCTGATGTCTCTTGTCGCGTTCACACTGGCTCGGCCTCCCACGTCTCCAGACGGAGGTGGACCCCACCTCACAGCCACCATGGAATGAACCATACACCGCTCTCTGCAGCCTCTGGTCCAGGTTTCAGCCTCTGCACTAGAGGAGAACGTCTCACCGCATGGCTCATGAAAGGATCTTTCTGAACCTCTGAGCAGCAAACCATAGGATTGACCACGAAATACGACTGTTGCGGCTCGCGTCACCCCCGCTATTAGACCAACGGGGCTTTGATGTCACTGTTGGGCAGACCTCGCCAGGGAGCACCGCCCACACCTTACCCAGGTACACAACATACCTTTAGGGGTCCCACGATAGGCAGAGGTGTCCAGGACTCTTCTGTCTGTATGGCACCCCATCACACATCCTTCACAGTCAGACCTTGAGCAGCTGCACGTGTACTAGTACCACATCAGAGCAGATAATGGTCCTGGGGTCTATTGGCAAGACCGGGCCGCCCAACACCAGATGGATTTATTAAAGATTTTTAAATTAGAAAATAATGTTAATTTACATGTGTTGTAGTTCACATAACTAGGACTCAAATGGAATTGACTGCCTTTAATGTTTGCAATGACATCCATTTTAAGACTACCGAAGAAAATGTGGCTTCTCAATTGCAGGAACAATTCACCTCCACTTATGTTGCCCTTATTTTCAGCAAACACTGGCAGTGGATGCATTTCGTGGTGTTTTGTTCTCTCGTCAAGGCCTGGACAGTCCAGACTCTTGCTGCACGCCTGCCTCGCTCCCACTGCTGCACCAAACAAGCTGCACTGGCTTCCAGAGTCCAAAAAGGATCATAAATCTCTGTGCATTGTTCGCCGGGCCATCCATCATGTGTCCATGGATCATACGTCTCTGTGCAGTGTTCGCCGGGCCATGCATCATGTGTTCATGGATCATACGTCTCTGTGCAGTGTTCGCGGGCCATGCATCATGTGTCCATGGATCATACATCCCTGTGCATTGTTCGCCGGGCCATCCATCATGTGTGCATGGATCATACATCCCTGTGCAGTGTTCGCCGGGCCATCCATCATGTGTACATGGATGATACGTCTCTGTGCATTGTTCGCCGGGCCATCCATCATGTGTCCATGGATGATACGTCTCTGTGCATTGTTCGCTGGGCCATCCATCATATGTCCATGGATCATACGTCTCTGTGCAGTGTTCGCTGGGCCATCTATCATGTGTTCATGGATCATACGTCTCTGTGCATTGTTCGCCGGGCCATCCATCATGTGTTCATGGATCATACGTCTCTGTGCAGTGTTCATCGGGCCAGCCATCATGTGTTCATGGATCATACGTCTCTGTGCATTGTTCGCCGGGCCATCCATCAGGTGTTCATGGATCATACGTCTCTGTGCATTGTTCGCCGGGCCATCCATCATGTGTGCATGGATCATAAGTCTCTGTGCAGTGTTCGCTGGGCCATCCATCATGTGTTCATGGATCATACGTCTCTGTGCATTGTTCGCCGGGCCATCCATCATGTGTTCATGGATCATACATCCCTGTGCAGTGTTCGCCGGGCCATCCATCATGTGTCCATGGATCATACATCCCTGTGCAGTGTTCGCCGGGCCATCAATCATGTGTACATGGATGATTCGTCTCTGTGCATTGTTCGCCGGGCCATCCATCATGTGTCCATGGATGATAAGTCTCTGTGCAGTGTTCACCGGGCCAGCCATCATGTGTCCATGGATCATACGTCTCTGTGCAGTGTTCTCCCGGCCAGCCATCATGTGTCCATGGATCATACGTCTCTGTGCAGTGTTCGCTGGGCCATCAATCATGTGTTCATGGATCATACATCCCTGTGCAGTGTTCGCTGGGACATCCATCATGTGTCCATGGATCATACATCCCTGTGCAGTGTTCGCTAGGCCATCCATCATGTGTCCATGGATCATACGTCTCTGTGCAGTGTTCGCTGGGCCATCCATCATGTGTTCATGGATCATACATCCCTGTACATTGTTCGCCGGGCCATCCATCAGGTGTTCATGGATCATACGTCTCTGTGCATTGTTCGCCTGGCCATCCATCATGTGTCCATGGATCATAAATCTCTGTGCATTGTTCGCCGGGCCATCCATCATGTGTTCATGGATCATACATCCATGTGCATTTTTCGCCGGGCCATCCAGCATGTGTCCAAGGATCATACATCCCTGTGCATTGTTCGCAGGGCCATCCATCATGTGTTCATGGATCATACATCTCTGTGCATTGTTCGCCGGGCCATCCATCATGTGTTCATGGATCATACATCCCTGTGCATTGTTTGCCGGGCCATCCATCATGTGTCCATGGATCATACATCTCTGTGCATTGTTCGCCGGGCCATCCATCATGTGTTCATGGATAATACGTCTCTGTGCATTGTTCGCCGGGCCATCCATCATGTGTTCATGGATCATACATCCCTGTGCATTGTTTGCCGGGCCATCCATCAGGTGTTCATGGATCATACGTCTCTGTGCATTGTTCGCCGGGCCATCCATCACGTGTCCATGGATCATACGTCTCTGTGCAGTGTTCGCTGGGCCATCCATCATGTGTTCATGGATCATACGTCTCTGTGCAGTGTTCGCTGGGCCATCCATCAGGTGTTCATGGATCATACGTCTCTGCATTGTTTGCCGGGCCATCCATCATGTGACCCTGGATCAAACGTCTCTGTGCAGTGTTCACCGGGCCATCCATCATGTGTTCATGGATCATACGTCTCTGTGCAGTGTTCGCTGGGCCATCCATCATGTGTCCATGGATCATACGTCTCTGTGCAGTGTTCGCTGGGCCATCCATCATGTGTTCATGGATCATACGTCTCTGTGCAGTGTTCGCCGGGCCATCCATCATGTGTTCATGATTCATACGTCTCTGTGCATTGTTCGCCGGGCCATCCATCAGGTGTTCATGGATCATACGTCTCTGTGCATTGCTCGCCGGGCCATCCATCAGGTGTCCATGGATCATACGTCTCTGTGCAGTGTTCGCTGGGCCATCCATCAAGTGTGCATGGATCATACGTCTCTGTGCATTGTTCGCCAGGCCATCCATCATGTGTCCATGGATCATACGTCTCTGTGCATTGTTCGACGGGCCATCCATCATGTGTCCATGGATCATAAGTCTCTGTGCATTGTTCGCCGGGCCATCCATCATGTGTTCATGGATCATAAGTCTCTGTGCCATGTTCGCCGGGCCATCCATCATGTGTTCATGGATCATACGTCTCTGTGCATTGTTCGCTGGGCCATCCATCATGTGTTCATGGATCATAAGTCTCTGTGCATTGTTTGCCGGGCCATCCATCATGTGTTCATGGATCATACGTCTCTGTGCAGTGTTAGCCGGGCCATCCCTCATGTGTTCATGGATCATACGTCTCTGTGCATTGTTCGCCGGGCCATCCATCATGTGTCCATGGATCATAAGTCTTTGTGCATTGTTCGCCGGGCCATCCATCATGTGCTCATGGATCATACGTCTCTGTGCAGTGTTCGCCGGGCCATGCATCATGTGTTCATGGATCATACGTCTCTGTGCATTGTTCGCCGGGCCATCATTCATGTGTTCATGGATCATACGTCTCTGTGCATTGTTCGCCAGGGCGATCCATCATGTGTCCATGGATTATACGTCTCTGTGCAGTGTTCGCCTGGCCATGCATCATGTGTTCATGGATCATTTGTCTCTGTGCAGTGTTCGCCGGGCCATCCATCATGTGTCCATGGATCATACATCCCTGTGCATTGTTCGCCGGGCCATCCATCATGTGTCCATGGATCATACATCCCTGTGCAGTGTTCGCCGGGCCATCCATCATGTGTACATGGATCATACGTCTCTGTGCATTGTTTGCCGAGCCATCCATCATGTGTCCATGGATCATACATCCCTGTGCAGTGTTCGCCGGGCCATCCATCATGTGTACATGGATCATACGTCTCTGTGCATTGTTCGCCGGGCCATCCATCATGTGTCCATGGATGATATGTCTCTGTGCAGTGTTCACCGGGTTAGCCATCATGTGTCCATGGATCATACGTCTCTGTGCAGTGTTCACCGGGCCAGCCATCATGTGTCCATGGATCATACGTTTCTGTGCAGTGTTCGCCGGGCCATCCATCATGTGTTCATGGATTATACGTCTCTGTGCATTGTTTGCCGGGCCATCCATCATGTGTCCATGGATCATACGTCTCTGTGCTTTGTTCGCCGGGCCATCCATTATGTGTCCATGGATCATACATCCCTGTACATTGTTCGCCGGGCCATCCATCATGTGTCCATGGATCATACATCCCTGTGCATTGTTCACCGGGCCATCCATCATGTGTCCATGGATCATACGTCTCTGTGCTTTGTTCGCCGGGCCATCCATCATGTGTCCATGGATCATACATCCCTGTGCATTGTTCGGCGGGCCATCCATCATGTGTTCATGGATCATACGTCTCTGTGCATTGTTCGCCGGGCCATCCATCATGTGTTCATGGATCATACATCCCTGTGCATTGTTCGGCGGGCCATCCATCATGTGTTCATGGATCATACGTCTCTGTGCATTGTTCGCCGGGCCATCCAACATATGTTCATGGATCATACGTCTCTGTGCATTGTTCGCCGGGCCATCCATCATGTGTCCATGGATCATACGTCTCTGTGCAGTGTTCGCCGGGCCATCCATCATGTGTTCATGATTCATACGTCTCTGTGCATTGTTCGCCGGGCCATTCATCAGGTGTTCATGGATCATACGTCTCTGTGCATTGCTCGCCGGGCCATCCATCAGGTGTCCATGGATCATACGTCTCTGTGCAGTGTTCGCTGGGCCATCCATCAAGTGTGCATGGATCATACGTCTCTGTGCATTGTTCGCCAGGCCATCCATCATGTGTTCATGGATCATACATCTCTGTGCATTGTTCGCCGGGCCATCCATCATGTGTTCATGGATCATACGTCTCTGTGCATTGTTCGCCGGGCCATCCATCAGGTGTTCATGGATCATACGTCTCTGTGCATTGTTCGCCGGGCCATCCATCATGTGTCCATGGATCATACGTCTCTGTGCAGTGTTCGCTGGGCCATCCATCATGTGTTCATGGATCCTACGTCTCTGTGCATTGTTCGACGGGCCATCCATCATGTGTCCATGGATCATAAGTCTTTGTGGTTTGTTCGCCGGACCATCCATCATGTGTTCATGGATCATAAGTCTCTGTGCCATGTTCGCCGGGCCATCCATCATGTGTTCATGGATCATACGTCTCTGTGCATTGTTCGCTGGGCCATCCATCATGTGTTCATGGATCATAAGTCTCTGTGCATTGTTTGCCGGGCCATCCATCATGTGTTCATGGATCATACGTCTCTGTGCAGTGTTAGCCGGGCCATCCCTCATGTGTTCATGGATCATACGTCTCTGTGCATTGTTCGCCGGGCCATCCATCATGTGTCCATGGATCATAAGTCTTTGTGCATTGTTCGCCGGGCCATCCATCATGTGCTCATGGATCATACGTCTCTGTGCAGTGTTCGCCGGGCCATGCATCATGTGTTCATGGATCATACGTCTCTGTGCATTGTTCGCCGGGCCATCATTCATGTGTTCATGGATCATACGTCTCTGTGCATTGTTCGCCAGGGCGATCCATCATGTGTCCATGGATTATACGTCTCTGTGCAGTGTTCGCCGGGCCATGCATCATGTGTTCATGGATCATTTGTCTCTGTGCAGTGTTCGCCGGGCCATCCATCATGTGTCCATGGATCATACATCCCTGTGCATTGTTCGCCGGGCCATCCATCATGTGTCCATGGATCATACATCCCTGTGCAGTGTTCGCCGGGCCATCCATCATGTGTACATGGATCATACGTCTCTGTGCATTGTTTGCCGAGCCATCCATCATGTGTCCATGGATCATACATCCCTGTGCAGTGTTCGCCGGGCCATCCATCATGTGTACATGGATCATACGTCTCTGTGCATTGTTCGCCGGGCCATCCATCATGTGTCCATGGATGATATGTCTCTGTGCAGTGTTCACCGGGTTAGCCATCATGTGTCCATGGATCATACGTCTCTGTGCAGTGTTCACCGGGCCAGCCATCATGTGTCCATGGATCATACGTTTCTGTGCAGTGTTCGCCGGGCCATCCATCATGTGTTCATGGATTATACGTCTCTGTGCATTGTTTGCCGGGCCATCCATCATGTGTCCATGGATCATACGTCTCTGTGCTTTGTTCGCCGGGCCATCCATTATGTGTCCATGGATCATACATCCCTGTACATTGTTCGCCGGGCCATCCATCATGTGTCCATGGATCATACATCCCTGTGCATTGTTCACCGGGCCATCCATCATGTGTCCATGGATCATACGTCTCTGTGCTTTGTTCGCCGGGCCATCCATCATGTGTCCATGGATCATACATCCCTGTGCATTGTTCGGCGGGCCATCCATCATGTGTTCATGGATCATACGTCTCTGTGCATTGTTCGCCGGGCCATCCATCATGTGTTCATGGATCATACATCCCTGTGCATTGTTCGGCGGGCCATCCATCATGTGTTCATGGATCATACGTCTCTGTGCATTGTTCGCCGGGCCATCCAACATATGTTCATGGATCATACGTCTCTGTGCATTGTTCGCCGGGCCATCCATCATGTGTCCATGGATCATACGTCTCTGTGCAGTGTTCGCTGGGCCATCCATCATGTGTTCATGGATCATAGGTCTCTGTGCATTGTTCGCTGGGCCATCCATCATGTGTTCATGGATATACGTCTCTGTGCAGTGTTCGCCGGGCCATCCATCATGTGTCCATGGATCATACGTCTCTGTGCAGTGTTACAAGCATCCAATGTACACTTTCACATGTACGCAGATGACACCCAACTCTATCTCAAAATACAGTCCCCCAAGGACATCTTGCTCCTGAACTCAACGATCAGATGCACCCAATCCTGGCTGGCCGATAATCATCTCAAACTCAATGCCCTGAAAACAGAATTCCTTCTGATCTCACCTCCAGCGAAGGCCTCCACCACTCAAATTTGGCTTAAAGACCTAACTGCACTCAATGTCCAACCCACCATCGTGGACTCAGCAAAATCCCTAGGCATAACACTCGACACCAATTTGAACATGCAGCAACATATCAGCAAGGCAACAAAGGGAGCAAACTTCCAGATCAACACTCTGAGGAAACTTAAACCCTTCCTCCCAGCCAAGGACTTCCAAACCGCAGTACAAGCACTAGTCATCCCTCGAATTGAATACGGCAGCATCGCCCTCTGTGGACTCCCCCTAACTACAACCGCACCCCTAAGAGCTTCTCTAAACGCTGCAGCGAGACTCATCACTGGGTTAAAAAAATACTCCCATATTACCCCGGACTTGAGATCCCTGAACTGGCTGCCATTTGAAGCTAGAATACATCTGAAAATCGCCTGCCTGACACACAAGGCGGTACATCTAAACTCACCCAGATACCTCGCTCAGAAACTGACAATCTCTGGAGGAACTAGAAATACCAGAGGCTCAAACAAGCTTCTGTTGAAACCTCGAAGATTCCGGAAGGAAAAAACATATAAGCGCTCCTTCTCGGGAATGGCGCCCAGGATTTGGAACTCTCTCCCGCCCGAAACAAGACTTATCTCTTCCACCACACTCTTTAAAAATGAAGTAAAAGCTATCCTCATGGCTAAATACACCTGAACTACTATCTGTTAGTACTCTGCACCGATCTATACTACTTGTTTGACCCTTTTGATTTTGTATTAACTGCTCTATTACTCACATGTGTGGCCTTGTAGCCACCTATTTGGGCTTAGCTGCCACCTACTTGTATAATTTGACCTATTGATGTATCTGTTTTAACCATGCTCATGTACTTCTCTGTGTAAGGCGCTCTGATATCTGCAAGGATCTTGTCCGCGCTATATAAAACTTTCAAAATAATAATAAAAAAATCCATCATGTGTTCATGGATCATACATCCCTGTGCATTGTTCGCCGGGTAATCGATCATGTGTTCATGGATCATATGTCTCTGTGCAGTGTTCGCCTGCCCATGCATCATGTGTTCATGGATCATACGTCTCTGTGCATTGTACGCCGGGCCATCCATCATGTGTTCATGGATCATACGTCTCTGTGCATTGTTCGCCGGGCCATACAGGCTACCCTTGGAATAAATGTTGACATTACCAGCCAGCTGACTAGAGGCGAACCTACTGTTTTGGCCAGCTTCAAACTTTCGAGAGTCGTGTCAGGGCGGTTACTGTGGAACCCCCCCACCCTCGGTCAATTTCAGATCTGAGCCCTTAGGAAGCTCCTCAAGGCTTGGCTTCACTCCTTGTCAGGTGGTCATTGGGGCATTTTAGAAATAATGTATTCCATGTAATCTAATAATTACTTTAGGGAACAGAGGCAGTTGCTGCTCGACAGGACACCTTCTCCAGGGCTTCACACGCTCTATAAATGGCAAGAAAGTCTCTTCGCTTCTGAGAAAGCCTCGTGGAGATGGTCTTGTCGCAATATTCAAAGTTGCGACTGCCGAAGCCCCAGCGGTGTTTCATTCAACTTAAAATGTAATTCCCAACAATGTAATGTTTGTAGAGTAAAGGGCATGTCACATTTATTCAAGATTTGGGTGTTTTTAAAGAAACCTATTTTATGTAGCCAAATTTTTACAATGATGATAGGTTGCTGTCATGTACCCTTGTTAGTCCAGCCCCATGGAACCCTTCACACTGTCGAGTATGCTCTGAGAGGTCAAAGTTCACCCTTTCTGGGATGAGTGCCAGACCTTTATTCGATTCTCAAAGGCAGACTCCATGACAGTCTGTTGAATGATTGATGCTTAAGGACTTTTCTAAAACTCATACCGATCAGTCCACTTGTGGGACTGTTATCTAACTTTATAATTAGACTTCCCTTTACTTTTGATCTGAGCAGTTCCCAAGTCAGACTGTGGCTGATGAACCCCTTTTCTTGGAGGCAGGCTCCATGCCAGTCTTCTTGTTCATTACTCGGCTTTGACTTATGAAGTGAGTAGATTTATGCGAGGTAATTATTGAACTATTCATGTATTTATGGTAATTCCCATGTTATGACCTTTCGCAATTGTATTTATTTCTATGCGTTGTAAATGCAGATTTGAATTTGGCTTCTATTATGAATCTTTATTTTTAATGAACGTTTATAATTTGAACTTTAAATGCTGGCCTGCAAAGTTTTTCTTTATTTGGTGTGGGGTCTCTCCCCTTTGGGACTCTCACAGCCACAATCCTGCACATTTGGCCTTTCAGTTTATTAGTGCAAAGCTCTGACATATGGAGTTAGGCCAAAATGCCTCTGTTACAAAGGTCTCGCTTCCAGTCCCACAATATCATTTCACTTTCATGCCATTGGGGTCTCTTCTTGTTCTTGGCCTGATTTCCTTCTCGATATGCGACAGCCCCGGAGAAAAGCCGCGCCGCTCGTCTGAGGCCAAGCCTGAAGCACATAGACCGCGAGCACTGGACATTAGGGGAGACCCTTCCCTGTATTCGGGGTTAGGAGACATATTTCAGGAAAGGATGGATTCCTAACATTGGGTTGGTGTAGTTCCCATGCCACCCTTGATTTATATTCAGAACAATTGAAATTATGTGATTGTGCGGCTGCAGTGATTTTTGCATAATTATAGATTTGCCACATAATCCATCGCCTGTCGCATAATCTGCAGATTTTTACTATAACAACATCTTGTTTCTAGCTTAAACAGTTCAAACGTTACACAAAATACAGCGACACGTGTTGCCGTGCAGAGCCATGCCCTTTGCAAATCTGGACTGTCCACCTTTCTGTTGTTTATTGCTATATTTGGGTATCAAACTAGTACTAATGAGGTGCAACCAATCCCCTGACAGTGTTTAAAAAGTAAAAAAATGCAGAAATAATGAAGAAATACTACTACAAAATGTGAAGCATTATGTTGCATAATTTGCCTTTTCTTGTCACTGTTGGACTTGGCCCGTCTGGCAGGTTCACCCCTGAACTTTTTGCCTAGTGATTTCTGGTCTTTGCGCACTTTGACACTGTGGCGCAGTGTAAAGTGCGTGCTCTCCCTGAGTGCGTGTGTGAAATTGGCCTGCTCTCCCTTAGGAATGCATGGGGAATGTCTGTGTCCCTGGTAGTTCCTGATGCGTGAGGCGTGCATGGTCAAGTTTGGCATGTGCGAACTGGTGAGAGTGAATGCTGCGCAATGGTATGTGCGGCGTGTATGTGTCTTGTGCGGAAGCGCCACTTCTAGACATGGCTGAGTATGTGCTGTGAAGGTGCTGGCGTGCGATTGGCTGGAGCTGACTGGGATGCCAGGCTCCAGGAGTCTGTGTGGGTCTGCCCCGGTGGTGAATGGAGAGATTAGCATGTTGATGTGAGGGAGGGGCTGCACCTGTGTCCTGAATGAGGCTGGGTTTCCCCCACACAATGCTGGCTCCGCCCCCTGTGGTGCGACTGATGACCCTAGCCTGCCTGATGAATGAAAGGGGTGGTTGAGCCATCAACAGTGCTCACAGACCAGCTGCGACTGGTTCTGCCCCTACCCTGCACCTACAGACAAAAGAAAAGGTGTATAAAAGAGGGTCTGTGACCCCATGAAAATGTTCTTGTTTGCTGCTTGAATCTGCCAGGGGCATGCTGCTGCTTGGGCCCAGGGGAAGGCTTGCCTCCCCTGGGCTCTGCCCAGCCCCTGGACTCCTAAAGGACTTTTGCTGGACCTTTGTTTGCCATAGCGCTTGGGAGCGCTGTATTTACCCTCCAAGCGCCTGAAAGTCCTTTCTTTCCCCTCCTAGCGCAAGGAGCGCTTTACTTGCCTTATAGCGCATGGGAGCGCTTTATTCTGCCTCTAGCGCTTGAAAGCGCTGTGTTGTTCCCTAGCGCTCGGAGCGCTTTATTTTGCTTTGCAGGTGCCACCCTGCTTATGGCTGCCCTAGCGAGTGCCCACCTCGCCTCTACGTTTAGTTTTCACTTCGAGGGTGCCACCCCTCAGTTATGCCCAAGTGTTCACCGCCGCGGCCTGAGCGCTGCAAAACAGGAAGCCAGGCACTACGGTGCCTGACGCGGGGCGGGACTTCCGGTTTTGGAGGGAAGTCCCGCCCGCCGCTGCGCCACGATTGGCTGCCGCCGGGAAAGAAGAGAATCCGGCCAAGTTGTGGCCTCCCGCGGCCCGGGGCTCCCAGGAGTGAGGGAGGGCCCCGGGGCCGCCAGCAATGCCCGCCACCAGAGAGGAGCCGCCACAGACCCGGTGAGTGGAGGGCCCTGTGCTACAATGGGAAGAGGGGGAGGCGTCGGAGCACATTGCCGGTGCTCCCCCCACCCCTCCCCCCGCTGGTGCATTGTGATTTCGAGCCCCGAGGCTCGTGGGGCCAAGTTCGAGTTGGGTCCCCCAGAGGGAGGGGGATCCCACCACGCTGCAGTTGCTGCCGGAGCCTGTTGAGGCTCCCCGATCCCAGGTGGCATTTGTTTGTTGAGCCCCGAGAGGCTCAGAGCGCACCATTGCCCTCAGGAGTCCCCAGGAGGGGGACCAGCTTACCCCACCCGAGTTGTTCGTGAGCCCCGAGGCTCTGACAAGGCCACAATCTATTTCGAGCCTGAGAAAGGCTCAAGGGGGCATTTTTGATTTACTGAGAGCCCACGTGTGGCTCAGGCGACACAAGTATCTTTGAGAGCCCAGAGAGGCTCAGGGGCCATTTGTTTATGCAGAGCCTGCGAGGCTCCCACGTTGGCCCATCCTTGCTTGCACCAGTTGCCCAGCACTTTGTGGGCAACTGCCACGTTTAGGCCCCTGACTTTGGACACAGGGCGTCCTAGCCCTAGAGAGGCCAGTTGGCCTAGGGACTGCCACAGGTGGTGGCTAATGTGATGTTTGCGCTATTGTGTTGTCCTGCACCGCTGAATGTGTTGTTGATGCATCATGTGCCTTGTTCCTTACACCGCTGAACGTGTGTTGATGCGTCATGTGTTCCTTACACCGCTGAATGTGTTGTTGATACATCATGTGTTTTGTCCCCAGGTCTATACCCCTAAATGTGTGGTGATATTTAGTTGGTTGTTCTTGCTAGTACAGGTGGTACTAGTGAGGTCCTGGTTCCCTGCGTGACCTGTTCCTAAGGTGGTTAGGATTGCGTAGGGAGTACTTACCTGATTACCAGTAGTTACTTGTGTTGTGCTACAGTGATTTTCTGTTATGTTCCAAGTGATATTCCAAGGGCGTGATACTGAGCTCGCCCCCTGACCAGAGTCCCAGGACCAGTGGACTCTATTGTGCCTTCCCTGACAAATTGCTGGGACTTGTCTGATCTCCCTTGGGCCCCTGGGGCCTCGCTGAAATGTGCCTCGCTCATTCCCCTCGGCAGCTCGTGCACGGCAGCCCGTCCAAGCCTCGAGCAGCACCGCTCTCCCCTGAGCCGCGCCGCTTCGCTGGGTCGCCTGCATCCTGCCTTCCCCTCCTCTTCTGAGCCGCACACATTGGTCGCCCCAGAGAAACGCTTGTACCTTGCCGGTGGCCCGCTCAAGCCTCGAGCCGCACCACTCTCCCCTGAGTCGTGCCGCTTCGCTGGGCCGCCCGCTCAAGTTTACTAAGGAGGTCACTCGCATTATCCCTGCAACCAGGTCGGGAGGTACTGTCCGTTAGGCTCTATGTTTAAGTTCTAGGCCTACAAGTATTGTATTCTAAGTTCTAAAAGTGCTGATTCCTGACAGTGGTCCAAGTGGCCCTGTCTTGTACATATCCCTTGTAAATTCTGCCCGTGCCTGTTGGCACAGTGTAAAGTGTGTGTTTTATCTAATGTGTTTTGGTAATACAAAGGATATTTTTATATATAACCTTGTGTGGAGTTTCCTTTGTGGTGGGCCTTGGGTGTTGTTGCTGGGGTGCGTGCGCAAATACTTAACTCATATCCCCTCCAAGTTTAGCCTTGCTGCTCATGCCACGTTACCTAGAGGGTGAGTAGGGGTTATCTTGGTGTGTAACTCCCTTGCCCTGACTTGGAAGCGGTGGTCTCTGACTGACTTTGGCGCAAGCCCTGGCCAGCCAGGGATCCCATTTCTAACAGTCACATAATTTACTTAACCCTGCGACATAATTTGACCCTCTCCTGCCGCAGAATTCTAGTGGCCCTGATTTTATTAAAATGTAGATCTAGCGAGGCATGGGAACCATACCAACCCTACACTAGTAAAACAGCAGCTAGGTACACGTTTCTAGCCTGTAACGTGCAGCTAGGTACACCTTTTCTAGCCTGTAAAAATCAGCTCAGTGCACCTTTTCTAGCAAGTAAAATACAGCTAGGTGCACCTTTTCCAGATATAAAAAGCAGCTAAGTGCACCTTTTCTATCCATCAAAAATCAGCTAGCTGCACCTTTTCTAGCCGTGAAAAGGAGCTACATGCACCTGCTCTATCCAGTAAAAGCAGCTAGGCGCACCTGCTCTATCCAGCAAAAAGCAACTGAGCGCACCTGTAATATCATCTAGGTCCACCTTGTCTAGCCAGTATAAAGCAGCTGGGCACACCTTACTCATGAGAGAAATTAACAGCTGAAACACATACCAGGAGGCACTACCACCAGCCGCGCCACAAAGCTTCTCCAGGGGACTCGAGGGAATATCTGGCTGGGATGTCTGAGCTGGACACACTCCATGTGGCTCCTGGTTAGTCGTTCTGCGACGGTAGTGCATGTACGCTTGCATCAGCAAACAGGGAGGCCTTTCTCCATCAGAAGACAGGGCGGCGCGGCTCCATCAGAAGACAGGCAGGTGTACCTGCATCAAAACACAAAGAGACATGCCATCATCGTAAGACAGGGAGGCGTGCCTCCATCAGCACACAGGGAGGCATGCCTCCATCAGCACACATTTAACAACACCACTGGGTCTGGGCTCCCAACAGCACAGCTTGCCACAAGCTAGTAATAAACAAAAGAAGATGCACGTGCTGCTACCTAATTAATCGCCCTACTTCCGGCAAAACATATGAAGTGAAACAAATGTTTTTATGATCAAAATGTATCGTTTTTTTATTTTATTTTAACTTCAGTCAATTATTCATTTTTTGTTTGGAAAATTAAATTTAGCCAAATTCATATTTTAATATATACAAAAAACAGACAATGAAGAAAATATGTAAATTATTTCCAAGTTGTAATATGATTAATTACAACAAAGCCATGAACATTTCTTGTATTTTACAAAAACCTATCGATATTTTTTATAACTTTTGGTTATTTCAGGCTTTTAAAGTCATTGTCTGTTTTTTGTATATATTGCGGTGTGAAAGTGGTATGATTGACTGTTTGAATGAGATAACGTTGAAATGTATATTGATTGTTTATTTGTAAATAGAAATTCGAGTACATGTCATTCTGTTCTTTGTTGTACATAAGGTCTTAAAATATGAATTTGGCTAAATTTAATTTTCCAAACAAAAAATGAATAATTGACAGAAGTTAAAATAAAATAAAAAAACGATACATTTTGATCATACAAACATTTGTTTCACTTCATATGTTTTGCCAGAAGTAGGGCGATTAATTAGGTAGCAGCACGTGCATCTTATTTTGTTTATTTCCATCAGCACACAGGCAGGTGAACCTGCATCAAAACACAAGGAGCCATGCCATCACAAGACAGGGAGGCGTGCCTCCATCAGCACACAGGGAGGCGCGGCTCCATCAGAAGACAGGGTGGCGTGTCCTCCATCAGAAGACAGGCATGTGTACCTGCATCAAAACACAAGCATTTGCAATGCAATAGGTCTCGCATTAGGAAAGTTTGAGCTATTGGTATTGTAAATGATAATTTTAAAATTATTGTGTTGCTTTTGAAAATAGCTAAATTAATAGCTTTGTCATTGACAATGCCAATTGTTTTAACTTTCGCAAATGTTACACCTATAGCATTTGTACTGCAATATGTGTTGTATTTACGTGACTTACATGTATTGATATTACAAATAACAATGGCTTTTACTTTTTTTTAAATAATTAATACTTAAATGAAAGTTATTGTAATTTATAATGCCAATAGCTTAAACTTTTGTAAATGACTTTTGTGAAGATTATGTTCAATGTATTTGACAAAAATTCAAGAACAGAAGTGAAATATTAACATCTTTTTGTGACATTTGTAATAAAGCTTGAAACATTGAGAGAACATATTTGAACCAGTTGTTGTTGATTGGTTGCACAGATTGATGCTGTGGTGGTGCTGAGTGATGCGATAGATAGATAGAGTGAGTGCGATAGATAGATAGAGTGAGGGTGATAGATAGAGGGAGGCCGATAGTGGTGGCCCCGAGTGATGCTGTGGAGGCCCTGAGTGATGCTGTGGAGGCCCTGAGTGATGCTGTGGAGGCCCTGAGTGAAGCTGTGGAGGCCCTGAGTGAAGCTGTGGAGGCCCTGAGTGATGCTGTGGAGGCCCTGAGTGATGCTGTGGAGGCCCTGAGTGATGCTGTGGAGGCCCTGAGTGATGCTGTGGAGGCCCTGAGTGATGCTGTGGAGGCCCCGAGTGATGCTGTGGAGGCCCCGAGTGATGCTGTGGAGGCCCCGAGTGATGCTGTGGAGGCCCCGAGTGATGCTGTGGAGGCCCTGAGTGATGCTGTGGAGGCCCTGAGTGATGCTGTGGAGGCCCTGAGTGATGCTGTGGAGGCCCTGAGTGATGCTGTGGAGGCCCTGAGTGATGCTGTGGAGGCCCTGAGTGATGCTGTGGAGGCCCTGAGTGATGCTGTGGAGGCCCTGAGTGAAGCTGTGGAGGCCCTGAGTGAAGCTGTGGAGGCCCTGAGTGATGCTGTGGTGGCCCCGAGTGATGCTGTGGAGGCCCTGAGTGATGCTGTGGAGGCCCTGAGTGAAGCTGTGGAGGCCCTGAGTGAAGCTGTGGAGGCCCTGAGTGATGCTGTGGTGGCCCCGAGTGATGCTGTGGAGGCCCTGAGTGATGCTGTGGAGGCCCTGAGTGATGCTGTGGAGGCCCGAGTGATGCTGTGGAGGCCCGGAGTGATGCTGTGGAGGCCCTGAGTGAAGCTGTGGAGGCCCTGAGTGAAGCTGTGGAGGCCCTGAGTGAAGCTGTGGAGGCCCTGAGTGATGCTGTGGTGGCCGCGAGTGATGCTGTGGAGGCCCTGAGTGATGCTGTGGAGGCCCTGAGTGATGCTGTGGAGGCCCCGAGTGATGCTGTGGAGGCCCCGAGTGATGCTGTGGAGGCCCTGAGTGATGCTGTGGAGGCCCTGAGTGATGCTGTGGAGGCCCTGAGTGATGCTGTGGAGGCCCGAGTGATGCTGTGGAGGCCCGGAGTGATGCTGTGGAGGCCCTGAGTGAAGCTGTGGAGGCCCTGAGTGAAGCTGTGGAGGCCCTGAGTGAAGCTGTGGAGGCCCTGAGTGATGCTGTGGTGGCCGCGAGTGATGCTGTGGAGGCCCTGAGTGATGCTGTGGAGGCCCTGAGTGATGCTGTGGAGGCCCTGAGTGAAGCTGTGGAGGCCCTGAGTGATGCTGTGGAGGCCCTGAGTGATGCTGTGGAGGCCCTGAGTGATGCTGTGGAGGCCCCGAGTGATGCTGTGGAGGTGCTGAGTGATGCTGTGGTGGTGCTGAGTGATGTTGTGGTGGTGCTGTGGTGGTGTTGAGTGGTGCTGTGGTGGTGTTGAGTGGTGCTGTGGTGGTGCTGAGTGGTGCTGTGGTGGTGCTGAGTGATGTTGTGGTGGTGCTGAGTGGTGCTGTGGTGGTGCTGAGGTGGTGCTGAGTGGTGCTGAGTGGTGCTGTGTGGTGCTGTGGTGGTGCTGAGTGATGCTGTGGTGGTGCTGTGGTGGTGCTGCGTGGTGCTGTGTTGGTGCTGAGTGATGTTGTGGTGGTGCTGAGTGGTGCTGTGGTGGTGCTGAGTGGTGCTGTGGTGGTGCTGAGTGGTGCTGAGGTGGTGCTGAGGTGGTGCTGAGTGGTGCTGAGTGGTGCTGTGGTGGTGCTGAGTGATGCTGTGGTGGTGCTGTGGTGGTGCTGTGGTGGTGCTGCGTGGTGCTGTGTTGGTGAGTGGTGCTGTTGTGGTGGTGAGTGGTGCTGTGGTGGTGCTGAGTGGTGGTGTGGTGGTGCTGAGTGGTGCTGTGGTGGTGCTGAGTAGTGCTGTGGTGGTGCTGAGTGGTGCTGTGGTGGTGCTGAGTGGTGCTGTGGTAGTGCTGAGTGATGCTGTGGTGGTGCTGAGTGATGCTGTGGCGGTGCTGAGTGATGCTGTGGTGGTGCTGAGTGATAATGTGGTGGTGCTGAGTGATAATGTGGTGGTGCTGAGTGATGCTGTGCTGGTGCTGAGTGATGCTGTGGTGGTGCTGAGTGATGCTGTGGTGGTGCTGAGTGATAATGTGGTGGTGCTGAGTGATAATGTGGTGGTGCTGAGTGATAATGTGGTGGTGCTGAGTGATGCTGTGGTGGTGCTGAGTGGTGCTGAGTGATGCTGTGGTGGTGCCAAGTGGTGCTGAGTGATGCTGTGGTGGTGCTGAGTGATGCTGTGGAGGTGCTGAGTGATGCTGTGGTGGTGCTGTGGTGGACCCAAAGATGTGATTAAATAGTGAGGAAAAGTAAAGGAAGAAAAACGACGTGTTGCACAACCTGCATGCTCAAATCAATATGTGTAAAGAATAAAAGACTTGATCACCACCACCAAGTGCACAATGCACTATAACATGTGTTAAAAACAAGGGCATGTTAGCCCATATGAATAAATATACCTTATGTGGCGCAATAAATCTTGGCTATCAAAATAGACAGCTGTGGCAATATTCTAAGCGAGCAATATCTGCTGTAATAGCAGGGAAGTATATTAGTTTGTATCCTGGCCTTAATTATTAAAAACCAACCGCTTTCTGTATGTTACAGCCACATTTCTTATGGGCAATTAAACCCAAATAACAATCTCACCTAATGAGCAGGAACGTGCTGCCTCTATTTACGAAGATAAAAACCAGCCGCTTCCCCAATTTAAATAAAAATGACCTCAACAAAGGGTTCTACAGCCTTAAAATTGCACCCCAATTAGAGAGTCGACAAGGTCACCAAAGCAAGAGCAGGAAAAAAAGATCGCTCAGCATGAAAACAAAGTTGATCTCACACTTGTGAAAGTTAGATGGAAGCTGCGTTGTCGTCAACATGCTGACGCACCTTACCGTTTGTGATTGGCAGGATCACGGTTCAAAATGATCACATTTTAGAAGCCACCTACAACATAGCATAGGTATGGTCTCTTCAGCGGGGGGAGTTACGGCAAAAATACTTACTTAATGGAAAGAAGCATCATCCCTTTTGTGCAAGACCTCAATAAAGTCACTGGGATAGCTGGGACAAGTTTGAGAATGAGCCATGAAACTCCATCAAATGATGCTTTCAAAAATGGTAAAGAGAGAAATGGTTTTCATGCATCTAATTAGGCACAGAAGCTGGAGTGAGGACAGTGCACCAAGGAATGAAACCCTAACGAAGTCTATGGTGATAAGGAGGTAAAAGGGAGACAGGAATCAGAGATCTAGTTAAAGTGTAATGCGCCTTGATAGGAGTGAGACTGAGCGCAATGTTGTGAGCATTTATCAATGGCTGCTCAGGAGTGGGACTATGCACCAAGAGAGAGAGCTCTTCTTAAGGCTTAAGCAATGCAGTGAGTGCAGAAAATGAATGGTTTTTGTCAGGAGTCTGCTGTCTGTGCTGTCGAGTGGCAGGGTTGACGAATCTCAGTGTTGCCTAATCTCGATTCCACCTCATGCCTCCTTCTTACACCACCCTGCACTTCCTGCCTTTTATCCTTTCTCGCTCTGTTTCTATCCTTCCTTTCTTCTATCTTTCGCCTTTTTCTGAATCGTCTCGCTCTCTTGCTCCGAGTCAAATTATGATGCTGGAAAGTGAACCCTGATTTCTCAAAAAATGACTACCAGTGCCCACCACCTGCATCCAACAACACAAATTAAGCACTATCTCAGGGGCCATTAAGCCAGTGCAGGAATAAGGCTCCTTAAAAATCAAGATGGCTGTTCAGGAGTGCAACTGTTCATTTGCATGAAGCTTCATAAAGCTCTCCGGGATCAATGAAGAAGGGATAAGATTGTGCTCCAAGCTCTGAATATCGAGTAAAGGTTATTGGTCTCTAGAGTAACTCCAGGTGTGAGACTTATTTAAGGTCTCTGCAGCCATAAAAGCTGAGCAGGAGTGAGATTACTCCAGGCTGTGGGAAAATTGACGCGACTGCTAAGATTCACCAGCACTTGAGTACTGAGTGCTCCAAGGTGTGAGACTCTGTTAATGCGTATGAGATCACTGAAGTACTATGAGACAATGCTGCAAGGTGTGAGATTCTGTTCATGCTCATGAGATCACTGAAGTACTATTGAGACAGTGCTCCAAAGTTTGAGACTATTAAAGTTTGGGGGTCACTGAAGATAGCCTGGAATGATACTTTGTCTATAGGTGTGATGTTCCTTTAAGGCTCATGGGACAGCTGAGTCTGGCCAAGAATCAACGTTGATCCAAAAAAGTGAGACTCTATTAAGAGAGATGGGGGTATTGAGGCCTGGCTGCCGTGGTGAGCTCCACAGGAGGCAATGAGGTCTTTGAGAATAAAGCAATACTGTCCTCTGAATGAGATCATATTATAGAGTTTCACAGATGAGAAAATTGTCTCACTCCAGCCTAAACTGCGTTAGTAGATAGAGTGGGGGCCTCAAGAGCTCCAAAACCCCGAGCCTCCCTCTTCTGCAGCAGCATGGCACCTACGAGAGGGTGAGACGAGGTACAGAGACTGAGTTCAGTCAGTGTCATGTACTGTCCTGCCATCCCAGGATACCAATGGACTGTGCAGCGGCCTTGGGCTGTAAGGGGCCAGGTGCATCCTAAATTATGATTAATCAAAGGAGGGATAAGGGATCAGAGTCTCCGTTTTGTTCCCCAAGGTTAGTTAACAGTTATCAAAAATAGAAAAACGGACACTAGTTACACCTTATGACCATTGGCATAAGGGATAAAGATCAGAGTAGCCTCAAAAAACTCTATGTTACGGTTGGAAGGAGGTGCGGTATATTTGGTTCGTCCGCCCCACATTAGAGTTGTGGCAGTTATCATTGGCTACTCCGAAGTAGTGAATTTGCCAGCCTCACCCGAGGCGCCTCTGGTCTAGGGTGCAGTGTCCAGAGATTTTGAGTGAAAAAAGGTGTAAAGTAAAATGTGCGAAAAAAGGAACAAAGTTTAAAAAGGGTAAACAGCCCGAAAGTTCTTTAATGGGGGTTGTTTTTTACCACAATTAAAAATTTGAGTGGTACGATCTTAGACCGAGTTACTGGGTCTGATAGTATAGTTAATAAAATACGTCGACATGTTTCAGCTCCTAGGGCCTGGAAGGGTCTGCGGAGCTTTCGTCAGGACTCACAAACATAAAGGTATTGTACTTACACAATTAGTGTAGTCGTATTTTGTGTACAAACACTCTTGTTTAGATTGTGTATTGCTAGGAAATTTTCCTTCATAATCTGCAATGAGACAGAAAAAATGTACATATTTTGCATACACACATACACCTTACATTCAATAATAATGAACTTCATTATCAAAATTTAGTTAAGTGACATTATCAACAAAACTTCTTGACTTTACAATGGCAAATAATGGAGAGTAAAGATGCTGGTTTGTTATATAAACGAAATACTGGTATGCTACGTAGGTATCTATGTTCCACAAGCCTTGTCTAAAGCGCGCGGAAAAGCTGTAAGTATGGTATGAGCACTCAGACCCTGCAATCTGGTAGGGAGCAGAGTTTAGTCAGAGCAAAAGTATAGCGAGATGCGGGAGGGAGAACAAGCCTTATAAACAGTGCTACTTAACAGTGTAAAGCTTATTCAATGTTTTCCTACCTGTAAACAAAAGTTACTCTGCCTCACCGGGGTGTCGCTTTTGTAGCCGCATGAAGCTCAGAGCTGTCATAAAGAGCACTCCGTTAGTTTTAAAGAGGATTACTCGTCTTACCGGTATATCTGGGTGATCGGCGCCATTACCCGCGTGTGTGGAGGATTTCGCCTTGTGCTGATTCTGCCCCGGGGTGTGGCTTGGATTGAGAGCACTATGATTTTAAAGGTGCATGACGGGTCAAATGGGCGTGTTAGTTTCATTGGGTTTTTTTCTCGTATCGTTACAATGATAGCTTTATTGGTCCAACGGAGCTAAGTTTTTGCAAAGGGTCAGTGTTTATATTATTGATATAGTTTCATCTTCAAGTACAATTCTGTTGGTTTTTAGGACTTTTATCAATTTGCAAAACGATGCCAGGGGATGGCATCGTTCAACCCATGTTCACAGGTTTTTAGGCGGTCCACCCACCTTTGCTCTTTTTCGAACAGACGGCGCTCACAGTTTGTATTTTTATCGGTAAGCATCTCAAGCACTGTCCATTGGAGCTCTTCACATGAGTGACCCATCTCAACAAAATGGGCACACAATTTGGTGGTGTTTTTCTTCAGACGGATGTTACTTTTATGCTCGCCAATCCTCAGTTTTATTTTGCGACAGGTCATACCAATGTATCTCTTATTGCAATTGCAGGTGATCATGTATATAACATGTGACGAGTTGCAATTCGTATGCTGGCGTTGTGTCCATACCAATTTCTCCGTTAGCTGCAGTGTTTTTGATACGGTGGTGGTTCTGCAGGCTACACAGGAGCCACAGGGGTAGTGGCCAGTTACTGGATTCATACTGACATCCCTCGTGATGGCTTGTTGTTGTTTTTTCAGGGGACGGGTATGGACCAGAACGTCTTTGATGTTCTTTGTTCTACGATTGGCAAACCTTGGCTTTGGCCAGTTGAAGACTCCAGTGTTCAGGATATGCCAGTTTTTATTTATCAATTTGTTCACTTCATATGTTGATGGGCAGAAGGTGGTGACACAGGTCGTCAAGTCCTGTGTTTGTGCCTTAGGGTAGCTTTGTAAAAGGCACTCCCTCGGTTGATTGCTTGCTCTCTTTTTACAATACTTTATTGTTTTTGCTTTGTAGTTTCTTTTTGACAGTTTATGGCTGAGCTCTTGTGCTTGGATCAGATAGTCTTCTTTCTTACTGCAGTTACGTTTTAACCTGAGAAACTGGCTGAAAGGAAGATTGTCTTTAAGTGGCTTGGGGTGGTAGCTCTGATAAGAGAGCAAACTATTTTTGGCAGTAGGCTTTGTATAAGTTTTTGTTTGTAGAATGTTGTCTTCCACAAAGATTGTAAGATCCTTGGACTTTTTGGATCTTACAATAAAGTATTGTAAAAAGAGAGCAAGCAATCAACCGAGGGAGTGCCTTTTACAAAGCTACCCTAAGGCACAAACACAGGACTTGACGACCTGTGTCACCACCTTCTGCCCATCAACATATGAAGTGAACAAATTGATAAATAAAAACTGGCATATCCTGAACACTGGAGTCTTCAACTGGCCAAAGCCAAGGTTTGCCAATCGTAGAACAAAGAACATCAAAGACGTTCTGGTCCATACCCGTCCCCTGAAAAAACAACAACAAGCCATCACGAGGGATGTCAGTATGAATCCAGTAACTGGCCACTACCCCTGTGGCTCCTGTGTAGCCTGCAGAACCACCACCGTATCAAAAACACTGCAGCTAACGGAGAAATTGGTATGGACACAACGCCAGCATACGAATTGCAACTCGTCACATGTTATATACATGATCACCTGCAAATGCAATAAGAGATACATTGGTATGACCTGTCGCAAAATAAAACTGAGGATTGGCGAGCATAAAAGTAACATCCGTCTGAAGAAAAACACCACCAAATTGTGTGCCCATTTTGTTGAGATGGGTCACTCATGTGAAGAGCTCCAATGGACAGTGCTTGAGATGCTTACCGATAAAAATACAAACTGTGAGCGCCGTCTGTTCGAAAAAGAGCAAAGGTGGGTGGACCGCCTAAAAACCTGTGAACATGGGTTGAACGATGCCATCCCCTGGCATCGTTTTGCAAATTGATAAAAGTCCTAAAAACCAACAGAATTGTACTTGAAGATGAAACTATATCAATAATATAAACACTGACCCTTTGCAAAAACTTAGCTCCGTTGGACCAATAAAGCTATCATTGTAACGATACGAGAAAAAAACCCAATGAAACTAACACGCCCATTTGACCCGTCATGCACCTTTAAAATCATAGTGCTCTCAATCCAAGCCACACCCCGGGGCAGAGTCAGCACAAGGCGAAATCCTCCACACACGCGGGTAATGGCGCCGATCACCCAGATATACCGGTAAGACGAGTAATCCTCTTTAAAACTAACGGAGTGCTCTTTATGACAGCTCTGAGCTTCATGCGGCTACAAAAGCGACACCCCGGTGAGGCAGAGTAACTTTTGTTTACAGGTAGGAAAACATTGAATAAGCTTTACACTGTTAAGTAGCACTGTTTATAAGGCTTGTTCTCCCTCCCGCATCTCGCTATACTTTTGCTCTGACTAAACTCTGCTCCCTACCAGATTGCAGGGTCTGAGTGCTCATACCATACTTACAGCTTTTCCGCGCGCTTTAGACAAGGCTTGTGGAACATAGATACCTACGTAGCATACCAGTATTTCGTTTATATAACAAACCAGCATCTTTACTCTCCATTATTTGCCATTGTAAAGTCAAGAAGTTTTGTTGATAATGTCACTTAACTAAATTTTGATAATGAAGTTCATTATTATTGAATGTAAGGTGTATGTGTGTATGCAAAATATGTACATTTTTTCTGTCTCATTGCAGATTATGAAGGAAAATTTCCTAGCAATACACAATCTAAACAAGAGTGTTTGTACACAAAATACGACTACACTAATTGTGTAAGTACAATACCTTTATGTTTGTGAGTCCTGACGAAAGCTCCGCAGACCCTTCCAGGCCCTAGGAGCTGAAACATGTCGACGTATTTTATTAACTATACTATCAGACCCAGTAACTCGGTCTAAGATCGTACCACTCAAATTTTTAATTGTGGTAAAAAACAACCCCCATTAAAGAACTTTCGGGCTGTTTACCCTTTTTAAACTTTGTTCCTTTTTTCGCACATTTTACTTTACACCTTTTTTCACTCAAAATCTCTGGACACTGCACCCTAGACCAGAGGCGCCTCGGGTGAGGCTGGCAAATTCACTACTTCGGAGTAGCCAATGATAACTGCCACAACTCTAATGTGGGGCGGACGAACCAAATATACCGCACCTCCTTCCAACCGTAACATAGAGTTTTTTGAGGCTACTCTGATCTTTATCCCTTATGCCAATGGTCATAAGGTGTAACTAGCATCCTAAATTATGACTGTCTGTTCCTGCCCAGAAGGGGCTGTCCATTTCACTTCCTTGGGTTATGTATATCCCACTCCAGCCATCCGCTGTGGTTGCATGCCTTCATTTCAGCACGTGCGTCTTTGTGTGTCTGAACGGCTCTGTGGACCTGTGCGAACAAACCTCTGGCACTATCACACAACCACACCACAGCTATGTCTTGCGCTGTCACACAGCCAGGGCACTGTACCACGCACTGCCCACACCACCGGTTTTTTTCTGCAGTTTTATATAGCGTGAACTCGACCCAAAGGTATTGGAGCGTTTTCTCCTGAGCACCAGTTACTTTACAGATCTCGAGCTGTGTGACTGCACAGTGTGCAGCTGCGGTGTGGAAAGTAATGGGCTGTGCACATTCCGTTTTGGTAAGCAAGGGGAGATCGAGTGATCTGCCCAGAATCAAAGGATGTTGAGCCGATGCTGAGACTCGAACCTGGTCCCCCAGAGCCAAAAGTCGGCAGCTCTGGCCGTTAGGCCACACCAGTTGTGCTTTGCACCATCACTCAACCACACCACAGCTGTGTCGTGCACTGTCAAACTGCCAATGCTCTGTACCACAGCCCATTATCATCCAAACTGCACAGCAGAGGCTCGTACTGTCCTGAGACCTGGCACAGTACCCCAGCATCAGCACCGCAGCTGCACACTGCACCCTGCACAGTCACAGTGCAACAGCGCTACACTCCCGCCCTGCTTTTCCGCACAGCTGCTGCGCAACCACACAGCAGCTGCGCCGTGCAGGGTCACAGAGACAGGGCTGAGGGCTTTGTACCACAACTCCACTGTGCCCTGCCCATACCAAAGCTGCGTGTTGTACTGTCACAGACGGGGCGCTATACCGCACAAGGGCCATATTCACAGCTGCAGCTTCACTGTCCCAGCCTGGCTGCGCTGTCACAAAGCCAGTGCGCAAACCCTGCACTGTCCCGCACGTCCGCTGCGTCCTACACTCCAACTCCCGCCTTTGCTCTTTAACCTCTACTAGCCTCAACACATCCCTGCTGTGCACTGTGTCGCGCGGGACTGCAGCACCGTCCGCTGTTTGTGGAACTGATGAAATGGGCCTACACCACCTTATGTAAAATCGCTTCTCATCTTGTCAACCGCTAAAGGATAAAAAGCGGAGTGTACGCCTTGGGATTCGGACAAAGGGTTACAAAGATCGCCCGTGCACACACCTGGCGGCTCTGAGTGCAGAAAAGAGACGGCCGCAGCAGTGCACGAGTGTCACAATGTGCGTGCTCGGTACTTCATTGGGAAAGGCTTTATGAGTCCACCTTTCATCATTGCAAGGTTGATAGAACGAATTAGAGCTCGCCGATTATTAATCGCGTGGACGGAGTCAATTTGGTTTTAAAGTGTGCTGTGGTAACTGGTCAGAATATTATTAGGAAAAATCCAGGTTGGAGAAATTTAAATTTCGACCTTCTATCACCTTAAAATGACTCAGAAAACCCAATTGAGCGCTTCGAGGCACCCATATCGAGCGGTAGCGCTGCACAGCACACCATACATACTAGAGAAGGACCAGGGAAGCTGGTCCGCGGCAAAATCCATCCAGAATGTCAACACATCCTGTGTGACTGTCAAAGAGGCAAACACGGGACAGATGAATTCCCAAAGTGTCTATTAGTCTATTAGTCCATCGGAAGTTCAACGAATCTGTGAAAACAAGCCTTGTTAAATAAAAAAATAACCTGTCACTTAAAATGAAACCTGGTGTCCTGCGGTGTTAACTGTAATGTATTTTCAGAAGAGCAACACATAGTTAATGCTTACATTAACAAATCATTGTTTTGCAAAATAAAAATACTACATTTTGTTTTACTTTACCGCGTTTTATGGCATCCCGTTCCGCCAGCTTAAAAGAGTTCCCGACATATAATAAGGCAGAGACTTCAAAGTGTACAAGAAATCGCCCTCATTGCTTGAGAGGGGTGGGCGGGGTTCCTCCTAGTAGAACGTTTTTGACATATCTGGGCTGCCGAATTTAAAACGGCGATTAAAGCGCTAGAGGTGACCGAGTTCATGTGGCGAGTTAGACGGTTTCCGCGACACCTCTATCGAAGTCATTTTACACACGCATGCAACCAAACAGAACACATTCAAACACGGACCCACAGCTGCGCGAGGCACTCTCACTCCACACTCCGCCTTTCATCCTAACCAGCTAATAGGAGAACGCCGCCGGCCTGCGACCAGGAAGTCAGGCAGGCCGGGCGGGACAACCGGAAACCGGAAGTAGGAGGGCGGGAGCCTACCCCGCCTCCCACGGAAGAGCCACGGCTTTTTGAGCACCGGAGCATGGTAACCGGCATAGAGGAGCCCTGCAGCTGCCGATGAGAGGAGAGCCGCCGCACCAAGGAAGCCGGTGAGTGGGGCTTCGCCTTGTTGCTGAGCTGCGAGGGCGGGGGGCATGTGTGTTTGCGCTTGCGGTGGGGGGTCTTTGTATGTGTGCGTGTGTGTAGGTGCGCTGGTGTGTGTGTGGGGGGTCTCTGTGTGTGCGTGTAGGTGCGCTAGTGTGTGTAGGTGCGGCGGCGACGGGGGGTGTGTGTGTGGCTGTGTATGCGTGTGGCTGTGTATGTGCGCATGCGTGAGTGTGGGTGCGCGTGCACGCAGTCAAATCCAGCACAAGAGAGGCGCGTGGCACCCTCTTGTCCTTCATTCCCCCGAGACAGGCAGCTATAAGTCTCCGCCTGGACGCATCCTTCGGATGCTTATTCCAGGCGAGACCTAACAAGGAGACATGCCATCATCATAAGACAGGGAGGCCTGCCTCCATCAGCACAAAGGGAGGCGTGCCTCCATCAGCATACAGGGAGGCGCACCTCCATCAGCACACAGGGAGGCGCGCCTCCATCAGCACACAGGGAGGCGCACCTCCATCAGCACACAGGGAGGCGCGCCTCCATCAGCACACAGGGAGGCGTGTCCTACATCAGCACACAGGGAGGCGCGTCCTCCATCAGCACACAGGGAGGCGTGTCCTCCATCAGCACATGGAGGCGCGCCTCCATCAGCACACAGGGAGGCGTGTCCTCCATCAGCACACAGGGAGGCGTGCCTCCATCAGCAGACAGGGTAAGGCTGTGGGTCTTATTGTTTGGTTTAGCAAGAGTTCTAGACTTATATAAATTACACTAGTAGTGTGATTTAGCTCTGTCTTGTTTGTTTTGTTATATGTTTGTGTACACGCTGCTGTACCGGATTGTTTAATATGGCAGTCAACTGGGGTTTGGCATATGACGAGGAAGAACTACAATTTATTCGATCTCTAAACCCTAGCATTCTAGATAGCCTTCCACCTATTATCAGCACCAATGAGGACGATTGGAATAAAGTATTGATATTGAAGAAATCACACTCTCGTACAACTGTCCATGGAATGGCCATGGCCGAATAGCCAGACCAAATTTACCAATTGTAACAGCGAAAAGGTGATATATCTTATCACATGTCCATGCAAGCAGAATTACGTGGGTATGACCACACGTAAAGTTAAATTGAGAATAATGGAACAAAAACAAGCTAACAAATTAACCAGTCATTTTCTAGAGGCTAATCACCGTCATGATGATTTTGTGTGGACGGTGCTGGAACAACCATACATCCCGGGACACATCACGGATATCTCCAAATTTCTGTTACTGAAAGAACAGAAATGGGTCTTTAAATTGAAAAGTGACAGAATAGGACTGAATGATGTTATGCCCTGGGTCATGCTATAAGGAATCAGGCTGTACCTTCTAGTATAAGGGCATCATTGCCATCCATGCATACGATAGCACCTAACCTGCTATCATTCAAGGTGCTTCTAGTAAAAAAAAACATGAAAAAATATACATGAATTTGGTTCTGAGAGCCAACATCTTCGAGTGGTGGTTCACATTATATCACATATATAGTTCATAGAAACCCTGAAGAGGGCTTTGAGATCATGCCATATTTGTCCTTGAACAGTCCCGCTTCTAGCAAACTATATGTTATATTCACCCATGTATGAGTAGTAATTGGCAGTTCGCCATTTGCCATTCATTTACCTATATAGGGGACGCCCTACACACAGGCTTTTCACATAAGGCCAGACTAGAGGCTATATATTCACGGTGACATACAATTATACTTGTACTCGTACAAACCCATTTTAGCCTCTGTATGCTGTACCTATATGATTACACTGAACGATTAGACATTTGAAGTTAGTATTGCGGTCTTATGGTGACAAATAAGGATAATTCCCTTTTAATTTTAACTTTATTTCTGTTATTTATCTCTGTTTTAACATTATGCGCCGATATAAACACACCGATGATTGGCAGTCGATATTGGAGCTCCATGCTATGACGTTTCTCCTCTTTCAAAACATAACGTCATTTCTCTAAATAAAACTACAATTCCCGATGGTTGAAACGTTACGGGATGACGTCATCACGCATGTCAGCGTGATGCGCACCCGGAAACGAGAGAGCTTCCATAGAACATATTAGCCAGCTCTTGCCTAGTCCCGGTACCTCTCCAACAGCCCGGATGACCGCGGCGAGGTACCGACGGATAGGTGAGTAAATGAAGCAAGCGCGTGATTTTTGTAATTTAAGATCTAGTCTTCCGTCAGTCTTCTGGTGGCTTTTTGAATGTTTAGCTATTGTAGCACGGTTGTTAACGCGAAGGATGAGGAAAGAGGACATTGATAAAATAGCGCTATATGATTGATTAGTGACACAATTATCATTTAAATGCCATGCCGCAATGACTATGGTAACTTCTGTCTAAGAGAAACATACGTCTATATTGTTTCCAATATCCCAGAGCAGAGTTACCGGGGGTATCAAGAGATATATGCGTATATCTATTTTTGTTTGTTGTCGGCATATATGTATCACGAGCATGGTACATTTGGCCAGATACACATGTCCTTTTGTTAAGTTGACATACCAATCAGAGGCAGTTTTGTGTTATTTTTGGCTAATTTAACATGAGGATCAGGAACAATTTACCATTAAGATCTCCTTTTACTAAATTTAGAGAATGACAATTACATATGAGTACACTATATAAGTTATAGTGCAAGTTGTCTGTTATGTTTTAAGCATTCGGGTATTTGTGTGTGTTACATAGTATTGTGAAGAGACTGAAGACATAAGGGAGGGACGGAGCATCATTTAATATGATGTATTGCTCTGTTTTTCTCCCGTTTAGAGCGGTGCCTCCTGTTTACCTGAGCTGTTGCCAGGTGGGGTGAGGTAGTTCCCTCAGATATTCGAGGTAAGAATGGTGAACTTGGTTCCTATAAGGAAGTGTGTTAGGTGGCAACATTGTGCCACTTGCACTGTTTGTAAATAAGAATATGAGAGTTTTCTCCAGATAAGATGCCGCTTTACATTTGTATTTTTCCAGATTTCTCGAGGAGACTCTAGTATTGCTGAGTAGAAATTTGTGTACATTGCTCTACCAACAATCAGGTTGTATGGTGACTAGCAATTCATTCACATATAATTTTTTTACTTTATTGCAGTAGCGTACTATTTTTGATAGGTCCTGATGAATGCACAAGGCTTACTTTTGCTGTTAATGTGCTGAAACATGTTGACCATTTGAATACCATATAGACAGCTATCTGTTGAAACTGTCTAATTGCACTGTTTTTAACTTTGGTCCACGGTGTACAAGAATAAAATGTTTGGGTCCACCGCTTTCCAATTTTAACATCACTTTTTCACTATTGCACTGCATATATTTCCCACTTACTAAACTGCTCACTTCTGATAATTAAACCAACTATTCTTATAACAAAACATCCTCGGGCTCCTTCACCATTATGATGAAGTTGTAGCCCTTAAAGCCACTAGGTTGGCTTTCAGAGGAGACCCAGATGATGAAGCATGTCACCCATCTGGGTGAGTGATGGGAATCCAAAAAAATAATGCATATTTTTTCAGTTAAGAACTTATTTGGCGGCATCATTCAGGAGTAACGTCTCATATTCTGTCGCGTTCTAATCTAGGACCCTGATCAATACTGTGACCTTATGCCCCTATACGGCTATAATCCATTTATTCCCCTATATTGGCATAACCGATCAAATGCAATATTCAGAAACTCGTCTCTGGCCTCAAACGATCAGAGCCACATTTCAGAATCACTTCCTCTGCAGCTTCCTTTGCAGCTCATTAGTGCAAATGACACAGCAGAAGCCACTATCTAAGATTCCTAGATTAACACTCCAAGTTCTTCAACAAGATAAAAACTCAGCAACCTGGGAAAGCCCCGCTTGCTATGTTTTGATTAGTAATAGAACTCTAATGAGCATTGAGAGACGATCACTTCCTAGTGACATCTTTATTGACGTCTTATGTCCAAAAACTTACGTCAAACAAGGCACCTTTCAGGTATAAATATTACCAACGTTGCCTTAAGCAAATGCTAGCTGCCTCATAGACATCGCTGCCATTATCGCTGCTGATGCTATCGCTGCGAACGAGCGAACGATGGTGTGGTGAACAGAGGAGCTGAACAGCCGTCCCTTGCAGAGCCCGGCAGATGCAACCAGCCCACGGACGCTGCCCCTCCTCCTCCTCTTTGACGCGCTGAGAAAGACGCTGTCTTTTTTCCTGCCGAGAAAATCCAGCTCCGGCGTTTCCACCCTACTCTTGCGAGTGACTGGGATATCGAGTCCTGAAGGAGATACCAGCCCTCCAACATTCTATTCCAGAGGTATGGTGTTGACTAAACCCTTAGAGAGAATTCTTGAAGCAAACCTTGGCAAAACCAACTTAACTTAAGCTACTTACTCCCTTCCACGTGTTAGGCTTAGGTCAGGTACACTGGGGTAGGCGTAGTTAGAAGCACCAGTTGAGTACGTTAGTCAAATGTATATATGAATGTATATATGTTTTATTCATTTTAAACCATTGTATGGCTAAGAAACCATATCAATGCTTTTACAGTATTATTTCGCAATACTCATTTTACTGTACGCACTTTTTATAATAACAAGTCTTGCAATTGTGGCAATTCATTTCTCTTGTATGAGAAGAAAGACTGTTCAATAAATAATACCTTTCATTGAAAACGCCCGTCTCTCTATTCTCTACATATTGTGAAAGTAATCTGCACAACAACTGACTGAGTAAAATAACTGTCTATTGTTTCACACGACTCTAGAGATTGACTCTTATCTGAGGAGCAAAGTTGTCATGTTGCACGCTTGTTGGAAAACTGAATCCCTTCTTGGCTGTACCAGGGAAGCTGATCACTTCCTATTCAGTCAAGAAAGTTTCCAGTGACCTCTGAGCTAGTTGGTAACAAACCCAATTAAGTTTAGCATAGTCAGTAGAGGCCTGGAAGATCCGCACTTCTACGTCGATACTACTGTTTATGTTATTCCAATGCGCAGGGCCTATTGGGAAAATAGGAACTACACTACATGGCGCCAAACGTTTGGTAAGGCGATAAACTAACGCAAGACGTTAGAGTAACTCAGTCGTGCATTTTTCACACAGACCCCTTTCTCCCGTAAATACTCCAATAGATGTCTGGAGTGGGTGAAAGGTTAAAATCCGCCCGACCTTAGTAGGAAGAGATTCCTATGTAAAGCTCTGGTTTATTCAACGTTGAAGGATACAGTGTTCCAAAATATTGTGCACCTAATCTTTGTCTCCTTGGAGACCTGCTCTGCAAAACCTGCATTTATAAAATGTCAGTAGAAAACAACGGAACTGATGCCGCAGTAGATGCGACTCAGCAGGGTCCCAACGGGACTACTGAACCGGGTGCAATAATCATCCCGGCACATTTAAGAAAATCTATAACGTCAAAACTTATATAAAATGGACTGACCACACAAGGTGGCACAGTCGTCTTCGTGATAGAGGCACACGAATATCGGCAGACAGGTATTCTATTCTTGGATAAAATTTCCAGCGGCAAACGCTGCAACACACGAGTTCCACTACTATATAGTAGGGGATCCACCGGAAGAGTACGCTCCTTTCGAGGAGACTGAAATCCCATTAAAATTCCAAGAGCATCTGCTCTGGTTTAAAGGCGCCCTAAAACATAATGATCATATAACCGGGCTCGGTCCACTAGGTAGACCAGGAGCAACGTGGCCGGTTCTAGCCAGCTACACACCACATCCGGACATTGAAAAAATGTCTAGAGAAGAACTTTTAGCACAGCTAAAAACACTAATTAAAATACATAGACAGTTAGTCCAATATGTAATGCGGACTGCAACAGTCCAACCAGCTGTTAATGTTCCACAGCTGACCCCTCATCAGGGGAACACAATAAAATTACACCACAGAACATACAATCATGTCTTGGTAAAACACCCATAAAACGGGAACAAATTCCTTTCTGGTTAGCGCAGAAAATTACTCAAATAGAGGCAGTATTTCCGAATACTACCCCTATTGAGAAACACAGGATTCTGACCATCTGCCTTCCAATGGGGGTCGCACCACACATAGAGGACTGTGACACTTGGGGTACAGTCTTTGCTTCCATTTACACAAAAACACATGGTGTTCCGTCAATGGCGGTAATACCAGAAGTGCTAAAACAGATTCAGAATGAATACGGTCCCGAACCTGCTTTAACTCTTGGTATGAAATTACTGAAAGACTTCAAGCAGGTCTCGGCTATATTACTAGCCAATATAAAAGGAGAAGCAGCATCTGTGGCGATCCACCAGAAATTGAAGGAAACAGATATAACAGATCAACCAATTGAGCTTGCCAGAATCATAGAGAAATGCTATGAAGAACTAAGTAGAGACAGCTTGGGTGGAAAACCAGTAAAGCCCCAACTGCTCGAAAATCCTGAAAAATTATTTATTAAAAATAATTCAAACACTCCTAAAAAGAGCTGGGATGGAAATAAACAATCCACTCCCAAGGAAAAAGTTTTCCAGTCCAGAGGAAGGTCTCCTCGACGGAGGGAAAGAACTCCGACTCGAGAACACCAGTCTCCCCAGAGGGAGCCCTCTGAGAAAAGATATAACCTTAGAAATAGGGATAATTTGAAAAAGCATGATAGATATCAAAGTATTGATACACGTCCCTCTCGATCTTTTTCGCAGAAATCGGAAAGAAGAAGACGGTCAGACCCAGGAGAGCACACCAAGTCCAAAGACAAGGAACCTGCTCAAAGTAAAAAGTTACAATTTCCAAGAAAGAAGTTAGCCAGTATTAGAGTAATTGAACATGCCGAGAATACTGAGGACACAGTTGAAAAACAGGGAGTGGGCACAGACAATGCTAGACAGTGCAGCAGAAATCAGTATAGCCCGCAAGATCTTGATGAGTCATCTGGAGACAGTGGACACGAATGAATACATTCAAGTAGAAACTGCCGACACCAGAGTTAGCGAGCCCCATAAGATATATGAAATAACACTGCGTATAGAGGGTGATAAGACTAGGAAAATAAGGGGTCTATTTTGGGATAAACTCTCAAAAGGCTATGATATTCTGTTAGCTGAAAAAGATTGGCCCCCAGAGTTTGTCAGGGAGTGCCCTCGTGGCGAAGAAATGATTATGCCTGCCTTCTCGAATCACATTTCGATTCACAAAAAATATACTTATGCAAGGAAATGGGCAGTGGCCCAGGCACCGGCATTATATAAAAATCATGTAGGATGGGATGAGGACTCTCCTCCTCACAAAATCCAGTTAAAAAGTGAACCAACTGCACAAAGGCAGTATCCCATTAAGCAAGAAGCTAAAAAACAAGTCAGGGAGATTTTAGATCAACTTGAATACCAGGGGGTGATTGAAACATGCACCTCTCAAATGAACAATCATTTGTTTCCTGTCTCCAAGCCAGACAATTCATATCGTCTAGTTTTGGACTACAGACACCTTAATGCATGTTGCAAAACTTTTGCAGTACAAAATTGGCATAGTGCTGCACTAATGAATAACATAGTTAGGAAAAAATATAAAACGACATTAGATATATCTAATGGTTTCTTTTGTCAAAACATTGCACCAGAAAGCAGATACTTGACCGCTTTCTCAGTAATGGGGTCTCAGAAAAATTTCTGTAGGCTCCCACAGGGGTTCAAGAACAGCCCAGGACTATTCTCAGCTAGAGTAACAGAGTTACTACAAATATATGATGACTAGCAGCCCGCCCCAGCGTTGCCTGGGGCAGAAGGGGGCTGGGGGCAGCATTTCAGGCTTGCGTGCACTCCCGCCCTGGCCCCCGCCCGCCACAACATTGTCTGTGTCCCGGACAATGTCGTGGCAGGCGGGTTCCGGGGGGGAGTGCACGCAAGCCTGAAATGCCGCCCCCAGACCCTGAGCCTTACCGCAGTTGTTCCGGGCCAACCTCCCGCACCGGCTCCCTCCCGTCCTGTGTCCCTGAAATGCAGCCCCCAGACCCTGAGCCTTACCGACCCTGAGCCTTACTGCAGTTGTTCCGGGCCAACCTCCCGCATCGGCTCCCTCCCGGCCTGTGTCCCTGAAATGCTGCCCCCAGACCCTGAGCCTTACCGCAGTTGTTCCGGGCCAACCTCCCGCACCAGCTCCCTTCCGTCCCGTGTCCCAGAGCCTTACCTGAGCCGCCGCTCCTCCCCGAGCTCCTCACTTCACCACCGCTCCTCCTCGTCATCACGTACGTTGCGCCCAGCGCTACGTCGTGGCCGTCAGCGTCGCGGCCGGCGCTACTTTCAGGGCACTACTTTTTTTTTTTAAGTTATATTTTTAAATGTACGTTTTCTTTTTTTTCTATAGCCTATGTCCATCGGCACACCCTGAGGATTACAACAATGTATTGGGTGTGTGGATTGACGCTGTGGTTCCAGAGTTTACCTTGCCAAAAGGTTTGTGTTCTCTCTTTATAATAGTGGTATAGATGAGGCATTATCTTACGTAGATGATATCTATCTCACAGACGACGACTTGGAGACTCACTTGAAAAGCGTGAACACCATTATACTTGGGTTCGCAGCAGAGGGTTACAAATTCAACTTTAAAAAGTCCCGAATTGCCCATCTGACAGTATTATTTTTAGGATACGAATTGTCAAGTGAAGGAAAAAGCCTAGCGGACAACTTCTTAGAGAAGTGCGCTGTACTCGAAGCTCCAAAAACGCTGAAGAATTTACAATCGATTCTAGGCTTTCTGAATTTCGGTAGAACTTACATTCTAAATTATGCGGAGAGGGTTAAACCTCTCTACGAACTAATTAAACCTGATTTTAAACAAATCAATTGGACTCAAAAACACACAGAAATTTTGAGATCACTGCAAACAGACATGTTAGCAAAAACAAAATTAGATACACGTGACAGTACACGCAATCTTGTAATCCGAGTCATCCCAGGAAGATGCGGATTCACGTACCTGACCTCTAATGAGGGAGAAAAGGTACCAATAGCTTACAAATCACATTTGTACACAAAGGCTGAAATAAAATTCAGTTCAACTGAGAAAATTCTAACTGCGGTTCAGACGGCTGTAGCAAAAGAAAGGGCCCTAGCACAAGGTAAACGAGTAATAATCGTTACACCTATACCGGCTTTAGAAGCGGTAACTAAAGCAAGCATTCCTAATGCTAAAGCTTTGCATCCGAGATGGATCCAGTGGGTTAATTCTCTTGCTGCAACAGACGTAGTTTACGAATTTGATCCTAACTTAAGACACAGGAATTTTTACAATATGAATATGAATGTCCTCTGCCAATTGAAATACTGCCTTTAGAAGAATATGGAAGTATTATATATACACTGACGGATCAGCACAACCCGCAGTTGGGGGCAAACAAGCTTACAGTGCTGCGTGCGCGATTGTTAAAGGTCGTTGGCACAAAGGAAAATTTAGACCAATGGTCACTAAAACACAATCTGTAGGAGATTGCTCAGCTCAACGAGCTGAATTGGTAGCATTTAAGATGGCGCTAGAAAATACCGATCGCGAATTCCCCACACTAATAGTGTGCTATTCTTATTATTGCGTACAATCTTATAATGAATACTTGCAGAATTGGGTGGAAAATGGTTTCAAAGATGCGAAAGGTGGCACAATCAAGCATAAAATGCTTTGGGAACAAGTAGTTCTTTTACAGAAAGAACTACATAAGACTCACGTGATACACACTCCGAGTCATCAACGTGATGGTGTTCACGTTGCAGGGAATTCATTGGCTGATGAAGCCGCGAAGGCAGCTGTGCAAACGGCTTCCGTAGCTGCGATTACTCGGTCACAAACAAAAATAGACAGCGACATTCTACAAGCTGTCAGTGCGTCAGTAAAAAATGATAGAAAAACACTCCCAAAAGGCTTTCCCGAAAAGTACTTATATTTAACAGATACGAATAATGTTCCTTTTGCTCGAATCCCTGGAGTGGGGGATAGGGTAATTCCAAACATGAACCGGAGAAAGTCATTAATAGCAGACGCACACATGGGTGAAGGTCCTAGGCACATACAGATGAGGGAATCTTTGAAAGAATTACAATCAGTGTACTGGTGGCCAGGAATGAGCCTACACCACTACAAATATGTAAAGAACTGCCCGGACTGCGACAGGGATCGCAGCAATGAGTCAAGCGCATTAATGCCATGGTAGGCGTAATGCTGTCTACATGCCATCCAGCGTCCTATTAATCATTTAGACTAAAACATACTTAAAAAATGTGGCCCCAGCGCTCAGCTGACGCCAGAACGGTTATAAAAGATCTGCGAGTCTTTATCGGCACATACGCAATTGCCATGTTCCATTCTGACCAGGGTCCTGCTTTCAGCTCTCGAGCTTATAAGGAGGCCATGGCCAGCATGGGAGTTGGGTTGCGGTATTCTTGTCCGTCACACCCCGAAGGGAACAGTGTGGTAGAAAGAAAAAACCAGGACATAAAGCAATCTATAACAGCGAAGGTATTAGGTTCGGGTGCTGGGTGGGTCAAACATTTAATAAGTGTCCAGTTAAGTCTTAACAACTTGCCAAGAAATTCTCTAAAAGGTTTCAGCCCATACGAACAATTGTTCGGAACTAGAATGCGAATTCAGGACTTAGATAGTCAGGTATCAGTGGTAGACGATAAGAAAACAGACTTTGACATCAAAGACAGTTTGGCTGTTTTACAGGACTTGGATGAAACAAGAAAATCCTTAAGCAACATAAAGTTAAAGCAACAGCCAGCTACCACTGACGAGGCACCACCAGCACCAGCCCCAGCAAGGCCTGTCTGGATTCCAAAGATTGGGGATCTAGTCAGAGAAAAAATAGCGGTGAAGAAGGAATTTGGGCCTTCTTACAGAAAAGCAGTACCTGTCTTAGCAATCAACGGAACACGATCAGTAGTACTACCGACCCTTGCTGGTAAAAAGGAGAACAGAGTTGTATCAATCGACCTGGTAAAACCACAAGCATGTGGCCTATAATCAACAGTAGGCCCAGTGGACTTCCAAGAAATAACAGAATACCCAAACTTGCAACAATCCAAGAGGTTCAAACTGAAAGACTAATCACATTCGATCAGCCTGCAGTGCACAGAGAGGGACTATGCAATAATGCCATGGAACTCGTGCCTCTTGAAACACAGATTGAAACAGTTTGTCAAGAAACACCAGTCTACAATGATGTGGCATCAGAATGTGCTACCGAACGACAAATTGAAAGAACAATCCCAACAATTGACAGAACTGCCCCTGGCTACTTCATCAACTTCGACAACTTTTCCGAGGATCAAAGCAATCCCGAAGTGATGCCTGAAACAAAAAAGACTTTTAAAGAAAAAGTAACAGAACTCTTTCAACAAATCAAAGAAGTATATCTGGATGCACCATTGATTGAGCATTGGATTATTTCAGGGGTATTCATACTCCTACTATGCCTAATTTTAGTTTTAATTTTAGGAAAGTTTATTACAATACAATGGACACAGCAAGTCAGAACATCAACTTAGTCCTCAAACCACACAGATCATCCCACGTGAAGAAAAGAGAACTGTCAACAGTAAATGTCACAGCCATTCCAATACCCGGTGGGGTAGTATGGGAGAAAACTGACTATGAAATCTATGGTCCGGTCGAAATCCTGAAGTATCCTCATCAATTCAAGGTTTCCTTAAGTGACTTTGTAAAACCTAGTACATTCTCTGATGATTGGGACTTTGAAAGTATTAATAATATGATGTCTGATTTAGTAATGTCAGCTAGATTCACAGAACATGATTATTTACAAGGTTCGTCTAGTTATGAACAGATGTTCTGCTACACACATTATGGTGATCATTACTTACATAAGTCTGCACAACCTAGAAATGTTTTTAAGTATAATCAATGGGAACATTGTGCTACACCACCTAAAAGCAGTTCTAAAACATTCTATGAGAAATTCCAGTACTTCTCAGGGTTTAACACCAGTGATGCAGAAACGTTTTATTACAAACTGTTAGATAAAACAGGGTTGAAAACAATGCTGACAAATACTAAATTGATATATTCAGAAGCATTTTATGAAAATATGATGACATTTGGTTTTGATTATTGGAAAAATAACATTGAAACAAAAACCATCTGGGGTACAAAAGAGTAGCAGGTACAAGGCCTAGAAGCATTATTCAGAGCCTGCATGATCCCAGAACAAATGATGTTTTTAAATGACAATTCACCAAACATCCTGTCTTGGCCTAGCTAAGATTAAAGACCTTAACAAACCGTCTATTCCAAAGCCAATACCTGAGAATACAACAACAGATATTGAGATAGACTTATCTAAAATTTTACATTTAAACAGAACACATCCTGATTGGAAAAAGTGGTTAATCTGGCCTACTGACACAAACAACTGTCAAGATAGATTCCTGAATAAAACACAGGGGTTAAAAATGACCAGACAAGACCCCAGATACTCCCAGAGACAACATCCAGGGATAGTAACAACATAAAGTGTAGGGAAACTCTGCCTCGAATGGCTAGGATCATCCACACTGGCAGAAATTAAGCAACACTTGTCTTTACTTAAAGATGGTGCTGATTTGCGCGATTTTATTATGGGACCACGCAAACAGCGTCAAAAGCGATTCATAGCGACCAGTATCTACGCGGTATACAACGAGGTTTGGAAAGTCACACAAATTGAAACAGCTGAAAAAATACGAGAAATTGATCGTATTAATTTGGAAAAATCACTTTCTGTAGTGGACAATGGGTTAATGACTCTGTCCTCCAGAATATATTCACTGGACAGTATTGTATCATCTGCCATAGATATAATAGATAAAGACTTGCTAATGTTACAGCATGGCCAGTCACAATTGCGTTCTATTGTACAGTTAAGGCTGGACGCTGCAAAATCTTCGTTCAGGCTATGTGCCTTGGCGTTTAATCAACACAACGTCATTGTTTTCCATCTTTAACCTTACTGATAAACAAATCAGCTTGTCACAGAAAGGAGCAGACTATACAATCTTGAGCATCGAAAAACTTGAGAGATTACCTTTGACAATGCCAGAAAGTCCTGTCATTGAATGGATAATACACGGGATTATCACAATTCCGATAACTTTCCGATTTAAAAATTGCCTTCAATACATACCTACTGGCCAGTATGAACGATTGGGTAAAGGATACATTAAGTCAACATGGAAATTACCATACACACACACATGCTATAGTGACAGCAACAAAAATGTATTTCTTAGTGGTGAAAACTGTAAACATTCACTAAGCGGTATACTTTTGTGCCAGGGTATTAATTTACACGAAGCCTGTGAAGGAAATTCTAACAACCTTTCATGCCACCAGCATGTCACACCTGCAACGCAGATAGAGCCTTTCTTTATGCAACTCGCAAATGGGAGTTACATTCTAATAACGGATCACAGCTGTTGTGGCCTTTTGCCAGGGAAAGCCTATCTCGTAAGCGTAACTTCCATGGTCAAATGCTGTATGCAAGCATTGTTTCCGAGCGGCCCTGGAGACATAGAGACTCCCATTTGGCCTCGTTTGAATTTCTCTTCTATACAAATTGATACTTTAAGCAAAATGAAGTCTGTGCTTTTGCAGACAACAGTGCCCATCACGTCATCAAAAGAGACGTATGATCTCCTAGTTGCAAGGACGGCTACAGAGATTCATGACCTTTTATCAACAAATTGCCCCGTGCATTTCACAGAAATGCTTAGCCAAATTCTTATCATGTCTAGTGCCATAGGCATCCCAGGCATATTTAAGACGATTTTTACGGGACTGCTAACACCATTCAAAGCAATTCTGGGAATCATTCCTAATTTTGTCCATTCAGTCTTTGGCGGCATACCCCTGATTTTGGGACTTGTAGCAGGAATTTTATTTTGACCCTCCTGCTTCGATATGGCAAGCCACAGCTCAGACATGACTCCGGCGGGAATGGAAGAAACAATCCTAGCAGTGCGCTACCGGGACAGAATAACTAGAGTCCTTGGATTGGCCAGGCTGAGAGAACTAAACATGACCTGGTTCCTTTCATTCAGACCTATATGGCACACCTGCATCTTACCTGTGCTACGATGTATGCTATGCGGAGATGAATGCGTGTTGGACACCTGTCTTGCACTTCCATCAGCAGTACCAATGGATATCGATACTTTGCTCAGTCCTGTAACGGCTCACGCATTGTGTTGTCCCCAGCGGCTACCAATCCTGATGACGGCATTCGTTGAGACTCCTGTACTACGACTAGGTGGTAACAGTGGAGCGAGTGACAAAAGCAACATCACCCAGGTACGACCTTCTGTGAGCATTGCTGATCCAGACTTTGATGATAGCAATCATTCTCACACCTGCCAAGTTACAGCACTATCGAATTTGGTCGAACTGTCACCTGATTTTGTAGACCAATTTTTGAGAGCCTGTCTGATATGATGTTCTCCCCTGAACAGAAACAATAACTTTTGAAAAGCATTCCGACACACAGCGTTCCCATGAACTCTGAATTCGGCCTTCAGTTTTGATCAACAAAAACTGCTAAAAGCGTTGGAACTCTATTCCCCCGTTCAACAACAATTTCTTTTTTTAATTGAACACTTTTTAAAATAATTACCTTTTTCTGACACGAACATTCTTTGCTTAAAGTAGACCTATTCATAAAGAACAGAAGCTTCTACTTCTATTTAGGTAAATCTAGAGACATAATAACTTAACACCAGCCTCTAGCTCATTTTACAACAAATGCATTTATATGTGATGAAATTATCTCGCCCTTCTTTTCTGTATTGAGATATTTCATGTGTAATTCTTTCGCAAAATCGTTCAAACTGATTACATATGCTATAATTTTTTGAATGATTCCTATGCTTAAAGACGTACAGTACCTATATTTTCACGTATTTCAAATACGCCTATTTCAAATGCCTATTTCAAACGCCTATTTCAAATGCAAATATGTATTTTGGGGTGGGCAATGTTACACATGCATCTTATTGCTCTAGTTTTAGTAATTTGATGGACATAAATTCGTGGAGTGGGTGTCGCGTTCTAATCTAGGACCCTGATCAATACTGTGACCGTATGCCCCTATACGGCTATAATCCATTTATTCCCCTATATTGGCATAACCGATCAAATGCAATATTCAGAAACTCGTCTCTGGCCTCAAACGATCAGAGCCACATTTCAGAATCACTTCCTCTGCAGCTTCCTTTGCAGCTCATTAGTGCAAATGACACAGCAGAAGCCACTATCTAAGATTCCTAGATTAACACTCCAAGTTCTTCAACAAGATAAAAACTCAGCAACCTGGGAAAGCCCCGCTTGCTATGTTTTGATTAGTAATAGAACTCTAATGAGCATTGAGAGACGATCACTTCCAAGTGACATCTTTATTGACGTCTTATGTCCAAAAACTTACGTCAAACAAGGCACCTTTCAGGTATAAATATTACCAACGTTGCCTTAAGCAAATGCTAGCTGCCTCATAGACATCGCTGCCATTATCGCTGCTGATGCTATCGCTGCGAACGAGCGAACGATGGTGTGGTGAACAGAGGAGCTGAACAGCCGTCCCTTGCAGAGCCCGGCAGATGCAACCAGCCCACGGACGCTGCCCCTCCTCCTCCTCTTTGACGCGCTGAGAAAGACGCTGTCTTTTTTCCTGCCGAGAAAATCCAGCTCCGGCGTTTCCACCCTACTCTTGCGAGTGACTGGGATATCGAGTCCTGAAGGAGATACCAGCCCTCCAACATTCTATTCCAGAGGTATGGTGTTGACTAAACCCTTAGAGAGAATTCTTGAAGCAAACCTTGGCAAAACCAACTTAACTTAAGCTACTTACTCCCTTCCACGTGTTAGGCTTAGGTCAGGTACACTGGGGTAGGCGTAGTTAGAAGCACCAGTTGAGTACGTTAGTCAAATGTATATATGAATGTATATATGTTTTATTCATTTTAAACCATTGTATGGCTAAGAAACCATATCAATGCTTTTACAGTATTATTTCGCAATACTCATTTTACTGTACGCACTTTTTATAATAACAAGTCATGCAATTGTGGCAATTCATTTCTCTTGTATGAGAAGAAAGACTGTTCAATAAATAATACCTTTTATTGAAAACGCCTGTCTCTCTATTCTCTACATATTGTGAAAGTAATCTGCACAACAACTGACTGAGTAAAATAACTGTCTATTGTTTCACACGACTCTAGAGATTGACTCTTATCTGAGGAGCAAAGTTGTCATGTTACACGGTTGTTGGAAAACTGAATCCCTTCTTGGCTGTGCCAGGGAAGCTGATCACTTCCTATTCAGTCAAGAAAGTTTCCAGTGACCTCTGAGCTAGTTGGTAACAAACCCAATTAAGTTTAGCATAGTCAGTAGAGGCCTGGAAGATCCGCACTTCTACGTCGATACTACTGTTTATGTTATTCCAATGCGCAGGGCCTATTGGGAAAATAGGAACTACACTACAATTCATTAGTAGTTTACAGACCATGGGATATTCTTCTTTGTAGAGATAGAGATATACTCTCTGATACAGAAGGGATCACCTTATTTTGAAGAATTACAGCCTCCAAAACCACTGTTGATTAAAGGCAAGGAAGAATATGAGGGTAAAAAGATTTTAGATAAAAAAATGGTTAGAGGAAAGACATATTACTTGATCGATTGGAAAGGCTATGGACCAGAGGAGAGCTCTTGGGAGGAGCAATCTAACATTCATGTTCCTAGATTGACAGAAGCCTTTCATCGTCAGTATCCTCACAAACCCATGCCGGAGGCTTGGCTTTGCGGAGGGGTACTGTCAAGGTTCTCCGTCCGACTGCCCAAGCGGCACACTGTGTGGCTGTAATTTATCGCAGTCGGATCGGGGGACGCAGATTAGGGTATGCGATGTCCGGAGATGAACGCGCCCCCTGCAGTGATCCGAGAGAACACTGCGGGCGTGCGAGACAGACTTTAAAGTCGCCGGTCTAGTCTTCGCAAGCCTTTGAAGGCACAAGGACATGCTCTGCAGTGAAGTGCGTTGGCAGCGTTTGAAGCCGCGCACTTTATCAACGATTAGAGAGAGTTAGAGAGCTCAGGAATATTCTTAGTCAGTCAGGGGTTAGTGTAGTTCAGATTCAATTGTAGAATCAGTTAGGGTAGCCAGCGTTTTGTGAGCGACGTGGAGTTAGATAGGGTTATTATAAGATTTGATAAATAGGAAATGGGTGTAAAAATTGAGAGAAACATTATCTACTAGATTACCAGTTTAACTCACCTGTTCATCCTACGGAAGTCTGGCACCAAAGAAGAAAACCCAGACTTCAAAACTGCAAGTTCCTTGAAAGAAAAAAAAAAAATGTTTTAGTTAAAAGAAATACTTGACAACAGACAGATAATTGCATTATTGAGTATGGTTAAGGAAACCACAGTTGTTATAAGTTAAAGATACCAAAAGACTTATAGAAGAGAGGCTAAGCCTTGACAAAAAAAGGGGTAAGCAAATGCATAAATAAAAAATAGAATTTAAGAGAATGTGTCCGAGAAGTTTATTTAAAATTAGGTTATTTTAATTGCAGTTCGCACTGAAGTGTTACGCCAGAAGAAGTAACCGTAGGTGCCTAGCGGTGCTGAAGTGAACCCAGAAGCACGACGGTCTCTTCTCTGTCCCCTTCCCCTTTCCCACTGCGGGGTTCATGCGAGGGCTTGGAACTAGAGAACTTGTGTGGAGGTCTGGGAGGGAGTCTGCTCCTTTGAGTGTAATGAGGACAGTGAGTATACAGGTTGGGCCCACGTAGTACACTAACCTGAGCAGAATGGCTGAAGGTTATGATTTGAAGAGTCTTGAGAAAATTCTGGAAGTAATACAGAAAGGAGAAAGGAGAACAAAGCCCTGAAGACAGAAATGGAAGCTTCTAGAAGGGAAACTTAAGAATTGGCGGTCAAGTTGAGAAGTGAAGTTCAGGGGCTAAATTTCACCCTTCCCCCTCTAGTTCAGCTACGTCAGGTACCAGTGCAGTCCTGAATCCAGGCAGTACCATACACGAGTAGTGCATTCCTTGGACCCCGTCATTCTCCTAGCTCCACCAGAATGTTTTAGTGGAGATCCCCAAAAGGCTCAGGTCTTCCTTACTCAGTGTTCATTACATGTTGTGTGCCATCCAACCGTCTTTTCAGATGCACCGTCTTGAATTGCTTTTATCCTCTCTTATCTCAGTGGAGATGCAGCTTCATGGTCCATGCGTTTGGTCACACAAGATGTTCATTTAAAATTATGTTATTTTAATTGCAGTTCGCATTGAAGTGTTACGCCAGAAGGAGTACCCGTAGGTGCCTAGCAGTGCTGAAGTAAACCCAGAAGCAAGGCGGTCTCTTCTCTGTCACCTTCCCCCCTGCGGGGTTCATGTGAGGGCTTGTAACTAGAGAACTCGTGTGGAGGTCTGCGGGGGAAATTTAGAATATGTAACATTCTGCTCCTGTTAGTGTACTGAGGATGGTGAGTGTACTGTTTAGGCCTTGACACCGACGGATCATTGCCCTGACAACAATGCTAGCAGGAGTCGAGCCATCTACTCCGGTCAAGCAGTGCTGGGTCTCACAAAATATGCATCATGCCTTTAACCAGTGCTCTTAGAGACCACGCGGTCCTCCTCAAACCTGGTAAGGCAAAATGTACTCACCAGGATTCTTGCTAGTCATGCAGCGCATGCCCGTCCAGAGATGCAGCCCGAGCTTCTGCCTATTGACAGAGCAGTGACTGGAACGTGAGTGACATCTGAAGCCAGCATGTGATGCGTGAATACAAATAGATGGATGTGCAACCGTCGCAGTACACTAACATCAACCTGGCACACAGGACCATCCAAAGGCATGCCTTAGCTTATGCCAGTCACCTTAATTGGGAAGCATACTGTACACTCAAATGCATCTCTTTAGGTGACCTTCACTGTTGAATTTGTAACTGCCTGAATCCCCATGAGTCATTTCGGAGTTATGTTTGCTGCAATGGAGATTTCCCACGGACTGCACAGCATTAGGACTACACACAAGCACACATCACCTCAGTTTGTAACTCTCCTAAGCTGGCTGCTTGTCCATGCCAGACCTTGCACACCCTGCAGACTGGGCTCCTGCTGCCCAGCAGCTTAAGCGGACATCAGGAACCAGTGGATTACAGAGTGGGTGGCCACACAGTCACCGGGCCATCATCCTTCTGACAACATGGCTCCCAAATGCCACCAAAGCATTGATGCATTTTCACAGAGCTCCATAGCAACTCATCACCAACTCAGGTTCTACATTTCATGTTAGACCCTTACAACAGCAGGTAGGTCATTATTGGGCTTCCTTCTCTTTCCACATGCTCCTATCTCTCAACTTATAGTCCAGACCAGACACCAACTTTCTAGGACATCAACCACTTCCAGCTCTGGACCAGGCACCAACATTCTACGACATCAGCCACTTCCAGCTCTATACCAGACACCAACATTCTATGACATCAGCCACTTCTAGCTCTAGACCAGACACCAACATTCTACGACATCAGCCACTTCCAGCTCCAGACCAGACACAAACATTCTATGACATCAGCCACTTCTAGCTCTAGACCAGACACCAACATTCTATGACATCAGCCACTTCCAGCTCTAGACCAGACACCAACATTCTAGGACATCAGCCACTTCCAGCTCTAGACCAGACACCAACATTCTATGACATCAGCCACTTCCAGCTCCAGACCAGACACCAACATTCAACACAATCCGCTCCAGACCAGATACCAACATCCTGTGAGACCAACCACTCTCCGCTCTAGACCCAGCACCAATATCCTATCACATCAACCACCCTCACCTCCAGACCCGACACCTACGTTCTATGACACCAACCACTCTCAGCTACAGCTTCAGACCAGACACTAAAATTCTATTACAACCACCACTCACAAGGACAACTCACACTTAAGATGAAGCTATAGGATACATATTTTAAGTTGTTTTCGTACAAAACAACTCTCTTACAACAATGGCCTGCTCCTGAACAGCTCGACGGCTAAACAAAGGGGAAGAATTTACTCTTGTGGTAGAGAGAATATCTAACTTCTATCCACAGTATTACACAACGTTGTAATTTTCAATCTGGCAATGATGCCAAGATGTGTGTATGTGTATCAGTGTCACCACCACGCTACATATATATCCTCCCTTCCATACGTGAAAAAAAGGGGAGGGGAGGTTGACAGTGCCTCACGGAAGCAACACCAAGGAGAGGATTGTATCAGACTGGTACTCGCCTGATTCCTCACTTCTCATCATCGGCTACTGTCAACCTTAAAGAAAATGGGAGAAAACAAACATAAAGAAAGTGCATATAGGACCAACAACCGTGAGGTGTTGTGAGTGCTGAAGACCCAGTGTGATATTTCCGTGCCCAATTAGGTGAAAAAACCGAAATACCACTATAAAAAGAGTAGGGCTAACTGGCAACTCATGACTTTATTCTGTGCTGTTAGCTCACTCTGATTAAAAGTCAACCGACATGTTTCATCACTTTATTTTTCAGTGATTTCTTCAGGGTTTCGTAGGTGAGTCAGCGTTTAGCATGCACCTTTCAAAGTCTTCCCTTATTGTACCTGTAGTGGGTGGTGGGACACAACAGACAGACACACACAAATGTTAAAAAATGTTAAAAAATCTCAGCAAGTAGCACCGAGCTCGGTGCTCACTGGCACATGGCAAATTTCTGCTATATAGATTTACCAGGTGGCCTGCTGTGATGAGCCTACCCGGCCCCCGTGGAAGACTGCGTCACGAGTATCGTTCCCTGTCTGTGTACTGGGACGCTTTGAACCGCCAAATGGTCGGTATCTGTTGCAAGAGATCAAGGCAAGAAAGTTAAATTGAAGTGCACCTCGCTTAACTTATGCCTACTCGATCACGGGCGGGTGTGACTCACTACGGTCCCTCTTTCAATATAATTGCAGCCCCTGCTCCCGTTAGCCTGGTTAAAAAACTCCTTACCGCGTAGGTGTGCTGGTGTGGTCTCGGCTCACCCCTCGTGTGCTGTGGCGGTGCCGAACGGCTGTTTACAAAGCCCATTTCCGGATCACGTGGACCAGCGTGACGTACTACGTCAAGTTTGGACAGCGGGCGCCATCTTTGAACGGGCAAATATCGTGATGAGAGCTCTATCACCACTACTTTGGTATACACTTTGCTGGTTATGCCTCATTCAATAATTTAGCGAGAGCCAGCCCTCGGGACTCGTGTGATGCATGAATTTTACATTATTAAAACGAACAGGGGAAAAAAACTTGTTAGTGTAGTTCTCCTTACAGCGTGACATTAGGTCACATTAATACAGCAGCTGCCATATTAGAGTGGAATTCTCATATACAATCTGTCACTATCATTAAAAATGCAGTGGGATAATCCTCCAAGATGTCATGGAGGTCCCACATCTACGGATTTCATGACATACCGGTGCATACTCCTATTATCACTGTACCACAGTCTTTATTATGCAGTGAGGGTTGGTTGAACATCCGGTGGTGTAAAAACTCCTGCATAGGGTCCCCTATGGGTCATACACCTTGTACTGTTTATACTAGATGGGGGGCCACTGGTCTCGGTGTTATAGTGTGTGGTCGTATAGGGTCGCACTCTAGGTCATTGAGACCTTGTTCCACTCAATGATATCATTGAGGCCTTGGTCAGCTGTTAGCTCTTCATAAATCCATCGTGCCTCTTTCTTTGAAAGTCTATTGTTCATGTTGTGTGTGTCACCTTGCACTCTCTCTAACACAGTCCAACGGAGGTCTCTCGGTTTGTGTTTCAAGCTGATAAAATGTTGTACCAGTTTGGTTGAGAGTTTCGCTGTCTTTAGGCCCTAAAGACAGCGAAACTCTCAACCAAACTGGTACAACATTTTATCAGCTTGAAACACAAACCGAGAGACCTCCGTTGGACTGTGTTAGAGAGAGTGCAAGGTGACACCCACAACATGAACAATAGACTTTCAAAGAAAGAGGCACGATGGATTTATGAAGAGCTAACAGCTGACCAAGGCCTCAATGATATCATTGAGTGGAACAAGGTCTCAATGACCTAGAGTGCGACCCTATACGACCACACACTATAACACCGAGACCAGTGGCCCCCCATCTAGTATAAACAGTACAAGGTGTATGACCCATAGGGGACCCTATGCAGGAGTTTTTACACCACCGGATGTTCAACCAACCCTCACTGCATAATAAAGACTGTGGTACAGTGATAATAGGAGTATGCACCGGTATGTCATGAAATCCGTAGATGTGGGACCTCCATGACATCTTGGAGGATTATCCCACTGCATTTTTAATGATAGTGACAGATTGTATATGAGAATTCCACTCTAATATGGCAGCTGCTGTATTAATGTGACGGTATGTCACGCTGTAGGAGAACTACACTAACAAGTTTTTTTCCCCTGTTCGTTTTAATAATGTAAAATTCCTGCATCACACGAGTCCCGAGGGCTGGCTCTCGCTAAATTATTGAATGAGGCATAACCAGCAAAGTGTATACCAAAGTAGTGGTGATAGAGCTCTCATCACGATATTTGCCCGTTCAAAGATGGCGCCCGCTGTCCAAACTTGACGTAGTACGTCACTCTGGTCCACGTGATCCGGAAATGGGCTTTGTAAACAGCCGTCCGGCACCGCCACAGCACACGAGGGGTGAGCCGAGACCACACCAGCACACCTACGCGGTAAGGAGTTTTTTAACCAGGCTAACGGGAGCAGGGGCTGCAATTATATTGAAAGAGGGACCGTAGTGAGTCACGCCCGCCCGTGATCGAGTAGGCATAAGTTAAGCGAGGTGCACTTCAATTTAACTTTCTTGCCTTGATCTCTTGCAACAGATACCGACCATTTGGCGGTTCAAAGCGTCCCAGTACACAGACAGGGAACGATACTCGTGACACAGTCTTCCACGGGGGCCGGGTAGGCTCATCACAGCAGGCCACCTGGTAAATCTATATAGCAGAAATTTGCCATGTGCCAGTGAGCACCGAGCTCGGTGCTACTTGCTGAGATTTTTTAACATTTTTTAACATTTGTGTGTGTCTGTCTGTTGTGTCCCACCACCCACTACAGGTACAATAAGGGAAGACTTTGAAAGGTGCATGCTAAACGCTGACCCACCTACGAAACCCTGAAGAAATCACTGAAAAATAAAGTGATGAAACATGTCGGTTGACTTTTAATCAGAGTGAGCTAACAGCACAGAATAAAGTCATGAGTTGCCAGTTAGCCCTACTCTTTTTATAGTGGTATTTCGGTTTTTTCACCTAATTGGGCACGGAAATATCACACTGGGTCTTCAGCACTCACAACACCTCACGGTTGTTGGTCCTATATGCACTTTCTTTATGTTTGTTTTCTCCCATTTTCTTTAAGGTTGACAGTAGCCGATGATGAGAAGTGAGGAATCAGGCGAGTACCAGTCTGATACAATCCTCTCCTTGGTGTTGCTTCCGTGAGGCACTGTCAACCTCCCCTCCCCTTTTTTTCACGTATGGAAGGGAGGATATATATGTAGCGTGGTGGTGACACTGATACACATACACACATCTTGGCATCATTGCCAGATTGAAAATTACAACGTTGTGTAATACTGTGGATAGAAGTTAGATATTCTCTCTACCACAAGAGTAAATTCTTCCCCTTTGTTTATCCGTCGAGCTGTTCAGGAGCAGGCCATTGTTGTAAGAGAGATATTTGAGTGGGGGGCGGCCTGTCTCTGTTTCCCCCTAGGCTCCTGTTTTTGTGAGAGTGTTTCGTACAAAACAAACCTACTGATAAATTGTGGAACTTGTGATGCCCAAAATCATTTCTCAAAAGAAGCCTAATGGGAGGAAATAAATTATCCACACTCCAAACCATTGCTGATTAACTTGTAGTACAAATAAATACCGGATCCTATAAAATATGAGATCTTTGGTGTCCTTCAAAAAGGAAATCAAGGTTAAAATAAAAATGTACAACACAAATGTGTGAGGGATGCTCTCCCCTCCTCAAATTAAACACATTCCTAGAACCTAAACAGCATGGAGACCCCTTGTACAGCTTGGAGACCCCTTGTACTGGACACTGACACTACAGCGCACCGGAGGCGACAGAGCAGGGCAGGCAGCCTCCTGAAACTGCCACAGACCAGCTTTTCCACTAAACCTATTTCCGGCCCCATCCACAGCTGGAAGCAGACTGGACTTTATGGGAACGTGGTGCCTTTGAAAGGTCTGTAAATCAGCGTCAGAGTTCGGTATGCAAGTTGTATATCCATGCCCTTCCTGACACACAGACGACTCTTCTTCAGTCTCTCGGGTGCACCACTCTTTCAGAGTTCTTTCTGTATGGCCCGGTGTGGTGTGCTGGTGGCAGCACATCTCAGAGAGAAACTCACTCCCCAGATCTTGCTCCACAGTCACACAGGAGTTGTGTGCTCCTTGAAATACCGGCTGCCAGGGGCACTTCTGCAGTTTGCTTTGCTTTAAAAGCGCTGGATGCAAAGCGGCCGAGGCGATCCGTGGACCTGTAACCCGGAGAGGTACGATTCGCTGGGTCTTCTGGTCTGGCGAATCGATCAAATAATGATACTGGTGGTTCTCCTGCTGCACTACACGATATAAATCTCACATCCTTTTATTTGTATTGCGGGGATCGATTTACACTTGTGAGTGAGTGTAGGTGATATCTACAACCTGCAGGCGAGTTTTCAGGTGCACCCAAAACTTGTGTTCCACCTTACCCCTGTCTGTGCGCGACCACTATGCCTGCCTGAAGGCCCATTACCTGTAACCACGGCCTGTGCCCCTGCCCACACTGCCAGTGTGACCAGGCATCCCAGATTTTGCGGGGCAATCTCTGTTTTTCACCATCCGTCCAGCAGGCGCTGGCTGAACACACAGGGACGCATGTTTTCATGTGTTCTAGTGCAGCCGCAGCTAACAGTGAGCAGTCTGGTTACCTCAAGTGCTGGCAGATCACTGGTTATGGTTCTATACTGGTGAGTGCAGTGAGCAAAGTCATTCTGTGCCCCTCAGTCAATGGCAACCTGTAGCTCCCACCTCTACTTCTGAGGAATGCCTCAGTTTGGGCTTCTGAAAATCTGGTCACCCCATGCACTGTACCACCAGCCCAGCCAAGTGCCACGCAGCGCATGTTAGCATGACGCATTTTAGTGCACAGTGTAGTTCCTGACCTGCATTGCAGCACTAACATGCGAATGCATGCATTCAAACAGCCTGTGTGTGTGTGAATCGCTTGAGGTGCTTATCCTCTGCAGTTGTCAGAGTGTGAGCTGAGCTGGGTCGAGGGGAAATGACTGGTTGCCATGCTTCCAAGTGACCAGCTTGGGCCTAGCTTCTTTGTCTTTCATAGCACAGAGAGCCAGCCTGCCCCTGGCTCTCTTCACGTCGCACCCCGCCCTGCTCTGGAGCTTGCATGCTTGTTTCAATGCCATGGACACTATATATATATATTTCTTCCTGCCACCCACACCCTTAGGAGACCATGCGGAGTGAGGACCAGAGCTGCGGACTGTGGAACCAGGTAGGGTTCCCAAGTTCAAACTTGGCGCGGCTCAACAGCCTGTGATTCTGTGCAAATCACTTTCATCTCCCTGTGCCGAAAAAATGAATTGAACGCAAGTGGTGCTCATGTAAAGCACCCCAGCGCATTCAGGACGAGTGTGCGCTATACAAAACAACAACTTCAAGCAGCAATGCAGCCATGTTCACGTTTTGCAGTTTTGTTATCTTGCATTCCTTAAGACTAGCCGGTTACTTACAGGTAATCTTTATTACTCCTAGTCTTAGACTCCCGGTCACAGTCCTTACATACGTGAGAGACAGCTCCCCCTGCAGACATCCTCAAGCAAATAACAAGCACTGGCGTTGCCAATAGGTCTCGCAGTAGGAAAGTTGGAGCTATTACAATTGCAAATAACAATGCCTTTTATTTTTGTTTTCATTTTAAAAACATAAAGGGCTTTGTCATTTACAAAACCAATAGCTCCAACTTTCCTACTGCGAGACCTATTGGCAACGCCAGTGCTTGTTGTGCAAGGGGGTGTGTTCCCAGCTGGGCCTTGCCGTGACTCTGCAGCCTCCTGGGAGTACGGCTGTCTGTCGGGGATTGTAGTTCCACCTGGCGGATTCTGGGAAGTGTAGGCCAGCTGCGACCATGCTTTCCACAGCTCACAAAGCGGCGTGCTGCAGACTGCTGCCGGGAAGAGGGCGAAGCATACCTCTTGTGATTCCCGTATACCCCCGCCCTACATGCGGATTGCAATGAATCGAGCCTCTCACCTAGGGTCTCTCCGCCCCTCACGTCCCTGATCGGAGTTTAATGTGTACCACCCTGTCAGTTCACCGGTTACACATGTGGTCTCACCGAGTTCCTCCTGTTTTAAGCACATTATTATTATTATTATTATATTTCTTATATAGCGCCAGAATCGACCCCCGAAGGGGTATCTCCGCGCTTGCCATGGGAACCCGTCCTGGCTTTTCCCTGTGAGATGGCCCCTACAGGGCATCCCCAGGTGAAAGCCAGGCATCCCGCCGCGGGGGCCGTTGTGGAGATTAAGCAAGCTTAATGCCCAGAGTTGCGGAGTGTGAACCCAAGATTACAGGGGTGGGGAATTCCTATCTCCCGACGCCCGAGACATCTAGATTTCTTAGGAGGGCAAGAGGTTTTAATTTATATTTTGTCCAAAGGACAAGTAGACAGTTTTATGCTAATCCGATACACAGCTGTTCAACCCTGTAGGTCACAGCCAGTTAATAAGATGCTCTGAGCAGTTTATTGGCAGTTAAAGGGTGAATGCAAAAGCTGGGGCCTGCACTTTAATTTCCCCAGAACAACAAAATGATAAAGCAGAGCTCGAAGTTGGAAATAGCTTGTGCTCGTGTAGCTTCCAGGCCCCATGTAAGAGGCTGCCTTATCTGCCTCTTGGCCCCTTGCTCTGACTTGAACTGTATGACCCCTGCCTTGTATTCTCTGCTCCACTCCTGGGCCTCATCTTTAACTCACTTTGCTTTCCCTTCTCATGCACCCCCTCCTTTGCACTTTGCCTTTCCTGTACACCTTATGTTACACCCGGTGCCTGAACCTGCTCACCTCACCCCACCCCCTTAGCCGCCCTCTCTGACATCTCTGACCCAGTCCCCTTGGCCTCTCATATCTTACACATTAAAGCTCATTAGTTTCCCCATGGGCTTTCATGCAGGCCTAAGGCCACCCCCAATTGTGTCCTTGCACTAGGCCTCTCATGTCACTTTGTGCCTGCACCAGGGGCATTGTGAACACACTGCGCTAGAAACTACAGCAGCTGTGCACTTTTTGATGGGCCTCTTCATTCTGCTGGTCCGCAGACAAAGGCCCATAATGGACTTGAAAGGGTGGGTGGGTGAGTGAGTGAAAGGGTGGATGAATAGATGCATGTATGAATGAGTGAAAGGGTGGATATACAGATGCATGGATGAATACGTGCAAGAGTGGATGATAGATGCATAAATTAATGAGTGAATGGGTGAATGGATAGATGCATGTTTGAATAACTGAAAGGGTGGATGTATAAATGCATGGATGAATACATGCAAAAGTGGATGATAGATGGATACATTAATGGGTGAATGGATAGATGCATGTATGAATGAGTGAAAGGGTGGATATACAGATGCATGGATGAATACGTGCAAGAGTGGATGATAGATGCATAAATTAATGAGTGAATGGGTGAATGGATAGATGCATGGATGAATGAGTGAAAGGGTGGATATACAGATGCATGGATGAATACGTGCAAGAGTGGATGATAGATGCATACATTAATGAGTGAATGGGTGAATGGATAGATGCATGGATGAATGAGTGAAAGGGTGGATATACAGATGCATGGATGAATACGTGCAAGAGTGGATGATAGATGCATACATTAATGAGTGAATGGGTGAATGGATAGATGCATGGATGAATGAGTGAAAGGCTGGATGGATGGATGAATGAATGAGTGGAGCGTAAGGGTGGATTTTTAAATCCATAAATGGATGAATGAGTGAAAGGGTGGATGGATAGGTGCATGGATGAATACGTGAAAGGGTAGATGTATAGATGCATGTATGAGTGGATGGATATAAGGATGGATGTGTGAGAATGGGAGGAAAAGAGCAAGGGTGAATGAAGGGATGGGTGAGTGGATGGATAGGTTGACAGTGGATTGATGAGTGAAAGGATGGACGACTTACTGAAAGGGTGGATTAATGGGTGAGAGAGTAGATGAATAGATAGCTGACTGGGTGAGGGGGGATGGGTGGGTGGCTGGGTGGAAGGGTTGACGGATGGCTTGGTGGGTGGAGAGTTGAGTGTAAAGGTGGATGGAGGGATTAGTGAAAGGGTGGATGGATATATGAGCGAAACGGAAGATGGATGGGTGAAAGGGTGGATGGATGAGCGAAAGCATAAATGGATGAGTGAAAAGGAGGATGGATGGGATGGATGGATGGAGGGATGAGTGAAAGGGTGGATGAATAGGAGTGAAAAGGAGGATGTGTGGGGTGAAAGGATGGATGGATAAGCAAAATGATGGATGAGTGAAAGGAAGGCGGGATGGGTCTGTTGGATCGATAGGTTTGGAGATGGCAGGATAGGCTTTAGCAGCTACAGTAGAGGTGGTGGAGCTCTTGATGGGCCTCTTCTGTCTGCAGCTCGGCAGACAAAGACTTGTAATTAATTTGAATGGATGTGTGGGTGAAAGGATGAGTGAGTAGAAGTGTGGCTGGCTAGATGGATGGATGAATGAGTGACCGGGATGGTGGATGGACAAAGGATGTTATAATGAAGGAAAGGGTGAATGAGTGGATGGGTTACAGGGTGTAAGGATTAGAGAGCGAAAGGATGGATGAATGTAAAGGATAAATGGATGGATTGATGGATGGGTCGAAGGGTGGGTGGAAGGATGAGTGAAAGGGAGGGTGGAAATATGAAGTGAATGAAAGGGTATATAGATGGAGTGAAAGGGAGGGTGTATGGATGAGCGAAAGGATGGATGGTTGAAATGGATAGGTTTGGAGATGAATGGGTAGGTTTGGATATGGATGAGTGGCTCGAGAGACAGATGAACAGATGGATGAACAGATTAGTGAAAGATAATGGATTAAAGAATGAATGGGTGCCAATGTAAAGGTGAAATGCTAGATATCAGTGGGTGAAAGGATGAATGGATAGATGCTTAGATGGAAGAGGCAAGAGAGCTATTGTGGAGAGGATTCCAATTACTTTTTTTCGCTTGCTTGGTGTCATAAGAACTTTGAATCATCGTGGGGGGTATTTAAATGTTCTGGTTACTCACTTGGCCTACATTGTGCTCCTTTCTCTACCTTGGGATTATCAGGTAGGCGTGGTGCTGTTTGCCAGCGAGTTCTTACTAGACAGCTAGTATTTGGTCTCATAAAGGCCACATTGCCATAGAAATTCCCGGCACTGAACAAAACTACTTTGTAAAAGAGCAGAATGCTGTCACACACAATGAAGCCAGCTCACAGATAGGAAGAGATAGCATTTCAATAAAAACAAAAGGTCTTGGTTAACTCAAATTTCATTAGGGGCTCAAATGTTAAAGTCACGAAAGTGCACCCATGATATATGTACTTGTATTAAAGGAGATTTACGTTTTTCATGAATTCACATGAATTTCCTTAAGTAGGCCAGAAAACCGTAGTCCTAGAAAATATTTGTGAATTGCATCTTAGCATGAGCAAATATGAATATGCCCCAGCGGAAATCTGTTGAGTGTTTACAAGTTCACTTTTTCTCCAACCACATTTTTCCCAGCCCTGGAAGAAACTTTACTTCTGCCGTTGTCGGGGGTAAATTTCCGACCTTTCTCAGTATGGGAAAAGATTAGAGAAGAGCTGGTGAAAACCTCCAAAATTCAAATCCTTCTATAGTATTAGCCTGACATAACCAGAGAGGCTATTATCAGAGCTCTTCTACAAAGAGATTGCAGCCATTATTTGACGGTGCACTACATGGCACCAAAGGGACAAGTGGATTTTGTTACAGGACAAGTAGATTTATGAAGCTACTTGTCCCATGGACAAGTACATATTTGAATAAATTCCACACCCCTGGATTAGGTCAGGCGCCGAAGCGAGAATGATCGAGTCCATGGACATTTGAGCTCAAGACCCTGCCGCGTCAGGAATTGAACCCTGGTCCCGGGTCTGACCTCTGCTTCAGGGTCTGCCTGCTCTAACCAGTGAGCCACACTTCTCCACATGGCAGTGGGTTGTGCACGCTTCTTGCGAGCAGATCACACAGGACATAGCTCCATACATTAGATATTTCGAGATCCTTTATCCACACCTCCTATGGGGCACAACGCTGAGGAAAATAATATTTCAGTGGAATATTTCCCAAGGGGTTGATGAAGCCCTGACCCATTTGGAAGACATTTTTTAATGCCCAAGTGTTGCATTTTTAGCTCACCCCCAGTCGTCAGCCGTGTAGCATAGATACGTGAAGCATCATTCAAAAGTTTGCAATTTCTCCATCGAGACTAACCTCTCAGTTCATTACAAGCCAAAACGAATCATAATCTTGTGACTTCTCCGATATAGGCTTTATTTGAACGTCAAATATCTACATTTTGATTGCTTGCTCACTGAATTACTTTAGTCGGTGACTTATTAAGATTACTATTTTAAAGTATGTGTTTTTATGGACATGTATAGTTTGGCATTTCTGAGGAGGAAGTTTCTGGGAGATGTTTTTTTCTTTCGTCGAAAACCCACTTCTATCTTCCGTTGATATGAGCTAGCTGTTGGTTTAGTCAAGCTTACTCAGTCTTGTTCTGGAGCATGTGCTACGGAGTGTTGATTATTTTGCTGTTTGACTGGCAGTGTTGAATCTGAACTGCATGCTGATATTTCTGGCTGGGCCAGGGTACTCTTTTTCCGGTGGAACATGGCTGTTGGGACCCTGTAGGCAAAGGGCTCACAGTTTCTGTAGATTTGGGGATAAGAACGTTGGACTTTCTATTACCGATTGGAAATGGGCTGTAAATGAAGGCACAGAGAGCGATATCAGACTTTCATCCCGATAGAAGCAAAGGGTTTTTTTTTTCAGGGAAGTTGTAGATAAGAATAACCAAGAATGAACCAGGAAATGTGAAGGGAGTTGGTGTGGAGTGTGATAAGATTTTGCATGTTAGACTACTTGAGGCAGCTTCTGCAGGGTTCAATGTTAGTATGAATCGGAAGTGTGGCAGGCGGAATGCCTGTGTGCCAAAGCGCGATGCGCTTGGAGAGAGGCCGGAGGGAGGCCAGATGGGGGCGGGAGAGCCTGGTGGGGGGGCGGGAATGCGAGGGAGGAGAAGTGTGTCAGGCGGAATGCCTGTGTGCGAAAGCGCGATGCGCTTGGAGAGGCCGGATGGGGGCGGGAGAAACTGAAAGTACGAGTAGGAGGGTAAGCAAAGGGCTCACAGTTTCTATAGATTTGGGGATAAGAACGTTGGACTTTCTATTACCGATTGGAAATGGGCTGTAAATGAAGGCACAGAGAGCGATATCAGACTTTCAGCCCGTTCGAAGCAAAGGTTTTTTTTAAAAATGTTAGTATGAATCGCAAGTGTGGCAGGCGGAATGCCTGTGTGCGAAAGCGCGATGTGCTTGGAGTGAGGCCGGAGGGAAGCCGGATGGGGGCGGGAGAGCCTGGTGGGGGGCGGGAATGCGAGGGAGGAGAAGTGTGGCAGGCGGAATGCCTGTGTGCGAAAGCGCGATGCGCTTGGAGAGAGGCCGGATGGGGGCGGGAGAAACTGAAAGTACGAGTAGGAGGGAGGGAGGGAGGCTGATGCGCGCGATGCGCTTGGAGAGAGGCCGGATGGAGGCGGGAGAAACTGAAAGTACGAGTAGGAGGGAGGGAGGGAGGCTGATGCATGTGCTTGTTTGGTCACGTGAGTCACGTGAACTTAAAGAAAACCGCAGCAAAAAGCCCTTGGTTTGACGAGGATTTTGAGGACATGAATTCTCGCTCCGCTCAATGCGCTTGTGCGCATTGATAGGTCGCGAGACCTGAAAAACACCACTGCTCCCATCCCTACCCTCCAAGCCTCGCCCACATCCTGTGGAACATAACCCCTGACCGTACCTCCAGAAATCCTGTAAACCAAAGCACAAGAAGCTGAACACACTGAGGGAGGGATGGGAACCAGGACTGTGACGGGGAGCTCTAACCGTCGGGGTAATTAACATTACCGCTAAGTAACCAGCCATACACTTCTCATCAGACCTCCCTGTCCTTACATATGTGAGCATAAACCCAAGAAAAAAAACTCTGCTTCAAACACCACAGCCGTAGAACAGATATTATAAGGATCAAGCAGAACCGTTACACCTCCTGCACAGATAGCAACACTGTCGCCCCAAAACTGGCAGACACCCCCCCTCCACCCACAACCAAGCGTTAATCGGACATAAAGGTGTGAGGTGAACTTCAAGTGGCAGCCTGGCAAATCTCAGCCATGGAAGCCCCTCACAAACAAGCCCAGGAAGCAGGCACCACCCTGGTAGAACAACCCTGCACAGCCCCAGGCACCGACACCCCTCGGGACTCATAAACCGCAAAGATAACCCACATCAACCACCAACTGAGAGTAGCAACAGAAGGCTTCAGGCCCTGTCCCCTCATACCAAAGGTCACAAAAAGGGAATCCACCTTACGAAGAGGGTGCATACAATCCAGATACACACCAAAGGCCTGCTTGACATCCAAACGGTCCAAGAAACTCCTCCTGAGACGACGGATCAGCACACAACACAGGCAAAACCAACTCCTCCGAACAATGAAAAGAGGTGGGTATCTTGGGAACAAAACCGGGATCCGGCCTGAGAACCACCTTATCCGGATAGCACCGCAAACAAGCATTTGCAATAGGTCTCGCAATGATATTATTTTGCGCTATTAACATTGTAATGGCAATGCCTTCAAAAAAAAAAGCAAAGGCATTGTTATTTGCAATACCAAAAGCAACACCTATTGCACTGCATAGCGCGGTGTCCGTGAAGACGGCGCAGCGCTTATTAAAGTACAAGCATTTACAATGCAATAGGTCTCGCAGCATTAAAGTTTGAGTTATTGGCATTGTGTATGACAATGCCAATAGTTATAACTTTTGCAAATGTGACACCTATAGCATTTGTAATGCAATATGTGTTGTATTACACAGAGACAATCAATCACATGTGTTTAAATCAGTGTATAGGAAATGCTACATAAGGCCGAGGACTACAAGGTGTAGGAGTCACGTGTTATCTACACTGTTAAGCAGTGTTGTTTAATAGTGCTTGCTCTGAAAAAGCACAAACTCAGAATGTAAAACTTAACACCATGGTTGGGGGTTATCTTTAATGATTTGAATTGATTTGTATCCAAATTAACCATTTTTCCAACATTAGGATAATAAAAGGATGAGGAATAAAATTTTAACTGCTCACGGTTGAATCTAGGAAATTTAGGATCTCAGTGCATGTGGACAAATAATCAAGAGGCTTTAACATTTTAACCAGCTCACTCACAATAACATGAAAAACAAGATGATGATTAAACATGTTGGATCTGTATAACCAGGACCTGAAAAAACGGGGGGCGGAGTCTCTCAAAGGGGCGTGGCGATGTAATTTTAGAGCTGCTGTGCTGAGCACCGGCAGGACCCGGACCACTTTAAGCCCTGTGTATACCTAAATTACTCTAAGGTGAGGGAAGCTTAGCTAACGAGGACCTCTCAGAGACCCCCGGGGAGGCGGCGCTATGGCAGGCATGTACCGAGCACCAGCAGCTGGTCCTCCGTCCGCAGCTGCGCCTCTAGGAGGCCGCTGAAGCTGCTCAGACCGCCGAACCAGTCCAGCGGGGGCCCGTCCGCCCCGTACCGCCCGTCCCAGAACCGCACCGAGGCGTACAGCGCGTTGGAGCCCGGCGGAGCCTGCATCTCTGCGGCCGGCGAGCAGAGCCCAGCGGGAGGAGGGCGGTACAACTGCGGGGAAGGGGGTGGAGGCCGCACACAGGGCAGGTGATACCTTCGAGAGAGGGGAAGAGGGCACCGGCTGATCGGATGGACTGCTCTGCGATTCGGCTCGAATCTCGGAGGTCATGAAAGTAAGTGTAACAAAGTACCTTAATGTGTAATTTTTGTTTTCATGCTTCACAAAAAGAGCTTTGCAGTCGCATTAATTCCTATCAAGCACTGAGGACACTTTTTTTCACATTCATCAGTACGCTAGGAGAAAATGGACATTGAGTTTTTACTCTTGAGAAGCCCTCTCGGCCTCGTTAAGCTCAACAACAGCTTTCCATCTATTCAGGGGGCGTAGTGGAGCTGGGACTCCAGGGGGCTCCATAAATTACACGAGCAGTGCTATGCCACCATCACAGAATGGACCTAATTTCCTTGGCTTTGCTCCAATGCAAAGCATCTCGCCGTCTCACATCCCCCGCTCTGCATGTCACATCGTTTTTGCAGAAGCGAGCTCGAAGCACTGAAACTCCCCTCCCTAGCTGCTTCCTGCAACGAGTCGTATTTCTATGCCTCCACAAGTCAATGGGGGAGAGGCAGAGAAATACGCCCAATATACAAATAAATCACCATTTTAACTCGAGTCTCAAATATTTGCATGAAGTTCTTTTCTGAAGCCTGGCCTAGGTCTCTGCAAGCAGGCATTCACGCACAGTGGGGTGTGGAGGGAGGAGGGCGAGTCAACCAATGATCAAAACGCTTTGTCGTTAGACCTAAAGGCGGCAGTTTTTTCAAAGAAAAGCTGAGACCTCACGCAGGCAGCCAATATCAAGGCACGATCCATTTCTGATTGCATAAACACAGCAGTAGTCAAACCAACTGAGTATAAAGCCGGATTGCTACGCAATAATACCCAGAGGTGCGTCGTACTCACAAACCGGCTGTGCCGAGGCGCGTAGCACGGAACGTGAACCAAACAAGCTGCGCGACGTCAGCTGAAGCTCACGCACGCAACCCAAGTCCAAGGCGCATGGCAGAGTCGGATTCCGACACGCGCGACCCAATCCCAAGGCGCGCGTCGGAATCCGACTCTGCCATGCGTCTGAATGTGCGTTCGCAGCGAGCCCTAACGAAACCTGCCGTGGGGCGGGACTTCCGTGTTCGGGAGCCCGCGCCCATGGGGTGCCTGGACAGAAAAGCAGTCCTGCTGACGCGGGGCTCCTATGCCCGAGGGAGAGCCCCGCGGAGGCTGCAGAGTCCGGCGATGCGGTGAGTAGGGGAGGGGAGGGGAGGGGGGGGGGGGGGGGGGGTGTCTCTGTATGGGTGCGTGTTGGCGGGGCGGCGGGGAGGGGGATTGTCTGTGTGTGTGCGCTCGTGTGGGTGGGGGCGGGGGCGGCGGCTGGGGAGGTGTGGTGTGTCTGTATGTGTGCGCTCGTGTGTGTGTGTCTCTGTGTGCGTGCGTGATCCATGGGGACTGAGGAGCCTGCCGGAATCGGAGCGCGCGACCTGATCCGATTCCGGCAGCTGCGTGCGCGTGCCAGTCCTTCCAGCCCTGGATCTGGTCAGGAATGGAGGGTGGGAAGGGGAACAGACCATCCCCTGAATTGGCAGGAGTGTAGGGAAAATAATGTTTTCGCATTGGGGTATATAAGAGCTTTTTCACGAGAGGCTTGGGCTCTAGTCTCCTTTACACTATGTGGATTTATGCACGGGGAGAACAGGAGTCCATGCAAGATGTCACATGACATTACCAATTGCTATATTACCCCAGGAAATATGCAATTAGCACAGCATTCCAGGCATACTTACAGGATTTTGTTTTCCCACTGGACTTGGTATCTCAATTTGCTGAGAAAACATTTTCTTTCCACTCGTCACATGTGGACAATCCCACTGAGGATTGAGTGCAAGCTGTCAATAGTTTATTACTAAAATGATCAGATTCCTGTGTGAGCAGAGGGAGGTTGAAATCCTGTTCCTGTCAGTTATACAGGAAGGCTGTGCTATTGACTGTGCCAGCCCCGTGGTCTTTTCATCGACACCACCCTGAGTCGCTTTATCATCTATCCGCCTTAGCGCCAGGGTCGGCTGTAGTGCTGGAGGCGCCTGTGGCAAGCCTGGTAACATTTGTATGTGCCTTTTCCTTTTGTTTTAAAAGGAAAGAATTAGAGAAATGTGTTTTTTTATATATGGATTTATTATACCCTTGACCTCCTTCTGCAGGATTCCCTTACTCCCACCTTCCAACAGTGCCCCTCACCTCTCCATAGCCTCCTCTTTGACATGCATTTAAATTTTTTTTTTTATTGTGCTGGATTGTTAACTGACACTCCGTTCTGGGATCTCTATACGATGCGAGTTCTTTGCAGACGGCACCTTAGCCTTCTGCTCGAGCCTAAGGTAGAATGAATCAAAACTTCCACAAGACAAATAAATCCGATCAGTCTCCAGCAGGAATATTAATCAGCAGTTATGTTGAATTTTTTATTGTTACCTGGAAACTGCTTAATACACAAGGATCCTTGAAGGATGTGCAGTTTTAAGTTGTGAGAAGTTGGCCAGGTACATGATGTCCACTATTCTAGTGGGCATCTTGCACCAGTCCAATCGACCCTTATTGATGGTAGGTTGTAAAGTCAACCTTATAGAAAGCTATCCTAGTGGTAGCTGCGGGGAGCAGGGTTCAGGCTAAGACTTAGAGGAGAGTTAAGCAAGTTGTTTTACCAATTATAATCTCTTGAATTACCAACTGAAAGCACACCACACAAGGTATATATCAAATATATATGTATTTATTCTAAACACAACCCCTCGGGGCTCTTTAAGAGGTCAAAGGTAAAAGTACACGGGGGACGCATGCATTGTCTAAACACAGCTGCGGATTATCTTTGACTTTCTATGGAGAATGAACAAGTTGCAAATTTAAAGATCAAAAGCACCTAGAGGTGAACTACCATGGAACCCTTTTAGACTTAGACACTTCGAGAGTCAATACCCACGAGAGCAACGGAGTACTCGAGTTACCTCACCCATGGAAGCTGGGTGCATAGGTGTCTTTTCGTGTCGGGTTTCGTAGTCGATTCCAATGGAGAGCTGCAAAGAAATGCTGCAGGCGACCAGAGGAAAAGTGTCCGGGTGGATCCAAGGGTGGATCGGAGATGTGAAGAACCTGAAAGCAGAGGAGACAGAGTCTGGGTCACTAGCCAGTGACCAGGATAGCGAGGAGAAGATGCCAGCCGATGTTGATGATTTCAGGTGAAAGAGGTGAAGCTTGACTCTTCAGCCACGAGGACTAGGAGGCGTCGATGATGACCAGGAGCTGGATTCGAGCTGACCCACGAAGGATGTCAAGTGCTGCAGCACCAGAATCCGGATTGGATCCAATAAGCCTTGGCAACAGCAACCCACGCAAGACGACAAGATTCGGTTCAGACCAGAAGGTCTGAGGGACTCCTCCTGTGGAGAGGAGTGGGAGCAAGTCTGGAGCAACCAGGAAATCTCAAGGAATCAAAGCTGGCCCTTCGTGGGGGCTCATTAGCCAACGACTAAGAACCGCAAAGGGACCTCGAGTGGAAATGCACAAAGTGGGCCCATTGGACACTCGCGGAGTGTAGGCCTCAGCTTCGGTAAACAAGGTGCTCAGGCAGGGGCTTCAAATACCCCAATGCACAACTTCGAGAAACCTCGGGAAGTAGGTGCTGTTGCAAAAATGCAGGATGTCCAGGAGTTTCAGTCCCATGTCTCTCGCGTCCGCTAGAGGTCTCAGCTTTGCTGGGAGCGCAGGTCAGTGTCAGCGATGTCTGGAAGTCTGTGTCCTGTTTCGCATATTCTTCGGGATCCGATGGGAGCCTCAAGAATGCAGACCGGCAAAGATGCTTTTGTTGCCTGTTTGAACAGGGTGGTCACTCCTTGACCACAAGGGAGATTTCTTCCGTCTTCCAGTCGATGTGGAATGTCGAAGGTCCAAGATATATATTGCAGAGTTTTCTGTAATCTAAAGTCCTAGGGACTGGGATCCTATTCTTTTAACAAGTTTAGGGGTTCGACTAACGCTAGGGTCCCATCTATGGGACGACCTGGGGAGGGGTGGTTACACCACTTTCCCTTTGTCAAGTTTCGCACTAGAGCTGGGGCTGAGTGAAGAAGTCCGTGAAGGACGAAGCGCGTTGGCTACGGTCTTTTTTATTGGAAGAAAAAAATTACGAAATAAAGAATGCACTACAAACAACTCCACTGAATTGCTATCATCTGTTTTGAACAAGCACTGTATAAATAGCTGCTATTACTGTTTACAAATTGAGTTATAATCACAATTAGTGTGCTGGACCATTGTGTGCTGCATTTTGAAAGGGAGACACGTTTTCTCTTAGGAGATTTAGGGGCTTTTGAATCTCCGGTCCGCTGCACCTAAAAGTTATACAAAGGAGGCACTAAGGATAGGTGCAATTGTGCCTGACCCCATTCCCCGCTCTTCTTTGTAACACTGAATGCAACCCACCCTGCCCCAATACACTAAAGCCTGTCTGAGGTGGTGCTGGCACCTCTCTGGACAGGAAACCTATTGTCCAGGCCTCCCCTGCCAGAGTTTCGTCCAGCAGCAGGAGGGCAGACTCGAGTCTTTGGCAGCAGCATCCATTTTGTGATGCTGGGGCTCTGTTTAACTTTAACCGGATTTACCAGTAACTACATGTCTTTTCCCTCTAGAAGGGTGGAATGTTACCCCCGCTGCCAGAACTGGTGGGGGGAGGGTAGTATTCCAAAGTGTTTGACACCTTACATGACATGTTTTGATAAAGCCAAACCAAAGTTAGCATTAACCGCGAGGATTATAATGCACTTAAGAGTATATGGAATGGATATATCATAGAACAGCTATAAGGAGATGGTTCCAAAAGCTGCAGAGGGGCTCAGCTAATGCTAGGGCACCCTCTCACATAAACCCAAGCACTCTGCCTCCAGGATTGTCATGGCCTGCTATAGGAGTGACTTATAGGTATATATATATATATATCTCACCAAAGAAAAACGCAGCACTCTCTCAGTTAAGGCAGTTTGGTGAATTTAATCAAGGTTTTAGCAGAGCCATATCTCGTATCAGGACACTTTTGGTGGAATATATATATCTCAATCAATGCCAGAAAAAGTATGTTGTTTTAAACTTTATGTAAGCATTTTTGTTAAATTCTGCAATATCTGTTATCTTATGTGTTGCTCAAGTGCTTTCATGGTCATTTTCTTATGCACCGAATAAAGCTTTATGAATTGAATTGAATTTTATGTATACTATATCTAAGTAAGGGGTGACTACACCACCTTACCCAGGCTGCAAGTGCAGACCTGTGGTGTCAGTTTGGAAGGCTAACCAGGGGTGGCACAATACATGCTGCAGCCCCTGTTAGGCCTTGGGTGCATCTATGCCCTGGGTACCCAAGGTACCATATACAGGGGCTCACAAGGGTGACCCAGTAACCAATCTGGTATGTACCTAAAGTATGTGCTACGGAGTGTTGATTATTTTGCTGTTTGACTGGCAGTGTTGAATCTGAACTGCATGCTGATATTTCTGGCTGGGCCAGGGTACTCTTTTTCCGGTGGAACATGGCTGTTGGGACCCTGTAGGCAAAGGGCTCACAGTTTCTGTAGATTTGGGGATAAGAACGTTGGACTTTCTATTACCGATTGGAAATGGGCTGTAAATGAAGGCACAGAGAGGGATATCAGACTTTCATCCCGATAGAAGCAAAGGTTTTTTTTTTTCAGGGAAGTTGTAGATAAGAATAACCAAGAATGAACCAGGAAATGTGAAGGGAGTTGGTGTGGAGTGTGATAAGATTTTGCATGTTAGACTACTTGAGGCAGCTTCTGCAGGGTTCAATGTTAGTATGAATCGCAAGTGTGGCAGGCGGAATGCCTGTGTGCGAAAGCGCGATGCGCTTGGAGAGAGGCCGGAGGGAGGCCAGATGGGGGCGGGAGAGCCTGGTGGGGGGGCGGGAATGCGAGGGAGGAGAAGTGTGTCAGGCGGAATGCCTGTGTCCGAAAGCGCGATGCGCTTGGAGAGGCCGGATGGGGGCGGGAGAAACTGAAAGTACGAGTAGGAGGTAGGGAGGGAGGCTGATGCGCGCGATGCGCTTGGAGAGAGGCCGGATGGGGGCGGGAGAAACTGAAAGTACGAGTAGGAGGGAGGGAGGGAGGCTGATGCATGTGCTTGTTTGGTCACGTGATTCACGTGAACTTAAAGAAAACCGCAGCAAAAAGCCCTTGGTTTGACGAGGATTTTGAGGACATGAATTCTCGCTCCGCTCAATGCGCTTGTGCGCATTAATAGGTCGCGAGACCTAAAAAACACCACTGCTCCCATCCCTACCCTCCAAGCCTCGCCCACATCCTGTGGAACATAACCCCTGACCGTACCTCCAGAAATCCTGTAAACCAAAGCACAAGAAGCTGAACACACGGAGGGAGGGATGGGAACCAGGACTGTGACGGGGAGCTCTAACCGTCGGGGTAATTAACATTACCGCTAAGTAACCAGCCATACACTTCTCATCAGACCTCCCTGTCCTTACATATGTGAGCATAAACCCAAGAAAAAAAACTCTGCTTCAAACACCACAGCCGTAGAACAGATATTATAAGGATCAAGCAGAACCGTTACACCTCCTGCACAGATAGCAACACTGTCGCCCCAAAACTGGCAGACACCCCCCCTCCACCCACAACCAAGCGTTAATCGGACATAAAGGTGTGAGGTGAACTTCAAGTGGCAGCCTGGCAAATCTCAGCCATGGAAGCCCCTCACAAACAAGCCCAGGAAGCAGGCACCACCCTGGTAGAACAACCTTGCACAGCCCCAGCACCGACACCCCTCGGGACTCATAAACCGCAAAGATAACCCACATCAACCACCAACTGAGAGTAGCAACAGAAGGCTTCAGGCCCTGTCCCCTCATACCAAAGGTCACAAAAAGGGAATCCACCTTACGAAGAGGGTGCATACAATCCAGATACACACCAAAGGCCTGCTTGACATCCAAACGGTGCAAGAAACTCCTCCTGAGACGACGGATCAGCACACAACACAGGCAAAACCAACTCCTCCGAACAATGAAAAGAGGTGGGTATCTTGGGAACAAAACCGGGATCCGGCCTGAGAACCACCTTATCCGGATAGCACCGCAAACAAGCATTTGCAATAGGTCTCGCAATGATATTATTTTGCGCTATTAACATTGTAATGGCAATGCCTTAAAAAAAAAAAGCAAAGGCATTGTTATTTGCAATACCAAAAGCAACACCTATTGCACTGCATAGCGCGGTGTCCGTGAAGACGGCGCAGCGCTTATTAAAGTACAAGCATTTACAATGCAATAGGTCTCGCAGCATTAAAGTTTGAGTTATTGGCATTGTGTATGACAATGCCAATAGTTATAACTTTTGCAAATGTGACACCTATAGCATTTGTAATGCAATATGTGTTGTATTACACAGAGACAATCAATCACATGTGTTTAAATCAGTGTATAGGAAATGCTACATAAGGCCGAGGACTACAAGGTGTAGGAGTCAAGTGTTATCTACACTGATAAGCAGTGTTGTTTAATAGTGCTTGCTCTGAAAAAGCACAAACTCAGAATGTAAAACTTAACACCATGGTTGGGGGTTATCTTTAATGATTTGAATTGATTTGTATCCAAATTAACCATTTTTCCAACATTAGGATAATAAAAGGATGAGGAATAAAATTTTAACTGCTCACGGTTGAATCTAGGAAATTTAGGATCTCAGTGCATGTGGACAAATAATCAAGAGGCTTTAACATTTTAACCAGCTCACTCACAATAACATGAAAAACAAGATGATGATTAAACATGTTGGATCTGTATAACCAGGACCTGAAAAAACGGGGGGCGGAGTCTCTCAAAGGGGCGTGGCGATGTAATTTTAGAGCTGCTGTGCTGAGCACCGGCAGGACCCGGACCACTTTAAGCCCTGTGTATACCTAAATTACTCTAAGGTGAGGGAAGCTTAGCTAACGAGGACCTCTCAGAGACCCCCGGGGAGGCGGCGCTATGGCAGGCATGTACCGAGCACCAGCAGCTGGTCCTCCGTCCGCAGCTGCGCCTCTAGGAGGCCGCTGAAGCTGCTCAGACCGCCGAACCAGTCCAGCGGGGGCCCGTCCGCCCCGTATCGCCCGTCCCAGAACCGCACCGAGGCGTACAGCGCGTTGGAGCCCGGCGGAGCCTGCATCTCTGCGGCCGGCGAGCAGAGCCCAGCGGGAGGAGGGCGGTACAACTGCGGGGAGGGGGTGGAGGCCGCACACAGGGCAGGTGATACCTTCGAGAGAGGGGAAGAGGGCACCGGCTGATCGGATGGACTGCTCTGCGATTCGGCTCGAATCTCGGAGGTCATGAAAGTAAGTGTAACAAAGTACCTTAATGTGTAATTTTTGTTTTCATGCTTCACAAAAAGAGCTTTGCAGTCGCATTAATTCCTATCAAGCACTGAGGACACTTTTTTTCACATTCATCAGTACGCTAGGAGAAAATGGACATTGAGTTTTTACTCTTGAGAAGCCCTCTCGGCCTCGTTAAGCTCAACAACAGCTTTCCATCTATTCAGGGGGCGTAGTGGAGCTGGGACTCCAGGGGGCTCCATAAATTACACGAGCAGTGCTATGCCACCATCACAGAATGGACCTAATTTCCTTGGCTTTGCTCCAATGCAAAGCATCTCGCCGTCTCACATCCCCCGCTCTGCATGTCACATCGTTTTTGCAGAAGCGAGCTCGAAGCACTGAAACTCCCCTCCCTAGCTGCTTCCTGCAACGAGTCGTATTTCTATGCCTCCACAAGTCAATGGGGGAGAGGCAGAGAAATACGCCCAATATACAAATAAATCACCATTTTAACTCGAGTCTCAAATATTTGCATGAAGTTCTTTTCTGAAGCCTTGCCTAGGTCTCTGCAAGCAGGCATTCACGCACAGTGGGGTGTGGAGGGAGGAGGGCGAGTCAACCAATGATCAAAACGCTTTGTCGTTAGACCTAAAGGCAGCAGTTTTTTCAAAGAAAAGCTGAGACCTCACGCAGGCAGCCAATATCAAGGCACGATCCATTTCTGATTGCATAAACACAGCAGTAGTCAAACCAACTGAGTATAAAGCCGGATTGCTACGCAATAATACCCAGAGGTGCGTCGTACTCACAAACCGGCTGTGCCGAGGCGCGTAGCACGGAACGTGAACCAAACAAGCTGCGCGACGTCAGCTGAAGCTCACGCACGCAACCCAAGTCCAAGGCGCATGGCAGAGTCGGATTCCGACACGCGCGACCCAATCCCAAGGCGCGCGTCGGAATCCGACTCTGCCATGCGTCTGAATGTGCGTTCGCAGCGAGCCCTAACGAAACCTGCCGTGGGGCGGGACTTCCGTGTTCGGGAGCCCGCGCCCATGGGGTGCCTGGACAGAAAAGCAGTCCTGCTGACGCGGGGCTCCTATGCCCGAGGGAGAGCCCCGCGGAGGCTGCAGAGTCCGGCGATGCGGTGAGTAGGGGAGGGGAGGGGGGGGGGGTGTCTCTGTATGGATGCGTGTGGGCGGGGCGGCGGGGAGGGGGATTGTCTGTGTGTGTGCGCTCGTGTGGGTGGGGGCGGGGGCGGCGGCTGGGGAGGTGTGGTGTGTCTGTATGTGTGCGCTCGTGTGTGTGTGTCTCTGTGTGCGTGCGTGATCCATGGGGACTGAGGAGCCTGCCGGAATCGGAGCGCGCGACCTGATCAGATTCCGGCAGCTGCGTGCGCGTGCCAGTCCTTCCAGCCCTGGATCTGGTCAGGAATGGAGGGTGGGAAGGGGAACAGACCATCCCCTGAATTGGCAGGAGTGTAGGGAAAATAATGTTTTCGCATTGGGGTATATAAGAGCTTTTTCACGAGAGGCTTGGGCTCTAGTCTCCTTTACACTATGTGGATTTATGCACGGGGAGAACAGGAGTCCATGCAAGATGTCACATGACATTACCAATTGCTATATTACCCCAGGAAATATGCAATTAGCACAGCATTCCAGGCATACTTACAGGATTTTGTTTTCCCACTGGACTTGGTATCTCAATTTGCTGAGAAAACATTTTCTTTCCACTCGTCACATGTGGACAATCCCACTGAGGATTGAGTGCAAGCTGTCAATAGTTTATTACTAAAATGATCAGATTCCTGTGTGAGCAGAGGGAGGTTGAAATCCTGTTCCTGTCAGTTATACAGGAAGGCTGTGCTATTGACTGTGCCAGCCCCGTGGTCTTTTCATCGACACCACCCTGAGTCGCTTTATCATCTATCCGCCTTAGCGCCAGGGTCGGCTGTAGTGCTGGAGGCGCCTGTGGCAAGCCTGGTAACATTTGTATGTGCCTTTTCCTTTTGTTTTAAAAGGAAAGAATTAGAGAAATGTGTTTTTTTATATATGGATTTATTATACCCTTGACCTCCTTCTGCAGGATTCCACTACTCTCACCTTCCAACAGTGCCCCTCACCTCTCCATAGCCTCCTCTTTGACATGCATTTAAATTTTTTTTTTTATTGTGCTGGATTGTTAACTGACACTCCGTTCTGGGATCTCTATACGATGCGAGTTCTTTGCAGACGGCACCTTAGCCTTCTGCTCGAGCCTAAGGTAGAATGAATCAAAACTTCCACAAGACAAATAAATCCGATCAGTCTCCAGCAGGAATATTAATCAGCAGTTATGTTGAATTTTTTATTGTTACCTGGAAACTGCTTAATACACAAGGATCCTTGAAGGATGTGCAGTTTTAAGTTGTGAGAAGTTGGCCAGGTACATGATGTCCACTATTCTAGTGGGCACCTTGCACCAGTCCAATCGACCCTTATTGATGGTAGGTTGTAAAGTCAACCTTATAGAAAGCTATCCTAGTGGTAGCTGCGGGGAGCAGGGTTCAGGCTAAGACTTAGAGGAGAGTTAAGCAAGTTGTTTTACCAATTATAATCTCTTGAATTACCAACTGAAAGCACACCACACAAGGTATATATCAAATATATATGTATTTATTCTAAACACAACCCCTCGGGGCTCTTTAAGAGGTCAAAGGTAAAAGTACACGGGGGACGCATGCATTGTCTAAACACAGCTGCGGATTATCTTTGACTTTCTATGGAGAATGAACAAGTTGCAAATTTAAAGATCAAAAGCACCTAGAGGTGAACTACCATGGAACCCTTTTAGACTTAGACACTTCGAGAGTCAATACCCACGAGAGCAACGGAGTACTCGAGTTACCTCACCCATGGAAGCTGGGTGCATAGGTGTCTTTTCATGTCGGGTTTCGTAGTCGATTCCAATGGAGAGCTGCAAAGAAATGCTGCAGGCGACCAGAGGAAAAGTGTCCGGGTGGATCCAAGGGTGGATCGGAGATGTGAAGAACCTGAAAGCAGAGGAGACAGAGTCTGGGTCACTAGCCAGTGACCAGGATAGCGAGGAGAAGATGCCAGCCGATGTCGATGATTTCAGGTGAAAGAGGTGAAGCTTGACTCTTCAGCCACGAGGACTAGGAGGCGTCGATGACGACCAGGAGCTGGATTCGAGCTGTCCCACGAAGGATGTCAAGTGCTGCAGCACCAGAATCCGGATTGGATCCAATAAGCCTTGGCAACAGCAACCCACGCAAGACGACAAGATTCGGTTCAGACCAGCAAGGTCTGAGGGACTCCTCCTGTGGAGAGGAGTGGGAGCAAGTCTGGAGCAACCAGGAAAGCTCAAGGAATCAAAGCTGGCCCTTCGTGGGGGCTCATTAGCCAACGACTAAGAACCGCAAAGGGACCTCGAGTGGAAATGCACAAAGTGGGCCCATTGGACACTCGCGGAGTGTAGGCCTCAGCTTCGGTCAACAAGGTGCTCAGGCAGGGGCTTCAAATACCCCAATGCACAACTTCGAGAAACCTCGGGAAGTAGGTGCTGTTGCAAAAATGCAGGATGTCCAGGAGTTTCAGTCCCATGTCTCTCGCGTCCGCTACAGGTCTCAGCTTTGCTGGGAGCGCAGGTCAGTGTCAGAGATGTCTGGAAGTCTGTGTCCTGTTTCGCATATTCTTCGGGATCCGATGGGAGCCTCAAGAATGCAGACCGGCAAAGATGCTTTTGTTGCCTGTTTGAACAGGGTGGTCACTCCTTGACCACAAGGGAGATTTCTTCCGTCTTCCAGTCGATGTGGAATGTCGAAGGTCCAAGATATATATTGCAGAGTTTTCTGTAATCTAAAGTCCTAGGGACTGGGATCCTATTCTTTTAACAAGTTTAGGGGTTCGACTAACGCTAGGGTCCCACCTATGGGACGACCTGGGGAGGGGTGGTTACACCACTTTCCCTTTGTCCAGTTTCGCACCAGAGCTGGGGCTGAGTGAAGAAGTCCGTGAAGGACGAAGCGCGTTGGCTACGGTCTTTTTTATTGGAAGAAAAAAATTACGAAATAAAGAATGCACTACAAACAACTCCACTGAATTGCTATCATCTGTTTTGAACAAGCACTGTATAAATAACTGCTATTACTGTTTACAAATTGAGTTATAATCACAATTAGTGTGCTGGACCATTGTGTGCTGTATTTTGAAAGGGAGACACGTTTTCTCTTAGGAGATTTAGGGGCTTTTGAATCTCCGGTCCGCTGCACCTAAAAGTTATACAAAGGAGGCACTAAGGATAGGTGCAATTGTGCCTGACCCCATTCCCCGCTCTTCTTTGTAACACTGAATGCAACTCACCCTGCCCCAATACACTAAAGCCTGTCTGAGGTGGTGCCGGCACCTCTCTGGACAGGAAACCTATTGTCCAGGCCTCCCCTGCCAGAGTTTCGTCCAGCAGCAGGAGGGCAGACTCGAGTCTGTGGCAGCAGCATCCATTTTGTGATGCTGGGGCTCTGTTTAACTTTAACCGGATTTACCAGTAACTACATGTCTTTTCCCTCTAGAAGGGTGGAATGTTACCCCCGCTGCCAGAACTGGTGGGGGGAGGGTAGTATTCCAAAGTGTTTGACACCTTACATGACATGTTTTGATAAAGCCAAACCAAAGTTAGCATTAACCGCGAGGATTATAATGCACTTAAGAGTATATGGAATGGATATATCATAGAACAGCTATAAGGAGATGGTTCCAAAAGCTGCAGAGGGGCTCAGCTAATGCTAGGGCACCCTCTCACATAAACCCAAGCACTCTGCCTCCAGGATTGTCATGGCCTGCTATAGGAGTGACTTATAGGTATATATATATATATATCTCACCAAAGAAAAACGCAGCACTCTCTCAGTTAAGGCAGTTTTGTGAATTTAATCAAGGTTTTAGCAGAGCCATATCTCGTATCAGGACACTTTTGGTGGAATATATATATCTCAATCAATGCCAGAAAAAGTATGTTGTTTTAAACTTTATGTAAGCATTTTTGTTAAATTCTGCAATATCTGTTATCTTATGTGTTGCTCAAGTGCTTTCATGGTCATTTTCTTATGCACCGAATAAAGCTTTATGAATTGAATTGAATTTTATGTATACTATATCTAAGTAAGGGGTGACTACACCACCTTACCCAGGCTGCAAGTGCAGACCTGTGGTGTCAGTTTGGAAGGCTAACCAGGGGTGGCACAATACATGCTGCAGCCCCTGTTAGGCCTTGGGTGCATCTATGCCCTGGGTACCCAAGGTACCATATACAGGGGCTCACAAGGGTGACCCAGTAACCAATCTGGTATGTACCTAAAGTACATGGAGTCCATTTTATAGAGAAAGCAGATAGACTGGGGCCCGGAATAGCAAGTCGAGAACCAGCAAAACACCAGGCAAAAAGTGGGGGTAACCATATAGTCAGATTCCACCTTCCTACATACGTTTTAAGTTTTTTTTACACAGCGCCCCCACCCACCATGTCAGCGCCAGGTGAGGCTGCACCGGTCGCACCGTTGTAAAGTCAGCCCTGATTAGGGCATCTCAGTTATTTGATTTGCCCATTTCGAGCTCTGCACCTTTCTTGACATCATTCATTCCTCCCACCAAACTGGAAACCCAGGGTGTTGTCAGAGCTGGCCCTGGGCAAAGTCCTTCCACACTCTCACTGCCTTTGGCACGGGCACCCGAGTGAAAAGGAAGAGCCAGTCCTGCAAACTCACAGGGATGTGGCCCGCCAGCATTGCGCTGCGCACAGTGTCCCCATTAACAGCTTACAAAAATAACTGAGACGTGAGAAATGATGGTAAAATGCTGATTGACAATGCCCCTGCACGCTCCCACCCCGGCATGGGTGGCAAGTAGCACACTACCTGTGCCGTCACAATACCAAAAATAAACATGCGGCGCTCTGTGTCCTTTTAGGATGGCCCACCTGGACTGGACCTCACAGCTTGTTTATCTAACACGCCTCAATGAGATAAGAAATTGCTTCACGACTGCCGTGAAGCAGGCAATCCAGTCCGGAGGGGTACGACCAAAATGGAGGCAACGCAAACAGCACATTTCCAATGGGAGACCACAGATAAGCATTAATGGTGATGCCAGCCAATGGAAATGAGGGGTGGGGCTTAACGCAGGCGAGACCTAAAAACTGGGTTTCTGGAGGTAAGGTCAGGGGTTATGTTCCACAGGATGTGGCCGAGGCCTGGAGGGTAGGGATGAGAGCAGTGGGTGATTTTTTTGCTAGAGGATGTCTGCAGCGGGAGCGGATGCTCACGTACACATGGACTGTGATGGGAAGGTCTGACGTGGAGGTAATATATGCTTCTCAAAGATGTTATAGTTGTTCTTCAACGTGTGTTTAGTGGCGCGTGCTGCATATGACACGCGGACACAAGCTGTAAATTTAATTCTTTATTCTACCTGCTCCTTACATCGACTGGCGCTCCTGTTGTATTTCTATCTAGGACCCTAATTCGATATTCCCGATTCATGCCCTTATGTGGTTATAATAAATAGTATCCTTATAAAAGGCATAAGAATCATATCCATATTTAGTAATAGCCCATGCAGTCCAAAGCACGGCAAGGCTACTCCCATAGACTCCTAGAAAGCACAACGCGTTCTTTAAACAAACCAAGCCTCCAGCAGCCCGGGAATCCCCCTCCCCCTGCTCTTGTTTTGATTTGCACAAGAACTCCTGGAGTCCAGAAAGAACTGATAGTTCTTAGTGACGTCTTATGTCCAACCTTACGTCAAACCCGGCACCTTTCAGGTATAAATATACCAACGTTGCCTTAAGCAAACACACGGTGGTGTGGAGCAGAGCGGCTATCTACTTATCCGAAGCCCAGCTGATGCGAGAGCCAGAGGAAGCCGCCCCCCCCCCCTTTTGACGTCCTGGAGAAGCTGCCTTTTCTCACGCCGAGAAAATCCAGCTCCGGTGTTCCCAAGTCACCCTCGCGGGTTGCTGGGAGATCGAGTCCTGAGAAGCGAGATACAAGACCTCCTTCATTCTATAACCAAGGTACGGAGCTGATTAAAACCTTAGAGAATTCTTGATTCCGATACTTGGCAAAAGTTAACTTAACTTAAAAACTGCAAACTTACTTACTCCTTCCCACGTATTAGGCTTAGGTCAGGTACACTGGGGTAGGCGTATCTAGAAACACCAGTCAATGTTTATGTATGTATATATTTTATCCATTTTAAAGTATCATATGGCTAAGAAACCATATCAATGCTTTTACAGTATTATTTCATACTACTACTTTTACTGTACGCACTTTACTTTATGATAAGTATTGCAATTGTGGCAATTCATTTCTCTTGCATGAGAAAGAAGACTGCTCAATAAAATAACATCTTTTATTGAAAACGCCCGTCTCTCTATTTTCTCTGCAATCTGGTGGAACTAAGCATGCACGACTGACTGAGTAAAATAGTTGTCTATTGTTTTCTCACGACTCTAGAGATAATCTAAGGGAGCAAAGTTGTCATGTTTATGCGGTTGTCAGAAGCTGAATCCCTTCTTGTCTGAATCAGGGAAGTTCACCCCTCCCTATTCATTCAAGAAAGTTTCTAGTGACCTCTGAGCTAGCCGGCAAACCTAAATGAAGTCTAACATAGTCAGTAGAGACCTAGATGACCTCAGTCCTCCGTATACACTGCTGTTTATGTTATTCCAATGCGCAGAGCCTATTGGGAAAATAGGAACTACACTACACTCCCTTGCGCCGCCCCTCACATCCATTGCCTGCCATGCCGGACTCAGAAGTTCTGGACAGGGTCAGGCATGGCGACATGACATCTCCCCCTTTTGTGATTTGTCAGTTACCTTCGATTTTTCTATTCTTTAGAGTTCTTCAATGAGTCAAACCGGTCTTTGAATGGCCCTCTGTGGTCGGCGAGGAGGACACCTCTCTCTGGTTTCATTCGTTTCGATTACACAAAGGCGTTCTTCTGGGTTGTCGGCTGCTGTGTCTGAGGTGTCCGTGTCCCCGTCTGTTTCGCCTTCTTGATCATATGCTGCTGGATTGCACTTCTTGAAGTGCAACACATTTCTCGTGGTCCTCTCGGTTGTGGAGGCAGCTGCGATCATGGTTCCTTTCCTCCTCACTACTTGTAGATGACGGCTGTCGGCTTTAGTTCTCCGTTCTTGCTTCACTAGTACCCAATCTCCTTCTTGTATGTCAGACATCTTTGCATGACGGCGATTATCAGCGTAATCCTTCATCTTTGCTTTCTTGTCTCCATCAAGGTTCATCAATGTCTCGTGATCGGGAGTCTGGATTATATGACTACATCCAAAGTCGGTATCCTGGTGCGCGGGGTCCTCCCGAGCATCAGGGTGGCGGGGCACCTGTTGGTGGTGCTGTGTGATGTGGTTCTGTATGCTCGCAGTACTTTATTGAGCACTGGTTGCATGTCACGCTGGGACAGTTCAGCTTGTTGTATTGTTTTCTTCAGGGTGGCCATGAAGCGCTCAACCATCCCGATTGGCTTGAGGCCATTAAGGAGTGATTTTCTGGTGTTTAAAATTCAGGTGATTTGCGAATTCTGTGAACTCGTGTCCATTGAAAGGTGGTCCATGGTCTGTCTTCACTATCTTGGGGATTCCCCATGCTGCGAACACTTCGTCAAGGATGGGTATAATGGCGGATACTTTTGTGGATGAAAGTTGATGTGCAATGGGTTTGTGAATGATGGTGTATGTGTAGTCTTGCAGGCGGATCCCCCCACCTCTCGATATTTGGAGGCTGCTCGTGGGTTGCTGAAGATGGTGATTGAGGCCTGATGGTCGATGAGGAGTGTGAAGTGCTTCCCATGTACAAATAAATGGAAGCGCTCGCGTGCCCACATGACTGCCAGACTTTCCTTCTCAAGTTGGGAATATACCTTCTCCGTATCAGTGAGGCTGCGGCTGGCATAAGCTACGATGTGACGCTGGTCTCTCATCATCATACTGGGCTAGGAAGGCACCAAGGCCAATGGGGCTAGCGTCAACTGTGACTGCAGTTTTTCGTATGGCGTTGAAGTATGCCAGATGGGCGGCAGAGCTCACAGCCCTTTTGATCTTGTTGAAAGCATGCTCGCATGCTTTGGACCAGTGGAATGTTGGCCTTGTCTCGTGAGTTCTCGCAGCGGGTAGCTGATGGTTGCATAGTCTTTGATGTATCGGGTGCAACAGCTAGCCATGTCCAGGAAGGACCGAATGTCGCTGACATCAAGGGGTTGTGGAGTATCAGCGAGTGCTGAGACTTTTTCGGGATCTGGTATCATGCCGTCTTCGGAGAAGATGTGGCTGTAGAACTTGAGAGTTGACTTGTGAAAGTCACGCTTGTCTCTGTTGAGTGTGAGGTTGTCGTTAAGAAAGGCACGACACAAGCGGTCTAGGGCTTTGTCATGGTCTTCGCGTGTTGCGCCAAATACGAGGATGTCGTCACTATAGTTAAATGAGTTTGGAATGTGGTGGATCAATCAATCAATCAATCAATCAGTGACACTTATAGAGCGTGCTACATACCCGTAGGGTCTCAAGGCGCTGGGGGGGCGGGGGGGGGTGCCGCTACTGCTCGAACAGCCAGGTCTTCAGCTTCTTCCTGAAGGAGAGGTGGTCTTGGGTCAGGCGCAGGTCGGTCGGGAGGGAGTTCCAGGTCTTGGCGGCCAGGTGGGAGAAGGACCTTCCTCCTGTAGTCGTTCTTCGGATGGGGGGGACGGCGGCGAGGGCGTGGTTGGCTGATCGGAGGTGGCGTTTGGGAGCGAAGAAGTTGATCCGGCTGTTGAGGTAGCTCGGGCCTTGGTCGTGTAGGGCTTTGTGTGCGTGGGTGAGGAGGCGGAAGGTGATTCTTTTGTTGACGGGGAGCCAGTGAAGGTCTCTCAGATGTCCGGTGATGTGGCTGGTACGTGGGATGTCGAGGATGAGTCTGGCTGAGGCGTTCTGGATCCGCTGGAGTCTCTTCTGGAGCTTGGCGGTGGTACCGGCGTAGAGGGCGTTGCCGTAGTCCAGTCGGCTGGTGACGAGGGCCTGGGTGACGGTCTTCCTGGTCTCGGTGGGGATCCACCGGAAGATCTTCCGTAGCATGCGTAGGATGTTGAAGCACGCCGATGAGACGTTGTTGACTTGCCTGGTCATGGAGAGGGAGGAGTCCAGGATGAAGCCCAGGTTGCGTGCATGGTCTGTCGGTTTGGGTGCGGTGCCCAGGGCGGGAGGCCACCAGGAGTCGTCCCAGGCGGAGGGGGAAGAGCCCAGGATGAGGACCTCCGTCTTGTCAGAGTTCAGTTTCAGGCGGCTGGTCGTCATCCACTCGGCTACCTCTTTCATCCCTTCGTGCAGGTTGGCTCTGGCGGAGGCGGGTCGTTGGTCAGGGAGAGGATCAGCTGGGTGTCGTCGGCGTAGGAGATTATGCTGAGGTTGTGTTTGCGTACGATGGCCGCGAGGGGGCTCATGTAGACGTTGAAGAGGGTGGGGCTCAGAGATGATCCTTGAGGGACGCCGCAGATGACTTCGGAGGCCTCTGACTTGTACGGTGGTAGGCGGACTCTCTGTGTTCTTCCGTCGAGGAAGGAGATGATCCATTCCAGCGCCTTGTCCTGGATTCCGATGTTGCTGAGGCGCTGTACTAGGGTGCGGTGGCAGACCGTGTCGAATGCCGCGGAGAGGTCTAGGAGGATGAGGGCCGCTGTTTCTCCCTTGTCCATCAGGGCTCGGATGTCATCGGTGGCGGCGATGAGGGCGGTCTCGGTGCTGTGATTGGCTCGGAAGCCGGACTGTGAGGGGTCGAAGGATCCGTTCGTCTCGAGGAAGGCGGCCATCTGCTTGTTGACGGTCTTCTCGATGACTTTGGCAGGAAACGGGAGGAGCGAGATGGGGCGGTAGTTCTTGAGTTCGGTGGGGTCCGCTGTTGGTTTCTTGAGTAGGGCGCTGAGTTCGGCGTGTTTCCAGCTCTCAGGGAAGGTGGCGGTGTCGAATGATGTGTTGATGATGTCTCGCAGGTGGGGTGCGATGACAGCGTCGGCCTTGTTGAAGACGTGGTGAGGGCAGGGGTCGGTCGGTGATCCGGAGTGGATGGAGTTCATCGTGCGGATGGTGTCTTCGGTGCTGATCGGGGTCCAGGCGTGGAGGGTGGTGGTGGGGGGTGGCTGTTCGGTCATGGTGTGCGTTGGTTGGTTGTTGAAGCTGTTGTGTATGTCCGCGATCTTGTTGTGGAAGTATGAAGCGAGGGAGTTGCAGAGGTCTTGCGATGGGGTGATGTCGTTGTTTCCTGCGCTGGGGTTGGAAAGCTCTTTCACGATGTTGAAGAGTTCCTTGCAGTTGTGTGCGTTGTTGTCCAACCGTTCCTTGAATGCTGTTTTCTTGGCGGCGCGGATCAGCTGGTGGTGCTTCCGGGTGGCAAGCTTGAAGGAGGTCCTGTTGTCCGGTGTAGGTTCCCTTCTCCAGACTTTCGAGGGCTCGGCAGTTCTTCTTGGAGCTCTTGAGTTAGTCGGTGAACCACGGGGCTTTCTTGCTTCCGGGTCTGCTGGGCGGGGTCCTCAGCGGGGCGAGCTCGTCCGCGCAGATGCTGATCCACTTCGTGAGGTTGTCGGCGGCCTGGCTGGGGTTCGCTGAGCTGGCAGGAGGGTGCTGGCTCAGGGAGGTGGCGAGCTGGTCTGCTGTGATCTTGTTCCAGCTTCTGCGGGCAGCCTGTTGCTGGTGGTGGTGAGTCGTCGTTCTTTTGAAGGTGAAGTGGACGCAGCTGTGGTCCGTCCATTGAAGCTCTGTGGCGTGGCTGAAGTCGATGTCTGTGCTGGAAGAGAAGACTGCGTCGAGTGTGTGTCCGGCGAGGTGGGTGGGGGTGGACACCAGTTGCTTGAGTCCCAGGTTGGCGAGGTTGTCCAGCAGGGTGGTGGTGTTGCGGTCGTTGTTGTTCTCCAGGTGGAAGTTGAGGTCCCCCAGGAGGATGTAGTCAGCGGAGGGGAGGGCATGCGGGCTGACGAAGTCGGCGATGTCCTCGCTGAATTGTGTGCGTGGTCCAGGGGGTCGGTAGATCAGGGTGCCTCTGAGGGTGGTGTTCGGGTTGGTGTGGATCTGGAAATGCAGGTGTTCGGCGGTGGTCAGGGTGTTGTCGGTGCTGGTCGTGAGACGGATGGTGTTCTTGTGAATGATGGCGATGCCTCCTCCCATCTGGTTGGCGTTGCGGTCCCTCCGGACGATCTTGTAGCCCTCTGGGATAGCGATGGCGATGTCGGGAGCTGATGAGGCGTTCATCCAGGTCTCCGTGAGGAAGGCAACGTCGGGGGCTGTGGCGTCTAGGAGGTTCCAGAGTTCGATGGCGTGTCTGTGGATGGAGCGGGTGTTGAGCAGGATGCACTTGAGGTGGGTGCTGCTGGTGTTCGACTTGGCGGGTGCTGGTGTGAGGCAGGTCCGGATGCAGGTGAATTTGCAGGCGTGGCAGCTGAAAGGACCGTAGGTGCGTCGTGGTGTGGCTTGATGGCATTCTGGGAGTCGGCCGGAGTTGAGAGCGATGAGGGTGGCGGCGGAGTACGTCAGGCGGGTCGGTCGGGGTCTTCGGGGGTCAGGGGTCCTGGCGCTGGTCGCGATCCGGTCGCGGACGGGCGCAGACGGGCTTACCTTTGTCGCGCCTTCGGCGCACAAACGGCGCGCCCGCTGCGCGTTCGCACGGTCGCCATATAAAGGTGAAGTGCGCGGGTGGGCGGAGCAGCTGGGAGGCGGGAGCGGGGAGGGAACAGAAGGAAAAAAGGGGCGGGGTCTGCGGTGGTGGCGGGAAGCGGGGAGGGAAGACGTAGGGCGGCGAGGTAGGCGGGCAAACAGGAAGGACACAAGCTTAAAAGTAAACAGGCACTAATGGAAGCAAAACACGCTAAACACGGGCAAGAAATACAGTAGAATACAAAACAGTATAACAGTATAACAGGCACAAATGGCAGACAAAACAAAGTAAAAACAAACGACAACAGAGTCAGCCGGCGGCGAGGCAGGCAGCGCGGCAGGGACAAGGCTAAGGGGCACACGCAGCAGCTGGTGGCCGTGCGGCACGGGGGTGTCCCACCCAACGGCTTCTTGAAAGATTTCCCGCGCTGAGGAGGTACCAAAATTAAGGCGCTTGTATCTGAAGAGTCCTTGATGTGTGGTTAACGTGGTGATGTATCTCGACTTTTCATGGAGTTTGAGCTGGTGGTATCCTTTGTTGAGATCTAATTTTGAGAAAACTGTCGCTCCTTTCAGGGGAGTGATCATGTCGCTGATATGAGGTCCGGGTGTCTTTCTCGTTCAATGGCCGTGTTCGGGGCTCGCATGTCTACGCAAAGGCGCACTTTGTTCTCAGGTCCTCGTTTAGGCATGACTACTACAGGTGACACCCACGGAGTAGGTCCGCATGACCTTTCTATGATGTCCGCTCTTAGCAGGTCTTGAAGCTCATCATCAACTGCTTGTTGGAGGTGGAACGGTACTTTCCTGTGGTGTTGAGCCACTGGCGTTACTTGCTCATTTATATGTAGTTTGACTTTGACGTTGGCTAATTTCCCTAGGCCTGAGAACAGCTTCGGGAATTTGTTTATTATGTCAGGTGAGTCGTCAACTTTGAATAGGATCTCTACTAGCTTCAGCCGTTCTACTGTGGGTAGGCTGAGAAGACAGTCAGCAGCTTCAGAACCTTCTATTACGTGAATTTGAGCCTGGATTGTCCTGTCCTTGTAAGTTAGCATTCTGGGGAATCGTCCTAGGCATGGCAGTGGTTCCTTGGACATCCACGTGTAGACGCGTATTACGGCTGGTTCTAACTTCGGCCCCATCTTCTCATATTCTGTCGTGCAGATGTAATTGAGTGATGCTCCTGTGTCTAGAACAAATTTGGCAGAATAGTTTCCCATTTGAATGTCTAGTCTGGGATATTTCTTCAACCGGTCTGGGTCTGCGACCATGCACACATATTCATCACTGTCTTGTGATATGGGAGTGAGGGCGGACGATTCTCTTGATGTCGACCGGCGAGATCCATATGAGGCCTGTGACTGGGTGATGGATCTGGACAAGCTAGCTGAGTGGTCTTTCCTTCCATGCACTGCCCTCCCATGGTGGTGTGGTCAATTGCTTCGCCTGGCTGGTCCTGCTTCTTTACGCCAAGTTTGGCACATAGCTTCAAAGTGATTGTCTCTCCCACATCGGTGACATTGTTGTCCCATGGCTGGGCAGGTGCCTGAATGTGGGTAGTCTAGGCCACAGCAATAGCAGTGTGGCGGTTGATTCTGGGCAGTCCTGCTTCTGGTCCCACCACAAGACGAACTTGTGAACTTACCAACCAGGCCTCCGATCATCTGACCGACGTCTTGCTTCCGTCTGGAATTTAACTCCGAGGGCTTGCTCTCGTTTTTCTGTTTTCCCGGCTTCCATTTTCTTTGCGCGTTCTTCGGCTTGATCTTTTATATATGTGAGTTCCTCAATGTCATCAAGTGAGTCTTTAGTAGCCGTCGTCGTAGTGACTCTTATTGACACCCTTCGATGATGCGTAGACGAAGCGCATCTTCATTGTTTTTTTTTTTTTTAAACCTTTATTGTGCGAATAGAAGCATACAAATACGGGCCTACAACCAATCAGGCCGGCCACGACGCATTATGAACGCACATGAGTCAACAATGAAATTCCCCAGCAGTCACCCAGTGGTATACAGGCGAGCAATCCAACATTAATAAGCCGAATGCAACCGCTAGAGGCAGGATTAAATAAGGTTAATTTTATAATATAGTAGGGAAGTATAGCAGGATCAGGTGCAACTATCAAAATCTGAATTCCCATGGCGGGTTATATGAAGAGCATCAGTACAAAGGGGCATTGATAAGTGGAAGTAATAGCAGCAATTGATAGGAAACAATTTGTAGTCGCCCCGTTTCAGATCAGTTCCCACCACAGCCCGCCACACACCCGTCACCACCCGTATGCGTGCTGGCACAGATCAGAAGAATAAGCAGCAACATAATAGTCATCCACTATACTAACCCAAATAAGGAGAAAAAGAGGGGAGGGGTAGAGAAGAGAATGTCAGAAAGAGGGAAATAAAGAACGCGGCGCCACTGCACTCGCCCCACGGCAATAATGCACGCAGAACTGGAGGACCCGCTATCGGGGCGAATCATGTAAGACATGCCATATGTGCAGTCGATATCGTGGAAGCGGGAAAGCGACCCCTTCACCACCAGCTAACACTCCATGGATGACGCGCGCAGACACAGCGTCCCGATAAAGGGATTCAAAAGAGCCATAGAACTTAAGAGAAAAACGAACAGCAAAAAGACCCCGTCCCTCCCACACCACCCTGCACCCCTGCAGAAGGCTACGGCCAACCCCCCCAGCAGCGTGCCTGTCGCCCTAAGTAGAACCCGAAATATAGAAGAAATCAGAAAGTGAGAAAAAGAACACAACAGATCAAAAGAAAAGGAAAAGGGGAAGGGGAAAAGGGATCCAGTGGGAGAGGAGATCTGCAATCGAACATTCAGCTCCTACCCCCCGCCTTAACACAACTGAGACCCACATCAAACCGAGAAAGACACAACCTCAAACATAAGGAACGGGAAAAGGAGTCGGCCATATTGTCATAGCTGCGGATAGTCTTCTTCTACGTACATTAAACAGTAGTCCGCCGAAGCAATTCTGTCTCACCCCTGTCCTTTCCTAATCATAGTTTCCGTGCGTAACAAAGTGGTAGGTAGCAAGCAGTTCGGCATGGAAGATACACAGGATCGAGACAAAGCAGGCCAAGGGTGCAGTCCGGAGGACTCCAGTCTCAAACAGCAAAGCAAGCAGTGGCTGCGGCAGACCAGACTGTCGAGTAGCAGCACCAGCAGCAACAAACAAACTGGGTGCGGCCCCGCCGTCCAAAAAAACGAGGTGACCCCTGCAAGGCAGCCGCGGGACCACACCAAAGCAGTTCGAAGCAAGCATCCGCCGAGCTCCCCATCCAGACCAGCATGGACGGGCCCCGACGTGGGGCCCTCGCTCATGTTCGCCTCAGTCGAAGCTTCCTGGAGATTCGGGGCTGCTGACATACAGTCTCGTAGGTGCCCGGCGGCATCACTCTTAGCAGCAGCCAAGGGGAGCAAAGCAGCACACACCATCAGTCGAGCCGCAGGTCTGGGGGACGAGTCAACAGGCACGGCGGCAGAACCGCTATCTCGCGGAACAGCATCGAAGGCCATGGCCGCACGCTGGTCCGGGACCCGGGGCGTCGGCAGCCATCTTGTCAGTCCAGCAGGGACCCTCCGCTCCTCAACCTCTGGACCGGGCCCTCGAATAAGGCCCACCGGAGTCTCCTCGAGCCCCAGCAATGGCAATCTTGGTGCAGAAAGATGGGCCACCAAAAAACAGGGGTCGTCGGCGGCACCGTCTCACGGGCGCCGCCCGCCGAATCCGGGCGAAGGGCTTCAAGATGGACGAAGAAGGCAACAAAGGGGGGGGGACAAGCCTCCTGCACGGTCTACCCCCGTCCAAGGCGGGCCGCACCCCGCCACAGAGCCCCTGGGCCACCAGACCGGGCCCGGTCAGTCGCCACCGGAACAACCGCACAACGGCCTCTTCAGCCGACTCCTCTCCTCCACCGGGGGCCGGCGTCAGCACCCCACTCCGGCCGACCGTCGCAGGCGAGTACCCGGCCTGCACGCCGTGGAGGCTCCGGAACAAGCAAGGGCACAACTCCAGAACCGCGACACCTAGGAGCCCCCGGGACGGACGGTAAGTGCTAGCAATGTTTCACCTTCCCATATTTAGCCGATTGTGTCTCCTCGGGGCAGGATGAGGTACAGGATATGCGTTTCAGGCAGAAAGGTTGACGGAGCCGAGCTACAGTGCGGCCATCTCGGTCGCGAGCTTGGCTCCTCCCCCGCGCATCTTCATTGTTAAAGTTGTCAAACTCACAGTATCGTGTCAGGTGTTTTAGTCGCGAAATGAAGTCGCCCATGGATTCGCAGCGTTCTTGAGATGAGAGATTGAATGTGTAGATTTTGTAATCTAAGTTACGTTTGTGAAGAAATTTTGTGTTCAAAGCTTCTTTCACGTCTGCATACGTCGCAGTGTTTGCCAGAGGTAGTTCTTTGATTATTTGTCCAATGTCTTTACCCACTAAGTTTCTCAGTGCTATGGTCGGGGTCATTTACTCTGCAGCCTTTCATAAAATCTTCGAAGTCTTCTATCCAGCTGTTCCACTTGGAACCCATGCGGTTTCCAGAAGTCAGTATTATGGGTTCGGGGGAACCTTGGAACGATACCCCCATTAGTATGGGTCCATGTGGCGCAGCTGGAGCTGGACCTGGCATCAGATCTCGTGTGGAGTCAGGCTGAGTGGTAATGGTGAAGTGTTGCTATCTTCACTGGCCCCTCTGATACTCCCAGCAGCGTTTACGAGACCTCAAAATATATTTTGGCGAGCTCAGGGGTGCTTTTCTGTTATTTGGCTGACTTCAAGATGGCCGCCAGACTGGTGACAATGCTTCTTCTGGATGCTGGCTTTAGTTAATGGGGGGGTTTGAGGAAATCAGTGTTCTTACCCAAATGATGTGCACTTTCATCCGATTGGAGCTTTAGGAGCCCATTTCAAAGGGCGCTCTCGTTGTGGGCTGTAAAATGATCCGATCAGCAGTGCTCGCTCGCTTTAACGACAGCACGCCCGGCTTCGTAGCTGTAGCGGTCTTCAGGTAGTGTTCTGTCTTCAAGTAGATCTAGGGGGAGAGGGGTGTTCGCATGCCATCCTCGTCGCTAGTTTTAGTGTTGTGCGCTGTAAATGACACGTGGACACAAGCTGTAGATTTTACTTCTTTATTCTACATGCTCCTTACATTGACTGGCGCTCCCTCGCGCCACCCCTCACATCCCCTTTCTGCCATGCCTGAGTTGGGAGTCCTGGACAGGACAGGGTCAGGCATGGCAACATGACATTGTGACACTTCAATAGTGCAAACTGAGAACAGAGTTGGTTCTGGGTGAGTTCAGGGTGTGAGTGGGTGTATATATCTGGGTATAATGGTCAGTTCTGGAGTTGAGGGTGCTGACACTGAGTTTCTAACACTGCCTGTTTATTTTAGAGTTTTATATAGCACAAACTCGTCCTGACTGTATCAGAGCGCTTTACATGAGCACCAGTTTTGTTACAGACGGAAACATTAATTTAATTTTGATGGGGAGATTAAGGGATTTGCACAGACTCACAGGATGTTGAGCATTGTTGCAGAGGCTCGAATGGGGTTCCCTAATTTTGAGGTCGACGGCCCAAGCAGCTAAATTACAAAGGAGAAAGTGTAACACATTTGTCAGCTGAATGTCACTCACGCCGAAACTATAGAAATATCACACATATGCAAGCTGAAGCATGACAGCGATGCACCCCTGTCCCTGTGATCTCTGTGGTGCCAGTGTTTGCCCTGATAAATACACACCCGCCTGTGGCTACCCTAGTGCGACGGTGCACCACATGCCCCTGCCCCTGCGTGGGCCCCTCATGCCACTGCCCCTGCGTGGGCCCCTCATGCCACTGCCCCTGTGTGGGCCCCTCGTTCCCCTGCCCTGGCCCCTCGTGCCCCTGGGTTGGCCCCTCATGCCACTGCCCCTGCGTGGGCTCCTCATGCCACTGCCCCTGTGTGGGCCCCTCGTTCCCCTGCCGCTGGGTGGGCCCCTCATGCCCCTGGTCCCTGGGTGGGCCCCTCATGTCCCGGTCCCTGGGTGGCCCCTCGTGCCCCTGTCCCTGGGTTGGCCGCTCATTCCCCTGCCCCTGGGGGGCCCCTCATGCCCCTGTCCCTGGGTGGGCCCCTCATGCCCCTGGTCCCTGGGTGGGCCCCTCATGCCCCTGGTCCCTGGGTGGGCCCCTCATGCCCCTGGTCCCTGGGTGGGCCCCTCAGGCCCCTGCCCCTGGGTGGCCCCCTCATGCCCCTGGTCGGGCCCCTCATGCCCCTGGGTGGGCCCCTCATGTCCCGGTCCCTGGGTGGCCCCTCATGCCCCTGCCCCTGGGGGGCCCCTCATGCCCCTGTCCCTGGGTGGGCCCCTCATGCCCCTGGGTGGGCCCCTGCCCCTGGGTGGCCCCTCATGCCCCTGGTCGGGCCCCTCATGCCCCTTGTCCCTGGGTGGGCCCCTCATGTCCCGGTCCCTGGGTGGCCCCTCGTGCCCCTGGGTTGGCCGCTCATTCCCCTGCCCCTGGGGGGCCCCTCATGCCCCTGTCCCTGGGTGGGCCCCTCATGCCCCTGGTCCCTGGGTGGGCCCCTCATGCCCCTGGTCCCTGGGTGGCCCCCTCATGCCCCTGGTCAGGCCCCTCATGCCCCTGGGTGGGCCCCTCATGTCCCGGTCCCTGGGTGGCCCCTCATGCCCCTGCCCCTGGGGGGCCCCTCATGCCCCTGTCCCTGGGTGGGCCCCTCATGCCCCTGGGTGGGCCCCTCAGGCCCCTGCCCCTGGGTGGCCCCTCATGCCCCTGGTCGGGCCCCTCATGCCCCTTGTCCCTGGGTGGGCCCCTCATGTCCCGGTCCCAGGGTGGCCCCTCGTGCCCCTGCCCCTGGGTTGGCCGCTCATTCCCCTGCCCGTGGGGGGCCCCTCATGCCCCTGTCCCTGGGTGGGCCCCTCATGCCCTTGGTCCCTGGGTGGGCCCCTCAGGCCCCTGCCCCTGGGTGGCCCCTCATGCCCCTGGTTGGGCCCCTCATGCCCCTTGACCCTGGGTGGGCCCCTCATGTCCCGGTCCCTGGGTGGCCCCTCGTGCACCTGCCCCTGGGTTGGCCGCTCATTCCCCTGCCCCTGGGGGGCCCCTCATGCCCCTGTCCCTGGGTGGGCCCCTCATGCCCTTGGTCCCTGGGTGGGCCCCTCAGGCCCCTGCCCCTGGGTGGCCCCTCATGCCCCTGGTTGGGCCCCTCATGCCCCTGGTCCCTGGGTGTGCCCCTCATGTCCCGGTCCCTGGGAGGCCCCTCGTGCCCCTGCCCCTGGGTTGGCCGCTCATTCCCCTGCCCCTGTGAGGCCCCTCATGCCCCTGGGTGGGCCCCTCAGGCCCCTGCCCCTGGGTGGCCCCTCATGCCCCGGGTCGGGCCCCTCATGCCCCTTGTCCCTGGGTGGGCCCCTCATGTCCCGGTCCCTGGGTGGCCCCTCGTGCCCCTGCCCCTGGGTTGGCCGCTCATTCCCCTGCCCCTGGGGGGCCCCTCATGCCCCTGTCCCTGGGTGGGCCCACATGCCCTTGGTCCCTGGGTGGGCCCCTCAGGCCCCTGGGTGGCCCCTCATGCCCCTGTTCGGGCCCCTCATGCCCCTGGTCCCTGGGTGGGCCCCTCATGTCCCGGTCCCTGGGTGGCCCCTCGTGCCCCTGCGTTGGCCGCTCATTCCCCTGCCCCTGTGGAGCCCCTCATGCCCCTGTCCCTGGGTGGGCCCCTCATGCCCCTGGGTGGGCCCCTCAGGCCCCTGCCCCTGGGTGGCCCCTCATTTGAATTTGAATTTAAAAACATTTATATAGCGCTCTACTACCATGCGGTTTCTTGGCGCTTTAGGATTGCGAGGGGGATGGCAGGAGCGGAGGGGGATCAGACCTTGTAGGCTTGGGAAAAGAGCAGAGTTTTAAGACCCTTCCGGAACTCTATGTAGGAAGAAGTCAGTCGGAGTTCAGTCGGGAGGGAGTTCCAGAACGCAGGAGCGAGAACTGCAAATTTTATTCCCCCGGCCTTTTTCTTGCGAAAACGGGGGATGGTTAGCAGGGCCTGATGGGAGGAGCGGAGCTCTCTGCCAGGTGAGTAGGGTTTGATGGCGGAGCAGATAAACTCCGGAGCGGTGCCCATTTTGGCCTGGAAGGTGGTGCAGCCGAGTTTGAACAGGGCACGCTCTTTCACCGGCAGCCAGTGCAGTGCCTGCATTAGGGGGGTAACCCGATGGAATTTAGGCAGGCCGTGGATCAGGCGGGCAGCCTGGTTCTGCACAAGCTGCAATCGGCGAATGGCGTAGGCTGGGGCGCCATTGTAGATGATATTACCATAATCAAGGCGCGAGAGCACCATGGCCATCACTATGATTTTTAACGCAGGCAGAGAGAAAAAGCGAGAGATCTTCCTAATAGTTCTAAGGGAGAAAAAACAAGAAGAAACAACTGAGGAAACCTGTGAGTGAACGGAAAGTGAAGAGTTGAGGAGAATGCCAAGGGTTTTGACCTTGGGAACAGGAAGCGGAGGGACACCAAGTGAGGAAGGCCAGTGGGAGGGGGACCAGGGACTGCAACCACTTCCGGTCAAGACTAACTCCGTCTTGTCTGGATTGAGTTTGAGGTGGTTGCAGTTCATCCAGTCCTGGATGAACAACATGACGGACTGGACGTTCTGGGAGGAGGAAGGGGAATGGGAAAGGTTAAAAATTAGCTGGAGGTCATCGGCGTAATTAAACACTGTGACCTCGAGCTGCTGTAACATAAAAATTAGAGGGTAGATGTATAAATTAAACAAAAGAGGGGAAAGTGAAGAACCTTGGGGGACTCCACAAGCAACCCTGCGAGGAGCAGCGGTGAAGCCAGCTAGGTGAACCGCCTGAGCCCTGTCGCTCAGGAAGGACTCAAGCCAGGCGAGGGCCAGGCCCTCGATGCCCGCCGCCTTGACACGGGTGAGAAGGGTGGAATGGTCCACCGTGTCAAAAGCGGCGGACAGATCTAAAAGGATGAGGGCCTGCTGACAGTTAGTGTCGATGCCCTCGCGTAGGCTGTCCATCACTGAGGTCACCACCCTCTCGGTGGAGTGGAGGGGGCGGAAGCCCGCCTGCCTGGTAGAGAGGCAGTGGTTGGCTTCCACATAGGCGCTCAGGATGCTGGTCACGTGGGCTTCTAGAACTTTACCCAAGTAAGGCAGGAGGGAGATGGGGCGATAGTTGGAAGGGGAGGAGGGATCTGCACCAGGTTTTTTTAGAATGGGGATGATGGCCGCGAATTTGTGAGCAGTGGGGACCGCTCCGTTGCTGAGCGAGTCGTTCAAAAGTGTGAGGGGGGGAGTGGGGCAGTTTAGGAAGATTTCTCTTAAGATGTAAGCAGGGGCAAAGTCAAGGGGGGAGCCTGACTTTACCTTGTGAAGCAGGGGGAAGAGTGTGGCCTTGGTTAAGGGGGGAATGGAAGTGAGTTTAGACGTGATGACGGGCGGGGAAGGGTTGGTAAAAGTGGAGGAAGGGAGAGGAATGTTGGCTTTAATCTTTGCGACCTTGTCCACGAAGAAATCGTTGAGTGAGTCGCAAAGCGGTTGGGAGGGGGGAATGGAAGCCACAGCTCTATTAGACGAAGCGAGTTCGTGAACTGTGGCAAAAATCTCCTTAGTTTGAGATTCCGCTGCCAGTATCCTGTTGGAATAGAACAGGGTCTTAGCATCCAGGATACCCTGCTTGTATGTCTTAAGCACGGAGAGGTAGATGGTTTTTTTTAAAGGGCAGTATTCTCTTCTCCATACACGCTCTGCTCTGCGAGCGGCCAGTTTCATTGCCTTGAGGTCAGGGGTGAACCAACGGTTAGCGGCGTGAGCTCGCTTAACCGTGATCCGCCTCAAGGGGGCGAAGTCCTCGCCAGCACGGGTCAGCCACCCATCGATCGTGGCCAACTGATCCGGGGCGGCGAGGCTGGAAAGATCGGGACAGGCGTTGACTAAGGATGAGTGGAAGGATGGCATATCTGCCTTGCCCCATTTCCTAACCCAGGTGTTCTTGGGAAGGGAAGGTTTAGCCACTGGGGCTAAGGCAAGGGAAAAGGAAATTAAAAAATGGTCTGACCAAGGGCAGGGGGATATAACAGGGGAGGAGGTGGGGATGTTCAGGGTCCAAACCTGGTCGAGAGAGTGGCCATGCACATGGGTAGGACTGTGAACATGGGTAGTGAAGTTAAGGCTGGTCATTAGATCGGTGAACTCCTTAGATTGAGAGCTTTCGGCCGGATCGTTGGGCCAAAAGTTAAGGTCACCCAGGACCAGTACAGACGAGTTATTAATGACCAGGGTTGCGAGGATGTCCTGGAGGCAAGAAACAAAGGTGGGGGTAGGGTTAGGGGGGCGATAGATAAGAACAGCAGTTAGGGGAGTGACATGGGAAGTAGAGCGAATAATCAGGCAGTCAACTTCTGGGATGGGGGGACAGGGGAGAATCTGGAAGTGAAGGTCGGTATGAGCAATGAGGGCCACTCCACCGCCTCTTCTACCCTCCGGTCGATCTGCTCGAACGATGGAATATGAGGGAGGGAGTGCTGCTAAGACGTTGGGTAGGGAGTCGGCCTTAAGCCAAGTCTCTGTTATAAACAGAAGATCAGGATTGTGGGTGTCAAGGTAATCATAGAGCTCATACTGATGGCTGACAGCTGATCTGGTGTTGAGGAGCGCAGCAGTAATGTTAAAAGTGGGCTTGTGAGGGACGGGATGTGGGGAAAGAGCAGAGGGAGTGGCGCGGGACAAATAGGTGAGACTTGATATAGCAGTGGGGGCAGTAGATAGAGGGGTAGACAAAAGGCTCAAGTGTTGCAGCAAGCTGGATGTAAATGGGCTGATGGTACCAAGCGGCGTCCAAAGGGACAGGAGGTCGGAGGATGAGTATGTCAACGAATGGACATAGGGGAGTGCCCCCTGCCCCGTCGTGCCGCGGACGGGCGCAGACGGGCGCAGACGGGCGCAGACGGGCGCAGACGGGCGCAGACGGGCGCAGACGGGCTGGACTCCGGCGCGCCTGCGGCGCACCCGCTGCGCTCGTCCGCTGCGCTGACACATGGGGGGCGTTTAAATGGAGGAGCAGCGTGGGGGGAGTGGCGTGAGTGGGGTTGGGCGAACCAGCCCAACCCAAGATGGCGGCCACTAGCGCTGGGAGCCTAGCGTGGAATCAGCTGCCAGCCAGCCCCGACCGGGCCCCTAGGAAGCAAAGTGGAAGGTTAAAAGTACCTGTGAATTTTCAGTACAGGTGAGTTAGAAAAAATACAATTTTAAAAATAAATGCGCGTCACCATTTAAATCTGCGTGACAGCGCGCTAAAAGCACAGAGCACAGAGTACACGATCGCAGCCCTCAGCTCCTGCAAGCGAGCCCACTGCCACCGGGCTGCTCGCAATCCCGCTCATGCCCCTGGGGGGCCCCTCATGCCCCTTGTCCCTGGGTGGGCCCCTCATGTCCCGGTCCCTGGGTGGCCCCTCGTGCCCCTGGGTTGGCCGCTCATTCCCCTGCCCCTGGGGGGCCCCTCATGCCCCTGTCCCTGGGTGGGCCCATCATGCCCTTGGTCCCTGGGTGGGCCCCTCAGGCCCCTGCCCCTGGGTTGGCCGCTCATTCCCCTGCCCCTGTGGGGCCCCTCATGCCCCTGTCCCTGGGTGGGCCCCTCATGCCCCTTGGTGGGCCCCTCAGGCCCCTGGGTGGCCCCTCATGCCCCTGGGTGGCCCCTCATGTCCCGGTCCCTGGGTGGCCCCTCGTGCCCCTGCCCCTGGGTTGGCCGCTCATTCCCCTGCCCCTGGGGGGCCCCTCATGCCCCTGTCCCTGGGTGGGCCCCTCATGCCCTTGGTCCCTGGGTGGGCCCCTCAGGCCCCTGCCCCTGGGTTGGCCGCTCATTCCCCTGCCCCTGTGGGGCCCCTCATGCCCCTGTCCCTGGGTGGGCCCCTCATGCCCCTGGGTGGGCCCCTCAGGCCCCTGGGTGGCCCCTCATGCCCCTGGTCGGGCCCCTCATGCCCCTGGTCCCTGGGTGGGCCCCTCATGTCCCGGTCCCTGGGTGGCCCCTCGTGCCCCTGGGTTGGCCGCTCATTCCCCTGCCCCTGGGGGGCCCCTCATGCCCCTGTCCCTGGGTGGGCCCCTCATGCCCTTGGTCCCTGGGTGGGCCCCTCAGGCCCCTGCCCCTGGGTTGGCCGCTCATTCCCCTGCCCCTGTGGGGCCCCTCATGCCCCTGTCCCTGGGTGGGCCCCTCATGCCCCTTGGTGGGCCCCTCAGGCCCCTGGGTGGCCCCTCATGCCCCTGGGTGGCCCCTCATGTCCCGGTCCCTGGGTGGCCCCTCGTGCCCCTGCCCCTGGGTTGGCCGCTCATTCCCCTGCCCCTGGGGGGCCCCTCATGCCCCTGTCCCTGGGTGGGCCCCTCATGCCCTTGGTCCCTGGGTGGGCCCCTCAGGCCCCTGCCCCTGGGTTGGCCGCTCATTCCCCTGCCCCTGTGGGGCCCCTCATGCCCCTGTCCCTGGGTGGGCCCCTCATGCCCCTGGGTGGGCCCCTCAGGCCCCTGGGTGGCCCCTCATGCCCCTGGTCGGGCCCCTCATGCCCCTGGTCCCTGGGTGGGCCCCTCATGTCCCGGTCCCTGGGTGGCCCCTCGTGCCCCTGCCCCTCATGCCCTTGGTCCCTGGGTGGGCCCCTCATGTCCCGGTCCCTGGGTGGCCCCTCGTGCACCTGCCCCTGGTTGGCCGCTCATTCCCCTGCCCCTGTGGGGCCCCTCATGCCCCTGTCCCTGGGTGGGCCCCTCATGCCCCTTGGTGGGCCCCTCAGGCCCCTGGGTGGCCCCTCATGTCCCGGTCCCTGGGTGGCCCCTCGTGCCCCTGCCACTGGGTTGGCCGCTCATTCCCCTGCCCCTGGGTGGGCCCCTCATGCCCCTGGTCCCTGGGTGGGCCCCTCAGGCCCCTGCCCCTGGGTTGGCCGCTCATTCCCCTGCGGGGCCCCTCATGCCCCTGTCCCTGGGTGGGCCCCTCATGCCCCTGGGTGGGCCCCTCAGGCCCCTGGGTGGCCCCTCATGCCCCTGGTCGGGCCCCTCATGCCCCTGGTCCCTGGGTGGGCCCCTCATGTCCCGGTCCCTGGGTGGCCCCTCGTGCCCCTGCCCCTCATGCCCTTGGTCCCTGGGTGGGCCCCTCATGTCCCGGTCCCTGGGTGGCCCCTCGTGCACCTGCCCCTGGTTGGCCGCTCATTCCCCTGCCCCTGTGGGGCCCCTCATGCCCCTGTCCCTGGGTGAGCCCCTCAGGCCCCTGCGTGGCCCCTCATGCCCCTGGTCGGGCCCCTCATGCCCCTGGTCCCTGGGTGGCCCCTCATGCCCCTGCCCCTAGGGGGCCCCTTGTGCCCCTGCCCCAGGGTTGGCCGCTCATTCCCCTGCCCCTGGGGGGCCCCTCATGCCCCTGTCCCTGGGTGGGGCCCTCATGCCCCTGGATGGGCCCCTCAGGCCCCTGGTCGGGCCCCTCATGCCCCTAGTCCCTGGGTGGGCCCCTCATGTCCCGGTCCCTGGGTGGCCCCTCGTGCCCCTGGGTTGGCCGCTCATTCCCCTGCCCCTGGGGGGCCTCTCATACCCCTGGGGGGCCCCTCGTGCCCCTGCCCCTGGGGGGCCCCTCATGCCCCTGTCCCTGGGTGGGGCCCTCATACCCCTGGGTGGGCCCCTCATGGCCCTGTGACTGGGTGGCCCCTCATGCCCCTGCGTGGGCCCCTCATGCCCCTGCCCCTGGGTGAGCCCCTCATGCCCCTGGGTGGGTCCCTAAGGTCCCTGTCCTGGGTGGGCCCCTCATGCCTCTGGGTGGACCCTCATGCCCCTGCCCCTAGGGGGGCCCTCGTGCCCCTGCCCCAGGGTTGGCCGCTCATTCCCCTGCCCCTGGGTGGGCCCCTCATTCCCCTGTCCCTGGGTGGGGCCCTCATGCCCCTGGGTGGGCCCCTCAGGCCCCTGGTCGGGCCCCTCATGCCCCTGGTCCCTGGGTGGGCCCCTCATGTCCCGGTCCCTGGGTGGCCCCTCGTGCCCCTGCCCCTGGGTTGGCCGCTCATTCCCCTGCCCCTGGGGGGCCCCTCATGCCCCTGCCCCTGGGGGGCCCCTCGTGCCCCTGCCCCTGGGGGGCCCCTCGTGCCCCTGTCCCTGGGTGGGGCCCTCATACCCCTGGGTGGGCCCCTCATGGCCCTGTGACTGGGTGGCCCCTCATGCCCCTGCGTGGGCCCCTCATGCCCCTGCCCCTGGGTGGGCCCCTCATGCCCCTGGGTGGGTTCCTAAGGTCCCTGTCCTGGGTGGGCCCCTCATGCCTCTGGGTGGCCCCTCATGCCCCTGCCCCTAGGGGGCCCCTCGTGCCCCTGCCCCAGGGTTGGCCGCTCATTCCCCTGCCCCTGGGTGGGCCCCTCATTCCCCTGCCCCTGGGGGGCCCCTCATGCCCCTGTCCCTGGGTGGGGCCCTCATGCCCCTGGGTGGGCCCCTCAGGCCCCTGGTCGGGCCCCTCATGCCCCTGGTCCCTGGGTGGGCCCCTCATGTCCCGGTCCCTGGGTGGCCCCTCATGCCCCTGCCCCTGGGTTGGCCGCTCATGCCCCTGCCCCTGGGGGGCCCCTCGTGCCCCTGCCCCTGGGGGGCCCCTCGTGCCCCTGCCCCTGGGGGCCCCCCGTGCCCCTGTCCCTGGGTGGGGCCCTCATACCCCTGGGTGGGCCCCTCATGGCCCTGTGATCGGGTGGTCCCTCATGCCCCTGCGTGGGCCCCTCATGCCCCTGGGTGGGCCCCTCATGCCCCTGGGTGGGTCCCTAAGGTCCCTGTCCTGGGTGGGCCCCTCATGCCTCTGGGTGGGCCCCTCATGACCCTGGTTGGGCCACTCACGCCCCTGCCCCTGGGTGGGCCCCTAATGTCCCTGGGTGGCCCCTCGTGCCCCTGGGTGGGCCCCTCACGCCCCTGGGTGGGTCCCTAAGGTCCCTGTCCTGGGTGGGCCCCTCATGCCCCTGGTCGGGCCCCTCATGCCCCTGGGTGGGCCCCTCATGCCCCTGGGTGGGCCCCTCATGCCCATGGTCGGCCCCTCATGCCCCTGGTCGGGCCCCTCATGCCCCTGGGTGGGCCCCTCATGCCCCTGGGTGGGCCCCTCATGCCCCTGGGTGGGCCCCTCATGCCCCTGGGTGGGCCCCTCATGCCCATGGTCGGCCCCTCATGCCCCTGGTCGGGCCCCTCATGCCCCTGGGTGGGCCCCTCATGCCCCTGGTCGGCCCCTCATGCCCCTGGTCGGCCCCTCGTGCCCCTGGGTGGGCCCCTCACGCCCCTGGGTGGGTCCCTAAGGTCCCTGTCCTGGGTGGGCCCCTCATGCCCCTGGTCGGGCCCCTCATGCCCCTGGGTGGGCCCCTCATGCCCCTGGGTGGGCCCCTCATGCCCATGGTCGGCCCCTCATGCCCCTGGTCGGGCCCCTCATGCCCCTGGGTGGGCCCCTCATGCCCCTGGGTGGGCCCCTCATGCCCCTGGGTGGGCCCCTCATGCCCCTGGGTGGGCCCCTCATGCCCATGGTCGGCCCCTCATGCCCCTGGTCGGGCCCCTCATGCCCCTGGGTGGGCCCCTCATGCCCCTGGTCGGCCCCTCATGCCCCTGGTCGGCCCCTCGTGCGCCTGGGTGGGCCCCTCATGCCCCTGTCCCTGGGTGGGCCCTCGTGCCCCTGGGTTGGCCGCTCATTCCCCTGCCCCTGTGGGGCCCCTCATGCCCCTGTCCCTGGGTGGCCCCTCATGCCCCTGGTCGGCCCCTCGTGCGCCTGGGTTGGCCTCCTTTCACAGCCCTCCCATGTGGAGGCCTCACCCGCACATTTCACACTCCCCTTCCTCCTTCCCCCGGAGTCCGAGGCTGCTTCTCACCTTCCAGAGCAGGGCGCGGCCTCCAGGCTCTTTATCTCGCAGGGGCCCGGATCTCACCGGCGAGGAGACCGGGGGCGGTGCGGGGGCAGGAAGAGGCCAGGAACGAAGGCCGCCATGTCTGTGAGGGGCAGAGGGTCAATGTCTATGAGTGATGACGCCGAGGCCGCCATGTTTGTGAGGGATGATGCAATGGGGCAGAGCGATGAGGCCGCCATGTTTCTGAGGGGTAATGCAATGAAGCGGCCATGTCTGTGAGGGCACGATACAATGTATACGAGGGGTGATGCCTCCATGTCTGTGAAGGTAAGAGCGATGGGGCCGAAGCCGCCATATTTGTGAGGGGCAGTGGGCAATGTGTGAAAGAAGGAACCAAGGTGAATACCCTTGTGAGCTGCGAGGAGCAAAGCGGCCATATCTGCGAGGTCAGGCAGTGAACGTCTACCAGATAAATCCCGGACAACGAAAGCTTTGGTGACACTGCTACACTAGATATCACCCTTTCTGAGTGGCATGGGTTAATAAGGTCACGCCCACCAAGTAAGACGTTGCCTGACTCTAACATGGCCGCTACACGGGTGCGCTATTACGCCGCATTCGTTAGAAAGCACTAGCGTGCCTGACACCCAGTTGAAGTCTCGCTCAGGGCGTGACGCCTTGCCTGGCTCTAACATGGCCTGCTAAAGACGGAGCCACGCCCCCGCGCGCTCCAGACATGCGCAGTGCCGCGCTAGAGGCCGCCATGGCTCTGTCGGTGGTGCCGGCCGGAGCGGGCATGTCGGCGCAAGGGGACTGCGAGTTCCTGGTGCGGCGGGCACGGGAGCTGGTCAACGAGGACGTGTGGGCGGCCAAAGCCTGGCTCATCACCGCGCGCAGCCTCTACCCGGCCGACTTCAACATCCAGGCAAGTGCGGAGGACGTTTGCGCATGCGTGCCTGTCCGCTGCCGCGCGCAGGGCCCCGCGCAGGCGCAGAGCGGGCGCAAGCTCGTGCCAGCCAAGGATGTCTGGCAGCTGCATCAAGAATGTTCGGTTCTCTTGAGAGGCGAGGGCTTCTCTGACGACACTGCAGACCAGCACAGCAGCCAATGAGCACTCAGAGATGCGCTCCCCATGAGGAGGCCCCCCCCCCTGGTCATGGTATGCCAACCAGGCGCCACAGCAGCCAATGAGGAGGCCCCCCTTGTCATGGTATGCCAACCAGGCATGCCCCACAGCAGCCAATGAGGAGGCTCCCCTGGTCATGGCATGCCAACCAGGCAGGCCCCACAGCAGCCAATGAGGAGGTCCCCTGGTCATGGCTATACCAGGCAGGCCCCACAGCAGCCAATGAGGAGGCTCCCCTGGTCATGGCATGCCAACCATGCAGGCCCCACAGCAGCCAATGAGGAGGCTCCCCTGGTCATGGCTATACCAGGCAGGCCCCACAGCAGCCAATGAGGAGGCTACCCTGGTCATGGCTATACCAGGCAGGCCCCATAGCAGTCAGTGAACACTCAGAGCGCTTCAGAACACACTGTCGTGTAGTTCCTATATGTTCCTATACAGAATCTGCGCGTTGGGATAACATGAACTGTGGGTTTGGTGGCAGACTGATTCTGAGCACCCCACCGAGAAATGTTCCCCTGTTTGCGTTAGCTAGCTCACAGTGCCATTAGAATCTCCTCTTACCGGGCAGAGAATAGTTTCTAGCAACCTTAGAACATGACAACCCTGATCCCTCAAGATCGTGGAAACAATATGCTACTTTTCGCCCAGTCACTCGTGCTCACTTATTTAGTCTCAGAGAGTTGCACAGAAGAAGCAGTTGTGCGTGTTACAATACGAATTTATTACACCGTTGTTCTAGTGTAAAATATATGTACTGCGAAAACCGTTAGACAGTAGCAGAGATATATGATCAGCAGTACAGTGAATATAAAAGGATAGTAGTTCAAGTTCAAGTTCAGGCATTTGTATAGCGCACTACTCACCCAGAGGGTCTCAAGGTGCTAGGGGAAGGGGTTCAATTATTTGTCGAATAGCCAGGTTTTCAGTTCTTTTCTGAAGGAGATGTGGTTCTGATTAAGGCGGAGGTGGGTGGGGAGTGAGTTCCAGGTCTTGGCAGCCAGGAAGGAGAAGGATCTGCCACCCATGGTGGATTTCCGGATGCGCGGGACTGCGGCGAGGGCTTGATTGGACGATCTTTAATTGGCGGGTGGGTTTGTAGTAGGATAATCGAGTGTTGAGGCATTCGGGTCCTAGATTGTAGAGGGCCTTGTGTGCGTGGGTGAGAAGGCGGAAAGTAATTCTTTTGTTGACGAGAAGCCAGTGGAGGGCTTTTAGATGTCCGGTGATGTGATCTTGGCGCGGGATGTCTAATATGAGTCTCGCTGACGTGTTTTGGATGCGCTGGAGTTTTTTCTGTAATTTTGTTGTGATTCCGGCGTAAAGTGTGTTACCATAATCCAGTCGACTCGTGACCAGTGCGTGGGTGACAGTCTTTCTTGTCTCGAGGGGGATCCAGCGGAAGATCTTTTTGAGGATGCAAAGTACGTTCAAGCAGGAGGACGAGACGGCGTTGACTTGTCTGGACATCGAGAGAGAGGAGTCTAGAATGAAACCAAGGTTACGTGCATGGTCTGTGGGTGTGGGTGCTTTGCCCAGAGCTGAAGGCCACCAAGAGTCGTCCCAAGCTGAGGGGGAAGATCCTAGGATGAGCACCTCCGTTTTGTCTGAGTTGAGTTTTAGGCGGCTCTGTTTCATCCATTCGGCTACTTCTTTCATGCCTTCGTGAAGATTGGTTTTGGCGGTGTTGGGGTCTTTGGTGAGGGAAAGGATTAGCTGGGTGTCGTCGGCGTAAGAGATGATGTTGAGGTTGTGTTGGCGCGCGATGGAGGCGAGAGGACTCATGTAGACGATGAAGAGGGTGGGACTGAGTGAGGATCCTTGAGGTAGGCCGCAGATGACTTCGGTGGCCTCTGAGTAGAATGGGGGAAGTCGGACTCTTTGAGTTCTCCCAGCGAGTAATGAGATGATCCAGTCCAAGGCTTTTCCTTGTATGCCGATGTTGCTGAGTCGATGTATAAGGGTGTTGTGGCAGACAGTGTCGAAGGCTGCGGAAAGGTCGAGTAGGATGAGGGTCACTGTTTCTCCGTTGTCCAGGAGTGCTCGGATGTCGTCGGTCGCAGCAATGAGGGCGGTTTCGGTACTGTGTTTGGCTCGAAACCCAGATTGAGATGGATCAAGGGAGTTGTTGGATTCAAGGAAGGCGGCGAGCTGGCTGTGGACGGCTTTCTCAATGACTTTGGCCGGGAAAGGGAGGAGGGATATGGGTCGGTAGTTTTTCAGTTCTGAGGGGTCCGCTGTGGGTTTCTTCAGAAGGGCGCTGAGTTCGGCGTGTGTCCATCTTTCTGGAAAGGTGGCAGAGTTGAAAGAGCAGTTGATGACATTGCGGAGTTGGGGTGCGATGATGGAGTCAGCTTTGTTGAAGATGTTGTGGGGACAGGGGTCAGAAGGCGAGCCAGAGTGGATTGAGTTCATGAGGTGAATGGTGTCTTCAGTGGTGATTGGGTTCCAGGCGCTGAGGTTGTTAGTTGGAGGAGTAGGATCTGAAGGGGGTGGGGCGGGGTGATCGCTGGGAGAGTTCTCGAAGCTGTTGTGGATGTCGGCAATTTTGTTGTAGAAGAAGGAGGATAGCGCATTGCAGAGGTCTTGGGAGGGGGTGATGTCGTTAGTTGCTGCGGTGGGGTTGGTGAATTCTTTGACGATATTGAAGAGTTCCTTGCTGTTATGAGTGTTGTTGTCAAGACGATCCTTGAATGCTGATTTCTTGGCGGATCGAATCAGTTGGTGGTGTTTGCGGGTGGCTGTCTTGAGGGAGGCCATGTTGTCTGAGGTTGGGTTTTTTCTCCAATTCTTCTCTATGGTGCGGCATAGCTTCTTGGATTTTTTTAGTTCGTCACTGAACCAGGGAGCCTTTTTGCTGGCTGATTTCATCTGGTGCTTTTTCAGGGGTGCTAATTCGTCCGCACTGAGGGTAATCCAATGCTTGAGGTTGGTGGCCGCTTGGTCTGGGTCCATAGAGAGGGTAGGAGGGTTTTGGCTGAGTGATGTGAGGAGTTGGTCAGTGGTGATTTTGTTCCAGTTTCTCAGAGGAATAGGTTGTGGACGGTTGTGGGTCAGGGTGGTTTTGTAGCTGAAGTGAACACAACTGTGATCCGTCCAGTGGAGAGCTGTAGTGCGATCGAAGGAGATGTGCTTGCTGGAGGTGAAGATAGGGTCGAGCGTGTGTCCGGCTGTGTGAGTGGGGGTGTCAACAAGTTGTTTGAGTCCGAGATTGGCCAGGTTGTCCAGAAGGGTGGTGGTGTTGTTGTCGAGTTTGTTTTCAAGGTGATAGTTGAGGTCTCCTAGAAGAATGTAGTTCTCGGAGGCGAGGGCGTGTGGGCTGACGAAGTCCGTGATGTCATCGCTGAATTGAGTGCGGGTGCCTGGAGGCCTGTAAATGAGGGTGCTTCTCAGTGTGGTCCTGGGGTCGGTGTGGATCTGAAAGTGGAGATGTTCGGCGGTTGCAAGATTGTCGTCGGAGCTGGTTGTGATTTTGATGGTGTTTTTGTGGACGATGGCGATGCCTCCTCCTGTTTGATTGGTGCAGTCTTTTCGGATAATTTTGTAAGTGTCCGGTTTGGCTATGGCGATGTCGGGAGCAGATGATGTGTTCATCCATGTTTCAGTAAGGAAGGCGATGTCCGGTTACGCAGTGTCGATTAGGTCCCAGAGTTCTGTTGCGTGTCTGTGGACCGAGCGGGTGTTGAGCAGGATGCAATTTAGGCGGTTAGAGTCGGAGTTGTGTTTGGAGGACGTGGTTTTGGTGAGGGTCCTGAAGCAGTTGAACTTGCAGGAGAGGCAGGCGAATGGGCCGTGGGTGCGTCCTGGAGTAGCTTGGCAGCATAGTGGAGTGCGTCCGGGGTTGAGGGCGAGGAGAGTAGCGGCATCATATGTGACTCTAGAGGGTTGGGAGCGGCGGGGACCAGGGGGGTCTGGCGCTGGGCGCGGTCCAGGCGTGGACGGGCGTAGACAGGCTTTCCTTTGGCGCACCTTCGGCACGCATGGGGCGCGACCGCTGCGCGTGAACGCTGCGCGTACTGACATCGGTCATATATGGATAGTGGAGGGGGAGGGGCGAGGGCGGAGCAGCTGGGGAGGCGGGGTGGATATCCGGGGAGGGAAGGCTTAACAACAACAATAAGAGACTAAACAAGATGGCAGTCAGCCAAATCCAATGCAGAGATGGGGGCACAAAGTATTAATGACACGCTCAGACTAACAAACAAATTCGGGCACAGACAATCAAATTAATGAAAGGCAAGGCAATGCAGACAAAGCTCAGCGTTACAGCACGTTATGGAGGCTAGCGCTGTGTAATTATGCTAATTGGTGCAAGTGGGACAAGCGCTACGCTGCGAAACAAACTGCGCAACTACTGAGGTGTTGGAGCGCTATGAGAATGAATAGTTAAATATTGAAATCGGGCGCTATGGGAGTAAGTGATTGAGATCCGGTGCAGCTCAGATCAAATCAAGGCAGGGAATAATAATTAATTAAGATCGGCCGCTATACAAGTCAATAGTTGAGATTGGGCGCTGTGGGAGTTGATAAAAGCAATCGGGTGCAGCTCAGAGCAGCTTAGGGCAGGTTACAATACCGCACTTAGGTCGGGGAGGCAGCTTGAGGTGGAGCAACCTTAATGATCATGAATATAAGATGCATGATAAAAGAAAGTGCGCACAATCCTACGATGCTATCTAGATGTACCTAAGTGTACCTAACATGTGATTTGGTGTGAAGCCAAGAATCCCTCTATGATTTAGTCGAACACCATTACCTGAAGTGTGAGAATGTAGGAGCCCTTCCTGGTCTCGAGTGGGGCACCCCGCTAAGGATGTTCAGACCACTGTCAACTGGAGCGACTGCCTGCAGGAGCCTCAGTGTCTCTGGTCAGTGTGTTGGCCACAAAATCTCGGTTCCCTCTCTCTAACACTATCAAAATGTGCTGTATATATGCAGAACGTATCTAGGGTTCCTTTGTCTTGTGTATTAGCCATTGTTGGATTTGAGGATGACGTATGAGAGGAACCTTGTACGTAGATATGGTTAAGGTGATGTAGCCCCTGCCTGGTTTCCAAGAACCCTTATGAATATTCATTCATACTATGTGAGTCTATTGATGAAGTTATATGACTCTATTGTTTAGGAGAACCCCTCCTTCTGCCCCCAGGACTAGAACTAGGTAAAGGTTCAATCCTAAAGGCTCGTTACTGTGTAGTATGAGGAAGATAATGTAGGTGACGGTGTATGATATTATCCTGGCCTATATTAGGGTACCTAGGGCTCGACAAATCTTTTAAATCTTACTTGACCTGCAGGTCTAGTGACTAGAATTTTCTACTCGACCTAATATCAATGCACGTGACCCACAAAAAAGAGCGTGGCCCTGGATGAATACTCTTAGCAGTACTTGGGTTCACCCCTGTACCTTAAACATACTAGAGCACCCCCTGGCGGCTCAGCAACCTGTAATTCTGAGAAAATCACGTAATCTCCCAGTGCCTAACAAAAATGAGTGTGTCCTTGTGTAATGTAACTGGTGCTCGTGTAAAGCGCTCCAATACCTTTGTGTCAAGTAAACGCTATACAAATCTGCAACAAAAAAACACTCTTAGCAGTCCTCAGGTACACCGCTGTACCTTAAACATACTAGAACATGGCGTAGGAAAGGGCAGATAGCACCATGGCTTGGAACAGAAGTAACTGTATGACTGGAACGTTTTTACGAGGTCTCGCATTTGTATTTTGTGTCCCTGCTATCAGACCACGCATGATGTGCAAGCACAACTAGGACCAGATAAACAATACTGCCCTGATTGCTCGTTACATGATATCGTAATTTTCCATCAGTTCTTTATTATAAAATAAACTCTGCACTTGGTGTAAACTGGGTATGTAGGAACCGAGCAGAACTAAAGGATTTTAATTGACGTGGGGACCTGTCTGTCAAGTGATGGTGAAGCAGCTCAGTGAGATTTCACACCATAGATTGTGATTACAACCTGCCCCTACATCTGTTTCACTTCCTGGTGGACTTCACAGCCTGGCCTTTCAACTTAATGAAGTCGGCGCCAGCCAGTTCCACCTCGTGAACGGTCGTGCTTCATATACAGTTAATTGCAGAGAATCACCCAGGGAAATAATAAAGATATGCGTTTGAAGTGGTTGGTTGTACAATTTCGTTTTTGTCCACTTTTCCCCAGCCTCCTTATCATATTTGTACCACTTTTATCTTTGCCAACCCACCCATTCTCTCCTCCTTACTATATATCGTATTATGCACCTAAATATTTTGTAATTAAGATAAAGGGAAACGTAGGGTGCCATTTAGCCTCTGCATCCCGCAGGTGGCCCCCGATTGCACGCCTTGTAGAGATGAGTAATCCAACTGTGAGAAAACACAAAATTTCCTGCGCTGACACCTGGCTCCTTGATGGGCATCGCAGGCAGCTTGTTGGCACCTCACGAGCGACCCTTGGACGAGACAAGTGCAGTGAGTGCCCTCTCGCCGCCTGTGCCTCCCTCTAAGTAGATTTCATAACTGCTTTGCAGTTTCGTAATCTCAAACTTCACCTTTCTCATGTGCCTCATCTAGCTGTGTTTCTCTGAGCACTAGCAACCTCACAGTTCGCAGTGGTAATGTGATAGTTAATTATTATCCCAATGTGACTGTGTTAGAATTGGGGGTCTCTGGTTGGCGCAAGTTTTCACTTGTGACAAGCAGGGACCCTCTACTCTAAGTCAGGGCGAAGGATGACCCCTTAGAATTACCCTTGCTCACCCTCTAGGTGCGTGGCGTGAGCAGTCAAGGCTATTCTTCAGGCGTTATGGAGTTAAGCATTTGTGATAACACACACAGTAAAATATGCCAATCCCCCCACAAATGGACACCAGGCTGTGAGTATATGTAAAAATACGGTCTCTTTATGTAAAAATAGATATATACTCAGGTATGACTTATCACAAGACTAATAACGTTTTTGTTATGCCCACAGGTTGTAAATAGGCAAGCTTCTCTCCTGTTGCAGGTTAAATATTTATTTTTCAGTTCAATTTGCTTTCCAAAGGGTTCTCTTATAAAATTACTTCTTTGCAGTTCTCTTAATTTCAGATGCTTCCAAAGCACCTCTTCGCACCAGTTCGGGGGGATTTGGAGCAACCCTGGGCCTTCGGCGTGCTTCGCAGCGCCTCCCTCGCTCTCACGGGGGAAATTGACACGGGCCCTACCGCGGCTCACACATCGGGCGTGAGCACGCCTGCTCCGAAGACGGCTCTTCCCCTCGGCTCGGAGACAGAGTCAGATGCGGGCCGGCTCGGCGGTGCGGGAGGGCTCCGTGGACAGCGGGGAAGTCAGGGAGAGCTCGGGGTCCCAGGCGGGGAGTGTGGAAGGAGCGCTCCGCTCTCACTCACCCGTGGGGACTCCGGGGGCGTGCAGACTTCCTCCTTCGGCTCCAAGGCAAGGAGCAGCTCCGGTGAACGGGGAAAGAACAAGTTGAGGGCCCGAGCCCGATGATGATTTGCAGAACTCGTGAAAACTTCTTTCTCTATGGGGTTGGGCTGAGTCGGGCACGGCAGCGCGACTCGGTCCGGTTAGCACTTTGGGATCCCTTTAAAAAGCGGAGGATCTCCGAGGGGTGACACGCAGCACGGGGGCCCTCAGTACCGACGGTACAGCGAGGGGGCTCCCTTCTCAGTGCGGCGCGGCCTCTCCTGGGGGGGGCAGAGCACAGCGGGGCGGCCGGGTGCAAAGGCAATGCCCGGGCGGCCGTCCAGGCTACAGACAGCTCGCGTCCCCGGGATTCCGGCGGGAGGGGCTGAAATTGCGCTCAGGCGCTCCTTGAAGCAGGCAGGGTTAGAGGAGCGGCCGGCCTTAGCCCTGGGGCAGAGAGCGACTCCGAGTGGAGCAAGGCTCTCAAGGGCAAGAGGGCAGGCTGGCTCCCGAGTACCACGGCCCAAGGAGGGGGCGAGAGGGGGCAGACTTCACCTCCGGCGGGAGGAAATACTCAGCTTCAGGCAGGGGACGAGCCAAAGCACAGGAGAACCCACTGGTCCTGGGGTTCAGTTCAGGGGGCAAGCTCAATCAAGCCCTTGGAGAATGGTTAAAGCACAAAGCAGCAAAGTCTTTAAAGCAAGTCTTATTCCGCTCCTTTCTCAGCAAGGCAAGCAGCAGGCCAGTCCTTTCAGCGTCTTCTTCTCCTTCTAGTCGGGCAGAGGTTCTTCGTGGGGAAACAGGATTCTGATTTGCAAGGAGCAGGGCTCCTACTTTTATACAAACAATGAGATTCTATCAACGTGTAATGGTGATATTTTTATTATTATTTTGATGTGTTGCTGTGAAGGAAACTCTCTCTTATACAGTGGAAAGATGAGAGCAATTATGTGCTTTTTAAAATACCCCTCACACACTAAAAAAATCCAGTAGTGTCATGCTTCATCATGGGGGTCTTCCCGTCCCTCTACGGGGGGGGGGCGTGCTACGACCAGCGAGCTACGCGTGGAGATGGGGTGCGATGATGGAGTTTGCTTTGTTGAAAATATGGTGGGGACGTGGGTCGGTTGGCGATCCTGAGTGGATGGTGTTCATCAGGCGGATGGTGTCTTCGGTGGTGATTGGGTTCCAGGCGCGAAGGTTGTTAGAGTGCGGTTTTGGTTCAGAGGTGGGTGGAGTGGACTGGTCTTCGGACTGGTTTACAAAGCTGTTATGTATGTCGGCGATTTTGTTGTGGAAAAATGAGGCTAGGGAGTCGCAGAGGTCTTGCGAGGGAGTGATGTCGTTGGTGCCGGTGGTGGGGTTGGTAAATTCTTTGACGATGTTGAATAGTTCTTTGCTGTTTTGGGTGTTGTTGTCAAGTCGATCCTTGAATTTTTTTTTTTTTTTTTTTTTTTTTTAAATATATTTTTATTGCAGGAATCAGTATAACAATACAGTAACGACCAGCAACACATTATAGCCAACTTGTACAAGATATAGCCCGCCGACCCCCCTCCATAGCATTGTTATACAGCCAAGCAGCCCATATCCCTGGGGTTGGGCGGCGAATGTAGCTGGGGTCAGTAGGATGCTGTAGCTGGTCCGGATGATACACTGTCCGTCATCTGCTTTTCTAAACAAACCCCAACCCCCAAAAGATACCTCCCCCCAAACTTCCAGTTACTACGAAACTCCCCCCCTATCCCCCCCCACCATCAGCGCCAGGGAGCATGTCAATTTAGGATCCACAGCTTGACCCACGGGGAAGATAATAGTACTGTCCATGCTAGTGTCTAACGGGACTCGGGTCTGGTTGCTTCTTCACTGTCGGAGTCGCTGGGGGCACCATAATCCCTGAGGGCCTGCACCAGCGTTTCCCATTCTAACGCGGCTTCCTGCGCCTTCTCATTGTTCTGCCTCCAAGCTAACTGATATCGCAGCGTGCTCTCACCCGCCGCCCATTTCAAAAGTTCACCCTGCCATCTGCCGCCCGTAGGACCAGCACGTGCCTTCCAGTTCCTGGTCACCTCTCGCTTGGCAAGTAGGAGCCCCAGGTCGATGAATTTACTGGTGATTTTATTCCGGGGAGTATGGGGGAACCAGTGCAACAGCCCTACCGCCGCATCAAACGATAAGTGCCTCCCCGTCACCTCTTCCAAAGTCGCCGCCACCTCCTGCCAGTAGGACGACAATCCTGGACAGGCCCACAGCATGTGTAGGAGGTCCGCCTCCTGAGCCGGGCACCTAGGGCATTCCGCCGAAGCCGTGGCAAAATAACGCCTGATCTTAACCGGGGTCAGATACGCCCTATGGAGAACAAAATAGTGGACTAGTTGGAAACGGGCGCTGCGCGTACCCTTCCATGCGCGCCTCACCAGCTGGGACCAGGTCGTCTCCGGGATCTCCCTACCGATGTCCTCTTCCCAGCGGGACTTCAGTTTGGCGAGAGGAGCCAACCCCTCGGTAATCAATCTGCCGTAAAGGCAAGTGACCGCCTTCACTGTGCCCGCCGACATCATTACATACTGGCACACCTGAGACAATTGAGGTTCCTCAAGTCCGTTTTGCCAGTGCGCCTGGATCACTCGCACGATGGCCGAGTGCAGCAGGAAGTCGCCCCGGGGGATCCCAAAGCGGTCAATGAGATCCTGAAAGGACAGGAGCACTCCGTCCTCGTACAGGTCCCCAACGAGCTGTAAACCCGAATCCTCCCATTCCGCCAGTCGCGACCAGTCACCTCCGTGGGGGAGGGCCGTCAGCATCCCCAATGGTATTTCAGGTGCATATGGGGTCCGCAGGCGATCTCTGTTATGAGCCCGATTCCAACAGAGCCGGATAGTCCGCTCCTCCATCGACAGGTCCCGAAGGACTAGACGCTGTCGCAGCGCGATAAAGGAGAGGACGTGCCTGGCCATACCCGTCCCTCTACCGTCTTCCGGGCCTCTGAACTCCCTGGCTATCTCCTGGGTGTATGTCTGGAGCTGCGCCGCCAGGTAATACTTCTCAAAGTCCGGCACAGCGAGCCCCCCCTCGTCCTTCGGCCTCATCAAGGTATTGAGGGCCACCCGCCGTCGGCCCGTGCCCCAAAGGAACCCGACCACCATAGAACGCAAGCGGCGAAACGTAGCCGGTGGGACCCAGATCGGCAAAGTCCGAAAGTAATATAATAGGCGGGGAAGCGCCACCATTTTGAGCAGGGCGATGCGTCCTGCCACGGATAGCGGCAGCGTGGCCCAAAAGTCCATGCTACCACGGAGTGCTCGTATACAACGGGCAATGTTTCCGTCCAGGAGGTCGGGCTGGTCGTGGTACACAAATACCCCAAGGTATTTAAAGCAGTCGGGTTCCCATCTGATCTCCCTACTCAGCGTCGGAGCGGGGACACCCCTACTCATTGGGAAGAGGCAGGTCTTAGACCAATTCACTTGTAGACCTGAGACGTCTCCGAACTCCGTTAGCGCTAATTCCGCTCCCCGCAACGCGTCTACCGGATCCTCCAGGAAGAGCAACAGGTCGTCCGCATAGAGCGAGACGTAATGTGGGCCCGCCGCTGTCCGTAAGCCCGTATAGTGGGCTCCCGAGCGGAGATGCATCGCTAGTGGTTCCACCGCTAGTGCAAAAAGAAGCGGGGATAAGGAGCACCCTTGCCGCGTGCCACGCTCCACTGGATATCGCGGTGAAATCAAGGGGCCCGATCTAACCCTGGCTGAAGCTGAAGCGTAGAGAACTGCTGTCCATTTGATAAATCCCTCCCCGAGGCCGAATTTCCGCAATACCGCGCTTAAATAGTCCCACTCCAGGCTATCAAAAGCCTTCTCCAGGTCCACCGACAAAACCACCGGGGACGGGGCATCCACAAATGGTTCCCCAAGCAAGCGAAACAACCTTCTGATGTTCATGGTCGTGTTTCGTCGTGGGATGAAACCCGCTTGGTCCTCGTGCACCAGGGAGCTCATATGCCCTAACAGCCTCGAGGCCAAGATGCTGCTCAATATTTTGTAGTCCACCGTCAGCATTGAAAGGGGACGGTAGGACCCCGGGTCAGACGAGTCTCGGCCTGGCTTGAGAAGAGGAACCACCAACGCCTCACACATCGAGCCGGGAAGGCGACCCAGCCTCTTCGCCTCCCTGTAGACCACCAGTAATCGAGGGGCCAGGAGGTCCGCGTAAGCTGCATAGAACTCCACCGGCAGGCCATCTAGGCCCGGGGTCTTGTTCCTCGCCATCCGTTTGACGGCCCCCCGGATCTCCCCCAAGCCGATGTCAGACCCCAGAGTGTCCGCCACTTCCTGTTCCACTGTGCGGAGTTCCAGCGGGCTGAGATAGTTATCAAGCCGGTCTGGGTCACGCGCGGAGCGACTGCGGTATAAAGATTCATAATAATGCCGGAAGCAATTAAGAATCTCCGGTTGGGTGCATACCTCGGTCCCATCCGCCCTACGCATACTAGTCGTCGTTTGGGATTGGCGCGTAGGGTTGGCCAGCCACGCCAGTAACGCGCTCGATCTGTCGCCCTCCGCTATAGATCGGACCATATAGGCCTTGTAATCGAAACAGCGGAGCCGTTCGACCTCCACCGCCACCTTCTCCTTCGCCTCTGCCGTTTGCGTCTGCAATTCCGGGTGTCCGGGGCGGCTAAGTTCGAGCTCGCGGAGCGCTCGGTCCGCTGTGTCTAGATCAGCCAGGATAACACGCCGCATGCCCACCTTCTTAGAGATGCAGTACCCCCTCACCACCACCTTGAAAGCGTCCCATTCGAACGCCCTAGTACTCGCGGAACCGCCGTTGGATGCAAAATAATCCGTGATTCTCTCCCCCAGGTCTGCCTTGAAGACATTGTCCTCGAGGATCTCGGGGCGCATCTTCCAGGTGGGTACCGCCGGCGTCCCAGGGAACCAGCGAATGTCCAGCAGGAGGGGGTTGTGGTCCGATATGGTCCGCGTTAAATACTCCGATCGGGCCGCTGCCGAGACTAATTCGGACGAGCCAAGAAAGCCATCCAGTCTGACATGCAGCTCATGAAGGCTCGAAAAGTATGAATAATCTCTAGTCGCGGGGTGATGCGCCCTCCAGATGTCCGTCAGACCCCAGCGGGTCTGCCAATCTTGACGGCCCTTAGCCGTTCGCCGGACCGGGGAATCGGGGAGCGGAGGATGCGAACGGTCTATGTCCACATCTACTACGGAGTTAAAGTCTCCCCCCAGCAGGAGGGGACCGGCGAAAAAGTGGGCCAACGAGCCCGATAACCTGGAAAGGAAGGCAGTCTGGTCCATATTAGGGGCATACACACAGCAAACATTCAAGTCCCTCCCTCCTAGCGTGCCTGATATGGCCACGAAACGCCCCTCTGGGTCTAACACTGTCCTCGTGACCTGAAAGGGGACTCCCGCCCTGATCCAAATTAGCGCCCCCCTGGCATAAGCAGAGTACGCCGTGGAAAAGACCTGCCCTCGCCACCTACGCTGAAGCGCCGCCCCTTCCGCCTTGTTCAGATGCGTTTCCTGCAGCAGCGCCATTTGCACTCCCCTACGCACTAAATAAGCATGGACCTTGTGACGCCTGGACATAGTGTGAAGCCCCCTCACGTTCCAAGTAATACATTTCAAGTTAGCAACATCAACCATTGTCCCAGAGTGTTCTTGTACAGTCCCCCCGTTCGGGTCCCCACAAAGAAAAAACATCAATCCTCCCAGCGCTGACGGCGGCCACGTTCCCAAACCAGAACCAAACCCCCCAAAAACCAACAAAACCCCCTCCCAACCACCCCAGAACAGGACCCAAACTGCGCCATCTAGATCCCATCCAAACCTCTACGGAGAATAACCCCAAAAACCCCACTAGTCCCACGGTCGCCACCGTAGGAAGGCCTTATGGGCCAGGTGCGGGCTGAGCGGAGGCAGTGGGCCCTCGTCGCCCAGGCTACCAGGACTATAGTAAGCCCCCCCCTGCGTCAAAATCTTTCGGGGCAAGAGCAGAAGCCTCCCATCCCTCCCTCCTCCAATGTTAGCAATAAAGAACGGCAGCCGCCTCCCCCCTGCCGGGCCCCCACCCAAAGCAAGGCAACCTATCCCGTTACCCTTGTCCGTCCAAAAGGTCCTCCACCGATTTCGGTGTAATCACCGGTATGTGGGTACTGTCTGCCACTGAGTCTTCCGAATCCGATGGTGCCCCTCGAGCACCCGGGTCTGCTTCCTCCCCTTCGATGCCTTCGTCTCTTGCTCCCGACAGTTCCGACAGAACTTCCAACACTCCCCTCCGCTCAGATGATGTCTCCGCTGTCGAGGGTCCTCCCGTGCGGCCGCGGCGGTTCCTGACCCTTTTAGATCGCCTCCTTTGTTCCGGCTCCTCCGCCTGATGGGTCGAGGCGCTATAACCATCCTTCCCCGTTCGGTATAGTTCGAGCCAGTCACAGACCTCCTCCGGGGTGTCGAAGAACTGGGTTTTGTCGTCGACAATGACTCGGAGCCTCGCGGGGAATAGGAGTGAATATTGGATGCCCTCACTCCTGAGTTCACGCTTAACCGCCAGGAAGGAGAACCGCTTGCGCTGCGTCTCGTAGGTATAGTCAGGGAAGATGTTCACCTGACTGTTTGCAACCTGGAACGGGCCAGTTTGTCTGGCGGCATTTAGGATCAGGTCTCTGTCCCGGAAATGTAGCAGCCGCGCCACCACCGGCCTCGGGGCTCGTCCCTGCTGTGGGGGCCGCGCTGGAACTCTGTGGGCCCGTTCTAAAGTGTAAAAGGAGGACAGGCCCTCCGGGACCACCGTGTCTCGGAGCCAGATCTCCAGGTAGTGCACCATATCACCTTCCTCGACCTTTTCCGGCAGGCCCACTACCCGAATGTTATTCCTCCTGTTTCGGCCTTCCGCATCCTCCGCCCTCCGTTCGAGGGTCTCGATTCGGGACATGGCATCCTTTATCGTCGCGGCCAGGGTCCTCTGCGCCGGTTCGATAGTCTTCACCGTGCTCTCCACCTCCTTGACCCGGTCCGAGAGTTTACCATGGTCTGCCCTAAGGAGTCCCAGGCCAGTCGCCACCTGGGCAATGTCCTGTTGCAGGGCCGACCGAGTCGCCTCTATGGCTTCCAGTACACGGTCGAATTGTTGCTGGAGTGGAGCGCCACCAGGTCGTTTAGGATCTCCATGTTCTTCCTTGTCCTGGGCCTCAGAGTCCGAGGTGGCCTGGCTGGATCCCTTGGCTCCTTTAGGTTTCCCCATGCTGCCAGGGGCTCTCCGCCAAGGTCCCGGAGTAGGCGCCTCCGTGTACAAGTGTCCAGCACGACTTTCCCGGGATTTCGCTCTCAAGTCCGGTATGGGCGATCTCCTTCTCCAGAGCCTGTGGAGACTCCGCCGTTTCGGCTCACGCCACCGCCACGGCGTCCGAGGGCACCGATAAGGGGGCGGAGATACCCGTCTCCGAGTCGGGCAGGCCCGTTCACCCACTATAGCTCCGGGGCAAGGGCCACCAACTCCCCCGGTTGTCCTATGGCGCCCGATTGTCGCGCCATCCATGTAGTTGGGCTGGCCAGGAACTCGTCGCTAGTTGCGGAGTCGCGGCGCAGACCACCGCCTAGAACTGAGGGCACCCGTGCCCGGTGCCCTCTAACGCGCGGGCATCCGCCCGGTCGTCCAATCGAGTATGATCCCGCCGTAGAGGGTCCGAACCAGCCAACGTCCAATGTCTAAGACCACTGAGGCTGGTGAAGCCGGGTGCCAGGCGATCCCCGCGAGACCTCCTCAACTCCGTAGGTTCGATCAAGAGGACAAAGGGGTCCGGGCGCCATATTGGGTCGCACTCCGCCACTCCGCAAACCTCGGCATTTTTCCAAAGCCGCCTCCGTCCAAACTCCATCAGGGCCCCCGGCAGGGTGTCGTCGCCTCGCTCAACCGAATGCGGGGTCTGGGGTGCCCCTCAGCCTCCGATATTCAGGATAATTTCGGGCTCAGTCCCGGAGCCGAGCTCTCAGGCGACCATCGCCATCGGCGCCCAAGCCACGCCCCCCCCAGTAGCCTCAAGTCGATCCTTGAATGCTGATTTCTTGGTGGATCGGATCAGTTGATGGTGTTTGCGGGTGGCGTTCTTGAAGGTGGCCATGTTGTCAGTGGTTGGGTTTTTTCTCCAGGCTTTCTCTAGAGTGCGACCGAGCTTCTTGGATTTCTTAAGGTCATCGTTAAACCAGGGGGCTTTTTTGCTACCTTGCCTGATTAGATGGTTTTTCAAGGGTGCTAGTTCGTCGGCGCTGTGGGTGATCCATTGTGTGAGGTTGGTGGCTGCTTGGTTTGGGTCCGATGATTTGGCAGGAGGGTTTTGGTGAAGCGATGTGAGGAGCTGGTCGGTGATTTTGTTCCAGTTTCTTCGAGGAATGGGTTGTTGGGGGTTGTGGTTCGTGGTCTTTTTGTAGTTGAAGTGAACGCAGCTGTGGTCCATCCAATGGAGAGCTGTGGTGTGATCGAAGGAGATGTGCTTGCTGGAGGTGAAGATAGGATCAAGCGTGTGTCCGGCAAAGTGGGTGGGGGTGTCTACAAGTTGTTTGAGTCCGAGATTGGTGAGGTTGTCCAGGAGGGTGGTGGTGTTGCTGTCGTTATTCTTTTCCAGGTGGAAGTTGAGGTCTCCCAGTAGAATGTAGTTCTCGGAGGGGAGGGCATGTGGGCTGATGAAGTCAGTGATGTCTTCGCAGAATTGTGTGCGGGGTCCTGGTGGCCTGTAGATGAGGGTGCCTCTGAGTGTGGTTTTGGGGTCTGTGTGGATCTGGAAGTGAAGGTGTTCGGCGGCTGCGAGGTTATCGTCGGAACTGGTCGTGATGCGGATGGTGTTTTTATGGACGATGGCGATGCCTCCTGTTTGGTTGGTGCGATCTTTTCGGATGATCTTGTAGGCGTCCGGGATGGCTATGGCGATGTCGGGCGCTGATGAGGCGTTCATCCAGGTTTCTGTAAGGAAGGCAACGTCCGGCGATGTAGTGTCGAGTAGGTTCCAGAGTTCAATGGAGTGTCTGTGGACCGAGCGGGTGTTGAGCAGGATGCACTTTAGGTGGTTAGTGTCGCAGCTCTGTTTGGAGTTTGTGGACTTGAATTGGGTCCTGATGCAGACGAACTTGCAGGAGTGGCAGGTGAAGGGTCCATGGGTGTGTCCTGGGGCAGCTTGGTAGCATTGTGGTGTGCGGCCGGGGTTAAGGGCAAAGAGCGTTGCGGCGTCGTATGTTATGTGGGCGGAATGGATTTTGCGGGGGTCTGGCGCTGGGCGCGGCCCAGGCGTGGATGGGCGTAGATGGGCTTACCTTTGGCGCGCATGAGGCGCGTCCTCTGCGCGTGAACGCTTCGCACAAAGGCATCTGTCATATGTAGATAGTGGAGGGGGAGGGGCGAGGGAGGAGCAGCTGGGAGGCGGAAGCGGGGTGGAGAGCCGGGCAGGGAGGCACAACAAGAAACAACAAAATGGCTGCAAGCCAAAAGCGAAACAGGATTGGGGCACAATGTAAATAAACGCGATGAAAACGGCAGTGGCACCGGCACAGTCAGGCACAAATGATTGATTCAGGCAAAGGCAGCACAGCACAATGGAAATATCGTGAAAGCGCACTTACGCAATATAGCGCTACAATACAAATATACTAAGCGATCAGGCACTAATAATAGTGGGAGCAATACGAGCAAGCACACAGCAATTTGGCAGTATAGCGCTACAATACCACAAGCGCCGAGCAGAGCAGGGAGCAGAGAGGAGCAAGATTGTAATAAAAAGAGAAAGAAAAGGCAAGGGAAAGATGTTGAGAGACAGATATTAGGAGAAATAGTTAGGAGCAGAGAGTGAGGCAAATAGTGTATGTGAGAAGTTAGCATGGCTTATGATGTCCACTAGTTCTAGTGGGCACCTTGCACCAGTCTAATCGACCCTTATTGATGGTGGTTGTAAAGTCAACCTTATAGAAAGCTATCCTAGCGGTAGCATGGACCAGCAGTCATCAGGCTAAGACTTCAGTAGGCGAGTTAAGCAAGTTGTTTTACCAATTATAATCCCTTGAGTACCAAATGAAAGGACACCACACAAGGTATATATCAAATATATATGTATTTAATCTAAACACAAAGAGATTCAAGCAGAGGGGATACTGCAAAGGTGTTCTTAATGAGGCGGAATTGAAAAGCAATGCTAAGATTAGAAATGAATTGCCGATTGATAACACTAAAACCAAAGACATGAAAGTGAGATTAATTAATAACTTCACGGAAAAATCTCCCGAAATGTTCCAGATTCTAAAAAGAAACTGGAACATGTTAAAGTCAGATAACGTAGTGGGGAAACTTATATCAGACTACCCACTAGTCACATATATCGGAAAGGGAATTGTCTTAGAGATCATCTAGTTAACAGCCATTATGAACTTTATGTAACTTTATTTAAACACGCCTAGTTTTGAATCAGTTGACACTGATGAAGGCGGCGACGCCGAAACGCGCTTGTTGACTCGATTGTGTAACGCTGTGAATAAATGTGGCAATGAAAACTATGTAATAATGCTCTGAGTGCCCTTAATTGAGGAGCGGTTCCAGTAATCAGGACTGTGTGTTTTGAAAAAAATATATATATATTACCTACTGGCGGTCGCCAGTAGGTAGTTATAGTTAGGATTGTTTTCCAAAGAGAATCCACAACATTTTATTGGGAATAACTTTGGCGCCGGTTGAGGAATCTGCCTGAAATTTTCCTGAAATTTGCCTCTCTGCGCTCCGCTTCTTCCCTGAAAGTTTGGGGGGGGATTCGTCAAGCGGGGGCTGAGATAAAAGGGGGTCCCAAAACATGTTTTCCCCATGTTAATTTCCATAGGGCGGTTGGACTCACTTTTAGCCCGAACGGCTGAATGGATTTCCACAAAACTTGGCAAGATTGTAGGGATTGGTAGCCCGATGTGCCTTTGCTATGTCTCAAGAAATGTGCTCCAGTGGATTTTGAGTAATTTAGGTTAAAAAAAATATATATATCTGGGCGGAGCCTAACCACACATCTGATCTGATTGGCTGTCAGCACTTCATCCAAGAAGTGTTTGCAGCCATCTTGGGACCAATATACATGATAGCACCTCATTAAAAAGCATTGCAGTTAACAGAAGGTTTTAGGACTTTAGTTACATTATAAATCATTTGCTGATGGTACCATACTCATTTTAGGAGTTGTGGTGTGTTCTAAGGTGATTTTACCATGTGAAAAAGCCTTCTGCTGGGATATCATGAATCACGTTTGAAAGAAAACTAATATCTCATGATTTTCCCACAGTGGTTTGGAAGGGGATCTATAAGCTAAACTGAAAGCATATTTTCTGTAAATTCACATTATCTTTCTCAGTCATGTGAGAATGAAGTTTGACATTCTCAGTAAAACATGTACATCCAACAAGGACAGAGACTGCCAGCTGATTCCTTTGTGTTCTACTGCAGCCTCATAGAGTGTTCTAAAGAACAACTAGAGCGCTAACAGTCCTACTTATTACAAAGGTATGGCACACCTGAAGCCATCTTGATTGGAATAAAGTGGTAACTCTTAAAACATTTAATTTAAAAAGGAACACAATGAGGCGGTATATTAAGCCATAGAAAGTATTATTAGTGCTGCAGAAAGAAAAATTAGGGCACATTTTGAGTGACTTCTCAAATCCTCTTCTATTATTCTGACATACAGTCTCCCAAGATGGCCACCAGAGACAAAAGAGCCCAAATGTAGCCCAAATATCACCCAGATGTAGCCCAAGTATAGCCCAATGACAGAATGTCCAAGAGTGTTCTAAAGAACAACTAGAGCGCTAATAGCCCTACTTATTACAAAGGTATGGTAAACCTGAAACCATCTTGATTGGAATAAAGTGGTAACTCTTAAAACATTTAATTTAAAAAGGAACAAAATTAGGGGGTATATTTTGCCATAGAAAGTATGATTAGTGCTTCAGAAAGAAAAATTAGGGCACATTTTGAGTGACTTCTCAAATCCTCTTCAATTTCATTAAAAAATTCTGACATGCAGACTGAAACATGCACTTTGAATACCAGCAGCAGACTTCCCTGGTGAACAGTAGCTTTACTACAGTGATCTAATGAGCAACTAGAGTGCTAACATTCAGAATTTATGGCAAATGTGTGACACATCTGAATGCCTTCTTGATGGAACCAAAGTAAACAAGCATTGAAAATGCAATAGATCGCGCCCTCGTTTAAGTTAACGCCATTCTGTTTGTAATGAGGTGGCTTTTTAGCTTTGCTTTTATTAGTGTTTTTTCAACTTTCATGTAAATAAGATGCATCTGTATGCATATAAGTATATGTATGCATGCATTTATGTTTGTATTTATATAGATATACAGATGAAATATGTTTATATATGTATGTATATATACACATACATATATATATGCATATATATATATGTGTATATGTGTGCGTGTAGAGAGAGAGGTAGAGGAAGAGAGGCAGCGGTAGAGAGGTAGAGACTAGTAGAGAGAGAAGTATAGAGAGTTAGAGAGTAGAGAGTGAGTAATAGAGAGTAGAGAGTGAGTAGTAGAGAGCAGTAGAGAGAGTAGCAGAGAGTGAGTAGTAGAGAGTAGTAGAGTGAGTAGTAGAGAGTAGTAGAGTGCGTAGTAGTAGAGTGAGTAGTAGAGAGCAGTAGAGAGTAGTAGAGAGTGAGTAGTAGAGAGTGAGTAGTAGAGAGTGAGTAGTAGAGAGTGAGTAGTAGAGAGTGAGTAGCAGAGAGTGAGTAGCAGAGAGTGAGTAGCAGAGAGTGAGTAGCAGAGAGTGAGTAGCAGAGAGTGAGTAGCAGAGTGAGTAGTAGAGAGTGAGTAGTAGAGAGTGAGTAGTAGAGAGTGAGTAGTAGAGAGTGTAGTAGAGAGTGAGTAGTAGAATGAGAAGTAGAGTGTGAGAAGTAGAGTGTGAGAAGTAGAGTGTGAGAAGTAGAGTGTGGTAGATAGTGAGTAGTAGGGAGTAGTAGAGTAGTAGAGAATGAGTATTTGAGAGTAGTGGAGTAGGAGAGAGTAAGTAGTAGAGAGTAGTGGAGAATATTCCAAAGTTTGGCACAGCACCACTTGCACAATAAGTCCAATCAAATCATATCACTTAGAGTCCTTATTGAAGCGCTGAATCTTGGTGTATATTCAAATGCTTTTATTTTCCTTAAGTTTATGTACCACAGCCAGCCGAAACGTTTCGTTCTGTACAACAGAACTTCTTCAGGGCGTTCTTATTTCCTTCACGTTATGTCGGTATCCTGTTGTCATATAACTAGATATTTCTTCCAAATGTTAGACGAGACGCAAGTACATTCTTATTCAAAGTGACTAGGTATCAATTTTACCCACACAATTCGGACAGACTTGAGTAATTTATAGCATCCTCAAAGTCAGTCTTTCAAAAATTCCAAAGTATAGGACTTGATAATCCAAATCCGAATGTTTCTCAAGAAAAGTCATTTTCAATCGTTCAAAATATCGGTGTTTGGGCAGATATGACCCAGGGACCCCAGTATGCAAGGGGAATTAGTCCCCCCTCTGCAAACGTGCCAGTGGCCTGCGTTGCAGAGAGGTGTAAAAAGGGGCATAGCCTCATTACACCTTTGTGCAATGCAGCCCCCTGGCGCATACTGGAGGTTCCAGGTGGGCTAGTTGGCCCCAGGGGCCCCCAGTATGCAAGGGGAATTAGTTCCCCCTCTTCAAACATGCATGGGGGCTGCGTTGCAGAGAGGTGTAAAAAAAGGGTGTGGCCTCATTACACCTCTCTGCAATGCAGCCCCCTGGCGCATACTGGAGGCTCCTGGTGGGCTATTTGGCCCCCAGGGGCCCCCAGTATGCAAGGGGAATTAGTTCCCCCTCTTCAAACATGCATGGGGGCTGCGTTGCAGAGAGGTGTAAAAAGGGGCTTGGTTAATCAGTTTAATACTTTGCTCTAACACACACATATACACACTCATCCACCCATACAGTCCTGCACAAAACAGAAAAAGACCTACTACACTCTCTACTACTCGCTCTCTACTACTCGCTCTCTACTACTCGCTCTCTACTACTCGCTCTCTACTACTCGCTCTCTACTACTCGCTCTCTACTACTCGCTCTCTACTACTCACTCTCTACTACTCACTCTCTACTACTCACTACTACTCACTCTCTACTACTCACTCTCTACTACTCACTCTCAACTACACACTCTTTACTACTCTCTACTACTCACTTTCTACTGCTCTCTACTACTCACTCTACTACTACTCACTCTCTACTACTCTCTACTACTCACTCTACTACTCTCTGCTACTCACTCTCACCTCATTACAAACAGAATGGCTTTAACTTAAACGAGGGCAAGATCTATTGAATTTTCAATGCTTGTTTACTTTGGTTCCATCAAGAAGGCATTCAGATGTGTCACACATTTGCCATAAATTCTGAATGTTAGCACTCTAGTTGCTCATTAGATCACTGTAGTAAAGCTACTGCTCACCAGGGAAGTCTGCTGCTGGTATTCAAAGTGCATGTTTCAGTCTGCATGTCAGAATTGTTTAATGAAATTGAAGAGGATTTGAGAAGTCACTCAAAATGTGCCCTAATTTTTCATTGATGCATCTATGTGCTAAGTAATACCCCCACCAAACCATACAGACACTCATACTGATACTAAAAAAACATCTAATAACCCATATACACACACATGTAGCTACTCACCAACCCATGCAGCCACTTGTACACAAAGTGAAACACTGATACATATATTTAAATATTTAAACATTACTCGCTAATATCTGTATTCACTAAGATACACTTAATTAGCCAGTTAACCAATCAATTTTAAAAAAAATAAAACATCCTTTTAGACACTTATTTAAAGATTTATTCTTCCATCGACCTTTAAATATACATATATAAAACATATTTATTTTTCAGAAAGACACACACTCACTGAATGGTGTCATCAGTGATGTCATGAGTGATGTCACTGACCATGTCATGAGTGATGTAATATGTGACGTCATCAGCAGTGCATTGCAGGCGCGCAAGTTATAGTGAGTCCAACTAACTATAACGTGGGAATTTCAATGGTTTTATGTCAGTAAAATCTCCAGCTAACTATAACTGGTGTGAAACCTATGGTTTTTTCAGTGAATTTAATAGGTTTTTTAAATGCTAATTCCTAACTATAACTGGTGTGAAACCTATGGTTTTTTCAGTGAATTTCAAAGGTTTTTTAAATGCTAATTCCTAACTATAACTGGTGTGAAACCTATGGTTTTTTCAGTGAATTTCAAAGGTTTTTTAAATGCTAATTCCTAACTATAACTGGTGTGAAACCTATGGTTTTTTCAGTGAATTTGCAAGGTTTTTTAAATGCTAATTCCTAACTATAACTGGTGTGAAACCTATTTCAGTGAATTTAATAGGTTTTTTAAATGCTAATTCCTAACTATAACTGGTGTGAAACCTATGTTTTTTTCAGTGAATTTGAAAGGTTTTTTAAATGCTAATTCCTAACTATAACTGGTGTGAAACCTATGTTTTTTTCAGTGAATATATATAGATAGATAGATAGATAGATAGATAGATAGATATATATAGGTATAGGTATAGGTATACTATAAGTAAGGGGTGATTACACCACCTTACCCATGCTGTGTGAACAGACCTGTGGTATCAGTTTGGAAGGCAAACCAGGGGTGGCACAATACATGCTGCAGCCCCTGGTAGGCCTAAGGTGCACCTATGCCCTGGGTACCTATGGTACACTATACAGGGGCTCACAAGGGTGACCCAGTAACCAATCTGGTATGTAGTTAAAGTACATGGTATCAATTTAGAGCGAGAACATCTGGGCCGTGGGTCTGATTGGCAGGCCCACAGCCACACTAAAGTTGAAAAACCAGAGAATCACAGCAAAAAGTGGGGGTAACCATAGGAAGCAGACTTTACTCTCCTATACAACCCCCCTTCCTCCTACCCGCAGGGACATACTAACCTTGACCAGTTGAGTCTTCATGTTCTAAGTGGAAATATCTGGAGAGTCCATCTGCATTGGCACGGTTACTCCCAGGTCTATGTTCCACTGTAAAGTCCATCCCCTGTAGGGCAGTGGTTCCCAAACTTTTGACTCCTGAGGACCCCCATTGACTCACCACTGGAAGCCGGGGACCCCCAGCAATTTGTATGATTTCATTTTCAAACATTAAAAGAGTAATTTGAAAAAAATAAACACACGTGCACACATAACAAATACTCGATTCACTAAGGATTTTAGTATTTTATATTGAAAGAGTTTGCAAAAAACAGAACATTTTATTGGGAAGGCTGGTGCTGCTCCTCCGAGATTACATTTTATATGGTTAGTTTTATTTTGCAGTACAAGGCTCCTGCCAGGGCCAGAGTGGAAACCCAAAGCACCCCTGGCAAATATTTTCAGACCATTCCCCATACAGTGCACACAGAGTGCAGTGAGTGAGCCTGACCACTAGAAAGGGGCTTCAGGAGGCTCCCCTATCTACCCCCCCCCCCCCCAGGAAATTTAGGATACTATGGTGCATTCTGCAACACATTTATCATTATATATTGAATTATATTAGCTTTTAAAGAATAGTAAATGATGATCTTACTATACACCAGGATACAACCATCTTTGTTGGGGTTCAATGATTTCATTATTATTACCCTTTAACAGTACCTCGTATTTCTCCGTAGCACACCTGTCACATGTATTTCATTTGTTTTATAGCATCTCTCATACCAGTGTAAGATGGCAGAGCACTTTACATCATACACACATATAGAGACAGTGAATCATACTTGTAAATCAGCGTAGAGAAAATGTTACATAAAGTAAAGGGGAGTACAAGGTGTAGGATTCACATGGCATCCATACTGGAAGGCATTTTTAAAGAGTGCTTGGTCTGGAAAAGCACACACTCAGGATTCAGAACATAACACAGTGGTTAGCATTGACTAACAAAAAAAATGTATTTCCACCCAAATAAACTCCTTTAACAGCATCAGGATAATGAATGACTGGGAAAAACATAAGTTACTAACTTGTACCATGCAGTGTGTAAGCAGCTCTTTGATGACCGTTCATAGGTCACTGTGCTAGATTACGATTGTCTCTTATGAGCTGCAGAGCAACAAAAGACTCTCTGTGAAAAAAGCAGCAACCCACTGACCTATGCACATAAAATACTGTTTTTTAAAATGCATGGTACACGTTCTTTGCAGCAGGCATATTAACCCTCTGTGCTACATTAGGTAAGTCAAACCTGCCACTGGACAAAACTCTCATCTCTCTCCAACAGGTACATTAATCACTGGTGTTATCTTGACACTTTTATTGTTGCTCCAAAACTGCTAATTCTACAAGGAACTTTGCAGTGCTTTTAAAACCGCTGCCTGCGGACCCCCTGGGCATGTGTCACGGACCCCTGTGGGTCCATGGACCCCAGTTTGGGAAACACTGCTGTAGGGAAAAGGACCACCTGAGCAATTTGGGATTTTCACCCTTTATCTGTTTTAGCCATAAGAGGGCCTTAAGTTCTGTCTGAATATTGAAGTGAGTACCAAACAAGTATGGTCTCAGCTTCTTCAGGGCCCAAACCACAGCAAAGGCCTCCCTCTTTTGGACCTCTGTCCTGATACAGTCTCTGACATGATCAGGTTGCCTGTAAATCATACTTTTAACAGGCAGACTGTCCCCAGTGTCCACTTTATGAGTGCACCAGGTAGTCTGAGTTGGAGTCAGTGAAAACATATGTCTGTAGGCCTGTAGTACTTGTCTGCAGTCCTGCTGCCGTTGATCAGTGAGGCTGCCTGCCAAGGTTACACCATCAACTGAACCATCATCAGGGTTATGAGAGAGCAGGTCTGGGAGAGGGTCCCTCGTCAGTAGCCATGAGAAAGCCCATGTCTGCCCTGTCAACATATGGTTTCAATCTGTTGACATGAAGCACCCTGTGGGGGCTCCCGGGAGTTCCAAGGTCAACCAAATAGGTGACTTCTCCTTTCTGTTCAACAATAGTGTGGGGTCCACTCCACTTGTCTTGAAGAGCTGCTGGGGCCACAGGCTCCAACACCCACACTTTTTGTCCTGGCTGGTAAACAGTCAGCACAGCCTTTTGGTCATGCCAGGCCTTTTGCAATTCCTGACTAGTCTCAAGGTTTTTAGATGCCTTTTTCATGTACTCAGCCATCGGGGAGCGGAGAACAAGTACATAGTCCACAATGTCTTGCTTGGGAAGTTTGAGAGGTAACTCCCATCCTTCCTTCACCAGACAAAGGGGTCCTCTTACAAGATGTCCAAACAAAAGTTCAAAAGGTCTGTAGCCAACCCCCTTCTGTGGGACTTCTCTATAAGCAAACAAAAGGCAGGGCAGTAGGATGTCCCATCTCCGCCTGAGCTTTTCAGGGAGACCCATAATCATTGCCCAATCTTTCAACTAGACCATTGCATTGTGGGTGGTAGGGTGTGGTGAACTTGTAGTTCACTCCACACTCCTTCCACATTGCAGTCAGGCATCCAGACATTCAGTTTGCACCTCTGTCTGAGAAAACTCCCAGGGGGGCTCTTGCCACAACAGGGGTTGTTGTGGTCCTAAGGGGAATAGCTTCTGGGTATCTGGTGGCATGATCCACTACCACCAGAATAAATCTGTGCCCAGATGCTGTTTGGGGATCCACTGGTCCAACAATGTCAATCCCTACACGTTCAAAGGGAACCCCCACCACAGGTAGTGTTATGAGGGGGGCCTTTGTGGTGCCACCTGATTTTGCCACTGGCTTGGCAGGTGATACAGGAGCGACAAAACTCCTTGGTATCTTCCGACATATGAGGCCAGTGAAAGTGAGGGACAAGCCTGTCCCAAGTCTTGTTCTGGCAAGATGTCCTGCAAGGGGAATATCATGGGGTAGTGTTAAAAGGAAGCCCCTGAATGCCAAAGGTATGACTAACCACCTGGAAGCTCCAGGCTTGGGTCCCTAGCCTCTGAATACAGGATCCCTTCATCCCAGTAAACATTGTGGGTCCCACTAGCATTCCCTGCAGCCTCAGCAGCAGCTTGCTGTCTGAGTGGTTCAAGAGAAGGGCAGTCCAGCTGGTCCTGCCTCAGATCTGCTCTGGAGGGTCCCCCTGTCCCAAGAAACTCAACATGACCAGGCTCAAGTTCTTCTAGGACAGTTTCCTCCTGGGTCTCACAATCAGCTTCCTCAGAAGGCTGATCTTCTTCCTGAGGCAGGGGGAAGGTCCTGCCTTAACCCTACTGCTTCTCCTCCTGGTAGGCAACTGGTCTATTGTTCCAGAATCCAGTGCCTGTTCAGTGTTGCAATTTCTGACCTGTGACCTAGTCACTGCAAGAACATGTGCTGAGATTCCTAACATTTCTGCATGGGTCCTAAACTCCACTTCAGCCCAAGCTGAAGTCTCCAGGTCATGGCCAAGCAAACATTCTACAGGAGAAATTAACAATTGCCATACTGTGAGTGGTAGTGACGTTGCTTGCATTGGTCACTAGGTAATTTTCACCTAGTATGATCTGTCCAGGGTTCACAAAGCTGGGTGTCCCCATTGTGACACTAGCACATGTGTCCCTGTAGGCCTGAGCCACTTTGTCATTAATTAAAGGAGTTTTTCTGTACTTGCCCAAGTTATTGGGACTCACAGTAGAGGACAGAATTATGTCCCCATCACAGAGCAAAACAGCTTGAGTTGGTATTCTGACTAGGACAGAATCCATCTCAGTTCCCAGGGTTAACCCCACTACACCCTTCTGTTGAGAACCACCACTTGGAGCTGAACTAGGGGGAACAGTTGCCTTAGGGGCAATAGTGGCTGGAGCTGCCTCCTTCTTGGTGCATTCACAGGTCCAGTGAGTAATTACTTTACAAAATTTGCACCATGGTTTCTTTGGGCCTTCTTTATTCTTAGATTGTTGGTGACCCCCACCATTAGAAGCTTTTTGGGAACCTTACGAAGACTTCTGGTCTTTTGATTTCTCCTCACCCTTTTGGTCTTGCTTCTTCTGATCACCACCTTGGTTCTGTACCTTGTGCTTCACCCTGGTTCTGACCCATTTGTCTGCCTTCTTACCCAATTCTTGGGGAGAGGTCAGATCAGAGTCAACCAAGTGCTGATGCAATAACTGGTTTTGACAGTTGTTAAGAATCTGTTCTCTCATAATAAGGTTATACAATCCTGTATAGTCACTTACTTTACTGCTCAGTAACCAGCCTTCCAGAGCCTTAGTAGCACAATCTACAAAATCAGTCCAGTCCTGAGTCTGTGTCTTTTGGGTGTCTCTGAACAGCAACCTGTACTGCTCAGTGGATAGGCCAAACCCATCTATCAGAGCACTCTTCAGGACATTGTAGTTGTCAACATCCTCTTCTCTAACAGCGAGGAGCTTGTCTCTTCCTTTGTCTGCAAAGGAGAGCCACAAGATTGCTGCCCACTGACTTTGGGGTACCTGCTGTACTTTGCAGGCCCTCTCCAAAGCAGTTATCCACTTGTGGATGTTATCCCCATTCTGATAGGGAGGGTCAATCTTGTTCAGGTTTCTATGGTCATTAGACCTTTCCCTACCACTAGGGTTGTTGCTGCCACCAGTGGGCTCTAGCCCGTACAATTTCTTCTCTCTTTCAAGAGCCAGGGTCTCTTTTGCAAGGGCAACTTCTTGCCTCTTGATCCTCAGCTTGACCTCTCTCATTCTAGCTTTATGCTCTCTTCTCTGAGGGGAAGTCATCCTCCTTAGAGCTGAGGCATTGGACCCCACTGAGGAGTCAGAATGCTCAGATCCACTGGAAAGGGATCTGGATCTCCTGTTCCTACCATTAGGCCTAGCTGGAAGGTTAGAGGGAGGCCTACCGTCGCCTTCTCCACCTCCAGTTAGTCCTGTGTTGCCCAGGTCAGGTTCATCAACCTCATCCTGGTCAGCATCCTCATCATCATCAGGGACCACTGGGTCCTCCCCAGTAGGATCCTCTTCTGTTGAGGGATGGCCCCCCCTCTCTACTACCTTGGCTACTTGGGTCCGATGCATTCTCTACATCATGAGCCACTAAGATATCTACCAGGTGGTTAAAGGTTGGACTCTGTCCTTGTCTTAACTTTCTGACCACACATAAGCTTCTCAATTCTTGAAAAGAGAATGTGTCATTCTTAGAAGGCACCCTTGGGTTGTCTTCTAGCAGAGGTCCACTAGGCCATTGGGCGGGTTGTTCCGCCAGAGTCTTTTTCAGCTCTAAGTTGTCTTCTTTCGGAGTTCATGTCTGTGTTGAACTGTAGCGGGAATTCCGTTCTCCTACAGAACTGTGCATAGAGACCTGGAACCTCGGTGAATTAGGATGGCCCAAAACTCACCTCAGTACCCAAAATCCCCTTACCGAGCTAGCTACAGTGTCTCATTGGTCGTAACAAACTCCCAATGTTTAGACAGACCAGAACATGAACTTGAAATACCTCAGGTGTCGTGGAACACATGAACACTCTTTCCTTATATAATCATTTCAAAACCAGAACGTGGAGTAAATGAGGACACGTGCATATTTGAAATATTTATTTACTAATGCATGGTTCTCAAGCGCAGTATCTTATATAACACTAGCAAACATATTATAAGCAACAAAGTTCTCAGCATAGTTATCAGCCCATAAAAGGCGAATGGTGACAGCATACTAAGATGCTGAAATGAATAGAAATTAACAATGTCTAATTCACACCCTGCCTATTTAGCATAGTATTTTATATCTATGAAGGTCTCATTTGGATTTTAGCAGGGCGGGCCCATACCTCAAAATCTCAGTGGCAGGAGGATCACATCACCTTACACCAGCTCTCTGCATGCGAAGCACATCAAGTGTGTTTTTGTGCGTTCAGCACAACAATATAAAACTCGCCTAGAGCCAGATTTTGGCAGCAGCATGTGTGTTATGTCTATAGGGGTGCGGAGATCAGACCTTACAACAACACTGGGTTAAGTTATCCGTGTAGCCTTCAGCACTCACTGTGCAGACAGAGTGCAGAACAAAACTGATATCAGAGCAATAACATATTATTTCTCTAGTAAATCACAAAGCTCTTCTGGGTTGGAAGCTAAAACAACAATTATGTGTTGTGTGCAAAAGTGAAGCAAGAATGAAAACGGCGTGCAAACATTTAATAAACTCATGCTAACTTAACACAGTATGTAGAAAAGAAGTAGCTATATGACACCCCCCCCCAATGATCAGAGCACTGTCAGAAATCATGTAAAGGCAGAACCAGGAAGGAGTTTAACCTGAAAAAGAGTTCAATAATAATGAGCTAATCTATTCTCCAAACGTATATATGAAGGCCTATAGGGGCCAAGCGTAAATGTTCCAACCTTTGAAAATATAAGTCAATAGGTCTGGGACGTATAAAAAAATTTCACACATGAAAAAAGGCACTGCCCAAAAATATAAAAATGCACGTGCCGAAACAAGTAAAATAAACTCCATGGCAACTCACGATAGAACTGAATATGCAAAATATGCAGCCACAGCCTCCAACATGAAATCACTGTCATCATCCGAAAACAGTTCAGCCATCCAATTAAGTAGTGGGAAGGAACATACGTGCTGCTCCGTCACTGGATCCTCTATTAACATCAGAGGACAACTCGATGGGTTCTCAAGAAAGCTCCTTGCCAAGAACTCATGCGCTGCTGCGAGTATATCCCAATGACCCATTAGTCCATGCATCGCTGCCAAGGCCATAATCCTTTCGCCAGAACAAACCAACTCGTGAGCAACTACGGGGCTCATCAGATGATTAAAATCAACGTCAGGAGACACCGTCAAGCAGAGACACAAATCAAGGGCCCAGTGGAAATCGCAGCTCAGGCAATGAAACACAGGCTGGACACATGTGAAATAGGAAAATCGAAACGATAATCCAAACGCCGTGCTTAAAGTCGCAAGCGGCAGGGTGCCATAATAATCAAGCATCCGGTTGCGCAACAGTGACAGGAGGGGCTCTTCTGCTCCTAATGCAGGATGGGCATCCATTTGTAATAAAACAAAATATCACCAATACGCCTGCAGCTGAAGCCAGCAAGACAGGGAAGCCTCCAAACAAACTCGAAAAAATAGAATGAACGAAAGAAGGGATGACCCCAAATATTATTTCAAATTAAGTCACGAGACCGCTGCTAACTAATTTAAAAAAATGAGCAAGGCCGGAAGTGGAGGAGGCATTAAAGATTTGATGAACCAGCTCGCTGAAATGTAACGGTAAATCAGTATTTAAAAGCGCCTGCACTTCTGTGCGTGTGTTAGCTATGTGAAGGACGAATGTTTCTCGGGCCGAATTCAGGGCCACCTCTTTCTGAGACAAAAGGGCTCTTATTCTAGTCATACCATTGAACTCTGCCTTCAAGGTTGGGATGCGCGGCCAGATGGAAACATCTGAATTACCATGCGTAGGGGGATACAGAACGTTTTTGCAGCACACAACACGTTCCGATACAGTTACCACATAAGCGATACCAACAATTAAACCACAACACTCCTCCTTATTCAACAGCAAATAACTACCATTCGCCAGTATGTGAACGTGGGAACAATTGCGGGAACAGGAGTCCCTTTTAGCACACAGGCTAAATTAGGACATTCCTGGTTACAGGAACCATGTAACTGGATGTGTCTGCATATTAATGAATGGTCAGGGGACTCAGTGCATTCTTCCCCATTAAGATAAACTTCTTTACCGTCTTTCAGGCACCTATATGTGAAAGGAAGAGACCATGCCTCATGGAGGAAGGCACCACATAACGGTTCATAACGCCCTATTGCAACGTATTGCATACAATTAGAGAATTTGTACAAGGCGAATGGTAATGTAATTAATCCGTGGATAAACCATGTTGCATCAGTGGCCTCAGCAACAGAGAACGGTAAAGATTCCAACCTCTCAATGTGTAACATGGAAAATGATGCATCATGCATAGAAAGCATGCGCTGTTTGTCAGTCAAATTAAACGGGGCAAAGAGGGAGGACACGTTCATGTAATTCCAGGGCACACGGCCAGACTTAAGAGTCTGCAGAGTCTACGCAAACTGCCTTACAGAACGCAATTGATTCTGGCCATGGCATAAAACAGATACCTCATCATCATTCACAATATCAACTACTGAAGAAACAATATTATTCAACGTGTATATGCGGGAACAAAGCATGTTAATACTGTTATCGACAACTGCAAGCACCTTCTCTAAATTAGCTTGATCAATAGCCCTCAGGCGCTTAGCAGCCTCAATTAGTGAAAGCTTCCAGATTTCATTGCAAACAGCATAAATCCAACGTTTAGATCTACCGCAAGCCGGGCCCTTTATAAAATCATTTAGATCCACATCATCAGTTAGCTTAGATAGATGTAATTTAACAGCAGCTAATGTAGAATGTTGTAACCAATTCTGACATAATTTGCCAACTGAGTATGTTGTAACAGTGTGGTCAGGATCAAAACGTGGATCAGGCCTGACTTGTGTAAAACCTTCAGTTAAACCCATAAAGCGACGCTGGCAAGAGTCAGAGCTTCTGTGCCACAGCAGCCAACCTTTTGGATCAAAACTGGACACATTAAAGGATGCATTAAGTAGTAATTTATTTATTTATTTTATTTATATTTAAGCTTGTATCGCGCACAGCTACCCACAGTGGGTTTCCCGGCGCTAGGGATAGACTGGAGAAGAAGGAGGCAGCTTCACCTAACTGAGCCAACGGCAAGCTATTCGGCACGTTGAGAAAAAAGCAATGTTTTTACAGCCTTGCGGAAGCGAAACAGATTGGTCTCTAATTTTAGAGTCAATGGGAGAGAATTCCAATATTTGGGTCCTAAGGTAGCGAAGGAGCGACCTCCCATTTTTGTCAGCTTCCATCTTGGCATGGTGAAGTTTCCCATGTCTGATGACCTTAGCGGCCGTAGAGGTCTATAGGGTGTGACCAGCCTTTGAAGGTAGGCTGGGGCACTGCCTTGCTTAACCTTGAACATATAACAAAGTGCCTTAAATTTGATACGTTCAGGGATACTCAGCCAATGAAGATCACGTAAGGCGGCCTTGGCTGAGGAGCGTCTAGGGATGTTTAGGTCTCGCCTAGACGAAAGCAAAAGCGAAGCTTTTGCTGTCTATGCGAGACAACTTATGTTGCCACTTTTCTGGGAATATTGTGGACATCAGACTGTTACGAGCTTTTTCTGCTGTAGTCAGGCTGTCACGAGCTTCTCCTTTGGAGATTTGACCTCGTGAGCGCGCCTTGACTGCATCTAATGGGCCGTGCGCTTCCTTTAGTCAGTTTCACTTTGACGCCTGCACTTTCAAAGTGAAATGAAACAATGTGTCTGCCTTTTTTTTCAACGTGGCCCTGGCGCTTGCTTCAGTCAGTTTCACTTTTAAGGTGCAGGCGTCAATGGGTCTGGTACTTGTTTTATTTCCATTTAATGCTCTTTGGAACAACAATTTTATATTACTTGTGTGTATTACCACTGGCCAGAATTTCAAAGACTTATATTCACGCAGGTGAAATAATACTATTGTGATTAGGGCCGATTTTTGGAGTCTGACCGTTCAGAGTGCAGAGTGGAGCTTCAGAGTGGAGCTTCAGAGTGGAGCTTCAGAGTGGAGCTTCAGAGTGGAGCTTCAGAGTGGAGCTTCAGAGTGGAGCTTCAGAGTGGAGCTTCAGAGTGCAGAGTGGAGCTTCAGAGTGGAGCTTCAGAGTGCAGAGTGGAGCTTCAGAGTGGAGCTTCAGAGTGCAGAGTGGAGCTTCAGAGTGGAGCTTCAGAGTGGAGCTTCAGAGTGGAGCTTCAGAGTGGAGCTTCAGAGTGGAGCTTCAGAGTGGAGCTTCAGAGTGGAGCTTCAGAGTGGAGCTTCAGAGTGGAGCTTCCGAGTGGAGCTTCCGAGTGGAGCTTCCGAGTGGAGCTTCCGAGTGGAGCTTCAGAGTGCAGAGTGGAGCTTCAGAGTGGAGCTTCAGAGTGCAGAGTGGAGCTTCAGAGTGGAGCTTCCGAGTGCAGAGTGGAGCTTCCGAGTGGAGCTTCAGAGTGCAGAGTGGAGCTTCCGAGTGGAGCTTCAGAGTGCAGAGTGGAGCTTCCGAGTGGAGCTTCCGAGTGGAGCTTCCGAGTGCAGAGTGGAGCTTCAGAGTGGAGCTTCCGAGTGCAGAGTGGAGCTTCAGAGTGGAGCTTCCGAGTGCAGAGTGGAGCTTCAGAGTGGAGCTTCCGAGTGCAGAGTGGAGCTTCAGAGTGGAGCTTCAGAGTGGAGCTTCAGAGTGGAGCTTCAGAGTGGAGCTTCAGAGTGGAGCTTCTGAGTGGAGCTTCAGAGTGCAGAGTGGAGCTTCAGAGTGGAGCTTCAGAGTGCAGAGTGGAGCTTCAGAGTAGAGCTTCAGAGTGGAGCTTCAGAGTGCAGAGTGGAGCTTCAGAGTAGAGCTTCAGAGTGGAGCTTCAGAGTGCAGAGTGGAGCTTCAGAGTGGAGCTTCAGAGTGCAGAGTGGAGCTTCAGAGTAGAGCTTCAGAGTGGAGCTTCAGAGTGCAGAGTGGAGCTTCAGAGTGGAGCTTCAGAGTGGAGCTTCAGAGTAGAGCTTCAGAGTGGAGCTTCAGAGTAGAGCTTCAGAGTGGAGCTTCAGAGTGCAGAGTGGAGCTTCAGAGTGCAGAGTGGAGCTTCAGAGTGCAGAGTGGAGCTTCAGAGTAGAGCTTCAGAGTGCAGAGTGGAGCTTCAGAGTAGAGCTTCAGAGTGCAGAGTGGAGCTTCAGAGTGGAGCTTCAGAGTGGAGCTTCAGAGTGGAGCTTCAGAGTGGAGCTTCAGAGTGGAGCTTCAGAGTGGAGCTTCAGAGTGCAGAGTGGAGCTTCAGAGTGGAGCTTCAGAGTGCAGAGTGGAGCTTCAGAGTGGAGCTTCAGAGTGCAGAGTGGAGCTTCAGAGTGGAGCTTCAGAGTGCAGAGTGGAGCTTCAGAGTGGAGCTTCAGAGTGCAGAGTGGAGCTTCAGAGTGGAGCTTCAGAGTGCAGAGTGGAGCTTCAGAGTGGAGCTTCAGAGTGCAGAGTGGAGCTTCAGAGTGGAGCTTCAGAGTGGAGCTTCAGAGTGGAGCTTCAGAGTGGAGCTTCAGAGTGGAGCTTCAGAGTGGAGCTTCAGAGTGGAGCTTCAGAGTGGAGCTTCAGAGTGCAGAGTGGAGCTTCAGAGTGGAGCTTCAGAGTGCAGAGTGGAGCTTCAGAGTGGAGCTTCAGAGTGCAGAGTGGAGCTTCAGAGTGGAGCTTCAGAGTGCAGAGTGGAGCTTCAGAGTGGAGCTTCAGAGTGCAGAGTGGAGCTTCAGAGTGGAGCTTCAGAGTGCAGAGTGGAGCTTCAGAGTGGAGCTTCAGAGTGGAGCTTCAGAGTGGAGCTTCAGAGTGGAGCTTCAGAGTGGAGCTTCAGAGTGGAGCTTCAGAGTGCAGAGTGGAGCTTCAGAGTGGAGCTTCAGAGTGGAGCTTCAGAGTGGAGCTTCAGAGTGGAGCTTCAGAGTGGAGCTTCAGAGTGGAGCTTCAGAGTGCAGAGTGGAGCTTCAGAGTGGAGCTTCAGAGTGCAGAGTGGAGCTTCAGAGTGGAGCTTCAGAGTGCAGAGTGGAGCTTCAGAGTGGAGCTTCAGAGTGGAGCTTCAGAGTGGAGCTTCAGAGTGGAGCTTCAGAGTGGAGCTTCAGAGTGGAGCTTCAGAGTGGAGCTTCAGAGTGCAGCTTCAGAGTGCAGCTTCAGAGTGCAGCTTCAGAGTGCAGCTTCAGAGTGCAGCTTCAGAGTGCAGCTTCAGAGTGCAGCTTCAGAGTGCAGAGTGGAGCTTCAGAGTGCAGAGTGGAGCTTCAGAATGCAGAGTGGAGCTTCAGAGTGTCAAGAGCAATGCCAATAGCTCTAACTTTAACAAAGGCAAAACCATTGCATTGTAAATGCTTGTTATTTTACCGAATCACATGCTCATGCTGCTGCCTGGTTTGTCTACATGCACACAGGCAGAATCACTCGGTACAAAATGGCTCCTGTTCACTCGTCAGTACGGTCTTGCGCCGCCCCACCTTCCCCCTGCCAAATACATTCATTCCAAATACTGCTTATTTTCATATCAGACTGACTTCTCACATCTGGGATAGCAGGGGCACCTTCCACAGTGATTAGTGCTTCACAAAAAATAATTCTCGGCTAGCGCTCAGAAGCCTTGAAGCTTTGATTGAATGACACTGCAGTTTGATGCCCCGCTCGTTTTTTGATGCTATGTGTTCCAGACACTGATTTTATTAAGACTCACTTGGAGCTCTAAACTGTCACTTGATCTTTCTTTGGGTCATTTCGTTTGCCCGGAAGGACTAACATATCTGTGAAACCCTCTTCTTTTATAGTTTGAGCATCGTCTTCGTTTAGCAGGATAACATTATACATTTGAAAATACAAATATCCGGGAAGAGCAGAGAGCAAATCTCCGCGATGTTGGGCATTCTCCTATCATAAAGGAAGCGTGTTGGTGGGACCTGTGGCATCTAACGCATCATTTAACCCTATATGCGTGGGCACCTACCACAATAATGTATAGGATGAGTTTGTTCCGTTCCCGTTTTTAATTTGATGTAAAACTCAAATCACTGCACACTCTCTACTACACACTCTCTACTACACACTCTCTACTACAGTCACTACTCTCTACTACACACTCCCTACTACAGTCACTACTCTCTACTACACATTCTGCTACACACTCTCTACTACAGTCACTACTCTCTGCTACGCACTCTACTCTCTACTACACTCTACTACACACTCTCTACTACACACTCTACTACACACTCTCTACTACAGTCACTACTCTCTGCTACGCACTCTACTCTCTACTACACACTCTACTACACACTCTCTACTACACACTCTACTACAGTCGCTACTCTCTACTACACACTGTACTACACACTCTACTACAGTCACTACTCTCTACTACACACTACTACACACTATCTACTACAGTCACTACTCTCTACTACACACTGTACTACACACTCTACTAGTCACTACTCTCTACTACACACTACTACACACTCTCTACTACAGTCACTACTCTCTACTACACACTCTACTACACACTCACTACACACTCACTACTACAGCCACTACTCTCTTCGACACACTCTATACTAGACACTCTCTACTACACACTATCTACTACAGTCACTACTTACTACACTCTCTACTACACTCTCTACTACACACTCTACTACACACTCTACTACACACTCTACTACACACTCTACTACACACTCTACTACACACTCTACTACACACTCTACTACACACTCTACTACACACTCTACATTACACACTCTACACTACACACTCTCTACTACACACTCTCTACTACACACTCTCTACTACACACTCTCTACTACACACTCTACACTACACACTCTACACTACACACTCTACACTACACACTCTACTACACTCTACTACACACTCTACTACACACTCTACTACACACTCTGCTACACACACGCTCTACTACACACTCTACTACACACCCTCTACTACTCTACTACACATTCTCTACTACTCTACTACACACTCACTACTTTCTACTACACTCTACTACAGACTCTCCACTCTCTACTCCACACTCTCTACTTCAATCTCTCTACCTCAATCTCTCTAATTCAATCTCTCTAATTCAATCTCTCTACCTCAATCTCTCTACTTCAATCTCTCTACTTCAATCTCTCTACTTCACATTCTGTATTACACACTCTCTACTACACACTCACTACTCTCTAGTACACACTCTCTACTACACACTCTACTACACTCCCTACTACACATTCTCCTACAAACTCTACTACACACTCTACTACACACTCACCACTCTACTACACACTCACCACTCTACTACACACTCACCACTCTACTACACACTCACTAGTCTCTACTGCTCACTCTCTACTACACACTCTCTACTACACACTCTCTACTACACACTCTCTACTACACACTCACTACTCTCTACTACACACTCACTACTCTCTACTACACACTCACTACTCCCTACTACACACTCTACTACTCACTTACTACTCTCTACTCACTCTCTACTACTCACTACTACTCTCTCTACTACTCACTACTACTCTCTCTACTACTCTCTCTACTACTCACTCTCTACTACTCACTCTCTACTGCTCATGACAATGCCATTTATTTATCTGTTTCCAAAACCAACACATAAATAAAACATTTGTAATTTACAATGCCAAAAGCGCTACCTTTTGCAAAGGCGAGACCGTTGCATTGTAAATGCTTGTTTTTAGCAGGCGCCAGCTGCGTTCTGCACTACTTGTAGCACCTGTAGGGTGGCTTTGTCTGCGCCCAGATAAAGAATGTTGCCATAGTCCAGGCGAGATGTTACAAGCGCCTGGACTACGGTTCTGCGGGAAGAGAGTGGAAGCATCCACAGGATCTTATGGAGCCACCGCAGCGTTGAAAAACAGATGGCCGCAACCTTAGTGGCCTGTTGTCTCATAGATAATCTGTCATCTATGATGACCCCCAGGTTGCGAACAGCGGTAGAAGGTGTTGGCGCCATACCCAATTCAACGGGCCAGTGGCCGGGACCCCAGAGGTGTTTATTCCGGCCCAGAATGACCACCTCGGTCTTCTCCCCATTCAGTTTGAGACAGTTTCTCCGCATCCAGTCGGCCACAAGAGAGAGGCCTGACTTGAGTGCGGAGATGTTGTTTACGTCTCTTCCTGATAGGGAGAAGACAATCTGGGTGTCATCCGCGTAAGAAAACAGGGTAAGTCCAGCCTGTTCAACAATGGATGCCAAGGGTTTAACATAAATATTAAATAATAAAGGACTAAGGATTGAGCCTTGAGGGACACCGCGAGCAGATGGACAGATGGTGGAAGCTGCTTTAGGAGAGAACACTTGAAAACTACGGTCATTTAGGAAAGACACCAGCCAGGCCAAGGCTTGGCCACCCACTCCCAGAGATTTCAGAGAGTCAATAAGAATGGAATGTGACACGGTGTTGAACGCTGCGCTCAAATCCAACAGGATGAGCGCCATGGTGTTACCTTGGTCGACACCGTGCCTCAGACTCTCCGTTACCCCCAGGAGTGCTGTCTCAGTAGAGTGCCTTGGTCGGAAACCCGACTGAGAGGGATGGAGAAAGGCGGTGCTTTCGACCAGTTTAGAAAGTTGAAAATTAATGTGTCTCTCCAATATCTTAGAAAAGATAGGCAGCAAGGATATCGGGCGAAAGTTAGCAGGGTTTGAAGAGTCGGCACCTGATTTATTTAGTAAAGGTACCACCATGGCGTGTTTCCAAGGTTGGGGGACCTGGGCCTCGCTCAAAGAGGTGTTTAGCAGTTTAATAAAAATGGGGTGGGTAAGGGGGTCCAATTGTTTTAAGATTTTATCCGGGAGCATATCCCGTGGGGAACCGGATCGCACACTGTTTAGACAGGACACAAAAGAAGTGGCATCTAGAGGTTGCCAAGTAGTAATAATAGCATCAGTGGTGGTATTCACCAATTCCTTGGCCGTATTAGGAGGGGTGAGAGTGGTCTCTGAAGATGGAGAAAAATGATCGTAAATGAGATCCACTTTCTTTATAAAATAGTCTGCTAAAGACTGACATTGGATGACATCAAGAGGGGGGGGGGATGGAATTTACACCGGTCAGTTTCTTCACAACAGAGAATAACACCTTAGGGCAGTTTTGAGCATCAGTCACTGTTTTTGTAGTGTAGTTCGCTTTAGCAGTTTTGCAGCTGTTATGGTACTTTTTTAAGGCTTCCTTATATGTGATTTCACGAGAAGGAGAGTAGCCTTTTCTCCATTTACGCTCCAAGATCTTACATTGTGAGCGAAGACTCTTAAGTTGTTCCGAGTACCATGGGGCTGGAGGATGATGTATGACTGTGGGCTTTGACGTCATTGGTAATGCCCGTTCTACAGCATTGGTAAGCCAAAGTTCTGTAACGCTATTAAGAACAGTAACCGAAGCATCAGTAGACGGGAGGGTTTTTATCAGTAAGTTATTAAGTTCTGGAATGCTAACCTTCCCCAATTCCGAGATGGTCCCAGTTTTTCTGTCGCAGGTCTAGCTGTTATATCAGTCATGTCTAAAGTAAAAGGAACAGCTAGATGATCAGACCAAGTAATTTGTAGAGCATCACGGGAGCAGTCTAAAGGCAGATTAGATAAAATAGGGTCTAGTAAATGTCCGGCACCATGTGTGGGACCAGTATTAAGTAATTGGAGGTCGAAGGCTTCCAGGGTAGAGAGGAGCTGATTCCTGTGAGAGCATTCATTGTCATCCAAATGAATGTTTAAGTCTCCTAGAATAGTGGAATTGGATGCTTTAAGCAAGACTGGGGCTAATAGGTCAGGTAATGAAGTTATCCATGAGCTGGCTGTCCCAGGGGGACGATATGCTAGTAGACCTGACAGCGTAAATTGCGGAGTTATGAACAGTTGGAATAGAGCTGACTCGCAGTCTTTTTGGGTGGCATCGACCAATTTACAAGTATACATGTTCTTATAGATAATTGCAATTCCACCCCCCCTGCCAGAGATTCTATCTTGGCGAAGAATAGCATAATTAGAGGGAATGGCATCAGCAATATCCGGACCCGAGCAGTCCCTGAACCAAGTCTCGGTCAGGAAGATAGCATCAGGTTGATGTTCAACCAAAAAATCATGTATATTGTATCTATGTTGCGGTAGGGATCTACAGTTTATACTCCAAAAACTTAGTGGGGGTCGAGGCGGGATTATCCTCGGGGTTATCTGTCTCTTTCGTCTACCATGATGACACAGGGATCTACACATAGTAGGATTTTTTAAAGAGAAGTTACAGAAGGAACAGTGAAACTTGGTAGGGGGGAAAGGGTATATGGAACAGTTGGTATTGGGGGTATTACGGAGTGCATATAGCTCATCAAAAGAATATGCTAAGACCATGATGAAGAGGGTAGCTTTGCTCACCACGAGTGGATTATGCCAGAGCCCAGAGCCCGGCCTAGCACGGACGGGCGCAGACTGGCTGGACTCTGGCGTGACTCCGGCGGGCATCCGGCGCTTCCGCAACGCGTCCGCTACGCGGAGAGGCCCTTCCCCTTTTAAACTGTCTGGAGCGCGTCACGGCGCCAGCCCGACCCAATATGGCCGCTGTCCTGCCCTCGCCTCCCCGGGACCAACTCTCAGCGTCGATACTCAGCTGAGAGTGGCCCAGACAACAGAGGGAGGTGAGGAGACAATTCCACAGTATAAGCGCTAATTTTAAAATCGGCTAAAGGTAAAATACCCCGCAACTCTCGAATGGAAAACTTTGTGAAATTATCCCAACAGGAATATTCTTCCAAATCAGGGACAGCAGGGGTATTCAACTTTATTGAAGTAGCCAATCCAAAGCACGTTGTCTGAGAAATAGTAGAATTCAAAAACAACATGTGATTCGGGATGAGAGATGCACGGTGCAAAGCCTCAGTGCCTTGTACCTGCCAACTTTTAGAACCCCAAACCGATTTAAGGTCAATGGTTTCCTTCCATAGCTCGTAGCCCTCTACAGCTAACTTTTCTAGAAAGGACTTCGAATACAATAATTTAGTATCGGTAAGTCTAACTTTGGACATGGGTTTCTGTGTCATCTTAAAATAAAAGGACTCAGGACTTGATTGATTAAAGTCTGTAAAGTAAGTGTACTTCTTCAAAAATGTACTGGAGCTGCCTTGTAATGGTGCTGGGCAATGTTCCCACTGTGTGTAATTTACAGTACCCCTTCTGGAACTTGTTTTATGCAGAAAATGGTTACCAAAATGTTGAAAGCAAAATAAATCGCCATAATTCGCAGATTCTAAATATAAATTTTCAGCATCAAAGACAGCATAATATTTTAAATCGGAGAATAATGATTCTACGGCCTGAACATTCCAATCATCAGAACGTATGTTTTGTTTTACCACATCCCCCATGTTCACTCTCAGTACATTTGGGACATTAACCACTTCAGTGGGGCCATGAATTTGAAATTTAACTGCATCCCACACAATCCCATCAAGAACCGGCCAAGCTGTGATGTTAACAAAGTTCAAGTCTCTTTTCAGTCTGTGTGCAGAATGTGAAGAAGAAAGGGGGGCCAAAGTTCCATTAAGATGCCGAATGCATGTTCTCTCCTCGACATAGTGTCCATCCATGATACGGAAAAAATAAAACACAAAACCAAATGACATAAAAAGGCAAACTGAAAAAAGCACTAGCCAAATATATGTCCAAGGGGGAACTAAAAAATGTTTCTTGAATAAAGAGGCATAAATTGCACAACGTGAGGGTTTTGTCGAAGTCACCGAAGCAGAGTCAAATGAGAATCTTGAGTCTGTGGCCAAACGTGTTTGTAAGTCAGGCATCGATAAATCAGCAGGATAGGCATAATCGAGGTCATCAATGTTATTAACAGTAAAGGATTGGAAATGACAGGCATCTCGAGGGCCACTTCTGGCTCAGCAGCTGCAGTAATGGCCAAAACAGAATTTCTCACCATCGAAGGACAGGAGACTGCCGGTGTCATGCTATGAAGAATCGGCCACCCTGTGTATCTTGACATTGTCAATTGAGATAAACCTGTTTTCCTTACGACCTGGAAGTGGTGGTAAAATGAATGTTCTTGTGCCCTTCACTCCAAGAACGGGGACCAGTGCTCGATAGAAAGGACCAAACTCTTTCTTGTTATCGATCTTCTCTCGAACCAGTTCTCCAACTTTGGGTAGCCAGCCAACTATCGGGATCTGCAACGCATCATCCAATGTGGAGGGCAAATGTTCCTTTGTAAGACTGTCTCTGGTCTTTTGTAGATCCTGTAAAACATTGCAATGTTCATCTACGTCAAAGGCCGTGGCTTGAGCCACGCAGTCTAGACCGTCGAGGTCAGGGACATACATCTTGATACCAAAGAGCATTTTGTATGGGGTCCGCCCACCCAGAGACCTTCTATATTAAGAGCACGCTGCACGCCATTGAGGTGGGCCAGCCAGTTTCGGCCAGTGCCTATAACTTGAGCTGTCAAAGATTGCTTTAAGTCACGGTTCATTCATTCCACTACACTATTAACCTCAGGTCTGTATGGAGACGAAAACTTGACTTGGACCCCCAACAAAACCATAGCATCCTTATACGCCTTAGAGGCGAAAGCCGGACCCTGATCCGAATGGAAGGTACCAGGCAAAAATCCCTACAAAGACACGCAAATCTCTCATGACAGTCCGTGAATCAGCGCTGCGATGGGGCCATACCCACACAAAGCGTGTGCATGAATCAACTGCTACTAAGATGTACTTATACGCAGTAGCAGAAGAAAAAGGACCGAAGTGATCTAAATAAACGCATCCTAGTGGTTTATTAGAAATGTACAACTGTGTCTGTGGCGGAAGCGCAGCAGTCGAGGGCTTAATCTGCTGGCAAATGTCACATTGAAGGACATAATCGCGCGCCTGTTTGTACAGTCCTCGCCACCAAAATCGTAGTTGTAGCTGAGTTACAGTGGCTGAAACGCCCGCATGCGCAGACGCCACACCTTCATGAGCCGCAGTAATCAAAGTAGCTCTGCGATCCGAGTTGGGAATCAAACGTTCGCCAACATCAGGAATTTTCACGTAAGGAACCTTATCGATACTTAAGTGGTATGTGTACTTCGAAGGGAACCCCGCAGGATATTTACCTCCCTTCTCAGTGGCAGCGACTGCCGCCAAGATGTCATCATCTATTTTACTTTTGGACCGTGTAACTGCTGCAACTAAATATTTAGATACTGCTGACTTCGCTGCTTCATCAGCAAGCGAATTACCAACAGCGTGGACTCCCACGCGCTGATGGCCGAGAGTATGAATCACAAACACAAGTGTCAACTGCTCTTTAAGCTCAGCCACTCGGACCCAGATCATTTTATGTTTTATTGTGCCACCCTTAGAATCACGAAAATCATTCTGAATCCAAAAGATCAAGTTCTCATTGTAAGACTGGACGCAGTAGTAAGAATCACTTACTATAAGAGTAGTCACCCTAGGATCTGTGTACTCCAATGCAAGCATCAGAGCAAGAAGCTCTGCTAATTGTGCAGTCTCCAAGTGTCTGCGTGTGCACGACACTGGACTTGAACTCATCATTCACTATGGCACCGACCACAATGGCGCATGCGGAAACTTAGGCATTTTTAGAGCCATGCGCAAACTGCGCCGAACCATCGGTGTAAATGATGCAATGGAAATCCTCCAGGGGTCGCATTGCTAAAGGAGCTGGATGAACGAATTCATACTGTAAGTACTCCTGCGACCGCAATGTGGCGTCAAAGATAAACGTGACATCCTGAGATGTCAAGGACGCAGCCCATTGAATCCACCGAGGGTGCAAAGCTTTAGAATTAGGTACACTGGCTTTTGTGACTGCCTCCAAGGCAGGACACGGGGTAACAACCAACATGCGCTTTCCCTGTGACAGGGCACGTTCCTTAAGAATAGCCATCTGCACAGCCGTCAAAACTTTCTCCACAGTGGAAAAGCGCAATTCAACCGAGGTGTAAAAGTGTGACTTGTAAGCAATAGGTACTGTGTCTCCTTCATTAAAAGTCAGGTACGTGAAACCTACCGTCCCAGGGATAATTCTTATCACAAGGTTGGTCTGATTATCACGAGTCAGTAAGAATTTAGAAGCGAGCAGATCAGCCTGCAAAGACTGCAGTATAGCCGAATGCTCAGGCAGCCAGCATGATTTGGTAAAAGTTGGTTGTATCAAAGCATATAAAGGCTTGATACGCTGGGCATATTCCGGAATGTAAGTTCTCCCGAAATTCAAAAAGCCCAGAAGAGATCGTAATTTTTTCAGTGTTGTCGGAGCGCGCAATTGTGCGCATTTCTCCAGGAAGTGAGGAGCCAATCCCTTTCCTTCATTGTTAAGCTCCAAGTGGAGAAGGGTGGCTCAATGGTTAGAGCGGCAGACCCTGATGCAGAGGTCTAGCCCGGGACCAGGGTTCAATTCCCCGCCTCGGCGGGTCTTGGGCTCAAAAATTCCACAGACCTGATAATTCTCGCCTCGGTGCCTATTCTAATCATGGAGTCCCACTCTGCAACTCTGGGCAATAGCTTGCTTAATCTCCACAACGGCCCCCACAACGCTAAGGATGCCTGGCCTTCACCCTGGGAGTGCCCAGGAGTGGACGCCTCACAGGGAAAGCCAGTACGGGTTCCACAGCGGTATTCGTACAAGCGCCTTGAGACCCTTGCGGGTGAGTAGTGCGCTATACAAGTATCAATTTACAAGCTCGTAGCCCAGAAACAACACAGTGTACTCCGCAATGTGCGATTTTGCAAAGTTAAACTTGTAACCTTGATCAGCAAAGTTACAAATTATTCCATTTACTCGACACAGATGCTCCCATAATTCGTCGTCTGTGAGATAAATGTCATCCACATACGAACAAGCATCTGGGTCGATCCTCTCCAAAAGAGAGACTATGCGGGTGGAAAAAACACCAGGACTATTCTTGTAGTCCATAGGTAGACGGCGAAACATTTTTTGCACACCGCCGCATGTGAAGGAGGTCCATTGGGAACTTAGACCATCCAATCTATGGGCATAAAAATCATTGGAAATGTCAAGCGTGGTTTTGAAACGCTTACGCACAAGACTATTCACTAGGGCAGAGCAGTGAGTATTCTGTACTGCACAGTTACGGCAATGCGAGTTTAAATGCCGGTAATCCAAAACCAAACGATATGAGCCGTCAGGCTTCTTTACAGTAAAAAGAGGGTTATACATCGGTGACACACACGTTTCAATTACACCTTGATAGTCCAATTGTTCAAGGATTGCCGCAACGGAAGCTTTCGCTTCATGTCGTATAGGATATTGAGGTTGAGGCTGCGGCTGAGACCGTAAAGGAATCTCGTGGCTGGGGGACAATTTATCCCAACCACATTGATTGCGGTACACAGCCGGCGCCAGAGCTAGAGCCCACTCTTCTGCAAAATGCAGCGCATCCTCTTTCGAGACTGTGTTCGCGAAACTGGGGAGGATCTCCTCCTCCCCTCGCGGAGCTGCGAGCACAAAAGGTGGGGGCCAGTCAGCCTCCGAAAGCAAAATGTCATTTGTAGACGAAAGATTTTCCCAAAATACCCCTTTTACGGTTTGTTGTATGTCACCTTCTATCAACAGGACAATTTCAAAAAGTCTATCAGGGGGAGCAACTCTGGAGTCAGCTGTTTCAATGACAACATAAGTTTCAGTCGCTGTCACCTTCAGTAATGGACGGAGCGCCTCTCTCACTATGGTAATCTCCGCCGCGCTGTCCAGCAAGGTCAGAGCCCATGTCAGATTCCGAAGCCGCGTTCTCACTATCTGGGGCTGCGACTTTCTGCTTGGCAAACTGTGGTCTCCTAGGCGTAGAGCCTTCCTGCTTTTCTGCACCGTTCCTCGGGCGGGGCTGGTCACGTCCTTGCTGGTCACTCCGACCTCTGCCGCCCCCTCCACCACCGGTCGTCAGAGCCGATGAGTTCTGAAAGGAACGAGGAGAGCGTTGGTCAGAAGCCTGAAATCAGGAGTCTTAATCATCGCGCAAGTCATAAACACGTTCCGACTGCGTAGGTAACGGAGACGCAGGACTGACGTAAATATATAATTTACTCTCTTAATTTCTATGCAGGTAAGTACTTAATCAATAATAACTCAATCGGAAAGAAAGAAACCAGAGTCCGTGGTGTTAGAGTTCTTAGGGGTTTTATTCCTCAAAAGGAATGGTCATGACCAAGATATCATGTTCTTCCCACCACAGGGGTGGAAGAAGGGATAGTAAGAGCGCGCGCTACATTTTATTGACAATACATAGCTTATATACTTAATTCATGTCATAAGAAGCAATGCAGTAGGCGTAACAGCTGAGAGAAGACAAGATAACAGTATCCACGTGTTACTAGTACGTAATCAGAAGGCGTGGACTAGGCGTGAACTGGAGGTGTGTGCTGAGAACGTCACAGGTAAGTGTCACAAAGGGGTGGCACTAACAGAAATGTTGCAATGTCAGCAGAAATCGGAAGCTTGGATGCGCGCGCAGCTACATGACGTGTGATTGACGTGAAACTGGAGGGTGCAGGGACTTGACATTTACACTAACGGAAAGAGACAGAAGTCTGGCATGTCAGATCAACTTGTACTTCTATCATATCTGATATCTGATGTTTGGGAACCATATTATCTGGACGGAAAGGTCTCTGGGGCAGAAGCTATTCTATACTGACTGTGAATGCGTGTATATGCGCCTGAGTGTCTGCATGAGAAGCGTGGGGGCACGGGGCCTTCCATGGGAGCATGGCAACAGAGACTATGAATTACTTGCACTAGACAGGTCGGCCTTTTGGCTCTGCAGCTGAGGAGGATGTTTACTGAAGCTAGTAGGCAGGAATGTATTTTCGAGGAGCGGAACAGATAACTCGAAGGTTATAGTCAGTCTTGGCAGGCAGCAGGCTGAGCTGAGCGCGGTGGGCCGCGCTGGAAGTAAGTCAGAGTTCACGGGTACAGAGGCAGCCTGGGCTGGGGCTCTCAGAGTCAGAAGCCAGAAAAAGAGGCTCGATGGCAGAAATTCAGGGCCTACCTTGCCAGAGCTGAAAAACATGTAAGGTACACTACAAAAAGACGTTGGCATAGCATACTTAGGAACGGACTATTTAATCCATTCAGGGTGGATCTGAAAGAGGACATGTTGACGTTGGACGCAAATGTATTTGCGTCTTCATAGCTGGCACAGGAGGGAAGTTACATGCACTTTAAGCTGGTACATGGAGACGGTGGGGTACGCGCTAGGGAACACAACTTGACCATAAAATTTATATTTCCTCATTCCCTCCTTGTTCCCTAGGGACCCTTCATGATATATCGATCCTCATGAACCGATCAGTTTGTTCTTGTAACATCATTTGCTCTTCTTTCTTTCTTTTACGTTTTGAGAGAAAACTGGAATGTTCAATACAAGATGTGGCACACAGTCCACAAATCGCTGGCCCGCACTGAAGGCACAGGCAGCAACTGAATACTAGGACTAGGCCAATGCCTAGGAAGGATAGGATCTTCCATCCCCAAGCGGTTAACGTTGTCCAGAACCAACCGGACCATGTCCAGGTGCCTGGATTCTGATGTATCTGATTTGCAATTTTATGGAGACGTGTAATAGCTTGATATACAGAGGGTGCGTTTTGTGGAATGAAAACACAGCAACTTGACCCGATGACCTTACAGGCTCCACCTCTATCTGCCAAGATGACGTCAATAACAAGACGATTCTGAAGGACAACAACCCGCATGGCGGACTGCTCTTCGGTTAAGTTACCTAGGGCGGAGGCAGTTTCATTTACTACTGCTTCAAGTGTTCTAGTTAATCTGCGTATTAGTTTACTATTTTGAACAGGTCCTAAAAAGAAAAAGAATCCTTTATTAAAATCGGTATACTGTTCCCATGCCGTTTCTGTGTAGTCGACAAGTGTGATATCTCTTCTGGGTCTACTCTTTACTAGATTTGTATTTCTATGGTAATCAGGAGGAGCTAGGAAAACAGGTGGCAGAAGGAATGCTATATAACAGGTACCATCCCAATCTGGAGGTAGGCGTATGTATGCGGTATGACCACAAACAAAATAGGAATGACGGATAGCTTTGAAGGACGATTTACCATGATCACTGAATTCGACCACAGTAGTACATTTACTATGACCTAAGTGTACTGAACCTTTCTTCCTGATACATAATTCACCAGTGACTGGTAGTACTGACATAATGGGCATATCTGGTGTATCTTTGGACTCGACAGTAAGAATCATAAGGCTAATTGTATAATTACCTAATCCATACACTTCATTTTCTAGATCAGTTCCTATTCTAGTGGGGAGTCCCTCCTTATCAGGGTAACAGACGTCGAGCAGGACCAAGTTCAAGTTTCCCCAAACCCAGCCCCCATCGAAAACAGCTATGTCAGGATCTAAGGAATTAATTATTTTAAACCATGCACCACAGGAGCCATTGTGAGTGAACGGGTACGGAAAGAGGGGCAGAGCTCCCTTGTAATTCTGGTAGGGAGGGAGTCGGCCACATATCCAGCAGTTTGTAGCATTGTTAGTCTGATGGGAATGATGTAGCATACTAATGAAAGTGTTGTTGCGCAGCGCAAGTCTGTAGGAGAGTTCATGTGGAGGTAACTCGCTAAAAGTGTGTTCAGCAGAAACATTGTAAGCAGATTGTTCACGCTTGAAAATAGGGTAGTAGATAGGGAGAAGCACACTTACAACTATTATCAGAAGACTTAGAAAAAACATTATTAACAGTGTCACTATACAGTGACTACGCAGTGATTTGCAATATGTACGTTTCTTGAATTGTCTTTCTCTCTCTCTATCTCGATCTAGGGGATACATGTCAGAAACTATTTAACCGATTCACCTAGGGGAGGACTTAAACAATTAAACTGTCTGACTTGCTAGATCGGAGTTTAAGTCTATACTCCTCTTGGGGAGTTTTCTCTCGTTCGGAAACTTTAAGGTCTCTGAGCTCGATACAGTCTTTGGGAGGGGTGGATGAGCCTGGGTCGGATTTCAGTTCATTACATAGCTTAACGTGGCTCATGTGGACCCACCCCTTCCTTCCCTCAATCTTCACCGCTGTCCTGGTGGTGAGTAGAACGGTCTTCGGCGATTTCCAACGGGGCTCCAGCGGACTTTTCCGATCGAAGTTCCTGATGAGGATCAGATCACCTGGACGGACATCATGTGGCTTTACATCGGTGTTGTCAGGGAAGGCTGCGGCAACCTGTGAACGACATGATTGGAGTGCAGACATCAAGGAGGCAAGGTAATCTGTCAACATATTACAATCAACATCAGTAATCTTCTTCGGAATGGGCGTCCCCCACATATTTGGTGGTCTACCAAAAACCACCTCGTACGGGGATAGCCCTGATCTCGAATGGGCAACCATTCTCATATAGAACAGTGCCACTGGCAGGGCGACTATCCAGTCGACCCCTTTCTCTTGACATATTTTTGCAAGGCGTGTCTTTAGTGTCTGATTATGCCTTTCTACAAGGCCTGCGGCTTCGGGATGTCGGACACAATGGAATTTCCATTGATATCCCAGCAGTAAGGAAACCTGCTTCATTAATTCGGAGGAGAATGGCTGACCGTTATCTGAATACACGACACGAGGCAAGCCGTACCGTGGGAAGAATTCACGAACCAACTGCCTGGCAGTGGTCGGAGCAGTATAATCTGGGACTGGATATGCTTCGGTCCAACGGGACAGAGCACAAACAATTACGAGGACATATTTGAATCCTCGACAACGGTCCATCTGGATATAATCCATCTGGAGGACTTCAAAAGGGTGATCGGGAGGATGAAATCCACCTTGCTCTACAGGGACGCTTTTACCTGGATTGAACTGACAACAGATCATGCAAGTACGCACTTTCTGTCTTGCTGCTGCTCGTAAGTGTTTATTGCTCCAAAGATTTTGTAAACTGTCTAACATCGCTTTCTCTCCTAGATGTGCTGGACTATGTGCTGTATTAATCATGACCTGAACCATAGAGTCAGGGAGAAACCATGTAGATTTTCCCTTCGTCATCCAACCTTGATCTGTCTGGATCCCTCCTAGTTCAATCCATTTCTTTATTTCGTCTGGGGTAGCATGTGTCTGAATATCAATAACATCTAGTGCGGGATCCCTGACTGTCATGCAATTTGTCGGTCCTATTGTCTTTGTCATGTCCGTTGTCTGAGTGTGAGTCAATGCTGTATGTTTTGCTGTCTGGTCTGCCAGGTCGTTACCCTGGGAAACAGAATCTGTAACTTTAGTATGTGCTTTACACTTCATGACGGATATGCCTGAAGGCAGATGTATTGCTTCTAACAGTGCTTGAATGAGGGGACCGTGTTGGATCTTGGCACCATGAGAGGTCAGAAAACCTCGTTCTTGCCATAACATGCCGAAGCCGTGTACAACTCCGAACGCATAACGGGAATCAGTGTATATGTTGACATTTCTGTTCTTGGCTAGAATACAGGCTCGGGTCAGAGCAATAAGCTCTGCCGCTTGAGCGGACAGTGTGTTGATACGATGTGTTTCTTTAACTTCGGTTTCAGTGGTCACTGCATACGCGGCCACTAATTCTCCTGTACTTGTTCGCATACATGAACCATCCACATAAAGTGTCAGGTCTGGATTTGTCAATGGAACATCTGTTAAGTCTCGTCTGGGCTTTGTTACTGCATTAATGATCTCTATGCAATCATGCGGGGCTGGATCTGTCATAATTGTAGGTAACAGTGTTGTGGGGTTCAGAATGCTGCAGCGTCTGATTTCTATGTGTGGCTGGAATAGTGTTAATTCGTAACCTGTCAGTCGTGCTATGGTCAAGTGCTGAGTCTGGGTTCTGTTTAAAAGAACCTCTACAGAGTGTGGAACTTGTACTGTTAACTGATGGCCTAAAACAATTGAATCGCTCTGTCTTATTGCTAACGCTGTTGCTGCTACTGACTTTAAGCATGCAGGGAGTGCCTGGGCTACTGAATCCAATGTACTTGAAAAATAAGCGCAAGGCTTATGTGAGCCTGCTTGGTCTTGAGTGAGGACAGACAATGCTGTACCATCACGTTCTGTAACAAAAAGTGTAAACGGTTTGCTGTAACATGGTGTCGCTAAAACTGGTGCTTGACATAATGTTTTCTTTAATTCCTCAAAGGCTTGTGTATGTTCCTGAGTCCAAGGGAGGACAGTCGAAGTCGCTGCCTCCTGCGTTGTTAACTGGATGAGTGGTTTAGCTAGAAATGCATATTGAGGAATCCATTGTCTGCAGTACGAGGTGAGGCCTATGAAGGCCCGCACTTCCTTTTGTGTCTGGGGTCGTGGCATATTTACAATTAACTGAATGCGATCGGGAGTGAGCTGCCTCCCCACTTTGGACAGCAAGTGACCCAAGTACACAACTTGCTGAACACAGAATTGTAGCTTCGAAGGAGACACCTTGTGTCCCTTGTCTGCCAGGAAATGTAAAACTGTCAGTGATGCTTGTTCACATTCGGGCTCACTTCGTGCGGTGATCAATAGATCATCGACGTATTGCAGTAAAGCGGTGTTAACTGGCATTTGAATACAGTCTAGTTGTCTTTTCAATGCTTGACTATAGATGCTGGGGCTTTCTGTGAATCCTTGAGGTGCGCGGGAAAATTTGAAGCTTCGTCCATTTAAACTGAATCCGAAGAGATATTGGCTCTCTGGATCAATAGGTACACTAAAGAATGCGTTCTTGAGATCAATTACAGTAAAGAACGTTACTTCTGAATCAATAGCAGTCAATAGGGAAGAGATATCGGGGACCACAGGGTACTGTGGTACAATACATTTATTCAGTTCTCGAAGATCAATCACCAGCCGATATACTGGCGGTGCATTGGGATCAGTACGTTTAAGAATTGGAATGATGGGTGAATTACAGATATTGGAGTCGGTTTCCACGACCACTCCTTGGGCAATGAGCTCTTCAATGATTTCCAGTAAAGCCACTACAGCATCGGGCGGTAACTTGTATTGTCTGATTCGGGGTAGTACAACTCCTGTCTTGAGTGTAACACGGTATGGTGTGATATGCATACAACCTACATCAGTTGGGCCTTTTGCCCACAGGTGATCTGGTACATTTCTCAATCTGACATCGAATTCTCGCACCACATAATGACCCTTGAAATCCCGTAGAAAGAGTCTAACTCCCTCCGGGGAACAGCAGATTATAGCTCCTAGAGCCTTCAATGTTTTAATTCCTAACAGATTTTCTGGGCATGAGTTCGTAAGTAACAAGACTGTGACTCGTGATAATGGACCCACAGCCAATGGTACTGGTTCTGATACTTCATTTACAATGGGCTGTCCTGAAAAACCAAGGGAAACATTCTGTGAGCCTGAGAGGGGTGCCCCTGGGACTTCATTATGACTTATTGTAGTGCGGCTTGTCCCTGTGTCAATTAAAAACTTTCTGTCTTTTCCCAATACTTGACTGTGTACATAAGGACCTTCTTGATCTACAGGAATTTCAATAAGAGGCAAGCCAAATTCCCTCTCTAGGCTGTTTCATGTGTATCGTTGATACTCAGGGTAAGCAGATTGGGCATACTGGTACATCTGTTGAGAAACCTGTTGAGTCGTGGCAGTGGGCTGTGGTACTGCTACTGTCTGCGCTGTATGAGATGTGGCATGCATAGGTTGTGTGCTCTGCATGGGCTGTACGTTTTGTGAGGTCTGTTGCTGGACCTGATCTTGTCTAGGTGGATGCGGTCTCTCTTTAGTTTTACCTGTTGCTATGTTATGTTTCAGGACTGGACATTCATGTACGTAGTGACCTGGCTGCTTGCAATAATTGCATGTCCCTTTAACGGGACCTGCGACGTGACCTGTTTGGTTCGTACCCTTTCTGTTTCCGTCGGTATGGACCGACTGGGCTACTAACATTTTCATTTTCGTGTCTTTCATACGTTTTTGTTCCTGGTCTTGTTCTTCTCTAATTCTATTCTGATGGTATTGTAACATTTGTAACATCTGGGATGGCGTATTTGCTTGCCATGTACTCTCGACCTTGTATACACGATTCTTGACTGCTAACAGGGAATTCTCAACTAACTTTGATACAAAGAGATGCGGGTACGACTCGCTACTTGGTTTAAGACCACTATTAATAATAAAACATTTCTCGAATCTTGAATAAAAGTCACTAGTATCTTCGTCGGGTTTCTGCTTACATGCTGAGATTGCATCCCAGTCTTCTTTTCTAGTTGCCAATAATCTTGGCAGAACCTGTACTATCAAACCTGGTAATGCTTTAGTTTTGTCCCCAAGGCCTACCCCTGGGACACGTTTGCTTTCTTCGTCTTCTATTTCTGCCCATACAATCTTTTTCTCTCCCACCTCCCATTCCTTTTCTTTTAGTTTCTCGTAGATGCCCGTGGGCAGCAGTACCTTTAACATTTTCATGATATCATCATACGTGTAATCCCCCATCAGTAACATATCTTTAAGCTCTCTGTGAAAACCTGCAGGGTCTTTATCATGGCTCGGAACTAGTTTCTTCATTTCTAACAGTTCTAACTTAGTCAGTGGCGTGTGTACATATACACGTTTCAAGAGGTGATCCGCACCCATAACTGGGTGTACTTCTCGTAAGGGGTTCTGACTTTCAATGCCACTCACGCATTGCATGTGATACGTTTTCCTTTCTGGGGGCGGAGCGGGAACATATTCAGAGCTTATGAAAGTGTTATATCTATGTCGTTGTTCTAGAATTATTTGTATTAATTTGGTACTGAGACCTCTCCATCTATCCATGAGTAGTGCTTCTAATGTTTCGTGTAAGGGACCTGGATCAGAATGTTGGTTTCTGTATTTCGTAAGGAGGTGCTGCATCATGTATACACCTGCTAATTTCTGCTCGTCTGGGGAGAGGTTCAGAAATGTCTGCGCTACTGTGTCATCATTGTACATATCCGGATTTTCAGCCCATAATATGGCTGACCGGGCTAGTTCTTGTTCATCCATCGAATTGAGTATGTGGTACCCCACTCGGTCTCTGAGTCTTTTATCGGTTTCCTGGAACTGATGTTCCGCAGAATTTGGGTTTGTTAAGGCAGAGAGAAAAACTCTCTTGCTTTCCGGACGGATACCTTTCCTAAGGTAAGTTCCCTTACCTACATACGCTATAGTATCTGTAGTCTTTTCTGGTTCTTCAAGTTCTTCTTCCTCCTCGGAGGAAGCCTTTTCTTTCTCTTTTTGGTGTATTTCTATTACTGTCTTTCTGATTTTCTTGTACATACTGGCTATGCAAGTCCCCTTGTCATGTTTTCCGTCAGCTATATTTTGACCCCATCTGTTTAGTGCATCCAATTCACTCTGATCTGTTCCAGGCCTGTCTCGTTCTCTTATTAGGCAATTTATGAAAAAACGTAGTATCTGTGCTTGAACGTCAACTTTCTGACGCTCCATGGCTTCCTGAATACTGTCCGGGTCTTTCCCGGTCTGAATAAACTCATATATTCTATCTAGGCGGTCCTTCATTCCTGCATAGCACAGCAGGAAATCAGTGGCAGATCTTAACCGTAGTGATGCCAACATCATTATATCGTCTTTACCGGGTACTGGATCATATCTGCAAACTGAAAGGTTTTCCTTTAATGCGTCAAGGCGGGGTGATTTGAACGTAAAAGGACTCCGAAAGTCCCTGAGCTGTAACCTGTGTGTCAATGGCGGTGTATGAAGACCCCCTGCCGCACCCCCTGAGGCAGAAGCTTGGGCATTATCTCTCGGCGGAGTCTGTATCTGAACTTGAACTTGTCTTTTAGTAGGATCAGGTAGAAGTGGTTTCGGTAAATCAACTTTAGGTGCGGGAAGTGGTGGGGGTGGTGGAGCATTCTGTTGTGGTACTGGCGGAATAGGATTTTGGGGCGGGTTACCACCCCCGTCCCTGTCGTTAGGCAGGGTGCGGACAGGCAGATTGGTGTAAGCAGGTGCTACATCCTCTAGATAGGAATTCAGGAATATGTCTTTAGTAGTCTTATGCATTACTTTAGTTGGAACTAATGGTGGCGGTAGGTTTTTCGGTATTTCAGAAATGGCCTCAGGCGAACCCTCAGCCGCGAGATACATACCGTTCACAAGGTTATTTCGTGCGCGGTCTACTTGTTCTGTTTTTACTCGGATCCCCTCGGTAACTAACTCGTTTTCTTGGGCCTTGTCTGATTCTTTAAGTCTGTCTTCTCTACGTAGTGCTTTTTCAGCACGCTTATGTGATTCCTTACGCCAAAACTCTATGGCGTCTTTCTGAGATTGTCTGGCTTTCTTTTTCCATAGTACTTCCTCCACCTTCATGATGCACTCGGCATCCCATGTTCCGGTAACAGGCCATCTGTGTCTTTCGTCTAGATGTTTAGTATAGTCAGCCCATAAATCTAGATATAATATGGCATCTATGCCGTGTTTGTGGTACATAAAGTTGCCTGGAGTGTCCCTAGGGGGGATAGGAATTTCTTCCTCTAGTATCCCTTTCCTAGTTCCTATCCGCTTTAACTTGTTGAAAAACGGCATCTTGTTTACTTGGTACTGAATGCTCAATCCTAACTACTTAATACTGGATACAGCTAGTTTATACAAGAAACACAATAATGCACATTAAAACGGTCACATTCATACCACGACATTAATCACATGAAAAGACATTTGAGACATAGATGACTACCCCCTATACTGGATGTACTGCTAAACAGTACAGATACACTGGTGTAACAGTGCAGAAATTCAGAATACTAGATATACTGCTAAACAGTACAGATACACTGCCAAAAAACAGTGCAGACCGGACTTGTGTACCCAAACCCGTCTAGATACGTCCCAGCAATGGTACTCACCGGGAAGCACGGAAACAGAAGGCCTCGGAAAACTCGACTGGACTGGACTCGACTCGGCTCGACTTCGGGAAACTTCGGAAAACTTCGGAAAACTGGTGGGCCTCTTGACACCTCGGACCTTGCTTCTTTCGGCTAGGCTCTGGTCGGGATCCTCCGCACTCCTCACCGCCTCGTCTGGGTACTGATCGCAGTCTTCGTCACCTCCGTGGGTCAGAGGGAGATGCAGGAAATCCTGCCGGTACGCGTAGTTTCCATCTAACTGATGGCAGGGGACAGAGCTTGCAACACACCAACCGGCGCGTGAGGTGGGGGAGGGGTCCCTGTTCGGGCGCCAAAATGACGTAAATATATAATTTACTCTCTTAATTTCTATGCAGGTAAGTACTTAATCAATAATAACTCAATCGGAAAGAAAGAAACCAGAGTCCGTGGTGTTAGAGTTCTTAGGGGTTTTATTCCTCAAAAGGAATGGTCATGACCAAGATATCATGTTCTTCCCACCACAGGGGTGGAAGAAGGGATAGTAAGAGCGCGCGCTACATTTTATTGACAAATACATAGCTTATATACTTAATTCATGTCATAAGAAGCAATGCAGTAGGCGTAACAGCTGAGAGAAGACAAGATAACAGTATCCACGTGTTACTAGTACGTAATCAGAAGGCGTGGACTAGGCGTGAACTGGAGGTGTGTGCTGAGAACGTCACAGGTAAGTGTCACAAAGGGGTGGCACTAACAGAAATGTTGCAATGTCAGCAGAAATCGGAAGCTTGGATGCGCGCGCAGCTACATGACGTGTGATTGACGTGAAACTGGAGGGTGCAGGGACTTGACATTTACACTAACGGAAAGAGACAGAAGTCTGGCATGTCAGATCAACTTGTACTTCTATCATATCTGATATCTGATGTTTGGGAACCATATTATCTGGACGGAAAGGTCTCTGGGGCAGAAGCTATTCTATACTGACTGTGAATGCGTGTATATGCGCCTGAGTGTCTGCATGAGAAGCGTGGGGGCACGGGGCCTTCCATGGGAGCATGGCAACAGAGACTATGAATTACTTGCACTAGACAGGTCGGCCTTTTGGCTCTGCAGCTGAGGAGGATGTTTACTGAAGCTAGTAGGCAGGAATGTATTTTCGAGGAGCGGAACAGATAACTCGAAGGTTATAGTCAGTCTTGGCAGGCAGCAGGCTGAGCTGAGCGCGGTGGGCCGCGCTGGAAGTAAGTCAGAGTTCACGGGTACAGAGGCAGCCTGGGCTGGGGCTCTCAGAGTCAGAAGCCAGAAAAAGAGGCTCGATGGCAGAAATTCAGGGCCTACCTTGCCAGAGCTGAAAAACATGTAAGGTACACTACAAAAAGACGTTGGCATAGCATACTTAGGAACGGACTATTTAATCCATTCAGGGTGGATCTGAAAGAGGACATGTTGACGTTGGACGCAAATGTATTTGCGTCTTCATAGCTGGCACAGGAGGGAAGTTACATGCACTTTAAGCTGGTACATGGAGACGGTGGGGTACGCGCTAGGGAACACAACTTGACCATAAAATTTATATTTCCTCAGGACGAGAAACCTGTGTTTGTTGTTGTTGAGGTTGCTTTCCCTGTTTCTGTTTTTTAGGCCAATTTTGTTTTTTGGACTTGGGCTGAACTTCCGTCTCCGAAGTCTGTTCCTGGGGCTGCTTTTTATCTTTAACAGAAAAAGGCTTAACACCCTTACTATTGCGACCCACGGTTTTATAAGCCGCCACAATAATCTTCGCTAACTGTCGGGCTTTCTCGGCCTCGGGAAGCGCCGCCAACGCGTTAGCAACCTGAAAGTTCACTGCATCCCCCTTGACATTAGCAAGGATCAGATCGCAAACTACATCAAAGGTTCCACACAGGCGCATGCCCAATTCGACCGCAGATTCAGGTCCGTGATCATCTTGAACTCGTTTAAGGACTGAAGACAGCACGGACATAGACGGGGTGCCGTAGCACCGAGCATAGACCGCTGCAAAAGTCTTACCCCAGGTCTCACAGTCAACGAGTTCAGGGGCCAAATCTTTCGGCAAACTAAGCGTAAGAATCCGGTGTTTTTCACCCGGAGTCGTATTAGGAAACACAGCTTCCAGCTGGTCAAATTTCTCGGCAAGCCAGAAAGCAAAATCATCCTTTTCCTGGGGCTTCTTGCCCATAACGGCATTGACCATGACAGGGCTGATTTTCAAACCACCCTGCCGGAAGCGCCGCACCCCCCGGGGCTCCACCCAGAAGATTACGGCCCATGAAATGCACTAAGGCTCTAATCACGGCAATCGCGACCACATGTAGTCGACGCAGTTCACCCAAGTTACAATTGCCGTGTAGAGGATGAGGAGTAAATCCAGCCAAAACAGGCCAACTAGCGCCTGGAATAGACAAAGTACCTAACCTCGGAGCTGTTAAAGAATGGGGTAGGGTGCCACCAAACCAAACTCCATGCTGCCAAACATCAATAGGTTCTTCCTGTGCTCTGTACGGAGTATACTCATTAGGTACAACCGTGGTAGTGTACGTGTGGAAGACGCCTGAATTTGCGTCCACCGCCGGAAATGTCACCCACGAATAAAAAAGTTCGTAAGGGTAAGCATGTTCCGCACTCACCACCATAATCACAGCCAAGCCTTCAAGAGGAACATTGTAAGCCCGCAAATGATCTCGCACCGCAATGCGACTATGCTGCGGAATGTCCACGGCTTGGGCCATGACAGCACAGGAGTTAGAAAAAACAAAGTAAACTTTGTAGCACAACTGGGTAGTAATTCAAGGAAACCGTTTTTAGAAAGATTCAAGCTTGAAAAGACCTATTACAAAAATAGGTAGGTTTTTCAACACCACCGTTTACCGGAAACGACAGTGAAGGGGTTAAGGTTTGAATGATATACTACTCAAGTGTCATGATATAAGGCCAACAACGTTGGGCGCCATGTAGCGGGAATTCCGTTCTACAGAACTGTGCATAGAGACCTGGAACCTCGGTGAATTAGGATGGCCCAAAACTCACCTCAGTACCCAAAATCCCCTTACCGAGCTAGCTACAGTGTCTCATTGGTTGTAACAAACTCCCAATGTTTAGACAGACCAGAACATGAACTTGAAATACCTCAGGTATCGTGGAACACATGAACACTCTTTCGTTATATAATCATTTCAAAACCAGAACGTGGAGTAAATGAGGACACGTGCATATTTGAAATATTTATTTACTAATGCATGGTTCTCAAGCGCAGTATCTTATATAACACTAGCAAACATATTATAAGCAACAAAGTTATCAGCATAGTTATCAGCCCATAAAAGGCGAATGGTGACAGCATACTAAGATGCTGAAATGAATAGAAATTAACAATGTCTAATTCACACCCTCCCTATTTAGCATAGTATTTTATATCTATGAAGGTCTCATTTGGGTTTTAGCAGGGCGGGCCCATACCTTAAAGTCTCAGTGGCAGGAGGATCACATCACCTTCCACCAGCTCTCTGCATGCGAAGCACATCAAGTGTGTTTTTGTGCGTTCAGCACAACAATATAAAACTCGCCTAGAGCCAGATTTTGGCAGCAGCATGTGTGTTATGTCTATGGACGTGCGAAGATCAGACCTTACAACAACACTGGGTTAAGTTATCCGTGTAGCCTTCAGCACTCACTGTGCAGACAGAGTGCAGAACAAAACTGATATCAGAGCAATAACATATTATTTCTCTAGCAAATCACAAAGCTCTTCTTTCTGGGTTGAAAGCTAAAACAACAATTATGTGTTGTGTGCAAAAGTGAAGCAAGAATGAAACCGGCGTGCAAACATTTAATAAACTCATGCTAACTTAACACAGTATGTAGAAAAGAAGTAGCTATATGACAGAACCACGATCTAGATGGAATGTTCCTGACTCTTTTTTATTTTTCATGGGGGCTATTTGGTCCAGGATGGAAGTCCTAGTAGTATTGTAGTGAGAGGTGAGTTCTGTTATGGAGGGGTCGCCTGACGATATGGGCAGGAGAGAGCGAGCCCTTTCCTCCAGGCCCTCCCCTGGTTTTGTTGTGCTCAGCTTCTGCTTATCTATTGTAAAATACTGCACTACAGCACCTAATTGAACCCGGGGTGACTGAGGCCGCTAAGTGTTGGACAGGAGCTAGTTGGTTCTCGACTCTACTTAGAGGCACCGATTCATTGACAGCATTTATTTTAATTTATCTGTGTTAGATTTATACAGAATCGAGCTTGCTCAGTGGTAAGTGAGTGGAAATGTGTTCTTTCTTTCAGTATGAGATGTACACCATTGAGAAGAACGCGGAACGGACATCCTCAGCCGGCAGACTTCTGTATGACATGTAAGTCCATTACACTCAAGCTAGCATCGCTGCTTTTATTGAATTCTAGGCAACTCTTTAAATATGGGAAGAGATTGAGTATCTGACTCGATGCATGTGCGCTTGAGGTCAACTTGGTGAAGCATCTTTTTAGCAACGGTAAGATAGCACGAGGAGTAAATCTCTGAATTTTCTCAGCATCTACATATTTTGTTTCAACATAACACATGCAGTTCTGATACTTCTGATGAAATGTTCCTAGACCTTGGATATGAGATGGTCACCAACATATGTTTAAAAGTAAGGAACAATGAATTGTAGTGGGTCGGTGTTGGCCTCTGACCAGCTAATCAAGACTTGCTTAAAAAGATCACGGAGTCCATGCTTGCGCGGGTCGGTGAGGCAGTCTGAGTCAAACAGCGTCCTTGTTTTAGGAGGCTTTCACATGGTTCTTGACTTGCTGCTGAATCCTGGCTCCATTGCGTCCATGATTGGTTACCCTTCTACGGAGATTGACAGGGAGACCAGTTGGAGCTGTAACTGGTCTCCTCTGGACTGTCTTGCATACCCTGTTAACATATTCCCCTATCGCTGTTGTCTCCTTGTTGCAAGTCCTACTTGCTTGTTGTTGGATCCATATTTGCTCAGCACTAAGTTTGAAGGTTGTGAATCCTTTCGAACCTTTCCTGGTGGGTATCTCATATTTGCAGTTCCTCATAGCTCTCTCCCCTTCGTTTCAAGAAACTAGAACATAATGCATCGACCATTTCTGTACTATTGATCTCTTGTGCAGTCTGTTTGAGCAAGGCTTTCCTTGAGGCGTGTTCAGTAGTAGAAGATTGATACATAAATATGTCCTTACAATTTGCGGGCCTGTGGATCTCCAGGCCACAGATTCCCTTTGCACATCGGGTGCAAATTCATGTTGAACGATACCACCTTACAGTGTAATTACTGTAAAATGATTTGGGCTCAGACATTGATCCTCAAAGTTGTAGGGTCTTGTGTTTTGTGTGTGCATGTTTTAATTACTCTTTTGGATTTTGCATTTGTCAGTGAAGATTGATGGTTAAAAGATGACGCTCGCTGGCATGTTGCATTATTACTTGCGTCATAACTCCCCCCCCCCCCCCCCCCCCCCCCTGCGCATCTCGACCTCCTATCATCGTAGCCCAACCATATCTTAATATTGATGGTATCCGTCCTCTCATCTGCGGGTCAGACATAGCACTGTAGAGCCTCTGTAAGCTAGATTGTTATGTATAGTTCCACCTCTCCCTAGATATGTGTCTTTTGAGGTGCTTTTGGGAGTCTTCATGAGTACTGCAAGGTTGCGATGTCCGTCCGGTCGCTATTTCCAGTCTTTGCTCTTTGGCAGGAGTCTGCTCCGGGGCTCAGCTGTCTAACCTCTTAGATCCGTAGAAGGCTGGATTCTTTTCCACTTCACTTGTCCCCAAATGTCATGTTGGAAAGATTGCCCGACTTTTGCTTTTGTTTACCCCGGTCACTTAGATTTGAGAGCAGGAGAATTCAGCCTTTTGTCGCTAAGAACCACAGCACACAAATGCGTCAGTGGTCGAAGGACAATGTCACACTCCGTTCATTTATAGGTTCGCATCTCTACCACCACTCTTGGGCGCGTCCATGCACTTCAAACTCCGACACCTCATTGAATGTCTGAGAGTGAGTGTCCCAAAGACTCACACAAAAAGTGTCATAAAAAACGCATGATTTAAAGGCTTGCGACATTGGTTATCTCAAAAGCTTGGAGGACCTTTACAGCTCCAACTTCTAAGGATTTTAATTCCCTTCAGACGTTTGTCAAAATGTGTTCTATCTTCCTTTTTTTATGGTCAAGCAGTTTTTTTGCATTGGGTTTAGTTAATTCTCTCACTAATATCTGTATTGTAGGTTTGTAAACTTTCCAGAACAGCCTGTTGTGTGGCGCGAAATCAGTGTCATTACTTCAGCTCTCAGGAACGACTCGCAGGACAAACAAACTCTGTTTCTTCGAGGTAAGAGTTAAGCACATGAGTGGTGGCGGTGGGCAGCAAGTTAAGAATGATGTCTCTGTCATAATTAAATACATTGTATTGTGATCTCTACTGTAGTTTATTTGTAACAATAAGGAATTTCTATCACTTAAAATACCCCCAATTCCACGCACAAAACTTTGAGTTTTCCAATCTTCTGTGTCCTCAGGATTGTTTTTCTTTCTTGCTCTAGGTCATCTGTTTTCAGCTGTATTTTATGTCCATTTTCCTTCGTTTTAAGTATTGCCTGTGTTTTCCAGGCCTCTTTGAGACTCTTCCGGGTCGAGTTCAATGTGAGATGCTCTTGAAGGCCACGGAACAGTGCTTCAATACCCTGGAGCGAGCCGAGATGCTGCTGCTGCTTCTTAGACGTTTTCCAGAGACGGTGGTACAGCACGGGGTAGGTGATTGAATGGAAGCAGACATTGGGTCTCGGCAGCCAAAGTTATCCTTACTTATGTAAATTGCAGCTTTTGTTCCTCCCTCTTCCGGCACACAGATATTTTCTTAGACGATTCATGATAGTGGAAACACGTGAGAGATGGTGATGCTTGAACTGAACCTCTGGTACTTTCAGTGCATCTCAGATGTTCCTTCCTGTCGGCTGTATCCCTACAGCAGGGTTAAACCCATATGAAATCACCCCTGGCCCTGGTTAGAATGGTATGGGCCTGCCAAGGCTGCCCTCCAAAGCAAAGACGAAGCACAGGAGCCCCATGGCACAGGAGCCCCGTGGCACAGTGGACTACGGGGCCAAGATCTGATCATTCCCTCGCTTCAGGCGTCGCGCTGAGCAGACTAAAGATACGAGAGGTGGAAAGCTTGAATTGATCTCGGCCACTGTACGACTAGACTCAGTCCAGCGTCCGCGGATCATCATTGACCTTCTACAAAGGAACACGCGAACCCAAACCACTCGGACGCGTCTCCTCTACACAGGAGCATGTGCTTCACGGGCTAGATTTAGCCGTGCTGTTTCTCATGTAAATGTAATTTGCACTTGTATAGCGCCTATCACCAAGGGGTCTCTAAGCGCTGTACCTGGCCTGGTACTGTGAGGTGTCCACTCCTGGGCACCCCCAAGGTGAAGCCAGGCATCCTAGCGTTGTTAGGGCCGGTGTGGCGATTAAGGCAAGCTTTTGCCCAGAGTTTCAGAGTTGAACCCATGATTAGAGTAAGCACCGAGGCAAGAATTATCGGGTCCGAGGACATTGAGCCCAAGACCCTGCCGCGACGGGGATTGAACCCTGGTCCCGGGCCAGACCGCTGCCTCAGGGTCTGCCGCTCTAATCGGTGAGCCACACTCATCCACTGGGACCTGTGGGATCCGCGTGGCACAGCGATCAAGGGAGCAGTATCCTGGCAAAAGCGCATCCCGTAGAGTGATTCACTCAGAGAGGGATGGATGGAAATGCTTGAACTTCTTTGAACCACCTGCAGACAGTGCGGGACCACTTCGTCCTCGTCGTTCCCTTTTCAGACAGGGACTGCCATATGCAAATCATTCTGGGCTGGTTCCAGCGGACCCGTCCACAGTGGACAGCGTAGCCTGTTCCTTTTGAAGGGGAACACAAGCAACACCAAAACATGTTGGGGCAGTTTGGTGATGTTCAGGTTGAGTTTACTGTTATTTAAGCGTCACAAGTCTGTTTCGTGCTCTTTGTCACCTTCATAAAAGCAGTCCCTCATCTGGTGTTGGTAGATAACTCCCTTCATCCAACACTCGCTACAGTATAGATGTGACACTTTTTAGATATAACATATGTACAGTTTTATACAATTGTGTATTTCTTCCAAAACCTCTGGTGCAGCGTCTGCTGCTTTGAAAAGGTTGTTTTCCTCGGTCATAGGCATCCCTTTGGCTTGAGTCTAAGCAGCTCTGTCCTCAGTTTTACTCGGGGGCCCTGGGTGTGAAGGGTTTCCGGAAACCATCTTCTCCAGAGCCATGAAGCAAATCAATGAACTGACTGTCTGACTGCACTGTGCTCTGTGCCAGGTTCATTGTCCAGAGATGTGCAGTATTATACATAGTACTTGATTACTCTTGTGCTTCTTTTGAGCACCCAGAGGTCATCGCTAATAATGTGGAGCAGTGATGTGAAAGGTGTCTGCGCTCGCTCTCCCAGCCGATGCTTGCTTGTTTTCGTTCGCTCTCCGAGCCGATGCTTGCTTCTTTTCGTTCGATCTCCCAGCCGATGCTTGCTTGTTTTCGTTCGCTCTCCAAGCCGATGATTGCTTGTTTTCATTCGCTCTCCCAGCCGATGCTTGCTTGTTTTCTTCGCTCTCCAAGCCGATGCTTGCTTCTTTTCGTTCGATCTCCCAGCCGATGCTTGCTTGTTTTCGTTCGCTCTCCAAGCCGATGATTGCTTGTTTTCATTCGCTCTCCCAGCCGATGCTTGCTTGTTTTCTTCGCTCTCCAAGCCGATGCTTGCTTGTTTTCGTTGGCTCTCCCAGCCGATGATTGCTTGTTTTCGTTCGCTCTCCCAGCCGATGCTGGCATGTCTGCGTTTGCTCTCCCAGTCGATGCTGGTGTGTCTGTGTGTGCTTTCCCAGCCGATGTGTGCTTGTTTTCATTCGCTCTCCCAGCCGATGCTTGCTTGTATTCGTTCGCTCTTCCCAGCCGATGCTTGCTTGTTTTCGTTCGCTCTCCCAGCCGATGCTGGTGTGTCTGCGTTTGCTCTCCCAGCCGATGGTGCTGGTGTGTCTGCACTTGCTCTCCCAACCGATGCTGGTGTGTTTGCATTTGCTTTCCTAGCCGATGCTGGTGTGTCTTTATTTATTTTTTATTTATTTAAACTTATATTGCACACAGCTACCCTCAATGGGTTTCCCGGCGCCAGGGATAGATAGAAGAAAGAAAAACTAGCAAAAGGCCCAAAACAGAACAAACAGTGCAGAGGGATTAATTGAACAGAAGGGTCTTCAATTTTTTACGAAAAGGGAGGAGATCAGTCTCGGCTTTCAAGGCCGGCGGAAGAGCATTCCACATCTTTGGGCAAAGATAAGAAAACGAGCGGCCACCCATTTTGGCCAGTTTAATTCTGGGAACAGAAAAATCGCCACTAGTGGAAGATCTTAAAGTGATACCAGGCTTATAGACTTGAACCAGGTTCTGTAGGTATTTAGGGGCAGAACCCTGTCTGATTTTAAAGAGAAGGCATAAGGTTTTAAATTTTACACGATTCGGGACCTTAAGCCAATGAAGGTCACGCAGAGCCAGAGCTGCGGAAGATCTCCAGGGTACATTACATAATAAACGAGCTGACGAGTTTTGCACCACCTGAAGCTTATTTATAGTGGCCTTATCGGCCCCAAGATAAAGCACATTCCCATAGTCGATGCGGGAGTTCACAAGAGCCTGGACGACAGTTCTCTGCGTTTGCTTTCCCAGCGATGCGTGCTTGTTTTCGTTCGCTCTTCCAGCCGATGCGTGCTTGTTTTCGTTCGCTCTTCCAGCCATGTGTCATGGCACACAATGTCTAAATTAACCTTCTGAGTGAGTAAAAAGGCTTGTATAGTGTGACTGAGAGCTGCCTCAAAGCCCGTCTGGGCAGTAGGCCATGACACCTATATCAAAAGAGGTACGTACGCTTTCCATGAGGTTTGAGGATCCTGTGTTCTCCAGAAGTCACATCTATATCCAGTATTTGTTGTTTTAAGATACACTTTTGACTTTGTTCCCTGCCATAATCTATGAGACACCTTGAAGAAAAATGAAGTCCGTCCAGACCATTTGTACATCCTAGTGTTTGCATCATGAGACTATGCCGGAGCTAACAAAACGCATAGGGGTGCACAAAGGTGCCGGCCAGGGCTGTGTAATTGCCCCAACATTATTTTCCCTTTATCTTAACGATGCACTTGCCTATGTTGAGGCCTGTGAGAGTGATGCCCCACGGGTGGCCCGACGGAAGATTCCTCCTTCGCAGATGAAACCTTGTTGGTTTCTGAAACCCCGGCTGGCATACATATCCTGGTGGATGGATTCACAGAATTTTGTGCCGACCGAGGACTGGTGATAAACTACTCCAAAAATACATTTAGGACCGTCAACTCTCACAGATCTGACAGAGGCACTATCATGCTTGAAGGAAATTCCCTAGATAAGGTTACGAGTTGGACTAACTTTGAATTAAACTAACCAAGAACGTTGCATGGTTCACCCTAGTTAAAAAAGAAGCCCGAGTCTAACCGACCAAGCATCGGCATTCCTGAGACTATACAAGTCTTCAAAAGTTCGGCGCATCGCACCATCAGTAAAAGTATACAGCACAAAGGCAGTGGGTAATGGAAAGTTATGCCAAGGACACCGTGTCTTATCTTGGCCTTGGGGGTTACTTAAACAACAAGGGGTGGTGATGGACAGAGTTTCTGAATTAAGCAGAATACTCTCACCCAGTCAAGAGATCAGGGCTAGATCCAACACCGTTTTTTAGCTCACTGCACCATCCCAGCTCAGAACCTGGCTATATGCAAATTAGTCTGTTCCTGTCCCAGTGCATGATGGGAACAGGGCAAACCAAACTACCAAGCCAATTCTTTCACTGGGAAGGAAACCAGCTTCCGGGGACCGGTTTCTGGCATTACAGCCATCTTCGGCCCGGCTTGCTTGAATCCTGATGGTGCAATGAGCAAGGGACTCACATCTGAGTATACCCTTCCACGCTTAGGGTGGACAAAATATTTGACTACAAGGGGTGGTATTGGACAGAGTTTCTGAATTAAGCAGAATACTCTCACCCAGTCAAGAGATCAGGGCTAGATCCAACAACGTTTTTTAGCTCACTGCACCATCCCAGCTGAGAACCTGGCTATATGCAAATTAGTCTGTTCCTGTCCCAGTGCATGATGGGAACAGGGCAAACCAAACTACCAAGCCAATTCTTCACCGGAAAGGAGACAAGCTTCCGGGGTCGGGTTTCTGGCATTTCAGCCGTCGTCGGCCAGGCTTGCTTGAATCCTGATGGTGCAATGAGCAAGGGACTCACATCTGAGTATACCCTTCCACGCTTAGGGTTGACAAAATAATTAAACAACAAGGGGTGGTGATGGACAGAGTTTCTGAATTAAGCAGAATACTCTCACCCAGTCAAGAGATCAGGGCTAGATCCAACACCGTTTTTTAGCTCACTGCACCATCCCAGCTCAGAACCTGGCTATATGCAAATTAGTCTGTTCCTGTCCCAGTGCATGATGGGAACAGGGCAAACCAAACTACCAAGCCAATTCTTTCACTGGGAAGGAAACCAGCTTCCGGGGACCGGTTTCTGGCATTACAGCCGTCTTCGGCCCGGCTTGCTTGAATCCTGATGGTGCAATGAGCAAGGGACTCACATCTGAGTATACCCTTCCACGCTTATGGTGGACAAAATAATTAAACAACAAGGGGTGGTGATGGACAGAGTTTCTGAATTAAGCAGAATACTCTCACCAAGTCAAGAGATCAGGGCTAGATCCAACACCGTTTTTTAGCTCACTGCACCATCCCAGAACCTGGCTATATGCAAATTAGTCTGTTCCTGTCCCAGTGCATGATGGGAACAGGGCAAACCAAACTACCAAGCCAATTCTTTCACTGGGAAGGAAACAAGCTTCCGGGGACCGGTTTCTGGCATTACAGCCGTCTTCGGCCCGGCTTGCTTGAATCCTGATGGTGCAATGAGCAAGGGATTACTGGCTTGATAATGCCCGCACGCCACGACTGTCCAGGGACACGCTAAAGGATGCTTTCTGGGGCTACTTGATGTCAAGGAACTAGTGAATTCCTTGACATCAAGCCCCATATTGAGTTTGAACCTTTCCTTGATTATATACTTACTGCAGCGTCAGACGTGGATTTCAAATGTCCGCACGCCAATCAGGTTCCCAGGGCTTGTGTACTTTACCCAAACCTGACCCAATTGGCATCTCTGGCCACAGGTGTGCCCCTGGAAAATGGTACCACAGGTACCCAGGGCACTTGACCAGAGAAGACCCCTAAGGGCTGCAGCACCTATTGTGCCACCCTTAGAGGTTCTGTACCCTGGCACCCACACACTGCCCTTGCAGGCGGAGTGTCTAGGTGCAGAACAAAGTGAAGAATCGACATGGCACACATCCCTGTGTGCCATGCCCACAAACCACTGCCCTAGCATACATCAGTCACCCCTCTAGCTAGGTGCCCTATGCCAGTGGTGAGGGTACAGGTGCATGGGCCCTGTACCCCTACAGTACCCAGGTCCATTCCTGGGCACTGTAAGCGCAGCGCTGCCAGAAGAGGATATGGTGCTGGGAGTTTGTCATCACAAACTCCACAGCATCATAATGGCTTTACTTAAAACTGAGAAGTTTGATATCAAACGTCTCAGCACAGTATATCCACACTGATGCCAGTGTGGGATTGAATGAAAAATGCACACAGAGGGCATCTTAGAGATGCCCACTGAAACAGACCAGCCTCTGATGGGTTCCCTGACTGGTAAATACCAGCTTACCACCACAAGACTTATATCTGGACCCCTAGGTTGGGAGACTTCGCTCCCTGAGCCCAGAAACAAAGCCTTTCCTGGCCGGAGGTATTCACTCCTCCCCCAGGCCCGGAAGAGCCATCTGTGGCAGGGGAGCTTCAAGGGCCTGGCAGCCTTTGTAACGTGAACCCAGCCACTCCTGCTATCTGGAGCAGGCCCCCTTCCTGTCTCCCCTCCTTTTCGGCGGGAAAAATTAGCCATCCCAGAAGGTGTGCCCACCTCTGCCAACTCCACCCCTCAGGTGGGGTTGGTGAGATGAAGCCCTCTCTTTAGTGCCTATCTTGCGGATGGCAGGCACTCCCCAATCAGGATTAGGGATTGTGCTCACTCCCCCTCATGGGGTGAGCACACCAAGGGTGTGACCACCCAAAGGTTAGAAGCCTATTGGCTACTGACCTACAGACCCCTAAAACGCCCCCTAAATACAGTATTTAGGGGACAGCCCTGAACCAAGAAGGCAGATTCCCGCAATCTAAGAAGAAAAAGGACGAAAGAAGACGCCCAGCAGAGGAGACTGCAGAGAACACCTGACTTGGCCCCAGCCCAACCAACCCGTCTGCAGTTTCCAGAGATCCTGTGCCAAAAAATATGTTGATCCTACAGCCAGCGACCTCCAGAACCCCTGGGAGGACTGACTGCCTTCAACAAAAACCAGATCTCCTTTGAACAGCAGCTCTGTTCAGACGAAACACCAAACAAAGACTCCGAGCCTGCTGAGAAAAAAGAAACCCGACGCCTGGAACCACCACTGCACCCGTCGCCTATGGCCCTAGTTCGAGTGGCCCACCGGTCCCAGCGAGGTCCCCCAGAGCTCCACTGTGGGTTGACCCCTCGACGCTGCACGCAGCTCCTGCGCGGAGATCCCCTCCAACCAGTCGCCCGGTAAGGTGAAATCTGACCTCAAAAGACACCCCTGCATCCAGCCGCCCTGCGCCCTAGAGAAGAGAACCCGAGATGCACCTACGTCCCTGAGCCCTTCAACGTACCTGCCCAGCTGTTGGTTCCTTCTGGAAGTCTTCCTGGACCGAGCCTGCATCTGAAAACCAAAACCGAAAATCCCCTTTGAAAACAACAGCACCCTGCACCCAGCTGCTGCTGCAGGTGCACTTTGTGTGCTAAACCGATCCCCTTTGCCCTGAGCCTAACACCAGGAGTTTGGCTCCAACAACCTTGTCGCCTACCTGCCCCGAGTTGACACAAAGGTCTTATTGGATGACACTGGGGGGTCTAGACATTTTATGTGTGTATGAGCTTCAACAGTGCTGTTGATACAATTACTTGATTAAGTATCATTTTCTTAAAGTACAACTCTGCCTGGACATTACTACTGAGTGCTGTTTCCCGTGTCCCACTGAATCCAAGGTTTCTGGCCCTCTGCCTCCTGGAGTGATCTTTGCATGGACGCTACTGTGGGACAGACAGAAGAGTGCCTGACGGAAATCGCTTGACTGGACCTCTGGAGTGTACCACTGATGTGGCCTTGTGACCCCAGCTGTGCAAGGTATCCCCAATAAGGGGAACGTCCAGCAACGTCTGCAGCCAGGGAACCCCAATGACGTTGAATTCTTTATGGAAAATATTCTATATAACCGTTGAGAAAATATTTACTTTCCCAAAGATAGAAACATTTCCCCAAAATGATTTTGAGTTTTAGTAACAACTTAAATCCATAATTGCGATACTGATATTTTGAAAAACAACTCGCTGTTAATTCATTGCACCTAAAGGAAACAAGCATTTGCAATGCATCGGTTTCGCCTTTGGGACCTTATATGTATTTAGCTTTGCAGCACATTAGCCTGGGGGCTGAAACATCGCCTGTTCTTTAACATGGAGGGAAAATGAGCCCCAAACTGTGTGACACGCCAGGTATGGGAACACATGGAGAGAAATATTACCTTTCAGCTGCAAATGGTATAGTCCAAAGCTCTGTTTTTAATATAGAATCAGGGCCTTTGGTGGTCATATCAGTGACAATACAAGATTTGAAAAAAATATTATTGTCTACGGGTGCTCGTGGAGGACAATTTCTATGGACCAACCTCTGTGTGGGCAGAAGGACATGGAGGAGGTAGGTAGTATGGGTGGCAGGCAGTGTGTGGATAGCTGGACACAGGAGACAATAATAGCCCTTAGCATGCATTAATGTACCTCACGACAGGATGCAGGGAGGCGTGCGAATCACCATCTCCAGGTTTTAGTGTGAAATGCTCTTCCCCTTGAGTTCGATATTACAAAGCACAAGATGCTCTAAATGCGAACTTAAAGGAAGTTGCAAGATTCAATGAAACGCACACGGTATAAAATAAAAACACTTAACCAAGCACGAAGAACAAGCTACAAGTCAAATGGTGCTTAATCTAGTTGTTTAGTAGAAAACTTTGAGGGGTATCCACCACAAAAGAAATGTTTTAAACAACTACCACAAAACTAAACCATTTCAGCTCACGTTCACTGGCCCTTTGGCTGCCAATGCAGCAAAAGCAATGTGCTATACGCACTGGGACGGGGGGGGGTGCAACTCACCCCTTCCGTATCCTCATCAAAGGAAGTGGCCCCACGTTGCAGCTGCCTATGCTCCTACGGTGCAGCTGAAGAATAACCTTTGGCACTGCAGTGCCTTCTGAGCCGCCACTGGGCTTCTAGACACAAAATTGCCCCCAAAAAGAAATCTGAACGGGCACTAATAGTGCCTCAGGGAGCTCCGTTCACTGGGCTCCTCCCGGTGCACGGCACCCAGCACCAACTGTTGGCAAATTCCAGCCCCACTCACCGGGACTCTCCTTGAATCTTCGGTCTCGTCCAACGCGAGGAAGCTCTGCACTGGGAGCCCTCGGCTCCGGTCGAGCTCCTCGTCTGGGGGCTCTTCTATCTGGAACGTAGGACTCTGGCAGGGAGCCCGCGAGGCGCCGGTCTCCTTTTCCTCGGGTCCAGTGAGCCCGCGGGACTCCTCCTCCACTCACCGGCAAACGGGAACTTCTTCTGCTGGGCTATAAGCTCCGCCCAACGTCAGGCAGCCCTGCCAGACTTCCGGATTACTCAAGGCTGCAGTTCTGGCCGATCTCGGTGGCTCTTGACAAATGCGGGGTGGGATCCCGCTTCTTAATGCTCGCAAATGGGGATTGGGCTCCCACTTCTCCATGAGCCCAAATGCGAGGTAGACTCCCGTTCAAAGGGGCATCAATGCGGGGTAGGCTGCCGCTTTCCTCCCACAGCATGGGGGAATCCCCACGCCGGGATCTCATTCAGGAGACTTCACAGCCAAGCCCTGCTGGTCCGGCAACTGCTGCCTGACTTTTGGCACGCATGGATATGATATAAGGCATCGCTGTGCACAACTTTAAAAACAAGCATTTGTAATTCAATAGATCTCGCATTTACGCGAGTCCTATTACATTTTAAAAGGGAGTACGGGTGGGCAAAAAGGCACTAACGGAAGTGCGGGGGTGATGGTGTACCAAGAATTCATGGACTGCTGGAGGGAATGGGGAGGCACGGGAACAAAATAGTGTTTACAGTAGCGGGGCCGATAGCCATGGAAGGACACAAATGACAACATGGCCATCAGGAGGAGGGACTAACCAGCCTAAAACCAATGGGAAGGCTTCATTTAGGACCTAACCAATACAAAAGATGTGCGGAGAGTAGGCGGAGCTTAAACAAAGGTTCCACGCTATAGTATATACTGCATGTCTCAACAAGACAGCGCAAGTGCTGCCTAGGCGAGACCTAAAAGGTGTGCTTTTGTAATAAAACAAGTAATACATTGATGAAGCTGAAACTGACAGAGCAGCTTTTTGATATTTTAGAAAGTAAAAGAGTAAAAGTCTCTTGCTCCTTTGACTGTGTGTTTTAAAGGCTTGTTCGGGTGTGACCTAGAATATCGCCCAAAACAGACCCAGCGCATCCATCATAAATATACCAATCCGATAATTTCTAAAGTGCACGGCGTGTGCCGTGGGGTGAAGCAGTGGGGCTGGGGTGGCATGTCAGCACAGGGAGGTGCTCATGGCTGGGTTTTGTGTCTGTTAAAGGTTCAGATGTTTTTTTTATTGTTGCTTTCTGAAGTGAATCCGTTCAGTTTCATGCTGGTGGTGTTTTCCCCCCTTTTTTGCTTCTGTAATTTGAGAATGGTAGGAAAGGCTTGCTGATTTCTGATTAATGCCCTTCATCTCCTAATGACGGTCCTGCATAGTGCACTTCCTGCTGGCCTGCCTTGTGTAAGAGCAGATAACTTACTGTGGTATCTTGTATTTGGTGCCATGCATCCTTCCTACTTCCCTGCCTTGCTGCTCAGCCAGAGTGAATGTGTTGTGGAATGCTGGTGCGTGTGATGTAATGGAATGTTTGGGGATGCCTGCTGCACGAGTGTCGGTCGGGTGTGTGGGCTGAGCAGCGAGGGAGCTGCTCCTGGTGGGGCTCGCACTATTATCTTCAGGACTCTTTAATACTTGATTATTTCCATCTTCAATAAATACAATCATCATCTACACCTCGGCTTCAATGGAATTAATTTATATTATAACACGTACCTTTCCCTGATACCCAACACAAGGTTACCTTGGCCCAAAGTGGAGGGCTGGAAGGGCGGCCATTATACCAGAATGACCTCTGTTACCAGCTGCGGCTGGTTAGCATCCAACTCTTTCACCTCTCGAGCAGTACCTAAGACTCTTTGGTCGTCCTCGTCCCCGTCCTCTGTGCAGTCCAACCTGGACCCTGATACACAGTTGTGCTTTGTTTTGTTCTATGTGTTGTATTTGAGCTGTTTTTACAAGTGTTGACTGTTTTCCTCTTTCACAATAGGTCAGCCTCGGGGAAACCTTGCTAGAGGCAGAAAGCATTGAAGAGCAAGAGTCCCCGGTCAACTGCTTCAGGAAGTTATTTGGTAAGAAACAAACGATGCTGGACACGTCTGACACCAATTTAGTCCCAATAACGTTTCTAGGACCGACATGCGTGGCCAGAGTTGTTTGCTTCCTCATTCATTATTACATTGAATCCATACGTATGACTTTGCCATCAAAGGTGTGGCTCATTCCATTAGTGAAATTTGAGGGAAAGTATGTTTTTGCTTAGTCTGCCAAATAACGATTTTTGTACCTGTGATGTGATTGTATTAAAGGGAAAGTGGATGTTCCACAATTTCAGTGGTTTCGGAAATGATTGGGCAATTTTGCGTGGTTTCATTTGCTTGTGAATCGGCCCAAATAAAAAGTTTTGTAGTCGGCAAAAAAATTGGTGTGTCAGCAACACCGCTCTGTCGGCTGCCCCGCTCTGTCGGCTGCATTGCTCTGTCGGCGGCACCGCTCTGTCATCCTTTTCAGCTCTGTCCCTGCGTTAAATCTGTATCTTTTAGCACTACAACTGCTCTTAACCACTTGGCTGCTAGGCGTTTCCCTCCCCTGTGCTGGAAAATGCCATTTTAGTGGCACCATGACGAGCTCAGCTCGTCATCAGCACACGACACCCGTGGGTGATGACGAGCTGAGCTCGTCATCAGCAAGCGCCAAAAACCGGTGATCTTTCCTTTTCCACACTTCTATCTGTAAAACGGCGTTCTGTGTGTCACACTTGTACTTTTGGTGACCCCATTGACCTCTATGGGATCAGGTACGTTCCCGATACAATGAAGCTGCAGGTTATCGAAGAGTCAGTGCTTAATTTGTTAAACAAAAAAAGTAAGTGGCAAGTATCTGGTCAGGCGGCCACTGAAGCTTGCACCACACACATACCGGAAAGCACCGGCTCTAAGTAAGCGCTAATAAAGCCCGCAGAGGTCTTCACTGCGCACCTTCAGTTTGTCACACAGGTTCCCCATGTACTGCTAATATCTCAACACCGGATTGGCGGGCTTGGCTGCGGTCCTATAAATCACGTGGGGCCAGAAACGCATGTGCTGCTTTTGTTTTTGGTTCGTGCATGATGGAGATTTGAAGCTAGTTTTAGTAACAGAATATTGTTGTCATCTGAAGACAAACCGATGCGGGACTCAGCCTTCGAGAGATGGAAAGTGTTGTGGGTCTTGAAATGCAAGTTCATGTTTGTAGTTATTTTTCTCCAAAGGAACAGAAACAGATCTTGTCCTCCTTGGCACTCGGTAGCAAGGACACTACATTGAAAGTTTGGCCACAAGTGTTTAAAAAGTAATTGCATAGAAAAACAAACATTTGCAATGCAATAGCTATCATATTACTGAGAGTTCGAGCTATTGGGGTTGCATTAATATTAGCAACACCAATACCTCAAACTTAAAGTAATGCGAAACTTGTTGCATTGCAAATGCTTGTTTTATTTGGGCACCACAGCTAAAAGTACAATTCTGGTGCCCTTTTTTCCTTACTAAAAATACATGTTTTTTCACCCACATGCCACTATGATTTGATCACATATTTTATGGACAGGCGGACTATGTTACCCTGATAAGGTAGAAACCGCATTAATATTTTACAGAAAGGGAGGTATGAATGGTCGCTGTTCGGTCCCATCAGAGATGTTGAGGGTGCCGAGGGCAGCGCCCAGTGTGGGTGGAGCAGCACCAGTGTGGGTGGAGCAGCACCAGTGTGGGAGGAGCAGCACCAGTGTGGGAGGAGCAGCACCAGTGTGAGTGGAGCAGCACCAGTGTGAGTGGAGCAGCACCAGTGTGGGTGGAGCAGCACCAGTGTGGGTGGAGCAGCACCAGTGTGAGTGGAGCAGCACCAAGGAGCAGCACCAGTGTGGGTGGAGCAGCACCAGTGTGGGTGGAGCAGCACCAGTGTGGGAGGAGCAGCACCAGTGTGGGAGGAGCAGCACCAGTGTGAGTGGAGGAGCACCAGTGTGGGAGGAGCAGCACCAGTGTGGGAGGAGCAGCACCAGTGTGGGTGGAGCAGCACCAGTGTGGGTGGAGCAGCACCAGTGTGGGTGGAGCAGCACCAGTGTGGGTGGAGCAGCACCAGTGTGGGTGGAGCAGCACCAGTGTGGGTGGAGCAGCACCAGTGTGAGTGGAGCAGCACCAGTGCGGGAGGAGCAGCACCAGTGTGGTGTGGAGCAGCACCAGTGTGGGAGGAGCAGCACCAGTGTGGGTGGAGCAGCACCAGTGTGGGAGGAGCAGCACCAGTGTGGGTGGAGCAGCACCAGTGTGGCTGGAGCAGCACCAGTGTGAGTGGAGCAGCACCAGTGCGGGAGGAGCAGCACCAGTGCGGGAGGAGCAGCACCAGTGTGGTGTGGAGCAGCACCAGTGTGGTGTGGAGCAGCACCAGTGTGGTGTGGAGCAGCACCAGTGTGGGCGGAGCAGCACCAGTGTGGGTGGAGCAGCACCAGTGTGGGTGGAGCAGCACCAGTGTGGGCGGAGCAGCACCAGTGTGGGTGGAGCAGCACCAGTGTGGGTGGAACAGCACCAGTGTGGGAGGAGCAGCACCAGTGTGGGTGGAGCAGCACCAGTGTGGGTGGAGCAGCACCAGTGTGGGTGGAGCAGCACCAGTGTGGGTGGAGCAGCAACAGTGTGGGTGGAGCAGCACCAGTGTGGGTGGAGCAGCCCCAGTGTGGGAGGAGCAGCACCAGTGTGGGAGGAGCAGCACCAGTGTGGGAGGAGCAGCACCAGTGTGGGAGGAGCAGCACCAGTGTGGGTGGAGCAGCACCAGTGTGGGTGGAGCAGCACCAGTGTGGGTGGAGCAGCAACAGTGTGGGTGGAGCAGCACCAGTGTGGCTGGAGCAGCACCAGTGTGGGAGGAGCAGCACCAGTGTGGGTGGAGCAGCACCAGTGTGGGTGGAGCAGCACCAGTGTGGGTGGAGCAGCAACAGTGTGGGTGGAGCAGCACCAGTGTGGGTGGAGCAGCCCCAGTGTGGGAGGAGCAGCACCAGTGTGGGAGGAGCAGCACCAGTGTGGGAGGAGCAGCACCAGTGTGGGAGGAGCAGCACCAGTGTGGGAGGAGCAGCACCAGTGTGGGTGGAGCAGCACCAGTGTGGGTGGAGCAGCACCAGTGTGGGAGGAGCAGCACCAGTGTGGGTGGAGCAGCACCAGTGTGGGTGGAGCAGCACCAGTGTGGGTGGAGCAGCACCAGTGTGGCTGGAGCAGCACCAGTGTGAGTGGAGCAGCACCAGTGTGAGTGGAGCAGCACCAGTGTGGGAGGAGCAGCACCAGTGTGGGAGGAGCAGCACCAGTGTGGCTGGAGCAGCACCAGTGTGAGTGGAGCAGCACCAGTGCGGGAGGAGCAGCACCAGTGTGGTGTGGAGCAGCACCAGTGTGGGAGGAGCAGCACCAGTGTGGGAGGAGCAGCACCAGTGTGGGAGGAGCAGCACCAGTGTGGGAGGAGCAGCACCAGTGTGGCTGGAGCAGCACCAGTGTGGCTGGAGCAGCACCAGTGTGGGTGGAGCAGCACCAGTGTGGGTGGAGCAGCACCAGTGTGGGAGGAGCAGCACCAGTGTGGGTGGAGCAGCACCAGTGTGGGAGGAGCAGCACCAGTGTGGGTGGAGCAGCACCAGTGTGGGTGGAGCAGCACCAGTGTGGGTGGAGCAGCACCAGTGTGGCTGGAGCGGCACCAGTGTGGCTGGAGCAGCACCAGTGTGGCTGGAGCAGCACCAGTGTGGGTGGAGCAGCACCAGTGTGGGTGGAGCAGCACCAGTGTGGGTGGAGCAGCACCAGTGTGGCTGGAGCAGCACCAGTGTGGGTGGAGCAGCACCAGTGTGGGTGGAGCAGCACCAGTGTGGGTGGAGCAGCACCAGTGTGGGTGGAGCAGCACCAGTGTGGGTGGAGCAGCACCAGTGTGGGTGGAGCAGCACCAGTGTGGGTGGAGCAGCACCAGTGTGGGTGGAGCAGCACCAGTGTGGGTGGAGCAGCACCAGTGTGGGAGGAGCAGCACCAGTGTGGGAGGAGCAGCACCAGTGTGGGAGGAGCAGCACCAGTGTGAGTGGAGGAGCACCAGTGTGGGTGGAGCAGCACCAGTGTGGGTGGAGCAGCACCAGTGTGGGTGGAGCAGCACCAGTGTGAGTGGAGCAGCACCAGTGCGGGAGGAGCAGCACCAGTGTGGTGTGGAGCAGCACCAGTGTGGGTGGAGCAGCACCAGTGTGGGTGGAGCAGCACCAGTGTGGCTGGAGCAGCACCAGTGTGAGTGGAGCAGCACCAGTGCGGGAGGAGCAGCACCAGTGTGGTGTGGAGCAGCACCAGTGTGGGAGGAGCAGCACCAGTGTGGTGTGGAGCAGCACCAGTGTGGTGTGGAGCAGCACCAGTGTGGGCGGAGCAGCACCAGTGTGGGTGGAGCAGCACCAGTGTGGGAGGAGCAGCACCAGTGTGGGTGGAGCAGCACCAGTGTGGGTGGAGCAGCACCAGTGTGGGTGGAGCAGCACCAGTGTGGGTGGAGCAGCACCAGTGTGGGTGGAGCAGCACCAGTGTGGGTGGAGCAGCCCCAGTGTGGGAGGAGCAGCACCAGTGTGGGAGGAGCAGCACCAGTGTGGGAGGAGCAGCACCAGTGTGGGTGGAGCAGCACCAGTGTGGGAGGAGCAGCACCAGTGTGGGTGGAGCAGCACCAGTGTGGGTGGAGCAGCACCAGTGTGGGTGGAGCAGCACCAGTGTGGGAGGAGCAGCACCAGTGTGGGAGGAGCAGCACAAGTGTGGGTGGAGCAGCACCAGTGTGGCTGGAGCAGCACCAGTGTGAGTGGAGCAGAACCAGTGTGAGTGGAGCAGCACCAGTGTGGGAGGAGCAGCACCAGTGTGGCTGGAGCAGCACCAGTGTGAGTGGAGCAGCACCAGTGCGGGAGGAGCAGCACCAGTGTGGTGTGGAGCAGCACCAGTGTGGGAGGAGCAGCACCAGTGTGGGTGGAGCAGCACCAGTGTGGGAGGAGCAGCACCAGTGTGGGTGGAGCAGCACCAGTGTGGCTGGAGCAGCACCAGTGTGGGTGGAGCAGCACCAGTGTGGGTGGAGCAGCACCAGTGTGGGTGGAGCAGCACCAGTGTGGGTGGAGCAGCACCAGTGTGGGTGGAGCAGCACCAGTGTGGGTGGAGCAGCACCAGTGTGGGTGGGGCAGCACCAGTGTGGGTGGGGCAGCACCAGTGTGGGTGGAGCAGCACCAGTGTGGGTGGAGCAGCACCAGTGTGGTGTGGAGCAGCACCAGTGTGGGAGGAGCAGCACCAGTGTGGGTGGAGCAGCACCAGTGTGGGAGGAGCAGCACCAGTGTGGGAGGAGCAGCACCAGTGTGGGTGGAGCAGCACCAGTGTGGGTGGAGCAGCACCAGTGTGGGTGGAGCAGCACCAGTGTGGGTGGAGCAGCACCAGTGTGGGTGGAGCAGCACCAGTGTGGGAGGAGCAGCACCAGTGTGGGTGGAGCAGCACCAGTGTGGGTGGAGCAGCACCACTGTGGGAGGAGCAGCACCAGTGTGGGTGGAGCAGCACCAGTGTGGCTGGAGCAGCACCAGTGTGGCTGGAGCAGCACCAGTGTGGGTGGAGCAGCACCAGTGTGGCTGGAGCAGCACCAGTGTGGCTGGAGCAGCACCAGTGTGGCTGGAGCAGCACCAGTGTGGCTGGAGCAGCACCAGCGTGGCTGGAGCAGCACCAGTGTGGGTGGAGCAGCACCAGTGTGGGTGGAGCAGCACCAGTGTGGGTGGAGCAGCACCAGTGTGGGTGGAGCAGCACCAAGGAGCAGCACCAGTGTGGGTGGAGCAGCACCAGTGTGGGTGGGTGGAGCAGCACCAGTGTGGGTGGAGCAGCACCAGTGTGGGTGGAGCAGCACCAGTGTGGGTGGAGCAGCACCAGTGTGAGTGGAGCAGCACCAGTGTGGGTGGAGCAGCACCAGTGTGGGTGGAGCAGCACCAGTGTGGCTGGAGCAGCACCAGTGTGGCTGGAGCAGCACCAGTGTGGGAGGAGCAGCACCAGTGTGGGAGGAGCAGCACCAGTGTGGGAGGAGCAGCACCAGTGTGGGTGGAGCAGCACCAGTGTGGGTGGAGCAGCACCAGTGTGGGTGGAGCAGCACCAGTGTGGGTGGAGCAGCACCAGTGTGGCTGGAACAGCACCAGTGTGGCTGGAGCAGCACCAGTGTGGCTGGAGCAGCACCAGTGTGGCTGGAGCAGCACCAGTGTGGGTGGAGCAGCACCAGTGTGGGTGGAGCAGCACCAAGGAGCAGCACCAGTGTGGGTGGAGCAGCACCAGTGTGGGTGGAGCAGCACCAGTGTGGGTGGAGCAGCACCAGTGTGGGAGGAGCAGCACCAGTGTGGCTGGAGCAGCACCAGTGTGGGAGGAGCAGCACCAGTGTGGGAGGAGCAGCACCAGTGTGGGAGGAGCAGCACCAGTGCGGGAGGAGCAGCACCAGTGTGGTGTGGAGCAGCACCAGTGTGGGAGGAGCAGCACCAGTGTGGGTGGAGCAGCACCAGTGTGGGAGGAGCAGCACCAGTGTGGGTGGAGCAGCACCAGTGTGGCTGGAGCAGCACCAGTGTGAGTGGAGCAGCACCAGTGCGGGAGGAGCAGCACCAGTGCGGGAGGAGCAGCACCAGTGTGGTGTGGAGCAGCACCAGTGTGGTGTGGAGCAGCACCAGTGTGGTGTGGAGCAGCACCAGTGTGGGCGGAGCAGCACCAGTGTGGGTGGAGCAGCACCAGTGTGGGTGGAGCAGCACCAGTGTGGGCGGAGCAGCACCAGTGTGGGTGGAGCAGCACCAGTGTGGGTGGAACAGCACCAGTGTGGGAGGAGCAGCACCAGTGTGGGTGGAGCAGCACCAGTGTGGGTGGAGCAGCACCAGTGTGGGTGGAGCAGCACCAGTGTGGGTGGAGCAGCAACAGTGTGGGTGGAGCAGCACCAGTGTGGGTGGAGCAGCCCCAGTGTGGGAGGAGCAGCACCAGTGTGGGAGGAGCAGCACCAGTGTGGGAGGAGCAGCACCAGTGTGGGAGGAGCAGCACCAGTGTGGGAGGAGCAGCACCAGTGTGGGTGGAGCAGCACCAGTGTGGGTGGAGCAGCACCAGTGTGGGTGGAGCAGCAACAGTGTGGGTGGAGCAGCACCAGTGTGGCTGGAGCAGCACCAGTGTGGGAGGAGCAGCACCAGTGTGGGTGGAGCAGCACCAGTGTGGGTGGAGCAGCACCAGTGTGGGTGGAGCAGCAACAGTGTGGGTGGAGCAGCACCAGTGTGGGTGGAGCAGCCCCAGTGTGGGAGGAGCAGCACCAGTGTGGGAGGAGCAGCACCAGTGTGGGAGGAGCAGCACCAGTGTGGGAGGAGCAGCACCAGTGTGGGTGGAGCAGCACCAGTGTGGGAGGAGCAGCACCAGTGTGGGAGGAGCAGCACCAGTGTGGGAGGAGCAGCACCAGTGTGGGTGGAGCAGCACCAGTGTGGGTGGAGCAGCACCAGTGTGGGAGGAGCAGCACCAGTGTGGGAGGAGCAGCACCAGTGTGGGTGGAGCAGCACCAGTGTGGGTGGAGCAGCACCAGTGTGGCTGGAGCAGCACCAGTGTGAGTGGAGCAGCACCAGTGTGAGTGGAGCAGCACCAGTGTGGGAGGAGCAGCACCAGTGTGGCTGGAGCAGCACCAGTGTGAGTGGAGCAGCACCAGTGCGGGAGGAGCAGCACCAGTGTGGTGTGGAGCAGCACCAGTGTGGGAGGAGCAGCACCAGTGTGGGAGGAGCAGCACCAGTGTGGGAGGAGCAGCACCAGTGTGGCTGGAGCAGCACCAGTGTGGCTGGAGCAGCACCAGTGTGGGTGGAGCAGCACCAGTGTGGGTGGAGCAGCACCAGTGTGGTGTGGAGCAGCACCAGTGTGGGAGGAGCAGCACCAGTGTGGGTGGAGCAGCACCAGTGTGGGAGGAGCAGCACCAGTGTGGGTGGAGCAGCACCAGTGTGGGTGGAGCAGCACCAGTGTGGGTGGAGCAGCACCAGTGTGGCTGGAGCAGCACCAGTGTGGCTGGAGCAGCACCAGTGTGGGTGGAGCAGCACCAGTGTGGGTGGAGCAGCACCAGTGTGGGTGGAGCAGCACCAGTGTGGCTGGAGCAGCACCAGTGTGGGTGGAGCAGCACCAGTGTGGGTGGAGCAGCACCAGTGTGGGTGGAGCAGCACCAGTGTGGGTGGAGCAGCACCAGTGTGGGTGGAGCAGCACCAGTGTGGGTGGAGCAGCACCAGTGTGGGTGGAGCAGCACCAGTGTGGGTGGAGCATTACCAGTGTGGGTGGAGCAGCACCAGTGTGGGAGGAGCAGCACCAGTGTGGGAGGAGCAGCACCAGTGTGAGTGGAGGAGCACCAGTGTGGGTGGAGCAGCACCAGTGTGGTGTGGAGCAGCACCAGTGTGGGAGGAGCAGCACCAGTGTGGGTGGAGCAGCACCAGTGTGGGAGGAGCAGCACCAGTGTGGGTGGAGCAGCACCAGTGTGGCTGGAGCAGCACCAGTGTGAGTGGAGCAGCACCAGTGCGGGAGGAGCAGCACCAGTGTGGGTGGAGCAGCACCAGTGTGAGTGGAGCAGCACCAGTGTGAGTGGAGCAGCACCAGTGTGGGAGGAGCAGCACCAGTGTGGCTGGAGCAGCACCAGTGTGAGTGGAGCAGCACCAGTGCGGGAGGAGCAGCACCAGTGTGGTGTGGAGCAGCACCAGTGTGGGTGGAGCAGCACCAGTGTGGGTGGAGCAGCACCAGTGTGGGTGGAGCAGCACCAGTGTGGGTGGAGCAGCACCAGTGTGAGTGGAGCAGCACCAGTGCGGGAGGAGCAGCACCAGTGTGGTGTGGAGCAGCACCAGTGTGGGTGGAGCAGCACCAGTGTGGGTGGAGCAGCACCAGTGTGGGTGGAGCAGCACCAGTGTGGGTGGAGCAGCACCAGTGTGGGTGGAGCAGCACCAGTGTGGGTGGAGCAGCACCAGTGTGGCTGGAGCAGCACCAGTGTGGGTGGGGCAGCACCAGTGTGGGTGGGGCAGCACCAGTGTGGGTGGAGCAGCACCAGTGTGGTGTGGAGCAGCACCAGTGTGGGAGGAGCAGCACCAGTGTGGGTGGAGCAGCACCAGTGTGGGAGGAGCAGCACCAGTGTGGGTGGAGCAGCACCAGTGTGGGTGGAGCAGCACCAGTGTGGGTGGAGCAGCACCAGTGTGGGTGGAGCAGCACCAGTGTGGGTGGAGCAGCACCAGTGTGGGTGGAGCAGCACCAGTGTGGGAGGAGCAGCACCAGTGTGGGTGGAGCAGCACCAGTGTGGGTGGAGCAGCACCACTGTGGGAGGAGCAGCACCAGTGTGGGTGGAGCAGCACCAGTGTGGCTGGAGCAGCACCAGTGTGGGAGGAGCAGCACCAGTGTGGGTGGAGCAGCACCAGTGTGGGTGGAGCAGCACCAGTGTGGCTGGAGCAGCACCAGTGTGGCTGGAGCAGCACCAGTGTGGCTGGAGCAGCACCAGTGTGGCTGGAGCAGCACCAGTGTGGGTGGAGCAGCACCAGTGTGGGTGGAGCAGCACCAGTGTGGGTGGAGCAGCACCAGTGTGGGTGGAGCAGCACCAGTGTGGGTGGAGCAGCACCAAGGAGCAGCACCAGTGTGGGTGGAGCAGCACCAGTGTGGGTGGAGCAGCACCAGTGTGGGTGGAGCAGCACCAGTGTGGGTGGAGCAGCACCAGTGTGAGTGGAGCAGCACCAGTGTGGGTGGAGCAGCACCAGTGTGGGTGGAGCAGCACCAGTGTGGGTGGAGCAGCACCAGTGTGGCTGGAGCAGCACCAGTGTGTGTGGAGCAGCACCAGTGTGGGAGGAGCAGCACCAGTGTGGGAGGAGCAGCACCAGTGTGGGTGGAGCAGCACCAGTGTGGGTGGAGCAGCACCAGTGTGGGTGGAGCAGCACCAGTGTGGGTGGAGCAGCACCAGTGTGGGTGGAGCAGCACCAGTGTGGGTGGAGCAGCACCAGTGTGGGTGGAGCAGCACCAGTGTGGGTGGAGCAGCACCAGTGTGGGTGGAGCAGCACCAGTGTGGGTGGAGCAGCACCAAGGAGCAGCACCAGTGTGGGTGGAGCAGCACCAGTGTGGGTGGAGCAGCACCAGTGTGGGTGGAGCAGCACCAGTGTGGGTGGAGCAGCACCAGTGTGGGAGGAGCAGTACCAGTGTGGGTGGGTGGAGCAGCACCAGTGTGGGTGGAGCAGCACCAGTGTGGCTGGAGCAGCACCAGTGTGGGAGGAGCAGCACCAGTGTGGGAGGAGCAGCACCAGTGTGGGAGGAGCAGCACCAGTGTGGGAGGAGCAGCACCAGTGTGGGAGGAGCAGCACCAGTGTGGGAGGAGCAGCACCAGTGTGGGAGGAGCAGCACCAAGGAGCAGCACCAGTGTGGGTGGAGCAGCACCAGTGTGAGTGGAGCAGCACCAAGGAGCAGCACCAGTGTGGGTGGAGCAGCACCAGTGTGAGTGGAGCAGCACCAAGGAGCAGCACCAGTGTGGGTGGAGCAGCACCAGTGTGAGTGGAGCAGCACCAGTGTGAGTGGAGCAGCACCAGTGTGAGTGGAGCAGCACCAGTGTGGGTGGAGCAGCACCAAGGAGCAGCACCAGTGTGGGTGGAGCAGCACCAAGGAGCAGCACCAGTGTGGGAGGAGCAGCACCAGTGTGGGTGGAGCAGCACCAGTGTGGGTGGAGCAGCACCAGTGTGGGTGGAGCAGCACCAGTGTGGGAGGAGCAGCACCAGTGTGGGTGGAGCAGCACCAGTGTGGTTGGAGCAGCACCAGTGTGGGAGGAGCAGCACCAGTGTGGGTGGAGCAGCACCAGTGTGGGAGGAGCAGCACCAGTGTGGGTGGAGCAGCACCAAGGAGCAGCACCAGTGTGGGTGGAGCAGCACCAGTGTGGGTGGAGCAGCACCAGTGTGGCTGGAGCAGCACCAGTGTGGCTGGAGCAGCACCAGTGTGGGTGGAGCAGCACCAGTGTGGGTGGAGCAGCACCAGTGTGGGTGGAGCAGCACCAGTGTGGGTGGAGCAGCACCAGTGTGGGAGGAGCAGCACCAGTGTGGGTGGAGCAGCACCAGTGTGGGTGGAGCAGCACCAGTGTGGGTGGAGCAGCACCAGTGTGGGTGGAGCAGCACCAGTGTGGGTGGAGCAGCACCAGTGTGGGTGGAGCAGCACCAGTGTGGGTGGAGCAGCACCAGTGTGGGTGGAGCAGCACCAAGGAGCAGCACCAGTGTGGGAGGAGCAGCACCAGTGTGGGTGGAGCAGCACCAAGGAGCAGCACCAGTGTGGGTGGAGCAGCACCAGTGTGAGTGGAGCAGCACCAGTGTGAGTGGAGCAGCACCAGTGTGAGTGGAGCACCACCAGTGTGAGTGGAGCAGCACCACCAGTGTGGGTGGAGCAGCACCAGTGTGGGTGGAGCAGCACCAGTGTGGGTGGAGCAGCACCAGTGTGGGTGGAGCAGCACCAGTGTGAGTGGAGCAGCACCACCGGTGTGGGAGGAGCAGCACCAGTGTGGGTGGAGCAGCACCAGTGTGGGTGGAGCAGCACCAGTGTGAGTGGAGCAGCACCAGTGTGGGTGGAGCAGCACCAGTGTGGGTGGAGCAGCACCAGTGTGGGTGGAGCAGCACCAGTGTGGGTGGAGCAGCACCAGTGTGGGTGGAGCAGCACCAGTGTGGGTGGAGCAGCACCAGTGTGGGTGGAGCAGCACCAGTGTGGGAGGAGCAGTACCAGTGTGGGTGGGTGGAGCAGCACCAGTGTGGGTGGAGCAGCACCAGTGTGGGTGGAGCAGCACCGTGTGAGTGGAGCAGCACCAGTGTGGGAGGAGCAGCACCAGTGTGGTGTGGAGCAGCACCAGTGTGGGTGGAGCAGCACCAGTGTGGGTGGAGCAGCACCAGTGTGGGTGGAGCAGCACCAGTGTGGGTGGAGCAGCACCAGTGTGGGTGGAGCAGCACCAGTGTGGGTGGAGCAGCACCAAGGAGCAGCACCAGTGTGGGTGGAGCAGCACCAGTGTGAGTGGAGCAGCACCAGTGTGGGTGGCGCAGCACCAGTGTGGGTGGCGCAGCACCAGTGTGGGTGGAGCAGCACCAGTGTGGGTGGAGCAGCACCAAGGAGCAGCACCAGTGTGGGTGGAGCAGCACCAGTGTGGGTGGAGCAGCACCAGTGTGGGTGGAGCAGCACCAGTGTGGGTGGAGCAGCACCAGTGTGGGTGGAGCAGCACCAGTGTGGGTGGAGCAGCACCAGTGTGGGTGGCGCAGCACCAGTGTGGGTGGAGCAGAACCAGTGTGGGTGGAGCAGCACCAAGGAGCAGCACCAGTGTGGGTGGAGCAGCACCAGTGTGGGTGGCGCAGCACCAGTGTGGGTGGCGCAGCACCAGTGTGGGTGGAGCAGCACCAGTGTGGGTGGAGCAGCACCAGTGTGGGTGGAGCAGCACCAGTGTGGGAGGAGCAGCACCAGTGTGGGAGGAGCAGCACCAGTGTGGGTGGAGCAGCACCAGTGTGGGTGGAGCAGCACCAGTGTGGCTGGAGCAGCACCAGTGTGGCTGGAGCAGCACCAGTGTGGGTGGAGCAGCACCAGTGTGGGTGGAGCAGCACCAGTGTGGGTGGAGCAGCACCAAGGAGCAGCACCAGTGTGGGTGGAGCAGCACCAGTGTGGGAGGAGCAGCACCAGTGTGGGTGGAGCAGCACCAGTGTGGGAGGAGCAGCACCAGTGTGGGAGGAGCAGCACCAGTGTGGGAGGAGCAGCACCAGTGTGGGTGGAGCAGCACCAGTGTGGCTGGAGCAGCACCAGTGTGGCTGGAGCAGCACCAGTGTGGGTGGAGCAGCACCAAGGAGCAGCACCAGTGTGGGTGGAGCAGCACCAGTGTGGCTGGAGCAGCACCAGTGTGGGTGGAGCAGCACCAGTGTGGGTGGAGCAGCGCCCAGTGTGGGTGGAGCAGCGCCCAGTGTGGGTGGAGCAGCGCCCAGTGTGGGTGGAGCAGAGCAGCACCAGTGTGGGTGGAGCAGCACCAGTGTGGGTGGAGCAGCACCAGTGTGGGTGGAGCAGCACCAGTGTGGGTGGAGCAGCACCAGTGTGGGTGGAGCAGCACCAGTGTGGGTGGAGCAGCACCAGTGTGGGTGGAGCAGCACCAAGGAGCAGCACCAGTGTGGGTGGAGCAGCACCAGTGTGGGTGGAGCAGCACCAGTGAGAGTGGAGCAGCACCAGCGTGGGTGGAGCAGCACCAGTGTGGGTGGAGCAGCACCAGTGTGGGTGGAGCAGCACCAGTGTGGGTGGAGCAGCACCAGTGTGGGTGGAGCAGCACCAAGGAGCAGCACCAGTGTGGGTGGAGCAGCACCAGTGTGGGTGGAGCAGCACCAGTGTGGGTGGAGCAGCACCAGTGTGGGTGGAGCAGCACCAGTGTGGGTGGAGCAGCACCAGTGTGGGTGGAGCAGCACCAGTGTGGGTGGAGCAGCGCCCAGTGTGGGTGGAGCAGCGCCCAGTGTGGGTGGAGCAGCGCTCAGTGTGGGTGGAGCAGAGCAGCACCAGTGTGGGTGGAGCAGAGCAGCACCAGTGTGGGTGGAGCAGCACCAGTGTGGGTGGAGCAGCACCAGTGTGGGTGGAGCAGCACCAGTGTGGGAGGAGCAGCACCAGTGTGGGTGGAGCAGCACCAGTGTGGGTGGAGCAGCACCAGTGTGGGTGGAGCAGCACCAGTGTGGGTGGAGCAGCACCAGTGTGGGTGGAGCAGCACCAAGGAGCAGCACCAGTGTGGGTGGAGCAGCACCAGTGTGGGTGGAGCAGCACCAGTGTGGGTGGAGCAGCACCAGTGTGGGTGGAGCAGCACCAGTGTGGGTGGAGCAGCACCAGTGTGGGTGGAGCAGCACCAGTGTGGGTGGAGCAGCACCAGTGTGGGTGGAGCAGCACCAGTGTGGGTGGAGCAGCACCAGTGTGAGTGGAGCAGCACCAGTGTGAGTGGAGCAGCACCAGTGTGGGTGGAGCAGCACCAGTGTGGGTGGAGCAGCACCAGTGTGAGTGGAGCAGCACCAAGGAGCAGCACCAGTGTGGGTGGAGCAGCACCAGTGTGGGTGGAGCAGCACCAGTGTGGGTGGAGCAGCACCAGTGTGGGTGGAGCAGCACCAGTGTGGGAGGAGCAGCACCAGTGTGGGTGGAGCAGCACCAGTGTGGGTGGAGCAGCACCAGTGTGGTTGGAGCAGCACCAGTGTGGGTGGAGCAGCACCAGTGTGAGTGGAGCAGCACCAGTGTGAGTGGAGGAGCACCAGTGTGAGTGGAGGAGCACAAGTGTGGGTGGAGCAGCACCAGAGTGGGTGGAGCAGCACCAGTGTGGGTGGAGCAGCACCAGTGTGGGTGGAGCAGCAGCACCAGTGTGGGTGGAGCAGCACCAGTGTGAGTGGAGGAGCACCAGTGTGGGTGGAGCAGCACCAGTGTGGCTGGAGCAGCACCAGTGTGGGTGGAGCAGCCGCCGCCATTGGATCGTATCGCAGTACTATTAATATCTTCTTTGATCTCACTAAGTAACCATGTGTTATTTTCATTTTTTCCAGTTTGTGATGTTCTCCCTTTAATAATTAACAACCCGGATGTTCGTCTCCCTGCCAGTTTACTCTGCAAGTATCTCAACAAAGCAGCAGAGTTTTATCTCAATTATGCGAGCAGGTGCCCCCAGACGGAGAGCGCGCACCCAGGTAAGGGCTGTCCCTCAGTGCGGTGTGAAGCCAGTCTGTGCCTGAGGGGGTGATGGAGTGAAACCCTCACACCTGCAGCCTTCAGGGGGTGTGAGACAGCCAACCCTGGGTTTCAGCTCACCCCATGCCACTGAACTCAGCTTTACCATCAGACCAGCAGGTTCACCAGGCATCAAAAGTATTCAGGCTTTATTCAATGTTATTACATTGATTCTGTAGAATTAAGAACCTCGTAAATTATTTAAAGGTGTTTTTATTAAACCCTAAATATAAAGTTGTCTGTTTTCGTTAGTAAGCAAACCTATTTTGTCTACATTATGAATGTTAGTTGATAAACCCATTTGGTGTTGTGGGTGTTTGTTTACATTGCTCGTTTTGTTTGAAATGTAATGTGTACAAAGATATGTACGTACCATACAGAACAGTAGTTTAGTAAGTATGAAAAAACATAATGTTTTCCACTGAGGATTTCCAATTGACTTTCAAGAAAACGAGCAAAGTTTCTCTACTCTTGAATGTCTGTCTGAACTAAGTTTGAAGCGCTTCACTGCTCCAAAGGGATGTTATAGCGCTAGGTGAAATAAGCAGGAGGCGTGGCTAGCAGGCTGCGAGTAGCCAGGTGGAAGGAGCTGTTAAGGAAGGCTGCTTTCTTCCTTTTTGGAAGTTAGCGGATAGGTTAGTTGGGATGCGCAGAAATCTTTAAATATCAATATAAAAAAAAGAACGGGCTGAAATGTGGGCCCAGGTCTTTTTATGCAAATTGCATTTAAATGATCCCAGGTTGGAGCAGGTTTCTAACTTGAAAGGGTGTTGAGGACCACGTGCCGTGCACTAGTTTCGGGGGGCGCGGGATTAGTTTTGTTCATTCTTAAAATCTTCAGTCGGCCCTATGGCGGCCCTTTCTGTGGTTAGGGTCACCCCGGTTGGTTTGTAGGGAGTACAAGTGTGGGGGGGTGTTTATCAAGAAGGCGGCTGTGTTCGAGGGCTGATAGGCACATTGTGCTCTCTGCCTAGTACCATACATGGTTTGCCTCTGGAGCTCAGAGGTCTGGCCTCATTAGCCACAGCGAGTTTGAAGTTCAAGAAACAGTCTTTAAACCACGAGCTGTATCCGTTTTACAAGGTATTTTCAAAAGTTGCCCCCGGACATATTGGTGACGCCTGGCTCCGCAGGAGCTTCTGGTGAGATTACTGTTGGACATATAAAGCCGCCGCATGGGTCTCCCAGCCCCTCTTCAATGACTGACCCCTGGCACAAGCTGAGCTCACTAAGGGAGACGTTCAAGCCGTTGGGATGTCCTTCAAACGGAGGGCTTAACACACTCCTTTACTGACCCTGCATGCCTTGTAGCAGAAATCTGTGGCCTTAACTTCAGACCTTTTTCAATAAAGGGGGGCACCTGTGATCCGCTGGACCGTAATGCGGCAAGCTGCGTCGTTGTGAGACCGCAAGGGTGGGAACTTCCAGCCACGTAATGCTGGGTCCTTCTTGTACAGTGACATACGTAGACTTCTTTAGGTGGGCTGCCGTCCCCATACGATGGTTCAGCTCATCAATGGCAACTATTACGGGCAATGGCCGCCTGTAGGACTGCTACAGATTTACAGAGCCCTGTATGGGGCTGGACTGTGGGGGCATGCTAATAATAGTCCCTTAGAAGTGGCGGAGAACACTTTTTAAAGATTTTTATTAGCGGCACCTAAATGTGTCTCTACATTTGCGTGTCACATGGAATTGGGGATCCCATGTTTAGCGGACTTAGCAAAAATTCAACCTCTTCTACTTTGGCGTCGAATATGGACATCAACCAAAAATTTACTTACCAAGCAAAAAGTGGCAGACTGTATGTCATTAGACTGCTCACTCAAAATTAGATGGCTTATGTACGTGAAAATCTTTTGACCGATCTGGGGCTTGGGAATTATTGCACGGCTCCCGAGACGATCTGTGAAATATCCAGAAAGGAATTGAAAGTCAGGGCCTTGAGCCACGCAGAAGAGCTGCGTATCGCCAAGGAAGCAAGGAAAGCTTCCGTTCAACACGCAATGTCGATCCAGATTACCCTTTCAATTCAGCCATATTTATCATATGATCTCTCAAACTTGGAGCGATTCCTTCTGACAAGATTTAGATTTAACATCTTCCACCGATTGGTGGCTTTTCCGGTCCAAAATTGTTGGGATCGGATTTTGTCACCTTGTCCATGTGATGGAACCTCAGAGCAGACAACCATTCACACTGTTCTGTTCTGTAAGTTTCATGACGTCCATCGTAAGCTTTGGTTGTTACCCCTGCTGAAATTACTGGGTTTTAGAAGATGTCGCCCAGCCATGCTGCGACTGCAGTTTCTGGAGACTGAATGGACTTGTAAATACATTGTGACATTTTTTAAATGTATGTTTTAACATAGAGCAAACCTTTGATAACCCGAGTAGGAGGAGTAGGAGGGTGAGGTGTTGGGAGTAGGAGGGTGCGGTGTCGGGAGTAGGAGGGTGAGGTGTCTGCAGTAGGAGGGTGAGGTGTCTGCAGTAGGAGGGTGAGGTGTCTGCAGTAGGAGGGTGAGGTGTCTGCAGTAGGAGGGTGAGGTGTCGGCAGTAGGAGGGTGAGGTGTCTGCAGTAGGAGGGTGAGGTGTCTGCAGTAGGAGGGTGAGGTGTCTGCAGTAGGAGGGTGAGGTGTCTGCAGTAGGAGGGTGAGGTGTCTGGAGTAGGAGGGTGAGGTGTCGGGAGTAGGAGGGTGAGGTGTCTGCAGTAGGAGGGTGAGGTGTCGGGAGTAGAAGGGTGCGGTGTCGAGAGTAGGAGGGTGAGGTGTCTGCAGTAGAAGGGTGAGGTGTCTGCAGTAGGAGGGTGAGGTGTCGGGAGTAGGAGGGTGAGGTGTCGGGAGTAGGAGGGTGAGGTGTCGGGAGTAGGAGGGTGAGGTGTCGGGAGTAGGAGGGTGAGGTGTCGGGAGTAGGAGGGTGAGGTGTCGGGAGTAGGAGGGTGAGGTGTCTGCAGTAGGAGGGTGAGGTGTCTGCAGTAGGAGGGTGAGGTGTCGGCAGTAGGAGGGTGAGGTGTCGGCAGTAGGAGGGTGAGGTGTCTGCAGTAGGAGGGTGAGGTGTCTGCAGTAGGAGGGTGAGGTGTCTGCAGTAGGAGGGTGAGGTGTCTGCAGTAGGAGGGTGAGGTGTCGGGAGTAGGAGGGTGAGGTGTCAGCAGTAGGAGGGTGAGGTGTCGGGAGTAGGAGGGTGAGGTGTCTGCAGTAGGAGGGTGAGGTGTCAGGAGTAGGAGGGTGCGGTGTCGGGAGTAGGAGGGTGAGGTGTCGGGAGTAGAAGGGTGCGGTGTCGGGAGTAGAAGGGTGCGGTGTCGGGAGTAGGAGGGTGAGGTGTTGGCAGTAGGAGGGTGAGGTGTCTGCAGTAGGAGGGTGAGGTGTCTGCAGTAGGAGGGTGAGGTGTCTGCAGTAGGAGGGTGAGGTGTCTGCAGTAGGAGGGTGAGGTGTCCGGAGTAGGAGGGTGAGGTGTCGGGAGTAGGAGGGTGCGGTGTCGGGAGTAGGAGGGTGAGGTGTCCGGAGTAGGAGGGTGAGGTGTCGGGAGTAGGAGGGTGCGGTGTCGGGAGTAGGAGGGTGCGGTGTCGAGAGTAGGAGGGTGAGGTGTCGGGAGTAGAAGGGTGCGGTGTCTGCAGTAGGAGGGTGAGGTGTCTGCAGTAGGAGGATGAGGTGTCTGCAGTAGGAGGGTGAGGTGTCTGCAGTAGGAGGGTGAGGTGTCTGCAGTAGGAGGGTGAGGTGTCTGCAGTAGGAGGGTGAGGTGTCTGCAGTAGGAGGGTGAGGTGTCTGCAGTAGGAGGGTGAGGTGTCGAGAGTAGGAGGGTGAGGTGTCTGCAGTAGGAGGGTGAGGTGTCTGCAGTAGGAGGGTGAGGTGTCTGCAGTAGGAGGGTGAGGTGTCGGGAGTAGGAGGGTGAGGTGTCGGGAGTAGGAGGGTGAGGTGTCGGGAGTAGGAGGGTGAGGTGTCGGGAGTAGGAGGGTGAGGTGTCGGGAGTAGGAGGGTGAGGTGTCGGCAGTAGGAGGGTGAGGTGTCGGGAGTAGGAGGGTGAGGTGTCGGCAGTAGGAGGGTGAGGTGTCTGCAGTAGGAGGGTGAGGTGTCTGCAGTAGGAGGGTGAGGTGTCTGCAGTAGGAGGGTGAGGTGTCTGCAGTAGGAGGGTGAGGTGTCTGCAGTAGGAGGGTGAGGTGTCTGCAGTAGGAGGGTGAGGTGTCTGCAGTAGGAGGGTGAGGTGTCGGGAGTAGGAGGGTGAGGTGTCTGAAGTAGGAGGGTGCGGTGTCTGCAGTAGGAGGGTGAGGTGTCTGCAGTAGGAGGGTGAGGTGTCTGCAGTAGGAGGGTGAGGTGTCGGGAGTAGGAGGGTGAGGTGTCTGCAGTAGGAGGGTGCGGTGTCTGCAGTAGGAGGGTGCGGTGTCTGCAGTAGGAGGGTGCGGTGTCTGCAGTAGGAGGGTGAGGTGTCTGCAGTAGGAGGGTGAGGTGTCTGCAGTAGGAGGGTGAGGTGTCTGCAGTAGGAGGGTGAGGTGTCGGGAGTAGAAGGGTGCGGTGTCGGGAGTAGGAGGGTGCGGTGTCGGGAGTAGGAGGGTGCGGTGTCAGGACGGAATGAAAGACATCGCAGACTGGATAAAGCTCAGCCGCCTGAAACTGAAATCAGACAAGATGGAAGTCCTCATCCTCGGCCCATCCATCTCCGCCTGGGATGACTCCTGGTGGCCCCCTGCTCTGGGCCCCCCACCCAAGCCCACGGACCACGCACGCAACCTGGGCTTCATCCTTGACTCCTCCCTCACGATGGCCAAGCAAGTTAACGCCGTTACCTCCTCCTGCTTCAACATTCTCCGCATGCAGCGTAAGATCTTCCGCTGGATCCCCACTAAAACCAGGAAACCGGTCACCCAGGCCCTCGTCACCAGCCGTCTGGACTACGGGAACGCCCTGTACGCTGGGACCACCGCCAAACTACAGAAAAGACTCCAGCGCATCCAGAACGCCTCAGCACGACTCGTCTTGGACATCCCCCGACACTGCCACATCTCCGCCCACCTGAGAGACCTGCACTGGCTCCCCGTCAGCAAAAGGATCACGTTCCGACTCCTCACCCACGCACACAAGGCTCTCCACGACTTGGGCGCCGAATACCTCAACAACCGCCTCACGTTCTACACGCCAACCCGCCAGATCCGCTCCGCCAGCCTCGCCCTCGCCACCGTCCCACGGATCCGCAGAACCATCACCGGAGGAAGATCCTTCACCTACCTGGCAGCCAAGACCTGGAACACCCTCCCCACCCACCTACGACTCACCCAGGACCATCTCTCCTTCAGGAAGCAACTCAAGACCTGGCTTTTCGAGCAGTAGCAGCCCCCCCTCCCCCCACAGCGCCTTGAGACCCGAGCGGGTGAGTAGCGCGCTTTACAAATACTCTTGATTGATTGATTGATCCTTTGGGCGCAGCCGTCCCCCAGCACAGAGCTGCTTAAGGTGACCAGTGGGAGGCTGGTTGAGGTTTTTAGATGCTGCCTCTCCTTTACTTCTAGGCTAGAGTGGGTTTTGAGACGTAAAGGGGAACCCAAGGTACACTGTGGAAAGGGGACTTTCAGGAGGTGGAATAACAGTGACAGAAATTTGCTTGGTTATTTGCGGTCCAAAGTTAGAAAAATATGATGACCCAATATGGCAGAATCATTAACTTGGTGCATGTTTTTTTATTCTCGTTTTATTTATTTTTGGATTCTAGGCACTCAGGAAGTTCAGGATCTTCTTTCTCCTACTAAACGCTGCTCCCAGAAGTATGTAATCGAGGGCCTGAGTGAGAAGTCCTCGCAGATCGTTGACCCGTGGGACCGGCTCTTAAAGATCTTGACGGTTGTCGGGATGAGGTGTGAATGGCAGATCGACAAAAGTAGTAGGTAAGAGGCCAGCCCCACTCGGAGGCCAGTCTGCTTGTAAGTCATCCTTACGTAGTCTGCCCGTGGTCTGCTTGTAAGTCACCCTTGCTCTGTCTGCTTGTAAGTCAACCTTGCGCAGTCTGCTTGTAAGTCACCCTTTGCTTGGTCTGCTTGTAAGTCACCCTTGCCAGGTCTGCTTGTAAGTCACCCTTGCCAGGTCTGCTTGTAAGTCACCCTTGCGTAGTCTGCTTGTAAGTCACCCTTGCCAGGTCTGCTTGTAAGTCACCCTTTGCTTGGTCTGCTTGCAAGTCAACCTTGTGTGGTCTGCTTGTAAGTCACCCGTGTATAGTCTGCTTGTAAGTCCCCCGTGTGTAGTCTGCTTGTAAGTCACCCTTGCGCTGTCTGCTTGTAAGTCACCCTTGCGCTGTCTGCTTGTAAGTCAAACTTGCGCTGTCTGCTTGTAAGTCACCCTTTGCTTGGTCTGCTTGCAAGTCACCCTTGCGTGGTCTGCTTGTAAGTCACCCTTGCCTAGTCTGCTTGTAAATCACCTGTAGGAGAGTAGGGTCTGCAATCCTATGATCACCCAGATTTTTTGCTTTTGTTTCACTGGTTTACGACTTTCTCTGGCTGTGGGCCTGCCAATCAGACCCACAGCCTGGCTGTTCTCTCTCTAAATTACAACATGTACCCTAGGTGCATTTACCAATTGGTACTGGGCCACCTTATCAGACCCTGTAACTCAGGGCATAGGTGTACCCAGGGCCTACCAGGGGCTGAAGCATGTATTATGCCACCCCTGGCTGGCCTCCTAAATTTGACACAACTGGCTGCATGACAGCTGGGGCAAAGTCGTGTAATCACCCTTTGCTGTAGATATAGTATACCTATATCTAACCCTAAAAATGGACACACAGATTCCTATCAGTCACTCCTATGGCAGGCCTTGACAATCCTGAAGGCAGAGTGCTTGGAATCGTGTGAGATGGTGCTCTGGCATGAGCTGAGCCTGTCTGCAGTTTGCAGAACCAAGTCCTAATAGATGTTCCATGATAACGCATACCATATACTCTTAAGTGCATTATAATCCTCGCGGTTAAATGCTATCTTTGGTATTGCTTTATCAAAACATGTCGAGTAAGGTGTCATACGAATTGGAATACTAACCCCTCGCCAATTCTGGCGACGGGGTTAGCATTCCACCCTTCTAGAGGGACACAACATGTATGTAACTGTGAACCCCGGTTAAAGTTAAACGAAGCTTCAGCTCCACAAAATGGATGCTGCCACCACAGACACAAGTCTGACCCCCTGCAGCTGGGAGTCCTTCCAGCGAGGGGAGCCTGGACAAAGGGTTTCCTGTCGAGGGCGGTGCTAGCACCGTCCCAGACAGGGTTTTGTGTATCCTGGGTAGGCAGGGCTTTACAGGAAGGTGACTGCTGAGTGGCACCCCGGTGCTCACTACGCATAGGCCGGTCAGAACCAGTTCCAGGGGCACACCAGCCCCTGGCCTGGGGAAAGTCCGGCATGGGAGAGGGGTGTAACCACCCCCCTCCTAGTCCCACCCATAGGCAGGACCTAGTCACCGGGTCAGCCCCTTTTCTTAGTATAAAGATAGGAGCTGGCCCCCTGTTCAAATTAGATCATCTTTGGAATCAAGACACGACTTTCTGCGAAAGGACATCAAGATTTCTTCTTCAAGATTCTCCCTTGTGGCTAAGGAGTAGTCACCCTGCATCCGCAGGCACCATCAAGAACACTGCGGTCTGCTGCAAGTCCTTCCTCAGGAATCCGACGACACAGCTCGACGAGACCCAGCTTCCCTGGCACCTCTGACCTCTACTCACCTCTACAGCCAAGCTGAGAACCGTGAGTGCGACGAGACCTCGAGGGACCGACGATCGCCAAGACTGCACGACTTCTTCACAACAAGCTCGCCGAGTGTCCCTCTGGTGAGTGCTTTGGGGTCCGAGAAGCCCGACCCTGAGCAGCTCCAGCACCGAAGATCAGCCCTCCAGCATCTCCACGATCTGCGTGGGGCCCTTCTGCTTTTTGCTGCTCACCGCGTTGTTTGGCTACTAGCCCGCTGGCTTGTGGCCTTCTGAACGACGCCCGACGACATCACTGCTGCTGGTCTGGTTGCTCCAGACTGGCCCTTGCTTCCTTCCAAGAGAGAAGCACCCCGGACCCTCCTGGTCCACTCCAGACGCCATTTTAGGTCCACGGCGTGGGCTTGAATTAGCCAAGGCTTTGTTGCCCAATCCTGGGTCCAGTGACGCCGACAGCTTCATCCATCGTGGGACAGCTCGCTCCTCCATCCTTGTCGCCGACAACGCCTCCTGGTCCGTGAGATCTGCAGAGCCCATCGTCGCCCACTCACCTAGTCGAGGTGACTACCATACGGTGCCCTCCTGGTGCCACCTGACTACTGGCTAGTAGTCACGAACTTGGTCCCCTCTGCTTTCAGGTGTCATCTATCTTCAAGATCCAGGCTTGGATCACTTCGAACTCTCTTCACTGGTCGCCTGCCAGCATCTTTCTTCCAGGCTCCTGGTCCGTCTACGAGGATTCCCGACGTCTTTTGAGACCTATGCAGCTGCAGCCCCTGGGCTAGGTAACTTCGGCATTTCGGTGCCCCAGCATAGCCTCACTATCCAAGGGTCAGAATCCACTTTCGTTTTCCTCCTACCAGGTCGGGTTCGCCCGAGAACACTAACTCTGTGAAATCTAGCTACCATAGACTTTGTCCCGCATCACGCGTGAGAGTGCACACTCTGCACCCGAGTCCCCTGGGTCTCCTAGAAGTAATCTAACGATTCTATAGTCCAGTCCTAGCGATTCCAAAGCCTATTAGTACTGTACTTACCTGCTAGTAATTTCGCTTTCCACTTTCAGAGTATATGGTTTTCCGTGCCCCTCAGGCATTTGTATATACTGTGCTAACTTAAGTATTTTCGTAAGAGTTTTGTTTTGTGCTTAGTACCCTGTCCTCATAAAGAGTACAGGGCTGTTGTGATTTTAATAAATACACTGTTTATTTTCATAACACTTGTGTGGTGTCCTTTCACTTGGTGTTCAAGGGGTATATGTGTGGTATAACAGCTGGCTTAACACGCCCTCTCGAGTCTTTAGCCTTAGACTGCTCGTGTCCACGCTACTAGGATAGCTGGTCTATAAGGTTGACTTACAACCAATCATCAATAAGGGTTGCTGGACTGATACATAGTGTTCACTAGAATAGTGAGCACTGCATATCAGGCCACCTTCTCACATTGGTGAGCAGCGGTTGGGATTTGAGCTTGCTGTTGTTTTGCCACACGTATCCTAAGAATATCTTGTTGAAAGATCACATAAGTACTGTTAGGTACATATAACTTAGCTTAGAATACTCTGAGTTCTACTGAACCAGCTGTTGCAGCTCCTCAAGGCTTAGCACACCTTGGCTGCAGCTCTTAGCAAGGGATCAGTAGGCAAACACATAGTGTAGGTAGGTGCATCACTTACACCACACTAGAAGCATGTCTAACCTCGGAGAGTCTACTGAGACCCCTCTGGTGGTTGAGGACCCTCCACAGGCCTCTTCTAGATATGCAGCCCTTAGCTTCCAGGAGATGAGACAAGTGTGTACCTCCAGGAAGCTAAAACAGGGGTCTAACCCCACAATCCCATTTCTGATTGGTCTCTTAGAGACTTATGATGCTAGAAAGGCTGAGAAAACTCTTAGCTCTTCTCATCCAGAAGGGGACATGCCCGCCCTAGAAGGAACCAGGGGTGACCCAGATCTCATCCATCTCTCAGGTGAGGAGGATGATGATCAGGAGACATCTGGGGATGAGGCAGACAAAGGTCCAGAGGTAGTTAGTCAGCTAACTAGGGACAACTTAAGCAGGCATGAGAATGGTACTAGGAGATCCCTGGGACCCCTCTCAGGCCAGCTTAACATTGGGAATGGACGAGTTAGGTCTCTATCAAGAGGCTCTGGCAGATCCATTCAAACCAATGGCTCTCAGAACTCTGCTCTGAGGAGGATGACCTCCCCTCAGAGGAGAATCTATGAAGCCAAGGAAAGGGAAGTCAATCTGAGGATTGCCAGGGAAGAACTTGCCCTGGCCAAAGAAAGACTTGCCTTTGCTAGAGAGCAGGAATTGAGTGGGTCAAAACCCACTGGTGGCAGCATTGTACCTAGCAATAGGGAAAGGAGTTTTGATACAAAGCACCTGAATAAGATAGTGCCCCCCTTTAAACAAGGGGATGACATCCACAAATTGATTACTGCTTTGGAGAGGGCCTGCACTGTGCAGGGTGTTCCCCAGAGTCAGTGGGCAGCTATCTTGTGGCTCTCCTTTGAAGGTAAAGGTAGAGATAAGCTCCTCACTACTAGAGTCGAGGATGCCAAAGATTACCAAGTCCTGAAGAACACACTGATTGATGGGTTTGGTCTAACCACTGAGCAGTACAGGTTGCTGTTCAGGGATACCCAGAAAACTCATTCTCAGGATTGGTCTGATTTTGTAGATTGTGCCACTAAGGCTTTGGAGGGCTGGTTGCTGGGCAGTAAGGTTACTGATTATACAGGATTGTACAATTTGATCATGAGAGAACAAATTTTAAACAATTGTCAGAACCAGTTTTTGCATCAGCATCTTGTTGACTCAGATCTGACCTCTCCCCAAGAATTGGGAAAGAAGGCAGACAGATGGGTCAGAACAAGAGTTAAGCAGAACCAGGGCCAGCGTCAAGGTGGTCAGAAGAAAGCAGACCAGAAGGGTAAAGATTCTAAGGGTGAACAAAATGACCAGAAGTCTTCAACAGGTCCCCAACAACCCAAAGAGGGTGGGGGTCAGGCTCCCCAGAAAAAGAAGAATCAAGAAGGCCAATCTAAAAGGTGGTGCCAATACTGCAAAAGTAAAACTCACTGGTTTAGTGAGTGCACCGAGAAAGGAGGGCAAACTCCTGCCACTGCAGCCCCTGAGGCAACTGCACCCCCTAGTAGAGTCAGCAGTGGTAGTGCACCTCCCAAGGGATTAGTTGGGTTAACCTTGGGTTCTGAGGGGTATGACAACTTAGTTGGCACACTCACTCAGGCTGTCCTTGTCTGTACAGGGGATGTGGATATCCCCTGATATAAGTCCCAATACTTTGGGCAAATACAGACAGACACCTTTCATTAATGGAAAAATGGCTCAGGCCTATAGGGACACTTGTGCCAGTGTCACAATGGTGACACCTAACTTTGTGGACCCTGGACAGATCATGCCAGGTACAGATTTCCTGGTGACCAATGCAAGCAATGTCACTACCAGTCATAGTATGGCAATTGTTGCTTTCTCCTGGGGAGGGGTAAATGGCCAGAAGAAGGTTGTTGTTAGTTCAGACCTCCCAGTAGATTGTTTGTTGGGCAATGATTTGGAGTCATCACAATGGTCAGAAGTGGAGCAGAGGACTCACATGGAGATGTTAGGCTTGCCAGCACATGTGTTTGCTGTGACCAGGTCACAGGCCAGAAGATGCCCCACTGAACAGGTGCTGGATCCTGGAACAATGGACCAGACACCTTCCAAGAAGAAGAGCAGTAGGGTTAAGGCATTGCCTCCCCCCTTGCCCCAGGTTGAGGATCAAGTCTCAGAGGAGGCTGACCTACAGGAATTGAGGGAAACTGAGCCTAGAGAGTTTGAACTTGATCAAGTTGAATTTCTGGGTTCAGGTGGCCCCTCAAGGGAAGACCTGGGGAAGGACCAGTTAGACTGCCCCTCTCTTGAACCCCTCAGACAGCAGGCTGCTGCTGAGGCTGCTGGGAATGCCACAGGTACCCACAGGGTATACTGGGAAGATGGACTCCTGTACACTGAGGCAAGAGACCCCAAGCCTGGCATGGCCAGGAGGCTGGTTATCCCCTTGTCTCAGAGAGGTTTCCTCCTTACCTTGGCCCATGAGATTCCCTTAGCAGGTCACTTAGGCCAGACAAAGACTTGGGACAGGCTTGTCTCACACTTTCACTGGCCTCACATGAATGAGGATACCAAGGAGTTTTGTCGCTCCTGTGTCACTTGCCAAGCCAGTGGTAAGTCAGGTGGCACAACAAAGGCCCCCCTTATACCAATGCCTGTGGTGGGGGTGCCCTTTGAAAGAGTGGGGATTGACATTGTTGGTCCAATGGAACCCCAGACAGCATCAGGGCACAAGTTTATACTGGTGGTAGTGGATCATGCCACCAGGTATCCTGAAGCTATTCCACTTAGGACCACTACAGCACCTGTAGTGGCAAGGGCCCTAGTTGAAGTGTTCTCCAGAGTGGGCTTCCCTAAGGAGGTTGTCTCTGACAGAGGTGCAAACTTCATGTCAAGCTACTTAACTGCTATGTGGAAGGAATGTGGTGTCAACTACAAGTTCACCACACCCTATCACCCACAATGCAATGGGCTTGTTGAAAGGTTCAACAGGACCCTAAAAGGGATGATTCATGGACTACCTGAAAAGCTCAGGCGTAGATGGGATGTCCTGATTCCCTGCCTTCTGTTTGCTTACAGAGAGGTCCCACAGAAGGGGGTTGGCTACAGCCCTTTTGAACTTTTGTATGGGCATCCTGTAAGAGAACCCCTGTGCTTGGTGAAGGAAGGATGGGAGAGACCTCTCAAAAAGCCTGCAACCGGCATAGTGGACTATGTACTTGGTCTCCGCTCCAGGATGGCTGAGTATATGGAGAAGGCATCAGAAAACCTTAAGGCCAGTCAAGAACTTCAAAAAGCTTGGCATGACCAAAAGGCTGTCCTGACTGTTTATCAGCCTGGACAGAAGGTGTGGGTGTTGGAGCCAGTGGCCCCAGCAGCACTCAAAGACAAATGGTCTGGGCCCCACACAATTCTTGAGCAAAAGGGAGAGGTCACCTACCTGGTGGACCTTGGAACTCCCAGGAGCCCCCACAGGGTGCTCCATGTCAACAGGCTTAAAGCATATGTCGACAGGAAGGACATGAGCTTGCTCATGGCCATAGATGAGGGACAGGAGGAAGAGAGTGACCCTCTCCCAGACCTGCTCACTCAGAATCCTGATGATGGGTCAGTAGATGGTGTTGTCTTTTGTGGCAGCCTCTCTGAGCATCAACAGAAAGACTGTAAACAGGTTCTTCAGTCTTTCAGACATATGTTCCAGGGGTGGGGAATTCCTATCTCCCGACGCCCGAGACATCTAGATTTCTTAGGAGGGCAAGAGGTTTTAATTTATATTTTGTCCAAACGACAAGTAGACAGTTTTATGGTAATCCGATACACAGCTGTTCAACCCTGTAGGTCACAGCCAGTTAATAAGATGCTCTGAGCAGTTTATTGGCAGTTAAAGGGTGAATGCAAAAGCTGGGGCCTGCACTTTAATTTCCCCAGAACAACAAAATGATAAAGCAGAGCTCGAAGTTGGAAATAGCTTGTGCTCGTGTAGCTTCCAGGCCCCATGTAAGAGGCTGCCTTATCTGCCTCTTGGCCCCTTGCTCTGACTTGAACTGTATGACCCCTGCCTTGTATTCTCTGCTCCACTCCTGGGCCTCATCTTTAACTCACTTTGCTTTCCCTTCTCATGCACCCCCTCCTTTGCACTTTGCCTTTCCTGTACACCTTATGTTACACCCGGTGCCTGAACCTGCTCACCTCACCCCACCCCCTTAGCCGCCCTCTCTGACATCTCTGACCCAGTCCCCTTGGCCTCTCATATCTTACACATTAAAGCTCATTAGTTTCCCCATGGGCTTTCATGCAGGCCTAAGGCCACCCCCAATTGTGTCCTTGCACTAGGCCTCTCATGTCACTTTGTGCCTGCACCAGGGGCATTGTGAACACACTGCGCTAGAAACTACAGCAGCTGTGCACTTTTTGATGGGCCTCTTCATTCTGCTGGTCCGCAGACAAAGGCCCATAATGGACTTGAAAGGGTGGGTGGGTGAGTGAGTGAAAGGGTGGATGAATAGATGCATGTATGAATGAGTGAAAGGGTGGATATACAGATGCATGGATGAATACGTGCAAGAGTGGATGATAGATGCATAAATTAATGAGTGAATGGGTGAATGGATAGATGCATGTTTGAATAACTGAAAGGGTGGATGTATAAATGCATGGATGAATACATGCAAAAGTGGATGATAGATGGATACATTAATGGGTGAATGGATAGATGCATGTATGAATGAGTGAAAGGGTGGATATACAGATGCATGGATGAATACGTGCAAGAGTGGATGATAGATGCATAAATTAATGAGTGAATGGGTGAATGGATAGATGCATGGATGAATGAGTGAAAGGGTGGATATACAGATGCATGGATGAATACGTGCAAGAGTGGATGATAGATGCATACATTAATGAGTGAATGGGTGAATGGATAGATGCATGGATGAATGAGTGAAAGGGTGGATATACAGATGCATGGATGAATACGTGCAAGAGTGGATGATAGATGCATACATTAATGAGTGAATGGGTGAATGGATAGATGCATGGATGAATGAGTGAAAGGCTGGATGGATGGATGAATGAATGAGTGGAGCGTAAGGGTGGATTTTTAAATCCATAAATGGATGAATGAGTGAAAGGGTGGATGGATAGGTGCATGGATGAATACGTGAAAGGGTAGATGTATAGATGCATGTATGAGTGGATGGATATAAGGATGGATGTGTGAGAATGGGAGGAAAAGAGCAAGGGTGAATGAAGGGATGGGTGAGTGGATGGATAGGTTGAAAGTGGATTGATGAGTGAAAGGATGGACGACTTACTGAAAGGGTGGATTAATGGGTGAGAGAGTAGATGAATAGATAGCTGACTGGGTGAGGGGGGATGGGTGGGTGGCTGGGTGGAAGGGTTGACGGATGGCTTGGTGGGTGGAGAGTTGAGTGTAAAGGTGGATGGAGGGATTAGTGAAAGGGTGGATGGATATATGAGCGAAACGGAAGATGGATGGGTGAAAGGGTGGATGGATGAGCGAAAGCATAAATGGATGAGTGAAAAGGAGGATGGATGGGATGGATGGATGGAGGGATGAGTGAAAGGGTGGATGAATAGGAGTGAAAAGGAGGATGTGTGGGGTGAAAGGATGGATGGATAAGCAAAATGATGGATGAGTGAAAGGAAGGCGGGATGGGTCTGTTGGATCGATAGGTTTGGAGATGGCAGGATAGGCTTTAGCAGCTACAGTAGAGGTGGTGGAGCTCTTGATGGGCCTCTTCTGTCTGCAGCTCGGCAGACAAAGACTTGTAATTAATTTGAATGGATGTGTGGGTGAAAGGATGAGTGAGTAGAAGTGTGGCTGGCTAGATGGATGGATGAATGAGTGACCGGGATGGTGGATGGACAAAGGATGTTATAATGAAGGAAAGGGTGAATGAGTGGATGGGTTACAGGGTGTAAGGATTAGAGAGCGAAAGGATGGATGAATGTAAAGGATAAATGGATGGATTGATGGATGGGTCGAAGGGTGGGTGGAAGGATGAGTGAAAGGGAGGGTGGAAATATGAAGTGAATGAAAGGGTATATAGATGGAGTGAAAGGGAGGGTGTATGGATGAGCGAAAGGATGGATGGTTGAAATGGATAGGTTTGGAGATGAATGGGTAGGTTTGGATATGGATGAGTGGCTCGAGAGACAGATGAACAGATGGATGAACAGATTAGTGAAAGATAATGGATTAAAGAATGAATGGGTGCCAATGTAAAGGTGAAATGCTAGATATCAGTGGGTGAAAGGATGAATGGATAGATGCTTAGATGGAAGAGGCAAGAGAGCTATTGTGGAGAGGATTCCAATTACTTTTTTTCGCTTGCTTGGTGTCATAAGAACTTTGAATCATCGTGGGGGGTATTTAAATGTTCTGGTTACTCACTTGGCCTACATTGTGCTCCTTTCTCTACCTTGGGATTATCAGGTAGGCGTGGTGCTGTTTGCCAGCGAGTTCTTACTAGACAGCTAGTATTTGGTCTCATAAAGGCCACATTGCCATAGAAATTCCCGGCACTGAACAAAACTACTTTGTAAAAGAGCAGAATGCTGTCACACACAATGAAGCCAGCTCACAGATAGGAAGAGATAGCATTTCAATAAAAACAAAAGGTCTTGGTTAACTCAAATTTCATTAGGGGCTCAAATGTTAAAGTCACGAAAGTGCACCCATGATATATGTACTTGTATTAAAGGAGATTTACGTTTTTCATGAATTCACATGAATTTCCTTAAGTAGGCCAGAAAACCGTAGTCCTAGAAAATATTTGTGAATTGCATCTTAGCATGAGCAAATATGAATATGCCCCAGCGGAAATCTGTTGAGTGTTTACAAGTTCACTTTTTCTCCAACCACATTTTTCCCAGCCCTGGAAGAAACTTTACTTCTGCCGTTGTCGGGGGTAAATTTCCGACCTTTCTCAGTATGGGAAAAGATTAGAGAAGAGCTGGTGAAAACCTCCAAAATTCAAATCCTTCTATAGTATTAGCCTGACATAACCAGAGAGGCTATTATCAGAGCTCTTCTACAAAGAGATTGCAGCCATTATTTGACGGTGCACTACATGGCACCAAAGGGACAAGTGGATTTTGTTACAGGACAAGTAGATTTATGAAGCTACTTGTCCCATGGACAAGTACATATTTCAATAAATTCCACACCCCTGTGTTCTCTCTGACACCCAGTCAGACCAATTGGTGTACCCATGAGGTTGACACTGGTGACAGTCTGCCAGTCAAGAGTAAAATCTACAGGCAGCCTGATCATGTTAGAGACTGCATCAAAACTGAAGTGCAGAAAATGTTGGAGTTGGGAGTCATTGAACCCTCAGATAGCCCTTGGGCTAGTCCAGTAGTTCTAGTGCCAAAACCTCACACCCAGGGTGGTAAGAAAGAGATGAGGTTCTGCGTAGACTACAGGGGTCTCAATGCAGTCACTAAGACTGATGCCCACCCAATACCAAGGGCAGATGAGCTTATAGATAGATTGGCTTCTGCCAACTACTTAAGCACATTTGACCTGACAGCTGGGTATTGGCAAATCAGGTTAGCTGAGGATGCCAAGCCCAAGACAGCATTTTCAACCCCTGGTGGGCATTATCAATTTGTGGTAATGCCCTTTGGTCTGAAAAATGCACCTGCCACCTTCCAAAGGTTGGTGAATCACGTCCTCACTGGGCTGGATGAATTCTGTGCAGCATATCTTGATGATATTGCTGTCTTTAGCTCCACCTGGGAGGATCACCTGGTCCACCTGAGGAAAGTGTTAGAGGCTCTGCAAGCAGCAGGCCTCACTATCAAGGCCACCAAGTGCCAGATAGGGCAGACACAGGTTGTATACCTGAGCCACCTTGTAGGTGGAGGCCAGGTTCAACCACTGGAGAGCAAAATACAGTCAATCAGGGACTGGGCTCCTCCAACCACCCAGACTCAGGTTCGAGCTTTCTTGGGCCTGACTGGTTACTACAGAAAGTTTGTCAGGAACTATGGATCAATTGTGACTCCATTAAATGAACTGACAAGTAAGAAAATGCCAAAAAAGGTTCAGTGGACAGCAGGCTGTCAGAAAGCATTCCATGACCTAAAGCAGGCCATGTGCACAGCACCTATCCTCAAGAGTCCAGACTACTCCAAACCATTCATTGTCCAAACAGATGCTTCTGAGTTGGGTGTGGGAGCTGTTCTATCTCAACTGAATTTTGATGGTCAAGACCAGCCCATTGCTTTTATAAGCGGAAGGCTGACCCCCAGAGAGAAGAATTGGTCAGCTATTGAGAGGGAGGCCTTTGCTGTGGTTTGGGCCCTGAAGAAGCTGAGGCCATACTTGTTTGGCACTCACTTCAAGATTCAGACCGACCATAAGCCCCTCTTGTGGCTAAATCAGATGAAGGGTGAAAACCCCAAACTGCTTAGGTGGTCCATTTCCCTACAGGGGATGGACTTTACAGTGGAACATAGACCTGGTACTGATCATGGCAATGCCGATGGGCTCTCCAGATATTTCCACTTAGAACAAGAAGACTCACCTGGTCAAGGTTAGCTTATTGTCCCAAAGTTTGGGGGGGGGTCATGTAGGAGAGTAGGGTCTGCAATCCTATGATCACCCAGATTTGTTGCTTTTGTTTCACTGGTTTACGACTTTCTCTGGCTGTGGGCCTGCCAATCAGACCCACAGCTTGGCTGTTCTCTCTCTAAATTACAACATGTACCCTAGGTGCATTTACCAATTGGTACTGGGCCACCTTATCAGACCCCGTAATGCAGGGCATAGGTGTACCCAGGGCTGCCAGGGGCTGCAGCATGTATTATGCCACCCCTGGCTGGCCTCCTAAATTTGACACAACTGGCTGCATGACAGCTGGGGCAAAGTCGTGTAATCACCCTTTGCTGTAGATATAGTATACCTATATCTAACCCTAAAAATGGACACATAGATTCCTATCAGTCACTCCTATGGCAGGCCTTGACAATCCTGAAGGCAGAGTGCTTGGAATCGTGTGAGATGGTGCTCTGGCATGAGCTGAGCCTGTCTGCAGCTTGCGGAACCAAGTCCTAATAGCTGTTCCATGATAACGCATACCATATACTCTTAAGTGCATTATAATCCTCGCAGTTAAATGCTATCTTTGGTATTGCTTTATCAAAACATGTCGAGTAAGGTGTCATACGAATTGGAATACTAACCCCTCGCCAATTCTGGCGACGGGGTTAGCATTCCACCCTTCTAGAGGGACACGACATGTATGTAACTGTGAACCCCGGTTAAAGTTAAACGAAGCCTCAGCTCCACAAAATGGATGCTGCCACAACAGACACAAGTCTGACCCCCTGCAGCTGGGAGTCCTTCCAGCGAGGGGAGCCTGGACAAAGGGTTTCCTGTCGAGGGCGGTGCTAGCACCGTCCCAGACAGGGTTTTGTGTATCCTGGGTAGGCAGGGCTTTACAGGAAGGTGACTGCTGAGTGGCACCCCGGTGCTCACTACGCATAGGCTGGTCACAACCAGTTCCAGGGGCACACCAGCCCCTGGCCTGGGGAAAGTCCGGCACCAGATGGCCGGGGTGTCTCGTGAGATGGCCGGGGTGTCTCGTGAGATGGCCGGGGTGTCTCGTGAGATGGCCGGGGTGTCTCGTGAGATGGCCGGGGTGTCTCGTGAGATGGCCGGGGTGTCTCGTGAGATGGCCGGGGTGTCTGGTGAGATGGCCGGGGTGTCTCGTGAGATGGCCGAGGTGTCTTGTGAGATGGCCGGGGTGTCTTGTGAGATGGCCGGGGTGTCTCGTGAGATGGCCGGGGTGTCTCGTGAGATGGCCGGAGTGTCCCGTGAGATGGCCGGAGTGTCCCGTGAGATGGCCGGGGTGTCCCGTGAGATGGCCGGGGTGTCTCGTGAGATGGCCGGGGTGTCTCGTGAGATGGCCATGGTGTCTTGTGAGATGGCTGAGGTGTCTCGTGAGATGGCGGGTGTGTCTCGTGAGATGGCCGGGGTGTCTCGTGAGATGGCCGGGGTGTCTCGTGAGATGGCCGGGGTGTCTCGTGAGATGGCCGGAGTGTCCCGTGAGATGGCCGGAGTGTCCCGTGAGATGGCCGGGGTGTCTCGTGAGATGGCCGGGGTGTCTCGTGAGATGGCCGGGGTGTCTCGTGAGATGGCCGGGGTGTCTCGTGAGATGGCCGGGGTGTCTCGTGAGATGGCCGGGGTGTCTCGTGAGATGGCCGGGGTGTCTCGTGAGATGGCCATGGTGTCTCGTGAGATGGTCGGAGTGTCTCGTGAGACGGCCGGGGTGTCTCGTGAGACGGCCGGGGTGTCTCGTGAGACGGCCGGGGTGTCTCGTGAGATGGCCGGGGTGTCTCGTGAGATGGCCGGGGTGTCTCGTGAGATGGCCGGGGTGTCTCGTGAGATGGCCGGGGTGTCTCGTGAGATGGCCGAGGTGTTTTTGTGAGATGGCCAGGGTATCTTGTGAGATGGCCGGGTGTCTCGTGAGATGGTCGGAGTGTCTTGTGAGATGGCCGGAGTGTCTTGTGAGATGGCCGGAGTGTCTCGTGAGATGGTCGGAGTGTCTTGTGAGATGGCCGGAGTGTCTTGTGAGATGGCCGGAGTGTCTTGTGAGATGGCCGGAGTGTCTCGTGAGATGGCCGGAGTGTCTTGTGAGATGGTCGGAGTGTCTTGTGAGATGGCCGGAGTGTCTTGTGAGATGGCCGGAGTGTCTTGTGAGATGGCCGGAGTGTCTCGTGAGATGGCCGGAGTGTCTTGTGAGATGGCCGGAGTGTCTCGGGAGATGGTCGGAGTGTCTCGGGAGATGGTCGGATTGTCTCGTGAGATGGTCGGAGTGTCTCGTGAGATGGCCGGGGTGTCTCGTGAGATGGCCGGGGTGTCTCGTGAGATGGCCTGGGTGTCTCGTGAGATGGCCGGGGTGTCTCGTGAGATGGCAGGGGTGTCTCGTGAGATGGCAGGGGTGTCTCGTGAGATGGCAGGGGTGTCTCATGAGATGGCAGGGGTGTCTCGTGAGATGGCCGGGGTGTCTCGTGAGATGGTCGGATTGTCTCGTGAGATGGTCGGAGTGTCTCGTGAGATGGCCGGGGTGTCTCGTGAGATGGCCGGGGTGTCTCGTGAGATGGCCGGGGTGTCTCGTGAGATGGCAGGGGTGTCTCATGAGATGGCAGGGGTGTCTCGTAAGATGGCAGGGGTGTCTCGTGAGATGGCCGGGGTGTCTCGTGAGATGGTCGGATTGTCTCGTGAGATGGTCGGATTGTCTCGTGAGATGGCCGGGGTGTCTCGTGAGATGGCCGGGGTGTCTCGTGAGATGGCAGGGGTGTCTCGTGAGATGGCAGGGGTGTCTCGTGAGATGGCAGGGGTGTCTCGTGAGATGGCAGGGGTGTCTCGTGAGATGGCCGGGGTGTCTCGTGAGATGGTCGGATTGTCTCGTGAGATGGTCGGAGTGTCTCGTGAGATGGCCGGAGTGTCTCGTGAGATGGCCGGGGTGTCTCGTGAGATGGCCGGGGTGTCTCGTGAGATGGCCGGGGTGTCTCGTGAGATGGCCGGGGTGTCTCGTGAGATGGCCGGGGTGTCTCGTGAGATGGCAGGGGTGTCTCGTGAGATGGCAGGGGTGTCTCGTGAGATGGCAGGGGTGTCTCGTGAGATGGCAGGGGTGTCTCGTGAGATGGCGGGGGTGTGTCGTGAGATGGCGGGGGTGTCTCGTGAGATGGCCGAGGTGTCTCGTGAGATGGCCGAGGTGTCTCGTGAGATGGCCAAGGTGTCTTGTGAGATGGCCAGGGTGTCTTGTGAGATGGCCGGGTGTCTCGTGAGATGGCCATGGTGTCTTGTGAGATGGCCGGAGTGTCTCGTGAGATGGTCGGAGTGTCTTGTGAGATGGCCGGAGTGTCTTGTGAGATGGCCGGAGTGTCTTGTGAGATGGTCGGTGTGTCTTGTGAGATGGTCGGAGTGTCTTGTGAGATGGTCGGAGTGTCTTGTGAGATGGTCGGAGTGTCATGTGAGATGGTCGGAGTGTCATGTGAGATGGTCGGGGTGTCTCGTGAGATGGCCGAGGTGTCTCGTGAGATGGCCGAGGTGTTTTTGTGAGATGGCCAGGGTGTCTTGTGAGATGGCCGGGTGTCTCGTGAGATGGCCATGGTGTCTTGTGAGATGGCCATGGTGTCTTGTGAGATGGCCAGGGTGTCTTGTGAGATGGCCAGGGTGTCTTGTGAGATGGCCGGGGTGTCTCGTGAGATGGTCGGAGTGTCTTGTGAGATGGCCGGAGTGTCTTGTGAGATGGCCGGAGTGTCTCGTGAGATGGTCGGAGTGTCTTGTGAGATGGTCGGAGTGTCTCGGGAGATGGTCGGAGTGTCTCGGGAGATGGTCGGATTGTCTCGTGAGATGGTCGGAGTGTCTCGTGAGATGGCCGGGGTGTCTCGTGAGATGGCCGGGGTGTCTCGTGAGATGGCGGGGGTGTCTCTTGAGATGGCCGAGGTGTCTCGTGAGATGGCCGAGGTGTCTTGTGAGATGGCCAGGGTGTCTCGTGAGATGGCCGGGTGTCTCGTGAGATGGCCATGGTGTCTTGTGAGATGGCCAGGGTGTCTTGTGAGATGGCCGGAGTGTCTCGTGAGATGGTCCGAGTGTCTCGTGAGATGGTCCGAGTGTCTTGTGAGATGGTCGGAGTGTCTTGTGAGATGGTCGGAGTGTCTTGTGAGATGGCCGGAGTGTCTTGTGAGATGGCCGGAGTGTCTTGTGAGATGGCCGGAGTGTCTTGTGAGATGGCCGGAGTGTCTTGGGAGATGGTCGGGGTGTCTCGTGAGATGGCCGGGGTGTCTCGTGAGATGGCCTGGCTGTCTCGTGAGATGGCCGGGGTGTCTCGTGAGATGGCCGGGGTGTCTCGTGAGATGGCCGGGGTGTCTCGTGAGATGGCAGGGGTGTCTCGTGAGATGGCAGGGGTGTCTCGTGAGATGGCAGGGGTGTCTCGTGAGATGGCAGGGGTGTCTCGTGAGATGGCAGGGGTGTCTCGTGAGATGGCCGGGGTGTCTCGTGAGATGGCCGGGGTGTCTCGTGAGATGGCCGGGGTGTCTCGTGAGATGGCCGGGGTGTCTCGTGAGATGGCCGAGGTGTCTCGTGAGATGGCCAAGGTGTCTTGTGAGATGGCCAGGGTGTCTCATGAGAAGCTGGGGTGTCTCATGAGATGGTCAGGGCACTTCACATTCAGATGTAAACATGAGATATTTATCCAATGCTTCTGTTGCACAAGATAAATAACTATTTGAAAACTTGTTGGAAAAGATGTCCAGCTTGTATTGAATTGTTTTGCGTCTGAGTCGTCTGTCGTCTCATGTAGACGTTTTGTTTGTCAGGAGTTTCGGAGATGTGTTCCACAGAATGAAGGACCTCTGCAGATACATCAGCAACTTCGACAGTGAAGCGCATTCCAAGTACAAGAACCAAGTGGTCCATTGCACGCTCCTGGTGTTCTTCAAGAGCGCGTTCCAGTACGTCAGCAGCATCCAGCCCTCTCTCTTCCACGGTGGGTTTCCAGTGCACTTTGTTTTATAAAGAGTGTGTGTGCACAGATCATGAATCGACAGTAACCTGGATTGCGGACCACGTGCGGTCTGAACAAAGAATGTAGACTACTCTCATTATTTTACATCTTTTACTACGAGAGATACACATCTGTACTTGGCCAGGTCAATGGTTTTGGGGGCGTGGTGTATGCATGAGTGTACCAGGAGGACTGTCCCAGGTGTCCTGCTGGGTTTTGTGATGTATGTGAGTGTAGACTAGGATGCTCTTATGGGCTCGCTGTTTGGAGCCCCTTGATAGCGGACTGTTGAGTATGTAAGCTGTTTCGGTTGTGATTTCATCTGCGTAGTGTGCTGTGCTGGAGGCTTGAGTGTGTGACTCTTGGTGGCAAGTATTGTTAATCTCCAAAGGCAGGTGGCTGTACGGCCCATCTATGGCTGCATAAGACGCAGCGATCAGTTCTGTCTTGGCTTGGGCGATGGTGCTGTCCTGTAGAACAAAACAAATAATGCAGGGTGATGTGTCAAGCAGAACATTAATTATTGATCCGTAGTGACACAGTTTACCTCCACCCATCTAATGCAATGCTCTAACCTGGTTTTTTCCACTCTGTCACATATTATACCATTGTATGTCGTCGTATAACATTACAACCAGTATGGCAGACGCTCTGCCTCTTAAGGTTCAAATCAGCTGTGCGCCAGAAGCCCTTTGCGTTTATAATCAGACTCTGACGCCATGAAGACTGTGCCCACCTTGCATGTTGTTGTGGATTCCAGCTCGGTCACCCCTGAATCTGTCAAACTGAAGGTGCAGATTCTAGAACAGAGTGAAGGAGACGTGTAGCGAGAAAACTGGGAATTACTTGGGGTAGTATATGTGACTGAACCCCGATGCATATTAGAACACTGGAATGTTGGGAGCTCCATTGTAGACAACGGAGTGCTCCCTGCTTCTACGGCCGGTAAAGGCCCGCAGAGTAACATTCCAATGTTATACAAAGGCCTCTCGGAGCTCGAGGGGATTTAAATCCCCTCGAGCTTCGAGAAGCCTTTGTTTGTTGTGTTAGAACATTCTGCCCTCTAGTGGCAGAATGTTCTAATAGCCTTATAGCCCTTCATAGCAAGGCTATACAAGCTATTAAAGTCCCGCTCCCTTGTTAAAGTCCCTCGCCTTTGGCACGGGCCTTTAACGCAGGAGCTGGCCTTTAATAGCCGATATAGCCTGCTACGGCGAGCTATTAGGCTATATTAAACTGATCTCAGAGATTCACTCCTTGCTGACAACAGAGCGAAAGGAAAGGGTGCTGTCTGTGCTCATTCAGGTCGGGGATACATGAATGCAAGTGTCTCTCTGGAATTAGATGAATTTCTATTTCATTATTATTTGTATTCTTTTTTTGTTGGTATTATCAGAAGTCATTTTTTAATATAAATTATTATTGTTTTCATGGTCAGTGATTATTATAATTCTTTATTACTTACAATTATAAATTGTTATTTTGTAGTGTTATACCAATATCTATATTTCAAATAGATGGCTCCCCTTCTTGGGGGGTGGGGGGGCACTCCTCCTTAAAATGCTGCGAAGCTTGTGTATAGAGAAGCCGGGTTGTTTTCAGCCGGCCTGGCTGATCTAACACACTTGTGAGGCGAACGCATGAAATGCTTTCATTCCTGTCGTCCTCCTCAGGCACAAACGCTCCGAACCAGGTTCCACTGATTCTCCTGGAAGATGTCGCCAACGCCTTCAGCGACATAGAGGTCGAGCCGGGCAAACACGTGCACAAGAAACGCAAACTCCCGGAAGGCAGAGAGAAGACCATGGTTTGTTTCTTCTTGTGATCCTTAATCCTTCTGCAGATGTGTTTTCATGTCCTGCCGCTTCCTTTGACCATTAACCTTTAAATGTAGTTTGCGGGAGGAAAACCTCCACTGTGTGAAATCTGGTTTCTGGTATTAAGAGTTTTGTTTAAACAAATACTTCGAAGTGAAGTGGTACAAGCAAGAGATGTCATGTTTAGTGTCGAAGGTGATGCCCTGGCTTGGCGCTCTTGATCTCTGCAGCCCACAACGCAGATTCCAGAGTCTGATGGAGGAAAGTGCCCCTTTCTGGCATGGTCACCCCCATCTGATGCAATTTTGACAGAAGGGCCCTGGGCTCCTGCTATCCAGGTCCCCAGTGGCAGATCTTTCCCTACAGCTGTACAATGGTTCCCCAAATTGGCAATACCTGTAGCACCCCTGAAAGTTCCCTAGTAAATGGTACCCCCTGGTACCTAGGGCAAGGAGGCTAAAGACGGTAGCTTAGGGCTGCGGCATGTATTGTGGCACCCTAAGGGACTCCTTAGCACCAACATGCAAACTGTCATTGCTGGCTGCTTGCCATGGTGCAGAGAAAAGTGAAGACACAACATGAGACCCCTCCTATGTGCCTTGTCTGTAGACACTGCATGCAGTATAGGTAAGCCGCCCCTACAGCAGGCCTTGCGTCCCTAAGGCAGGGGGTAAGAAAGTGGCTCTGTATATACTGGACCAAAGTAAGGTACAGGGCTTTAGTGCTCCTGGACTTATCGGCCGCGTTCGACACGGTCGATCACACCATCTTGATCGACCGTGTTTCTCAGGCTGGCATCCGGGCACAGCAGCCTGCTGGCTGAAGTCCTTCTTCGTAGATCGCTCTCTGGCAGTTCGCCTGGGCAATCTAGTTGGTACCAAGCAAGCCATCACATGTGGTGTACCTCAGGGCTCGTCCCTGTCACCCCACCTGTTCAACCTCTACAACTCCCCTTTAATCCAGGCTCTCAGAGATAAACAGGTAACGGTGCTCAACTACGCTGATGACTTACAGCTCTTATTCACAATCGACAACTCGGATACTTCCATCTCCTTCTTTAGTCAACAATGAGGTTCATCCAAGCTTGGATGAACCAAAATTATTTGAAACTGAACCCAGGAAAAACCGAGCTGGTTTTGACTGGGGACAGCGTCAAACACTGGGGCCCACATTACTGGCCAACAGACATGGGTCAAGCTCCGATCCCCTCATCTTCGACAAAAACGCTTGGCATCACCTTAAATAGCAACCTCTCACTCGAAACGCAAGTAGGTCAGATGGTCTCCAAGTGTAGTGAAGCCCTGACACAGGTGGTGATCGCCACTGTGATCTCTCACATAGATTATGCTAACTCGATATATTTGGGCCTCCCCCAGTTCCTTCTGAAACGTCTCCAGATGGTGCAGAATCATGCGGCCAGACTGATTTTGAGCCAGCCCAGATGGCAATCAGCCACCCCCCTTTTGAAAACACTCCATTGGCTCCCGGTGGCCCAGCGCTGCACCTTTAAAGTCAGCTGCATGATTTTAAAGTGCACTACTGCAAAAGTCCTAAATTCATCACAGAACTTATCACAAAGTATGCCCCGTCCCAAAGCCTACGCTCGGCTCATCAATGGCTCTTACAAACATCATCTTTTAAACGCAAACGCTCGGGCGGTAGCAGATTTGGCCCTCTGGCTCCTCGCCTGTGGAATGCCCTTCCCCTTGAGATCCGGCTATGCCCTGATCTCATGTCATTTAGGAAATCCCTAAAGACCTGGCTTTACCAACAAGCATACCACTAACTCAGCAGGCTTCAAACTCTGACTGCACTCTGTCTTCTACAGCGCCAGGAAACCAATCGGTGTCAGTGCGCTTTACAAACCATTGTTAACATAACATAACAGTGCGCACAGAGTCCACAGTCCCCTGAGGTTTGCCAGAGGCTAAAGATAGATATAACCTTACTCTCTAAAGTGGTAGCTTGGTCGAGCAGTAAGGCAGGATCAGAGGACAGTGTGAAGCATTTGTTGTACACACTCAGTCAGCAAATGGACTCACACACTCAAGAACTGAACTCTAGGCCAGTTGTATTTGTATCTAAAAATATATTGTTTTATTTTAGAACCACAAGTAGTTGAATACTTCACTTAGCAATAGACTTTGCAATGCATTAAATAGAGTTGTTAAATATGCAGCACAATCTTAACACAATAATAACATTGAGCTCAATGGGAATTTTAAGTGAATACAATATCAATTACTTTGCGTAGGTTTTTCTTACTCCGGCTGGATCCTGGATTCAGCCCTGATGCATCTCCTGTAAACAGTTGAACGAAATCGTTTTTGTAAAACAGGCGACTTTTAAGGAATATTTGAATGTTTCAAAAATCGAGACTTGGAAGAATATCTGGCAAAAACGAGGCTATGTTATCCTATGGAGGAAAATCAAGTTATCGAAAATCACAGTTGTAAATACACTGTCACTGCACACCGCTGTTGAGGGATTCTGTTTGAAAGTTGGGACAAGCAAGACGACTAGTTAAATGTACACACACATGCTGTTCCAAAGCAAAACGCACACCACATTCTGTGTCTTGAGCACACCCCACTAGAAAGAGGGTTGCTAGAAAGCCCGCAGTGGAAACATGCCAGTAGGCGGCATCGTGAGGCTACTACCTCCAATTCCACTCGCATTCACTAAGAGTCACTGGTAGATTTTGAAGTCTGTCAGGAGGCTTTGGTTGGCCAGACTGTAATCAAGACTTTGTTCCAAACATCTGCATTATCTGCTCACCAGCCGGCGCTTTTTATGGGTAAGCACTGTTTGCAGTCCATGCAAAGAACGTGTTCTTCAGTAGCACATGCTTGAAACGTGAAATGTTACCCTGTATTCATCTGTTTCTAGCTAGTAGTGCTGTAGATTCAAGTGCACCTTCCTCCAGATGTTGCATATCTAAAATAACATATTCACAATGCGCTGTACACGTTTACTATCCTGCTTCGCTACAGGCCCTCTCTCATCCGTTGGGGGCAAGCCACAACTGGAGGTGGAGTCTTTATCCTGGTGCATTGTGGGCTTAAGGGAGGAGTCTGGAGCTGGCCCAAGACTGGGGACTTCTTCAAAGAAAGCCAACTTGTGAAGTCCTCGCCCACAGTACACGGCAGGCGTGTGCAAAGCATGTGAATCTACAGCACGAAACGCTACAAACGGATCATTATGCGTCCTGGACCGTCCTCTTTATTTCTGTTGTATTTGAAAGCGCTTTAGATATTTTACTGAATGATCGAGGTGGCGAGGGTGTGCGTGAGCCAAGAGCCCCGCTCTCTTCCTGTAAACCACAGATGCTGCAGTTCTCTTGCCTGAAATGTATTTAGCCTGAAATTCCATTCTAATTTTTTTTAAACTTTTCTTTGTTGACAGAGCTCAGATGATGAAGAAGCTTCTGGAAAGGGCCGGAACCGTCATGTAATAATAAATAAAACTGAATTTCCCAACTCGGCCGAACTGCTGGACAGCTTTAAATTGGCCAAAGAGAGCTGGGAGCTGCTGCACTCCGCGGAGTCTCTGGAGAAAGGTACGAGCGATCACCTCCAGCCTCGCTGCCCATGAGGAGAGGGTGATCTGTACTGATCTTTTGTATGTTTGTTTGTCGTATTCATACCCGTTTTGTGTTATGGGAGAGGTGTGGCAAAGAGGCCAGAGTGGCTGACTCCGGAGCGTTGGGTTCACGGTCCGATCGCCAGCAGCAGCTCAGCGTCATGCGACTCTGGTTAATAGCTTACTTAATCATACTGACAGTCCCCAGCGCCTTCAAACCCTGATGAAGGGGTGATATGTTTGTGCTTTACAAATAAGAATTATTTGTCCCTGATGCAGAAACAGGTGATTTTGCGGCGTGTGCCCCTTCAGGTGATTTGTTAAAATGTAAATACCATCTGGCAGTGAGGGGACCCTCCCGCCCGGAGGCCAGGAACAGTGCCCGGCCCGATAACATCTCAGCCCTTTGCTCTGGTGCATCTTATGGTTCCCCCGGCCACGGGGTCTCTGTCCACCAGCCCTCGTCGTGCCAGTAGTTTGTTCTCTCTGCTCGCAGCTGAGCCTTATGATGAGCATCGGGCCCGGGCCTAAGGCGAGCATGACGCTTGTCGGTTGGCTTGTGACTAGCTGACCCAAGGCACGTGACTGGCCCTGGTCTGGTTCTAGCCACTGGGCTACCAGTGGGGCTCAGAGGCCTTATATCGCTTCCTGCCCTCACCTCCTCGGGGATCAGGGCGGAAGTCGCTGTTACTACTGCCCGTTGGGTAATACTACTTATATTTTCACAATATGTGCAGGCGTTTCAGACCACCTGGGGCCCTGTAGTTTGAACTACTGGGGGTGCACCCGCTTTGGTCCGGCACCCACTCTGGTCCGGCACCCGCTCCGGCACCCGCTCCAGTTCTGCACCCGCTTCGGTCTGGCTCCGGTCCTGCACCCGCTCCGGAACCTGCTCCAGTTCTGCACCTGCTCCGGTCCGGCACCCGCTCCGGTCCGGCTCCAGCCCGGCACCGGCTCCAGTCCGGCACCGGCTCCAGTCCTGCACTTGCTCCTGTTCTGCACCCGCTCCAGTCCTGCGCCCGCTCCTGTTCTGCCACCGCTCCGGTCCGGCACCCGCTCCAGTCCGGCACCCGCTCCGGTCTGGCTCCAGTCTGGCACCGGCTCCAGTCCGGCACCGGCTCCAGTCCGGCACCGGCTCCGGTTCTGCACCCGCTCCTGTTCTGCACCCGCTCCGGTTCTGCACCCGCTCCGGTTCTGCACCCGCTCCGGTTCTGCACCCGCTCCGGTTCTGCACCCGCTCCGGGTCTGCACCCGCTCCGGTTCTGCACCCGCTCCGGTCCTGCACCCGCTCCGGTCCTGCACCCGCTCCGGTCCGGCACCCGCTCCGGTCCGGCACCCGCTCCGGTCCGGCACCCGCTCCGGTTCGGCACCCGCTCCGGTTTGGCACCCGCTCCGCTCTGGTTGTGCACCCGCTCCGGTCCGGCACCCGCTCCAGTTCTGCACCCGCTTCGATCCGGCACCCGCTTCGATCCGGCACCCGCTCCGGTCCGGCACCCGCTCCGGTCCGGCACCCGCTCCGGTCCGGCACCCGCTCCGGTCCGGCACCCGCTCCGGCCTGGCACTAGCTCCTGTGCTGCACTCGCTCTGTGATGCATTCACTCCTGTAGTGGTTCAGTGGACACTAGAAGCTTGCAGTGTGGGGCCTTGAAGTGGCGGCTCCCCACACCGAGTCTTGTCGTTCCTGGTTGGGCGGGACACCATCTCTGGGCCCCGCAGACAGTTCTGTTCAAGTGGGTGATCGTGGTACCTGTCTGAGGGCCTCTGGCTCCATACCTGCCACCTCATCCCCTTACACCTTCCCGTGCTCGATGCAGGTACCTGTCTGAGGGCCTCTGGCTCCATACCTGCCGCCTCATCCCCTTACACCTTCCCGTGCGCGATGCAGGTACCTGTCTGAGGGCCTCTGGCTCCATACCTGCCACCTTATCCCCTTACACCTTCCCGTGCGCGATGCAGGTACCTGTCCGAGAGCCTCTGGCTCCATACCTGCCGCCTCATCCCCTTACACCTTTCCAGTCTAGAATGGTTCTCCCTTACTGGGTATTTCTATTGTTCGTTTTCCTTCTTTACGCTGTTTAAAGTTGTGAGCAACTTTTGCCGTTTTATGGTGAGAGTGACCTTGTTGCTGTCTCTTTCTGTCCGTGAGCAGTTCAGCTGCGACATTGATGGTGAAATGATGCGAGACGCATTATGAGAAAGAAGAGTGAGGTACCCGAGTCATATTCTGGAATGATGACAACATTCCAGTGAAAATGCACTGGTACAAGTGGCCGCTGGTGCATTGAGTAAAGAAACCAGTGTGAGAAATATTGTGGTAATAAAGGAATGTCTCACTTGAGTAATTGTACAGGAGGGACATATGCAGGATGGCTTAAAGAAGGATTATTAATTAACAGGAGTTTCAAGTCTTGAAAATCATTCTCTAGTAAGACCTGTATTCCAAGTACTCTGGGCGTTCAGCCGGGGAGTACTGTAAGTACTCTCGGAGATGAACAGGGACGCATTCTAACTACTCTGGGTGATTGACCAGGAAGTACTCTAGATGAGCGACCGTGAAGATCCATAATGTTGAATTTGGCAACTAAACTAGAAAAGGTGTCACGTTAACATTTTCAAGGAAGTCTGTAGGATGAAACCCTGTTTGAAAGGACCCGTTGCGTGTTTCCATGAATGATCTCCTTTCGAGGCCTATTATCCAGTCTCCATGAAAGGACCCACTGTCTTACTTCACGGACTGTAGCTTCCCAGTCTTCAGGGGTGCCGCAAAGCTGGTCGTTGTCACAACCATAGCGAGTCCAAGACTTCTGTTTGTAACAGAAATCACAGAATCCCACATCGAGTGGAAAATGACAGGAGGTCAAACACTGACGTGAGGCTCATCACCCTTCTGGACTCCATGTCAGATTAGAAAAGAACCTCACACCATCAGTAATTTATGCAATCCTTCTACCTAATTACCTTAAGTATCAAATACCCTGAAGCAGCCTTTTCTTTCCTAAACTTACATGCACTTCTCGCACTGAAAATGTAGAAAAACAATGGTTTTGAGTGTCCTTTGGTCCATGTGCTGTGGTATTCACGGATGTCTCCCCAAACTTACTAGAGAGTTCGATCTTGGAAATGCAGACAAAGGAGGATAATGTACAATGGTGCCGATGAACACAGGAGAGCAAAAAAGTGCACAATAAGAATGTGCCTAGGAAAATAAAACATTTGAAAAAAGGGAGCGCAAATATAGATCCAGTATGCAGATTATAGTGTAAAATGGTCATAGGTCCGTACCACGTAGTATGTTTAGTAACACACCCACCTCATTTGAAAAAACCCAAACTTCAGCCAATGAGGTGGACGCTTAAGCTCTCCTCCTCCTCCCCTAGAGGTCATCATAGCTACGATTTCTACTGCATGTCATGAGGGAGGAAGGCCCTGTCACAGCTCTCCTCCAACCCTTCAGTGAACCTGAAGTTGTTTCCATTTTGATAGGCCCTGGATTTGAACCAGCCCTATCTTCAGCACTACTGTACGGTGATTTGTTTTTACGGATGATTGTTACAATTTCTGGTCCAGGGAGATCGTTTTGTCCGACAAGCAACTGTCACCATGGCTAACCAAGAGAAGAAATCTTGTTTTACAACTTATTTTATCTTGTGGCAGCAAGAAAATCACCCTCGCGCCGAGTCGATTTATTGTCTTTATCCCAAGCATTAGTCAGCAGAGTGTAGGATCTGTAGTCTTTCTCCACTAAGACTCTTAAGGTGAGAGAAAGGAGGTTGGCATTGTTTCATATGCATAAAGAGCATGTTCGAGGCATATAAGCTGCAGATCCTACACTTAGCAATAGATCGCCACCTGGTGTTGGGCTCGGATGATTGCAGGTTGTTGTCTTCTTGGAAGAAGTCTTTGTAGTCACGAGATAGGTGACTCCTCCCTTGGACAATACTGCGCATGGTCATTGACTCCATCCTCAGATAGCTTTTTTCCGCCACTGGGTTCGGATGAAAGTTTTCCACTCCGGCTAGAAAAGACTTTTTCTGCAATTTCGAAGCGAGAAACTTTAGATAAACTTTTTTCGATATCGAATAGACTTTTCGACATCACCAGATACATTCCGGTGCGTCGACGTGGGCCGTTGGGCCTATCGGCACCGTACGGCCTACGCCTCATGGACAGAACTCCATTCAATAGATGCCCGGTATGTCGAGCAAAATTTCCTCATAGCGACCATCACGAGGTCTGCAACCTCTGTCTCTCGCCAGAACACGACGAGTCGACCTGCACAGCCTGTGCTTCCTTCTGATCGAAGAAGACCATTCGGGATCGGAGGGCCCGTCGACACGAAATGAGGAGATCAGCGCCAGCACCGGAGGCCATCTTTGAGGAGGAGATCGTCGAAGAAGACTTCTCCGGAGACGAAGATCCGCTCGAAGATATCTCCGAGGACAAGGCTCCACTCGTTGCCGAGGAAGACTCGCCTGATCTCCAGATTATATCGGGGGCAGAGGACTCGGACGAATTGATTCCATCTCGACAACCCGCGAGTACCACTGCCCCTGCACAACATACACTACCCAAGACAAAGGCAGCGGTCGGCACTCCGTCCATGGGGCCCAGTCGAGACCGAGATTTACCCTCCAACGCCCCGCCTTCTGGCTCGGCTCTGAGGAAAAAGACTACGCCTTCCGGTGCCTCAGCGCCCAAAAAAAACCACATGTGCCAATTCCACCTCCTCCATTGGCACCGAAACATTCTTCAACACCGAAGGACTCTTCGACACCGAAGCCAAAACGCCCTTCGGTGCCCAAAGACAAAGACCCTTCGGCACCCGAGCCAAAAGACACATTGGTGCCGAAGCCAAGAACCGTACCGGACCCGAAAGCTTTGACTCCGAAACCTTCCGGTTCCAAAAATAAAGAAGGGAAGCAAGATTCTGGCGCCGCAGGCCCAACAAAACCTGTCTCCACGCCGAAATCTCCAATATCGGTACCAAAGACTCCAAGGCATGATACAGACACGCCTAAACCATCTGACAAGCCTACCAAGCCTAAACCACCTTCAGCACCGAAAAAATTGCCACAGGACTCAATCACTCCTCCTAAGGCAAAGAACACTAAGCAACCTCTATCGGCACCGAACAAATCGATGCCGAAGAAGATTATAGAACAAGAACTGTTTAGACCAGCTCCTAAACAGAAAAAAGTCTATATTAATCCAAAAACTGGACATGTGGAAGCAATTCCTTCCAAGAAAAGACCAGCAAACACACCACTTCCAACTGTGGTTCCTGCCAAAAAGAAGGATTGTGCAACTTCTCCAATGCACCCTTCCTCTCCTTCACCTTCTTCCTCTCCTAACCCTTCTTACATTGAACCTATAGCTTCTCCTGTTCAATCTCCTGCATCATCACACCACACTGACGAGGAGTATGATTTAGGTGGGGGCAATGACGTAACATACCCTTTAGATGAGGATGTCAACCCCCAATATCCCAAAGATGACGAGGCACATAATAATAATATGCACATTTGTATAACGCACAATCACCCGTTAGGGTCTCTAGGCGCTGGGGGCCGTCGGGAAGATTAAGCAAGCTATTGCCCAGAGTCACATGGTGCTGGGCTAATCTGCCGCCGGAGCCGGGGATCGAACCGTGATCCCCATATTCCGGAGTCAGTCGCCCTGGCCGCTGCGCCACACCTCTTCCCTCTCATATGATTTTCCAACAAACAATGCACCAGACATCCCTGAGCCTCAGTACTACCCATCTAAACCTTCCCCTCCAGAGGATAGTATTGGGTTTAATCATTTATTAAACAGAGCTGCCCTTTACCATGGAGTGTCAATGCACTCTGATGCCATTGAGGAGGATTTCTTACTAGACACATTTGAGCAGTCACAAAGATCTACTCAAATAGTACCCATGATCAAAGGAGTCATTAAACATGCTCCGGACATTTTTAAAGATCCAGTACGATGTAGGGTGCTAAATCCCAGAATAGAAAAGAAGTATAGACCAGCACCAGCCGATCCGGTCTATATCAAGGGACATCTGCCTCTAGACTCCTTGGTAGTGTCAAATGCACGTAAAAGAGCCAACTCCCAGACTTCTGGTGACACGCCCCCGCCTGACAAAGAATCCAAAGTTATTGATGCGTCAGGGAAACGGATTGCTGCATAAGCAACAAACATATGGCGCATAGCAAACACACAGGCCTTACTTTCACGCTACGACAGGGCTCACTACGACCAACTAGAAAAGTTAATGGAACATCTCCCTGATCAATACAAAGATCTTGCAGCAGAGCTCTTACAGGAAGGCAAATTAATATCTAATGCCTCAATTAAATGCGCACGAGATGTAGCTGACACAGCATCCTGAGCAGTTAATACTAGTGTTATTCTCAGACGTCATGCATGGTTACGCATTTCAGGTTTTAAACCAGAGATACAAACTACCATCTTGAACCAGCCCTTCAATCAGAACCAGTTGTTCGGGCCGGAGGTAGACAACACACTAGAGAAGATGAAGAAAGGCACGGACGCAGCTAAATCTATGGATGCATTACAATCCACACAGACTAGAAGTTCTTTTCGCTGCTCCTTCTATAGAGGAGGCTCCAAGCAGACCGGCACAGATACAACATCATCTTTTAAGACGCACACACAAACCTCCTCTAACAAAGGCTACTTTAGAGGAGTATACAGAGGCAACAACAATAAGGGAAGAGGTAGAGGTAATAACAACAACCGCTCCTCTTCCACTCCCAAACAGTGACTTCCCTCTGCTTCCCCTACAGCATTCCACTCCTGTGGGGGCAGACTGTCACAGTTCCTACCTGTCTGGAATTCCATCACAACAGACAAGTGGGTAAGACAGATTATCCGACATGGCTACTGCCTAGAACTCACAGCAACCCCCACAAACATACCACCCAGGCAGCGTCCAATGTCCACAGAACACATAACTCTGCTTCAACAGGAAGTTCTAGCACTTCTACAACAGGATGCTATTCAAGTAGTTCCTTTAGAGGAACGGGGAACAGGAGTTAACTCCCTGTACTGTCTAATTCCAAAGAAGGACGGGACACTACGGCCAATTCTCGACCTCGGGCCCCTCAACCACTACATACAATCAGATCATTTTCACATGATCACTTTACAACAAGTACTTCCATTACTACAACAGGGAGACTTTCTTTTGACATTAGACCTAAAGGACGCCTATTTTCATGTTCCTATACATCCTGCGCACAGGAAGTATCCAAGGTTTGTCATACAAGGACAACACTATCAGTTTAAAGTCCTTCCATTCGGGGTCACAACAGCAGCACGAGTGTTCACAAAGTGCTTAGCAGTAGTAGCGGCACATCTCAGAAGACAACAGATACATGTCTTCCCTTACCTAGACGACTGGCTCATAAAAGCAAAATCAGTCAGTCAATGTGTCCATCACACAAAGCAAACAATTCAAACCCTGCACGACTTAGGGTTTACCATAAACTACACCAAGTCGCACCTAGTGCCTTCGCACATTCATCAATACCTAGGAGCTACCATAGACACATCTGTAGCTCTAGCGTATCCCAGTCAAGCCAGGATTCAGAGTATTCAGAACTTAGTCTCCCTTTTTCAACGCCAACACTCGCTCCAAGCCAGAGTGTTCATGAAACTAATAGGCATGATGGCGTCTTGCATCTTCATAGTTCCTCACGCAAGACTGCAGATGCGCCCATTACAAGAATGTCTAGCACAGCAGTGGAATCAGGCTCAAGGTCAGCTCACAGACCTGGTGTTGGTAGACAGCCGTACATATCGCTCTCTGCAATGGTGGAACACCAAAAACTTGACAAATAGACGGCCGTTCCTAGACCCTGTTCCACAGATAGTGCTCACGACAGATGCATCCCTCACAGGATGGGGAGCCCATCTCTTGCATAATACCACACAAGGCCAATGGATCAACCAACAAAGACGGTTCCACATCAACCACTTAGAGCTGCTAGCAATTTTCCTAGCACTCAAAACTTTTCAAGTACAAATACAATAGAAAACAAAGCTGTCCTAGTCCGGATGGACAATATGACAGCCATGTATTACATACAAAAACAGGGGGGACACACTCTCTGCAACTGTCCCAGCTTGCACAGAACATTTGGAGATGGGCCATCCCTCAAAACACACCTGACAGTAAAACACCTTCCAGGAATTCACAACTAGATAGCAGAACTGTTGAGTCGCCGGTCACAACCGATTCACGAATGGGAGCTGCACCCACAAGTTCTACAACCATTCCTCCAAATGTGGGGGCATCCACAAATAGACCTGTTCGCCACCCACGAAAATGCAAAATGCCCAACCTTCGCAGCCAGGTTTCCACACCCACGGTCGGAATGGAATGCGATAGGGATGAACTGGTCAGGCAGTACGCGTACGCTTTTCTGCCTCTCCCACTCATTCCACTAGTAGTACGCAAGCTCAGACAACAGTCTCTCAAACTAATACTAGTGGCCCCCACATGGGCACGTCAGCCGGGGTTCACCACTACTAGACCTCTCACTGGATCCATTGGCGATCTGGCTCCTGAAGTCTTAGAGTTCGGCTACTTAAACCTACCACCAGACTGAACATAATTAAAGAAGCTAGAAGACCCACTACCAGAGACTGCTATGCTGCTAAGCGGGAACGGTTTGCAATATACTGTGACAACAATCACATTGATCCTTTGGACGTTTCCATCCAAAATATCATTTGCTACCTTCTACACCTACCAAGGTCCAATTTGGCTTACTCTTCCATACGCCTGCATCTGGCAGCTATTGCAGCATATTTGCAAAATAGACAACATTTATCTCTCTTTAGAGTGCCTGCAATAAAAGCATTTATGGAAGGGTTAAAAAGGATAATCCCACCAAGGTTACCACCTGCTCCAGTATGGAACCTAAATGTAGTCCTTACAAGACTCATGGGGCCCTCCTTTGAACCGTTACATAAATGTGAACTACAATTCCTAACATGGAAAACTGCCTTCCTTGTTGCCATTACCTCTCTCAGAAGAGTTAGTGAAATCCAAGCATTCACAACAGAAGCACCATTTTTTCAAATACATCCTGACAAAGTGGTTCTTAGCCCCATCCAAAATTCCTGCCAAAAGTGATGACTCCTTTTCACCTAAACCAATCAGTAGAGTTACCAGTGTTTTTTCAAAAACCGGACTCAGTTGCAGAAAGAGATTTGCACACCCTAAATGTTAGAAGAGCTCTACTATATTACACAGACAGGACTAAATTATTCATGAAAACAAAACAACTGTTTGTATCCTTCTCTCTCCCACACAAAGGCAATCCTATCTCTAAAGGAGGGATTGCTAGATGGATTGTAAAGTGTATTCAAATATGCTATCACAAGGCTCAACGTACGTTAACAGTTCCTTCTAGAGCACACTCCACTCGCAAACTAGGAGCCTCTATGGCTTTCTTAGGAAACATACCACTAGAGGACATATGCAAGGCAGCAACATGGTCTACAATACACACCTTCACTAAACACTACTGTGTTGATGTGCAAGCCAAGCAGCAACCTGCAGTAGGCCAAGCTGTTCTTAAAATGCTGCAACGGATACAGGCGACCACCGCTAGGGGAGACACTGCTGCACAATCGTTGCAAAGTGTAGTATCTGCAGCTCGTATGCCTCGAACGGAAAATGCTACTTACCAGTTTGCATCTGTTCTTGGCATGTAGAGCTGCAGAATCCTACATGACCTCCCGCCTCCCCAGGACTCGTATCCGTTCCAGTTTCATCTTACTTAGATGCACACGCATGGACATCCTTTCTCTTTACTTCTACTAACTCCATCATTTCCCATCATGGCGGAAAACAATCTGAGGATGGAGCCGATGACATGCGCAGTATTGTCCAAGGGAGGAGTCGCCTATCTCATGACTACAAAAGACTTCTTCCAAGAAGACAACAACAACCTGCAATCATCCGAGCCCAACACCAGGTGGCGATCTATTGCTATATGTTGGATTCTGCAGCTCTACATGCCAAGAACAGATGCATACTGGTAAGTAGCATTTTCCTTTCCTCCTTCTACAGGAGACGCACCCTCTTCAGGAGAAGATTCCGTGAGAAGTGACCCTACCAGCGCTTCCATGAAGGAAGCACACAAGAGGAGCCTTGTACAGTCTCTTAAGCATGATTTATTTGTTACAGCGCGTGCAGTCACCTCCTCTCCTGACAAACCAGATGAGGATGCGTCTAAGCACAACAGAGATTCATCTGTAATAAAAAAGAAGTCTTCAAAGGAAACCTCGTCGACGACTTTAACTCCATCGTCGATGTATGGATCTGGCTTTTTATGCAAAAAATAAAATGAAGTACCCAATGTGGAAACTCCAGACGACCCTTATTGGGCTACAGGGCTTAAATTAATAATCCCAAATGCCCTCTGTTGTGGTAGTGTGAGTGAGCAGTTTAGGCTTATCACAGGGTAGTGTTTAGTGGCGGCTGGTGGTCTTTGAAACTGGTGAACCATAAAAATGAACGGAATGGCTGTGGGCTAGCCCGAATTATTCCATATTCTTGTTCTCATTCACACCCATTCTTATTCAAAACAGGAATAATGTACTTTAATATACTTAAATGTTTGTGCTTGAATTCTGCGACTGAGCTGGCAGGCCCTATGTGAGCAAGACCGCTGACATCCTGGTCAGGGAAACTGCTCTCCCCCTGTCAGCTCTGTCGTTGTCTCTGCCCCGGTGAACCCCCCCACAATGAAGTGAATAGTTTGCGAGGACATTACAACGCATTTAGGAGACACATGAAAATAAACATTACGAGACATTTTTGAGAATGTTGTATGCTGTCGACGGATGGAGGGTGAAACGCTGGGGGGTTGAATGGATGGATGAAAGGGTGGATGGAAGATGGTTGCGTGGGTGATGGGCTGGTGGATGGATGAATGAAAGGGTGGGTGGACGGATGAAGGGTGTGTGGCTGGATGGGTGAAAGGCTGGGTGGATGAATGGATGTGGTGGAAAATAAAATACCGCATGGCACTGGAAGGCACAAATGTGGGGAACAATGTAATCGCGCGCTGACTGACTGTCCCAGAAACGATCAAATTACGTAAGTAACACTTCCTCAATATTTGGCAGAACAATATAATACAGCTCTTGACTGTCCAAATAACTATTGAAAGAAGACACGTCGGGTCCCTAAATACCAGCTTCCCATAAATAATGTATGATAGCGCCAAGAGCTAAATGGAGCGTTTATGATCGAATCCAGAAGCTGCAACAAATGCTACAAATAATTTATGTCACATGTACATTTTTGAATTGTGGCATATATGATATCAAATATAGATAGGTGCGATGTTCAAGGTGTTGGGCATGGTGGCATGGTTTTTCAAGGGCAACATAACGAGGTAATTCAAAGTCTCCAAATTACATGCACACTAAAAGTTCATTAATGCTGGCATTATTGTAAGCGGGATAATTATTCATGTATGTGTACATTAAAAGCTGTTTCGTGAGGTACATCAATGGATGGATGGATGGATGGATGAAGGGAGTATTGCTGGACGGGTACAAAAATGTATGTTCCATGTAACGAATGGATGGGTCAAAGGATGGATGGATGGATGGAAGGGTGGGTCGATGGATGAACGGTTTACAAGCATATGGTACGACTATACAATTGATAACCAACGTGACTCCGCTGCCACCTAGTGGACGATACTATACACGCCCTGTGGCACGTGACTCCCTATCAGACTTGACTGATTGGGCGTATTTGGGAGTTTGGCATAAGATCAAACTCCAGAACGGACCCCGCTGTGGCACTGAACTCCCTTCACACGCCGCTTCCTCCACATTTAAGTTTTGTGCTATGGCACACAACACTCCACACAGACTTGACATCTTTGGCTTGTTGACCCCATCACAGTGTGTCGAGCGCACGTGTTGCTGCTGCGGCCCCCGCACCTCGACACAAACCTCACCTATTTCAATTGTTGATGGCATTTTAAACTCTTGCCTACTCGGAGAAACTCGGCGGGGATCGCGGACTGTGAACTTCGGAAAATGTCAGCGCGAGGCCTCTCAAAGGCACGACCTTGAGGAGAGAAACACAGCATTATTTTATGGAAAAGAATTGCAAAGAGCTGAATCCACGCGCAGCTCCCAATGGGTGAAGCTTCCCTGATCTGGAGGAGGTCTGGGCACAGGAACACTTGGCTCATGTCTGGGCAGCATGGATGGAGCCACGACGCGTTGATCCTAATATTGAATGTCAGCCTTTTAATAACGAAGTAATAGCACGGTTATAAATGAATTGCCAAAATATTAATTAAAAAAAAAATCGGGAGAATAAAAAGGGAAGATTGATCGTCGTGGAGTCGCCTGGGGTCGGGGGGGGGTGGGGGGAGGGGGCAGGGCTGTGGGGGCCAGGGTTAGAGGCGGGATGAGGCATTCAAACCAAAGAATGCAAAAACTGAGGGAGGACACCACAAATCGCGTTGTAAAAAGTGCGATTCAGTGGTGTGCGAAGTAAACTACATGGGCACACAAATCAACGCATTGGCGCTGCAACAACGCACGGTGTTACCGTACTCGATCGGGCGGATCTGGCGGTGTAATGACTGCGTAGTAGAAGCATGCGGTGTAATGGTTTACGATGTGTGAACATAGATCCCTCCGGGACTTCAGATTTCACGGCTCACGTTCGATCCCCGGCTCCGGCGGCAGCTCAGTCAGCACCATGTGACTCTGGGCAATAGCTCACGTAATTTTCACAATGACCCCCATCGTCTTGAGACCCATAAAGGTAAGTAGTTCGCGCTTTCAAAAATACCGGATTTTCCTCGCCACCACAGACATCATCCGCACACTCTTCGACCAAGGCCACACTGCAGCCCTCATTCGTCTAGACCGCTCTGCAGCCTTCAACACCATCTCCCACCGCACACTAGCCGTCAGACTCCATGATGTAGGAATACAGGGAACTGCCCTAGACTGGATCTGCTCCTTCCTCACCGGCCGAACTCAAAGAATCAGACTCCCGCCCTGTCTCTCCTAACCCACGGAAATCAACATTGGAGTACCCCAAGGATCATCGCTCAGCCCCACTCTCTTCAACATCTACATGGCCCCCCTCACAACCATCGTCAGAAAACACAGACTCAGCATAGAATCCTACGTCAACCACACCCAGCTCATCCTCTCCCTCACCAAGGAACCCAACACACCAGGCACAGCTTCCAGGAAGGAATGAAGGACGTCGCAACCTGGATGAAAAGCAGTTGCCTGAAGCTCAACTTGGAGAAAACTGAAGTCCTCATCCTCGGATCCACCCCCTCTGCGTGGCACAACACCTGGAGACCCCCGCCCTTGGCAACCTTCCCACAGATCACACCTACAACCTCAGCATCATACTCCACTCCTCCCTCACCATGAACCGACAGATCAACACCGTATCCTCCACATGCTTCAACACCCTCTGCATACTCCCGAAGACCCCCCTGAATCCAAAAAGACCATCACCCACGCACTCATCACCAGCAAGCTGGCCTACAGGATGACATTCGGTTGACTGAGATCCTGAGAACTCGCCACAGTTCTGAAATGTGGCTGTATCAAACGGCTTATTCTGCCGTCCGGTATTCTATAGTTGGCACTCGTATTGGTAGCGCCGCACCTGGAGCCAATTGATAGGGCTAAGAGAATCGGACCAGACACAGTTTTCTGGATCTGAGATCTGAAGTGTTTTTATTTCACTGAATACAACATTTATTACGTGACCAGCAGGTTTGGAATTATCACCGGTTGAGAGATTCAAACAGACATCCTATTCGCAGAAAGCCCTAAAGAAATCAAGAGTCTCAATACCCACAGACAAAGCACGTGTTGACTGGTAATGTGAAAGATTACCACACTAAAACTGAACCACACCGGTTAATGAGCGCGTCTTCATGATGAACTTCAAGGAGCAGCGTTTCATTGCTGCCTTTTACTCTGTTGCGTGTGCACAGGATTCGATGTTATATTGCACTGCGGCAATGCCCTCCGCGCCGGAATCAACACAACTCTACTAGACAATTACTAGACTGCCTAGAACTCTGCAGCTAGACTCGTCCTCCGCATCCCACGACAAGACCATATCACCACACATCTCTACTAGACCATTACTAGACCGCCTAGAACTCTGCAGCTAGACTCGTCCTCCGCGTCCCACGGCAAGACCATATCACCACACATCTCTACTAGACCATTACTAGACCGCCTAGAACTCTGCAGCTAGACTCGTCCTCCGCGTCCCACGGCAAGACCATATCACCACACATCTCTACTAGACCATTACTAGACCGCCTAGAACTCTGCAGCTAGACTCGTCCTCCGCGTCCCACGACAAGACCATATCACCACACATCTCTACTAGACCATTACTAGACCGCCTAGAACTCTGCAGCTAGACTCGTCCTCCGCGTCCCACGGCAAGACCATATCCCCCAACACCTACGAGACCTCCACTGGCTCCCCGTTGAAAAAAAGAGTGACCTCCAGGCTGCTCACACATGCCTACACAGCACCAAACCCAAATACCTCAAAGAAAGAATCTCCTTCTACGCCCCCCAGGGGAACCCTCCAATCTGCTGACCAGGGCTTGGCTGAAATCTCCCGCAACCACAGAGCCAGAATGGGAGGCAGGTTTTTCTCATACATGACGGCCAAGACTTGGAACAAACTCCCCCCTCAGCATCAAACAAACCCCCCACACTGCAAGCATTGAAGAGGAGCCTCAAGACCTGGCTTTTCGGATGACCATGGCGGCCAAGACTTGGAACGAACTCCCTCCTCAGCATCAGACAAACCCCCCACACTGCAAGCATTGAAGAGGAGCCTCAAGACCTGGCTTTTCGGATGACCATGGCGGCCAAGACTTGGAACAAACTCCCCCCTCAGCATCAAACAAACCCCCCACACTGCAAGCATTGAAGAGGAGCCTCAAGACCTGGCTTTTCGGATGACCATGGCGGCCAAGACTTGGAACGAACTCCCCCCTCAGCATCCGACAAACCGCCCACACTGCAAGCATTGAAGAGGAGCCTCAAGACCTGGCTTTTCGGATGACCATGGCGGCCAAGACTTGGAACGAACTCCCCCCTCAGCATCCGACAAACCGCCCACACTGCAAGCATTGAAGAGGAGCCTCAAGACCTGGCTTTTCGGATGACCATGGCGGCCAAGACTTGGAACGAACTCCCCCCTCAGCATCCGACAAACCCCCCACACTGCAAGCATTGAAGAGGAACCTCAAGACCTGGCTTTTCGGATGACCATGGCGGCCAAGACTTGGAACGAACTCCCCCCTCAGCATCAGACAAACCCCCCACACTGCAAGCATTGAAGAGGAGCCTCAAGACCTGGCTTTTCGGATGACCATGGCGGCCAAGACTTGGAACGAACTCCCCCCTCAGCATCCGACAAACCGCCCACACTGCAAGCATTGAAGAGGAGCCTCAAGACCTGGCTTTTCGGATGACCATGGCGGCCAAGACTTAGAACAAACTCCCCCCTCAGCATCCGACAAACCCCCCACACTGCAAGCATTGAAGAGGAGCCTCAAGACCTGGCTTTTCGGATGACCATGGCGGCCAAGACTTGGAACGAACTCCCCCCTCAGCATCAAACAAACCCCCCACACTGCAAACATTGAAGAGGAGCCTCAAGACCTGGCTTTTCGGATGACCATGGCGGCCAAGACTTGGAACGAACTCCCCCCTCAGCATCCGACAAACCGCCCACACTGCAAGCATTGAAGAGGAGCCTCCAGACCTGGCTTTTCGGATGACCATGGCGGCCAAGACTTGGAACGAACTCCCCCCTCAGCATCCGACAAACCGCCCACACTGCAAGCATTGAAGAGGAGCCTCAAGACCTGGCTTTTCGGATGACCATGGCGGCCAAGACTTGGAACGAACTCCCCCCTCAGCATCAGACAAACCCCCCACACTGCAAGCATTGAAGAGGAGCCTCAAGACCTGGCTTTTCGGATGACCATGGCGGCCAAGACTTGGAACGAACTCCCCCCTCAGCATCAGACAAACCCCCCACACTGCATGCATTGAAGAGGAGCCTCAAGACCTGGCTTTTCGGATGACCATGGCGGCCAAGACTTGGAACGAACTCCCCCCTCAGCATCCGACAAACCCCCCACACTGCAAGCATTGAAGAGGAACCTCAAGACCTGGCTTTTCGGATGACCATGGCGGCCAAGACTTGGAACGAACTCCCCCCTCAGCATCAGACAAACCCCCCACACTGCATGCATTGAAGAGGAGCCTCAAGACCTGGCTTTTCGGATGACCATGGCGGCCAAGACTTGGAACAAACTCCCCCCTCAGCATCAGACAAACCCCCCACACTGCAAGCATTGAAGAGGAGCCTCAAGACCTGGCTTTTCGGATGACCATGGCGGCCAAGACTTGGAACAAACTCCCCCCTCAGCATCAGACAAACCCCCCACACTGCATGCATTGAAGAGGAGCCTCAAGACCTGGCTTTTCGGATGACCATGGCGGCCAAGACTTGGAACGAACTCCCCCCTCAGCATCAGACAAACCCCCCACACTGCAAGCATTGAAGAGGAGCCTCAAGACCTGGCTTTTCGGATGACCATGGCGGCCAAGACTTGGAACGAACTCCCCCCTCAGCATCCGACAAACCGCCCACACTGCAAGCATTGAAGAGGAGCCTCAAGACCTGGCTTTTCGGATGACCATGGCGGCCAAGACTTGGAACGAACTCCCCCCTCATCATCAGACAAACCCCCCACACTGCAAGCATTGAAGAGGAGCCTCAAGACCTGGCTTTTCGGATGACCATGGCGGCCAAGACTTGGAACAAACTCCCCCCTCAGCATCAGACAAACCCCCCACACTGCATGCATTGAAGAGGAGCCTCAAGACCTGGCTTTTCGGATGACCGGCGTCCGGTAGAGCCCCAGACCTGGCTGTCAGACGCCTGGAGCTGCCGAAATCACACCCCACAGCGCCTTGAGACCGTCACGGGTGAGTGGTGCACTCTACAAATCACTGATTGATTCATTGATTGAAGGGGTAGTATGTTTCAAACTTTAGCACCCAGGCACTAGAAGGCACAGCCGCCGGGTGTGGCTCTTCGGATGCAGGGGACCGTGGGGAGCAGGAGGTTTGCTGACTCACGGAATCTGGCAGTGATGTGAACGCTGGTGCAGCTGTTGAGGCTGGTGGGACCTACATTGTGTAGTACTTTGTATTTGCCATACTTAACGTGGGCTCTCCTCTCAGCCCTAAATTTAAAAAAAAGAAGAAAAAAATGTGCCTCGACACCTGCCCCCACCGTTCTGTCTTCCCTGCTCTCCCCTTTGGAAGGGAGAGGGTGTGGTGCTGCAGCCAGATTGGAGTCTTGACTGCAATGAAAATTACTTTAAAAAAAAATCGAACTGCAGAAATCAGGTCAAAAGAAACTCAATTTAATCAATAACTTAAAAAAATCAGAGCCAATAAAAGTTGTTTGAGAGAATTAAGACAGAAGCCCCACCCCAAAAGCTAGTAAAACTTCTGCACAGTTTCAGGTCTCACATAATCACCATAACATGGTTTTATTTTTTTCCTATTTCACTATGAGCATGGTTTTTAAAACACAATTGCTATTTTCAATAACTTCTAATGCGCACACTGCGAACAGCCCCCTTTAGGCCTAGGAACAATGCTGTCAATATTGGGTTTTGCAACATAATGTGAATTGGTCGACTTTTTAGTATTTTTATTTTCTGTGTTGTTTGGTTCTTACCATTTACGCCCAGTTCCACAATCATTGGTGCAGTCAGCCCTGCAAGAGGCCTTTTCGTCATCTCGTTCACTTGATACCATAAGACACTGTAGAGACGGCAGGCACTGGAACATAGGCCAGTACCAAAATGAGCGCAGGAAGATATAGACAAACGTTATATGAAGGAGGCTAGACAAAATGAAGAGAGCTGAGCGCAGTGCATGCGAAGGTTTAAAGACCCATTCGATGCTGTGACACATTTGTGGCCACTTCAGATGCAACACTGTTCCCACTAACTGTTGCGGTGATGCTCCTGGGAAAGGTTTTAGTGCAGTTTATAAAACAAATGGTGCATCTGCCTGTTAAAATGAAAAAGCCGCACGTACCCTGTCTGGTGAGAATGGTGACTCGATGGAGCCCAGAGGGAAGGCTGCCAGGACGGGGGAGCGGGCTTACCTGGGTAACAAGGCCTTACCAGTCTTCCAAAGCTCCAATTCTTGGAGGACGTTGAAAGTGAAAGTAAATAAATGCTCCTGCTCAGTGGATCTGTGTACTACTGCCTGTGACCCGACGTCTGAATCATCCGACTCACGTGGTGAAGGCTCGACCCGGTGTCCCACCCTCCTGGATGACCCTTCGGGATTGACCGGTAGCCCCGGGTAGGGCAGGGCGGATCCTCACAGTGCCCCGGACCACCTTACTAAAGTACTCTTGCAGTGCGTCATTATGGGTGTCACGAGGACGAGACGACCTGAGATTCGACAGACCAGGGCTGGAAGAAGGTAAGCCCTGGCTTCGCCCAGCATTAGGTTGGTACATGTGCACCAGCGCGTGCGCCTGAGAAAAGTGCCTGGATGCCTGACCCTCGCTGCTGGGAGGGTCAGAAGTGGCAGCCAACCAAGCACAGCTCATTCTTCCCGGTTATTGATGCAAAGTCATCTCCAAACATGGTGGGGAGATGGTTCTGACCTCTTGGACCACAGTGACCTCCTCCTGGGCGGCTGCTGCGTCTGTGGACACAGTGGTCAGTAGAACGGTGAACCAGACGTAGCCGGTGCCTGCAAAATGCAGGGATGTTTCTCCTCCTCTTCAAGAGATATGCTGGCTGGTTGGCGAAGTGCTGGCAGCTCTCCGATGAAAGCTGCAGGACGAGCCGAGTTGTTGCAATTGTTGAGACCGGAGCAGGCAGGCAGGGTTTGCCGCCAAAGTCCACAGGTAGGCGACAGTTCTCGCTTCTTTGTCCTTCTTTAGGCAGACAAATCTGCTTTCCTGGTGTGAGGGGGCCACCTAAATACTCCCAATGTGGGGCTTTAAGGGGAGTGAAGTGTAGTAGCCAATAGGGTACTTACCATTGAGGTCTCTACACTCCCCGCCCCCTATATGACCACTTCCTGTGGGGAAAGGACATAACCCTGTCCCGGAGTTCCTAATTCCACCAAAATCAAGATGGTGGAACCTTCTTTTGTGGAGCACATCGGGCAGCTCACCCTCGGGTTATAATCCTGGCCTGGTGGTGCAACACGCTTACTTGGGAGGGTGCTGAGAATCCATTTGTAATCTTGAATGTTGGCGCTGTGGTCCCAGATCGTATCAAAAGTGCAAAGCACAAGCCAAGTTCTTCACTAATAGAGTGCAGCTGCCTGGCGGCTCTGGCTAGCGCTGCTCTAGTGAATATGCGACTGCACATCGGGCAACCGTCCGACTGTTTGTAGGTTGTCACAGGGACCCAACTAATTCCAATCTTGTACCCAAACCAGTGCCAGCCTCCTGGCCAAACCAATGCCAATCTCTTACTCAAACCAATGCCAACTTCAGGCTCAAACGAACGCCATCCTCTTTCCCAAACCAACTTCAACCTCTAACCCAAAGCTAAAATTGGGCTCAAACCATTTTCATTTTAGATGATAAACCAATGCCAGCCTCTGGTCCAAACCATTGACCACCTGGGGCCGAAACCAGTGCCAACCTCCCACAATGACCAATCAGACTCTGGTGATGCAAATCAGATGCAGATGAGGCATGGTGCAGGGCAGCGCCTGAGGGTGTCCCTGGTGTCCTGACACCAGGATCCTTACGCTTGAGGCTGACTCGCCTAGCAGAGCTTTGCCTGTGAAGCTGCTGGCCTCGGTTAGGTCTTCTGGGGCCCTGGCCTTCACAGATCGAGGGTCAGAGGCTTAGGGCTGAGGCAGGAGACCGGGGATTAAATGCTAATATCGCTTCAACCGCGCAGAGCGTTTTGCGGTTGCAGAACCTGTAGGGCTTTGTTGACCTATCTCTCCAACTTCTCCAGCCCAGGAGATTGAACCGGGGCCGCAGAGGATTCTGAAAGCAGCTCAGTGGGCTCTGACCCAGAGATTCTTTCATGGAGCCCAAGGCCATGCAGACGGATATTGGGGTGTCCGTCGCCTACACACCTGCTGGGTTACTGGAGGAGACACAGTACACACACCTTCCAGTCATGCCTCGTCCAATGGAAGTCGAGGACCTCAGTTACGGGAGACTGACGGAACCTTTTAAAAGCAGGCATCCCCCCAGGGGTCTGCTAAAAGCTTTCCTCCCTGGAGGCACCGAGCTCGGTGGAGAGGGCAGTGCCCACTCTCTCTCGAAGGGGCCCTTTGGGGCCCACCTTGTATTGTATTGTATTGTATGTTGGATTTATTTCATTGCAGTGCTCCCTGGGGTGCTGGGGGAGCAGAACATTTAGAACACCGTGCCTTCACGGCAGGGCACTTTCTATCTAGAAACCCCCAAAGCATCATTCATTGAAATATGATATTACATGCTGTATGTGTTCGCTGCTGTGGCCTAACCTAAACCTGTGTTGTATCTGATTGTGCAGAATTTTCAAGAATCCGCTCATCCTGGAAGACGGACACCTGGGTGTGGCTGAGAATATTCCTCACGGACATGATCATTTTTCAGGTACATTTGACGCCTCTGATTTCATGTTTATCTTTCAATGACAGAATCACAGGATCAACGACATAGAGCTTGAGACAGGAAGAGGGGGCGCAGTCCTGCAGAGGAGAAGAGTGCCCTAGTGTGCCATTAAAGGTATAAAATCACAAATATTTTACAGTCACTTCCACCTTTAAACGATTACAATCCCCTGGCCGTTCCATCAGCCCTCGTCACTAGTCCAACTCTAGACAGCTTCAACCAACTGTCTAATGACGACTTTCTGAAAGTCCTTTCAGATTTGAAAAGTGGCTCCCCTAACGATCCAGCACCTATCCGCATCCTTAAACAAGTTGGACATACCATCTCGCATTTAGCCACCAGCCTCATAAATGCCTCTCTTAACCAAGGAGTGGTTCCCCCCAATTGGAAACACGCCATTGTCAAGGCATTACAGAAAAAAACAGGTATGGACCCCGCAGATCTGACCAACCTCCGCCCAATTTCCCTCTTACCAGGCCTTAGTAAGATTGCAGAGAAGGTGGTCAACCAGCAATTGTCTGCTTTCCTTGAAACCAGCAATCTTCTTCGCCCTACACAGACAGGCTTCCATCCAGGGCAAGGGACTGAGACAGCTCTCCTCAAAGTGGTTGAAGAGGCCAGATGCATCTTGGATTTGGGAGGATCAGTGTTACTGATCCTCCTGGATCTAAGCGCTGCATTCGATACGGTGGATCATAAAACTCTGATTAAGCGCCTCTTCAGTTTGGGAGTAAGGGGCACAGCCCTTGGCTGGCTCTCTTCGTTTCTAAAAGACAGAACATTTCAGGTCTGCGAAGGGAATGTGCGATCCGACATCCTCCCTCTCCAGTGTGGGGTCCCCCAGGGATCTTCATTGAGCCCTACACTTTTTAATACATACATGGGCCCCCTGGAAGATGCGGTCTCCCCTTTTGGGATAAAAGCCGTCACATATGCTGACGACACCCAAATGATCGTATCATTCTCATTGGAAAAGGACAAGCTCAAGAATCTTCATGACTGTTTAGAAGGAATTCATGCCTGGATGTCCACCTCAAGGCTCAAGCTCAATGGCTCGAAAACTGAGCTCATGCTGCTGGGAAACAAAATCCCATAGCTTCCCTCTGCCATGTGGCCAGCATGCTTAGGCCCCCTCCCACAACCCAAGACTGAATTAAAAAGTCTGGGTTTTTGGCTTGAACAAGACCTATCCCTGAAAACGCAAGCAAAAAAAACAGCTGGTACATGTGTGGGCCTATTGCGTTCCATCAGAAAGATTCTCCCATTACTTCCGGGACCCTCACAGAAATTGCTCGTTCAAGGTCTAGTCTTATCAAGACTGGACTATTGCAATGCTCTCTTCCTGGCTGCCCCAGAATCTACGATCAACATCCTTCAAAGAACACAGAATGCTGCGGCAAGGATCCTTACAGGGACCTCCCGGAGAACCTCAGCTAAACCTGCCCTTAAGGCACTACATTGGCTGCCGATCCGCGAAAGGGTCAAATTTAAGGCCCTTTGTACCACTCATAAAGCCATGCAAAATCAAGGGCCCCCAATGCTAAAAACTATGATCTTCCCATATAGACCCAACAGGCCCCTTCGCTCAGCCCAAGGTCATCTGGCCACAGTCCACAGAACCAGAAAAGCCCGAACTGGAGGACGTTGCTTCTCGGTTACAGCGGCTACCACCTGGAACGCTCTACCATCTCATCTTCGTTCCGAGACCAATCATTTGAAATTTCGGAAGCTTCTTAAAACGCATCTCTTTCCGCAATAACTTTCCTCCCTACCTCCGGCTTCCACCCCCATAGGTTCTGCAATCTCAGCGCTGGGACGCTCACGGGCAGCCATGCGCTATATAAAACCTAAATTTCATTTCATTTCACTGCAGCCCTGCATAGGAGTACCCTAGACTATTAGAAAAGGTACCATAGTCCTGAAAAGACGAGTGGTCGTACCCTAGAGTAACATTAAAGGTACCAGGTGCAGCAGCCCTGCAGAGAAGAGGAAAGTACCTTAGAGTATCATTAAAGGTACTGCGGTCCAGCACAGGAGTACCCTAGACTATTAGTAAAGGTACCATAGTCCTGAAAAGACGAGGGGTCGTACCCTAGAGTAACATTAAAGGTACCAGGTACAGCAGCCCTGCAGAGAAGAGGAAAGTACCCTAGAGTATCATTAAAGGTACTGCAGTCCAGCACAGGAGTACCCTAGACTATTAGTAAAGGTACCATAGTCCTGAAAAGACGAGGGGTCGTACCCTAGATTACCATTAAAGTTACCACAGCACTGCACATGAGTACCCTAGAGTACTCTTAAAGGTTCTGTTGTCTTATATAGAAGAAGAATTAATGCCCTGCAGTCCCATTAAAGGTGCACACTTACAACAGGGAAGCGGAGTGCCCTGGAGCCCCATGACAGATGCAGCAGCCCCGCAGAGGAGACGAGTGCCCTGGAGTCCCATTAAAGGTGCACACTTACAACGGAAGCGGAGTGCCCTGGAGTCCCAGGACAGATGCAGCAGCCCCGCAGAGGAGACGAGTGCCCTGAAGTTCTGTAAAGGATATGGCAGGCGTCCCGACAAGGGTTTTAGAGTCCCATCGGTCCTCTTTAGAGACATACATAGGGAATCGGACTGGACATCTCATAGGTCGTGGTACACCCCTCCTATGCCACCAAATAGGCCCTCGTCTGCAGCGGTAGGCCTTGCAATGAAATCTTTGTTTCTTGTTTGTCCAGCAGATGTCGATTCTGGGCTTAAGTTACATGTCAATTATAAATGCTAAGTTTCCGCCCTTCTAAACCTTTTGTGCTGAATAATATATTTTTCTTTCCTTTTGTCCCTCGCTTGGGATGTTTGGCTCAGAGAGGAGCTTGCTGTGTTTCTTCCAGTTCCACTGGTCTGCGAATGGCAGTTGAATCTGCTCTGCTCTTCATACCTTCTCCAGTTCTACCCTCTTTCTTTCAGGGGCAGTACAAGAAGGCGGTCTCCAGTCTCCACATCCTGACAGCTCTCCAGGGCGCGCACGCTCCGCTGCAGATCCTTGGGCAGGTCTCGTTGGAGCAGCATCGGGCCCTCATTCAGCTGGCGACCTGCCACTTCGCTCTCGGCGAATACAGAGTAAGTGAACCTTTGGAGCCGACAGAGACGAAGGTGGCTGGCACAGCTCTGGTGGCACCGCCATGCTTGGAATGGTGTAAGCCGGCAGGGGTGGCCTCTAGTCAGGGCAGTGCTTTAGGGACAGAGAGCTCTGCAATAACTTGTGACATTTTTGGTGACGTCCTTGGAACCTCAGAACCAGATGATACTGCGAGCTGCCTGGACTGTCAGGTGCCTCCTCCGTAGGGCTGGTCTTTCAGGGATAGCATGGTCAAAGCATCAAGGCTTATCTTGGAAGTTGGTGCAGTATGGAAGCTTACTAACAGGTAACACACAAATAACTCTCAATAATTGTCTTGTCCAATCGGTGTTATGTCTTTATTGAGACTTTATTTCAGTATTTGGTTCAGTCAAATGATAGGCTAAAGTTTAACAGTTAAAAATGTATTCCCTTAATCTGGGGCAGTTCTGACTCCTTCTTCCTGACCAGTTAGAGCCTGAACTGAGCAGACAAGTTAAATCATGCAGAGAAAACACCCTCAAGAGACAAACCCTTCGGTCATGTTCGCTTACCGAACCAGTTTGTAAATAAATCAGTCAATAGGGATTTATAAACCACGTCTAACCACCCATGAGGGTCTCAAGGCACTGAAAGCTTCACTGTGCTTCGTAGCATTTGTTTCGGTCTAGTTTTGCGTCCCCCGTTGCATCTTCGTACATTGATGCTTCACATTACACACCATAGGTAACCTCGCTATTTCAAAACCATTAGCTGTGTAAAGTGTTTGCGATTTTTGTTGAAGTCGTTTTTCTTTGTAAAGGTTTGAATAGAAATGTACTCATGTTTATCTTGTGACACTTGTTTTTTTGTTGTTCATATACACGTCCTGGGTGTCACAGATTTGCTTTCTTCCTTCAAATGACCGACTAGAATGCTCAGAGGTTAAACATGTGACGCCCATATATGCCGAAGGTACCGTTTGTCATGGAGGCTTCTTTCCGCCGTTGAATTGCAAGACTGTTCGTGCATTTTCAACATGTGACATGTGGTTTTATTATGTCGTGGTCAGTGTACACATCTCGAGGGTGCCTCGGTGTCTTTACTCCCTCAGATGACTTTTGGGAAGGTGCTTGGATGTTTAGCCTGTGACATTTGGTTTTATTTCGCCATAGTCAGTCTTTCTTTCCTAGGATGTCTTGTTAGAAGGTACTTTTATATAAAATCTCTGATACATGGTTTTAGTTCTTAGTTGTCTACTCACCCACTCGTTAAGGGTGTCGTATCATGGTGTCTCTTTTTCCCTCATTGAACTGTGAGAAGGTGCTCAGATGTTCAGCATGTGATAATACAAGATTTCATCTCCAGAATACGCTAAACATCTAGCTCCCTGTCTGTGAGAGCAATCCTTTCATCTGTTTCCCTGCCTGTTTGACAGCAGGCAGGGAAGCAAACGAAAACTTCGCTCTCAGCAAGTGGGAGCAGTTTCACAGATGTCGCTTGCTGAGAGCAGAGTTAGTGTTTGCTCTTACTTGGCGGAAGCTGTCAAAGCTCCGTACAAGCCAGAGCAAACAGATATGTGCAGAAGGTGGGCACCCTGGGACATAGCAGGAGCCGGCCCTGGGGGGGGTGGCAGTTCCCCGGGCCATGTATTGCTCCTGGAGGGGAGCCGCGCAGCCCCCTCCTTCCTACTCTGAGCACAGGCTGGCCCCGGGGAGATGGTGGTTTCCGGGCCATATATGGCCCGGGAGGGGTACCTCGCTGTCCCCCTCCCAGTATTATTGACTCTTTAGGAGCCGGGCAGGTGGTGTCTCCAGGGTCTGTGGAGTCTGTACGCCTCCGCAAATCATTTTTGTCCCTGGGGAGGTGATGATCTCTGGGCTTCTTTATCCCCTTCCATGCTCATGACGAGCTGAGCTCGTCATGAGCCACGGTTCTCCGGTGCTCATGACGAGCTCAGCTAGTCATGGCCAGTGGAACGCTCGGGTGCGGGGAGAATTCCCCCGCTGTGCTGAACGTTCCACGGAGCCAATGCACCTGTGACGAGCTGAGCTCATAATGAGCACAGGAGCACTGTAGCTCATGACGAGCTCAGCTCGTCATGAGCATGCGGGCGCTGTGCGTGCCCCCTCCACCCAGCACAGTAGGGGAATAACCCCCGGAGCGAAGGGGTTAAAACCCAAGAGGGGATCCCTGTGGCTCCCCTCAATGATTTAAAACAAAGCCCTGGGGAGGTGGTCCTCGAGGTTCCTTAGAAGCTCAGGAGGGTGGTCCGCGTGGTCCCTCTCTATTATTTAGTAAAAAACCCCAGGGAGATGGTGGTCCCCGGGGCACAGTAAACCTTAGGAGGGGGCCCCCATGCACCCTCCTCCTTTTTAAAAAACAAATGCCCCTGTCTGGGCCCACCACGGGGCACATTTCAGAACAAAGGTGGGAGACTGCACTTGTGTTTTAAATTTTTTTGCCGTGAATTTTGCCAATCCGTGGAATACTTTAAAAAAAGAATGCATTTTTGCTTTGCTGGTGTCCCCTGGGACCCCAAGACTAAGGCTTGAGTGTTAAGGTATTCCTACCCTGCCCTCTTCTTTTTTTATCACGTTTTCTTCAGGAGACTCGACTGAAGCATAGTCCCAAGATGGCTACCAACCAGTGGCAGCTCCTTCATAGGGTCGTGGGGGTGTCAACAATTTCTCTGGGGGGACAACCCCTCGTAGGTGCTTCAGGCTCGCTTGCTACTCAGTGAAGTACAACAATTGTCTTACGCCTCACCACTTTCAAATGTCAAAAGCCGCCCCTGCTACCAACACTTCCTGGTTGAAGTGTTGACAGCCAATCAGAGCTGTGCAGATTTCTGCACAAGCTTGTTGGTATTTGTGAATTAGCTGTGATCGTAGATATGCAAATTTGGATTTTATTTAATTTCTAACAAACTACTGAACATATTTACACCAAATAACTGAAAGCGTGATCAGCATAACCAAACGTACCTTTCTGTCAGATGTTTAGTAATTACGTACAGCGGTTAGGGCTGTAGTAGTGTTCAAAGCTCCAATGAGAATTAAAATGGGAAACTTAATTTTTTTTTTTAACCCTGCCCCTTTTTGTCAGACCCCGCTTGATGAATCATTCAACGCCCAACTAGAATTACTAGTTATATCAAACAAAAGGCTCAGGGGAAAAGGAAAATTGTTAAAACATTGGAAGAGTATCCATTATGAAATGAAATGAAAAATTACATTTCTATAGCGCATAACTACCCGGAGGCCTCGCAGCGCTTTAGACTGATTACTGTGTCGGACCTACGGGTAGTTAGTACGCTTTTGCAAACAGGTAGGTCTTTAAGGCCTTCCTGAAGGACTGTAAGTTACTGTCTTCTCTCAGGGTCACAGGCAGAGAGTTCCAGAGCCTTGTCGCTGTATGGCTGAAAGAGCGGCCGCCCCATCTGGCCCTCTTGACTCTGGACGAAGTTGCCAGATACAGTGTTCCAGAGCGAAGAGCTCTGGAAGGGGTGTAGAGTGACGCTAGAGGATGTAGAATGGCCGGGCCTGTTCGATGAAGAGATTTATGTAGAATACACATGGCTTTAAACTGTGCTCGGGCAGCCACCGGGAGCCAGTGGAGATCTTTTAGCGCCTTCCTGGCGGACTGCCAGCGAGGGATGTTAAACAGCAATCGTGCGGCACAGTTTTGGGTGACCTGGAGCCTGTTGACCACTGCCGCAGGGGCTCCCAGATAGAACACATTTCCATAATCCAAGCGGGAGAGTACAAGGGCCTGCACCATCACCCTCCTCGCCTGGATTGGGAGCAAAGGGAGCACTTTGCGGAGCATTTTCATCAGCCCAACGCAGGTGGAGGCAGTTTTGCTGGCTTGAGCTGAGAAGTCCAGTGCTTTATCGAGCCAAATTCCCAAGCTTTTTATCAGGGGCTTAGGGGGAGGGGGGACACCGAGACATGAGGGCCAGATGGAAATTAAGTTGGTCAGAGGAGAGTTGCCCAATAACATGATCTCGGTTTTCTCCCCATTAAGCTTAAGGTGGGAAGAGTGCATCCACTTAGCAACCGCCTCTAGACAGGGGCCTAAGTTGTTAGAGGAGCCCTCCGCGTGGTCCAGGGAGACCACCAGTTGGGTGTCGTCAGCGTATGTAATAATACGCACACCGAACGGGTGGACTATCCCTTCTAGCGGCTGCATATAAATGTTAAAAAGGGTGGGGCTCAGGGAGGAACCCTGAGGCACACCACACCTAAGCGGATGCTTTGATGAAACCCCCTCACCCTCGAACACCCGAAAGGATCGCTCGTCCAGGAAGGAGGTCAGCCATGCAAGGGCCGCGCCCGACACACCCATGTTCTTCAGACGATGTAATAGTGTGGCATGGTTAACTGTGTCGAACGCGGCACTTAGATCGAGCAAAATAATGGCTGTTTTTCCTCCCTGGTCCATTATGGCTCTGGCTGCCTCCGTTACTGCCAGAAGGGCCGTCTCAGTACCATGCTGAGGACGGAACCCCGTCTGAGAAACACGCAGTAGGCTGTTAGACTCCAGATAGTCCACCAAGACCTTGTTGACATGTCTTTCCACCAATTTACTCATCCAAGGGAGTAAGGATATTGGACGAAAATTGGACAGGTCATTCTGGTCCAGATTTGGTTTCTTTAACAGGGCCCTAACCATCGCACACTTCCATGGGGCTGGGACAGAGTTGGAGGAGATGGAGGTGTTAAGGACGTCTAAAATGTGCGGGCCAATAGTGTCCATCACTTTAACTAGGGCCTGTGGGGGGGCCGGGTCGTTCGGGGATCCAGAGGTAACTTTGTGGACCAATGTATCCAAAGAAACAAGATCCAGGAGGGGAAGGGTGGCCAGTGAACAGGACAAAGGTAGGTCGAAATCTGACATAAAAGTCAGACCCAGGTCATTCCCCCCTGTTGGAAACAGGGAGTATATTGTTTGGATTTTTTGAGAGAAAAAAGTGGCAAGATTATCACAACGAGCCTGCGCACCATCCGCAGCTGGAAGCTCCGGGGGAGGAGAGATTAGAGATTTTACGATCTTAATCATTTCTCTAGGAGCATTCACTGCCTGAGTGATTTTAGTTCCATAGAACTCTGCTTGGGCGATTTTTATTTGATTTTTATAGTGCCTAATTGTGGTCCTGTACTCTGAACCCTTCATCTGAGAGCGATCTTTCCTCCAGGCTCTCTCCGCTTTGCGGCATCCTTGTTTCAAAGTTCTGAGAGAGGGAGAATACCAAGGAGCCACTTTAGGTCTTTTTATAGCTTGCCGAGAGCTTTTCGGAAGAACTTGGTCAAGAGTCTCAGAGATCCAATTGTCAAAGTTGAGGGCTGCCATATTGGAGTTGCTCGTTTTTGGAGGTGGATTTTTAAAGAGGGCTTGTTCCCATTTAAGGGGCGATAAGGAGCTCCACTTCCTACCCCAATATTTCTCATGGGTTTGTGGTGTAGGGGGGGGTGCCTATAGGCCAGGTAAGGGGGATTAAAAAATGGTCGGTCCAAGGTAGAGGAATCGGGGCTTTGGCCAAAAGAGTGTCAAGGTTGCTATAGACATGGTCCAAGAGGTGTCCTTTGTTGTGTGTTACAAGGAACCCCTTTTGAGATAGGCCACATGCCTGAAGATTTGAGCAGAGGCTATTGGCGGCGCCATCCAAAGGATCATCAAGATGCAAGTTTAAGTCGCCTAGCAGGGTGAGATTAGATCCGGTGACCACCAGGTTAGCTGCCAAGTCCGTCATATCAGTGACGAAATTGCCAAGTGGGCCAGGTGGTCGATAAACTAAAATACCGGAGAAAGTACAAGTAGGAGAAAATTGAAGTGCGTAGCATAGGCTCTCACAGGCTGACGTGGTAGAGGAGGTGACACGACATGTATAGGTATCTCTATATATGATTGCCAGCCCTCCACCCCTACCCGACTGGCGATCCTGTCGTTTGATGGTATAGCCCTGGGGGATAGCCCATGCTACTGCTGGATCATTTTGTACCTGGAGCCAAGTCTCAGTTAAAAAGAGGGCCTCAGGATTGAGTTCCTCGATCAATAACGCCAGTTCCGTGTGGTGTTTGGGCAGAGACCGGCAGTTAAGAAGATACATGTTTTTATTGTGCGTAAAAACGTGTGTGGCTGGAGTCGCGGCTACACGCCAATGACATGTTTTACAGCCGGCACAACTATTGATCGGGAGAACCGAATGTAAACAACGTGAGTCAACTCGAGGTCGTAAAGAATGCAGGAAAGGGGCATTATAACAAATACGGCGTCCTACCATTGTGCCGAGCCAGAAGCCGGGAGCGTCTGGACGCGGACTGGCGCAGACTGGCTTCTCTTTGGCGCCTCTTCGGCGCGCTCAAGGCGCTACCACTGCGCGTCACCGCTGCGCGTAAAGTTACACCCTAAATAGATTAGGAGGTGGGGTGAGACTAGACCGTCCTGATTGGTAGTATGGCTGCCCAACTGGGACAAACCGGAAGTGCAAGGCTGTAGCTCCCTCCACGCAATCAGCATGTAGTTGCTGCGGTGGACCGGGGAGTAGCGCGACTATGCAGGTAAAAACAATTAAATCTGTTTTAAAATGACACAAGTTAAAAAGTACTTCACATCACAGAACTAGCAGCAAAATGCGTCTGACACCCGCTTGCGCGGCAAATTAGCAATCAATCTGACGAGCGCCCGGGTATCCCGCCCTTTTGTAGTCCGGGAGGTGGGGAGAGACTAGACCGTCCTGATTGGTAGTATGGCTGCCCAACTGGGACAAACCGGAAGTGCAAGCGCTGTAGCTCCCTCCACGCAATCAGCATGTAGTTGCTGCGGTGGACCGGGGAGTAGCGCGACTATGCAGGTAAAAACACTTAAATCTGTTTTAAAATGACACAAGTTAAAAAGTACTTCACATCACAGAACTAGCAGCAAAATGCGTCTGACACCCGCTTGCGCGGCAAATTAGCAATCAATCTGACGAGCGCCCGGGTATCCCGCCCATTATGATAGTCAGTGAAGCCCAGTAGTATCAAAATTATACATTTATTTATTTTACCAATTGAAAAAGTTTTAGTTTAGACATACACATAATCTCATGCAAGAAAAACGCTGGTATACAAAAAAAGCAATACATATAAACCAGACAAGTGGCAACAACAATACATATCACAAAACAGAAAAAGGAACACCATAAACATAAATACTGTGTCCTTATAATAACTTAAGCCACAGAAAAGCGTTGACGGCGTTTCGCCGATACGTTATTTAGCGGTCATCTTCAGGACTCAAAAGGTATTCTTGAACAAGAGATCTTCTATTTTAAAATATATGAGGCATAGACCGATAGAACATTCAGGTCCTGCAGCATCGATATTCAATATCTCACTAAAATGAATCACTGCACGGTGAAGCCTTGCTACTTGATAGCGTATTGTAGGAATCGTCAAGGACCTTAGGATGGCCACCTAATGACCGCAGTGGTGATATAGAAATGTATTCACCCACACATCGTTTTTGGGCGCATATTCAGTTCAAAACGCCAGCTCGTTTCCACGTGCATGAAGCAGTGTATTGCTTTTTTTGTATACCAGCGTTTTTCTTGCATGAGATTATTTGTATGTCTAAACTAACTCCAATAAAAAATTGACACAAAAAAAAAAATGTATAATTTTGATACTACTGGGCTTCTCTGACTATCATAATGGATACTCTTCCAATGTTTTAACAATTTTCCTTTTCCCCTGAGCCTTTTGTTTGATATAACTAGTATTTATCCCGGGTTCGGGGTTTGTGGACAGCCCCTGTGGTTGTTAATCAACTAGAATTACTGGCACACTTTTTTTTAGAAAATTTTGTGAAGATTCCTCAACTGGCGCCAAAGATATAGGCAAGTCAAAAAACACTTTTTCTATGGAAACCTGGTCCTAACTAGAACAACCTACTGGCACCTTTTGTAGGTAGCAGCTTGAGATTCTCTTGTAGTGTAGTTCCTATATTCCCAATAGGCTCTGCGCATTGGAATAATATAAACAGCAGTGTAGACGTAGGACTGAGGTCATCTAGGTCTCTACTGACTATATTAGACTTAATTAGTTTTGCCAGCTAGCTCAGAGGTCACTAGAAACTTTCTCGAATGTTCAGGAAAGAGTTAACTTTCCTGATTAGACAAGAAGGGATTAGTGTCTGACAACCGCATAAACATGACAACTTTGCTCCCTCAGAATAAAAAGTGTATCTCTAGAGTCGTGTAAAAACAATAGACGGTTATTTCACTCAGTCAATCGTGCATACTTAGTTTCACCAGAGTGCAGAGAAATAGAGAGACTGGCGTTTTCAATAAAAGTTATGTTCGAGGCATGAGGGCGGCTGAATTCATATCTGTGCATAGATCGCCGCCTAGTGTTGGGTCCGGATGATTGCACATTGTTGTCCTGGAAGAGTCTTCGAAGTATCACGAGATAGGTGGCTCCTCCCCTGGACTACAGTGCGCATGGGCATCCTCTCCATCCCCAGATTGTTTTTTTCCGCCATTGGGTTCGGATGTCTAATCTCTTACTCCAGTTACTTAACTTGTACTCTTTCTGTTCCTAAGGCCAAAAGGCCTTCTTAGCGTCGGTATTGTATCGATCGGTGCCTGGCCCTTTCGGTTCTTCGATCGGCGTCGGAAAAAGATTCTCTCGACGACTCAGGCCCAGACTACATCGACGATGGAACGGACCCCGTTTAAGCGGTGTCCTGTGTGTAATTCAAAATATTCGAACTTAGATGTGCACCCAGTGTGCAACACCTGTTTGTCCCCCGACCACGACGAGTCAAAATGTTTCGCCTGCTCGAGGTTCCGATCAAAGAAGACTATTAAACTTCGATGCGCGGCGAGGCAGTCGGCCCAACAGTCGGCTCCAGCGCCTGCAAACATCTTCGATGCCGGGGACGAGGAACACTTCCAAGATGAGGATGAGGCGGAAGATGACGTTCCCGAAGAAATGTCGGAACCGGCGTCGGAGCAAGACTCCAATTTCGAAGTGGACGAGCCAGACGAGGAGTTCGGCCACGACCAGGATGTCGTCAAGGTAGGGGACGACGATCAGGCCCTTGCGGCCGTTGATGACGACTCCGGTGGTGAACCGAGTCCGCCCGCATTTCCAGGGCCTATCATTGACATTCAGCCCGCTCCGGCTCCGGTCGAGGCATCGCCGAAAGGCCTTAGCCAAGATCCATCCTTTCGGTCTACAGCCCCGCGACATAGCCAGGCTAAGACCCTTTTAAAGGAGCCATCGGTCGATTCCGTGAAACTGAAACCGAAACAGACAGAGACGAAATCGAAACCGAAACTACTCAAAATGATGGTCGGTTCGACGTCGACGCACGCCTCGAAGGTTGTCGTCGATCCTTCGACGCCGAAGATGCCCGTCGGAGCAAGAGTGGGACTCCGAAGCAGGGCTCTGCCACCAAGACCGTCGCCTCGAAGGCCTCTGCGCCGGTGCCTGCGTCCACTACCAAGCATAGCGAGAAGGGCAAGGGACTTCCGCTCGGGAAAGGTCTCCAGCCACCCCTCTCGGGACACAAGGCTGGGCTGGCGAAAAGGGTCGAAGCCACGGCCAAGGACGCACCGAAATTATCGTCGACGCCCAAAGACGGAGGCGCACCGCGCAAGGAGGTCGATTCGACGCGCTCAGGCGAGCGGCCTACTCAGGCGTCGAAGAAACACGATGCCGGCGTTTCCGGTTCAAAGCAGGCTGAATCGACGCCACTTAAGTTTGGCCTTCCGCCCACTGCCCGTCCAAAGACTCAAGAGGCCTCCAAGGTGGCGAAGGTGTCCTCGCATACACAGGTCGTCTATCATGAGCCTTCTTACGACAACCGAACGAAACTGTTTATTGACTCGGAGTCGGGCAGGCTTACCGTCCACAAGCGGAAAATCACGCCTGAACATCCTTTGGAGGGTTACAAAATTCCCCTCAAAAAGAAGATGGCCTCCGGCACCTCTCCGGTTCTTGTTGAACCTCTTCAGGACTACTCGCACCATACTGTTCATTCTCCAACACAAAGTGAGGAAGACTTAACTGCGGACTATAGCCAAATGGGCTTCTCTTACAATACTGACACTGATCAGGATGTCTCAAATCAATGGTCAGGGGCGGCGGATCAAGGCGATGACCCTGATGACCCCCATACCGCCCCAGACTCTCAGTCCTACAATGTCAAACAATCTCCAACTTAGGACACTGCAGCGTTCAATGCATTGATAGAGCGCGCAGCCCTCAATCATGACGTCGAAATGCATGCTGAACGAGTGGATGAAGACTTCTTATTCGACACCTTCTCCACATCTGAACGCTCCACCAAGACTCTGCCCATGCTTAAGGGGGTCCTCAAACATGCCACGGCCATTTTCAAGGAGCCAACAAAAGCCAGGGTTATCAATCCACGGATCGACAAGAAATACAGGCCTGCTCCAGTGGACCCCACCTACATCAAAGGACAGCTCCCCTTGGACTCCCTTGTGGTGGCTAACGCGCGCAAAAGGGCTAACTCTCAATCAACGGGAGACGCTCCCCCTCCGGACAAAGAGTCCAAAATCTTTGAGGCGTCTGGGAAGCGGGTGGCAGCGCAGGCCGCTAACACTTGGAGAATAGCCAATACACAGGCCCTGTTGGCTAGGTACGACAGGGCGCACTACGACACCCTAGAACAATTAATGCAGCACATGCCTGATATGTACAGAGAGGCTGCGGAAATGGTTATACAAGAGGGTAAACTGATCTCCAATGCGTCCATCAAGTGCGCACTGGACGCAGCGGACACTGCAGCAAGGGCAATCAATACTAGCGTGATGCTGCGACGCCACGCATGGCTGCGCATCTCTGGGTTTAAACCCGAGATCCAAACTACTCTTCTCAATCAGCCGGTTAATCCGGACTTCCTCTTTGGACTCGATGTTGACACAACATTTGAAAAAATGAAAAAAGCCACTGAGACGGCAAAGTCCATGGGGGCTCTCCAGTCACAGCAGTTTCGGAGCAGTTCCTTTTGTCGCTCCGGTAACAGGGGAGCAACAAGAGGACAGGCTCTACAGCACTCCCAGTACGCCAAGGGCAACACGCAGTCTGCATACACTAAAAACACCAGGGGTGGATACCGTGGGAACAGCGCCAAAGGGAGAGGCCGCGGCAATAACAACGCCAGCTCCTCCACTCCCAACAAACAGTGACTTCTTGTCACTGCCCCCCGACCATCTAACACCTGTTGGGGGGAGACTTCAGCAGTTCCTGCCACTCTGGGAAAACATCACAACAGACAGGTGGGTGAGACAACTTATCCGTTACGGCTATTGTCTAGAACTGACCTCCACCCCCCCCCCAACATACCCCCAAGAAACCGTCCTATGTCCGCAGAGCACTCGCACTTATTGCAGCAAGAAGTCCTCTCCATGCTGCAAAAAGGAGCCATAGAACTGGTGCCTGTAGAAGAGCGGGGTACAGGGGTGTACTCTCTGTACTTCTTGATTCCAAAAAAGGACGGGTCCCTAAGGCCCGTTCTAGACCTCAGACCCCTCAACCAATACATCCTCTCGGAGCACTTTCACATGCTAACTTCACAACAAGTCCTGCCGCTGCTCCGTCAGGGCGACTTCCTAGCCACCCTGGACCTCAAGGATGCGTATTTCCACATTCCCATTCACAAAAAGTATCTCAGGTTCACAGTCAACGGTCAGCATTACCAATTCAAAGTCCTGCCATTCGGGGTCACTACCGCTCCCAGGGTTTTCACCAAGTGCTTGGCAACTGTGGCAGCGCACTTGCGCAGGGAAGGTATTCACGTGTATCCCTACCTGGACGACTGGCTCGTCCAGGCAAAGTCTGCCATACAGTGCGGCCACGACATGTCGCGGACCATTCACCTCCTTCACAGTCTAGGGTTCTCTCTCAACTACGCAAAATCTCACCTGCAGCCAGCCCATGTGCAACAGTACCTGGGGGCGTCAATAAACACCCAGTCGGCCACGGCACAGCCGGCCGCAGCCAGGGTCAACAGCATGCAAGCGCTCATCCGGGGGTTCCAACCTCAGCGATCCCTCCCAGCGCAGGTTTTCATGCAACTGATCGGTATGATGGCATCCTGCATATTCATAGTCCCGCACGCGAGGCTGCACATGCGACCCCTCCAGGAATGCTTAGCCCTATAGTGGAACCAGGCTCATGGCCATCTGAAAGACCTAGTGTTGGTGACCGGTCGTGCTTACAACTCTCTGCATTGGTGGAACCCACAAAACCTTTGCAGGGGCCGACCGTTCCAAGAGCCTGTCCCACAGATAGTGCTAACGACGGACGCATCTCTCCAGGGTTGGGGAGCGCATGTCCTCCATTACACGGTGCTGGGACTATGGACAGCACAACAGCAGAGGATGCTTATCAATGTGTTGGAACTCATGGCGATCTTCATGGCACTGAGAGCATTCAAGTTGCACCTGTGCAACAAGGTCGTGTTAGTCCGGACGGACAACATGACCGCCATGTATTACATCCAGAAGCAGGGGGGCACGCACTCCCCGCAGCTGTCTCACTTAGCCCAGAGCATATGGAAGTGGGCCATTCAGAGGAACATCTTCCTCATGGCGGAGCATCTCCCAGGTGTCAACAACCAGATGGCGGACCTGCTCAGCAGGTACAGTCATCAGATGCACGAGTGGGAGATCCACCCGTCGGTTCTCCATCCGTACTTCCAGCAGTGGGGTCATCCAGACATCGACCTGTTCGCCACAAGTGAGAACGCAAAATGCCCAAACTTCGCCGCCAGGTTCCCACACCCGCAGTCTCAGGGCAATGCGATGTGGATGAACTGGTCAGGCAGATTTGCGTACTCTTTTCCGCCAGCCCCCCTCATACCTCTGGTGGCGCGCAAACTGCGACAGCACTCCATGACACTCATCCTGGTTGCTCCAACGTGGGCCCGACAGGCTTGGTACACCACGTTCCTGGAACTTTCAGTGGTGCCTCACCAGCGGCTGCGCCTCACTCCCAGCCTCCTCACGCAGAGCCATGGCGACAATCAGCACCCAGATCCACAACAGCTGAACCTTGCGATTTGGCTCCTGAGGTCATAGAGTTTGGATACCTGAACTTGCCTCCTGAGTGTATGGACATCATCAAGGAGGCCAGGCGACCAACTACCAGGGCCTGCTATGCGGACAAATGGAAGCGGTTTGTTATTTACTGCTCCAACAATAACGTTTACTCGTTGGACGCATCTACGCAAAACATCATATGCTACTTGTTGCATCTGTACCAATGCAACCTGGCGTACAGTTCCATCAGGATTCATCTGGCGGCCATAGCCGCTTACCTTCAAAACAGGCAACACCTTTCCGTTTTTAGGGTACCTGCCATTAAAGCCTTTTTGGAAGGCCTTAAAAGAGTGATCCCTCCCAGACACCCCCCTTCACCAGTCTGGAACTTAAATATCGTTCTCACCAGACTCATGGGGCCACCCTTTGAGCCACTCCATTCCTGTGACATACAGTTCCTCACCTGGAAGGTGGCCTTCCTGATAGCTATTACATCCCTGCGGAGGGTCAGTGAGCTGCAAGCCCTCACAATTCAGGAACCCTACCTGCAAATCCATGCGAATAGAGTGGTGCTTCGCACCAACCCTAAATTCATGCCAAAAGTGGTTTCGCAGTTCCACATCAATCAAAACATAGAACTGCCCGTTTTCTTTCCTAACCCAGATTCGGTGGCAGACAGAGCACTGCACACCTTAAATGTCAAAAGAGCTCTCCTGTATTACATCGACAGGACAAAAGACTTTCGAAAGACTAAACAGCTATTCGATGCATTCTCTCCACAACATAAAGGCAACCCTATCTCCAAAGCAGGTATAGCCAGGTGGATTGTTAAATGTAACCAGATCTGTTATCAGAAAGCTAAACGCACACTAACAGTTCCCCCTAGGGCGCATTCCACACGCAAATTGGGGGCCTCCATGGCTTTCCTGGGTAATAATCCTCTAGAGGATATATGTAGAGCAGCCTCATGGACCACCATACATACATTTACCAAACACTACTGCGTAGATGTACACTCCAAACAGCAAGCTGCTGTAGGACAGGCTGTTCTCAGAACTCTCTTTCAGACTGCTGCAGCTGGCACGGGCACCCGCCGGTAAGGAGGAAACTGCTATGTATTCTATGCACAGATATGAATTCAGCAGCCCACATGCCTCGAACGTAATATGCTACTTACCAGTATGCATCTGTTCTTGGCATGAAGGCTGCTGACATTCATATTGCCCGCCCTCCTCCCCGGTGCCTGTCGCAGCTGCAGCTTTCAGAATCATTTTCAGGCATGGTCATCACTTTCTGTATTACACTCCATCTCTGCCACAATGGCGAAAAACAATCTGAGGATGGAGTCGATGCCCATGCGCACTGTAGTCCATGGGAGGAGCCACCTATCTCGTGATACTTCGAAGACTCTTCCAGGACAACAATGTGCAATCATCCGGACCCAACACTAGGCGGCGATCTATGCACAGATATGAATGTCAGCAGCCCTACATGCCAAGAACAGATGCATACTGGTAAGTAGCATATTCCTTATTGATCAGTCTTCTTTCTCATGCAAGAGAAATGAGTTGCCACAATTGCAATACTTATCATGAAGTAAAGTGCGTACAGTAAAAGGAGTATTATGAAATAATACTGTAAAAGAATTGATATGGTTTCTTAGCCATATGATACTTTAAAACTGATAAAATATATACATACATAAAAACATTGACTAACGTACTCAACTGGTGCTTCTAAGATACGCCTACCCCGGTGTACCTGAACTTAGCCTAGTACGTGGGAAGGAGTAAATAAGTTGCAGTTTAAGTTAAGTTGGTTTTTGCCAAGGAATCTGAATCAAGAATTCTCTTAAGGGTTTAGTCAGCTTCGTACCTTGGTAATAGAATGTAGGAGGTCTGGTAGCTCTCTCTCAGGACTCGATCTCCCAGCAACCCGCAAGGGTGACTGGAAGCACCGGAGCTGGATTTTCTCGGCTGGAGAAAAAGACAGCGTCTTTCTCAGTGCGTCAAAAGGGGAGGGGTGGCGTCCTTAGGCTCTTGCATCAGCTGGGCTCTCGGGCAAGTAGATAGCTGCTCGGCTCCAAAACCACCACTGTGTGTTTGCTTAAGGCAACTGTTGGTATATTTATACCTGAAAGGTGCCGGGTTTGACGTAAGGTTGGACATAAGACGTCACTAAGAACTAACAGTTCTTTCTGGACTCCAGGAGTTCTTGTTCAAATCAAAACAAAAGCAGGGGGGTTTCCCGGGCTGCTGGAGGCTTGGTTTGTTTAAAGAACACGTTGTACTTTCTAGGAGTCTAGGGGAGTAGCCTTGCCGTATTTGGACTGCACGGGCTATTACTAAATATGGATATGATTCTTATGCCTTTATAAGGATATTGTTTGTTATAACCACATAAGGGCATAAATCGGGAATATCGAATTAGGGTCCTAGATAGAAACACAACACTCTGTTCAGTTCATGTTGTTATAAGGACACATGGACACTTTTAAACTTGCAGCTTACATATTTTTCTGTAGTGAAACCAAGCATCAGGCCTCAGTGGAAGTTTTAATCTCTCAAAAATGAGGACACTGAAACTAGAGGTGAATATTGTGTCGATGAAGTTAAGATTGTTGATGTTTTGTGTAATGCTCGTATGAATGTTTACTATGGTGGTCAAAGGTGATCCACAGACAATAGCATTGTCACATTATCAAATATTGCTTCCTTAACCTCTTCAGTGCTCATGACAAGGTCAACTCGTCATGGGTTTTACCTGCGCTGTGCGTTTGACGAGTTGACCTTGTCATAAACAATGGGGATCCTGCAAATCCAGCACCGGGGGGGGAAACCCCTTAGCAGCCAAGGTGTTAATGATGGATAATTGCATTGTAGTACTGTATGCTTGATGCTCTCTGTTGGATTGAAATATTTTCCCCATCTCGAGAGACATTACTGGTGGTTGTTCCAGTGGGATTGCGAAGTAATTATTTCTCAACAGTTTATGAACCAGATGGTAGATTTCACCTGTGGAGCTTAAAAGTGCCATTCTCACTTAGCCTCGCCAACAGATCTTTTCCAAACTGAAATGCCATGGCTTCACAACATTGACATTCCGTCTGGTAGGATCCATTTTCATTCACATTGGTATTTATCCTGGCTGTTTCTTCACTAGGAAGAGATAAGAATTGCACAACCATCTATCAGAAGTGTTGTTGAAATTCCACCAAACAGATTTGAAACTAATGGCTGAAGATGGAAGGTATGAATTAAAAAAAAATTAAGTCAGTAGACCAGAACCAATTTTTTTTATTTTAAATGTGGGTTATGCCCATTGAATATGAGGTATTAAATTTGGTATGGAATAAGTCTGCAAAATGAGTCTGTAGCAGTGTCTGAATTCCAATGCAAGCCAGGCTGTTTGCAGGACAAATGTTTCTTCCGCAGATGTTAAAGGCTTCCGTCTGCAATCTTGAACAGGGACTGCTGCTAACCACTGGCGCGCTCCAAGGACTGCCGGGCTTCACCTCGAATGTTACTCAGAACTGTTAAGGGAACCGTTTCAGAAATACTTACTCATTACATTCCTAAAGCAAGAGCTGGTTCCGCGCAGTGCTTATTCAGTGTTTGTTGAAACAACATTGGTAATACGAATATGGGTGTGCCGTGCATAGTAATACAAAAATCACTGCTCTACTGGTAGTACCATACCAAATGGATTACACATGGTTAATATCCTATATTTACCCTGGAGTATTGTGGGAGGATGGACAAGCGTTCCACAATGAAATCTCGTCTCGTTTAATGGATGTTTTGCTCATCATAGTATTAAGTCTGTGGACTGATTGACTACACTTCAGAAGCGCTTGTTTTGCAGAGCCTGAAACGAGTGCTCCTGTCACAGTCGATTGTTAAACTATCAAAGTCCACCTGGTGCTCTTGAGGTCGTCTCAAGTCGCAATAAGGTTCATAGTCAGCAGGTGATGCTACATCTCTGTATGTATAAAATGTTCTTATATTGGGATCCCGGCAACACTTCTCCATTTCCAATGAGATCGAGAATGACCTGCTGATCGAGTGCACTCCGTTCCACTCCAAAAACCCTCACACAGACCAACATCCCGTTTGCAACTTATGTCTCTCGCCCGAACAGCGAGAAGACACCTGTGACGCCTGCAAATCTTTCTGGTCTAAAAAGACTCTTAGCGATCAAAGTGCTAGACAACAAGAAATGCAGCGATCAACTGTATGAGGAAGGAGAGGAATCGCTTTCCATACATGATTCTGAGTCTCAATCAGAAGAGGACTCAGCCACTCTTTAGTCAGCGCAGAATCAACGTACGATGAGTACTTCTACCCCTGCTCCGTAAACCAAATCAGCCAGCCCCACCACCAGCCCCACCCCTGCACCACCACCAGTTCCTCCACCAGCCCCACCACCAGCCCCACCACCCGCCCCACCCCCAGCCCCACCTCCCGCCCCACCTCCCGCCCCACCACCAGCCCCACCACCCGTCTCACCCCCCGCACCACCACCACCCCACCACCCGCCCCACCACCAGCCCCACCACCAGCCCCACCACCAGCCCCACCACCAGCCCCACCACCCGTCCCACCCCCGCACCACCACCCGCCCCACCACCAGCCCCACCCCTGCACCACCACCAATCCCTCCAGCAGCCCCACCACCAGCCCCACCACCAGCCCCACCACCCGCCCCACCACCCGCCCCACCACCAGCCCCACCACCCGCCCCACCTCCAGCCCCACCTCCCCCCCCACCACCAGCCCCACCACCCGTCCCACCCCCCGCACCACCACCTGCCCCACCACCAGCCCCACCTCCCGCCCCACCACCAGCCCCACCTCCCGCCCCACCACCAGCCCCACCACCCGTCCCACCCCCCGCACCACCACCACCCCCACCACCCACCCCACCACCAGCCCCACCACCCGCCCCACCACCAGCCCCACCACCAGCCCCACCACCCGTCCCACCCCCGCACCACCACCAGCCCCACCACCAGCCCCACCACCAGCCCCACCACCCGCACCACCACCAGCCCCACCACCCGCCCCACCACCCGCCCCACCACCAGCCCCACCACCAGCCCCACCACCTCACTCACCACTGAAACAGGTAACATGTCTCCTCAGCCAACAGTGGAGGATGATCAGAACATCCCAGGTGACAGACAGCCAGGGGATCTCCGGGAAGATGATAATACTGACCCTCATGCTGACGCTGATCCTAATTTATATCTCAGCCGTCCATCGCCTCCTGATGAGGCATCTGCTCACCAGGATCTCACAGCCAGAGCAGCCGCTTTTAATCAGGGGCCTTCATAGAAGGATTCAATAGAGGAGGGTTTCCGCTTTGAGACTTTGTCTACTACACAGAGAGCGGCACAACATTTAACACTTTAAAAGCTTTTAAACTTCCTGTCAAAGCAAGAATAACTGCTCCTCACATTGATAGGAATACAAAGCACCAGCATCAGACCCCATTTGTATTAGAGGTCAGTTAACCCAGACTCCTTAGTGGCGTCCAATGCTAGGAAAAGAGCGAACTCCCAAACCACCGGAGAAGCCCCCGCACCAGAAGAGGAATCCAAACTTATGGATGCCTCTGGTAAAAGAGCTGCGGCACAAGCAACTAGTCATTGGCGTATGGCCAATAATCAAGCATTACTTGCAAGGAACGACAGGGCCAGCTGGGACGAAATGGAAGGCTTCTCCAGCACCTCCCAGAGGAGCACAGAAAAAAAGGTCAAGAGATTGTCAATGAAGGAAACTTATCACCAACAATTCCATTAAGTGTGCACTAGCCGCTGCCGACACTGCTGCCAGAGGTATAAATGCCAGGGGCCTTTGAAGGCATGCTTGGTTAAGGGTATCCGGTTTCAAACCTGAAGTACAACAAACCATATTAAATTTCCCATTTGATAAGCAACATCTCTTCGGCCCTCAAGTGGACACAGTCCTGGAGAAAATGAAAAAGGACACTGAGGTAGCAAAATCGATAGGAGCCCTACAAACACCTACAGAGGTTCCTTTCAGAGGCCCCGTTACAAATAAAGGGCTATGGCCGCTTTCACAGATACCTCTGCTTCACAATCTAAAGGTCGGGGACAAACCTCAACAACAAAAACCTTCTACAGAGGTTCTTACAGAGGAAACCATTTTATAGGACCCAAAACCCGTTCCTCAAATATCAATACTAAGCAATGACTCCTTTACACCCCCTCTGACCCCTCTCCCCACATCAAACACCTGTTTGGGTTCGAATTCAACAAGGAGCAATAAAACCAGTTCCACCACAATTTCACGGACAGGGGTAAATTCACGACACGTCCTTATTCCCAAATCAATGGATCCCCCCGGTGCATTCTAGGTCTCGGACCACTCAATCATGATATAATATCGGAGCATTTCCAGATGGCCACTCGTCAAGAGATCATCCCTTTACTACAAAAGGAGACTTCATGGCAGCCTTAGATCTAAAGGACGCCTGTTTCCATAGATCAATGCATCCTGCGCACAGACCTACCTTAGATTTCTATTTCAGGGAAAACATTATCCGTTCAAAGTTCTTCCCATTGGGATCACTACGGCACCAAGAGTGTTCACAAAATGTTTAGCAGTTGTGACAACACATCTGCGCAGAGACAACATTCATGTCTTCCCTTATCTAGACCTCTGGCTAATCAAAGCAAACACATGCACGCTTTGCAAACAAAACACTGAAAAGACCCTATATTCACTACAGCAGCTAGGGTTCACTGTCACCCTACAAACATTTCATCTACAGCCAGCTACTACTCAAGCGTTTCCAGGGGCCAAGATCAACACAAATCTAGCGTTAGCATCCCCAAACACAAACAGAATATGCAATATGCTAACATTAATTCAACAATTTCAGTCAGGAACTCACATTCCAGCCAAAACATTTCTCAGACATCTGGGCATGATGGGATCTTGTATTTACATCGTCCCACGTGCCAGACTCCATACGAGACCTCTACTGCAATGTCTCTCTCAACAGTGGACTCAGTCACTGGGTCAACTTCACGATCTAGTGTTGGTAAACAGCTGCACGCATCACTCTTTGCAGTGGTGAAATCCACAGAATCTTTCCAAGTGGCGGAATATTTCTAACAACAGCTGCTTCCCTAACAGGATGGGGAGCTCATCTCCACAGCCTCCCTGTTCAGGGAATATGAGGTTCCAAACACAAGAATCTCCATCACAACCACCTAGAGCTGGAGGCTGTTCATCTAGCGGTCCAAGCCTTCCTTGTTCACCTACGGCACAAAGTGGTACTCATTCGAACTGACAATATGACACCAATGTATTTACAAAAGCAGGAGGGACTCTCTCTCCAATGATCTCACTTAGCTCAGAACCTATGGAAGTTATTAATACATCACAACATTAATCTGTTATCAGATGGTGGACTTTCTGAGCAGATCACAACAAGAAGTGCATGATTGGTAGATTCCCCCCAGTGTTCTTCAACCATACTTTCTCAAGTGGGGGTTTCCAGCGATAGGTCTGTTTGCAGCAAAAGAAAACTGCGCACACAGATATCGCCTCCATTAGTCCAAAGGCAATGCTTTATTGATTAACTGTTTGTTTAAACTTTCTTTTACATCTTAATGATAAACAGTACGATCCATTTGCAGTCTAGCAGTCAAGCAAGTAAACGACAATATTATTGCACAGCTCATTGTTGGTTTCCTTTTATCACACACATATGAAGGGAAATGTATATCAACGCCGCTGCACCATTCAGATCAATCAGACACTTATAACATTTAACAGTTTCAATGTATCAGTGGCGCACGGGGCTGTGGTATTGTAATTGTAATTGCATTTATATAGCGCTTACTACCCCTGACGAGGCGACAAAGCGCTTTTTCGGCGGGTAGCACGCTACTCCGGGACCCATAGAGGATTAGTGTTGAATTAGTATAGTGAAACATGCAAGTACTTTTCAAGTGGTGGATAGGTAAGTCAGTTATTTGGATTTGGAATGATAGCAGAAGGATAGAGGAGGAAAAAGGTTTGTATTTATATAGCGCTTGTTGACGCTCGCTATTCAGGAAGCCTACAAAGGATTTGTGGTGAATTAATATGGTGAAATATGAGGTAATTTCAGTGGTGGATATTAATCAGTTACTTGGAGTGAGAAGGATAGCGGAGGGATAAAAGGGGAAGATAGATTTGTATTCATATAGCACTGGTTACCCCTGATGGGTGTTGAAGGGCTTTTCTGGCGAGTAGCACGCCACTCCGGAACCCATTAAGGATTACTGTTGAAAATTAGTTTAGTAAAAAATATGAAGTAATTTGAATAGTGGATATGTTTATTCAGTTATTTGGGTAGTTTATTAGTATAGTTTAATATGGTATTTAAGAAGTGAACATGTTAGTCTATTAATGTTGATTGAAAAGGATAGTGGAGGAATAAAAGAGTGAAGGATTTTTTGTTTAGGTCTTAGCAGTAGGAGGAGGCTTTTGGATGAGTAAAAAGGAGTTTTGGACGGGAGGACTCAGAGGGAAGAGTTTAGATCAATCAATCAAAGACATTTATAGAGCGCACTACCTACCCGTAGGGTCTCGAGGCGCTTGGGGGGGGGGGGGGGGGGGGGCGCTACTGCTCGAACAGCCAGGTCTTGAGCTTCTTCCTGAAGGAGAGGTGGTCTTGGGTCAGGCGCAGGTCGGCCGGGAGGGAGTTCCAGGTCTTGGCGGCCAGGTAGGAGAAGGACCTTCCTCCTGTAGTGGCTCTGCGGATGCGTGGGACGGCGACAAGGGCGTGGCTGGCGGATCGGAGGTGGCGTTTGGGAGCGTAGAAGTTGATTCGGTTGTTGAGGTAGCTCGGGCCTTGGTCGTGGAGAGCTTTGTGTGCGTGGGTAAGGAGGCGGAAGGTGATTCTCTTGCTGACCGGGAGCCAGTGCAGGTCTCTTAGGTGTCCGGAGATGTGGCTGTGTCGTGGGATGTCGAGGATGAGTCTGGCTGAGGCGTTCTGGATGTGCTGGAGTCTCTTCTGGATCTTGGCGGTGGTTCCGGCGTAGAGTCGTTGCCGTAGTCCAGTCGGCTGGTGACGAGTGCCTGGGTGACAGTCTTCCTGGTCTCTGTGGGGATCCACCAGAAGATCTTCCGAAGCATGCGCAGGATGTTGAAGCACGACGAGGAGACGGCGTTGACTTGCCTGGTCATGGAGAGGGAGGAGTCCAATATGAAACCCAGGTTGCGTGCGTGGTCCGTCGGTTTGGGTGCGGTGCCCAGGGCGGGGGGCCACCAGGAGTCGTCCCAGGCGGAGGGCGAGGAGCCCAGGATGAGGACCTCCGTCTTATCTGAGTTCAGCTTCAGGCGGCTCGTCGTCATCCACTCGGCTACCTCTCTCATCCCTTCGTGCAGGTTGGCTCTGGCGGCGGCGGGGTCGTTGGTCAGGGAGAGGATCAGCTGGGTGTCGTCGGCGTAGGAGATGATGTTGAGGTTGTGTTGGCGTGCGATGGCCGCGAGGGGGCTCATGTAGACGTTGAAGAGAGTCGGGCTCAGCGAGGATCCTTGAGGGACGCCGCAGATGACTTCGGTGGCCTCTGACTTGTACGGTGGTAGGCGGACTCTTTGTGTTCTTCCGTCGGGAAAGGAGACGATCCATTCCAGCGCCTTCTCCTGGATTCCGACGTTGCTGAGGCGCTGTACTAGGGTGCGGTGGCAGACCGCGTCGAAAGCCGCGGAGAGGTCTAGCAGGATGAGGGCCGCTGTTTCCCCGTTGTCCATCAGGGCTCGGATGTCGTCAGTGGCGGCGATGAGGGCGGTCTCGGTGCTGTGGTTGGCGCGGAATCCGGACTGCGATGGGTCGAGGGATCCATTTGTCTCGAGGAAGGCGGCCAGCTGTTTGTTGACGGTCTTCTCGATGACTTTGGCTGGGAACGGGAGTAGAGAGATGGGGCGGTAATTCTTGAGTTCGGTGGGGTCAGCTGTAGGTTTCTTCAGTAGAGCGCTGAGTTCGGCGTGCTTCCAGCTCTCGGGGAAGGTGGCGGTGTCGAATGAGGTGTTGATGATGTCCCGCAGGTAGGGTGCGATGACAGCGTCGGCTTTGTTGAAGACGTGGTGAGGGCAGGGGTCGGTCGGAGATCCGGAGTGGACGGAGTTCATCGTGTGGACGGTGTCTTCGGTGTTGACCGGGGTCCAGGCGCGGAGGGTGGTGGTGGGTGGCGTTGCTGCGGTCGTGGCGTGCGTCGGTTGAGTGCTGAAGCTGTTGTGTATGTCCGCGATCTTGTTGTGGAAGTAGGAGGCGAGGGAGTTGCAGAGGTCTTGCGAAGGGGTGATGTTGTTGTTTCCGGCGTTGGGGTTGGAGAGCTCTTTCACGATGTTGAAGAGTTCTTTGCAGTTGTGTGCGTTGTTGTCCAGTCGGTTCTTGAAGGCCGTTTTCTTGGCGATGCGGATCAGTTGGTGGTGTTTCCGGGTGGCGAGCTTGAGGGTGGTCCTGTTGTCCGGCGTGGGTTCCCTTCTCCAGGCTTTCTCGAGGGCTCGGCAGTTCCTCTTGGAGCTCTTGAGTTCGTCGGTGAACCATGGGGCTCTCTTACTGCCGGGTCTGCTGGGCGGGGTCCTCAGTGGGGCGAGTTTGTCCGCGCAGTTACTGATCCACTTCGTGAGGTTGTCGGCGGCCTGGCTGGGGTTCGCTGAGCTGGCCGGAGGGTGCTGGCTCAGGGAGGCGGCGAGCTGGTCGGCTGTGATCTTGTTCCAGCTTCTACGGGCAACCTGTTGCTGGCGGTGGTGGATCGTCGTTCTTCTGAAGGTGAAGTGGATGCATCTGTGATCCGTCCAGTGGAGTTCTGTGGCGTGGCTGAAGGCGATGTCTTTGCTGGATGAGAAGATGGCGTCGAGTGTGTGTCCGGCGAGGTGGGTGGGGGTGGACACCAGCTGCTTGAGTCCAAGGTTGGCGAGGTTGTCGAGCAGGGTGCTGGTGTTGCGGTCGTTGTTGTTCTCCAGGTGGAAGTTGAAGTAGAAAGGAAAGTAGAAAGGTTTGTTTTAGGGGATCGGTATAGTAAAAGAGGTGTCAGATGATGCAAGGAGGGGTAGAGTAGGAGAGAGTCTAGAAAGGGTTATTTTGGCGATCATAGTAGTGGTATGGGGTTTGGGATAAATGAGAGAGTGGATGAAGAGGATATATTGATAGATGTATAGGATGAGAGATAGGGTAGTGAATTGGAAGAAGTAGTAGAAGAAGTTTGAGATGAGTCAGAAGGTTGGGCTAGAAGATATATTGAGCGAAGTATAGGCTTAGAAATAGAGTAGTGCATTGGAAATGCTAAATTAGAAGAAAGTGATAGATATATAGATCCATAAGTACATTGAAAGAATATAGATACATAAAGGAGGTAAGTATATGTAGATTAAAGATATTGATAGAGGCGCAGGATGAGAAATAGGATAGCCCATTGGATATGCTTTTTCAGGAGAAAAGTAACAGACACAGATCCAAGTACATGGAAGGTACATAGATGCACAATATAAATATGTACATGTAGACCAAAGATGATTTTTATTTAGTATTATTATTATTATTTTTTCTCTCAACACCATAATTATTTTACAAGTTTTATAAAGTAATACACAAAGATAGGTACATATCTATAGTGAAAATAAATGCTTGTATACAGAGGGATATGCTGTAAAGTTCTGTTTACGTCTGGTGCTTATGTGGGGAAGAGCCAAATCTTGTGTAGTTTTCTGAAGATACGGTGGTTGTCGGTGGACCTTATGTTGGGGGTTCAAGAGTACCATAGTTTGGCTGCTTGAACAGAGAAGGATGTGCCACCCATGTTTTTTTCTTGTATGGTGGGATTTTGAGGCGAGATGCTCCTTTAGAGCGGAGGTTCCTTTGTTGAATGTGTTTGGTGATTTTATTCCTGATGAAGAGCGGTCCCGTTCCATGTATTGCTTTGTGACTGATACAAAGCAGCTTGAACGTGGATCTTCTGGCAACCAATAACCAATGCAGGGGAGATGTGGTCTCGTGGTTAGAGGCTATTGGCGTAATCGAGTTTGGACAGAACAAGGGAGATGGTAGCTCGGACCTTGTGTGGAAATCCCAAATGAAGGAAAATTTGTCGCATTGTTTTTAGGTTTCGCTAAGTGAAAGCTGCGCACGCAGCTTATTACGAAGGTGAAAACCTGATGAGAACAGTATGTGGCTTGGTCACCGCCTCTCTGTTCCATTGGCTAGCTCCATAAATGGAGGCTTGTCATTGGAACAGAGATCTGTCCGTCATGGCCGGACCAGATTCGTGGGCGTTCCCGCGATTTCTTCCCTCTCCACCCTTTTCGCATCGTCATCGCGGCCGCGGGCGGGGTTTATTTTTTGTTGTTGTCCAGGTTTGTTTTGGCCATTCCGCGGCCAACCGCCAACGGAGGAAGCCTTCCCGACCCCCTCCCGCTGTCCGTTACCCCCCCACCCCTCCCCCGGTCCGTGTGCTTCATGTTTTTCCTGCGGCCTTCCCGACCCCCCTCCCGCTGTCCACATGCACCCCCCCGCCCCATTCACAGCCACCTCGTATGCATGCCACACAGTCCCAGCCCTCTCCGGTGCCTGCCCATGAGTGCCCACCACAGCTGTGCCCCTGAGCAAGCCCCATGAGATGCCCTCCCCCCCCCCCCCCGCATCTCACGTTCCTTCTCTTGTTGAATTCACCCCAAGGACGTGTTTTGTGCCCTTTGTTTGAGCGGGATTAAGACAAACCGAGCAGAGCACAGAATTCAATCAGCGCCTTAGCAGAGGCTTCTCGGCACTTTGGGCAAACACTGGCTGTGGTTGAGGGGGTTAAAGGTTGTGTCTTATCACGGAGGGTTAGGGGGGCCTTGTGACCTTCGCGGGACCACGGACAGTACAGAAGACTAGAATCCAAAGGATGACGTGTTCAACACATAATATCATTCTGTAAGCGTGAAGTTCAGTTTTGCGTGTTATTGTATTTGAAACGTCAGGTGAAATACACAAGTGCTGGTACAAGATGGCGCAGCTTCTAAGCGCTGTGGGTGTTCAGTATGTATGGTGGGTGGTCACTGCGTGGTGTTCAGAGAGTTTGCGTTTTGAGTCCCAGTGCAGGGGCGTGGCTACCATTTGTGCAGCGGGTGCAGTAACACCCGGGCCCCGAGGGGACCACTCAACCCTGACTTATTACTGTATTTTATCATTCCATCAGCAGCGAGGGACCACCGCGCACTGGCTCCGCTACTGACCCAGTCAGTGCCCACCCGTGGCAGCTGAGTGGTGCTCTGGGGTGCGGTTGTGCCATCCCTCGTGGGGCCCCCACTCCCGCAGACTGATGTCACCCTTACATACTCATTCACCTAGACACCTTTCTCCCGCCCTGTTCCACCCACACGTACCCCGTGCCGGACGCCCCCACCCTTTCGCCCCTTCTACCCTGGCCGCCCTCGAGGCGGTTGTCAGCCCCCTTCTGTCTCTGATCTGTCGCAAACCCCATTACCTGAATGCTGCATTATTATATACTTTTTCTGTGGCTCTTTTAACCCATAGGAATCCCCACGTGTACCTCGAGTAAACGTATTCACATAACATGTAAAGCGCTTTGATACCGTCGGGCCCAGGCAGCGCTATATAAAACTCAAATATCCTTTGAACTACCTGGGGAGGGGCGGTGTGAAATGTCTGGCGATCGAAAGAAGTCTTAGCAGAGGTGGAGGATCGGGCTTGGGGAGGGGCAGTGATGTCACTTCCGGTCCCTCTTTCCCACCACCCCTTCCTAGAGGTGTGTTTGTGTCTGGTGCCTATCACGCCCCTCCACCTGCCTCACACGCATGCCCGCCGCATCCTCGGTGCGGGCTCTGTCTTCAGGGCGTGAGGTCTGTGTTTACATCCTGTGACCAGGTACACCCCCGCACCCCTGCTACCGCGCCCGGGCCTCTTCTGGTGACAGGTGTCTGCCATTGGCAAAGCCCATAGGTCTGGTTTTAGCGAACCGCAGTGAGGGCGATTTGTCTTCTATTTTTTGTTAAGGCTGGCAAACATACGCCATAAAGATAATGACGAAGGAACCCTGCCCCCCCCCCACCACCACCTGACGTGGCAGCTGAACGCCCCCCAGAATGTCATTGCACCACTCCCATCATGGTGACAGAGCACGGGTGCGTGTGAGCAGCGCCGTGATTCGAACTTAGAAAGAAGCCCTTTGTCTTTAATGATGGTCATCTGAAAGAATTCCTCTGAACAGTCGAGAGAAACGATTCCATTGATTCTGAGCTGCTGTGAGCAGAACACATGGCTTAGGCACACGAAAAAGATTGAAAAATGGAAAGTAAAAAAGCATTGGCAAAATATGTTTGGGCCGCAATCTCGTTCACATGTCGGATGTGACCCCCTTTCTGAGTCCCAAAAGGAGACATGTCTACAAAAGAGACCCCAACGCTGCTTTTCCAAGTAGTTTACGAGTGACCACAGAACCGTGGCCGAGAGCAGGATGCCTTCCCCCCCCCCTCCCGCTGTCCGCTCCCGCCCCCCCCCTGTCCGTGTGCTTCATGTTTTTCCTGCTGCCTTCCCGACCCCCCTCCCGCTGTCCGTGCCAACCCCCCCCCCCACACCTACCCCCCCTTCCGCACCTCTGTCCGTGTGCTTCATGTTTTTCCGGTGTATTCATGCAACTGCTTAGTTCATCCCAAATCTGCTCTCCTCCAGCCTTGGGAAGATCATTGACGGAACTGTGTGGGAAAAATAAAATCAGAAGCGTAGCAATGACAGGATACTACAGCAGAGTCAGGGAAATGCAACTGACATCTGTTTCTTGTTCATCAGCAGTTGGAATGAAACCTACACCGAGGTAGGCGGGGCGAACTCAAGTCTACCTAAATCCGAGAGGTACACGGGGAAAAAAAACGCTTGAAGGAAGACATGTCGGGGAGATGGGGGTGGGGTTAGACTTACAGTATCGCTGCCAGGGAACAAGGAGGCGCACTATGTAGAAAAGCTTAACAGAAAACGATAGAACAGAAGAGCGAGATCTTGCAGGAAAAAAAGGTCTCCCAATGTGTCTGTAGATGCAAAAGTGTTTCAGTAACTGGAATGTAACTCAGAACAGCTGCTGTCGCACACAAACCCACCAAGGCCTCAAGACAGTCTGAACAGAAGGGTGTGTGTGTGTGTGGCTGGCTGTGTGTGTGTGTATGTGAGGCTGGCTCTGTGTGTGTGTGTGTGTGTGTGGCTGGCTCTGTGTGTGTGTGTGTGGCTGGCTCTGGGTGTGTGTTTGTGTGTGGCTCTGGGTGTGTGTGTGTGGCTGGCTCTGGGTGTGTGTGTGGCTGGCTCTGGGTGTGTTTGTGTGGTAGTAATTGCTGTCTGCTGAGCTCGTCCGTAGGGTACAATAGGTCTCACATTTGCGAGAGATTAAGCTAATGGCAATGTAAATGACAATGCCATTTATTTATCTGTTTTCAAAACCAATACATAAATACACATTTTGTCATTTACAATGCCAATAGCTCTAACTTTTCCAAAGGCGAAACCATTGCATTGTAAATGCTTGTTATAGTAGTAAAACTTGATCTTGCTAGTTTGTCCACTTGGGCATTCATCGACAGCTTGGAGTCCATGGTCATTCCGAGGTTTCTTACTTCCTTCAATACTTTAGGCAGTGATCCCAGTTCCTATATCAAAACAGGACAAAGTTCTGTGACAAATGGACGCATGTATGTTGCCCACAAATAAGAAAAGGAAGAAAGAGAGAGCAGGGGTAGAAGAGAGGGAAGGAGACAGAAAAGATGTAGCTGTTTATCCCTGGTTTCAAGGATACATTCCCGAAGGGGAAGACCAAGCCTAGCCTCTCTTTCGCCCTCACACACCCAGAAGGATGTCATGATTCATCATCGGGCTTTTAGTGCTCCTCATCTGACGGGCCCCCGAAGGGTCTCTTTAGCGGAGATCAGTAAAAAAGAAAAAACCCTGTGGGGTGTGTGCAGGTGTGGGGGCGGGATTGATAACGGGAAGGATTCTATAGAAGAGGTGAAGTGGTGCGTGCAAGTAAGGTTAAAAATACCTAAGGGCATCCAGTCTTGGGTAGTTTTATTCTCGTGGTGTTCTTGATAGATTAAAAAACCAACAGGTTAGTGTGTCACATTAGGCTTCTATGTGCCGGTGTGACTAGTCATGAGGTCGACATGTTTCACGCCTATCGTGTCTAAAAGATCAGTAGCGTTTCTTCAGGACCTAGGATAAAGTACACGTCAAACTAAAAACTAACAAGAGGAGAGCAAATGCAAGGTTACACATTGATAACCTTGTCAAACACGTGGGATACCCTAGTGCAATTCCTAGAGTAATCAATCGATCTCCGTAGGTAGATACTGACACGTGTGCCTGGAGGGGGATAAAGGGGAAGAAACACAAAAGAAAAAGAGAAAAACTGGTGAATTTATAATATTGAACAGTCCTACAGTAACTGGGACCGGGACAGTATACCTTACACAGGTCCACACACAGACAACGATTACGTACACAAGACCATAATGGTGGGTGAAGAAGGCCTGTATAATGTCTATATACATTCAATCATTCAACATACATAATGATTCCGTACACAGGACCGTAATGATGAGTGAAGCGTATCTTTCTCCACTCACTCCAAAAGTAAGACAATAATGTAAGACAGGCAAAGCACATCAGAAAACGTATGTTCTGCAAAGAAATTTGAAATGGATCAATTTGTGGCAGCTGTTAAGCGAGACATTTTGGGTCACTGCGCCACATGCCATCCATTGATCGTCGGTTATGGGGTTCCCGAGGTCCGCCTCCCAGTCTCCACGGATCCTGGAGTCGTCCAGGGGGATAATGTCTGCACTGGCCTTGTAGAGCTTGGAGATGATGTGTACTCCCCTAGTGCTATCTAACACCATCGTTAGTGGGGGGGAAGGACAGTGGTTCAAGGGGGACATCAAGGAAAGTGGCACGAATCGCCGAGCAAATACGCGATAAGATGAACCTATCCATGAATGTGACATCTGGGAAGCGGGTCTTGTCACCAATCTCAAACACATGGCCCTCTGGAAATAGGTCACCTATCTGTGCGATGTTGAATTTTGCGCATGTGCGTTGAATAATTTTTTCACCTGTTATTGACAGCCATCTGGGGTTTGGGAGTGGAAGTGAGGATGCATAAAGAAAGGGGGAATTGGTAATCCGTTGCAGTTTCTCCCAGGCCCAGCTACCAGTGGAGACAGTTTGGATGTCCTTGGGGTCTCTGGGTAAGCCAGTCGGTAAAATGGATGCCAATGTTTCCGTGAGAACTAGATTGGCCTCCGGTCGTAAATAGGGAATTCTTGCATCAGGGTGGTACCACGTCTGAGCATAACTGCAGTGTGCAACCAAATAATACAACTGCAAGATCCGGTACTCCGAATCCCCCCCTGTCGCTAGACAATGTCATGACTTGCCATCGAACCCGGGCCCTTTTATTACTTCACACTAATTATATCAAGTGGGGCCGAAGTGTCAAAAAGAATCTGTTGGTGAGGGGAAGTGAGATGTTGTGAAAGAGATAGAGGAACCTAGGGAGAACAATCATCTTTATTAGGGCTCCTCTTCCAGCCATGGAGAGCGGGTGTTTGAGCCATTTATCTACCTGTGCCTCTAGTGTGAGCATCGCCGGACCATCGTTCAACCGAACAATCTGGTCTGGGTCGAGGTATATATGTATGCTCTAATATTTTACAGAGTCGGAGCACCATTCCAGGGAAACTCCAAGTCCCATTGTTCTGTGCTGGTGGAAAGGGGGAAGATTACGGACTTGTGCCAGTTAATGCATAGTCCGGAATACGAACCAAACCTGAGTATTTCCCTTATTAGGGGCTCCAAATTAATATGGGGGTTACGAACATACAAAATAGTGTCATCTGTGTACAGTGACACCAATAATGGGCCCATATTAAATTGTAGGCCTCTGTGTAGGTGTTTTCTTGTAAATGCCGAACCAAAGGGTCCATAGCTAGAATAAGTAATAAGGGCGAGAGTGGGCAGCCCTGCCTTGTGCCTCTTGACAAGGAAAAGGGAGCTGACAGGCTGCCATGGAATCTGAGCCGGGCGGTGGGTTGACTGTATAATAATGCTGTGGTGGCTACAAAGCCAGTCGGCATGCCCATTCTTTGCATGATGGACATAAAGAAAGGCCACTCCAGTGTCTCGTAGAATCGCAGCCGCTGGTACCTCCGGATGGATTCTGTGGAGGGTGGCAAAAAAGGTCAGAAGATTAAATGTAGTAGAACGATGGGGGATGAAACCAGACTGTGCTGAGGAAATTATAGATTCCATTAAGAGAGGCAAACAGTTCGCCAGAACTTTGGCCAATATTTTGTAATCGAAGTTCAGGAGTGAAAGTGGACTATACGAGCCATAAAGCAGGGGGTCTTTGCCAGGTTTAGGGAGGAGTATTATGACCGCTTCACGCAGAGTGGGAGGTAAAACCTGTCTTTCTAGGGCCTCTGCATAGACCTCCAATAGCTATGGAACCAGCAGATTCCGAAATACCTGGTAAAGTTCACCCGTGAAGCCATCCAAGCCGGGGGCGGACGATGAACTCAGGGTAGTAAAGGCCTCATTAATGTCTGTATCTGAAATGGGGACGGCCAGAAAGTCTTGCATGTATTTCTCGAGGTAAACAAGTGCAATCTCCGACAAATAGGTCTCTTGGTCTGTGTGGTCTGAGCCCAGTCTGGAGGTGTATAGGGTCTTGAGATGATTGATGAACTGGTTAGGGATATTTGCATACACTTTTCCTCCTCTCCCACTACTTCTGATAGTGGGCAGGAAACTCAGACAAACATCTCTCACCATGATACCAATAACTCCCACTATGCAGCCATGGGTTTCAACACTCATGGAACGATCTCTAGTCCCACACGAGAAGCTTCACCTGAACGTGGACCTTCTCACGCAGAACCATGGGGCATTAAGACATCCCAGTCCCAAAGAAATGAATGTAGCAATTTGGCTTCTGAAGTCTTTGAGTTGGGGTGAAGTAGTGTGGCTCACTGGTTAGAGGCGGCAGACCCGAGAGCAGAGGACGGCCCGGGACCAGGGTTCGATTCCCGGCGCGGCAGGTTTCTGGACCAGGGTCAGCGGACTCGATAATTTTCTCGCCTCGGTGCCCACTCTGATCAGCGATCACACTCAGCAACTCTGGGCATTAGCTTGCCTCATCTTCACTAACGGCCCCACCAGACCGCCGGGGATGCCTGGTCTCACCCTGGAGATACCCATTAAGGGACCATCTCTCAGGGAAGCCAGGAAGGGTTTCGCAGCGGTCGAAGCGCGGAGATACTCCTCTGGGAGTCGATCCTAGCGCTATATAAACTTGCAATTAATTAATTAATTAATACTTAAATTTACCTCAAGACTGTATGAAAATTCTCAAAGAGGCTCGTAAACCTACTACAAGGTAATGCTATGCAGCAAAATGGAAACACTTTAGGTTCAGTCACAAACAAAACGTTAACCTTCTTCAGGCAAAGGTACAAACACTTATTTGATACCAATGGCATTTACAAACTGCTGGATTAGCATATACATCTTGCAACTATTCCTGCATATCTCCGGGATAAACAACTCATACAGGTGTTTAAAATTCCTGTTATAAAAGCTTTCATGGAGGGACTTAAGACAATAATTCCTCCTAGACTTCCACCTGACCCAGCATGGAATTTAAACACTATCCTAATAGGATTAATGAGCCCTCCTTTCCTACCATTCCATTCTTGTCAATTGCAACATCTTTTATGGAAGAATGTATGATGTTACAATCCATGGTGTTACCACGCTGTAGGTAACAACGCGGTTGTTACAACGACCGAGTTGTTACCACGCGTGGCATTACATCATTTCAACGTCTTGCGCTAGATGGTGCGCTGGACTTTAAAATCCAACACATTCTCTGGTGTTGCACGCCACCCAGCGCAAGTGGTTGAAACGACTTGCCTGTAATGCCGGGCGTGGTAACGCGGTCGTTGTTATCTATCTGCGTGGTATTGCCAGTATTGTAAACGCTGTCTCCCTTCATCTAAACTTGCCTTTTTAATCGCTGTTACTTCGCTTAGAAGAGTGCGGGAAATTCAGGCGTTAATCCTAGAAGAACCTCTCAACTATATAGGGAGAGAGGAGTGCTCAGAACTAACCCTAAATTCCTACCAAAAGTAGTTTCCAATTCCCAAATAAATCAATCCATTAATTTGCCTGTTTTTTCCCACAACCAGACTCTGTTGCAGAAAGGGAATTACACCCTTTAGAAGTAAAAAGGGCATTAATGTATTATATCGACAGGACTAAATCATTTAGAGAATCTAAACAATTGTTAGTTTCCTTTCAACCTTCTCGTTTAGTAAAAGCAATTTAAAAATCAGGCATTTCAAGATGGATAGTTAAATACATTCAGACATGTTATGCAAAAGCTAAACGACTTCTACCGGTCGCCCCAAAAGCTCACTCCACTAAGAAAAATGGAGCTTCTTTGTTTTTTAGGGAACATTCCTTTTGCTGATATTTGCAAAACAGCAACATGGTCTACGCACCTTCGCAAAACATTGTGTGGATGTATTCGCACGCCAACAAGCCAATGTTGTCAGGCAGTATTTAAAACTTTTTTTCAAACCACTGCAACCCCAATGGGTTAACCACTGCCTAGGGAGAGGGCTTCTTTACAGTCTATGCAAAGCGTGTGTCTCTTTAGCACACATGCCTCGAACGGATTGTGTTACTTACCTTGTACGCATCTCTTCTTGGCATGTAGTGTTGTAAATTCACATGTGCGTCCCTCCTCCCCAAAGATTCTTGTGTAAGTTGCAGTTTTTAAACTTTATTTCACACTAACGCATGGACACCTCAATGCTTAAATATACAGCATTCTCACCTACCCAGGGTAAAAGAATCTGAAGATGGCGTTGATGACCATGTCCAGTATTCGCAAGAGGAGGTGACACACAGCCTTTTGACTCGAAGAAAAACTTATTGGAACAAAAAATACTTGTAATCATCCGAGCCCAACATGAGATGGCGACTTATGCACAACATGTGAATCTACAGCACTGCATGCCAAAAACAGATGCTTACAGGGGAAGTAACATCATCCTTTTTTAAGGAAAAAGCTGTTGTGTCCGTGTGCCACGGCGGCTCTATTGTCCTCATGCTGGCAGATGAGCCTGTGAAAGGGATGTGCCTTCCCTGAAGCCTTCAGCAAGGGATGGTGTTTGCGCCGATAGTGATTATCTTGTGCGAGCCTGAGCCGGCAATGCCGGGACTGGATTCCTCTCCAACACAACTAACCCTCCGTGTGGTTAATGTGCTTTGTTTGAACCTTGTTCAATATTTTTAAATAAATCGCCTTTCAGCTGTAAATATTCTTTGAAACATTGTTTGTTTAAAATAATAACTGAAAGAATGAAAATGTTGGGTTCAATAAAGCCATATTTACAGTTTTAAAACCATAACTAGAAATCAAGACATCAGACTATGCCAGAGCAACTCTAAAAAATGTATTCGAGCTAGCGGAAATATCACATTATACTGAAACAAATACTTTAACGACTTTAGCAAGTATGCATTCATATTTAAAAATATATTAGCTCTGTTGCTCTGGAATCTAAGCGCCAGGATACCCTTGGGGTGACAGCCGCGCGTTATAAATAAACCTTACATCACATTACAAAATATACACCTGAATATATGAACATACATAATGAAAAAAGGTGCATCTCTAAAGAAAAGCATATGAGGATTGTGTGTATCGGTGTCGAGCGTGCCGGATGTCATGCGTATTTCTCCCCTAAAATGACTCATGAAAGGGTGCTTGGATGTTGGGCGTGTGACACATGATCTTATTTTGTTCTAGTCGTACTTGTGTCCAGGGTGTCATGGTGTCTTCTCTCAGAATACCTCCTGGAAGGTGCTCGGATATTGAAGTTGTGCTGCATACTTTTATGTTGTCCTCTGTACCATGTGTTGCTTCTCCTCTCTCTGTACACACGTCAAGGGTACCGTGTGTTGCGTCTCTTCTCTCTGTACACATGTTTAGGATACCGTGTGTTGCGTCTCTTCTCTCTGTACACACGTTAAGGGTACCGTGTGTTGCGTCTCTTCTCTCTGTACACACGTTAAGGGTACCATGTGTTACGTCTCTTCTCTCTGTACACACGTTAAGGGTACCGTGTGTTGCGTCTCTTCTCTCTGTACACACGTTAAGGGTACCATGTGTTAAGTCTCTTCTCTCTGTACACACGTTAAGGGTACCATGTGTTGCATCTCTTCTCTCTGTACACACGTTAAGGGTACCATGTGTTGCATCTCTTCTCTCTGTACACATGTTAAGGGTAACATGTGTTACGTCTCTTCTCTCTGTACACACGTTAAGGGTACCATGTGTTGCATCTCTTCTCTCTGTACACACGTTAAGGGTACCATGTGTTGCATCTCTTCTCTCTGTACACACGTTAAGGGTACCGTGTGTTGCGTCCCTTCTCTCTGTACACACGTCAAGGGTACCATGTGTTGCATCTCTTCTCTCTGTACACATGTTAAGGGTACATGTGTTGCGTCTCTTCTCTGTACACACGTTAAGGGTACTGTGTGTTGCGTCTCTTCTCTCTACACACGTTAAGGGTACCATGTGTTACGTATCTTCTCTCTGTACACACTTTAAGGGTACCATGTGTTGCAACTCTTCTCTCTGTACACACGTTAAGGGTACCATGTGTTGCGTCTCTTCTCTCTGTACACACGTTAAGGGTACCATGTGTTGCATCTCTTCTCTCTGTACACAAGTCAAGGGTACCATGTGTTGCTTCTCTTCTCTCTGTACACACCTTAAGGGTACCATGTGCTGCATCTCTTCTCTCTGTACACAAGTCAAGGGTACCATGTGTTGCTTCTCTTCTCTCTGTACACACCTTAAGGGTACCATGTGCTGCATCTCTTCTCTCTGTACACACGTTAAGGGTACCATGTGTTGCGTCTCTTCTCTCTGTACACACGTCAAGGGTACCATGTGTTGCGTCTCTTCTCTCTGTACACACGTTAAGGGTACCATGTGTTGTGTCTCTTCTCTCTGTACACACTTTAAGGGTACCATGTGTTGCGTCTCTTCTCTCTGTACACATGTTAAGGGTACCATGTGTTGCATCTCTTCTCTATGCTGTACACACGTCAAGGGTACCATGTGTTGCATCTCTTCTCTCTGCACACACGTTAAGGGTACCGTGTGCTGCATCTCTTCTCTCTGTACACACGTTAAGGGTACCATGTGTTGCGTCTCTTCTCTCTGTACACCCGTCAAGGGTACCATGTGTTGCATCCCTTCTCTCTGTACACACGTTAAGGGTACCGTGTGTCGTCTCTTCTCTCTGTACACACGTCAAGCGTACCATGTGTCGTCTCTTCTCTCTGTACACACGTCACGCGTACCATGTGTCGTCTCTTCTCTCTGTACACACGTCAAGGGTACCATGTGTTGCATCACTTCTCTCTGTACACACGTCAAGGGTACCATCTGTTGCATCTCTTCTCTCTGTACACACTTTAAGGGTACAATGTGTTGCATCTCTTCTCTCTGTACACCCGTCAAGGGTACCATGTATTGCATCTCTTCTCTCTGTACACACGTTAAGGGTACCGTGTGTCGTCTCTTCTCTCTGTACACACGTCAAGCGTACCATGTGTCGTCTCTTCTCTCTGTACACACGTCAAGCGTACCATGTGTCGTCTCTTCTCTCTGTACACACGTCAAGGGTACCATGTGTTGCATCACTTCTCTCTGTACACACGTCAAGGGTACCATCTGTTGCATCTCTTCTCTCTGTACACACTTTAAGGGTACCATGTGTTGCATCTCTTCTCTCTGTACACACGTTAAGGGTACCATGTGTTACGTCTCTTCTCTCTGTACACACGTCAAGGGTACCATGTGTTGTCTCTTTCTTCCCTCAGATGACCTGCGAGAAGGTGCTGGAACTCATGAACTTCATTTTGCCGCCTTCGCAAGATGCAGTGAAATGCAAGCCGGAGCCTTCCAAAAGTAAAACGAAGTCACGAAAAGGTAAACTGCTTTCATTTATGTTCACTATAAGTGACCTTAAGCTTTTGGGCCTGGTTTATATTCAATCCTGTCCTGAAGTACAGATATGCAAGACCAGAGTTCATTTACTTTCAACTGCGGTCTCAGAAATATGAATTATAATTTAAGTCGGAGCTTTTCAATATTTGGTTTTATTTCTAGAAGATGAAGCGTTGTGCTAGAATGTAAAATATCACTTTGTCCTTTCCTGCACTTTTAGCACACTATTTGTGTCGGCTCACGCCAGTGATCTATTGGAGGCTGTCAGTCATCCATACCCGATTCTGTTTGACATACTTTGCTGCTCCAACGAATTACCTCATTTTACCAATGTTATTATTAGTCTCCAATTTCAAATTCCATCACACATAGACAACATTTACATTTTTTTTACAATTTGCTTTTTATGTATACATACTCTATTAACCTGATGGTTTAATTTTCTGAACAGCCTGGCCCCCCGGAGTTGGGGTTGCGTACCACACTTTGCTACTATTAGATTGATGCTTTATTGCTGACCTTGCGTTTCTCCTTAAACATTGGCTTCTATGTAGTCAAAACATTAGAATATTCTCTGTAGCTTCACTGGAGTGAGGAATCTCTGACATGAGTGTGGGCGGCTCAGCGTCAACGTCGTAGCATATCTGCCCTGTCACTCGGAGCACCCAAATTAACGTTAACAGAATATCAGGCAGGTTAGAAATGTCTACATCTGATGGTCTTTAGTCCTAGTTTTATGAATGAAATGAATAGCACTATTGAATAACTTTTTAACAATTTGTTTTCTTTTCGCTATTTACTGCACGTACCGGTATGTTTTTTATGACTGTTTGTTTTGTACAATGCTACAGCTTGCCTTTCACTAACTTCCAATCGCTGGCAGGTAGGCCATGCAGCAGGATTATTGAAAAGGGGCGTTGGTGTCCTTCTAAGCCCTGTGAGTATCCCAAATCTATTGTTTTGCAGCGTGAATCCTTTTCTGGATTCACATGCTGTGCTTTATTCCAACATCTAGTGGTTGGGTCCACAATAGTCCTTGTTTTTTTTTTTTCTTCTATTGAGCGCTGTTGACCACCATTTTGTGCCAGGTACGTCCCCTGTGTGACATCAGATGGCGCCCTGGAGGTCATTGTGCGTGGTAGCCATCTTCAGATTCTTTTTTCCACCGTTGGGTCTGGAAACAAGACTGGAAGCTCTAAAGTTTATTTTGGGATATCCCCGAAAAATAGAAGAAATGCCGAAAAGTTCCAGTGAACTCCATCGATTTACACTGCAACCAAAGATATGAACAGGACTTCGGGATTGGCGCAACAAAAGACCTCTAAGGTCGACAAATGGCAAGGTAGGGGCCATAAAAAATACCCCCTTCAAGTTCTGACCCGAGTGCCACCACAAGTTTGCACAAAGCGACCCACACAACGTGTGCAACCTCTGCCTGCCAAAGGACCATAAGTACAAGGACTGTGAGCCCTGCGCGCAGTTTCATCGGAAAACACTCAGGACTTGTCAAAAACAGAGAGAGGCCCACTATGCCACTATGTCTCAGACCTCGAAGAAAAGACCAGGGAGTGCCAGCAGAATCGAAGTACGAGGGATCCGACGTCGAAATTCTGGAAGGCGACTCCGACAAACCACACGCCCACAAGAAGGCGAGTGACACCGGGAAGAAGACAGATCAGGTAAGACATTATACACATCCGTCGAAACTAAAGGGCCACGAGAGCAAGACGCAAAATAAGGCAGCCCCGATTTCAAGGAAAAAGGCGACGAAGGCCAGCCGCGATCTAAGGAACCCCACAGAACCCTGCCAAGGGACACTGAGGAGGGAAAATCGCATAAGACGCCGAAACCGAGTTTTGAACACAACTACTGAAGGGAAGTGTAACACTGTTAAAACCAGTGGCAAGCGCGACCAAGAAGAGAATGTCTCTGGGCTCCAACGCTGAGAGAACCCTCGAAGTCGAAAAGAGAAAACGGCTCGAGGCAGAAATGGCAATGGTCCTCCCAAAAAAAGAGTTTGATGCGTCACTCAAAGACTTCCGGATTCCCAAAGTACCAGTCACTGAACGCGACAACATCAACGCAGAAGAAGCGGAAAATTCCAAAGGGGAAGAAGAGGATAATCTTGAATCGCCTTCAACCCCCGAACTTTGCGAGGAAGATCTCGAGGACTGTATAGACGCTCCTGAAGAGGAGGAAGCCTCTTAAAATTTCGAAGACACATCGAACGACCTAGACACCGAAAGTCCCCAAAAGGGAAATATGCTGCTATCCATCAAAAGCATCACCACTAGATGATATAGCCTTCTTCAACGAGCTAGTTAAGAGGGCTACAAACACTTTCAGAGTTCCCTTCGAGTAAGAAAAGAGAGACACTCATTTGCTTTTAGCAATACTAGCCCCTGCCATCTAGGGGACACACTATTTGCCAATGCTACCAAGCATCCTAGACCAGGGCAAGGAAGCCTTTAAGGAACCAGCCTCAAGCAAAGGGGAAACACCATGGGTCGAGAAGTACAAAGTCTCCTCCAAATGACCCAAAATATATTCAGGGGAACACTGTGCCTGGCTCCATCGTCACCACGGTCAGGAGTTAATGCACTCTGGACCTTCACCGGAAAAGGAAAGCAAGAATATGGATAAGGTTAGGAGAAAAATGGAGGAGGCAGCGACGCAGTGGCGCATCGCAAACTCTAATGCCCTGCTGAACAGATACGGACACCAGCAGTGGGACGACCTAGAGGAGCTCATCAACAAGCTGCCCGACGAGGACAAAAAGAGAGCAAACTCTAATGCCCTGCTGAACAGATACGGACACCAGCAGTGGGACGACCTAGAGGAGCTCATCAACAAGCTGCCCGACGAGGACAAAAAGAGAGCAAACTCTAATGTCCTGCTGAACAGATACGGACACCAGCAGTGGGACGACAGGGAGGAGCTCATCAACAAGCTGCCCGACGAGGACAAAAAGAGAGCAAACTCTAATGCCCTACTGAACAGATACGGACACCAGCAGTGGGACGACAGGGAGGAGCTCATCAACAAGCTGCCTGACGAGGACGAAAAGAGAGCAAACTCTAATGCCCTGCTGAACAGATACAGACACCAGCAGTAGGACGACCTAGAGGAGCTCATCAACAAGCTGCCTGATGAGGACGAAAAGAGAGCAAACTCTAATGCCCTGCGGAACAGATACGGACACCAGCAGTGGGACGACAGGGAGGAGCTCATCAACAAGCTGCCTGATGAGGACAAAAAGAGAGCAAACTCTAATGCCCTGCTGAACAGATACAGACACCAGCAGTGGGACGACAGGGAGGAGCTCATCAACAAGCTGCCCGACGAGGACAAAAAGAGAGCAAACTCTAATGCCCTACTGAACAGATACGGACACCAGCAGTGGGACGACAGGGAGGAGCTCATCAACAAGCTGCCTGATGAGGACAAAAAGAGGACAAACTCTAATGCCCTGCTGAACAGATACAGACACCAGCAGTGGGACGACATGGAGGAGCTCATCAACAAGCTGCCCGACGAGGACAAAAAGAGAGCAAACTCTAATGCCCTGCTGAACAGATACCGACACCAGCAGTGTGACGACAGGGAGGAGCTCATATACAAGTTGCCTGATGAGGAGAAAAAGAGAGCAAACTCTAATGCCCTGCTGAACAGATACGGACACCAGCAGTGGGACGACAGGGAGGAGCTCATCAACAAGCTGCCTGCGTTGTGTCGTCGTTAGCACTGTGTAGCTGGTATTCATGGATTGTGTCTTGGATGCGTTTTATTACCTCTTTTCCATGTAGTAAAGTGTCTCGGAGGCGCCACACCCTGGGGGGTCCTGAGATAGGTGGCAATGTGAGTGTGGTGGAAACCGGTGCGTGGTCCGACAGTGAAAGCACTCCTATCTCTGTCGAGGTGGCTAGTGTACAGACCAGGCCAGAGACCAAGAGGTGGTCCAATCTAGCGTAGGTCTTATGTGCGTTGGAATAGTATGAGTATTCCCTGTCGTTTGGGTGTGTGCGGCGCCATAGGTCATGGAGATCTAGCTCTTTGAGTCGGTCTGTGCAGGTGGTGGAGAAAGTCCCGGTCTGGGGGGAGCGTTGTGCCGATCTATCCAGAACCGTGTCAAACACCATATTGAAGTCCCCCCCCAGTATTATGTGTCTGTCTGGGGTGGCGGTGATGTCTGTCAGGGCGGAGTGGAGGAAGCGTTCTTGGCCCTCGTTGGGGCTGTAACGGACCCGGTGGTGAACAGCAGGCCGCCCAAAGCAAAGCGATATGCTAACAGCCTCCCCTTCTGCTTAGCGCATTTATGTAAAACTTTACCTTTAAAAGCTTGTGCTACCAAAATCGCCACTCCACCAGTCTTGTTGGGGCTTGAGGAAAAGAGTTGAGTGGGGAATTTTCGGGATCGCAGTCGGTGGCAATCGTGTGTAACAGATGTGTTTCTTGTAGGAGACAGATGTCTGCCTGTGAGTGTTCTAGCAAGGATAAGACGGCACGCCTTTTAACACTATTGTTGAGACCCCGCACATTCAGGGTGAGAATTTTAAGAGTAGTAGGTGGCATGATGTCTATGGGAAGTGAACTGGCTAATCAGTATGCCCGACGAGGCATGAGACGTCAGGGTCGGGTTACGACCATTGTATGTGGAACAGAGCACCGGACCCCCCCTCCCCTCGCCCACCCCTCCCTCTCCTGGAACCCATCTCTCCCCCCTTCCCAACCATCGCTGAAGAACTTCCCCAACCCCAACAGAGCCCCCCTCCATACCCTTGTCTGCCCCTCCAACCTCCCCAAAACAAACCCCAAAGCTAGAACTACTCATAGTCTCGGGCTACTTGTGCATAACACAGGTCCGTAGAAAGTCAGTGTAGAGGGTAACGTGGCAGCGGCCGAATCGGTGGCTCCCCGACCCGTCACCCCAGGCAGCTATAGCGTGAAAGAAAACCCCTGGATAATATTGTCTTACAGTTTGGTCGCTGTGTTATCCGCTACCTCCTGCACAGCCGCCTCCTGTTCTTGAGCGACTGTGGCTGGGTCTGGTTTTGGGACGGACCTCGGGGATCGCCTCCGTCGTACTGTCTGCCATCCCTCCCCTGATCGCCGCAAGGGGCCATCTTGCGATCTGCTTGGAGATGTTTCCTTCGGCATATCAATGTCCAGTAAAGCACAAGTGTCGCGGAGTGACTTGAGCTGGTGCAGCGATCCTTTCCATCTAAAGATCAGGCGAAATGGGTGACCCCAGGAGTAGGGTATTCCATTGTGTCTCAAAAAGTTTGTCGCTATCCGGAAGGATTTACGTTTCTGCAGGGTGATGGTGGAAAGGTCTTGAAAAGTGCCCGGTCAATCCGTATCACAAAATCCTCAGACTCCCCCAGGATCTCCCAGAATAGGTCCTGCAGATACTCGACCGTATTGTTCTTTTCGGACTTCAACGGGACTCCTCGGACCCTTATGTTGTTCCGCCGAGAGCGGTTCTCAAGGTCTTCTGAGTGCGATTGTAAATCCACTTGCTGGTCGTGGAGACGAAGAATCTCCTGTTGCAGCCTTTCTACCTCCATGCTGCGGGATTGGTCTGCCTCTTCCACCGACGCCACTCGCTCGCCCAGGCCGTCTAGGTCTCGACGCAGCTCCCGCTGTTCCCCCGCCAACTCCTGTTTCAGGGCTTGAAAGTCATCCCTCAGAGTGTTGAACAGGGAAGCCAGGAAGGCTTTGGTGATGGGGGCGGTCTCATCATCCTGTCCTTGGGGGCTTGCCGGCGTCTTCGGGGACACCAAGGTCTGGGCCTTCTCCCCTTTTGGCGCGTGTTTGTGTAGAAGGTCTACGATATTTGGGGTTCCCTTGCGACTAGAGTGTGCCATGTCGCCTGTGTGAGGGCCCTTGGAGTCCCGACTTGTGAGTTCAAAAGGGGCGCAGTTGGCGCTCTGGTGACGTTGGGTGTAGCTCCTGTTGGGGCTGGTGAGCTATCCGAGACCGTCGTGTGGTAGGTGCTGGGGACGGAGTGCGGCCTTCCGTTGTCGGAGTGCTTGGAGGTCATCTGGTGGCAAGCCGGGACCAGGCCGACGAGCAGGGCCTGGCGTGATATCCAAGGGAGGGCCTGTGGGGCACCTGGATTTGGCGTTATGGTGGGGACGTTTTTGTGTCCGGTCCGATATCTCTGCTGGGCCGTGGGACATGCGGGCCGGCCGGGGTTCACAGCGCTTTCGATCGCGTGTATGGGGGTCCCACCTCAAGGCCCGTGACCCCAGCAGACGATCTTTGGTGGCGGATACAGGTTCTGGGGGCAGACCGCCCCGATCAGGCCCCTTCTCAGGGGTCCCTCCGTGGTCCGGGGGGTGTTGGCCGTCGGTGCTGCCAAGGTGACTGGGGGGGGTCAGTTCCGCATTATCTCCGGGCCAATAACTGCGCTCCGAGTACCGCCACCGTCGTCCTCCCAATGCGGCCCCAGATCGGTGTTGGTTGGTTCTGGCTCCCCGCCCGGGTGCAGGCGGCTCTGTTAGGCTCCAGGGGTGAGCAGTGTCGCCCTTCCTCAGTCCTCCCCGGTGCGGCCGCGGCCTACTCAAGCCGGGACTCGGTCCGACTCCCTCGTCGCAGCCCGCCCCGCTTACTTCCGTGTAGGCTCTCTGTTCCACCGGTGGGGGGGGGCTTCCGCTCTCGTCACTGGGAGGTCGGGTGATCTCTCTGGGGTCCCACTGGTGCCCAGCTCGCGGGAACAGTCCTCCGTCCCCGTCCTCCTCCTGGACTAGGCCCAAAGCCGGGGGCTCGAGTGATCCGGTTGGCCGCGCAGCCGCAGGTCGATGCTTCTGCCTCCGTATCAGCCGGAAGGCCGCTTCACGGTTGTCGTGTTTACCACTAAGGTCTCGGCAGAGTCCGCGCTTGCCTTCTCCGACTGCTCCGGTCTAGGGTGTAAGGGTCCGGGCTCACTCCCGGCGGCCAGCGGCGGCGGCCGCCATTTTCCTCGCAGGTTAGTGCCGGGAGCTCCCGGCTTGTGAAGTTGGGCACCGGGGGGCTACAAAGTCCGGATCTTCAGCGGGTGGGCATCAGGAGCAGGCGTTACAACTTCGATTACAAAACCAGCGATTTTGGGGTGTATCTCGCTGTTATTGAAGGGCTTTGGGGATCAGGGCCGGAGAGCCTCGCCGGGACACGTCCGATCAGGCCGCCATCTTTGCCACGCCCCCTGGTCATCTTTTAACCCTCTAGAAGTCAGATTTTGCTTTTGTGTATTTGTTCTCTCATGATGGACTATAATTGTCTCCATTCCAGGTTCTGATCTGAAGCTGCTGCCGTGCACCAATAAAGCCATCATGCCGTACTGCCTGCAGTTAATGCTTGCATGTTTTAAGGTGAGTGTGACAGAAGGGACCTTTTGACAGATATAAGGAAAGCCTTGTCACGTTGAAGTGAAAACGCACCGTTCACATTTAAGTAACCGAAATCGCTGCCTGCTAGGGCCTCTGATAATATGTATGTACTGCAGTTTCTAAGCACTAGAAATGCATTTCATTTTTAAAGATTTTCTTTCACCTCGATCAGTTGGCATTAAATGGTGAATGCTGCACCGTTAGGCACGTTACCTTATTTCTGCTGGTTTTAAAACTTTGAAAAGGTGCAATGTAGCAAGGTACTTCCACCTGCCCGTCCCAGCATACGTTCATACGGTGGAGTCGGGTATCCTATATCTCGCGCTTGGCTGTATCATGTTAATAACTTACTGCTCTAAAAGTCCTGGCTGGCCCTGTGAGTCCTGGCTGGCAGTCCTGGCTGGCCCTCTGAGTCCTGGCTGGCAGTCCTGGCTGGCCCTGTGAGTCCTGGCGAGTCCTCCCTAGGCCGTGCGAGTCCTCCCCCCTTCCTCCCCCCCCCTCTTCAATCTTACAATGGCGTTGTGAATCCTCTCCTAGATCTCACTCATCTCCTGACAATTTTATTAGCTCGAACAACAGTTGATGGACAGAATGCAGAACAATGTCATACATTCACCCCAGTACAGAGATCTGGGCCTAAATCCATCGTTATTTTGCTCATCATGCCACCCTAGTTCAGACATGGCCATATGCAAATCAGTCTGACCCTGTGCCTCATGGGAACAGTCCAGCCCGAACTGCCGAGCCATGCCTTCCCTGGACCGGAAACAAGCATCCTAGGACCGGTTTCTGGCTATCAGCTGTCATCAGCCAGGATAGCTTGACTCCAGGGGTGTGGAGAGCACGGGACTGGCTGCAGACTGCTGATAGCCAGACACCGGTCCTAGGATGCTTGATTCCGGTCCAAGGAAGACATGGTTTGGCAGTTCAGTCTGGACTGTTCCCATGAGACACAGGGTCAAGACTGATTTGCATTTGGCCATGTCTGAACTGGGGTGGCTTGCTGAGCAAAATAACGATGGATTAAACCCAGATCTGTGACTGGGGGTGAATGTTTTGCCATTGTGCAACATTCCGTCCATCATCTTGTGTGTTTTGCTGTTCACCCTATGAGGGAAGGGTATGCCCAGACGTGGGTCCCGTGCTCACTACGCCACTGGAGTCAAGCTATCCTGGCTGAAGACGGCTGATAGCCAGAAACCGGTCCTAGGATGCTTGATTCCGGTCCAGGGAAGACATGGCTTAGCAGTTCGATCTGGACTGTTCCCATGAGGCACAGGGTCAAGACTGATTTGCGTATGGCCATGTCTGAACTGGGGTGGCTTGGTGAGCAAAATAACGATGTATTAAACCCAGATCTGTGATTGGGGGCCGATGTTTTGCCATTGTGCAACTTTCTGTCCATCATCTTGTGTGTTTTGCAATTGTATTAGCTCCCCACACAAGTTACTTTAATCTGCCAGATTTGGTGTAATTCGGTTGAGCGGTCTAGGATGTAGCGGAGTCTAAAGTTCCGATGAGAAAATGAATAGGGGAAAACACTTTTTTTTGGTGTGTATTTTTATTTAATGGCATTCTTTGTAAGATGGAGTGATGCGTGCTGGTTTAAAGTTCTCGATTCTTAACTTGTTTATTTCTCCTCTTGTCTTGAGCAGTGCTTATGCACCTGTCGTGTTAAATTCTTAGTTCGTTGCTTTCTCCTCACTTCCGGAGTGGGGCGTATTCTGCTCTTGTACTAAAGTCTCTGCTTGTTGCTGTCTCGAATTCTGCTCTTCACCTCCAGCTCCGAGCCTTCACCGACAACAGGGATGACATGGCACTGGGGCACGTCGTCGTGTTACTGCAGCACGAGTGGCCCAAAGGAGAGACCCTCTTCCTGAAAGCAATCAACAAAATATGCCGCCAAGGAAACTTCCAATATGAAAACTTTTTCAACTTTGTGACAAGTATCCTTTGTGTTTGTGTGTGCAGGGGAGGGGGTTGGACAATCAATCTCAGGGTTTTGTAAAATGTGACTAATCACCCGTCAGTCTCGAGGCGCGGGGGAGGATCTGCTGTTCATCTGAAGAGCCAGGTCTTGAGATCCTTCCTGAAGTGAGGCAGTGGCAGTGATTGCCCGAGGTGGAGGGGCAGGGAGCTCCAGCTCTTGAGATCCTTCCTGAAGTGAGGCAGTGGCAGTGATTGCCCGAGGTGGAGGGGCAGGGAGCTCCAGGTCTTGAGATCCTTCCTGAAGTGAGGCAGTGGCAGTGATTGCCCGAGGTGGAGGGGCAGGGAGCTCCAGGTCTTGAGATCGTTCCTGAAGTGAGGCAGTGGCAGTGATTGCCCGAGGTGGAGGGGCAGGGAGCTCCAGCTCTTGAGATCCTTCCTGAAGTGAGGCAGTGGCAGTGATTGCCTGAGGTGGAGAGGCAGGGAGCTCCAGGTCTTGAGATCCTTCCTAAAGTGAGGCAGTGGCAGTGATTGCCCGAGGTGGATGGGCGGGGTGTTCCAGGTCTTGAGATCCTTCCTGAAGTGAGGCAGTGGCGGTGATTGCCCGGGGTGGAGGGGCAGGGAGCTCCAGGTCTTGAGATCCTTCCTGAAGTGAGGCAGTGGCAGTGATTGCCCGAGGTGGAGGGGCGGGGAGCTCCAGCTCTTGAGATCCTTCCTGAAGTGAGGCAGTGGCAGTGATTGCCCGAGGTGGAGGGGCAGGGAGCTCCAGGTCTTGAGATCCTTCCTGAAGTGAGGCAGTGGCAGTGATTGCCCGAGGTGGAGGGGCGGGGAGCTCCAGGTCTTGAGATCCTTCCTGAAGTGAGGCAGTGGCAGTGATTGCCCGAGGTTGAGGGGCGGGGAGCTCCAGCTCTTGAGATCCTTCCTGAAGTGAGGCAGTGGCAGTGATTGCCCGAGGTGGAGGGGCAGGGAGCTCCAGGTCTTGAGATCCTTCCTGAAGTGAGGCAGTGGCAGTGATTGCCCGAGGTGGAGGGGCGGGGAGCTCCAGGTCTTGGGATCCTTCCTGAAGTGAGGCAGTGGCAGTGATTGCCCGAGGTGGAGGGGCGGGGAGCTCCAGGTCTTGAGATCCTTCCTGAAGTGAGGCAGTGGCAGTGATTGCCCGAGGTGGAGGGGCGGGGAGCTCCAGCTCTTGAGATCCTTCCTGAAGTGAGGCAGTGGCAGTGATTGCCCGAGGTGGAGGGGCGGGGAGCTCCAGGTCTTGAGATCCTTCCTGAAGTGAGGCAGTGGCAGTGATTGCCCGAGGTGGAGGGGCAGGGAGCTCCAGGTCTTGAGATCCTTCCTGAAGTGAGGCAGTGGCAGTGATTGCCCGAGGTGGAGAGGCAGGGTGCTCCAGGTCTTGAGATCCTTCCTGAAGTGAGGCAGTGGCAGTGATTGCCCGAGGTGGAGGGGCAGGGAGCTCCAGCTCTTGAGATCCTTCCTGAAGTGAGGCAGTGGCAGTGATTGCCCGAGGTGGAGGGGCGGGGAGCTCCAGCTCTTGAGATCCTTCCTGAAGTGAGGCAGTGGCAGTGATTGCCCGAGGTTGAGGGGCGGGGAGCTCCAGCTCTTGAGATCCTTCCTGAAGTGAGGCAGTGACGGTGATTGCCCGAGGTGGAGGGTCGGGGTGTTCCAGGTCTTGAGATCCTTCCTGAAGTGAGGCAGTGGCAGTGATTGCCCGAGGTGGAGGGGCGGGGAGCTCCAGCTCTTGAGATCCTTCCTGAAGTGAGGCAGTGACGGTGATTGCCCGAGGTGGAGGGGCGGGGTGTTCCAGGTCTTGAGGTCCTTCCTGAAGTGAGGCAGTGGCAGTGATTGCCCGAGGTGGAGGGGCAGGGAGCTCCGGCTCTTGAGATCCTTCCTGAAGTGAGGCAGTGGCAGTGATTGCCCGAGGTGGAGGGGCGGGGAGCTCCAGCTCTTGAGATCCTTCCTGAAGTGAGGCAGTGACGGTGATTGCCCGAGGTGGAGGGTCGGGGTGTTCCAGGTCTTGAGATCCTTCCTGAAGTGAGGCAGTGGCAGTGATTGCCCGAGGTGGAGGGGCGGGGAGCTCCAGCTCTTGAGATCCTTCCTGAAGTGAGGCAGTGACGGTGATTGCCCGAGGTGGAGGGGCGGGGTGTTCCAGGTCTTGAGGTCCTTCCTGAAGTGAGGCAGTGACGGTGATTGCCCGAGGTGGAGGGGCAGGGAGCTCCAGGTCTTGAGATCCTTCCTGAAGTGGGGAAGTGGCAGTGATTGCCCGAGGGGGAGGGGCAGGGAGCTCCAGGTCTTGAGATCCTTCCTGAAGTGAGGCAGTGGCAGTGATTGCCCGAGGTGGAGGGGCAGGGAGCTCCAGGTCTTGAGATCCTTCCTGAAGTGGGGCAGTTGCAGTGATTGCCCGAGGTCGAGGGGCAGGGAGCTCCAGGTCTTGAGATCCTTCCTGAAGTGGGGCAGTGGCAGTGATTGCCCGAGGTGGAGGGGCGGGGTGTTCCAGGTCTTGAGATCCTTCCTGAAGTGAGGCAGTGGCGGTGATTGCCCGAGGTGGAGGGGCAGGGAGCTCCAGGTCTTGAGATCCTTCCTGAAGTGAGGCAGTGGCGGTGATTGCCCAAGGTGGAGGGGCAGGGAGCTCCAGGTCTTTAGATCCTTCCTGAATTGAGGCAGTGACTGTGATTGCCCGAGGTGGAGGGCGGGATATTCCAGGTCTTGAGATCCTTCCTGAAGTGAGGCAGTGGCGGTGATTGCCTGAGGTGGAGGGGCGGGCAGCTCCAGGTCTTGAGATCCTTCCTGAAGTGAGGCAGTGACGGTGATTGCCCGAGGTGGAGGGGCAGGGAGCTCCAGCTCTTGAGATCCTTCCTGAAGTGAGGCAGTGACGGTGATTGCCCGAGGTGGAGGGGCAGGGTGTTCCAGGTCTTGAGATCCTTCCTGAAGTGAGGCAGTGGCAGTGATTGCCCGAGGTGGAGGGGCACCGAGCTCCAGCTCTTGAGATTCTTCCTGAAGTGAGGCAGTGACGGTGATTGCCCGAGGTGGAGGGGCAGGGTGTTCCAGGTCTTGAGATCCTTCCTGAAGTGAGGCAGTGGCAGTGATTGCCCGAGGTGGAGGGGCAGGGAGCTCCAGCTCTTGAGATCCTTCCTGAAGTCAGGCAGTGGCGGTGATTGCCCGAGGTGGAGGGGCGGGATGTTCCAGGTCTTGAGATCCTTCCTGAAGTGAGGCACTGGCAGTGATTGCCCGAGGTGGAGGGGCGGGGAGCTCCAGGTCTTGAGATCCTTCCTGAAGTGAGGCAGTGGCAGTGATTGCCCGAGGTGGAGGGGCAGGGAGCTCCAGCTCTTGAGATCCTTCCTGAAGTGAGGCAGTGGCAGTGATTGCCCGAGGTGGAGGGGCAGGGAGCTCCAGCTCTTGAGATCCTTCCTGAAGTGAGGCAGTGACGGTGATTGCCCGAGGTGGAGAGGCAGGGTGTTCCAGGTCTTGAGATCCTTCCTGAAGTGAGGCAGTGGCAGTGATTGCCCGAGTGGAGGGGCACGGAGCTCCAGGTCTTGAGATCCTTCCTGAAGTGAGGCAGTGGCAGTGATTGCCCGAGGTGGAGGGGCGGGGAGCTCCAGGTCTTGAGATCCTTCCTGAAGTGAGGCAGTGGCGGTGATTGCCCGAGGTGGAGGGGCAGGGAGCTCCAGGTCTTGAGATCCTTCCTGAAGTGAGGCAGTGGCGGTGATTGCCCGAGGTGGAGGGGCGGGATGTTCCAGGTCTTGAGATCCTTCCTGAAGTGAGGCACTGGCAGTGATTGCCCGAGGTGGAGGGGCGGGGAGCTCCAGGTCTTGAGATCCTTCCTGAAGTGAGGCAGTGGCAGTGATTGCCCGAGGTGGAGGGGGCAGGGAGCTCCAGCTCTTGAGATCCTTCCTGAAGTGAGGCAGTGGCAGTGATTGCCCGAGGTGGAGGGGCAGGGAGCTCCAGCTCTTGAGATCCTTCCTGAAGTGAGGCAGTGACGGTGATTGCCCGAGGTGGAGAGGCAGGGTGTTCCAGGTCTTGAGATCCTTCCTGAAGTGAGGCAGTGACAGTGATTGCCCGAGTGGAGGGGCAGGGAGCTCCAGGTCTTGAGATCCTTCCTGAAGTGAGGCAGTGGCAGTGATTGCCCGAGGTGGAGGGGCGGGGAGCTCCAGGTCTTGAAGTCCTTCCTGAAGTGAGGTAGTGACGGTGATTGCCCGAGGTGGAGGGGCAGGGAGCTCCAGGTCTTGAGATCCTTCCTGAAGTGAGGCAGTGGCGGTGATTGCCCGAGGAGGAGGGGCGGGGTGTTCCAGGTCTTGAAGTCCTTCCTGAAGTGAGGCAGTGACGGTGATTGCCTGAGGTGGAGAGGCAGGGAGCTCCAGGTTTGAGATCCTTCCTGAAGTGAGGCAATGACGGTGATTGCCCGAGGTGGAGGGGCAGGGAGCTCCAGGTCTTGAGATCCTTCCTGAAGTGAGGCAGTGGCGGTGATTGCCCGAGGAGGAGGGGCGGGGTGTTCCAGGTCTTGAAGTCCTTCCTGAAGTGAGGCAGTGACGGTGATTGCCCGAGGTGGAGGGGCAGGGTGTTCCAGGTCTTGAGATCCTTCCTGAAGTGAGGCAGTGGCGGTGATTGCCCGAGGTGGAGGGGCAGGGAGCTCCAGGTCTTGAGATCCTTCCTGCAGTGAGGCAGAGGCGGTGATTGCCCGAGGTGGAGGGGGAAGGTGTTCCAGGTCTCGAGATCCTTCCTGAAGTGAGGCAGTGGCGGTGATTGCCCGAGGTGGAGGGGCAGGGTGTTCCAGGTCTTGAGATCCTTCCTGAAGTGAGGCAGTGGCGGTGATTGCCCGAGGTGGAGGGGCGGGGTGTTCCAGGTCTTGAGATCCTTCCTGAAGTGAGGCAGTGGCGGAGATTGCCCGAGGTGGAGGGGCAGGGTGTTCCCGGTCTTGAGGTCCTTCCTGAATAGTAGCAGTGACGGTGATTGCCTGAGGTGGAGGGGCGCAGGGAGCTCCAGGTCTTGAGATCCTTCCTGAAGTGAGGCAGTGGCAGTGATTGCCCGAGGTGGAGGGGCAGGGAGCTCCAGCTCTTGAGATCCTTCCTGAAGTGAGGCAGTGGCAGTGATTGCCCGAGGTGGAGGGGCGGGGTGTTCCAGCTCTTGAGATCCTTCCTGAAGTGAGGCAGTGGCGGTGATTGCCCGAGGTGGAGGGGCGGGGTGTTCCAGGTCTTGAGATCCTTCCTGAAGTGAGGCAGTGGCGGGATTACCCGAGGTGGAGGGGCGGGGTGTTCCAGCTCTTGAGATCCTTCCTGAAGTGAGGCAGTGGCGGTAATTGCCCGAGGTGGAGGGGCGGGGTGTTCCAGGTCTTGAGATCCTTCCTGAAGTGAGGCAGTGGCAGTGATTCCCCGAGGTGGAGGGGCAGGGAGCTCCAGGTCTTGAGATCCTTCCTGAAGTGAGGCAGTGGCAGTGATTGCCCGAGGTGGAGGGGCGGGTGTTCCAGGTCTTGAGATCCTTCCTGAAGTGAGGCAGTGGCAGTGATTGCCCGAGGTGGAGGGGCAGGGAGTCCCAGGTCATCGCGGCGAGGTTGGAGATGGATCTTCCTCCAGCCGTTGTCTTGCGGATCCGTGCGATGGTGGCCAGGGCCAGTTGGACGGAGCCGAGATGTCTGGCGGGTGAGTAGAAGGAGAGGCGTTGCTTGAGATAAGCAGGTTCGGTGTCGTTGAGGGCTTTGTAGGTGTGCCTGAGGAGCTTGAAGGTGATTCTTTTGTTGATCGAGAGTCAGTGAAGGTCTCTGGTGACTCGAGATCTGGCTGCAGCGGGAGATGTCCAGGACAAAGTGATATATTTCCAAAGTATGGAAATGGCCTGTTTTTGTCATTGTTAGTTATTTTGTTGTTTACCTTACAGTCATTTTTGTAAGAGCTTGTGAATGCCGCAGTGCCTGGAGATTGACACAAGCACATCTCCTTAGATTAGCCGGACGTGGTGTGTGGCCAGGGTTTGTGCTCACACTGTGGTTCCATAATCCTCTTTGTGACCCTCGTCCTTTATAACCCTTAGCCTGGACAACATCTACCGGAGGGCGATGATTTGTTCATTTAACTCAAGTCTCTACTTATCTAAACCAAATCTAAAAGTCTGCGTAAGAGTAGGAACGTGTTAGTGCGGCCCTGGAGTTTATCCTGAAGGTTTGCATTTTCTTGATATACTGTCCAGTACTGCTTAAAAGGCTGCGGAGTCGACAGCCAATACAGCCCTGCCTACTTTACCAAACTCATCTGACTCTAAGTGTCTATTACTATTTTTTACTGTTACAAGTTATCGCAGCTCCAACAAATCTAATTGACTGATTTTAACATTAATCCACTCCGCTGCTATATTCGTTTGTAAGACAATAATGACAACGTCTACTTTTTCTGCTTTGAAAGAACAAACAGTTTACAATTATGCAAAAAAAAATCATTTCTTATCTTCCTCTAGACTCACGTAAAACAGCAGTCCACGCCCTTATCACCGCACATTTGGACTACGCAAATAGTCTGTACATCGGAGCCCCAGCGTATCTCATAAAACAACTGCAGACAGTTCAGAACGCAGCTGCCAGGTTGATCTGCAATATTCCTTATCGACATTCCATCTCACCCCACTTGATCAAACTTCACTGGCTCCCAGTGAGATTACGCATCCAATTTAAAGCCTTAACCCTGGCGTTTAGAGCTCTTAATGACCTAGGCCCTACCTACCTACGTCGCCGGATAAAATTCTCACAATCACCCCGTAATCTTACATCAAACCATCTTCGATTGATGATCTGTCCCCGGTTTCGTCTTGCACGGGCCCTGATCTTTGGACTGGGTAAGAGTGGTCTGTTTAACTCAGACACTCTGTTCATCACCACCCCCTTTTGTAAATCGTTTTTGGCCACTATAGGTGTGGCAGGGTATACTCAGACATGAGTCCCTTTCTCACTGCTCCAACAGGATTCAAGCAAGCCGGGCCGAAGAAGGCTGAAATGCCAGAAACCGGTCCCCGGTAGCTTGTCTCCTTTCTGGTGAAGAATTGGCTTGGTAGTTTAGTCTGCCCTGTTCCCATGATGCACTGGGCCAGGGACAGACTGATTTGCATATAGCCAGATTCTGAGCTGGGATGGGGCAGTGAGATAAATAACGGTGATGGATCAAGCCCTGATCTTTGGACTGGGTAAGAGTGGTCTGTTTAACTCAGACACTCTGTTCATCACCACCCCCTTTTGTAAATCGTTTTTGGCCACTATAGGTGTGGCAGGGTATACTCAGACATGAGTCCCTTTCTCACTGCTCCATCAGGATTCAAGCAAGCCGGGCCGAAGAAGGCTGAAATGCCAGAAACCGGTCCCCGGTAGCTTGTCTCCTTTCTTGTGAAGAATTGGCTTGGTAGTTTAGTCTGCCCTGTTCCCATGATGCACTGGGCCAGGGACAGACTGATTTGCATATAGCCAGATTCTGAGCTGGGATGGGGCAGTGAGATAAATAACGGTGATGGATCAAGCCCTGATCTTTGGACTGGGTAAGAGTGGTCTGTTTAACTCAGACACTCTGTTCATCACCACCCCCTTTTGTAAATCGTTTTTGGCCACTATAGGTGTGGCAGGGTATACTCAGACATGAGTCCCTTTCTCACTGCTCCATCAGGATTCAAGCAAGCCGGGCCGAAGAAGGCTGAAATGCCAGAAACCGGTCCCCGGTAGCTTGTCTCCTTTCTGGTGAAGAATTGGCTTGGTAGTTTAGTCTGCCCTGTTCCCATGATGCACTGGGCCAGGGACAGACTGATTTGCATATAGCCAGATTCTGAGCTGGGATGGGGCAGTGAGATAAATAACGGTGATGGATCAAGCCCTGATCTTTGGACTGGGTAAGAGTGGTCTGTTTAACTCAGACACTCTGTTCATCACCACCCCCTTTTGTAAATCGTTTTTGGCCACTATAGGTGTGGCAGGGTATACTCAGACATGAGTCCCTTTCTCACTGCTCCAACAGGATTCAAGCAAGCCGGGCCGAAGAAGGCTGAAATGCCAGAAACCGGTCCCCGGTAGCTTGTCTCCTTTCTGGTGAAGAATTGGCTTGGTAGTTTAGTCTGCCCTGTTCCCATGATGCACTGGGCCAGGGACAGACTGATTTGCATATAGCCAGATTCTGAGCTGGGATGGGGCAGTGAGATAAATAACGGTGATGGATCAAGCCCTGATCTTTGGACTGGGTAAGAGTGGTCTGTTTAACTCAGACACTCTGTTCATCACCACCCCCTTTTGTAAATCGAACGGGAGGAAGGGCCTTTGCAGTGGCCTCTTCCAAATTGTGGAACCTCCTACCCACAGAACTGAGATTCCAGACCTCTGAGTTCCAATTTCGAAAAAAAACTCAAGACCTGGCTCTTTACCCTTATTTAACCTTCCCACTCCTTATTATTCTCTCACCAAACTTCTGAACCTCTAGAGATACTATCTTCCGCGCCGGGACACCTCCGTCGGAGGTAGCTGTGCGCTCTACAAATTTCTAAATAAATAAATAAAGTATGCCGTTTTTGTTTAGTGAAGTCCTACCCTGTTGACTTGGAGTGTTTACTGGTCATGGTCGTGTTACTGAGCACCAAGAAACTGGAGTTGGGATAGCGCCTTTCTGTTCCTTGCGGAATGTGTGCGCTACGGCAACAACTTTTGCATTAATTTCTAGGTTGGCGCCACTTAAACATCTACAGTCTTTGGAAAACACCAACATTTCGCTAAGAAGAGTTGAAAATTATCAGAGCTTCATAACATAAATACCAACTAGCCGGCACCTTTGCTATCCCGAGCGCTGCTACTGTTTTTTTGGTTACATGATTTTTCCAAAGCACCGATGTGCACAAGCCATGTAAATATTAACAGGTTTATGGCAGATTGGATGCAGTAAACATTTCTGAAATGTGAGAGATGAAACGCTTACATTAATCTCAGCCACATAATTATTCGGGTCGACATCCCAGTGCTTAGTTTTTTGGCCACCATACCACCTCAGATTAGCCCCATCTATATGCAAATCAGCCATGAACCCGCTCCAGCTGGTACAGTCCAGTCTGAGCTGCCAAAGCAGGTCCTCTCTGTACCGGAGCATCATGGCAGCACCAACGCGTTTCGGCTCAAGTTAGCCTTTCTCAAGGTGATGTGCCCCACCAGTCATAGAAATGAAATACAAACCAAATGATAGACAGAGAGAATAGCAAAATCATATTTACACGTGTCCGTTAGTAAAAAAAAATAATAATACTCAAATTCAATAAATATATCATGAATACATTTGCTGTACTTGTAATATTAAAATCAGTATGCGCATTGAATGCGGCCACTCTGATTGACATTACATGCCTATATTTGTGAGCATGTGCAACACAAGGCTAGTTTGATGGAGAGTCCCACGAAGATGCACGGAAGGTTTGAATATATTCTCAAATTTGGGTTAGCTGATTCCGTGGTTTTCATCTTGTTGAGCAGGAGAGAGACCAGCGGTGAGAGACGGGGAGACCCACCGAGTGAGAGAGAGAGTTTAGGATAAAATGTGATAGAGAAACGAAAGCCAGAAAGATGTGGATAGAAACAGTGAACTTCACAGGAAGGATCCTTGGAATCGAACTAGTCCTGCACTTAATTCAAAGAAGAGAAAAATCCAATGTGGATCCACAAATGAAACCTAAAGAGTTAGAAACCAAGTGGCTTTGAAGGGGAGGAATTAGTGTAAATCTTTGGACTTGGCTAAGAAGCGAGACACACGCCTAGCATGCTACCCAGGTACTTGTATCGATTTTAAACAACAAGGGACCCCAAATAGTATCAGCGAGGGACCTCGGGGAGCTTATCATACAAACACAACAATGGTCCCAAGCAAGGAGACAAGGGATGGTAAGAAATAAATATAGACTCAGTCAGTTCTATATTACCGAAGACATGCCCAGCCGGACAGAGGTCCTCAAAGTTTATACTTAAATAAGGGTTTGAAACACAAAATAACACCTTCAACAATTCACGTGCGTGGGGCACAAGCCTGTACCCAACCACAACAATACATAGACACAGACAACACACAGAAAGGGCTTGCAAGGCAAGAGCAGCAGTCTCTGTGGAGTTCCAATTATACAGAGAATTTCTTGTAGGTACCATTACACAATATTATATAGTAATTCATTATACAGGAATATGGTACTCAAAAAGTCGACGGCGTTTCGGACCCCCTACTAAATGATGGGGTCCATCATCAGGACAAAACAATAATTGCCTTTAGAATATAAGCCTCTTTAGCCTAAGGAGAAGAAGGGGGAACAAAAATTACATTAAGTTTAACCAAACACATAAGAGAATACTAAGGATTGGTGACATTGTGTAGTAGTTATACTAATAATTCGCTTATATCCAGGGCGGAGACAGCGAGTGATATTTACATTATGGTGTTCGCAGGCATGTGACTGGTGATGAACAACATATAGGTGGTGACTTTGGTGACTGGCATACAGCTACTATGCCCAAATAGCAAAGGGTGTACGTGGATAGGTCGAAAAGGTTTAAAAAACCGAGTGGTTACCTAAATGTCAAGCAAAAAAACGGTGCAGTGATACAGTTCAATTGTATTGAGAAAAGAATTTGAGCTCACCAAAGGGCGTAGGGTTAGAAGCTCACAGACGAGCTGGAGATGGATTAGTAATCAGCAAGACCAGGAATTTGGACGTAATTTCCGTAGGGCTTGGAATAGCTAGAATGGGAGGGAATGAGAGGGGAACCCTTCAGTGAGGATTGTAGCGGCGGATTGAAAGAGGGCAGCCGGTGCTTTGCTCAGGCGGGCGGGGGAGAGAGTTAGAGGAATAATAAGGCTTACCGGGAAAGTTCAGGGTTGTAGTTCCTGGGCCGAAGTGCGGAACAGAAAAATTACCTCGTTTCCGCTTGTACCTAAATATGTAACGGTACATGTTTTAGAAGGCAAAAAGTGGGAGTAACCAGTAGCGTATTTGGCCAGAGCCGAATGAAGGCTTACCTTGATCCGGGTATTACCGGTTGCGCCGAGTCGCGCTAGAGTCTTGAAACCAGGGGGTGGCCTGTGGGGGAAGAAAATGAATAAGGCCCGATAAGGCAACCGGGCAATGGGGTCTAAGGGGCCACAGAAGCGAGGGCAAGGCGCGAGGTACGGTCTTACCGGGTCAGTCGGCAGCGATAACTTTCCTGGTTGTGGGTGTCATGTGACCTCAACCATTATAACATGGTTGGCTATTGGCTGTGTTTGGGGCATAGGAATAAAGGAAGGACTACACACAGGTAGCCATATTGGGTAGAAGGAATAGAAACAGAAAGTAGATGAAGGGTGCAATATATGTGACATTTGTGAAAAAAAGGAAGATAAAAACAAGGTCGCATAGAGTACATTACTTCAAAAGGCACATTTAGGAGTCTTTTTTTGGAAGAACATTTTTTCGGTTCCTTCACTTGAGTTTATAGGAGGACTGTGCAGGACAAGGTCAGATCAAAGTGGTCCAATCCTCTTGCTGGTTAAGACCAGAGTTCAAACTGTCTGTCCTTATTATTCATTTTAGCTCTTCCTTGTTGAGCAGAAGATTGAGGTCACCGCCTCGTGGTGGCATTGTCGCTTGGTTTATCACCGTCCAACGAATGTCATTTTCAGTGTGCTGATTGGAGGTGAAATGCTCGAAAAAGGGAGCATTAGGAGTCCTGCAGCGTATTCTGCTCCGGTGTTGGGCGATACGAAGCTTGATTTTTTGTTTGGTTTGCCCCACATAAATAAGGTCACAAGGGCATAAAATTGCATATATAACATTGCAACTGTTGCAGTTTGTAAACGTTTTCAACACATTTCTAGTTTCCTTGAACACAAATTCTTTACCCTCAATAGTGAAATCACATACCACACATGTACCACATTTTGAATGGCCCTTAAGAGGCGTTGTAGCCCAGTGGTCGTTAATCGTTCTTTTTAGGGGGGCCGGCAATGGTAAGGCTGCCCTCACTAGATGATCTTTGATGTTTTTGCTCTTTTTGAAGGCAAAAAGTGGGCGCTCCCAGTTGAGTTGCCCCGAATTCAAAATATGCCAATTCTTTTTAATGGTTTTCGTGATTTTGTTGGAGACAGTGGAGAAGGTCGTGACACATACCAGCTTATTTTTAGTGGGTTTGAGTTTTTGTTCCAAAAGGGACTCACGTGAGCAATACCAAGCTCGTTTCATAGAATTTTTAATGAGACGGCGAGGGTAGCCTCTTTGTTTCAATTTGGTAGCTAGGGTACTTGCCTCAGAAAAATAATCTTCTTTGTGGGAATTATTCCTTCTCAGACGAAGGAACTGCGAGTAAGGTAGACTATCTTTCAAAGCCCTAAGATGGCAACTATTGTAACTCAAAAGGGTATTTCTCTCGGTTGGTTTGCGGTATAGGGAAGTCTAGAGTAGCCCATCCTGGTGCTGGATGTTTAGATCCAAAAAGGGGATATTTGTTTGGGATATTTAGGTACAAGCGGAAACGAGGTAATTTTTCTGTTCCGCACTTCGGCCCAGGAACTACAACCCTGAACTTTCCCGGTAAGCCTTATTATTCCTCTAACTCTCTCCCCCGCCCGCCTGAGCAAAGCACCGGCTGCCCTCTTTCAATCCGCCGCTACAATCCTCACTGAAGGGTTCCCCTCTCATTCCCTCCCATTCTAGCTATTCCAAGCTCTACGGAAATTACGTCCAAATTCCTGGTCTTGCTGATTACTAATCCATCTCCAGCTCGTTTGTGAGCTTCTAACCCTACGCCCTTTGGTGAGCTCAAATTCTTTTCTCAATACAATTGAACTGTATCACTGCACCGTTTTTTTGCTTGACATTTAGGTAACCACTCGGTTTTTTAAACCTTTTCGACCTATCCACGTACACCCTTTGCTATTTGGGCATAGTAGCTGTATGCCAGTCACCAAAGTCACCACCTATATGTTGTTCATCACCAGTCACATGCCTGCGAACACCATAATGTAAATATCACTCGTTGTCTCCGCCCTGGATATAAGCGAATTATTAGTATAACTACTACACAATGTCACCAATCCTTAGTATTCTCTTATGTGTTTGGTTAAACTTAATGTAATTTTTGTTCCCCCTTCTTCTCCTTAGGCTAAAGAGGCTTATATTCTAAAGGCAATTATTGTTTTGTCCTGATGATGGACCCCATCATTTAGTAGGGGGTCCGAAACGCCGTCGACTTTTTGAGTACCATATTCCTGTATAATGAATTACTATATAATATTGTGTAATGGTACCTACAAGAAATTCTCTGTATAATTGGAACTCCACAGAGACTGCTGCTCTTGCCTTGCAAGCCCTTTCTGTGTGTTGTCTGTGTCTATGTATTGTCGTGGTTGGGTACAGGCTTGTGCCCCACGCACGTGAATTGTTGAAGGTGTTATTTTGTGTTTCAAACCCTTATTTAAGTATAAACTTTGAGGACCTCTGTCCGGCTGGGCATGTCTTCGGTAATATAGAACTGACTGAGTCTATATTTATTTCTTACCATCCCTTGTCTCCTTGCTTGGGACCATTGTTGTGTTTGTGTAATATAAACCCAGGTACTTGTGGCATGAGGAGCAATCGTTGTGAAAGCCAGAAGGGTCTGAAAGCAACATGGGGTGCTGTGTGTTCCCCCCCTCTCCTCCGTAGAGCGGATTGAAGGATATCCTCAAGGCACGCACTCTGGTCTTTATTAGATGGAAACAGTAGTAGCATACAGGTCGGAGGTATCTGTATCCTGAGGGTCAAAGTAGGGGGCCTTTTACAGAGTCAAACATCTTAGAAATAAGTTCCCACGTAAAGCTGTGCCACACACTGCAGGGTTAGTGCGCACAGGTAGAGCAGGAACAGAGCAGAGACCCCACATGCCCCCCAGCCCTGCAAACACCAGGTGAGGAACTTACAAATGAGCAGCTTAAAAGATGTTCAGCTATAAACTATTAGGGTAGTCTCTCTGTTCAAGCACATGCATACAATTCAGACACTCTCCTCTCTGTGCTCAGGAATGTGCATGTCTTCATGGCAAAGGTTTCTTTTGGTAATCTCTGCACTGACTACCTGTAAATCCTTGGCGCCTCACATCTATACTTAACCACCTCCCAGATATCGACATGCTCGAGGAATTTGCCTATTTAAGAACCCAGGAAGGAGGAAAGATTCACCTGGAACTGTTGCCAAACCAGGGGATTTTAATCAAGTAAGTTTACGAGCCGGCGGCTGGGGCGGAATGCACACCAGTAACTTTGTAATTTTTTGTTTGAGGGGTTTGTGAAGCATCGACAGCCCTGGTGCATCATGGGTCTTTGCAGTTTTACTCTTTAAGGATACAATGTTTAGCACTGAAACATTCAAAGTATAAACCACCAGAAGAGACTTAAGGATCTGACAGACAACACTATTGTTTCAAAGGGGGAGTGCAAAGAGAAGTACAGCGCATGTCGCGGTGCAGCGCATGTCGCGGTGCAGCGCATGCCGCGGTGCAGCGCATGTCGCGGTGCAGCGCATGTCGCGGTGCTGCTGCTTAAATTATCTGTTCTGAGGTGGAAATTGTTTACTAATTTTTCTGAAGTATTTGATGAGACAAGAAAGGATTCAATTTGTACTTTTTAAAAAAAGTCTATATACTTGCCAGCTAATTGATATCCTTCTAAAATATGGTGATGAGATTACTATTAAGGTGCATCATAAACGTATTTTCAAATGTTGCATTTACCGTTGACTGTAATTGAGTGCCTCCAAACATTTTTAAGTTAGCTTTAAACCCCAAAGCATGCCACTGTCCAGGTACAGATTTTATTTTATTCAAACTGGTGGTTGAAGAGTTTTCTGAACTCTGATTCTGAGGTTGGCAATGCCACTGATGCCCGATGGGTCTCGACAAAATGTGAGCTCCCGCCTTAAGTCACCGCCTCGTATTGTAAATTTAGACCGGAAGGCTCGTCTCACCGAAGCCTTTCACCTAATTTCCATTGTATTCCCTGAGCTGTGCCTTCTCGTGGGTAAGAAAAAGCTGTTGATGCGCTTCTCCCAAAAAAAGAAATACTAAACAGTCCTCTGTCTTGGCACGCAGGATCTTGAAGGAGAATCCCATATCCATGAGGATCTCCCCTTCCCTCCTTCAACTCTAGAAAGATTCAAGATCAGTAGACCTCAGCGGGCAGAGACCCCCTCCCTAATGTCCAGCCTGTAGCAGTGCTTGCCCTGTCTTTCCCTCCTTTCTCTCTCACCTTGTTCCCGAGTGTTGTTTTGCTGTCGCTGGTGAGTCGCGTGGGTGTTTGAATGCTGCCGTTTGCTGTTTTTAAGGACCGCTAGCCCTGCCATGGGTTTACTGCAGCAGGACTTCATGCCTATGCTACAGCCCAGCTTTCCGACTCCCGACAGGTACCAGCCACCCCACAAGGCTGCTCATGGTGTGCTGTGTTTGTCACCGCCATGCAACTTCATTCATGCTTTCGGTGTATTTTACGTTACTGCTTTTTGGTACCTCATCTGATGTGATATTACTACATGCCTTATTTTCCATAAGCTTCCAGTCTGTGTGCTCGATTCATATCCACTATTTGGTGCATTAAAAAGTGATCTTTTGATTGTCATCGTTTCGATTTTGATAAGGTATATGGTATGTGACAAGGAGACCAAATACTGGTCGTTGGAGTCATCCTTCAGATGTTTTTGCAACATATTTCTTATTGTAAGGTATTAAAGCTGTGATTCCATCATAAAACAGGATCACCTGTGACTGTGGCAGATCTCTCCCTGAGCGCTTCCGAGGGCCCGCCCTTCGGTGGCTCCTCTCTTGTCACTCAGTGACAGTCATTGTAATTGTAATTCACATTTGTAGAGCGCGTTATCACCTTCAGGTCTCTAAGCGCTCTCTAAGCGCCATGAGAGAGAGCCCTACCCAACCCGTGAGGAGATGTTTGTTAGGTGGTGCCCCAGCCACAGACGGATCGCTGGTTGTGTTGAGCTGAGCTCCTTGGAATGGCTGCCCTCGAGGACACCTCTCGCCGCGTGCTCTGTCCTGCACTCCGGCGGGGCAGCCATTGCTGAGGGGAGCACACACCTATCACAGTGAGTAACTTTCATGGCATCTAAAAAGCCTGGACTTTGGACATGAACAGTTTTGTACAAACTCAGTGATGTTTGGACACAACACCTGGGCCATCGCCAAGGTGGTGCTTTCCTGATGATTTTAGTGTGTGTGCGCATATGTGTGTGTGTGGGGGAGGGTGGGGTGTGTGTTTGGGTGGGTGTGGGTGTGTGTGTGTGTGTGTGTGCATGTATGTATGTGTGCGTGTGTATACGTACACAGCACAGATGGTTGTATGCTAGTGTACCAAGAACAAAAATATTGTGAAGGTAAGTCCATTGCAGTGTCTGTCGCCAGTGTGATATGATTCCAAAGCACTTTTCACTGACAAAGAATACTTTCAATTTGCCTTTGACTTTTGACCCTATGAACAGATTTGCGTAAAATTGAGCAAATCACTAGTAGTCAGCTGTGGTGCTGCATTAACATTTGTGTGCAGATGCAAGGAGGTGAAAAAGTTAAGAGGTAAATGGGTCAAAAAGGACGTGATGTCCCATTTTAGCGCCCATAAGAAATTTTGCGCACACCCACACCTCAAGCAGCTGATCGGATTCACACAAAACTTGAGACGAATCTATAACTATTCCAAAAGCGTGCTTTTGTGGATGTTGGCTAAATCCATTGCATAGCTTTCGAGATTAACATTTTAAAAAGTTGCCTAGCAGCTTTAAAGAGTTAATTCTTTTGTGTATAGCTGCCATTTTAACTGGCTTAAAATTCATGTCAATCACATTACGATTTTTTAAAGAAATGTTTTTGGCTAGATAAGGGCTCAGAAATTTTTTGTTGCCATCTTGAAATTGACTCGCGTTTAGCGCTGTGGGAAAAGAATTGCATCTTGTCCTTGGCCTGTCCCCAGTGGAGTGATAAGATGTGCTCAGTGGTGTTGAAAATTCAAGTTCAACACCAGGATTTCTTTTTTTAAAACAGCATTCAGCTCCCAAGTCACACAAGATTAGTTTGGGAAACTTGGTTCTCGTTGCAGTGCCCACCCACTTTATGCCTGGTTTTGTAATTCGACTTTGACTGTGGTGTTCCGGGACACTGCTAACCAGGTTCCCAGTGACCGATCTCTTTCCTAAAACTGTACAACGATTGGCACAATTTCAGTTACCCAGGTAAGTCCCTGGCAAATGGTACTTCTGGTATCTAGGGCATTGGTACTGAAGAGGGTCTTTTACGGCTGCCACACCAGTTGTGCCACCCTCAGGGACCCCTCACCAAAACCGTGCACACTGCCATTGGAGGCTGCGTGTCTTGGTGCTGAGAAAACTGTGTCGACATGGTACACACACCCTGTATTCATGCAGTGTGTCAAGTAAGCATGTACATGAGTAACTGTGTGCACAGCTATCCGTTTAAAATTCGCAAATGTTTTAATTTTTCTTTTATATCAAATAAAATTTCAACAACTTGATCATCAGTTGATTTATCTTTCTATCTGAAAGAGACCATTAGTTATAGATTCCTTACCTTAGAAATACCCCCAGGTGTCAGACTGGATGCAGAGAATTGTTTACGTAGCAGTACCCTTGTGTGTCAGTAGGTGGCGTTGGTCAGTACTGCATCTGTCGTCAGCGTCGTGGTCGCCGGAATGACATTGTGGTGACTACTTAGACGCCAACCCTGCGCGCTGTCAGTTCTTCCTTTTCCGCGCCAGCCAGTGCAGATCCGGACAGAGTGTGCCCTTAGTCACTCTCTCGACTCCTGGTGCATGAGGGATATCTTAACCGTCGATCATGCTTCAAACCTTGTGACTCCTGTCATAAGTTGATGTCAGTGACCAATCCGCACCTCGTGTGCTTTTGGTGCCTGGAGCGCGACCACAGCCCGAAGTCGTGCTCTGACTGCCGGGTTTTAAACCCGAAGTCTTTGCGGGAGTGGTCCCGAAAGCTTTTGGATGCCCAGCAGTCCACTCCGCACCGCTTAAGGTCCCGTCGAGGGGAAGGTCGCGGGACCGGTCGTGGAGCCATCACCATTCATCATCGAAGTCTTCGCACTACTCAGGTATGTCGAAGCACAAGAAAAAGGGGAAAAAGCACTGTTGCTCTTCGCCTTCTCCCTGTCCGTCGTCTGACGCGGGACCCGGGGCATCGTCACTCTCCGGCTCCTTCCTTGGAGCCCACAGGGATAGCTCTGCGCTTCCCTCCCTTTCCCGGAGCGTCCCCTGCCCAGCTTTGTCAGTTCTACAAAGCACTGCACACCATTTCTGGGCAGCCCGACTCGGCAGCCGTGCTTTCGGGCCCCACGGACCCAGCAAGGTACCCTAGGCCTTCAATGACAGCAGCTCCATCCATGGTGCCGCAGGGAAGCCATGGATCCAGGCCTGCATCCGGATTGGTGTCGGTCGACCTCACGGTATCTTCCCCAGTGCCGATTCTAGTGATGACGCCCCCGGTGCTTGTTGTGCCCCCAACCGGCGTCGACCACAGCTTCACCCCCGATATGGACACAGAGCCAGACCTGCGTTATCCGACGTCGGCACCAGTACCGGAGGGTACTTTTGTCCCACTGTTCATTCCTGGCGTTACCTATCGCCCTGACTGGCAGCCAGAGGCGGGTGAGGAGGACGTTGAGGGGTCTGGTGACCCTCTAGCACACAAACTTGAGGAGCTGTACTGGTGAAAGGAGTTGGGTAATGCCAGTGGTTTGGATACCTCCCCAGACCGTGACATGTTGTCTCCCCCTACCGTGGCCACAGAGGAGTGAGCATCCTATGCTGTGGTGTTGCGTAGGGCGACTGAGGCCTTGGGCCTTGAGCTTCCGACGGTAGCAGTCAGGACTAACCTCCTGACTGAGGTGATTCAGCCGGCAGCCGCCTCTTCGGAGCCCCTGCTGCCTTTTAATGAGGGCCTCACAGACATCCTTCTGGGCACTTGGTCCAAGCTCAGCACAGGCGCTCTTGTAGATAGGATGATTGCCTGACGCCACCGCCCAGCCCTGGGCGACCCACTTTTCCTCTCCCAAAACCCTACCCCTGAGAGCTTGGTAGTACAAGCTTCTACCTCTAAATGTGTGTTTCCTACTGCTCCCCAAGATAAGGAATCAAAGAAGCTGGAACATCTTGGGAAGAGAGGTTATCTTGAGAAGATGTTTTCATCCACCAGCTTACCACTGTGGTTGGTGAACACTGGATGTCTCTTGGACTGTTACACCCACTCTGTGTGGGACACGGTCGCGCAAGTGATGCCACAGTGCCCGGAGGAGGCCCAGGCCATACACTCCTGTGTGGTTGCAGAGGGTAGAGACGCAGCAAAGTTCACCATCCACTATGGGCTGGATACCACCGACTCTCTGGGTAGAACTATTTCTACATCCGTAACACTGAGGCGCTACGCCTGGCTGAGATCCACTGGCTTGATGGCCGTCGCCTGTTCGGCTACAAGGCGGACAATACGCTTGAGCGCTTCAAGGACTCTAGGGCTACGGCCATATCCTCGGGGCTCGCTGCCACCTCTTGTCCTATGCAGTCTGCCTTTCGCCCCTTTCATAGCTGCGGAAGGGGTGCCTCACCACGTTCCACCCAGGGCCACAGGCCTGTGCAAGTTACTCAACCTCTGCGCGGCAGTGGGACCCAGTGCTGGGGGTCTGGGCCCAGCAGGCGGGCCAGTCCCCCAATGCCCCCTCTGCAGCAGCCTTCAAGCCTTTCTAGTCCAACCTTTCAGAGCCACCACCTGCCAGTGGGCGGCAAGATCCTCCATCTCCTCACCCACTGGTGCATCATCACGTCCGACAGGTGAGTTTTGCAAATAGTCCGAAGGGGCTACTCCCTTCCATTCAAGACTATCCCTCCCCACATGCCACCTACACTCCATCGCATGTCGGAGGATCACCTGGCCCTTTTCCGTCAGGAAGTTGTGAGTCTCTTGGCAAAGGGTGCCATCGAACGCATCCCTGTGCCAGAAGTAGGTCGTGGTTGTTGCTCCCACTACTTCTTGGTACTCCAAAAGGACAAAGGCCTGTGTCCTATTTTAGACCTCAGAAACGTCAACCGCTTCCTCCACAAGGAGAAGTTCAAAAAAGATTTTCCTAGGATAAAGAATCAACACATTGAAGGCGAGAGCCTTCCCCACCCTCGAGGATCAAACCAAAGACAGAGCATGCGTGCTCTACTGCAGGGGTCAGTCTCTGACAGTGAGAGCTGTGGGGTAAACGATGGCCTGATGGATTCCACTCATCCCACATGCAAGACCACGTCGAGAATGGATCCAGAGCCAGTGCACACGGGCAACGGGGAGTTGGGGAATGTCTAGTGGCTGTAAGAATGCAGGAGGAGGGTGACATGTGGAATGAGGCCAACATAACCGTGAGCAGACTGTTCACACCGCCAGCTTCAAAAGTGGCAATCAGTAAAGATGCGTCCCACACGGTATGAAGCGCGCACATGGGGAAACTAAAAGTCAGAGGGCTATGGAAGGCGGAGGAATCTATCCAGCACATAAATATCCTGTAACTAAAGATGGTCTTTCTGGCCCTAAAGGCCTTCCAGACAGGGGTAAAGGTAAGGACCGTGCTTATCCAGATGGACAACACAACCACAATTCTCTACCTAAACAAGCAGAGTGGAACATGGTCGCATTTTTGTCCAAACTGGCCCTAGAGATCTAGGAAATGGGCCTTCCAGAGAGAAATAACCCAATAGCGATAAGCCTCCCAGGCGTAGACAACGGAGACGCAGACAGACAAAGCAGACCAGAATCCATCTCACAAGAATGAGAACTGAAATAGCTACTGCTGCAAGATATTTCTCACCTGTGTGGTACCCCAGACAATGAAAATTTCCAAACTTCACATCCAGGCACCCACACCGCCGATCCTAGGGGAATTCTCTGTCTATATACTGGTGAAGGGAATTTGCATACCCCTTTCCACCAATTCCCCTCAGACCTCGAGTGATCAGCAAGTGCAAGAGGTCTCAGATGACGTCGATCCTCGTCGCACCAGAATGGGCAACACAAGCCTGGTCCTTGGACCTGGTGGAAATGGTGCAAGAAAATGTAAAAAAGAAAAAGGTACCATAAACTCACGACCTCCTGTCCATCCAGGGAGGATCCAACAGGCACGCAGCCTGAGCCTAGCGGCCTGTCTCCTGAGGAGATAGTTTACACACTTGAAGCTACCTAAACCATCCATTGACATCCACAACGAGGCTAGAAGGACAAGCCCATGGAGGTGCTACACAGCAACATGGCAGCGGTATGTTCTGTGGTGCACAGAAAAGAGAATGTTTCACGTCAGAATAGGGGAGACCACAGTGATCAGATATCTCACGTACCTGCTAGATAACGTACTGCATATGCCTCACTGCACATACACTTGGCGACAGTAGTAGCCCACACAGGGAGGCACTTGGAGAGAAGCCTCTTCACAGCAGCACTAATTAAGAGGTTTCTAGGGGGAACACAAATTACAGCTCCACCCAGGTCAACACTGATGCCAATGTGGAACCTCAACCGGGTATTGACGCAACTTATGAGTTCACCATTTGATCCACTGCAGAGGGCGAACTACAGTTCTTAAACTTGAAGACCGCCTTCCTGATTGCCATCACGTCATTGCGCAGGGTGAATCCTTTTCCAAAATAAGATTTTTGTTGGTGGGGGACCTTGAGAAGACGGTGAGAGGAGCAGACTAAACATGTGGGATCATATCTAAAAATTCGAGAATTCAGAGAAGAGGGAGTATTCGAACATCCTGTATAAAACTTTGACGTGCACTCTTGCACATATGGAAAGCCAGTGAAGGTTTCTTAAACGCAGCTTAGCTCTAGGAAAGTGCAGAGCTGAAGAAAGTAATTCAGCCATGGGATGGTGAAGGATAGGAAGTACTGCACAAGAGTTTTGTTTTTGCCCGACGTCGGCGTATGAGTGCAGAAATCGTATCTGTCCTGCTTCTTGAGGGAGAAGGGTGATACGAGGTTTGGGTTTGCACATATTGTCTCGTATTGTAATTGCATTTATATATCGCTTAGTACCCCTGACGAGGCGTCCAATCGCTTTTTCGGCGAGTAGCACGCCACTCCGGAACCAATAAAGAATTAGTGTTGAATTAGTAGAGTGAAATATGAAAGTCATTTGAGTGGTGGATAGGTTAGTCAGTTATTTGGATTGAGAAGGATAGCAGAGGGATAGAAGAGGGAAAAAAAGTTTGCATTTATGTAGTACGAGGGAAGAGTTTAGAAAGGCTTGTTTAGGGGGATTGGTATAGTATAGAGGTGTCCGATGATGCAAAGAGGGGTAGCGTAGGGAAGAGTCTAGAAAAGGTTATTTTGGGGATCTTAGTAGTGGTTCGGGTTTTGGGAAGAATGAGAGAGTGGATGTAGAGGATGTATTGATAGAGGTATAGGGTGAGAAATAGGGTAGTGCATGGGAAAGAGTAGTAGAAAGAGGTTTGAGATGACTCAGGGTTGAGGTAGAGGATATATTGAGAGAGGTATAGGGCGAGACATAGGGTTTTTGCATTGTATGCTTTTTAAGAGAAAAGTAATACATCTATAGGTCCAAGTACATGGAAGGTGTATAGATGCATTAAGTAGTTAAGTATGCGTAGATTAAATATGCATTAGATAAACCCTGCTTTTCAAGTGTTGTACTTAAAAGTTTATTTATTTAAAAAACCATAATTATTCTATATGTTTATACAAAGCAAAACACATATATAGGTACATGTCGAGTCGGGTAAGCCAATCGACACTGACGAGATTATTCAGTCTATTAAGACTCCTCGATCGGGGGAAAGCTCCAGGACCAGACGAGTTTCCTATTGCCTTTTATAAAACGTTTACTTCTTCAATAATTAAATATCTTAAAAATATTTGACAATTATGTTCTTTCTGTCAGGGTTTCGGGTACGACTGCAAAGGCTGCTATTGTAATCGTATCAAAAGAAGGTAAGGATCATTCTAATCCAAAGCCCTTCCGTCCCAATTTCTTATTAAATATGGAACCAAAAATGTTTGCAAACATTTTAGCAAATCGTCTAGAATGTCACATTCCTAATCTCATCCATGATTCCCAACCAGGTTTTGTCAAGGGTAGGCGTGCTAGGCACAACTTTTGTACGTTCTGTCACATTTTATAAAAAGCCAAACTTTCCTCATTGCCGGCAATTGCCCTTGACACTAATCAGGCATTCAACAAAGTTTTTTGGCCTTTTTTTATCAATCTGTGTTAGAATCTCATAACCATGGTAATTCTTTGATTAATATGGTTATGGCTCTATATGCACAACCTAAAGCTAATATTAGGATTAATGGCACAGCGTCCTCTTTTTTTAATCTCTGCCAAGGTACTAGACAAGGGTGTCCACTTTCACCCCTTCTTTCTCTCCTATGATTGATCCACTTCTTTGTTTGCATAATCTGAACCCGGAGATTAAGGGGTTTCAATTTGGAACGCATATACTTAAAAGGGCTGCTTACGCCGCCGATGTACTTATGTTTCGGAAGATATTGAATCAGCGATTCCTTCTATTTCTAATCTTATAGATTTTTCTGTCGTTTCTTGATATGCTCTTAACAAAGAGAAAACAGAAATGTTCCCTCTAAATCCTTTGCGTTTTCCTTCTCACCGGGGTGATTCAGGTTTTAATGGCAATCTGCTCGCGTTAAATATCTGGGCATCTGGTTCTGGAAAGATCCTTCAGATACTTCTACTTATAATGAATCCCACGTAATAAATAAAGTCAGGGATCTTTTGTTCTCGTGGTCTCCTAAATATATTTCTTGGTGGGGTAGGGTCCAAACTCTTCAAATGATGATCACCCCGATCCTTAATGTTTTATCTTCTATGCGACCTATAAAGCGTTCTTCCTCGAGATCGATGTAATCACTTTCAGATTCCGGTCGAATGATAAGAGAGCCAGAATTGCTTCCAAATATCGTAGGAACCCTTCGATATTGGGAGGCTGTAACCTCCCAGATTGAACCTATATCAGATTTATATTTTGGCGGCTCAGGGAGCAATTTTGGTTCTTACCAGAATCCAAACCTACACCTCCTTGGATTCATATTGAACGAGAATTCTGCGCTCCCTTTTACAATCTTTCTTTGCTCACAGCCCTCAAAACTTACTTTAGTATACTCTCAGCAAATTATATCTCATACGGTTAGTGCCTTGAAATATATGATAAGAAAGTTTCAAAACCTGTTCATAAATCAAGATGGTCATCTTTATGGTTTAATCCTAAACTTCTTACTGACATCCTAGCACAGCTCTCTCGTGGGCCGCCATGGGTATCAGTCTGGTGAAAGACCAATATGATCCTCTTCCTTTTTCTTTACTAGCCAACAAATATAATCTTAGTAACATGGATTTTTATTCTTTTTTTAAGCTAAAAGTCGAACTTTCTAAGATAACCCTTCCCACAGATCTGGTTATTGTCTCACTTCTTTCTATGTGGGTACACTCGGGCCATACCGCTTCTAAAATGTATGCATTTTTATCGGCTCCACTGCCTACACAATCCACAATTACTTGTGTTAAATGGTCTCACCATTTTCAAGACCATATTTTTAAATCTATTTCACAGGATACCTGGCAACTGATTGGGAAATGATCAGTTCGTAACAAAATTGCTCCTTCACTGATCCAATCTAAATTCTTCACAGTGAATCTTACACTGGACTCCTGCTCGCTTGCACAAGATGATGTTACGAGATAGCGATCTTTGTTGGAATTGCAATTTAGTACCAGGCACCCATCAACATATGTTCTTGAATGTACACTATTAAACTCCTTTTGGGGCCCGATACAAAACCATTCATCACTAATCTTTAATTCACCTATAGTTCTCTCTTTTGAAGTATGATTTTGCTGGGTCTTTGGGTTATGGTTACCCCTTTACCTCTTGATATTACGGATATGGAGCTCTTAGGTTTGCTTTTATCCATTGCTGTTAAAATTTTACTCACAGAGTGGAGATCTTTTCATCTTCTTTCTTACCGCACCTGGTGGGCGTGGGTTTCATATCTTCGTGGAGCACATAATTCCAGTCATCTGTAGAAGTCGTCTATAGAAGGTGCAGGAAGAGGTGAGCGCAGAGTCTTGGGTTCCGATCTTCAGTTTGGAGTCAAACTAGTCTGCCAAACTTTTTACTGTATTAATTGTTGCTGGAAAAGGTCCAGAAGTCTATGTCCAGAGTTGTGACCAGGGGAATGATTGCCACCTGTGACTAGGACTTCTGTCTTGTTGAGCTTAATTGCCAACTAGTTGGTATCATCCACAAATTCTAATTTCTAATTTAAAATACTTCTAGAGCGCAGCGTACACCTTGCGGTTTCTTGGCGCTAGGGGGATCAGCAACTGAGGGGGAAAAGACCAGGGAGAGATGAAGGGGATATTTGAGGGAGTTTATGTGGGGAAGGCCTGGCTGAAGAGGAACGTTTTCAGATCTCTGCGAAAGGGGAGATACTGAGTGGCAGAGCGGAGGTGACCTTTTCTAAGTCTCCCATAGTTGGATTAGAATGTTTTTTATTTGGACAACAAGCCGTCTGGGTATCATCTGCACACGCATCGAAATGGACACAAAAATGTCTACCGAAGGTGAAGAGAGGTTGTACAAGTGTCTTAGGCAGGCTGACCGGATGAATCCCTGAGGGATGTATGTCTTTACTGATAGTAGCTGAAGGGGACAAACAACGGTCAAGAGATACTTTTTAAGTTCTATTTTCCACAACAGAGAGAATCCTTTCCAGGCAGGTTCCCAGTTTAGATGTTGTGGTCGGCAGTGTCTGCTGCTGCGGTGTGGCCAAGCAAAGTGAGGTCCCTGGCAGCGTATGCATCTGCTGCCGCGAGGTGTCTGTAGCTTCAATCATGGCTGAAGCCTCGCTTCTCTAAGGGAAAAACCCAACTCATGCATCAGCTAGAATTATGTGGTGTTCTAAACAGGTGGCAGATTGTTTATCCGCATACATTTCCTTACATGTGCCGATTCCTCGAAGCAAGGTAACGCATCTACAACTGGAAATGAGTTCAGGTTCTCGTTTAGGAGCGGTTTTATTACTCTTTGTTTATGTTCTGAAGCGGATACGCAGATCAAGAATCTTTCTAATCAGCTCAGATAGAGGGGGCTTTCGTGTAGCATCTTCAGCGGCAGAAGAGCTCAACGGGAACTGCATTTGCATCCATTGATGCGCTTATTTTACATTTTTAATTCACCCATAGAGTTTTTATAGAAAGTAGATCGATCTGAATCTGGAACGCCTGTGGGAATGCGGGGGTTCTGATAAAAAGAGAGGACTTTGACAGAATACTAACTCCAATCTGGCTGATCCTCTCGATGTAGAATGTGTTCAGATCATTGCATATGTTTGAGAAGGACTGATAGAAGAAGGCGAATTAGAAACGTGCTATTGTTCATTCTCAACTTAAAAAAACATTATTTCTGTTTGCAAGTGCCCGCTAGGATGTGGTTCGAGTATAATTCCCTGTGGGCAGATGAATTTGGTAATCTGGTTTGAGATCCGAATTGCTAGGTGTCCTTAATTTGCACTCGACTTATCTGGTAACTGCAAACCTGGTGTGAACCAGGGGAGACGGTCTCGCTTTCACAGATGAAGTAACCTCCGGACCAGCTTCAGCAGTTGCTGGTACTGCTCAAGAACAGTAGGACGAGTAGTTGGCTCTAGGGCTGGAGATCTTGATTGATATGGAAGAGTCGCCTCTAGGTTCAGTGAGCTCAGTACTGGAAGTACTGAGTGCTATGAGGCAAAGATAGACCAATGGTACTGCCACCCTTGAGGAATCTATAGAACTATGGTTTTGACTTATAGAACTACAGTACTTCTGCTGCTACGAGTATTGAGCTCCATCGGTCGACAGCAGACCTGTGGTACAGCCACGGAGACTAAAGACCTACAGTACATCCTCTTATGTGACTACTGATCTCTGAGGAGACTATAGACCTACCGCACTGCTACGTCTGCGAGTACTGAGCGCTTTGAGGTGATGATAGACATAAGATACTTCTACCTCTGCAAGTACCGAGCTTTATGAGGCAGGGATAGACCAATGGTACTGCCACCTCTGAGGAAACGTCTGTCACTATGAGTACCGAGCTCTATCAGGCAACAGTAGACCTATGTTACTGCCACCTCTGAGGAAGCGTCTGCCACTATGAGTATCGAGCTCTATCAGGCAACAGTAGACCTATGGTACTGCCACTTCTGTGAGTACTGAATCTTGAGGTGAGGATAACCTGCAGTTCTGCCCGCTCGACTGCTGCGGATCTCTCACGTGATGATAGACCTAGGTACTGCCACCTCTGGTTGTCATAGGTAGCAGGTCATGGCTCCATAGCTCTGAAGTTCTTGGAGTTCCTTTTTTCAGCTGAGAAAAATGAAGATCATAAAAAACTGCAAATAGCTAGATTTTCCATGCAAAGCACAGATAAGTAACATGCTCTTCCTAAGATGCAAATAAATTGAGATGCTTTATTAGCATGTCCACCTTTAACTATCGTGCCACTAAAAATCCTGACTCTTATCCAATTACCACTGTTAAGAAGATCTGTAATCGAGGAGTCTGCGTCGCACATCTGCATCTTGTGAGTGTGTTTGGGCAAGAGCTTGTCTCATGAAGATCAATACATTGTGATGAACGGTTTAACTGATCTCTCAATATATCTGATTATCTGATTCAAAACTTTAAAACACAGGCCCTTTGCTTTGCCATTTCACACAAATATCATTTGACGCTTGCTTTAAACGTGACTCGTGATCAAAGGGATAAATTACAAACATGGGAACTACCGGTCAGTCAGTTTTACACTGTCCTATGCATTGTCCATAAACCTCTGCTGAGGTCAAAATAAAATGCAAAAAACATCTGAAGGATGACAACATGGCGACAAGGTAGCCAGGATGTGTTTTTTTAATTTAGCGATACATCATCAATGCCGCAGCCTTCTCTTCAGCAGGCCACTGGCCTTGTTGCTGTGCAAAGCAATTTTAACTGTGAATATCAAAGATGAGGATGCACAGCCAGCACATGTGAGCGCCGCAACCTGGGGACCTCACATAAAAAACCCTCCCTTCAACTCAGGCTAGTGATAACTGGAATAAATGTGTGTGTATTTTATTTTCCCAATTTTCACTTTTGTGGTAGAATGTTGGGTGTATCACGCTCAAACCCTTCATGTAGTTAGTGATAAACACCGCTTGCGTCATCTTGAAGCATCATCACATCGCTGCATTAGAGGTTTAACAATTGTTAACATGTTTTCTTGGTTGAGGCTCATCTTACATCCTTCATGTTCATTGTAAAGTGTTCTCTTTTCGTTGTTGTTTGAGCATTACACGTACATGAAGCTCTTCTAGGAGAGCCTGGCATGAGCCCCAGGGTGTCTTTCCATGGATTTATGGTTATTAAAGATCAAAGACGTTAGTAGTAAAAGAAAGGCATGTATGTTCTTGTATTTCCGCTCATCATTTGCTACTCTTTACTGCAGGCATCACACAGTCACACGCGGTATCACCAAGGGGGTGAAGGAGGACTTCCGCCTGGCCATGGAGCGGCAGGTGTCGCGCTGCGGCGAGAACCTCATGACCGTGCTGCACCGCTTCTGCATCAACGAAAAGATCCTGCTGCTCCAGTCTTTGGTCTGACCCTAACGGAGCAGGCAGTCCGCTGTTTCAGACGTTGTTTCTACTATAAAAGGGCATGAGTGACGATTAGCTATCCCAAACTTTCACCTGACGGAGCATGTGTGGTGGTATTGTTAAAGAGGCCATGTTCTCCTGGAGTATGTGTGTGTCTATCTGAATTAAAAGGTGTTATCTGTCAGTAAGTACTTGTAAATGTCAAGTTATGGTTAATTTTTCAATAAAAATCAAATGGAATATTTTCAGTGTTGTGAATTATTCTCCTACAGTTTTTGGACTGTTTGGGTATGATTGTCTGTGTTCTGCTCACTCATCAGGATGTTGGAACTCCCCCCCCCCCCGCCCCCCCCAAAAAAAGGGTAAATGAGTTTGCATCTCGATTCATGAAGGCAGTGATTAAGTTTTCTTACAGATTGCTGAATCTAGAGGGATCGAAGTGAGTTGATTGGGGCTTCAGACTTTTGTCGTGGAGTCACTTCAGATTTAGCTGATGCCAAGAGCTGCAGATATGTTGCTAAATAAGATTTACCCTAAGTCAGTGGAGTTCCACCATTTGTTGAAGCCTGACTCATTACATTTATTTTCTCTACTGAAATAAGATTCACTTACAGAGAACTCAATTCAGTCACCAAGACTGACGCGCACCCCATTCCCAGAGCTGATGAGCTCATCGATCGGCTAGGGGCTGCATGGTACCTCAGCACGTTTGACTCAACGTCTGGGCACTGGCAGATCGCCTTGACTGATGGGGTAAAGGAGAGGTCAGCATTTTCCACACCAGATGGGCATTTCCTGTTCCGGGCCATGCCATTTGGGACGAAGAATGCCCCTGCCACCTTTAAGAGGTTGGTCAACCAGGTAGTGGTTGGACTGGATGAGTTCAGTGCCGCCTACCTGGATGACATCGCAGTGTTCAGTGCCAGTTGGGAGGAAATTCTGCGCCACCTCTGGGAAGTGTTGTTGGTGCTGCGGAAAGCAGGCCTCCGGATCAAGGCGAGTAAGTGCCAGATCGGGCAGGGTTCCGTGGTGTACTTGGGACACCAAGTTGGGAGCGGCCAGGTGGCGCCCCTACAACCCAAAATTGAAACCACCCTGGCTTGGGAGCCACCCAAAACCGAAACAGAGGTGAGAGCCTTCCTAGGACTCACAGGGTATTACAGGAGGTTTGTCAAGGGGTATGGCAACATTGTTGCACCCTTGACAGAACTGACTTCCAAGAAGGTGATCTGGACTGACACCTGTCAGAAAACTTCTGAGGCCCTGAAAGCAGGTAGATGAGGAGGGCCTAGATCAACAGGCCCCTCAGATGGTTGATGCAGATGAAGGGTGAAAATCCAAAGCTGTTGAGGTTGGCCCTCATCCTCCTAGACCTCTCCGCGGCATTCGACACGGTCTGCCACCGCACCCTAGTACGGCGCCTCAGCAACATCGGAATCCAGGACAAGGCGCTGGAATGGATCATCTCCTTCCTCGACGGAAGAACACAGAGAGTCCGCCTACCACCGTTCAAGTCAGAGGCCTCCGAAGTCATCTGCGGCGTCCCTCAAGGATCATCTCTGAGCCCCACCCTCTTCAACGTCTACATGAGCCCCCTCGCGGCCATCGTACGCAAACACAACCTCAGCATAATCTCCTACGCCGACGACACCCAGCTGATCCTCTCCCTGACCAACGACCCCGCCGCCGCCAGAGCCAACCTGCACGAAGGGATGAAAGAGGTGGCCGAGTGGATGACGACCAGCCGCCTGAAACTGAACTCGGACAAGACGGAGGTCCTCATCCTGGGCTCCTCGCCCTCCGCCTGGGACGACTCCTGGTGGCCTCCCGCCCTGGGCACCGCACCCAAACCGACAGACCACGCACGCAACCTGGGCTTCATCCTGGACTCCTCCCTCTCCATGACCAGGCAAGTCAACAACGTCTCCGCGGCGTGCTTCAACATCCTACGCATGCTACGGAAGATCTTCTGGTGGATCCCCACCGAGACCAGGAAGACCGTCACCCAGGCCCTCGTCACCAGCCGACTGGACTACGGCAACGCCCTCTACGCCGGCACCACCGCCAAGCTCCAGAAGAGACTCCAGCGGATCCAGAACGCCTCAGCCAGACTCATCCTCGACATCCCACGAATCAGCCACATCTCCGGACATCTGAGAGACCTTCACTGGCTCCCCGTCAACAAAAGAATCACCTTCCGCCTCCTCACCCACGCACACAAAGCCCTATACGACCAAGGCCCGAGCTACCTCAACAGCCGACTCAACTTCTACGCTCCCAAACGCCACCTCCGATCAGCCAACCACGCCCTCGCCGCCGTCCCCCGCATCCGACGAGCGACTACAGGAGGAAGGTCCTTCTCCTACCTGGCCGCCAAGACCTGGAACTCCCTCCCTCCCTCCCGACCTGCGCCTTGAGACCCTACGGGTATGTAGCGCGCTTTATAAGTGTCATTGATTGATTGATTGATTGAGGTGGTCTATTTCCCTATAGGGTATGGACTTCATGGTGGAACACCGCCCTGGTACAGATCACGCCAATGCTGATGGTCTGTCCAGATTTTCACGCCTTAGTGAAGAGAACTCCCAGGAGTTAGGGTAGTTCTCCCCACTTTTTCAACTAGAGGGGACACATGTAAGACCTGGCACCATTGTTATGGGTCTCCCTTCCATTTTTGCTGTTGCCTCATGTATGTTTTTGCTGGTGTTCGCTGCTTTGGGCACTGTGCCACTGCTATTCAGTGTCACAGTGCAAGTGCTCCCTACTGTAAATTGATGTATGGATTAGTGATTCCATGTTTGGCTATTTGGTTTACTTGTCAGACCCTAGTCTAGTGCACTGAGTGTGCCAGGGCATGTAATCCAAATACTACTGGTGGGCCTGCAGCACTAGTTGTGCCACCCACAGATGCAGCCTTGTAAAATGTGTCTAAGATCTGCCATTGCAGAGCCTGCGTGCAGTCTGGTACTGTCATGCTGACTGGGCAAGTGCACCCACTTCCCAGTCCGTAAACCTTCCCTTTTCTTCATATCAGTCACCCCTATAGGAAGCCCAAGGGCAGGGTGCATTGTAAGTAAAAGGTAGGACAAGCCCTGATGTGTGTGGCATGTCCTAATAGTGAATTACAGCCATTTTCGTTTTTCACTATTGCAAGGCTACCTGTTCTCCATAGGCCAGAATGGGCTGTTAGAGTTATTACTTTTATAATCCTAACTGTCTCAGAGAACATGGTAGAAATTCGAGTTTAGTATGCCTGAACTCAGAATAGTAAAATACATCTTTTAGTACAGTTTATTTTAATATTCTGTGATTGCAAATACCACTTTTAGAAAGTAGGTACTTGCTTGTCTAACCATTCAAACCTGCCTCTGCTAGGTTGTGTATTCCTATATCTGGTTTTGTGAGTGACAGGGCTGATGAATTCCAGGAGACAGGCTGAGTCACCCAGTGGTGAATAGAGAGATCTGCATCTAGATGGGAGGAAGGAGTTCACCTGAACCTTGAATAGGGCTGTGCCTGCCTTCCACAATGCGGGCTCCACCCCCTGGAGAGCGGCTGATGTCTCTGCCCTGCACACTGAAAGAAGAGAAGAAGTCCTGTAAACAAAGTGCTCCAGGACTGTACTTGCCTTCCACAATGCTGGCTCCACCTCCTGTGAGGCGTCTGATGTGCATGCCCTGTACTGTGAAAGGAAAGGATAAGTCTGGTAAACAGTGCTTCAGAACTAGTTTGGACTGGGCAAAGGCCCCTCTCCCCTCAGAGAGCAAAGTATTTTGGGGTTTAAATATTGGGACCCTGATCCCAAGAAATTAGATCACTTTGGACTACAAGAAGAAACCTTCACTGAGGAGAGGAACCTGAAGAAACTGAGGAGAGACTATTCCCAAGCTGAAGTGCTGCTTGGGGGATTGGCCTGCAGTGGTTGCCTTACTGCCAAGGGAAGGCAAAAGGAGCTTTGTGTACTTTGCTTTCAACTTGTGAAGGATCTCCAAGGGCTTGGAAAAGAGCTTGCCTCCTGCTGAAGTCTCACGGAAAACAGACTTCACACCCCAGCTCCCCAGAGTTCTTTTGGAAGTGCCTGATGCTATTTTGGGCCTTCTGAGGAACTGCGTGTTACAAGAAGCTGGAAGCGCGACTCAACGAGAAGAAGTGTGTTGCCGTCGCTGTGCTTGCTGTCGCAACTTTGAAGGAGGGTGTCGCCCCTGGAACTGTCGCAGTACACTGCATCGCAGAGAAGTGTGCCATACTGGCGGCTGGTGACATTTGAAAGTGGTGAGGCGGCTAATTATTGCCGGCCCGCATGGCGGCAAGTGAGCATAGCCAGTGAGCCCGTACAACCTCCATGGCCCCAGGGACCGGGGAATTAGAATAAAGATGCACGATGCTGCGCACGGAAGATTCGAACTCGTGATGGCACGAGGCTCGTAGAACAGCATTCATGCTCTACATGGAGCCAGACTCACTTTGCTTGTTGGGATAAAACTCCGAGGCTGCCTGTCAGAGCATGACTTGGAGTCTACAGGCTTGGGATATGATGTGTGGCATGGAGAGCAGTTGTGTATGTGGTTCACATGTTGAACGTGCTTGAACCCAGAGCCCATGGCACACTAGGATATAACACCATGCCTTTGTTCCGATAGGCACCTTGTGCATTGCTTTCTTCAAAGGGGCACTTTGCAGCTGTGTTGCATTCTGTGTTTGAGAATCACAGTTGCTCTTGTTGTCAGGAGGTGGTCTGTACAGGGTAGGGTGCCAACCCCGTGACCTCTTGGCGCCAGTGCAGTTCGAAGGGTAACTTTTGATGGTGCTGATTTCACATTGCAACCTGATGGGCATGAGATGGTGTGTAAAAGCAGGCAGTGCCAGGGAGCACGCGCCGAGCAGATAATCTGTTGAGTGTAGTCAAGCCTAGATGCTGCTCTGGGGGATTGATAACTCCTTACTGGCTATTTGGATTAGTCATCTCTGTGTGTAAGTTGTTGTACAACAACAGGAAGATAGTGGGTGCAAGACACACGACGAGTCCTGTCCAAACTAGGAAAAAGACCACAGATGAACATACCAATAATAAAAGAACAACTGGGATTACTAAACTCGACATACATGTTCAAAATGTTATCATACAAAACAGCCCCTTCTAAACACGGCATTCGAATTGATTGGGAGATTTGAACCCATTCAGCTTCAGGCTATCACAGTGTGATGCCCCATAATCCATTAAAAATCTGGGCGTCATGCAACCCATCTGACATCAACACGTTCTACAGCAGGTAACCACCCAGCAATCCAATCAGCATAAGACATTCTGGGACACAAACATTTGATAACCTTAATTGGAATTCATTTCTTAGCACATTCGGGACACTGAAAGTACGAAATAATGCACCCGTAGCATGTAATGTAAAGCACCTGAATGCTGATATAATTCAACACACAGCTATTCAGCACAACTCTTACCCGGTAAAATTTAGCACACAACACGTTCAACATACAGCAAACATGAAAACCATTATCAGCTAAATGTAACCGCAAACTCTCACTCCTGTTGAGGCCCTTCAATAATAAACTAAGCCACCGAGGGTACCCCACTCTGTGCTACTCCTCGATCGCTGAAATTAAATTAACCCCATAAACCACCACAAAGAGCTCAGTCTCAGTGCATAAAATTACTGCCATTTACAGTGTGCCAACAGTGCCAGAAGGAGGTAGAACAATTTAATTCTGGCTTTCGCTTTTTCACTTCATGTGTTTTCTGGAGGTCGCCTAGCAATAAGTGTCTCCCTCTAACAATAAGAGTAAATTAATGACTTCTGTATCGTGACATAACTCGTCCCGGCTCTGGTCAGTATATCTCTTAGTGCCAAACTGTGCAGTTTGCAGGGGTATACATGCCTCACAAATGAAATGTAACAAAAAAAAAACGTGTTTGCAGAAGTGTGGGAATCTTCAATATTCATTTTGGGGGAGGAATCACACCACCTTAATAATAAATATCTTTCCAGACTGAAACACAATTCACTGATAAATTCTCTTGATAAATATGTATGTTAGATGTAGGCAGTACCAAAATAAGCATGAAAGTCACGAAACAAAACATTTATAAGGCACAATAGCTGGTTATTGGGGATGGATAACCGGACACCAAGAGCCCTATGAGTGAATGAGAGAGTCATTAAATAGTATCCATCAAGGCATTGACTGTAAATTAAATGCTTTGCTGCTGTTCATATGCACCCTGCAGGTGTTTCTTCGTTTCTCCTTACTACTTCCTGGGGCTTCCGTGATGCGCTGCGCTTGGATCGTATTGTTAGCACAGTAGCACTATGCAGATTAACAAGCGAGCCTCCATGTTACCTTGTTCATTTCAAATGTCTTCATGCTGATACTGACGAGGATTCGAGCCTGGTTCTGCAGTGTTTGGGTTTTTGCGGTTTTATAGTAGCGCGAACTCGACTCGACGGTATTGAAGCGCTTACATCAGTCACGTTACATAAGGACACATGAATTATTTTTTTAAGTTGGCACGGGGAAATTAAGTGATGTGCCCAGCGTCAAAGGAGCAAACACCGAGGCTCGAACATGGTTCCCCAGCTCCATGGGGTCGGCAGCTTTGGCCGTTAGGCCACATCCTCTCCCCCAAGTCCCCAGCTCTAGCCCCTAACCCCCCACCTCTATAAAAGGTGCCAGCATGCTTGAAAATTAAATGTACAGCACAGCAGTCAAATGTGGGGCCTGGAGGGGTACTTCTTCGGGTAGCGCGGGAGAGCGGAAATGAACGCGTGTTCCCTCTCCTCAGTGCGTGTGAAGTGTATTTTAGTGCAGCTAATCTGGTTCTGCCAACAATCCTGCCACTGTCCTCCGGTCAGTGACTGCCACTGCGAGAAAGAGAGATGGAGGGAGAATGGCGAGAGTTCAGGATGGGAAAAGGAGAATGCATGGATTGAGGGAAAGAGAAAGATAGTTTGAGGAAAGGAAAGATCCAGGGCTGATTTAAATATTTTTCCCAACGCCGCTGCTGGTTTCCAAATCGGTCCGTTACTCAAAGTGGTTAACTGTTCACTCTATGCAGGGGGCCAGGGCAATACTGACTGAACGCACCCCTTCCTTAACCTGGGCCTGTCGACTGCCTTGCTACCTCACTTATGTAGCTCTGGGTTATTTGGAAAAGCCGGCTGCATTTCTTCACAGCAGAGAATTAAAAAGGGTAATTTTAATTTACCTGACCGCCGTCCGTCAGCGCCGATTCCTGGGATCTTGGCGCCTTCACTGGAGCGGAAACCCCGCCCTCCGTCCTCAGCCAATCCTGGCGCACACAGGGCATGGTTGCTTTCTGCCCGCCTGCCCTTTAGGAGAGCGAGGTTTCGCTCTTCTAATGGGCATGCGCAGGCACAAGTGCACATGCGTGGGCAAGGCTGAAAAATGTGCCTCCGTCCCCACTCATGCGCACCTGTGTGCTGCTGCCTGCCCCAGACAATGCCTTATGCCTGTCAGTCAACATGACACAGGACCGCTCACCCCCTTCAGACTCTGAAGGGGGTGGGCGGACCTGCATCATTCTGGCTGACAGGCATTTTCCCTCGGCGTTTTGAACTTAAGTAAACTGAGAGTTTACTTCAGTTCAGAGTACGCCGAGGGAGCTGCGGGTGCGGGCGGGGGGGCAATGCCCCAACGCCCCCAATGGACCAGCCGCCACTGGTGTGCCGCAACGAAAAGGTAGTGTGTCGCCGTCGCTGCTGCTGCCGTTGCAAAGCCGATGAAGGAGGGTGTCGCCGCTGGAGCTGTCGCACTGCACCGCATCAGGAGAAGAATCTCGCAATGAGGTCGGAGCGTGTCGCTGCTCCTGCTGTCGCAACTCCGAAGGAGGGTGTCGCCGCTGGAACTGTCGCATTACACCGCATCGACCAAGAGCACCTCGCATCCCCGAGAAGCACGCCACCATCGGAGCTGCTGCCGTCGCATCTTGGATGTCACCGCTGTAGTTGTTGCATTGAGCGGAAGCTTCACGCATCGTGGAGAAGAGCGTCGCCACTGGAGCTAAGAGAAGGAGAGAATGGTTTTTAGATGTCTATCTAGCAATGGGCGCACTGCCTGTATGGAAGCACCAATATACAAGTATTTGTGTTGCAACTGGGTGAGCGGAAAACCATGTAACCACTCAATGGTTGTGTCAACAAGCTGGCAAAACCTCACAATTGCCACATAGATGTACCCAAACATGCAGACAAACAGTTATTATTGACAAAAAATGGAAAAGAAGTGTGACAAGGGATGATCCTTTGGTCCTTTTTTAATTTTCAAGGCTTAACAACAGCCAGCCGAAACGTGTTTCATCGCTCACGCGAATCTTCAGGGCTCTAGGTAGCTGTGTTTGAGCCAAAGGTCGCTTTGCCGGTGATACTTCCGACCCGGTGGGGCCCAATACCGTCTTAAATTTCCAATATGGATGAGAGGAAGTGGACTTGAAGTGAAGTGCGCTTCTTAGCTATGCCTAGGGACTGTAATAAATATCTAAGAGATTCTTAGGGTCTAATGAAGCGCTGAATAAAGACGGAGGATCAGAGGTAGCTCTATACTCTCGTGGTATGTCTTTGTTAGTTTCTTCTTGTACTCAGAGGAGCTGTTACCGGGTCGTCGTGTTCCTGGTAATGGACCAAAGGATCATCCCTTGTCACACTCTTCTTTTCCATTTTTTTGTCAATAATAACTGTTTCTCTGCATGTTTGCATTTCTATGAATTTTATGTACTACCACCTACGTGTACAAAAATATTGTGTGTGTGCATAGGGTACGTCTATGTCGCCATTGGAGCTGTTGCCGTCGCATCGTAAGGGTGTCACCGCTGCAGTCCACGCATCGAACCGAGAACTTCTCGCATCCCGAGACGCGTGCCGCATCTGGAAGATCTTCACATCTTTATTTCTTTGTTTCTGTACTTTGCCGCATTTCCTATCGCTGCGACATTGCTTGTCATGGAAGCGCAACGCAACTTAAGGTACATTGACGCAGAGTGTTGCATCTAAGAATTGAACTGAACTAAGCTTAAATCTACCATCTTAAAGTCATCATAGTGTGTATTTATTTCGTTTATGGTCTTGTGGAAACTCTATATAAAGTCTACTTATTTTTTATATAAAACCTGTGGTGTCCATTTGTAGTGTTGTCACTGGATTACCGTATGTGGTCACAACTGCTTAACTTACATGGCCTCTGAAATAAGCCTTGACTGCTCGCGCCACGCAACCTAGAGGGTGAGCAGGGGTTATTTTAGGAGTGTAATCCCCTTGTCCTGACTAGAGGAGAGGGTCCCTATTGGTCACAAGTACCTACCTGTGCCAACTAGAGACCCCCAAATCTAACACCCCCAAGTGTAAAATTACTTTCATGGAACATAGCGGGACTTGCTTCAAAATTGGAAAGCTCGGACTGGGGACTCTAAATTGAACATCACAAGATCTGCATGTTCCAAGAAACATTGGCTAGGGACGAACCAATTAGATCGGGCTACGCGGTTTTTAGTATCCCAGCGACCCATGCAGGGAGAGGTAGACAGTCAGGGGGGCTGTCCACTTGGGTTAGAGTTCATCTGGGTTGTGATGAAAAACAAATAGACAGTTCCTCACCAGACATTCTTTGTGTCCTCTTAACTTTTCAGACAAGGTCAAGTATTTTTTTAATAAACCTATATTCGCAACCAACACCCCGTGGTAAAGACTCCATCACCCTCGACCAACTAAACACACTTCTTCCAACTATCCCTTCAAACTGTGGGGTAATCATTAGCGGCGAATTTAACTGCCAATTTGAGCCCCTAAACGGTCTGGCCTCAGGCACAGTGGTGAGGAGGACCAATATTGGTCCATTCCAGAGCCTAATATTCCCCCGTGAGGTCCTGGACTCCGCTAGTACTTCAGATATGCACCTTAACACTAAATGTCTCATTGTGTCACGACTGCTGTTGCTACAACTTACAATGTTAGCACAAGAGTTAAGGCACAACCCCATTTCAAACAGAAGGCTAGATACCCGCGGTGGAGAAGGAGACACATAGTATCTTCCTTAATTCTAAAACAATGCTTGTCCGTGTTGAGGAAACCCAGGGCGTTAAATGGCGGAGCAGAAGGGCCACAGCTGAGGTCAGGTTGCCATTCTAGCGTCTCAGGGCACGACAGCGGCAGAGCTAACAAGATGCGCGTTCCACAGGTGAACTGAGCACTTTAACTGTAACCGTTCCCGAGTGAAGAGGTGTTTCTTTCTTCACGATTGGAACTCGAAGCTGTTTCACGTTTTAGAAGACTACAAAAGATTTCAAGAAAGAATTACGCATGCGCAACGTGGGATTCACATTGTCCGAAGGTAGAAAGTCGTTTTCGAGTGAAGAAACTCGGAAGGTGTTTGTCGTCGTTCAGTGGTAGGAATTACCTGAACATTGAACTGTGAAAAACAATATTTACTTTGTTATGCTGGAAGCATAACCCGTCTCTACAGACTATTTGTTATCAGTTAGTTTACTCATAGTTAGGGTCCATTTCATTTGTGCGACATCGAATTCACAGCATCTGAAGTTCCAGTTGAAGCAATTCAAGGCCTACTTATAACAGCACCAGGTAATGAGTGAAACCAAATGAGGTTGAGGGAGCAACACTAGAGTTACAGAGTTATTGACTGTTATTGTGTTTGTTGCAGGATCTGTTATAAGAACATACTTACCATAAGAGAGAAGCTATAGCCTAGGTCCTAAGGGGTAAGAAACATTAGCCAAAGCATGACACATTTTAGGTATGATGTGAACAAGGTTGTTTGTTATATTATGCCTTTTTTCTAGGTGCACACTGCCGTATCCCCAAAGACTGCTGCCAAAGAAGCTGCGACGCTTCCGAACAGAGGCTGTCTCTCTTTTTTCTCTTTCACTTCCCCTTTCCCCCCTGCTTTAGACATCACTTTGATTTTATTTTCGAGTGGTGGTTGAGGCGGAGGGGCATTGGGTCCATCGTCGGCTCCTGTGGATATTCCTTGGCACCTTGACACATTGAGAGCATGTAAATGGATGCACCATATCCGATAGTCCGGGGAAACACACTTACAACACTGCTGGGACACACCTCAATTATTGATTATATTATGCTATACTTTAAGTCTTGGCACATGGTGATAGATTTTAAAATTAGTCCCCAACACAATAGCGACCACGATGCTCTCATTCTAGAAATTTATTAAACAAGAAAAATGGCCAGATAGTTTCTTTTAATAGTCTAGCACCACACATAGCCAAATAATCCTAAGTGGGCAAACTTTTTTCATTTCATCATGTTTACTTTTTTTGTATACGTTTTTTATAAAAACGTTTCAATATGTGCAAAGCAAAACACGGCTTTCACAAATTTACACCATTAATACATAAACATTCAGAGAAAAGACATAATATACATAATGAATGTGATACATTCATATAGACACCATAAACAAAAGTGGAATGCCTCCAATTACTTCATTATGGGGCCCCAGTCCTTATGTGATATATATACATAGAAACAAGCGGACAATGAATCAATTGCAAGGCCCTGCTTGTTTACTGTGCTGGAAGCTATTCTTTACACAGGGTCGGATATAGGGGGGAAGATTGCATCCTATATTTCATTCCCTATAACGCCCTTTCTTTCTTGCTCCTGCACAGGGTCAACGCTTTTCGAACCACGCAACTACTTAAGGGTTCTCCTCAGGACGTGGACTGGAAGTGGCCTTCCCTGTGAAACAAAACAATAAGAGAGTTGGTGTCAGTGATTCGGGACCTTAGTATTGTACTAATTATCTCTCTGATCCCGCCTTAGACACCTCATTGTACCTGTAGTCTTTTTCTTTATCCACACACTGCTGTGTCTACTTCGCGGGCATACAGGGAAACTCTGCGGGTAAACATGGAGGGGATAGGTGGTCAATGAATCTAGTTCCATTAAGCTGTAAACTTCTCTGTTATGGCCCCAATATGAATAACTTCCTACCTCGTGCTCAGGTTGGTGCAGTCAGTAGTTGGATTAGTCGCTCTTCCGCATTTCATGCGCTGCAATACAGTATTTCACATTTTCCGGCGTGGTCCTGCACTGAGAAACGGGGGTTTGTTCAGCGTTTGTTCTAATCAGTTACTTGAGACCCAAGCGGTTCCCCTCCTACCTCTGAGTGCATCGAACTTCAATGGGCTCTATTGTTTGTTGAGTTCGGCAGGGTTGCCTTATACTCGCGTCGCGGTGCCTCAATTGAGTTCTAGACTGCAGAGTTGCAAGCGACACTGATTACTATTTGAGAATTGTATTATCACCAAGCGTGAGCTGAATATTGAAACTTCTTGCATTTCCGACGTACTTTAGCGTGGCAAACTCGTCTCCTGGTTACGGACATTCATCTCCTCATTTGCTTTGTTGGCGCACGTCTCGTGTTACCGCACATGCGTGGTTCCGCATATTTAAAGAGACAGTTCGTATTTTAGCAGGAAATCAGATTTACAAGGACTATGGTATTTGTAGTTTCAAGAATTGGGTTCTGCAATGATTCTTGTGGACAACAGAAACATTATAGATGGAAAATTGGGGTGACCTCGACTTTTTTATAGTCATATGAACTTCAGCATATCCAAAGGATGTAGCAAGTGCACAGAATCATTTTACAGATTGCTAAATTCGGAAAGTTCATTCAATTCTGTCATGGCTGTGTCAAATTTCATTATCAAATAGGCTTCTTTTTGGGACAATCGCAGGTCCGGGTCCCCACCTCCTCTTGCGGAAGTTTTTATAATTGCCAAAATTGTCCATTTAAAATCATTCGCAGTGTGATTCATTTGTACAAATTGGGAGACCAACGGGGCAGACAAGACTTTGTTTTTTATCCTTGATCGATGTTGTATAATGCGCTGGCACACCTCCTGTGTGGTTTTGCTGACATACATTTTTTGACAAGGACACAAGATGGCATAACTTGCATACTTAGACTTACAGTTGGTGAATTCCTCGTGTCGCCAACATTTTTTACCATCAGAGAACAGCGAGCCTTCTATAGTTAGACTGCAGACAGAGCAAGTACCACATTTATGATGACCCTTCACTGGGCCAAGGCCAAACTACGTTCTTTGAGTATCTTTTTTTTTGTTGACGGACGTGTGGAAGTAATCTGTTGTCCTATACTCCGTTTTTTTTTAAGGGCAAACAGGGGTAGTCCAGTGCTAGGAATTGCGTCTTCTACTAGGTGCCAGTGATTTTTAATGATTTTTTGAACTGGGTGTGTGTGCGGTCCAAACGTGGAGACACACACAATTTGTTCTGTGGGCAGTTTTTGATTCTTCTGAAGTAGATGCTCTCTTGGAGTCCATCTCGCTCTTTTCATAGAGTGTTTAAGGAGTTTGTGTGGATACCCTCTCTATTGTAATTTCTGAACCAGCGCTTGACCGTGAGTCTCTAAATCTTCTAACTTCGAACAATTACGTCTCACCCGTAGGAATTATTTTGCTATAGGGGAGGTTATTTTTGAGGTTTCTGGGGTGGCAGCTGCAGAAGTGCAATGCATTGTTTTTGTCGGTCTTCTTGAGGTAGAGAGAGGACATCAATCCTTCAGGTGTATATTTCATCTCGACATCCAGAAATGATAAATATTTGCAATCGTATGTCAGACTGAACTTGATGTCCGGACTGCGATCATGGGCCATGGCCCAGTATGAGGAGAAATATGTGTACAATAACAATCCATACAGTGTACACATCAAACAGTGGCTAAGGTACATTGACAACGTGTGGTGCATCTGGGAAGGATCAACTACGGCCCTCAAGGAATTTCACGGCTGGTTAAATGATCGCATACGGCACTGATGGCCTTTGATCTCAAGGTGGCAAATAGATGGTTTCAAAGAGACCCCAGGCCCAGCCAGAGCCTGCAAAGAATTCCAAGGTGGTGCCGTCTTCCCATCAAGATTCCATGATGCACCACATAAAAGGCTGCTAAGAGGTAAGTAGGACGAGGACAGCGGATATCCCCGCGTCCAAGCGGATCCTCACGGCATGAATAACTGTGGTCTCAGGTCCACGCTCCACTCTAACGTCCCACTGGATCCCTAAACATGAAGGTGTGAAATCCTTGAAATACTGTTCAATTCTTAACATAACTGTGGGTTTCTCTGGCTGGTACAACAGTGTAACTAACACCCCTGTCCACAAATGCAATGTTAATTAAAGAAGAAACCCCTATTGCCAACTTGCAAGGTGTGCTGAAAATAAGCAGGCCAGGGATTATGTAAGAAATCAAACTATGAATCTAATGGATTCAGATGAAGGCAGAATCATATTCAAAGGACTATTTTCATTTTGGTTAAAATCAAAGCAACATCAACAAATATGTCCAAAATATGTCCAGCAGCAGGTCTTACTCAGCCTGTTACTCACATCAGTGGACAGTCACTTGCTCTGATACAACAGCGAAGGTGGTATCTCTTTAAGCAGTTAGCAGGGGCCACAGTGTGAAGGTCGCATTTTTATCATGCAAGATTTGAGCTCCTGAAGTGGCCCTTTGAGAATAGCTGAGCAGAACAACAGCAATGACATAAGACATAAACAAATCCATTTAGAGGTTTGATCTGACCTCAAGGGACTACTGCTGTTAACCCTTTAACTGCGACAATGTCTGCATCGAGGCGCCAGATGGCCCCGCGTCTCCAACTCTCCCCCGTCACAGTCCTTGCTCCATTGCATTGTGCCGGCATCCTTGATGCAGCCAATCTGCACTGATACCACACCAGACTTCCTTAAACACACTCCCGCCCTGCATGGACGCCTTAGACATAAGAATACCCCTCCTGAACTGACCTCTGTTGACCATAAAAGCAATGTTCAAACAAGGTGGAAAGAGGGCTGGAAGGCAATGTGGACAGCATTGGCCTGAGGAAAGAGAGTTACAAGTAATGATTACTACCAGAAACCAATCTGGGGAGTATCACCCTATGGACCACTGCTTTGTCATAGTCTCCATTGAAGATACACCCAAGCAGGGCCCCGCTGCCTTTGACCCCAAGCAACCAGCAATGTCCAGATGGCTACTATCAACATATACACGTATGCAGGCACTGGAGGAGTTTGGGTCACCCTGCAGGATATCTTCAGTCACAGATTACCTGTAACGTGAAACATGATATATCCTTCATGACAGCCATCAATCACCCAAGACAAGGACTGATGGACAGCAGAGCAAACAGAACCTCAGCCAAGCCTATGACCCTGTCATTGCAGATTCAACAAGCACTGGAACTCCCATCCAGCTCAGTTGTTGAGTAACTCCTTGACTGGCTTCCAACACCCAGAGATTTAAAGCAAAGCAGCACTTTCTGCAGGAAACAAAACACAAGCACCTTTGCCTCCAAGATACTCCTCATGTCTTGTGGCAACTGGGCAAACGGTATGGAAGAGTCGTGAGGTAAACAAGCAGGTGTACAGGTGCTCAAAACAACAAGACGATTCAGTGTTGCTGATGTTAATTTACATCTCTCTGGACTCAACCAACATGATCCCTTCTGAAGCACATACTTCAAACTGGCCCCTCATTGCCAGTGAAATGGGTTGTCATAGCATCCCTCCTCTGTGCAGTATCCCTCCCAGATCTGGCAATGTTTTGGGGAAAACCCTTGTTCATGACACCTGTCCATACCCCTTTTCTGCTTCACTATACTGGGGGGTTCACGCTTTCGATTCTGCACAAGATCTCTTGTTTGCAGTATTAGGCACAGCCCTTATCCTCAAGAAGATGTAATAATGCAATGTTTGGATGCAATTCAATTGGATGTTTCAGGGCTGCCTGGAATGTACAGGATCCCTCCTTCCAAAGGGCCCTAATATAGACACAGGCCCAACTTGTTTGATGAAAGTTTCCCACCGGTCCCGACATTAAGGAGTTCTGGAAAGCGACCTCCTCAAAAATGCAATCGCTTCGCTGGAGTCAAATCTGCTGCGCGTAGAGAGTTCAACTGTATTTAAAATATTTGACTTGAAGTTGCAGAGGGACATGCGGCCCTGAGTGGAAAGGTCCACTCATCATCCTCTAGGGGTCTATCAACTTCTCCCAGGCTCTCGAAGATGAAGGTGTCTTGGCAGTTAATATTCAAGGTCCTATAGAAACAGGTTATTTTCCCTTACAGGTGGAGCTTTGACATATTTAACTTGGCTTCTAAAGGGCTAAAGTCCGTAAATTAATACATGGATTAGTGGTTCCATGTTTGGCTAATTTGTTTGACTGGTCAGATCCTAGTCTAGTGCACTGAGTGTGTCAGGGCGCGTAATCCAAATGCTGCCGGGGGGCCTGCAGCGCTGGTTGTGCCACCCACAGAAGCAGCCTTGTAAGGTGTGTCTGAGGTCTGCCATTGCAGAGCTGCGTGCAGTCTGGTACTGTCATGTGGGTGGGGCGAATCCTGCTGAGGTCGCCTCTGGGTATTAGGAGTTGTGACTGTCCACTCTCTTCTTTTTCTTGCTGTTTGTATTCTTGCCTTTGCACTTAGAGGATTCATTTCTTTTTTAACTATATACTCGGTGGCGGAGAGTGGCTCCAGCGGAGCGGTGGCGCCGGCGGGTCCCCCTCTTTTGGTGGCCCTCATTTCTGCATCGAGGTTGCTGTTTGGATGCTTGAAGGGGATCCTGAGGGGGCCCTGCTTGTGAGCCCGCCCCAGGAGTTGGTTCCGAAAAGACGGCGCTGTAATTGCAAAATGGCGGCTGATTCTGTATGCTGTGGAACGCCCCGGGATTTCGATGCTGTACCTCTGTACTGTGCTGGGGCCTGCACTGGGGAGCGTGAACCCACGATTGGCGACGTCCTACGAGCGCTGAAGATTTGGCAAGTGACCTTGGCCCGGGATTCTTGGGTGCAAGACAATGTAGAATGACAATGGAGAAGTGTGGCTCACTGGTTAGAGCAGGCAGACCCTGAAGCAGAGGTCAGACCCGGGACCAGGGTTCAATTCCCGACGCGGCAGGGTCTTGAGCTCAAATGTCCATGGACTCGATAATTCTCGCTTCGGTGCCTGACCTAATCATGGGTTCACACTCTGCAACTCTGGGCACTAAGCTTGCTTAATCTCCACAACGGCCCCCCCGCGGTGGGATGCCTGGCTTTCACCTTGGGGATGCCCTGTAGGGGCTATCTCACAGGGAAAAACCAGGACGGGTTCCCAAGGCAAGCGCGGAGATACCCCTTCGGGGGTCGATTCTGGCGCTATATAAGAATATAATAATAATAATAATAATAATAATAATAATAATGTGGTGACCGCCATTGCTCCGGGGCCGTCCCTCAGAGATGCGGATGGGCCCGAGGTGGTTGCTGTTTGTTTCCCGCATTTTGGTGGGGGTAGCGATGTCTTGGTTCACATGCGGGAAGATTTGCTGGTGATCATTGACACTGATGTACATGACTGCCGTAAACAGCTTTTGCATTACCGTCAGCGGAGGAGATCCCATGGGTTGCTTCCATTGGCCGTTCAGCGGCTGCTCCACGGCCTTTTCTCTCCACTTTGTTTTATGCCCGCTACTTCGACATACATCGTGGCGATAGCAAAGAAAGGACTGGGGTGAGCCCGGTTTTTAATCCGGAGGACTGCTGTTCGGTGCACGGAGTTATTGACTGCCCCAAATTGAGATGATTTGTCGAATCCTTACTATGTATGGCTACCTGAAAAACATGCCAGTTTTGTTTTGGGCTGCACTAATTGTTTGTATGGGCGGGGGTGGGGGCCGTGCGCCTTGTTACATGGTATCCTCCCCCCTGGCTTTCCTTTTTCCCTTTTTATCTGTTTTCTTCCCTTTCCCTATATTATCTCATTCTATATTTCGGGTTCATGTTTAGGGCGACAGGCACGCTGCTGGGAGGGGTAGGCCATAGCCTTCTGCAGGGGTGCAGGGTGGGGCGGGTGGATTGGGGTCTATTAGATAGTTACTTGTTTCTATGGCTCTTTTGTGTCCTTTTCTTGGGTCTCCATGACTGTGCGTGATTCCCGCGGGGTGAGTGCCTGGGGGGGAGGATTGGGTATTCCTATATAATATGGTACTTTCAGGTTCTGCTTATCCTGACTTAGCCGCCCCGCCCCTAAGAATGTTTGCTGTCTGGATTGAGCGCTAGGATGCCTGAGGGTAACCACGCGCTATATAAGACTCCAAATAATAATAATAATAAGTATTGTTGATCGCCATTATCGCCGTGGGGCGGGTACAGTAACGTGGAGTCCCCTTTTCCTTTTTTCTAGTTTTTTCGTTTTCTTTTACTCTCCGGGTTGGGCTGTATAATGATTGCAACTTATCCGTCTCACTGATAATTTGATTATCATGAGAGTGATGTTCTGCTTGTCTTTGGGCACATGAGGTTGCGGGTGTACACGGACTGAAGAAGAATTGCAAGGGCATCTATGGCTTGAACGCTTTGGACTATTCTGTTGACAGATCTATGGATTCCCTATTATAATGTTGTTGGTTCTGTTCCCCGCCATGTGCACCAGGACGCTTATTATACAACAAATTTAAATGATCCTTAATGTGATCCTGTGCCGGGGGGTTACGCTCAGTTAGCATTATGGACTCGCAGCAATGTGTAGTATTGCGTAACCACTCCATACTTTTTATTGATATTGGTGCTTTCCAGTTTGATCTGTGGCCGGCCTCTGGGTTGTAGGCCCGTATTTGTATGCAACCATCTACGAAAATAAAGGTTTTCAAAAATTAAAAAAAAAAAAAAAAACAGTTCACTCATACAAGGTTGCATGCCTGACTTCCTTAAGGTGGGGCAGGTCTCTCCCATCCTTAAGAAACCCACAGCTGACCCTACGGACCTAAACAACTACCGACCTATCACCAACACTCCCACTTTGGCCAAACTTCTGGAAAATGTGTTCATCACCAATTAACAAAACACATTGATCGCTTCAACCTTCTCAACAAACACCAATCCGGCTTCCGAGCAGATCACTGCACGGAATCAGCCATGACGCACACCATTGATGATGCCCTTCAAATACTGGATCAAAACGGATCATGCCTTCTTATCCTTCTACACCTCTCATCAGCCTTCAATACAGTCAAACACAAGAACTTGATAGATCTTTTGAACTGTTGAATGGGCATATCTGGATCAGTGCTAAATTGGTTTACCTCTTTTCTGCAAAACCGGACCCAAAAATTCAAGCTCAACAACACCCTCTCTAAACCAGTGCCAGTTACGCTAGGAGTCCCACAAGGGTCCTCGCTATCACCAACACTTTTTAACTTATTCATGGAACCACTCGCAGCTCTGCTACTAACGTCCAACGTGCAATTCCACATGTACGCTAATGATACCCAACTCTACCTTAAGATCAAAACTCTTGAAGACATCAACCTGCTTAACACCACCCTAAAGACCACTCTAACATGGCTGGCAGAGAATCCCCTCAAATTGAATGCCTCAAAAACAGAATTCCTCCTAATAGCCCCACCTGCCAAAGTCCCCATAATGCAGGAGTGGATCAAACACCTCACTGCATTCAACGTTCAACCAACCATTGTTGACTCAGCGAAATCACTGGGCTTAACACTAGACTGCAACCTCAACATGCAGAAACACATTCGTAACGCAACCAAGGGAGCAAACTTTCAGATCAACACCCTCAGGAAACTTAAACCCTTCCTAGCGGCCAATGACTTCAAGATGGCGGTGCAAGCCCTAGTTCTACCTCGGTTAGACTACGGAGATGTCTCGCTTTGCGGTCTCCCCTCAGCAACTACGGCCCCCCTAAGAGCTTCTACCAATGCAGCAGCGAGACTCATCACTGGCTCAAAAAGAAGGGCCCACATCTCCCCTGACCGTAAATCCCTAAACTGGCTGCCATTTGAAGCCAGAATTCACCTGAAAATAGCATGCATGACGCATAAGGCCATTTACCACAAGGCACCCAGCTATCTCACACAGAAACTCACAATATCCTGCGGAATAAGATCCACGAGAAGCGCGGAAAACTTCCTATGGAAGTCACAAAGATTCAACAGGAAAAAAACTTACAAACGCTCCTTCTCTGGAATGGCGCCCAGGATTTGGAATGCCCTCCCCCCGAAACTAGACTGAACCCCTCCACTGCAGCTTTTAAACGGGAAGTAAAAGGCATTCTTATGGCAAAATTCTCCTAAACACAGACCCTTGTTGTAGGAGAGTAGAGTCTGCTTCCTATAGTCACCCCCACTTTCTGCTTTTGCTTTACTGGTTTTCGGCTTAGATATGGCTGTGGGCCTGCTAATCAGACCCACAGCCCAGATGAACTCTCTCTAAATTCACCATGTTCTCTAGGTACATCCACAATTGGGAATTGGTTCACCTTATCAGCCCCTGTAAAAGTGTACCCTAGGTACTCAGAGCATAGGTGTAACCAAGGCCTACCAGGGGCTGCAGCTTGTATTGTGCCATCCCTGGCTGGCCACTCAAATAGACACAACTGGCTGATCACTCAGCTGGGGCAAGGTCGTGTAATCACCCCTTGCTTAGGTGTAGTATTCCTATACCTACTTACATATAGACACATAGTAACCTGTAAGTCACCCCTATGGCAGGCCTTAATAATCCTGGAGGCAGAGTGCTTGGCTATGTGTGAGATGGTGCTCCAGCATGAGGTGAGCCTGTCTGCAGCTTTCGGAACCATCTCCTTATAGCTGTTCTATGATACTGCCATACCATATACTCAAGTGCATTATGAACCTCGCAGTTAACTGCTAACTTTGGTTTGGCTTTATCCAAACATGTCGTGTAAGGTGTCATACACTTTGGAATACTACCCCCTCGCCAATTCTGGCGACGGGGGTAGCATTCCACCCTTCTAGAGGGAGAAGACATGTTAGTTCTCACCATCCCGGTTAAAGTTAACCAGAGCCCCAGCACCACAAAATGAATGCTGCAGCCACAGACACAAGTCTGACCTCTTGCTGCTGGGAGTCCTTCCAGTCACGGAGGTTTGGACAATAGGTTTCCTGCTTGGGGAGGTGCAAGCACCACCCCAGACAGGAGGATGTGTATTGGGACAGGGAGGGCTGAATAGATTGAGACACTGCCTGAGGCACACTCCAGCCCCAGCTCTGGCGCGAAACAGCACAAAGGAAAGTTGGTGTAACCACCCCCCTTCCTGGTCCCACCCATAGGAGGGACCTAGTGAGAAACCCAGCCCCCTTTAGTTGTATAAAGGTAGGAGCTGACCCAGGAGAAATTAGATTAATCCAGGAATCGACTGAAGACGAAACTCTGGACCCTTCGACATTCATCCAAGCTGAAGACTGAAGAATCTCCCTTGTGGCCAAGGAGTGACCACCCTGGGAAACCAGGCACCATCCAGCAACTCGACGGCTTGCTTTGTCCCCGTTCCCGCCGGAACCCGAGCACAGAGCCTGACAAGACACCGACTCCTGGATCCCTCTGACCCCACTGCACGACTCCAGCACAGCTGAGCCCCGTGGAAGGCGTCGGGACCCGTGGAAGCAGGTATCCTGGAAAGACGACAACTTGCTAACAGCGCAGCTCCTGAGGCCTCCTCGAAGCTGTGCCCTGGAGACTGAGACACCCCAACACCGAGCTCCACCTACACCAAAGATCAGCCCTCCACACTCCACAAGATCTGCGTGGGGCCCTTCTGCTTGTGTTCTGCTCGACGCGTTGTCCGGTTGCTGGCCCGTTGGCTAGTAGCCCCTGGTGACGATCCTTTGTGAAACTCCATCGCTGGTCTGGTTGCTCCAGACTGGCCCTTGCTTCCCTGCAAAGGTGAAGTACCTCAGACCCTCCTGGTCTGCACCAGAAGCTCCTTGTGTATCCTGTGTGGGTGGCCTTTGCTTAGGCTTGTTGGCTCCGATCTTGAAGCCAACCCCTCCATCTGCGAGAACCTTCGTGGGACAGCTCCTCTCCAGCACCTGGTCGTCCTCGACGCCTCCTGGTCCGCGTGGCTGCAAAGACAAGCTTCACCCCAGCACCTGATTGCTCCTCAACGACGTCTGGTTCCTTCCCTGGGTCTACCCGGTCACTGGCTAGTGACCTAGACTCTGTCCCCTCTGCTTTCAGGTCCTCTTCATCCTCGATCCACCCTTTGATCCACCGGAACATCTTCCTCCTGGTCGCCTGCAGCATCTTTCTTTACAGGCTCCATAGACTTCAACGGCGAAACCCGACACATCTTCACACCTATGCACCCGCTTCCTGTGGGTGAGGTAACGCGAGTACTTCGGTGCTCTCAAGGGTATTGACTATCCAAGTGTCTAGGTTTTTAGTTGTATCCTTCTAGCTAGACGGGAAGTGTCCTAAATCTTCATTTACTTACCTTTTACGTTCCTATTGACTTTCTATTGACTCTCGCGTGAGAGTACTGACTCTGCACGCGCCGCCTGTGGGCCTCCTACTCCTAACCTAAGGGTCAGATAGTGTAGTCCCAGCGATTCCCTAGGCCCTAGGCCTTCTCTTTTCCCGAGTCGTGGTTCTTATACCACTTACTTAGTATATGGTTTGACGCGCCGCTAGGGCCTAACTGTAAATGGTGCTATTTAAAGTATTTCTAAGTGGAACTTGTTATGTGCTTTTGCCTCTGATCTCATAAAGAGTTCAGAGGAGTGTGTTAGTAAATAAATACATATATATTTTATATATATCCTGTGTGGTGTCCTTTCATTTGATATTCAAGGGGTTACATATGGTAAAACAGCTGGCTTTACACGCCCTCAAGAGTCTTTTAGCCTAAGACTGTTCTGTCCACGCTACCTCTAGGATAGCTGGTCTATAAGGTTGACTTTACAACCATCACCATAAGGGTTGTTTGGACTGGTGCAAGGTGTTCACTAGAATAGTGAACATCATATACCAGGCCAACTTCTCACACTTGTTTTCACGAAGTACCTACGTACATGGTTTCAAACTATCCTTCCTAAGTATCCTTGTTGTTGTTACCATTTCCCCTCAGTTCGTTATTATCATCTCCTTGTTGCTCCTCTTTGTCGTTCGTAATGATGTTATTTTTTATTTTCACTTACTTACATGGACTGTATTACCTTTACTCTTCAGGTCACGTCCTACTGCCCTGCTCTATGATTGCCCTTTGGCATTACGTACTCTTCTTGGACTTATGTTATCATTATTCTCATGTACTGTAAAGCGCTCTGATACCCGGAAGGGTCTTGTCCGCGCTCTATAAAACTCTGAAAATAAATAAATAAATAAAGGAAATGGGTGTAGCCACCTCGCTTTCCAAACCCTCCCATAGGTGGGTCCCCAGAGTATTTCCAACCCCTTCCTTGGGTATAAAAAAGGAACCCCTGACAACAGGACTTTAGATATCCCTGTACGAAACTCTGCTACAGATATCCTGGAATTTCGATGATCTACACAACTAGATGACTGAAGAATCTCCCTTGGAGTAAAGGAGTAACTCCCCTGCTTGGCAGGCACCAACAAAGCATTTGCCGGTCTGCATCTTCGAAGCTTCCGACGGACTCCGAAATACTTGCAGCCCAGGAAGAGGATTTCCAGACTTTTCAGAGGCCGACCCGAGTCCCCAGCAAAGCTGAGACCTGCAGCCCTCCTCAGTGACGTGGGACCGGAACTCCTGGAAACTGTTCACATTTTCAAGTGCATCAGCTTCTGAACGTTCTTTGAGGCTATGCATTGGGTTACTTGTAGCCCAAGCCCCGAGCACCTTTTGCACCGAAGATTGCTGGCTTACACTCCACGAGTGTTCCGTGAGCCAGTACTGAGTGCTGCGTGCGTGCCCCTTCGCGATCCCTGGTCCGTCGACTGGTGGGTCCCTGCGAAGGCAACTCTGATTTTCCTTGGGTTTCCCTGGTTGCTCCAGACGTGCCCTTACTCCCCACCACGTGGTGAGTCCCTCAGAGCTTGCTGGTCTGCACCGAAGCATTTCTTTGATTCCTGCGTGGGTTGCTGTTGCCAAGGCTTGTTGGATACAATCCGGGCACCGACATCGCAGCACTCAACATCCTTTGTGAGACAGCTCGATTCCAGCTCCTGGTGGTCGTCGACGCCTCCTGGTCCTCGTGGCTGAAGAGTCAAGCTTCACCTCCTCAACCTGAAATCACCCGACATCAGTGAGCATTCGCCTATTGTGCCCCTGGTCACTGGCTAGTGACCTAGACTCTGTCCCCTCTGCTTTCAGGTTCTTCTTATCTTTGATCCAGGCTTGGATCACTCCGGACACTTTCCCCTTTGACTGCAGCCGCACTTTGCAGCAGATCGCAATTGAAATTAACAACGATTCCCGACATTAAAAGACACCTATGCACCCGGCTTCCCTGGGTAAGGTAACTCGTGTTCTCCAGTGCTCCCGTGGGTGTTCGCCCTAGAACCCTTTAAGTCTAAAGGGGTTTTCTCAAAGTCCTCTCCTAAGTGTCCTTTATCTTTAAATTTCCAACAGCGACTTTCCCCATAGAAGTTAATGGTGATTCGCGGCTGTGTTCACACACTGCACGTGTCCCCATGGGGCCCCTGTGTCACTACCTTGGGTGGTTCCTGGTGGCCCCAGCGGTTCTGAAGGCTCTAGGCCTTGTGTCTAGTCAAGTCGTGGTTCTTCTTTTTTTTTTTGTGTAAGACGTTTATTGCACATTTCGCGGGCAGAGTCACAAATTCACGCCTACAACCATAACAGGCTGGCTACATTCGTTTACAGTAAATGCATGATGGTGTTATGTGTACACAGCCCATCAGCCGACATCCATAGGACCGGCGGCGTTTCGACAAACAGCATGTGCGTGATAGTGCAGTGCATCACATTCATTATAGCCTATCCATACTCTTACATTTTATATTTTATCTTTTCCTAAAACCTTAAGAACACCGAAAAGTAAGAACTATTGTAACTTTGATCACTGTGTCACAGCATTATCCCTCCTCATTCTAAGGATGGCAAACATTGCACCCCTGAAGCATCTATATGCCAATCCATCCTATTTGTATTATTCGTCTCGGGCAAGTGACTGCGCCTGCAGATTATCCCTCAAATACATCCAGTAGTCTTTAGGACGTGATCCGGCCGGCAATTCCTCCTCATACGTTGCCAGTGTATCACGGCAATATGTAAAGTCTTCTAGCCAGTTTTTCAACTTCGGCCCCATTTTCCCGTTCCAATGCATTGAAACCCTCCTCTTAGCCAATAAAAGTGCAACTACACAAAACTTTCGCTTCTTCGCTCTGAGCTGCGGGACAAGGCCTAACAAACATATTTTGATTGTACAGTCGAGCCTCCCCCCAAGTATTTCACCAACAGCCTGCACCACCCGCACCCAGAACCTTGCCACCGAATGACATTGCCAGGCAAGATGTATGAAGTCCGCGTTTTCCTGCTTGCATCGTACACATCTCGAGTCTTCGCGTAAACCATACCTATGGAGCCTCTCAGGTGTGTAGTACATTTGGTGTATGTATTTATAATGAATAATCCTAAGGTTTCCATTGGGCGTTAGCATACTAGTGAGTAAGCATGTTGTTTCCTTTTCTTCCTCAGACAGCGTATCATCCATGTCGGATGACTAATGTAGCTCAACTTGTCTAGTGTTTGAATAACCCCGTCTTTGTACAAATCCCCCATTGTGTCAATACCAGCATGGTGCAGCAAGTCCATCCCCACCTGTTCTTGAGTGACCGAAAGTGCCGGGTGATTTGCTAATGGGAGCGTTGGTGCATAAAGCGGTAATCTTCCAGCTTTCTTGCCCATCAGTCTCCACGCTTCAATGGTGGTGTTCACTGGGTTTATGTCCCGCTCGTGTTGCCTAGGTCGCTTATGTGGCAACATGTCAACTAATGGGATTGGGTCAGCATCACCCGTTTCCACCGCTACATGCGTTAGAAAGGGGATCTTGTGGAACCAATAATGCCCGAATTGCGCCTGGGCGCAGAGATAATAGAGATACATGTCTGGGACCTTGAAACCTCCCCTTGCATATGGCAGCGTCATCGTTTGCAATTCTATTCTAGCTTGCTTGCCCGCCCAGAGCAGACTCAGTACTAATTTGTTAATGTTACGGAACACCTCTGCCGGAGGTTTAATGGGGATGTTAGCAAACAAATATAGGAACGTAGGCAGCAGCACCATCTTCACAATAGTGATATTGGTAATTTATTCCACCGTTTGATTTTATCGTCTAAAGATGATATCACTCTACCATAGTTGGCTCTGATGACTAGTTCTGTGTCCCTATGAAACCATACTCCCAAGTACTTGGTCGGTTCGTCCTGCCACTCTAGTGGGTAATCCAAGTTGAATGGGACAGTGCCGTCAGTCAACGGTAGGACGAGAGATTTTGTCCAGTTTATCTGCAGTCCTGAGTATTGGCCAAATCTTATGTATTCACGCAATAAAGGGTTGAGGTGCTGTTCTGGGTTTTTTACATAAAGTACCATGTCATCTGCGTATAGTGAGATGTGTATAGGGCGTGACGGGAGTTGTATGGCCGAATAGTGGTGATGCTGCCTGATTTTGCAAGCTAATGGCTCCAGCACTAAAGCAAAAAGCATCGGGGAGAGTGGGCACCCCTGTCTCGTCCCGCGACATATTGCAATCGGCTCCGAGACATGTTTGTTAACCTGGATACGTGCTGATAAGTTTGTGTAAAGCATGGAGATCCACTGTGTAAATATAGGAGGAAATCCCATTCGTAACAATACTGTGTGTAAAAAATTCCAGTCTATCGTGTCGAACGCTTTGGCAGCGTCCAAGAGTACAGCCACAGCCTTGATCTCTTGTGCTAGATAATGAGCTAGTGCAAAAAGCGTGCGTGTGTTATGCGCTGTCGATCTGTCCGGGATGAAGCCGGACTGGTCAGGTCTCACCAGTAATGGCATTAGTGGTTTGAGTCTTGCCGCTAAAAGGCTCGCTATTATTTTCGTGTCCACGTTTATAAGGGACAAGGGGCGGTAAGAGTCGCATTGTTCCTCATCCTTCCCTGGTTTTAGTAATGCAATCAGCATGGCTTCCCTCATTGATGCCGGGAGAGTTTGCGCCTCGTGTGCCGCACCATAAAGCTGCACCAGGTGTGGAGCCAATAGATCCGCAAAAGCCTTGTAGAACTCTATCGAGAAACCATCAGGCCCTGGCGCCTTGCCATTCGGTAGATGTTTGATTGTGTCTACAACTTCTTCTACTGTTATAGGGCGAGCTAGGTATTCTCTATGATTATTCGATAGCCACGCGATTTCTACATCTGCCATATATGTCAACATTTCTTCCTGTGGCATCGAGGGACGTGCTTCATATAGTTGACCATAAGTGGCCATGAATTCACCCATTATGACTTTAACGTCACGTGTGATTGTCCCCTCCCGAGTTTTGAGCGTGGTAATATGCTGAGGTGCTCGACCTGAGCATATTTTCTCAGCCAGTGCCCTGCCCGGTCTACCTCCCTCACCATATACTCTGGCTGTTTTGCGCTTGGTTATGTATTTGAGCTCATCTATCGAAAAATTGCTGGTGTTCCTTTAGGAGCAATTGTATTTCCCCCAGTAGTGTGATGTCCCTCGTTTGCGTGTACCGTTGTTCTTGTGTTTGTATTGCTTTTTCACATGCGCTTAATTGCTGCCGTATATCTTTCAATATGCCCGTGGTAGTACTAATGCATACTCCCCGCAACGTAGCTTTGAAAGCTTCCCACAGGAGACAGGGGTCTTCCGTCGTGGGGCAGTTGAGGTCAAAGTAGTCCACTTTTGCCTTGTGGATAGTGTCAGTGTAAAGCGGGTCCCGTAAGGCTCCAGCATTAAATCGCCATGTGAAGGGTGGAGGCTCATAGTGTGGTATTTGCACTGCTAAGAGCACAGGGCTGTGGTCTGATAGCGTTCTCGGCAAATGCTTTACAGAGACGGTCCACGCCACCACTTCCCGTGTGCCTAGCCAGTAATCTAGCCTAGACCAACTATTGTGCGCCGCAGTTATGTGCGTCGCCACCAGCTCCCCTGGACGATGTACCCTCCATATGTCAGTCATTTGTAAATCTGTTAGTGCATCGAGAAGTGTCGCTCTCTCAAGGGGGAGTGGGTCCAGTGCGTTTGGTGACCTATCCAACCCATCCCGCAATGCTATGTTAAAATCCCCTCCCCATATTATGTGCTCGACCTGGAGATTAGATATGGTTTGCCATAATTTCACAAAGAACCCTGGGTCATCGGTGTTGGGGCCATATGTGTTCACCAAAGCAACTTGACGATGTCTCACCATGCCAGTGACAATAACGCTTCTCCCTTCTTTTGTCCCTGTGCACGTTCGAGATCTCAAAGTGTACCCCCTTCCGTATTAAAATGCTGACCCCTCTGGAATATGAGGAGTAGTGTGAGCTGGTTACGGATTCTGCCCATCTAGCGCCCAGTGTGGAGGTGGTGTTAGCAGCCAGGTGCGTTTCCTGTAGAAAGGCTATGTCTATATGCAATCTATCAAAGTAGGCAAATATCTGACGTATCGGGGGCGGAGCCGGGCTGGCGACCAAGATGGCCGCACGGAGTCCCGGCTCCGCCGACCTTCTCCCCTCACCGCCTGATTTACTTGCCTGCCCTGTGCGAGAACGGAGCTTCTGCGCGTCGGAGGGGACGCCGAGATGAGGCGTCCGACTCCGGCGAAATTCTGCGCTCCAGGGAGGAAGATGTGCTCCTCCGCTCAGGGCGGCCCGCCCGATGCCGGAGACCGGGACCTCGCGTTGCTCTGCACCCGGCCGCCAGTTCAACAACAGCGGCCACACGGTCCTGTGAGACGCCGGTCTCCCATCATGGAGCCCAATATACCTCTCGACACCGCTGGAGCCCTCTACAGGCGCGATGCACAGTCCCTCTGTGCTGATTGCTTCTCCCCCACTCCCCCCCCCCAGCGCTTCTCATCAGCAGCCGGACTTTGGGAACTGCTCCTTGTTTCCCTGGAGGTACATTGCATGCCTGCACGCACTGAACTGCGATTTACGCTCCGGCTCACTGGTGCCAGTGGGGGCACGATGTTAATGTGTTATTTTTCGTGCTGGGGGGGCCCGTAAGCAATACCCAGTGGTGGGGGAGAATGGCATCCTGTGCTACTTCATTGCTGGGGCACCGGCGATTCGCAATCCTCAATCTGGCGGGGGCCGGCGACTCTTAAGCCTGCCTGTACTGCGCCGTGGTGGTGCTTCCTGGGAAAGTGGCGACTTGATGGATTCTAGTTATGGCGGCGGCCGGGTGTATTGGATGCTGAGGGATGGCGAATGAATATCCCCAAGGGGCCGAAGAATTATATTCTGGAAATGGCGTGAGGATGTTCTGATTACCTTTGAACCAACGCTTAATCGTAAGCCGCCACCAGCTTTGCCCGTCACTCCTTGTGAGATAAATGTTACTACTCCCTGCGGAGGGGCTGCGGCCAGATATGGATGTGACTTAATGGTGGCTGCATTGCGGACATGCTCCCTTGGGAGACTCCTTGGTGGCTCGCAGCGGATCGACTACAGGATAATTGGCCTTGTGGATGGCGGTTGGTGGCGGTTGGCGGACTGCTCCGTGTGACTTTGAAGAGGCTTTGGTTTCTCCTGGACTGACTTGGGTGCTCCAGTTTGTACTTTCTGACCCGGCCCGGCATCCCATGACGGGTGCGATCTGTACCATTGATACTGGGGGCCCGTGGGAGTAGAGTGCGCTCGGGGCGCCATTGTTGCTACTGGGGGAGATCTATACCCTCCTGTGGGACTTGAAATGCGTAGCGATTCACATTATCCTGTTTAAGTGGGTGCTCCTAATGTTACGACTTTACTCTTTGAGCAATTGAAACGTTGTTTGACGGTGGGGGGGGTTCCCGTACCGGGAATCTCCCTCATATTTCTTTCCCTATCGTGGGCTGTTGGTTATTCTTCTTTTCCTCTTTTCTTCTTACCTTTGGTGTGTTATTCCCTTTCTCCTTATTTCTCTTATTCTCGTCTATATTTCGGGTTCATAATGGGCGACAGGCACGCTGCTAGGGGGGTAGGCCGTAGCCACATGCAGGGGTGCAGGGTGGGGGGATGGGGGAGGGGTGTTGTTGTTTTCTTTGTTTTTCTTTTTGTCTCTATGGCCTTCCTTATTCCTGTTGCTTCTGGCTAACTTTACTTTCTCCCTCTTATTTGGGATCTCTGTGGAGATAGTCCTCCGCATGCTCCTCTTATTTCGACCAATGAGGGTGACTTTGATTGCTTTGCCACCGCGGTCAGGAACTGGTCGGTGGGAAAACTGCTTGCATTTTGACTATCCTGATACTGTATTGGAACATTTATGTCTTACCAACAGTAATCCTGGACTATGAACATCCTGCCTCTCGAATGTCCCTTGACTTGTTTTGTCTTAAGTGTAATGCCACGGATCCTGCCCTTTTTCTTTATTTTTAAAACAAAACCTTCTTTAATCCTGTTACTTTCTGGTAAGAGTTTTTTCATGGGTTACAACCGAGTATTTGCGGAGCGGAGCCTTGCACTGCCATGGACTAATTGCTTTGTTTTGACTGATCCCGTTCCGATAGCTGATCATGATGTTCTGCATTGCTTTGATTGTAACTGATTTAATTACTAATAAAGGTTTTCCAAAAATTAAAAAAAAATAAAAATAAAATATCTGACGTATCTTCTTCGGATTACCCAGCCCTCTAACGTTCTACGTGATGAATTTCAGTGCAGCGGACTGTGTCATGTCAGTGAGGTGTGACGTTATCCTGATATGTTGTGTGACAAAATACTTCAGGTGCAATCATTTGGCAATGCCCAAGTCTATGCTTCAGTGTACAGTGTTTCGCAGTGCTTGTGGCGATAACAGAGGTCTCAATGCTTCTCAGACACAGTGAATCAGTTCGAACATTTCCCAGGTCCCTACCCCTCCCCCCACCCACTTCAGCGCCCAAAATTTGCCAAAGCCATCCCCCTAAATTAACCAAACTGTCATTAGAACTGTAATAGGGGCGCACCCGCTTGGGGGTGTCGCCAGGTACACACATCTCCATCCACATAGGAGATGTGGACGGGTGCATATGCAGTTCTTTAAACTTAAGTATTCCTGTACCACACATTTCCCGCCAATCTCTCTCGGCAGCCATTTTAACAAATTCCCCCCCAAAAAAGTTACCCATTATCTCATGGAGATGTCGCGTACGTTTGTCTGACCTTACGCTATCTACAGCACATATGTTATGTCTCTGCAACCGTTCCCGCAGGCATCACCCATAGTACTGTGCCGGCAACAATGAGTGGCTGTCCGTCAACAAGTGCAGTGTATCCTCTGCAAAGTGCAGATAATCCACAATAAACACATGTCCCATTCCCGCTCTCCCTCCAGCGCCCCTTGCCCGTTGTGGACCACAAAGTTACTCACTGCTCACGTTGCGGGCGTGTTTCCAGAGTGCAGTCCGTGTCCGTTCACAAGGCACCAATGTTCCCCAGCCTATATTGGCACATATCCCGACTCGCTTGCTATGTGCCAAATGTAGCAGTGAAACCAATTAGGCATTGCCTGAGCCGATACCAGTATTGAGTTGCGTCCAGCAGAGTGAAGTCCTGTACACAGGTGTTACACTTAGCCCCCTGTCGTCTCAGTCGTTGTCGCTGCCCTGGTCATCTCGTTCTTGCGTCTTGCGCCGTTGTCCCAGTTTTTTGATGTACTCCTGTGCTGCTTGCACTTTGAGGAGAACAATGGGTTTGCCCGCATTCGTGATTTTGAGCTTTGCTGGATACAGCATCGCGTATTCGACGCCCAGTTCTCGCAGTTTCTTTTTCACAGGCGCAAATTCCTTGCGTGCCAGCTGAACCGCCATGGTGTGGTTTGGATAGAATTGTAGGGTGTTACCTTGGTATGTGACTTCACCCATTTCCTTGGCCAGCCGGAAAACTGTGTCTCTGTCCCTGTAGTTGAGTATGTGGGCAATTATTACACGCGGTGTGGCTCCCGGCTTCGGTTTAGGTGCCAAGGATCGATGCGCGCGTTCAACAAGAAAGACTGATGACAGTTGTTCAGCGCCGAATAAGCCTTTTAGGAATGTCTCGATGTAGTCCTCCATCTTGCCCGTGTTGGTGGACTCCGGCAGGCCTGCTATGCGGACGTTGTTGCGTCTAGACCTGGCTTCCTGATCCTCCACCTTAGTACGCAACACTTCCAGTGTCTTCTCCATATCTCCGCATATTCTCGTTGTGGACTTAGATTCGTCCTCCATCTTGGATATCCTTTGTTCCGCCTCCACCAGTCGCTCGCCATGTTTATCAAATTTTGCGGCCATGTTGTCCACACGCTGTGCCACATTGTCCAACTTGTTATTCATTTCCTGTAGGCTTTGCTGTATAGCCCGTAGGACTGCCTCCATGCCGGTCCCGTTGCATGCCTCGTTATCCCCCTCCACGTCTGGAGTCGTCGCAGTGGTCTTTGGTTGCTTCCTCGCCTAAAACTGCAATTTAGTCTGCTGCTTTTCAGGTTTCCCCATGTTGCAGGAGCGTGATAGGGAGTTGTGCAGTGCTTTTCCTGTGGTGTCAGTCCTCGAACCTTTTGTGGCGCTCAGCTCGCATTGCTGCGGTGTTTTTGTTGCCCACTGAGTTCCAGCTTTATACATCAGGCACACAACTTTTCCGCATGACCACTATGGTGTTTCGCCGGATGAGTCGCACGGCACTCCGCCGTGGTTCCGCAGCGCTCACAATGAGATCTCCTTCGGCTCTTGCGCGGGTGTCTAGCTGTATCGTTTCCCTGCTCTCGTTGTGCCTTGCTTGTAGGTTTGTGCCGTCTGTTGTGGCGTGCACTTACTCGCCTACCATGTTAGATGTCTAGCACCGTTTCACCCTCGGCACCCTTGTCCATGAACGTTCGCCCCTGACCCCCTGGTGTTTTCCCGCCTTTGCCGCGGCTTAGCAGTTCGCCGTCAAAGTCCATCTAGGGGCGCGCCTTGTGTGGTAGCAGCCAGTATGCCCGTCCACTTCCAGCAGCATTCGCCTCACGCACCTGTTTGCCGAAGATGCTACGATGCCGGGTCTCAGATAAGTCCCAATATTTTTCCTCCGAAGTCCTTCATATCCTGCGTTCCACTGCAGCCGCCATCTTGGAACGCCTGGAACGCAAACCTAAAATCGGCGTTTGTGAAGTCTGTAGCCCTTCGGCGCAGTCCTGATAGGGTACGTGCCGTTCGTGGCGCTTGTGTGCTGCAATCAGTTCGGGTCATTCCGCTTGCCTGGTTCTCTATCGATTACAGGAGCCAGTAGATCCGAGCACCGGGAGCTGCCATCTTGGATCACATCACTCGTCTGCACGGTTTAACAGTGATATTTCCGCCGCCACTGCCGCTTCTTGAGATTCAGTGCCGAGGGTTTTTGGGCAGCATGTTCCGATTTATGATGTCGTCATTTTTGGTTTTCCAGCGGTACCTTTCGTGGGTTTAGGTTGCTGTTCTGGCACCTGTCTGGCAGAGCTGACTCACGAGCCAACCACCCCGCAGTGCGCCCTCTAGCGCCCCAAGTCGTGGTTCTTATATCATTTCCTTAGTATATGGTTTGTGACGTCCCTAGGGTTCGACATATACTGTGCTAATTTACTGTGTGATATTAAGTGTAACTTATGTGTTTTGACCTCTAGCCTCATAAAGAGACTAGAGGGGTTGTGTTTAGAATAAATACATATATTTTATGAATATACCTGGTGTGGTTCTCCTTTCATTTGGTCATTCATGAGAATATAGACCGGTAAAACAAGCTGCTTTACATTCCTTCAAGACTTAGCCTGAAGGCTGCTCTCGATAGCTACTACTAGGATAGCTTTCAATAAGGTTGTCTTTAAACCTACCATCAATAAGGGTGGATTAGACTGGTGCAAGGAGCCCACTAGAACTAGTGGACATCAAATGCCAGGCCAACTTCTCACAATTAGTAACTGTAGTCACATGGGGAACAAGGGTCTTCAATTCCCCATCAGGCTGTCTATATCAGTGAAAAACGGTGAACCATTTTATTTGCCTGAATGACATTTACATAAATTGAGAGAATGATAACAAATGGGATACTACACAGATATTTCATATCACTCTGATCCAATTCGAAACATGAAATTCAAGATGGACTGACTACATCTCGGGGGCGGCGCGGGCCCGGCGATTCCTTCGCTCTTCCACCAATTTTTCAAATGTCATTAATTTGAGCTAAAAGTTTTCCATGATGCCGGGCGAAGGCAACGTAGGACGGGGTTCTTACTGAGAATCCATTCTTCACAGATCACATGTTATTCTCAATGCTTGTACAGAGTTCATGGGTGCCACAGCACACGGACAGACGCCTGTACCCACAGATACAGGGCGAATGTGGAGGAAAGAGAATCGCTGCCAGCTGCGCATTGACCGGCTGAGCTCATTGAACCAGGGGGGCCGCCCGCGTCTCCTCCAATGCTGCTCTGCTCTGGTTGTCCTCTACAGGCCGCTTTCACAAGGCTTCCTCCCCACCATGGGTGATTGAAGTCTGCAAGGAGCAGGCGGGTCAGCTCTTCCACCAGTCGCTGGCTCCTGGGTGGCAGCGGATGGTCATAACTCCACCGCCCGGCCCTGGCTCATGCCCGTGCTGGCAACAGACTCTCTCTGAGCACCACAGACGGCCAGACCAGCAGCACTGGGGCCTCTGCTCAGCAGCACTGGGGTCTCTGCTCAGCAGCCTTTAAGGGGCCTCTGCTCAGCAGCACTGGGGCCTCTGCTCAGCAGCACTGGGGCCTCTGCTCAGCAGCACTGGGGCCTCTGCCCAGCAGCACTGGGGCCTCTGCTCAGCAGCACTGGGGCCTCTGCTTAGCAGCACTGGGGCCCCTGCTCAGCAGCACAGGGGCCTCTGCCCAGCAGCACTGGGGCCTCTGCTCAGCAGCACTGGGGCCTCTGCTCAGCAGCACTGGGGCCTCTGCCCAGCAGCACTGGGGCCTCTGCTCAGCAGCACCGGGGCCTCTGCTCAGCAGCACTGGGGCCTCTGCTCAGCAGCACAGGGGCCTCTGCCCAGCAGCACTGGGGCCTCTGCTCAGCAGCACTGGGGCCTCTGCTCAGCAGCACTGGGGCCTCTGCTCAGCAGCACTGGGGCCTCTGCTCAGCAGCACTGGGGCCTCTGCTCAGCAGCACTGGGGCCTCTGCTCAGCAGCCTTTAAGGGGCCTCTGCTCAGCAGCACTGGGGCCTCTGCTCAGCAGCACTGGGGCCTCTGCTCAGCAGCACTGGGGCCTCTGCTCAGCAGCACTGGGGCCTCTGCTCAGCAGCACTGGGGCCTCTGCTCAGCAGCACTGGGGCCTCTGCCCAGCAGCACTGGGGCCTCTGCTCAGCAGCACTGGGGCCTCTGCTTAGCAGCACTGGGGCCTCTGCTCAGCAGCACTGGGGCCTCTGCTCAGCAGCACTGGGGCCTCTGCCCAGCAGCACTGGGGCCTCTGCTCAGCAGCACTGGGGCCTCTGCTCAGCAGCACTGGGCCCTCTGCTCAGCAGCACTGGGGCCTCTGCTCAGCAGCACTGGGGCCTCTGCTCAGCAGCACTGGGGCCTCTGCTCAGCAGCACTGGGCCCTCTGCTCAGCAGCACTGGGGCCTCTGCTCAGCAGCACTGGAGCCTCTGCTCAGCAGCACCGGGGCCTCTGCTCAGCAGCACCGGGGCCTCTGCTCAGCAGCACTGGGGTCTCTGCTCAGCAGCACTGGGGCCTCTGCTTAGCAGCACTGGGGCCCCTGCTCAGCAGCACAGGGGCCTCTGCCCAGCAGCACTGGGGCCTCTGCTCAGCAGCACTGGGGCCTCTGCTCAGCAGCACTGGGGCCTCTGCTCAGCAGCACTGGGGCCTCTGCTCAGCAGCACTGGGGCCTCTGCTCAGCAGCACTGGGGCCTCTGCTCAGCAGCACTGGGGCCTCTGCTCAGCAGCACTGGGGCCTCTGCTCAGCAGCACTGGGGCCTCTGCTCAGCAGCACTGGGGCCTCTGCTCAGCAGCACTGGAGCCTCTGCTCAGCAGCACCGGGGCCTCTGCCCAGCAGCACCGGGGCCTCTGCTCAGCAGCACCGGGGCCTCTGCTCAGCAGCACCGGGGCCTCTGCTCAGCAGCACCGGGGCCTCTGCTCAGCAGCACAGGGGCCTCTGCCCAGCAGCACTGGGGCCTCTGCTCAGCAGCACTGGGGCCTCTGCTCAGCAGCACTAGGGCCTCTGCTCAGCAGCACTGGGGCCTCTGCTCAGCAGCACTGGGGCCTCTGCTCAGCAGCACTGGGGCCTCTGCTCAGCAGCACTGGGGCCTCTGCTCAGCAGCCTTTAAGGGGCCTCTGCTCAGCAGCACTGGGGCCTCTGCTCAGCAGCACTGGGGCCTCTGCTCAGCAGCCTTTAAGGGGCCTCTGCTCAGCAGCACTGGGGCCTCTGCTCAGCAGCACTAGGGCCTCTGCTCAGCAGCACTGGGGCCTCTGCTCAGCAGCACTGGGGCCTCTGCTCAGCAGCACCGGGGCCTCTGCTCAGCAGCACCGGGGCCTCTGCTCAGCAGCACCGGGGCCTCTGCTCAGCAGCACTGGGGCCTCTGCTCAGCAGCACTGGGACCTCTGCTCAGCAGCCTTTAAGGGGCCTCTGCTCAGCAGCACTGGGGCCTCTGCTCAGCAGCACTGGGGCCTCTGCTCAGCAGCACTGGGGCCTCTGCTCAGCAGCACTGGGGCCTCTGCTCAGCAGCACTGGGGCCTCTGCTCAGCAGCACTGGGGCCTCTGCTCAGCAGCACTGGGGCCTCTGCTCAGCAGCACTGGGGCCTCTGCTCAGCAGCACCGGGGCCTCTGCTCAGCAGCACCGGGGCCTCTGCTCAGCAGCACTGGGGCCTCTGCTCAGCAGCACCGGGGCCTCTGCTCAGCAGCACCGGGGCCTCTGCTCAGCAGCACTGGGGCCTCTGCTCAGCAGCACTGGGGCCTCTGCTCAGCAGCACCGGGGCCTCTGCTCAGCAGCACTGGGGCCTCTGCTCAGCAGCACTGGGGTCTCTGCTCAGCAGCACTGGGGTCTCTGCTCAGCAGCACTGGGGCCTCTGCTCAGCAGCACTGGGGCCTCTGCTCAGCAGCACTGGGGCCTCTGCTCAGCAGCACTGGGGCCTCTGCTCAGCAGCACTGGGGCCTCTGCTCAGCAGCACTGGGACCTCTGCTCAGCAGCACTGGGGCCTCTGCTCAGCAGCACTGGGGCCTCTGCTCAGCAGCACTGGGGCCTCAGCTCAGCAGCACTGAGGCCTCAGCTCAGCAGCACTGGGGCCTCAGCTCAGCAGCACTGGGGCCTCAGCTCAGCAGCACTGGGCCTCAGCTCAGCAGCACTGGGGCCTCTGCTCAGCAGCCTTTAAGGGGCCTCTGCTCAGCAGCACTGGGGCCTCTGCTCAGCAGCACTGGGGCCTCTGCTCAGCAGCACTGGGGTCTCTGCTCAGCAGCACTGGGGCCTCTGCTCAGCAGCCTTTAAGGGATCCAGCCTTGGAATCACAGCACATACCACACAACCCACTTCTTGCAGATCCCTTCGGGAGCCAGTGGCTTCTCAGCCGTATAACTGAGCCCACAGCGGTTAGGTGAGCCTCTATGACCCGCCGTCACACTCCAGGACCACTGTAGGTCAACGAGACTCACTGAAACCTACACACGAGGTCATCAAAGTCTCTAACAACCAAGAGAAACAAGGATGTTTTAAGAGAGTGTCTGGGCACCAGTCTCCTTCATGGGGCAGAGGCACTAGGAATGGTGTTGGGTAATACTCTTTCTTGTATGGCATCCCGGAGGCGTGGGCGACTGGGGTATGTGCGTGCAGAGTGCGGGACACCTCAGCGAAGCAGGACTGTGATAAGGAAGTGGGAGGAGGAAGTCCTCATCCCTGGTACCCAGAAACCTGCCGGCTGAGCATAGTTGAAGAAGCTGAGATCAGCGACTTCACGCGCAAAGGAAGTGACGACATCGCGGCTGAGCATAGTTGAAGAAGCCGAGATCAGCGACGTCACGCGTAAAGGAAGTGACGACACCGCGGCTGAGCATAGTTGAAGAAGCCGAGATCAGCGACTTCACGCGCAAAGGAAGTGACGACACCGCGGCTGAGCATAGTTGAAGAAGCCGAGATCAGCGACTTCACGCGCAAAGGAAGTGACGACACCGCGGCATCCCTTCAACCGATGCACATTTCTTCAGAATGTAACTTCCTGCAACAACCGCCATCACAGCAGCTAACCATGCTTCAGACATGGGCCTCTCCCTCTGTGACTTTATATGCCCCCTCAGCAACAACTGCATGCAACCCCTGAAGCACCCGCCTCATGGAGGGGTCACAGGAGTGAGTGTGCCCAGGTACATGAGGGCTGCCCCTGAGAGGGTCTTCAAACTTTGCATTTCCAGCAGATCAGCAGAAATATTCACTCTGTAGACATTTCTAAAGAGCAAACATTATCAGGAAGGCAGCACTCTGTGCAACTGCTGAGAAATGTAAAGCAAATGGTGTGTATTTGTCAGTAAACAACGAATACAGAATAAAAGATTGACTGCCACAAAAGGCTTGACGCAGAAGCAGGACAGACAGGTTTGGAGACATTAGACGGAAATCAATTCCAAAGAATGTAACAGATGTTCATTCCAGATTGTATTCATCAGGCTCAAGGGGTGGATTCAAAATATATTCTGGGCACCCAAGTTCAAACTTGTTGAACAAACAATTCAACGTAGGAGATCTTATTTTGTAAATCAAGATATCTGGGCATTTAATGCCACAAATTGAATTTAAGCCAGAGAATCTGCCACTGGTGGTGATTTGACACAGAAATAGGTTTATGGTTCGGAATGGGAAGATGGGTGTTTTCCAGGGAGGGCTAGGGCAACAATCCACACGTGTAGGACAGCAAGCCGCCGCATTCAAATATCGCAGCTTTTGTGCAAATTCCTTAAAAGAAGCAAATCCACTTAGACCATGAGGGGAAACACTTCAACACAGGTCTGTGAATCTGAAACACAGTGGGTCACATTTTTAGGAAAACCAGGAGACATGGTCCTATTTTTTCTGTAAGAATTGGTTTAATGTTCTTAACGTCAAAGACACCCGTGGTCACTGTGCATAGACGTGGCGTCAATCGTATTATGGCTGAAGTGACCTGGCTGCACCTGTCCATCTAGATCAGAGTTCCACCATATTCAATGAATGACGTCACGGGAGTGCCCGCTAAGAAGGGCAAACGTAGAATACTCCTGTGATTCAGATGTGCACGGGTGCCAATAGACGGTGCAGAATAAATGGGGTTACTCCGCTGCACCCCGACTCTGGCGGGGTGTGACGCGTGGTCAGCACAAGAGTCCAATCGAAGGGACAGAATCCCCGTCCAGGGTGGCACCCGCTGTACAGTGCTGTCGCCACCCATGGATCACAGCGGTGGGCAGGGAGATGGGTTCATGGACAAATGCCAGATCCTTAAACTGGTATCTCTCCACCCCATCGTCCAGGCATCGCGCCAACCTCTGTAGGACTCTGCAGGGGTCTTCGGATCACTACATCATTCCTGAAATGAAAACATTAAGGTGAAATTGAACTTTCTATGGTGTAGAATGTAGACGGCTCACAGCATGTTTTAGTGTCAAGTCGCAGAATGGGTGTGCTGCAGCCCTCATTAACACAATCTCCACAATTCTATCAGGTTTAGGAATCGAGCAAACATACGCAGTACAGTTTGGTGGGTGTATAAACATTCTGTGGTCTCCCCTGTATTAAGTGGCATGCTAGGAGGCCTATAATAATATCTGGAATGTTTGCAAGCATGGCTCCTGATTCCAGCAGGGCAGTGTCCTTACTAACTGCTGGTCCCAATCAGCAAGCCGTTGGCCCAGTCCATTCCACTGTCAAGAGGCAATGAGACTTGACATTTGAGTAGCTTTGTATCTACTTCTTTTCCTGAGAAAACAAAGCCCAAAACATTCTCTAGAATGTCAGATTTGTTTCTCTGAAAGAGGGCTTTTAAGAGAAGCTTACGGCCTTGATTACGATGTCAGGCGGACCGCCACCGACAGGCTGTGGGTGGCGCTCCGACCGCCGCCTCTCGATGCATGCGGTCGAACTGTCAGCAGTCGAGGGAAGACCGCTGCCTCCACCAGGATCGCAGACCCTGAAACGGCGGCAGTTGGAATCATAGTCCCGACAAGAGGCGGTGCCAAGGCAGGCACCGCCATCAGGATTACGATGTCCTTTTCCGACAGCCTTTTCATGTTGGGAAGACGGCCAGGGAAAGAAAAGACTGTTGAAAAGGAGCTTTGGCCGACCCAAAGAGGACCCCTATCGCTCGTGGGCCTCTGCAAAGTGGCACTGGGGGCACATGTAGTGCCCCACGCACCGTATGCCATGCGCCACATTGTGCACATCCATACACTATGTGCCATGCACTAAGTGCTCTTTAACACTGTGGCTTATGATGCAGCCCTTTTCCTAGGCTGCGGTATAAAAGGGGGTGGTGATGGACGGAACATCTGAACTAATCAAACACTCAGCCCCAATCAACTGATCTGGGTTTAATCCACCCTCTTTTGTATTGCTTTTGGCCGCCATAAGTGTGTAGGGTATACTCAGACGTGAGTCCCATGCTCACTTTGCCACTGGATTCAAGCAAGCCGGGCTGAAGACGGCTGGAATGCCAGAAACCGGTCCTCGGAAGCTTGTTTCCGGTCCAGGGAAGACATGGCTTGGCAGTTCGGGCTGGACTGTCCCCATGAGGCACAGGGTCAGACTGATTTGCATATAGCCATGTCTGATCTGGGGTGGCGGAGTGAGCTAAAGAATGGTGATGGATTAAACCCAGATCAGTTGACTGTGGGTGAGTGTTTGATTGATTCAGATGCTCCGTCCATCACCACCCCCTTTTGTACCGCTTTTGGCCGCCATAAGTGTGGCAGGGTATGCTCAGACGTGAGTCCCTTGCTCACTTTGCCACTGGATTCAAGCAAGCCGGGCTGAAGACGGCTGGAAATGCCAGAAACCGGTCCTCGGAAGCTTGTTTCCGGTCCAGGGAAGACATGGCTTGGCAGTTCGGGCCGGACTGTTCCCACGAGGCACCGGGTCAGACTGATTTGCATATAACCATGTCTGAACTGGGGTGGCAGAGTGGGCTAAAGAACGGTGATGGATTAAACCCAGATCTTTTGACTGGGTGTGAGTGTTTGATTGATTCAGATGCTCCGTCCATCACCACCCCCTTTTGTACCGCTTTTGGCCGCCATAAGTGTGGCAGGGTATGCTCAGACGTGAGTCCCTTGCTCACTTTGCCACTGGATTCAAGCAAGCCGGGCTGAAGATGGCTGGAAATGCCAGAAACCGGTCCTCGGAAGCTTGTTTCCGGTCCAGGGAAGACATGGCTTGGCAGTTCGGGCCGGACTGTTCCCATGAGGCAGAGGGTCAGATTGATTTGCACATGGCCATGTCTGAATTCGGGTGGCAGAGTGGGCTAAAGAACGGTGATGGATTAAGCACAGATATTTTGACTGGGTGTGAGTGTTTGATTGATTCAGATGCTCCGTCCATCACCACCCCCTTTTGTACCGCTTTTTCTAGGCTGCAGCATAAGCCACAGTGTTAAAGAGCACTTTCTGACCAGGCTTTGGTCCTCCTTGATTTGTCCGCCGCCTTTGACACGGTAGATAATTCCATCCTTCTTGCCTGTGTCAAGGCGGTGGGCGTCAGGGGGCCGGTCCTGGCCTGGCTTACTTCCTTTTTGAGTGACCGCACTCAGGCCGTCCACCTAGCAGATTTTTCTGCCCCCCGTGCAAGGTGCAATGTGGAGTGCCCCAGGGTTCCTCCCTCTCCCCTCTTTTGTTCAATCTGTACATCTTCCCTCTCATTTTTTCTTTACAGCAGCTGGAGGTCACGGTCTTTAATAATGCCGATAACCTCCAGCTTATCTTTAACCTTAAACACTCTCCTGAGTCCATTCACAATTTCCAATCGGTTATGATTTTCATCAGGGACTGGATAAACTCCAACCACCTTAAACTTAACCCAGATAAAACAGAGCTAGTTCTCACTGGGGGTGCATCCAGTCCCTGGACCCCCACTTTCTGACCCCCCTCCCTTGGTTCCCCTTCTTCACCTTCTTACTCAGTCAAAACACTTGGGATCACGATGAATCAACACCTCACACTGCACTCCCAGATCAGCACAGTGGTCTCATCTTGTTTTTTCACCCTTCGCACCATTAGAAAGATTTCCAGGTTCTTTTCCTTTCCTGCTTTAAAACTCATCTTGATGGCGATGGTTCTATCGCGACAAGACTCCGGTAACATCTTGTACAATAGCGCTCCCGCCTATGCCCTTCGGCGTCTTCAATTGGTCCAGAACCAAGCCGCTCGCCTCATTTATGGTCTCCCTAAGTCACACCACGTCACTTCCCTACTAAAGGCCCTGGACTGGCTCCCCATCAGAGAGCGGGCTCTCTTCTCTTCAAGCTGGTATGCATTACGTTTCAGGCCCGAGCTGGACCTGCCCCAGCTTTTATAAACTCGGAAATTAACAACTACAATCCCGCTCGAGAACTACGCTCTTCCACCCAGCTCCTCCTTTTTGTGCCACGATTCAGGAGGAGCAAGTTGGGGGGCACGAAATTCGCTGTCCTCAGCCCCATTTTCTGGAACTCCCTTCCCCTTACTTTAAGATCTATATCCTCGTACTCTGAATTCCGTAAAGCGCTCAAAACATTTCTTTTTCTGCAAGCGTTCTTCCTTAGTGTCTGGTCACCTGTCTCTCAGGCCTCTGCTTCCCCTAGCGCCAAGAAACCGCCTGGTATATGTGCGCTTAATAAATGCTTTTAAATTCAAATTCTGACCGCCAGCACGGTGGCCCTATCATAATTGGGCGGTCAGACTGCTGACCTCTTGTCGGGCTGTCTCCTGACCGCCACGACAGCAGTCGGCTGTCCAACGGCCTGATATTGTAATCAGGGCCTAAGTCTCAAATACTCCACACTTGCAGTGACCTTCAGAGACTGCCTTTCTGAGTGTGTGACTTGCCCCCACTGATGCAGGTGTGTGATTCCTAGGACTAACTCTACAGTGACACCCAGCATTTAGAGACATGCTCCCTACATTAGGAGCTTTCCCTACAGAAACACGAGCAAACATGCTGAACTGATTTGCAACTAAAGCATTGGGTGTGGTGGAAAAACCTCGTACATAAAGTGTGCCACAAGAAGAACATTGCACTGTGTGGCATCTACACAACATTATCTCACACTTCACAAAAGCCAAAGCACCCTCAGGGTAAACAAGTGCGTTTTGACTCCCTGTGTTACGCATGGCTGGAAGAGTGTTGGCTGAAGTCAGCCTGTGATTTGCAGGAATTCATGTTTTCTGTGAGATTCAAATCATTTCACAACAGGGGCCCGCGCGGCTCTGCCAATGTCAACCATCATTTATAGAGCCGCAGAAGGCCCCTTGTTGGGATCTGGAGTAACAAAGATTGATTATATACAGCACATCTTCAGGGGCCAGAACGGTGACTGGCCTGACATGCAGAATATTCAAAGTTGAACTCTAAGGACCACATGTCTCATTCCAAATTGCGATCGCAAATGCTAAAATTCGCAGAATTTCGGCGTTTGTGATCGCAATTGTGCTTAGTGGTATGTATGAATGAAAAACTGCCTCGCAAAATTTGCGATGCACTTTTTTGCGATTGCATTTAAGGAATCGCAAATTGCGATTCCTTAAATGAAATGTAAGAAGCACAGAAAAAGTGCAATTTGGCCTTAAAGAATCGCAAATTACCACCAACTTCATGTTGGTGGTAATTTTCAATTTCTTTGAAATTTTTTGGGGCATTTTTCAAAGTGCCATGTGACGCACATACATGCCCTTAGGGCATGTATGTGTGCCACATGTGCACCCATGCTTATTTCAGGGGTGCAATACGGTGTCCTATTGACAGCCCTGCTACCTTGAAATTGCATTCTCAATTTGCGATTCTCTAATTGCTAATCGGAAATTGAGAATGTCTTCCTATTCTCCCATAGCGATGAATGGGGAGGTATTCCTTAATTGCGAATCGCACTTTGCGACGCCACGCATGCTGTTTTACCGTTGCCATTGCAGACTAGAGTCTAAAAGTGCTTGTGATGACGTGTTTGGGCCGATCTGGCCCTTGTACTGTGTGGTGTAACCCCCTTGGTGTGAGCCTGCTCAAAGGATTGATAGACACAGGGCCATATATGGTGTCGACTAATAAACTAAACATACACTGCCGTATGCTTCCCACGTTCCGGACGCCCGCACCTGCAGCAGATAATGGCCTGCACAGCGTCTAATAAGTTAAGGCACTGAAGTGACCATATGTGGGTGTGATGTCTGCCTTGTACATCGGAATTCCTGTCAAACCCTGTGAAGTGTAAAGAGAGTTTCAAAATCGACCTTGCCACAAGGGCAAGTGGCCAGTCGCTGGAGCGGAAGTGCTCCGCAGTTAACAACAAGCATTTGCAATGCAATCGGTCTCGCATTAGTGAATATTTGAGCAATTGGCGTTGCAAATGTTATTGTTTTTTTGTTGTTAAAAATATATATCTTTACAGGTATCAACTGAGCCTGCCTCACCTCTGGACTCCTTGTGCACATGGGGAAAGGAGAAGGTGGGTGCAAGTGACTGTGTTGCAGATTTATAGGCTAGGTTGCAAGGCTGCTCAGCGGGTTAAGCGCCTGCTACGGCGATCTGCCCAATGCACAGCCTGCCATCCTTCCAAAGAATGTTAATAACTCTTCCTTTCTCTGCTTCCCCCTGGAAATGCTACTGGCCAACCAGCTGCAAAAAATGTGCTTCATGGCTAAATACTTATGAGCTCCAAAGGCGAAACTGATTCCATTGCAAATGTTTGTTTAATCTTTATATCCTCATTGACCCAGCCGGTTTCCAGGAGGTTGTTGGCTTCGGATGCTTTGACGGTCCAATGTAGCCAAGAGCCCCGGGAGGCACCGGGTGGAATGCATGGAGCTTTTGTTGATTGTCTCCTGGCTTTATTGTCTTTCTATTGAACGATGAAACTTTATGTGGTCAGATTACAAATTGTATCCAAAGAAAACTATATTTGGACACTGTAAAAAAACAAAAAACAAAAACAAGGAGTCTTCGTTTGTCGATGGCCGCTCACAGAGGTCTCAAGTTATGGGTTGCGCCAGGCTACATTCAAAGGACTCATGGGCACCATTTTTGGGGGCGTCCAGCGGCTGAAAGTGGAACGAGTGATCCAGTAAAACTGAAATCCGTAAACTCGAAGGAGGAAACCTACCACCTCAAACTCACAGCCCAGTCTCTTGAAAACAAATTAGACTGTGTGGAAGACATGTTTCAATCCCAAAGCATGTGACAGGCTTGTGAGGACCTTTCTGACCAGTATAAGACACATCTAATGAATTTCAGAAGAGTTTCCCCAACACTGCAGGTTCTATGGCTCATCAGGCAAACATATCTCCAGCTGAACTTACCAGTCGTGTCCCAAGCGATGATCGACCCGGTGTGGATGTGGAGCGGGGAGTAGAGAGAACAAATGTGTCTTTGATGGCATACCTCCTCATATGGTCTTTACTTTTCCATTTCAGAGTGCCTTTTTAATGTTTATGTAAATAAAGATTGCTTCCAATGTTTTTATTTATGTTTTCCACATCTATATCAATGGAAAATACAAAATAGCTGAAGGTTAATAACAAAGCAGAAAGGGTACAAAGACGATTATATTTTGGTTTTGAAGGAAATATCATCCCAATACTCTCTCCTTTCATATAAAATGTTCCACCAGTTTTGTACCAATGCTGGAGGTTCCTTCATTTTTAACTCTAACTGGAAACTGGGCGGATTGTCTGTAGCTGGCGGTCAGTGTTCATTCAAAGGAAGACGACAATGGACACCCAAGTATCTGTGTGAGTGACTCCAGTGTGGTGTGTTTGACCTCAGAGGGCAGTGTCAAAGGTCGAGGTCTTCAATGTACAGATGCTGCTGCAGCTGTGCACACACGGATGTCCGAGTCTCTCTCACAGTGGGCTGATTTCACATTTTAGTATTCACCTGCATGGGGGTATTAAGATTATTATAATTAGTTGTAACCACAGTCCAAACTTTCACTTACAGCATTGTAATTAAAACAAATATTCTTGTTTTTAATTCAAACGTGTGACTGTCCTGGATTGAAGGAGGCGAAGGGACCAACTCTTCCAGCTCTGTCTTTGCTGCGAGTTTCCAAGCTGTCATGAACTTCTTTGAATTTTGGTGAACCTTAAACTGTGGGAATGTCTGACTGATCAGAGGGATGGCATTGCTATCACAAGCCAATATATTTACTTTTCGAAGAGGAAACCCAGTAGACTTAAGTCTGAGCGCAGTCTGAGGAATGTCCTTGAGCAAAGCCTTGAAAAGTAAAACCTGTCAGCGGCGTCAATCACAAAAAGATCAACATTGACGAATGATTGAACGGATTTGTGGTCTTTGTGGCTTGGTTCAGTGCACACCAGTGCCGAGAAATGGAAACGAGAAATCACAATATGAAAACAGAACTATAGAAAACAAGCATTCACAATGCAATGGTCTCGGCATCATTAAAGGTAGAGCTATTGGCATTGCTCATGACTTTTCTTTTTTTCTTTAAATCATAAATAAATGCCATTGTCATTTACATTGCCAATACACAGCACTCTGCACTCAACAGCACACACCGCTCTGCACTCACTACTCTGCACACTCACTACTCTGCACACTCACTACTCTGCACTCACTACTCTCCACTCACTACTCTGCACACTCACTACTCTGCGCACTCACTACTCTGCACACTCACTACTCTGCACACTCACTACTCTGCACTCACTACTCTGCACTCACTACTCTGCTCTCACTACTCTGCACTCACACTCTGCACTCACTACTCTGCACTCACTACTCTGCACTCACTACTCTGCACTCACTACTCTGCACTCACTACTCTGCACTCTGCACTCACTACTCTGCACTCTGCACTCACTACTCTGCACTCACTACTCTGCACTCACTACTCTGCACTCACTACTCTGCACTCTGCACACTCACACTCTGCACTCACTACTCTGCACTCGCAACTCTGCACTCACTACTCTGCACTCACTACTCTGCACTCTGCACACTCACACTCTGCACTCACAACTCTGCACTCACTACTCTGCACTCACTACTCTGCACTCACACTCTGCACTCACAACTCTGCACTCGCAACTCTGCACTCACAACTCTGCACTCACACTCTGCAAAGCGCGTCCACATACCCTAAGCGGCTCGTGCACCTGTCTGTCTCCCTTGGAAGGCATTTTAACAACAATAGGTCTCGCTGCCGAGACCTTAAAAGGAATAACGAGCTGAAATAAAATACTGAATGTGCAAGAAAAGAGGGAAGACGGAAAGAAGATAGGGATTTAAGGAAGAATTGAAGGACTCAAGGAAGGAGATATGCAAGGAAGGAGTGAGGCAATGGGGTAAAGAAAGCAAGGATAAAACGAGGGTAAAGAAACACAAGGAGGTAGAAAAGAAGGGGGCACACATGAAGGATGAAAGGGACAGAATCAGTTAAAGGAGTAAAGTCAAAGATGACAGAAGAAGGTAGCAAGCGAAATAAGGACTGAAGAAAGGATACAAATAGGGAGAGAGGAAATTATGCCAGGAAGAGTGAGGGAAGGAAGGAGGGCATGTAGAAAGAAAATGGGAATTAAAAGGATGAAAGAAGGAGAATGGAAGGAAGAACATAAGGCATAGGAGGAGGGAAAGAAGGGAGATGGAAGGAAAGAAAGTTGGAAACATTAAAAGAGAAAGAAATGAGTGGGAGAAAAGGAAGGAGGGAGGGGAAAGTTTGTCTGTACTAGGCTCGGTGCGTTACATCCAGATATGCCTGCAATTCGTCAGTTTTATGAGTGTCTGGGTGTCCTTCACAACAACTCACGTAAAGCACGGTGACACACTCAAAGAAAGGACCTTGGCATGTTCCATCATGACTGCATCTTTTCTATTACGTCTTTGATTGACAGCATCGACAAGAGCTGTCCCCTTTCATCTGCTTTTAAATAAACGGGGTGTATGCATCTGCTCTTTTGTGCCTGCCCCGTGCCTATAAAAGCGCCACCCTCCGCAGCAGATAATGAGCACTGGTAAGTTGGGGCCACTGGCTGCACTCCTGCCTCCACGTGCCTCAAAGTGCCTCAAAGCAGGACTACAACAGGAGCAGAGGAGAGACGGGCTTCTCCAGTGGAGTAAATCACAGCCTGCCGGCGCGGGAAGGCGAGCCTCCACAGTGCTGCTGACAGCCCGAGCTCGGAGGCATGGCGTTCTTCAAGCAGCCTGGGTTTGGATCAAGACCATGAAGGTGCTGCTGCCTCTCAGCACAAGTGAATAATTCTCTATTCAACTATCGCTGCTAGAGCCGTGTCATCTCAAAGGTGGCGGCAAGCAGTGCTAACACATGCCCTGTTAACTGGCAGTTCAAGGTGCTGGTCGTAATTGAATGCTATGCGATTGTCAGTGTATTATTGTTCACCAAGTCTTTCTTCAAATACATTTGTTTGAACAGCGGGTGCAGGACATGGAATGCGCGTGGCCGTGCAACGGCGCACAGGAGGGGGTTCTGTTGTGTGGACGCGGGCGGGGCGAGGGGGTTAGTATAATGCATTAACGCCGGAAAGATCAACGTAGGAGAAAGGAGATGAAGGGAAAGACACGGTGCAAAAGGTGAAGGGTGAGCTAAAACGAGACTGCTAAAAAAGAAAAGCAACAAAACGGGCACGAAACAGCGTGGTGGGCGCGCACAAGACGCAGCGTGAGCGTGCACATCAGCTGAAGATCGCCGGGACAAGACACCGAGTCTGCCTGCTGCCGTGACTGCCCCACTACGGAGGGAAAGAGCCCGGTGAGTGGGGACAGAGGGGGGGGCGGGAGAGAGTGAGGGTGTGTGTGTGTGTGAGGGTGTGTGTGTGTGTGTGTTTTTTTGCATTTGCGCGTCTGTCTCTGTATGTGTGCTGCCTTCGGCCGGCCTGCTAAGCGCGTCCACAAAGCCTGGTCGGCTCGTGCACCGCTCTGTGTCCCTTGAGGAGCAACTCGGCTGCAATAGGTCTCGAAGCCGAGACCTAAAAAGGAGGAAAAAGAAGACCTGTCACTTTTTTAATTGCAAATCGATGATGATCTGATTAAATTGTACACAAAATATATTCAGGAATCAAGTGTTTTTTACTGACCTGGGACATTTCTACTGTGCTTTCCTGCTCGGTGACACCTCTGCATAAAATACCTTAAATGGGAACTTCAGTCGAAAAACAATATGACCCCCTCAGCAGCCTCCCCCGCCAAGGCTCTTGTTTCAAAAGTCTGTGGTCTTATGAAAGAAACGTTTCCTGTGCAGCGAGACAGCACTTTCTTCTGTAAGCTCTCTCTCTGTAGGGATGTTTACTGGCATTTAAAGATGCTCCCGATGACGTCATGATTGGTCAAGCACCTGCAAGACATTCCTTCCAGTGATGACGTCACTCTAGAGTGTGAGAACCTGAGACAACATGGCGGGTGCAGAGCAGCTCACTTCCAACTTCTATTGTATTTCCTTCCATTTTAGGAGCATGGTCGCCCTGAACCCTATGCCAGCCATGCTTCTTCTCTTTTATGGAGACACAGCAGATGCTTCAAGTGCCTGAGTAAGATGACAGACAGAGGGGTAACACAATACAATAGAAGGGTAACGCTGCTCGCATTCTAGGAACATGAAGGTCTTGAAACTCACAAAATGTGGTCAGAGGAATGCTTGCTATACATCTAACAACTGGCAACAGCTTGTGGTAGCAATCCAACCAATCCTTCTTTTGCCCAACATGCAATTCCAGTTTGAAGCAAGCCATATGCAAATCAGCCTTGACCCTGCACCCAATGGGATCAGTCCAGCTCGAACTGCCAGGCCAGCTCCTCCCTTGACTGGAAACAGGCATCCAAGGACCGGTTTCGGGCTTTCAGCACTCATCAGCCTGGATAGCTTGATTCCAGTGGCATGGAGAGCACTGGACTCACGTCTGGGCATACCCGTCCCACTCGGGGTGACAAATGCAAAAACAACAATTGATGGACAGAATGCAGAACAATGTCATACATTCACCCAGTACAGAGATCTGGGCCTAAATCCATCGTTTTTATCCTCACCATGACATTCCAGTTTGAACCCAGCCATATGCAAATCAGTCTTGACCCTGCGCCCAATGGGAACAGTCCAGCCTGAACTGCCAGGCCAGGTCCTCCCTGGACTGGAAACAAGCATCCAAGGACCGGTTTCAGGCTTTTAGCGAGGACACCAGCAAAATCATGAGCACCATCCACTCCAGATCTCCGTCAGACCCATGCCCATACCACATCTTTAACAAAGCCAGCAGCACCATCGCACCCCATCTCCAGAAAGCCATCAACATCTCCTTCGAGACAGCAACCTTCCCGGAGAGCTGGAAGCACGCTGAGATCAACGCCCTGCTCAAGAAACCCAAAGCAGACCCCAAGGACCTCAAGAACTTCCAGGACATCTCCCTGCTCCCGTTCCTGGCAAAGGTCACCGAGAAAATCGTCAACAAACAATTGACCCGCTACCTCGAGGAGAACAACATCCTGGACCCATCCCAGTCCGGTTTCCACAATAACCACAGCACCGAAACCGCCCTCATTGCCACCACCGATGACATCAGGACCCTGCTTGACAACGGAGAAACAGCGACCCTCATCCTCCTGGACCTGTCAGCCGCCTTCGACACAGTCTGCCACAGCACACTACGAACACGCTTACACGATGCCGGAATCCAAGAGAAGGCCATGGACTGGACCATATCGTTCCTCCCCTGCAGAACTCAGAGCGTCCTCCTTCACCCCCCTTCCGCTCCAAAGCCACCAAGATCATCTGCGGCGTACCCCAGGGCTCATCCCTCAGACCGACACTGTTCAACATCTACATGGCACCACTCACCCACATCGCACGACTGCACAACCTCAACATCATCTCCTACGCTGACGACACCCAGCTGATCCTCTCCCTCACCAAAGACCCTCACACCACCAAAACCAACCTCCATGAAGGAATAAAGGACGTCGCCGAATGGATGAAGAACAGCTGTCTGAAGCTGAACTCAGACAAGACAGAGGTCCTCATCCTCAGCCCCACCCCCTCAGCCTGGGAAAACTCCTGGTGGCCGACAACACTGGGAACAGCACCAACACCCACCGACCATGCTCGCAACCTAGGGGTCATTCTCAACACCACCCTCTCCATGTCTAAGCAGGTCAATGCCATTTCCTCATCCTGCTTCAACACCCTCTGAATGCTCCGCAGGATCTTCAAGTGGATCCCCACCAAGACAAGAAGAGCAGTCACCCAGGCCCTCATCACCAGCAGGCTAGACTACGGAAATGCCCTCTACGCAGGAACGTTGGCCAAGCTCCTGAGGTGATTGCAACGCATCCAGAATGCCTCGGCGTGTCTGATCCTCGACATCCCCGGCTGCAGCCACATCACACCCCACCTGAGAGGCCTGCACTGGCTCCAGGTCAACAAGAGGATCACCTTCAAGCTCCTCCTCCACACTCACAAAGCTCTCCACAGCACCGGCCCAGAATACCTCAACAGACGGCTCAGCCTCTGCAACCCCACCCGCCAGCTCCGACAGTCCTTCGCATCCGAAGAACGACCGAAGGCGACAGGTACTTCTTCTACCTCGCCGCCAAGACCTGGAACACCCTCCCTACCCACATACGGCAGACCCAAGACCTACTTGCCTTCAGAAGACTCTTCAAGACCTGGCTCTTCAAACAGTAGCAGCAGCCCCCCCCCTCAGCGCCTTAAGACCCTAACGTGTATGTAGCGCACTTTATAAGTGTCCTGATTGATTGATTGATCATCCAGGATAGCTTGATTCCAGTGACATGGAGAGCACAGGACTCACGTCTGAGCATACCCGTCCCACTCGGGGTGACAAATTCAAAACAACAATTGATGGAAAGAATGCAGAACAATGTCATACATTCACCCCAGTACAGAGATCTGGGCCTAAATCCATCGTTTTTTTGCACTCCACACAACCCCAGGTCAGACATGGCCATATGCAAATCAGCCTTGACCCTGTGCCTCATGGGAACAGTCCAGCCCAAACTGCCAAACCATGTCTTTACTGGACCGGACACAAGCATCTTAGGACCGGTTTTGCCCTAGTTACGGGGTCACGAGACATATACAGCTTGGTCCCAGTGACACAGTGAGCTTGGGATCACCGTCTGGGCATACCCCTGGCCCTTAGGGCGGTACATGAAACACACTAACGGTGATGGGAGACTCTTTGAAATAAGTCTAACCACTGGCAAAAGCTTGGGGTAGTGCTCCAGCCATCGTTATTTTTCTCACCATGCCACCCCAGTAAGTAACATGTGGGTTTTGCCCTTCATCTCATATACTACATAGCATTTTTGTGCAATATGTTATATTACTTCACACATTTAACCCATTCTTCTCAGGGTCCATTAGTGACTATCCAGCAGCACAATAGCTATTTTTAGGTCTCGCACTTGGCGACGCATGTCGCCAGCGAGACCTATTGTTGTTGTTTTCCCTCCCAAGTGGTACAGACCGGTGCACGAGCCGATCAGGTTCTGTGGACGCGCTTACGTGTCTCCCTTGAAAGCTTCATGGCAGCATGCTGAATGAGATCGTGTCGCGCGCCATTCATTGACTACACGACAAGCATGGTCTTGGGTGGAAGAGCAGAATATATTGTCACCTACAAGGGAGCAAAGAAACCACCACAGACATAGAACCTGCCCAAGGAGAGAGGCAAAAGGAGAGACTCAAGCAGAAGTAGCGCGCGGCACTCGCAGACACTGCAGTGCCGCTATTCACCCGTCTTGATGGCCTCCTGGTAGCTCTTCTCGGGCAGAGAGGCTCCTCTGGCATGCAGCATGGCGTGCAGGGGCTGTTTTTTTTTGGCTTTGGCGGCCCCCTCCCATAGCCTCACAAGCCGTGCAGCAGTCCTCCAACACAGTGAGCGAACACAGCATGCGCCTCCACTGGCACGAGCCGTAGGGCATGGCAACGTGCACGCTCGTGGCGTCTCGCTCCCGCGTCTCTTCTGCTCCGTCTTATTCTACTACAGAGGCTGTTCTGCGCTCCAGGCTGACCTGTGCCCCAGTCCCGCCCAGACTGTGTGCCTCAACCCCAGCCTGAGAAGCCTCACTGCTATGGGCTTGTCCCTAAAGTGTTAAGAATGTGCACTATTGCCTTAGTAAATAACACCCTGTCACTCTTCTTCCCCCCTCGTCATTTTGCGAAACCTGCGGGTCAGAAGGCGTGACCTTTCGTCTTTACAATGTCGACAAACTTCATAAAACGAACAAGGTTTCCTGTTGAGTTATGATGAATCCTATTATTGCAATGTCTAGCACTCATTTTTAGTGGAAAACGAATTTCTTGATGATACCACATAAAGAGCACTTTTCGCATGGAAAACAGCAATCATTTAATTATTTTATAAACTTTAAGAGTTGTGATTTGCTTCAGCTCTGACTTTTTTTTGTGGGGGTTGAAGGACCGGGTTTTAGAACCCAGCGGCGTCAGGGAGAACGCCCGATGCCTTCGAGTTCCCCTGTCTTGGCAAACAGAGACACGGGACACTTCTTGATGACGTCAAAGACCAAAGTTTATTGGCTGCAAACAGGAACAGAGATTTATGAAGCACACACGGGTGGTTCGCTAGAGACTGCACAAATTCAATGAGTGGAGCATGGTCTTTTATGCCAGAAATCAAGCCTCAGGCAGCATTCAAAATTAGCATTGGGGTCTTACAAATCGACCAATGACAGTGTGACAGTTCGAAAGTAGCAAATGACAACAATCCCATTCTCCGTTGTCCAGCCCACCAGAAATGACCAAGCACATTCCAGAGTACTTGTCGGATCAGGCCGGACAAACCCATCATAAACCCTCAACCCAAATCAGTGATTATGTCGTAAAGGAAAGGAAGAAACAGATTGGAAGTGAGATAGAAAGGTGGGAGCAGTGTACCATAAACTCGGGCACGTCCTACCCTTTGATCTTTATCTGACCAGCTGCTTAACAAGGAACTGGCTCAGCGAGGTCAGCCTCGGGCAAGGAGTCAGTTCGGCCAGGTCATTCAAAAGTCAGCTAAGGCATACGTGTCTCAAGGACTCGTTCGGCCACAGTCAGGGCCTATGTGAGGGCAACCATACAAAATGGCTGCCGTACACAAAATGGAACCCAAGGGTTCAAACTAAATCCTTGAATACAGAGTGTTCTCTTAGATCGATTCATGCGAAAACGCTCAGACACACTACACTCGTCATTTGTGGTCTGCTGACACCAAAATCGTCTATTTCCGACGACCTTATTTGAACGGGTTCGGAACCACCGAACCAGACCCAAAAACTCACGGAACTACAGACCCTCCTTTTGCCCTTACATAGGCAACAGACCCAAACCCATGTTAATCTGAATCTGGATCTATATTCATCAGATCATCAATATGTTGCTGTAGCATCATCCTATTACTTAGTACCTCTCTCTGGACAGGTCTCCTAGCACACAAAGTAGCACAGAGGCCAAAAATAGCAGGAGCACACTGCACACAGAGACAGAACATGAAATGGATAGCTAAGACTATCCCAATGACCATCAGAATCTTCCAACCCCAGGTGGATATCAATCCCCATAACCATCCCATCAATGACCAATCTCCTTTGTCCAAATGGACAGAATCGGAGATCTTATGTAATTTGGAAATGGCCTGGAAAACTGACGGAGCGTTGTCTGGAATGAAAACGCAGCAGCTCGATTGAATCAGTTTACAAACTCCACCTCGATCTGCTAGTATGACATCTAGGGCAACTCTATTTTGGAGTGTCATAAGTCTACCCGACTGGAGCTCAGCAGTCAAGTTACTAAGGGCACCGGCAGTTTCGACTATGGTGGACTCAACCACTCTCGTCAACTGGCGAATATTCCTGCTGTTAGCCATCGGTCCCCAGAACGGCAGAAAACCCTTAAAGAAATCTCCCAACTCTTGCCCTGCAGTGTCTTCTTGGCTAAAGACACCTCTAGCAACTCTCATCTTACGGTAATCTGCCGCAGCTGTAAAAGTGGGAGGCAACAGGAAAGAAACAAAACATGTGCCAGAAAAGTCAGGGGGCAACCATGTATGTGCTTTGTCATAGCAAACAAAGTAAGTACCCTTAGAAGCTAAAAATGCAGGGGAAGACTGAGACATAAATACATAGGTATCAGTACAAATGCTCTTCCCTAACTAAGCTCTCAGATTCTTGCCATTACCCTGCAGACAATAGCGACCCTGATGGGGCACTATCCAAATCGGTGGAGAACTTTTCGCTCCCTGGTTAACACTCAGACTAACTCCATATCCAGTAATATCCCATCCACTATAGGGTTGCTTCTCATCTATCGGAATAGTTTCAACGGCATTAGTCCCTTTAACCATGTCGACTATGCCTCTTGCAACAGCACTATTCTTCGGGTTGTCTTTCGGAGAACGTAGGGGATAAACACTATGGGCATAAATAAACATCGTTCTGTAACCCCAAATCGAACCATTTAAACTAAAGGGCAAAACTAAGTACGGAATACCCTTATCGGTCGTATGGGGAATGAGACCACAGATTCAACAGTTTGTCGTGTTCATCACTAACTGGTGTTGGTGCAAAAGTTGAATAAAGTAATTATTGGCAAATTCCGATCGTCTAACTACCTCATGTTTAGGCAAAGGGTGAAAAGAATGAGAAGAAATAGTGGGTGGAGGTGTAGGTTGCACAGTGGGATTGAACGTCACTTTAAAAGAGAATGTCACATAACCAATTATCAATGTCATCAAACTCAATAGCAAAAATAAACACAGTATTATAAATCGCTTCGTCGTGATCAGTTTGCATAACTTCTTTCTAAAAATCATTGTTTTTGCAGGTCTCTCCAACTCGAAGAATTCCATCCTAAACTAAATATGCTGCTCGCGATGGTAGGTTGATTCTGCTAAGGAATGCCTCTGTCAACCCAGGGCAACTCCCTTAGGCCAACCAGAACCCTCGACCTAGTGTCTCAGGCTTGCACCCCAAAGACTTTCGGCAACTGCGACCCTACAGCTGAACCCGCATGGCGGTTCGAAAAACAAAAATGAGTAGATCCTCAGTGGAGAGTTAACCTGCAAACAGAACAATCATAAAAACTTTATTTGCGCATTATTTATTTGTCCATGACTCTCGGTCGCAAATTATAGCAGTTTCTTCCAGGCAATTCTTGATCTTTAAACAGCAAATCAGGCTCAATAATGTTCAAACGATTCAAAGGAGGCACTGCTTCTTGTAAAAGATCATCACTTTGTCTCTCAAAGCTCGTACCAATCAAACTAGCATCACTGAATGGCAAATAACGTGGAACAGTGTTAGTTTCAGAGTCTGGAAGTCCCTCCTGGATCCACTTATCGTACGGTAAGGGCAAAGGTGCTTGCTTACAATGTACACCGTGGATCCAGTTTCGTTTGCCCTGCACTCGGACTGCGGATTGTGTCGATAACAGGACCTGGAAGGGTCCCGTCCAGCGGGGCTGATCGTTCTTGCTCCGCTGAAAATTTCGTACAAATACCCAGCTTCCAGATTCAATAGCGTGGCCTGGATCTTCTGAAGCTTGTGGTAGGCTCTCATATACCTGTTGGTGTAAGACACGCAATTTAGTCGTCAGTTTGCGCAAATAGTCAAGCAACATAGGATGTTCGATTTAACTAAACTTTGTTGGTCTTGGTACGCCCCAAATATTCGCTGGGCGACCAAACACAACCTCATACGGACTCAGACCCATTCGTGAATGCACAGTCATTCTTGTAGACAGGAGCGCTAAAGGCAAAGCATCTGGCCACTGTAGACCAGTGCTCGCTTGGATTTTGGCCAATTTCAATTTAAGCGTGCCATTATAGCACTCAACTAAACCAGCTGATTGGGGGTGATTTGCAGCGTGGAACTTCTGCCGAATTCCCAATCCCTCACACACTCTCTTCATGACTTGACCCACAAATTCACTCCCATTGTCACTCCAGATAATTCTCGGCATTCCAAACCTAAGGAAAAACTCCTTTATCAAAACTTTTGCTGTGGACAGGGCAGTATTGTCCCTAAGGGGATAAGCTTCAACCCATCTAGAAAAAGAGCAAACAACCACGAAAACATATTTCAAGTTGTTGCATCTCTCCATGTGGATAAAATCTAGCTGCAAAGCCTCGAACGGATACGTAGGAGGAGCAAAATGACCAGCTGGTGTTGGAATTCCCTTACCAGGATTGTACATCAAGCACACCATACAGTTCTTAACCAAGTTCTCTGCACATTTTGGAATTGCTGCATTCTGCCAAACCGGAGCCAACAACTTACAAATCCCTTTCACGCTGATATGTGCCATGCCATGAGCCATTGCAACAACCGGAAGCACATACGCGTCAGGCAACAACCATCTTCGATGCTCGGACAAATCAGTCCAACAACCATTCGAATCCAATCTACCCTTGCTTTCTCTCAATTCATTCAACTCTTTCTCTGTAGCTTCAGCTTGAATGGATTTCACACTCTCAATCGTATCTTCACACATACTCTTCTCTGGAACCCATCTCGCCGAACTCGCAACATACATTCGACTTATCACATTTTTCGCAGTTTCTTTCGCAACTTCATCCGCAAACGCATTTCCGCGACCAACATCATCCGTAACATTCTTATGGGCACTGCATTTCACGATCGCTACTTGTAATGGTAAAGTAAGAGATTCAAGAAGTTCATTCACCAACTGTCCATGTTGAATCTTTGTTCCATGCGAAGTCAAAAACCCACGTTCACGCCACAAACGTCCAAAGCTATGAGCCACGCCAAAGGCATACTGACTATCAGTATACACATTCACTCGTTTTCCTTTCGCCAAAACACATGCTCTCGTTAATGCAATCAATTCCGCTGCTTGTGCTGAATTATGTGGGATACGTGCAGCTTCAACAATCGTATGCAAAGTCGTAACAGCATATGCCGCAGTCATATCACCATTCGGCAACTTAAAACACGAACCATCAACCCACAAAGTACCATCACACTCAGGAAGAGGAGTGTCCCTAAGGTCTACTCTCACTTTCGTCTCTTCTTCAGTTCTCAGAAAACAGTCATGCTGTTCTTCACTATCTGTCTCAACTGTAATTGGCAACAACGTGGCTGGATTCAACGTGTTGCATCGTTTAATGAGCACATGACTCGCTAACAACGTCAACTCGTAACCCGACAACCGAGCACTAGTTACATGCTGTGTCTTAGTACGGTTCAACAAGGTACCCACTGCATGTGGAACCATCACCACTAACGTGTTGTCCATAACTAAACCAGCAGACTGTCGGATTGAAACAGCCGCTGCCGCTGTGGCTCTCAAGCAACTCGGCAACGCTCTAGCTACAGGATCTAAAGTCGACGAAAATTAAGCACATGCTCGTTGCTTATCGCCAAACTGCTGAGTCAAAACTGACAATGCACATCCCTCTCTCTCGTGAACATACAATGTTTAAGGCTTACTGTAGTCGGGAGTACCCAACACAGGAGCTGAACACAACGCATTGCGTAATTCTGAAAAGCTCTTCTGACATTCGTCAGTCCAAGGAATAGGATTTGCAGTATCCTTAACAGTAAGTGCTATCAAAGGCTTCGCTAGCAAAGAAAAATTAGGGATCCACTGTCTACAGTACGACGTAATACCCAAAAACGCACGCACTTCTCTCTGCGTCTTAGGAACACTCATTTTCACAATAGCATGAATTCTCTCTGGGGTCAGTTTCCTTCCCTCCTTCGATAAGAGGTGACCTAAGTAGGTTACTTCTTGTCGACAATATTGTAACTTGGAGAGAGAAACTTTATGATGACAATCAGACAAGTGGCGTAGTAATGACAAAGTGGCTTCCTTACAAATCTCTTCAGTATCAGCGGCAACTAACAAATCATCAACACACTGAATAAGGCCTGCACCATCAGGTAAAACCAACAAATCCAGTTGTGTTTTCAAAGCTTGGCTATAGATCGATGGACTCTCGCAACAGCCTTGAGGAGCTCGCTTAAAGCGAAAACTGCGTCCTCCTAAAGAGAATTTAAAGATATCCCTACTCTCCATGGCAATCGGGATACTGAAAAAAGCATTCTTCAAGTCGATCACCGAAAACCAAGTGGCTGTAGCCGGAATCAAAGTCAACAAGGCAGTAATATCAAGCACAACGGGAAATTGTGGAACAACAATTTTGTTCACTTCGCGAAGATCAATGACAAACCAGTAAACAGGAGGCTGTGAAGAATCAGTTCTCTTCAAGACAGGCAAAATAGGACTATTGCACACATTACCTCTCGTTTCCTCAATAACACCTCTGTCGATCAGATCATAAATGATCGCTAAAAGTGCACGCTCACCATCACTCGAGATGCAGTATTGTGGAATACGTGGTAACTTAGCATTCGCCTTCAGCGTCACAACATATGGGGGAATGTCCAGTAAGCCCACATCATTCGGACCAACAGCCCATAATGAATCCAGTAAAGAAGACAATTCAGATGGAATACTATCCTTTGACAGGTACATCGGAGAGATCACTCTCTCACCCAAAGTAAGATGAACTCCTGACGGAGAACAATACAGTGTCGCATACAATCTCTTCAGCAAATCCAAACCCAACAAATTCTCATTACAACCGGTAGTCTATAGAAGGGGTGCTTCGATCATATGCGGTCCAACAGAAAGAGACAATGGAGCAAAAATTGGATTAGTAACGGGGGCACCAGAAAAACCTACAGAAACATTATCAAAGCCAGACAAAGGTGCGCCAGGGAGTTTAGAGTGCATAATAGAACTCTTTGTAGCACCAGTATCTAGCAGAAAAGGTTCTGACACACCTGATGCAATCACTTCAACATAGGGTCCATTCTGATCTACTGGAACTGAAACAACTCCCTCTCTTTGTCCATGGCTGTCCTAGCAGTCATTACCGTTTACTTCGTCACCTTCAACATAGTAATCATCCATATAGTACTGTGCTGTCCTACCAGACGAACCTTGCTGTTGATCAAAACTATTCATCGAGTTCTGTGGAGGCAAAGAACGTACGTTCTGTCCGCGACCTCTACCTCTAGGCACTTGTTGAGCACCTCGACCTCTAACACCAGAAGCACCATTCATGCGCTGTAACAAAACTGGACAACTATTCTTGAAATTACCCTCTTCTCTGCAATAGGCACACTGGTTAGGCCCATACGGGGAACGTTGTTGAGAAAACTCGTTCCTTTGCGAGTTTCTCGAATATTGCTGAGGTTGCTGATAATCGCGCTGACTATTAGTACGGGGTGGATAAGCTTGCTGTAGAAGAACTTTAGTCTTCAATTCCTTAGTCTTCTTATCCGCTTTCTCTAACTCATCTTTGCGCCTATTTTCATAGTACTGGGCCGTAGCTAAAATCTGTGCTGACGTGGAAACGGGCCAAGCACTCTCGGAATCCTTCAACTTAGTGCACAACTCGGGAAGCAAATTATGCACAAATTTATCGACGAACAATCTCTGGCCACCTTCGGTAGCCATATCTTGACCACTATGATCTACAAAAGTTTCTTCAAACCGCGTGAAGAAATCAGAGACAGTCTCGTCTTTCTTCTGCTTACATGCAGACAACTTGTCCCAATTAACACGCACTTCGGGCATCAAAGTCTTCATGAAATTAATAATCCTACCAGGCAGTTCGGTAATAAGATCTTTAGGCTTAGCACCTCCAACTTGTCTATCATTTGTAGCAACAAGATTAACCCAGGTATCACCCAATTCATTAGCATGATCCGTATGTTGAATTACGTTCCAGATAGGCTGTGGAACAACATTGCCAAACAACATGTCTATGTCCGCTAAATTCATGACGCACAAACCCACAGTTTGAGTGAGCTCTTTATAATATCCCGCCGGATTTTTACGAGGATCAGGTAAAGTCTGCTTAATCGCCAGAACTTCAACACGCTTCCAAGGAACATGCACCAAAACTCGCTGAAAATGCGCAGGCGCAGCTACAATATTCTGCGCAGCATTAGCATGAACTGCTTCCTTCCACACCGGAGGAACCTCACGCATCGGATATTGACGCGCTTTTCTCCTAACCGACGAATGAGGCTCAAACAAACGCTCAGAAGGAGCATAATTACGAAACGACAACAACGTCGACACCGCTCTCTCAATGTCGAGAAGACTCACAATAGTCCCTTTCGCAAACTCGGAACGCACTCAATATAATTCTTCAGGTGCTTTACCCACTTCGTCCATCCACTGTTCATCGAGGAAAACACACATCATTTCAAAAACGTATTGTTGCTTTGGTGCTTTCCATTGTCGGAAAACATCCATTATACCCTCAAGATCATACTGGGAGGTATACGTAACCCATCTACGTGCCATGTGATCCAATACTACAGGCTCATCTGTATCAGGCAACTGACTACGTGATTGTCTATCGTCATGCACTGGAGACATACCCAATTGTCCCAACAAAGGAGAAAAGAAACCAGAAACAGCAGCAGTCATACGCTGCCTAGTAGAAGGAGAAGATGGAAGAATAAGGGGAGACGGAACAACAGTAGAAGAATCCAAAGTCGGACCTGAAGGAATATTACAGACAGGCGTAGGAGTAGCAGACAAAGGGGGAGGCAAAGTTGGCGGCCCCTGAGGAGGCTGCGCCAAAGGAACAGTAGCCAACGGAAGAGGAGCTGGCTGTGGAGGAATTACGGGCGGCACAACAACCGGAGGTTGCACAGCCTCAACTGGTGGCGGTGGTGCCGTAGCACTCTGTGCATAAGGAGGTGGTGAACTCAAGAGATGTGACTTTAAAAGATCTTTCGCAATATCTTTCTTCTCTTCCTGCTCTTTAAGCGGTAAAACTGGGTAGCATCTATCTACCGCTAACTTCTTTGCTCTAAGCATCTGTTCGCTTTCCTGCTCTTCCTCATTATCCCTAAACGCAACAGCAGCTTGTACCATTGACATACCTCGTTCACGTTTATTCCTCTTCGCTAATTTAATTTCTTTCTGTTTGGCTTCTTTGTGCCATATGCGGAAAGAGTCAAACATTCCCGGCCGGGCTTTCTTCTTGAACAGTTTCCCTTCAAGATTATCTAAAATCTCACTTTCAAAACTACCGTAACGGGGCCACTGTAGGACACCGTCTTTCCTCGTATACTTCACCCAGATCTCATTATAACTAATAGGGCCCACACCATGCTTTACGTACAATTCATATGTAGGAGTTCCAATCGGAGGAACCGGACACGAATCCTCTAACCGGGAATCCTTAGAACAACCACAACCAAATGACTTTCCAAGTCCGCTAAGACCAGGCATCTTGCTCACTAGTCTAGCTTCAAACAAGAAGGGAAATCTATAAACGATAGTCTCGCGAATACACGAATCCCTTGGCTTTGGGGCCTGCAGGTACCAAATCAAAGCGATCCACTAAAGGGATACCAAAAACAAACTAAGGACTAGGAGACTCTCCACTCATACTTAACTGAAATGTCGATGGCGTCACCAGAAGACCCATCAATCGTCTCGCTCTACAAACGTCTAAGGCTCCAAAACAGGGCGACAGTCACGGCAGCAGTCCTTCGTAGCCGTCGGAAAGCGGGAAACCTCGCAGCAAAGACTTTCGGACCACGCCGACATACAGGGGTCGATGAAGTGGTTGGCCTTCCTCCAGAATTTTCACACGAAGCTCCTCACGATCTTCGGGCTTGGACCGGTACCGCTGAAGTCCCCCCACGTGGGGCGCCAACTGAAGGACCGGGTTTTAGAACCCAGCGGCGTCAGGGTGAACGCCCGATGCCTTCTAGTTCCCCTGTCTTGGCAAACAGAGACACGGGACACTTCTTGATGACGTCAAAGACCAAAGTTTATTGGCTGCAACCAGGAACAGAGATCTACGAAGCATAAACGGGTGGTTCGCTAGAGACTGCACAAATTCAATGAGTGGAGCATGGTCTTTTATGCCAAAAATCAAGCCTCAGGCAACATTCAAAATTAGCATTGGGTTCCTACAAATCGACCAATGACAGTGTGACCATTCGAAAGTAGCAAATGACAACAATCCCATTCTCCGTTGTCCAGCCCACCAGAAATGACCAAGCACATTCCAGAGTACTTGTCGGATCAGGCCGGACAAACCCATCATAAACCCTCAACCCAAATTAGTGATTATGTTGCAAAGGAAAGGCAGAAACAGTTTGGAAGTGAGATAGAAAGGTGGGTGCAGTGTACCATAAACTCGGGCACGTCCTACTCTTTGATCTTAACTGACCAGCTGCTTAACAAGGAACTGGCTCAGCGAGGTCAGCCTCGGGCAAGGAGTCAGTTCGGCCAGGTCATTCAAAAGTCAGCTAAGGCATACGTGTCTCAAGGACTCGTTCGGCCACAGTCAGGGCCTATGTGAGGGCAACCATGCAAAATGGCTGCCGTACACAAAATGGAACCCGAGGGTTCAAACTAAATCCTTGAATACAGAGTGTTCTCTTAGATCGCTTCATGCGAAAATGCTCAGACACACTACACTAGTCATTTGCGGTCTGCTGACACCAAAATCGTCTATTTCCGACGACCTTATTTGAACGGGTTCGGAACCACCGAACCAGACCCAAAAACTCACGGAACTACAGGGGGGGGGGGCTTTTGGAGGGGGGTGATTACTTTTGACGAGCAGGCGCGCAGTGTTCCGGCTGACCGAGCTCCCCCGCGCTGACGTGCTGTGAAGTGCTGTCTCAGGCGGGTTTCATTGCCCAACAGTGGAGTAGTAGTAGTAAAGCTTTTTATTCGACAATTTGTCATTAAGCCATCACATAAAAAATACATTCATAGTCATATATTAAAAAATCTGAACAAAACATTCACAATACAGATAGGTGCAAAAAAAGTGCAATATGTGCAGGACCCAGAGCATCATCACAAATCAATTACAGTTTTTGGGGCGTTACATCACTTGTTCAAATGCAATCAACTTTTCTTCCATATAATACAAGACCAATTGTTAGAAACAAGTTAATACAGTTATAAATAATCAAGAATTAAAAAAGCCAGTTTTATAAAAACGCTAAAATTCTAGGTTTTTATTCCTAATTTCTTTCTAGTCAAGCAGACGCTAAGAAGGTACCTGCTCACTCCGAACAGTGGAGTAGTGCAAGCTTTCGTCCAGCTGGCGCTCCATGGCAGCGGTGCCACTACTGGGAAGTTGATTCATGAGCTCTTATGGACCCGAACTCCGTGCCAGGTACATTGGGTTACATGTTTGGCAACAACGGCTTTGCATGAATATCATTCAAGAACATGCATCCACTCTAACTGTAAATGTATCTGGTTTTAGCGTGGCTATTGGTCTTTTTCCACTCTATCCGACTGTTTTTGTTTTGGCAGATCTTTGTCGTCTTTGATCACCCCCTGCCCAGCGTAGAGGCATTCCACACATGGCCGCTCACTCGCAACAGGGTCTGTTTTTTTGCCTCTGTTCACCGCAAGGAGCTACGTTTGTAGTTCAGGATAATGGTGCAGAGGTTAAGAGCGTCCTTTTGTCTTATCTTCTCTCTTTGGACATGTTAAGGAGCAGGCCCATAACCTTTGGCCTGCGTACAATTGGACTTGCATCCTTCTCTCATCACCCACACCCTGCTTCTCCTTTATTTTGTAATGCATAGGCTCACTTAGACACCTCCCTTCAGTTTGTTGATGCTGCCTACTCGCATTAGTTGTTGTGACTGCTCTTAGGTGAATGCAGGGCTTTAAGTGGGATGGAAAAACTGGGGGGTCTCTCATCGGGGCGTGGTCAATGTAATCAAGGGCGTGGCTTAAAAACACCTAACCTAAAAATCTGTTTTTAGCATAGTGTGCTGCCCGACTTGAATTTTGCTGTTCCTTGCATTGCGTCCAGATATATGATACGAGTCACATCATACCTACAAGCCAGGACTATTGGCTTTGTAAATGGTTGCTAGTTGCCTAAGATAAATAAGAAGCAACTATGGCTTATATATAATATTAAAAAAACTTCCACTTAAAGCCCTGGTGACACCATGACAATGTTGCTGCTGCTGACTTTCAAAAAGAGACTGGCAATCCAGAGAGAAAATTACTCTCTCTAAAGGATTTCCCTTCCCCTACAACTCACATCTGGCATGACGCCCTAACTTCTCCACTAGTGAGAAGTGAGCAGTGTGTGCAGGCACACGTCGGTGTTCCTGCTGTCACTACAGTCTGGGAAAAAATGGACCACCTGTGCCAGGGCACAAAACAGAGCTCGATAGAGACCCGTTTCGAGGCCCACTTAAAAAAACTGCCAGTGCTCAGAGCCAGTGAGACCCGGCCCACTTAAAGCCCTGGGTGAATGATTCTTTACTACAGAGGTTCTGATTATAAAGCCTCCAGGCCTGCTTGTCAAACAGGAGATATCTGACAGTCAGAAGGAGCCTTTAAAAAAATTGATGAAGGTTGTGTAACCCCAAAGACCCCTTGGGAAAGTATTTCATGCAGCCTTGCACTTAGTAAACAGAAATAGTTTAAAGATGCTTGTGAGGGGCCAACATTTATTTCAGTGTTTATATTATGTGGCTTTTGGAGCTGCAGCAGTGAAGTGTCCTTTCCCACACTCATACTTCTCTTTTTCTGCATCGCTGCCCAACGCTGCAAATATAATCCACCCTTTTGATATACTATCTACCCCCTCTTCAGTTGATGCCAGGTGGCAGACCCAGGTCTCAAGATTTGTAAACTATGTTGCGGCAATGAAGGAAACCGACCTTGCCACAAAGCATGCCCTGCAGCTCCATTTCGCAGGAGAAGAAATACACAAGATGTTCAACACTCTCTCCAAAAACGAGACAATAAACTGACTATGATGCACTGCTCACAACACTCAACAGGCAATTCAGCACCCAAGATTACAGATTATGAAAGGTGTGTATTGCTCCAAGCCATCTATCGCCTTCACTCTATACATCTATCTCACTCCCTCTATCGCATCACCACAGCATCACTCAGGGGCACCAAAACATCACTCAGGGGCACCACAACATCACTATGCGTTACCACAGCATCACTGAACGCCACAGCATCACCCCGCGCCACTACAACATCACTCAGCGCCACTAAAGTATCAATCTGTGCAGCCATTCAATAACAAGTGGTTCAAATATGTTCTCTCAATGTTTCAAGCTTTATTACAAATGTCACAAAAAGATGTTAATATTTCACTTCTGCTCTTGGATTTTCGTCACAATAAAATACACTAAACATAATCTTCACACAAGTTAATTACAAAAGTTTAAGCTATTGCCATTATAAATTACAATAACTTTTATTTAAGTATTCATTATTAAAAAAATTAAAAGCCATTGTTATTTGTCATATCAATACATGTAAGTCACATTAATACAAAACATGTTGCATTAGAAATGCTATAGGTGTCACATTTGCGAAAGTTAAAACTATTGGCATTGTAAATGACAAAGCTATTAATTTCTCTATTTTCAAAACCAACACAGAAATAAAAAAAAATCATTTACAATACCAATAGCTCAAACTTTCCTAATGCGAGACCTATTGCATTGCAAATGCTTGTTTTTCTTACTGTGGAGACGGAACATGGACCCCTCCGTTCTAAGATCAACAGCAGCAATGACCATAGAGGGAAACTTTTTTGTGAAAGTCTAAGTAAATGACGTGAAGGGTTAAAACCGTATTGCATTCAGAAAAGTACTTAATTATGTAAGTAGATCCAGTAGACGTTGGTATTCTTAAATGGGTATTTATTGGTTAAAGCTGGTAATGAAGAAGGTAAGAAGGAGGTAAAAAGGAGGCCCCACCGGGAGCAGCATCCAGCTGCTCAGCCCACTCAATCAAACTGACCACACATTCAAACCATGCACACAGGAACATTCCAATGACATCACACACACACAGGCTGAGCAGCAGGGAAGGAGATGATGGAGATGATCAGGATATAACAAACCGCTTCTACCATTAAAACCCCTCCCCCTTCTACCAACGCGTGACATTCACAAAGATAAGAGAGGGTAGAGTAGATATGTCTTTTAATTGCAGTATTATTATCTAAAATATAATAACAGAGATGATAAACCACCCTGCACTGCCCATGTGCTCCCAACTATTATACACAAGCCAGGTGCAAAGGGGTTGAGGACTTACCAAAATCCTCAACCAGAAAATGGGTCAGCGGGCTGCTAAGAAATGATTACGAATATTTAAATTATAGAAAAGGAATCTGTCTCTTCTGAATGATTGGGAGCAACTGGTGACTACATCTTCCTTGTCCCTATAAATATAAGCACCTTTAAAAACATTTTTTTTTTAAATGTCTCAATTAGGAAAAAAACCTAAAATATCTGAGTAGCCCGAGTCAGCTCAAACACAATACTCTACTAAAAAAAAGAGACAGAGTGAAACGAATTTAGTGGGAGAGTGTCTCTGAAGGAAGCAGTGTGACAGTGTACATACAGAACAGTTGTAAAACGAGTTTTCTTAACATATGCCCTTAAGGTAACAATGGCTTTAATCTTACTACTAAAGTTGTTTTGCAAGAGAATATGAAAATTGAACCACATACATATAATTTAGAGTTAGACGGGGAGAAGCAATGTGATGCAAAATAAGACAGTGTGACGAGGGCAAAGAAGCTCAGGGTTTACCACTGGTAAAGGCCCTTAAAAAATAAAAAAGAGAAACTTTACCCACTCTCATAACATGGAAAAGCAAGGGGGTAAAGTGAATAGCTATATATGCAAACCTTGTAGAAAAACCTGAAGAGAACACACCTACAAGAATAAAGACATCTACACATTTTACAAATGCATTTAAATTGCAATTTTAATTCAAATAATTTTTATTGGGTGTTTGAGTATCAAATAAAAATGTAAATAAAACATACATTGGAAACATACCTTATTACAGTAGAGACAGTGCAATAATGCAAAACCATGAACTTGAGCTTGATCGGGCTCACAGAGTACCAACCTTCATCCCTCATGGATATAAGGGACCTCGACCGCTGATCTGCAAACCACTACGCTACCAACACACCGAAGCCATCCTGCAATTCGCTAGACACAACCACTCTGTCACTTGGGAGGGCCACAAAATCCCCTTTACCCAGGACTACTCGAAAGACACGGTTGAGGTCCGAAAAGGCTTTCTGGCCCAAAGAGAAAAACTGAAATCAAAAGGAATACAGTTTCCCGCTCTCCCCCTGATCCCGTATTAATGTTTTTGATGCCTCCTCTCCTCTCCCCTCCCCCGTCAAAGTTTTGATTATTCTATTGTCTATTGCAGTGGTGTTCCGCCCTCGTGCAGTCTGTACACTCTATGTATTTTGTTATCGCCTTGTTTGTTTTTTCTACAATAAAAAGAAATATAAAAAAAAAAGGTCCGGCGAGATTCAAAATCATCATCCACGGCACACCTCGCTTCTTCTCGGATCCTAAGGACTTAGCGCAATTCCTGGAAGACTCCCCACCACAAGCAATGGACTCCTCCAACAGCGCGTCAAATAAACGAAAGACAGACGCCCATGAAACTACAAACCCCAACACGGGACAGGGTTGAGTTGATCATCTAGTTGTCTGAGGATCTCCGCCACTTCTCATCTATCCACTTCCATAAGTCCTAGAGATAAAAACCTGCCGGTCAAAGATGTTGTCTCGCTTATTCCCCACTTATGTGTGGATTGCCTACATATGTTTGTTCACCTACTTATTCCATATAATACCATGTTTCTGCTGTATTTGCCTGACTCAATATCCAAGTTGATCATCACCACCAGGTAGGACCAGCTATTATCCGCTTTTGTGCCTCACAACACACAATTCGATTGTTACTTTTCAGTTACATGTCGGACCCGGAAAGTCCAACATTAGAGAGTCATTTAATGACACTGATGTTATCTCCAAATGGAGAGGAAAATACTCGCACTCGTGGCTCTTGCAGCATCATTGTGCTGTTATACTTCCTATAGTCAAATAGTCCGACAGAATGTTAGCCTAGTACTTAACCTATGTTTGCCTAGTATGTATGGCCAGTTATTCCCTGTATAGCTCTAGTACCAACTGCTTAGCTGTCATTTGCCAGAGTATACTGACTAGAATTGTTGATTTCTCCTGTTATGCTTACACATAATGATTCATCCTACGTCGAGCTTGGACAATACTGCCGTCGCTACTCCAAAGGTCTATTTCGGGGGGAGGAGGGCGGGGGCGGGCAGGGTGGGAGGTGGGATAGGTAGGAAGGGAGGGGAACTCTTCTTGGATTGTTTCAGCATGTCTTTTGTACTATTTTCTTTTATTTCCTGATGTCCATTTGTTTACAAAGGTACAAATTCCTATAAAGCTGAATTGTCTCTCATTGGTTGCTTGGCAAATGCTCTTGCAGCCCTTTTGTAAATCTGACGAAACTTATCACCAAACCAGGCCATTTCCCAAACCCAAACTCGCAGTAAGTCTCAACACAGTATGTTTACCAAATCGCAAGCAACACACTGCAGCCCCATGACCCATACCAAGTCCATATCGGAAGGCCTTAGTGTTGTCTCCCTAAACGTCAAAGGACTCAACCACCCGGTTAAACGGAGAAAAGTCCTAGAATATCTGTCCAAATCCAAGGGCGACATTTTCCTTCTCCAGGAGACCAAACTGTCAAACGATGACGCTGAATTTATCAAACAACACTGGATATCGCACACTCTATGCTCCCCGGCAGTGCACAAAAAGAGGGGGGTCCTCACCCTCATTGCAAAGAAATCCAACATTTCCATAGTATCACACACTCAGGATACCGATGGTAGGTTAATCATGGCTCACCTTCTAAAGAACGACGACCACATCCATGTACTGAGTATTTATGGCCCAAATGGTGATGATCCGATCTTTTGGGACTCACTCTCTCCTATACTAGAAAACATCCCACAGGATGAATTGCTAATTGTTGGAGGGGACTTTAACTTACCTTTAGATCCAGTAATTGATCGCCAATCAAACTGTACTTATCATCCCACTCGATCGCACAACAGTTTACAACGCCTCTGCTCCAAATTCGACCTACAGAGCTCGTGGCGATTGCAAAACCCAGACGGTTGTGATTACACTTTTTACTCGCCTCCCCACAATTCCTATTCCAGAATAGATTATATCTTCATCAATAGTCCTTTCACTCACCTCATTGAAGAAACCAGTATTGCTCCCAAACTGGTCTCTGACCACTCCAGCATACAAACCAAACTAGTAGCCTCCAGATCCATTCTTCCCCCGAAGAGATGGCGATTTAATGATGATATCCTCTCCGAACCAGAAAACAAAAAAAAGATCGAGACTGCCATACTTGAGTACCTCACCTTAAACGATACTCCGGACTCGGATATAGCAATTGTCTGGGACGCACTTAAGGCCACTTTAAGGGGAGTGATTATTGGCATCCGGGCGCAAACAAACAAAAAACCAAATCTAGAGCTCGTTACTCTAGAGAAAGACATTAACAGCCTGATTCATGAACGGGCCGTTTTGCGAGGCTCAAATAGCGAATCATAAGGAATCGTTATTTGAGACTCGCAAAACAGTATTCATGTAGGAATCGCAATATTAATTGCGATTCCCACTGATTCCTTTTTTGCGATTAGCTAATTGCTAATCGCAAATAAGGAATAACTCCCCATGCATTCCTATGGGCCAAAAGGCCCATAGGAATGCATGGGGAGTCATTCCTCATTTGCGATTAGCAATTAGCTAATCGCAAATGAGATTGCGAGTACAAGGGTGCCAGGGGTGTCCAAAGGACACCCTGTAGCACCCCTGCAATGGAAATTAACACAGGTGTTGCACACACACATGTCCAAAGGACATGTGTGTGTGTAACGTGCAACTCAGAAAAATGCATTTAAATGCATTTTTCTGAGTTTTCGCAATTTACCACGAGGTTTGACCTCGCGGTAAATTGCGGCCCGAAATTGCGATTTCGCAATTGTAAAATGGATGATGAATTACATTTAAGGAATCTCAAATAGAGATTCCTTAAATGTAAATCCTCGCAAATATGCGAATTAGCAAATAGCGATTTTTGCATTTGGGATGTTGAATCCCAAATGCAAAAATCGCACTCGCTAAGGGCCAGATTCTCAGAATCTGGCCCTTTGCGAGCGCTATTTTCATTGATGAATCGGGCGGTAAGACTCTAGAAATATCTCATGGGGCTAATCTCCAAAACACGTCGATTCTAAACGACCTCACTAAAAAGAAATACGAATATAACGCGATTCTTATCAGAAGAGCGGGAGTTTGGGTTAATAAATTTAAGGCCTTGAAGGTATGCGGGGGCAACAAAGCTGGGAAGCTATTGGCATCCTATCTGAAACATAAGAAAAGGCAATTTAACATTGCCTCAATCAAAGATCAAAACAATATCGTCCAAACTAAACAAAACCATATTCTTCACACCTTTAAGTCCTTTTATGAAGACCTCTACAAGAATAAACTAGACTTTGATACACAGGCGTGCTCTGAATACCTGAACTCATTAGGCCTCCCAAAACTCAATGATGCTGATAATTCTAAACTGAATGCCTCGCTCAACCTACAGGAAGTCTCGACATCCATTAAAACCCTCAAATGCAATAAAGCACCGGGCCCTGGCGGCTTCTCATCCGGATTCTATGAGGAACTCAGTACATATATTAGCCCAACACTACTAAAATTGTTCCAATCCTTTGCCTCTAAAAAAGGGGTAACTAACTCAATGAGTGAGGCCACCATTATCATCATTCCTAAAGAAGGGAAGGACCCTCTTCCGACAAAAAACTACCGGCCAATATCATTAATAAATCTGGACTGTAAGATCTATGCCAAAATTCTCGCGACCAGACTGAACTCACTCCTCCTCTTAACATGGCTCCCTAAAACATCGCATGTCTAATGATAACATGAGACTCCTATGCCATGTTATAGAGAAGGCCAAGGCGTTTGCTGCTCCCTACGTGGCTATTACGCTAGACGCGGAGAAAGCATTCGATAGAGTCTCTTGGCTCTTTCTTAAACACTGCATGTCGACCTTCAACCTAGGGAACACCTTCATAGACATGGTAATGGTCTTATACCTCTCCCCATCCGCTCGTATTGCCATAAATGGCTCATTGTCGGAACCATTTAACCTGGAACAGGGTACAAGACAGGGCTGCCCCCTCTCCCCATCACTCTTCCTCCTGGCTATGGAACCCCTACTCGCCGACATTAAAAAAAATGATAAAATTAGGGGAATGAGATTTGGAGATACCTGTGTTAAATTAGCAGCCTATGCGGATGTCATTCTGATTGTATCTGAGTCCCCGGAGTCCTCCATCGCCGCATTGATGTCCACCATTGAAAAGTATTCCACCTATTCAGGATATAAACTCAATCGGGATAAATCGGAGGTCAAACCATTAAACATCCTAGCCACCAAAGACATGCTGGGAAACTCTGGTCTCTGCTGGCAATCAGGATTTGTAAAGTACCTGGGGATAGAGTTTGGCGACTCCCTTATGGAAACTCTTCAGCAAAATGAGAAAGCAACTTTAGGTAAAATCAAAAACCAACTGGAAGGATGGTCCCCTCGTTTCATCACTTGGTGGGGCAGAGTTGAGACCATCAAGATGATGATCTCGCCTCTGGTGAACTATCTCATTTCCATGCTTCCTCTAACCCTTACCCAATATTTCTACCACAAACTCTACCAGGCACTTACTAACTTCCTATGGAAAGGGAAAAAGGCGAGGATCAGCATTAAAAAATGACGTTTGGACAAAACTTTAGGAGGGTTCAACCTACCAGACTTCAGGCGCTATGAGTCCGCTTTTCTAGCAAAACAAGGAGCCCACTGGCTGGCTCCTACGGTAGACTACACCCCTGTTTGGCTGGAAGTCGAGCAAGCGATCCTAGACGGCATCGCCCCTGCTGCTGCCCTTTCTACTAACTTAAACATGTTAACCCACTCCAAAACAATCTTCCGGAATACAAAAGCAGCACTTCTTAAAATTGATAAACTTCTAGAACATAGCATTCGCCGCTCAGGTTGGGAATCCTTATGGAATAATCTACATATACTGTACAAAGGCAAACCACTATATAATTCGCAGTGGGTTAAAAAAGGGATCATCTTCCCCCACCAACTATTCAAGGGGTTATACTCTATTCCGTTCAGGGACTTACAAGCTACTTATAGTCTTGTGCACTAGAATTCTACACCTTCTTAAATATAAAAGCTGCACTCTCTAAGGCGAAACTATCACTAACATCCCCCTCCCTCCCAACTTACCTCGCTAGGTTAAACAGACTAGGTCACCAGGTGTCCTATCTTTACAAACTCAGTCGCCCCCAACATTCCAATCTAACCACACCGCTCACACAGTTCTGGTCCGCTCTTTCGTCTAGGCCGATCTCAGAAGCGGATTGGACCAGTACCTGGGAATCTTGCATGCGACACAAAATTAGCCCTACTTTATCCCAGACCAAATATTGGCTTCTCCAGTCCACAAAGCCTTTTGGACTCCGGCGCGTCTATATGCACATAACATCAACCCAGACGCCTTTTGCTGGATCTGTAAGCGGAAAGAAGGCGACTTAGCACACATCATCCTACAATGCGACTGTGTAACCCCCTTCTGGGACAACATTTTCGATTTTATTAGTAAGGTTCTCCCCATTGCTCCGTCTAGAGAGCTACCGTACCTGGTCTTCGGATTCACCCAAGATCCCTCCCCCAACAACGACGACGACAGGTCATTACTAGATCTGCTCACAGCAGCTGTTAAGGTAGTCCTTAGCAATTGGAAGGACACTAGCAAAGCTAACTTTGCCGGCTGGCTCAACTGGGTAATTAGCCTCCGAGGAGCGGATAACATAGCTCTCCAACAGTCACCTTGACGCCCTCCTAGGAGAAGGATGTGGTCTACCCGTGACAGTTATTTCACTACCCATAAACCGCCTTAGGTATTTTCTTCCCCCTACTCATTTTTCCCGAACTGACAATACCATAAACCCAGGTGTGTGAAGTCTCCCCAACACCATTGTTCACTCTGTGACCCTGAGCTCCGACCTCATAACTTCACAGCTTCTTGTTCTGTACTATTCCAAGTGTTACCGATGAAGACTGTTGTAAACAACTCAACTAAATTGCAATTTTAATAAGGAAATGTCAAAATTGCTTTCTAGCAAATGGTAAAGGTCATTCATCTTGAATATTTTTTTAAAGGCTTATCTGAAATGGTTTCTCAAAATTGGTATTCCATGAATTTGCTTCTATGAAATCACATATGATATAGCGACTACATCTGGGGATATAGAGTGTCGACAAGGAAGCAATCTCTTTACAAGGCCGAGTCCCATGTTTACATGCAAAAACTACTATTTATAGAACCCGTATAAAGGCAACTCAATCACAAGACGCTCCTTATTTTTCAGGCGTATAAGAGATTCCTTGTACTGTTGCTATTGTATAGCGATGAACTAAAGGTCTTTCAAAATTAACTATTCGCTGAAGAGTCCCACTCCACGTATTAGTCACCAGAACCAGCCACCCACCGAACGCGCAATATGTAATATCAGGCGCCCTATGTATATCATCGCCATCATGGGCTGAACTGCTGCTCGCAACCCGGATATGTCGGCCGAGGAACTAGTAGCGCAGTAGCGACCACTGGCAAATAAAACAGGCGGGCCATGGCAAATATTTATCCAACTGACACGCACTAACAAGCATTTTCAATGCAGTAGGTCTCGCATTTGTGAGAGTTTAAGCTATTGCCATTGTAAATGACAATGCCTTTTATGTATGTGTTTTTAAAAGCAATACATCTATAAAAGTCATCGTCATTTCTAATACCAATAGCTTAAACTCTCGCAAATGCGAGAACACTTTAATGGTGGCTGCGCCCCTTTCTTTACACGCTGCTCGCCGTATTTAGGTTACAGGGAGCAGCGTCTAAAGAAAGTGCTGCAGCCAACATTAAAGGGAAAGTGCGGAATGGGGCGCTTTCACCCAAATAGAAAAAATAAATAAATCAAGAAAGGTTCTATAACAAAGCTGCTACAGTGAAAGTGGACAGCACTGTAAATTAAATAAATAAGCGCGGCCGCTATAGTTAAAGCAGAGTGCACTGTAAATAGACGAATACATTACAAATAACAATATAAAAGCGTGTGGCGTGCTGTGACGTTGTGGGTGGAATAGGGGAAGATCATTATGAAAATAGTGCTCACCAACTACATAAAGCAGACTGTGTAACAACACAAGTAAAAAGTCCAGTCCAGGTTACAAATGCAGACAAGGCGGTACAAGGGAGGGACAACTGAGCCTATTCACGAATGAAAAGCAACGATTTCAAAAGGACAGTAACAGGAGTCAATTGAAAAGACGGGCAGGAAATGGGCGGAGCTTGTATTCCTTACCTCCATACAGCATGCCTCGCAGAGCAGCGAATACACAGCCCAGGCTCGACCTGATAAAAACCAGCAGTGCTCTTAGGCTCAAAGCCAAAGCCCTCAATTGTGGCCCGGTTTATACAGTGTTTGTATTGGGCCGCTATCACGAGCTCTGGAGTTGAGAATGAAGGCACTGTTAGTTTCGCACAGAGCCTGTCAGTGGGTTAAACCAACATAAAATGTTTAAAAAATAAAAGATTTACTTACCTCCACCGCCTCATGCTCCTCTTCATCTCTGTAGCACAGGCTTCCAAAGCTACAGGCAGCAAGTCCACTCTACTAATCCAGACGCTGCTCTCAGGCTGCTCAGGCTGCATGAGAGAAACACCAGGATTGGCTGGAGCGTGCTGGTTCCCAGAGCTTCAGGCTCTGGGGGCCTGTGCTTGCTCTCCATCCAGCTGTCATGAGTTGGAATGTATAAAGTACGATGTCAGGCTGGCTATCGCAAGAAGGCCAAAGTGACATGCGCACTTTAAACTGAAGTGCACACTGTTCTTCTCTGCTGCTGTCGCGCCTTTCGACTTTGCTGCAGCCAGCACGAAAAATAAAATTGTAATAAATTAATTTTATTATCATTTTATTTTTCATGTTTCCTACTCTCCAGCGGAGGCGCAATGCTCTTCCCCCGAATGGAGGCACTGCCACTGTAGTAGCCTCATCACACATCATGGCACTGGACAGGAGGTCCCTGAATGATGCAAGGAAGGACACACGAGCAAGGGTAGAAGACGCTTGTGGAGATACAGAAAAACAGTACATTTCTAGGCAGACTATCTGGACACCGGAATGTAAGATTCAGTAGTGGGCTGACCGTTGAGTGAATCTGGTAATCACTGTGAAGGAGCCAGGACACATTAACCTCTCTCAGGCTATTCCTCTGCTGGGTCAGGGTTGCGTCACTGTAGGATTTCACTCATTCTTCATTAGCATTTCTAAAAGTTAGAACATGTTTCTAAAGCTGCATTTAGCACGTCATTTTCTGTACAAATGCTATTCCTTACTATGTAACTACCCAGCTCATGCCCAACTCGTCTACATGACTCTGCTCGCCAACACCATCGGAACTAAAGGCATCAGCCTCATTGCCGATGACCCCAACTAACCCTCTCCACGAGAGACAATACAACCAGAACCATCTTCACCAATTAATTGCATGACCACAGTAGCAAAATGGATGAGAACCAACGGCTTGAAGCTCAACTACGACAAGACCAAAGTACTGGTCTTCAGAAACAGGCCCTACCGTGGGACGCCACCTGGTGGCCGACAGAGCTAGCACCAACACCAACACCCACTGACCATGACAGAAATTTCGGGATCATCCTGGAAGACAAGCTCAACATGACGGCAAAAGTTAATGCAGCGAGCGCTGCCTGCTTACACATCCTACGTGTGGTACAAAAGGTTTTCAAGTGGCTGCCACAGAACACAAGATGAACCATCACACAAGCACTCTACACAAGCAGGCACCTCCTACACAGACTTCAGACCATACAGAACGCTGCTGCAAGATTCACACTTAACCTCCCACACCACACCCATATTTCACCCCAGCTCAGAGAGCTCCACTAGCTCCCCATTCACAAATGCAGCCAATTCAAACTCCTCACATGCAAAGCTTTGCACAACACTGGACCAGCATACTGAGCAGCCACATACACCTTAACCAGCCTGCCAGACACCTGCGCTTTGCCGCCCTAACTCGCACACACTACCGGCATCCACAGAAGCAGAGAAGGAGTCACTCGTTCTCCTACATCGCACCCAAAAAAATGGAACGACCTCCAAGGTTGGAGATCAGCTCCCAGTACTGGTGGATGTGCTGGAATCTGGTCTCCAACAAGGTGCTCCACGTTGATACTCAACAAAAGAAAGTTTGTAGGACGTGTAAGCCTTGCAGTATATTATTTACATCAGGACAGACACCCAGCCCTGTCCGCCCAAGGTACATCCACCCCCAGGCGCTCTCGGCTTCCGCGCATGCCCGTGGTAGAAGCCTATTTATTCTTTAGGTCTCGCCTACGCAGCACTTGCGCTGTCCCTGCAAGACATGCTGTATTCAGGACATGAACTTTAAAAGCTCTGTCTATTTTCAAGGACTCCCTGTTACATGTGTAGTTACTCAGAGCTTCAGAGCACTATTTCTTTAAGCTGGAGCACTGGAGACCAGTGCTAGTGGTTTACAGAGCTCTGATGTAAACAGGTCTGTAAATCTTGCTCTTATCTTGCCACATTTGCTGTACATTAAAAAATAAAGACCTGTTTTGGCTGCAGCTGCCTCCTCCCCCCTCCTGCTTTTGAAACACAGAGACCGGCGTTATGGTCCCTGCCTTCCTATGGCTGCTACCACCTCCATCTCAGAACTCACAGGGCCACTATTTCATAACTTTTACCACTTTGAAACTTTCCCAAAAGTGTTTTAGATCAAATGCTCAGTGTTAGCCTGGCACCATTGGCATGGGTCTCCCTTCCATTTTTGCTGTTGCCTCATGCGTTTTTCTGGTGTTAGATGCGTTGGGCACTGTGCCACTGCTGTCCAGTGCCACAGTGCAAGTGCACCCTACTGTAAAATCTATGTATTGATTAGTGGTTCTGTGATTAGATGTTTGGTTTCCTTTTCAGACCCTAGTACAGTGTACTGAGTGTGCCCAGGGCATGTAAATCCAAATGTCTAGGAGGCAAGATGGCGTCCTAGGAGGCAAGATGGTGTCAGTAGGAGCGGTCGCTGACTGAGCTCTCTCCTACCCCTGGAAGCTCTGCGTGAGAGCATAGGAGAATCAAGGGAGAAATGAAGTGAAATAATTCGGAGCAGACTGGAATAGCTTTTTCCTCGAGCACGGAGTAGCGGATGACTTGCTTGGAGAACTGACGAAGGGGAACATTGCCAAAAACATTGCCAAAAAAGAAAGCTCATCCATTATGATTCAGCCGCAGCTACTGTGTGAAGCTGTGTGATGCTGTGTGGCTGTGTGGAGGTAATTGGACCAACGCAAATCATCGGCATTCTATCGAGGAGGGAAAGCTAAAGACTTGTAGACATCATCGACTGCCTTTTTACCCTCGCTCCTTCCACGTTATTTTGCTGCTTCCTCTTGTTAATTAATGTTCAGCAACTGCAAGTACACTGTCTTATCGGTCTGCACGACTGAAGTTGAAAGGTGAGGAGCGGGCGTAGGGTGGTGGCAACATACTTGTGGATTTCTATGATGGATCTCTGACGGCTGCAATAGCGCGGATTTACCCGGCCTCTCATCAAAGCATTAGTACTGGCAGCTGGGAGCTTGAGAGGGGGAGACCTGGGGCTTTGAGCTCAGTGACGTGTCAGGCAGAATTAAACCATTTGAGTAAACACAGAGCTACAAGTAATAAACTCAGCAAAGACGCGTGAAAACGCTAAAAAAAGACATTTACCTCTGCTCTGCTTTGCTGCTCTACTGCTCTGTTCAGGTCAGCCGGGAGCCCTGAAGGGGTCTGATCTCTGTCACGGTCTCGTCTGCCAATCACTTGGTCGGAGGCTGACAGTGGCTGTTTGTGCTTAGGAAACTTTAAAAAAACGGACTTTGTTCTTAAAGCCCCACATCCACATAGTTTTTTCTCTCACTCTATAATGCGAGAAGAGCCTTCATGGAAATTCCAAAAACACCTTTATAGGCATCTAAACATTGCTGTACGAAAGCGGCTGGGTGGGAAGAAGATTAAATTCGATCTACCACGCGCTAAAAGGACCATAGAGGTAACAGTAACAGTCATAGCGACCCAGGGAGCTGTCAAGGATCCACAAGGAGGTAGGCAGCAGCCACAAACAAAACGAAATAAAAAAGATCCTGAAGGTGGTACAAGCGGATCTGATTTTCTGGGTCCTCTGTGTCCTCTGCGTCAGCTTAATCGCCAAGTAAAAGGGCTTGATCGACATATAATTCTGAATATTTGGAATATTACAAACGTACCAAGACTGGTAAAACTGACAAACTCTGGGCAGGAATTAACCTTTCCATATGCAACCCAGGTAAAACCAACTAAGCAAAGTGATGAAAGCAGGAACAATGAACAGACTACACGACAAAAAGCGATAGGGAAGATGAACGAAACAGACACAGAAAGGATGGAGAATCTTCCAGAGAGCGTTCAAAAGGAGCCATGTGAATTACATGACCAAAGCTCGGTCGCTGATCTATCTATGCTTCGTCCAAACACCCTGGGAGCACAATGGAATGCGGAGCCTGAACCTAACGAACTTAATAAGACAGTACAAGAGGTGGATAATGACCATGCACTGAAACCAATGCCGCAAAGACAAGAAACTAGAGGCACCAAAGCCAAAGATGCAAAAAATAAGGAAAAGGAACAAGAATAGGATGGAGGGATAGGTGGAGGGAAAGATGGAGGGAAAGAAAGAGCAAAAGCTAAGGAGAAAGAGAAAGAGAAGGGGAAGGAGGATGAGGATGACAGAGGCAACAGAAGGGGCCTAGAGAGAGATAAAGACAAGGACAAAGCTAAAATCATGAATTACAGAGAGAAACATGGGGACAATGAAAAATGTAAAAAGTAAAAGAAAACTGACAGACAGACTGCTAAAGGCAATGGCATTAAACCAGATAAAAGGAAAGAAAAAACTAAAGAGAAACATAAGGAGAAAGAGAAAGACTATGAGGATACTGAAGAGACGGAATTAATGTTAAAAAAAGCAAAACATCTGCAAACCATCAAAGAATTCAAAGCAAATGCTAAGGCGACGGGAGATCCAACTGCATCGCAGCCTAGTATACTAAGTATCTTTAGTCCAGTGTCCAAAATGGGAGCAAATAAGGGGCTAAGTCAGGCGGTAATAACTAAGGAGCCAACAAAATTGGACGGGGCAAATGAAAGACTTAACCCGATGGTTAATGGACAAGTAACCCTGAATCCCCCACCTAATAAACTACCTTTGCTAGGAACTGACACACACTCAGATGAATCTGATGCAGACATATATGAAACTGGGATCTCGACTTCTAGTGAGCCAAGCAGCTTTAACAAAGGTCAAGACCAAGATGCATCAACCCAGGAAATATTAGGTCGTTCTGGTATAAGGAAAGAGAGTGATCCCGGACAAGGAAGCACACCGAGGAAAAAATTGGAGAATAGAAGAATAAGGAATAAAAGACTAAATAAATCTACTTATGAGGAAACCACCGATCAGGGAAGCAACCCAGAACCGACCAACTCTCGGAAAAATGTAAAACCTAAAAAATCAAAGGAAACAATGATGTTTCAGGAAAGCGGGGAGGGATCTACAGCGGACATCTCTGAATATGATGAGGCAGGAGAAATAAACGAGCCGTCTCTGAAAGAAATATTGACCTCAATAAGGAAACTACTTAAAGATGTCAAAACAGACACTCAAAAGCATCACCTAGCTATCCAAAAGATACAAGGGGCAGTAAATAAGGTGGGCAGCACTTGTCTGGCAATTTCTGAAAGGATGGTATCAGTTGAGAAACGAACTGACCATCTAGAAAAGGATGTCACCAATTTGCAAAAACAAGAAAAAAAGCAAGAAGGAATTATACAGGACCTAATGATAAAGGCTGAGGAACAGGAAAACAGAACAAGGCGGAATAACCTGCAATTCCTGGGGCTCCCAGAAGGCGTTGAAGACAACGACCCAAGGGGGTATATAATTAAACTTCTTAAATTATCTATCCCCGAATTGCAAACCTGGGAACTAGAAAGAGAAGTTCAAAGAGCTCATCGTTTTCCCCTAACTCAATCTAATAAAACGCAGAACCAATCTAAATATCCAAGGGCAATGTTGGTATTTTTTGGAAATTTCTTACTTCGGGACTCTGTATATGATCTAGCTCATCCTACAAGCAAGAAAGAATATAATGGTAGTACATATTTTGTTAGACCAGATTTTGCCCACGCAACCGTGGAAAGGAGATGGAGGCTGAGGCAGCTATTCAATTCTTTTGGAGGGGTGTGGTGGGGTGTGGGGGGGTAAAGGTAGATGGGTTTTAGGGGGGGTGGGGGCAACCAAACAGGCAACTAATCAGCTCAGAATCTATGATTGACATAGTTGCGAGAAAATTGAAAAAACGGGCATTGTTCACTACTAAAAAGTACAAATACCAATATATGTGGGCTTAATGATCTTAGGAAGCAACAAAAAATAGCAATTGGCCTCCAATCAACCAAGGCAGATATTGTTTGTTTGCAGGAGACCCATATTGAGGGGTCCCAAAGACACATATTAAAAAATTTGGGTTCTAGACTAGTTGTTGCTACAACTCATGCAAATAAAACACGGGGCTGGCTATTTTGGCACGGGGTGGTATAATACGCTTTACAAGATCTGCTGCAGATTCTTGTGGCAGATGGGCAATTACTGAGGGTATATGTGCTGAAGGGAAAAAGATCACAATTTGCGCAGTTTATGGCTGTGTTTTTGATGACCCCGAATTATTACTGTTTTTATCAAATGAACTAGCTCATTGGCCGGTACCCATGGTTATTTGTGGTGATTTTAATATTAACCTCCCAACAAATTGGTCTTCTGGCCATAACTTCAACTATCAATGAAAGAAACCTAAAACTTTCAAAGCCTTGCAATTACTTTGTAATACTCATGGCTTAGCAGATTGCTGGGAGATAAAACACCCTTATAACCCAGGCTATACTTTCTTTTCTCATCCTCATCAAAACTAGCCAGACTGAATTACTTTTTTGTTTCACACACCATTGTATCTAGCTGCTCAATAGATCGGTTACCCAGGGTTCTTTCTGACCACAATCCTTTACTTATGTGCATAAATATAGAGACGATACAATCAGATCGTAGCCTGTGGACCTTTGAAAGATCTTTATTGCACAACGAAAAATACTGTATACATATGGAAAATTGGATCTCAGAATTTTTAAAGTTTAATATGGGTAGAGCCCCTTTGGATGTGGTCTGGGACGCATTGAAAGCAGGTATAAGGGGCGAAACTCTTAGATTTTCCATCAACAATAATAAAGAAGACAAACTAAAGCTGTTAAACTTACAGGAAGACTTAATAAGAAGGGAAGAAGCCCTTGCTAGAGCGGTGCAATGTGGAGTCAATGTAGAAAGGGCGGTACAAGAGGTAGCGATTAGAAGGAATCTAATATCTAAAATATTTACCACCAAAGCAATCAGTAAAGCGGTAGTGAACAGGGAAAAAACCTATGAACTGAGTGAGCGGGTGGGTCATCAATTAGCTATTCCTATTAGACAACAGAACTCAGAAAACATGATTAAAGCAATTAGAGATCCTGTCCATGGATTAACTCATGATCCTAAAGAAATCAGAGAAGCTTTTAAGCGTTATTACTCGGATCTCTATACTAAGATAGGTAATAGCCAGGTCAGTATTGATGAATATCTAGAATTGACTACACGCCCCCGTTTATCTCAATCGGATCAAGATATTCTCTCGGTCATTCCGGATTGGATAGAAATTCTACTCTCAATGAATAGTCTTCCGTCGGGTAAAGCAACAGGCCTTGAAGGAATCCCTACCGAATTCTATGTCAGATTTAGCAACAAACTAAAAGAAATTCTTACTAACTTAATGATTCATATCTTTCAAGGTGGACGCCCTCCGGCATCCTGGGCCACGGCGAAAATTATTGTCTTTGCCAAAAAAAATAAGGATCCTACGGAACTTGGTGCATATCGACCAATCACATTAATCAACAACGATTCCAAAATATTTTGTAAATTGTTAGCCTGTAGATTGTCACCTTTAATCCATAAAATTGTATCCATTAGACAACACGGATTTGTACCAGGGAGATCAACCACAGACCATATTCAGAGGGTGATCACGCTTTTCGACATGGCTGAAGAGGCAGGAGACCCTATGGCCTTGATATTGCTAGATGCCGTAAAAGCATTCAATAGGGTCTACTGGCAGTATCTATGGACAGCCATGTCAAGTCAAGTCAAGTCAAGTCAAGAGATTTATATAGCGCGCTACATACCCATAGGGTCTCAAGGCGCTGGAGGAAGGGTGGGGAATTATTTGTCGAATATCCAAGTTTTAAGTTGTTTTCTGAATGCTAGGTGGTTCTGAGTAAGGCGAAGGTGAGTGGGAAGTGAGTTCCAGGTTTTAGCTGCCAGGTAGGAGAAGGATCTACCTCCCATGGTGGTTTTGTTGATGCGAGGTACAGTGGCAAGGGCTTGGTTGGAGGATCGTAGCTGATGGGAGGGGGTGTAGAAGGACAATCGTGTGTTGAGGCATTCTGGTCCAAGTTCGTAAAGTGCTTTGTGTGTGTGGGTTAGGAGGCGGAATGTAATCCTCTTATTAACGGGGAGCCAGTGGAGGTTTTTCAGGTGACCAGAGATGTGTTCTTTACGCGGGATGTCTAGTATGAGCCTAGCTGAGGCGTTCTGGATGCGTTGGAGTTTTTTCTGGAGTTTTGCGGTGGTACCGGCGTATAGTGTGTTTCCGTAGTCCAGTCGGCTCGTAACCAGTGCGTGGGTGACCGTTTTTCTAGTTTCGGTGGGTATCCAGCGAAATGTTTTTTTGAGCATGCGAAGAATGTTGAAGCAAGATGATGAAACGGCGTTGACTTGTCTGGTCATCGAGAGTGAGGAGTCCAAGATGACGCCCAGGTTTCGTGCGTGGTCCGTCGGGATGGGTGCTTTTCCAAGGGCTTCTGGCCACCAAGAGTCATCCCAGGCGGAGGGGGAGGTGCCTAGGATGAGGACTTCTGTTTTGTCTGAGTTCAGTTTCAGACGGCTGTGCTTCATCCACTCGGCTACTTCTTTCATTCCTTCGTGTAAGTTGGTTTTGGCGGTGTTAGGGTCTTTGGTGAGTGATAGGATCAGTTGGGTGTCATCCGCGTAGGAGATGATGTTGAGATTGTGTTGGCGAGCGATGGCCGCAAGGGGGCTCATGTATACGTTGAAGAGGGTGGGGCTGAGTGAAGATCCTTGTGGCACGCCGCAGATGACTTCAGAGGCCTCTGACTTGAATGGAGGGAGGCGGACTCTCTGGGTTCTTCCGGTGAGGAACGAGGTGATCCATTCCAGTGCTTTTCCTTGGATTCCTACGTTTCTGAGGCGCTGTAGAAGGGTGCTATGGCAGACTGTGTCGAAGGCAGCGGAGAGGTCGAGGAGGATGAGGGCGACTGTGTCTCCATTGTCTAGTAGAGTTCGGATGTCGTCTGTTGCTGCGATGAGGGCGGTCTCAGTGCTGTGTTTGGCTCGGAAGCCGGACTGTGAGGGGTCGAGGGATTTGTTGGTTTCGAGGAAGGAGGCGAGTTGGTTGTTGACAGCTTTCTCGATGACTTTGGCCGAGAATGGAAGAAGCGAGATGGGGCGGTAGTTTTTGAGTTCGGTGGGGTCAGCTGTGGGTTTTTTCAGAAGGGCGCTGAGTTCTGCGTGTTTCCAGCTTTCCGGGAAGGTGGCGGAGTACAGGGAGCAGTTGATGACGTCTCGGAGGTGTGGAGCTATGATGGAGGCTGCTTTGTTGAAGATGTGGTGAGGGCAAGGGTCAGTTGGGGATCCTGAGTGGATGGAGTTCATCAGGCAGATGGTGTCCTCAGTGGAGATGGGGTTCCAGTCATTGAGGATGTTCAAGGGGGGTGAGGGTGCGGCAGAAGGTTGGGTGGGTTGGTCTCCGGGTTGGTAGTCGAAGCTGTTGTGGATGTCTGCAATTTTGTCGTGGAAGAAGGAAGCTAGGGAGTCTCAGAGGGCTTGAGAGGGAGTGATGTTGTTGGAGTTGGCTGAAGGGTTGGTAAATTCTTTGACGATGTTGAATAATTCCTTGCTGTTGTGGGCGTTGTTATCTAGACGGTCTTTGAATGCGGCTTTCTTGGCAGAGCGGATTAGTTGGTGGTGTATGCGGGTGGCGTTTTTGAAGGCGTCCCTGGTGCTGGTGTTTGGGTCTTTTTTCCAGGCCTTCTCGAGGGAGCGACAGTGTTTCTTCGATTTCTTAAGATCATCGTTGAACCAGGAGGCGTTTTTGTTGCCTGGTTTGCTTTGACGTTTTTTCAACGGTGCTAGGATGTTGGCGCTGTTGGATATCCATTGGGTGAGGTTAGTGGCTGCTTGGTCGGGGTTTGAGGAGTGGACAGGAGGGTTTTGAAGAAGCGATGAGGAGATCTGGTCGATGGTGATTTTGTTCCAGTTTCTTCGCATGGTGGGTTGAGGATGGTTGTGGATTGCGGTCTCATTGTATGTGAAGTGAACGCAGCTGTGGTCCGTCCAGTGAAGAGCTGTGGTGTGACTGAAGGAGACATGTTTGCTGGAAGTGAAGATAGGGTCGAGTGTGTGACCAGCAATGTGGGTGGGGGTAGTGACCAGTTGTTTGAGTCCGAGGTTGGCAAGATTGTCCAGAAGGGTGGTGGTGCTGTTGTCAATGTTCTTTTCAAGGTGAAAGTTGAGGTCTCCCAGTAGAATGTAGTCCTCGGAGGGGAGGGCGTGTGGGGTGATAAAGTCAGTGATGTCATCATTGAATTGTGCACGGGATCCTGGAGGCCGGTAGAGGAGGGTGCCTCTGAGTGTGGTCTTGGGGTCGGTGTGGATCTGGAAGTGGAGGTGTTCGGCGCTGGGAAGGTTGACGTCTGAGCTGGTTGAGATGCGGATGGAGTTCTTATGGACGATAGCGATGCCTCCTCCTGTTTGCTCGATGCGGTCCTTACGGATGATCTTGTATCCTTCCGGGATGGCAATGGTGATGTCTGGGGCTGAAGAGGCATCCATCCATGTCTCTGTTAGGAAGGCGACGTCCGGTGAGATGGTGTCGAGTAGATTCCAGAGGTCGATGGCGTGTCTGTGGACCGAGCGGGTGTTGAGCAGGATGCATTTTAGGTGGTTGGTGTCAGGTCTCCGATTGGTGTTGGTGGATGAGGAGCAGGTTTTGGTGCCGTCGAACTTGCAGGAGTTGCAAGAGAAGGGTCCATGGGTGAGTCCAGGAGCGGCTTGGACGCAGTCGGAGGAGCGGCTGGGGTTAAGGGCTAGGAGGGTGGAGGCGTCGTAAGTAATGCGGGAGGGCTGGGCATTGCGAGGGCCAAGGGGTCTGGCGCTGGGCGTGGTCCAGGCGCGGACGGGCGTAGACGGGCTTACCTTTGGCGCACCTTCGGCGCGGCCGTAGCTCGTGGACGCTGCGCGTGGGACCATCAGACATAAATGGAGAGTGGAGGGGGCGGAGCGTGGGAGGGGCAGCTGGGAGGCGGTATCGGGGAGGGTAGGCGTGCCAGGGGAGTATACACCAATAGCAATGGGGAATGGGAATGGGAATGCAACGTGAAACGGGGCATAGAGGCCACAGAAGTTCGAGGGATAGTAAACAAAGAGCGCTAATGCTGTTTAAAGCCAGCAATACTAGGCAGCACCTTCTATTCAGCTACTCTTATTCGGAGTTAAATTGCAGAATTACACAGATGCGCAAATCCGAGGGCGAGAGTCGGCGCTAGATACAGTTGTAAGCGCTAGCAATACGAGGCAAAACAATGCTAGATACAGTTGAAAGCGCTAGCAATACGAGGCAAAACAATGCTAGATACAGTTGAAAGCGCTAGCAATACGAGGCAAAACAATACCACACTGCGGTTTCAATCAGCGCTGGAAGGAGGGTCACGCTCGGGCTCTGAAAGCAGGAAGCGTGTAGGAGCGTCCGCAATGGACAGGGTCCAGACGGTCACAGCGATGCGAGGGGAGAGGTCAGCTAAGTGTTCGTGGGTGGGAGGGGCAGCTGGGAGGCGGTATCGGGGAGGGTAGGCGGGCCAGGGGAGTATACACCAATAGCAATGGGGAATGGGAATGCAACGTGAAACGGGGCAGAGAGGCCACAGAAGTTCGAGGGATAGTAAACAAAGAGCGCTAATGCTGTTTAAAGCCAGCAATACTAGGCAGCACCTTCTATTCAGCTACTCTTATTCGGAGTTAAATTGCAGAATTACACAGATGCGCAAATCCGAGGGCGAGAGTCGGTGCTAGATACAGTTGAAAGCGCTAGCAATACGAGGCAAAACAATGCTAGATACAGTTGAAAGTGGGATTGGCGACCAGTTTATTAAAGCTGTTCAGGCAATGTATACAACTCCCGAGGCAGTGGTAATGGTTAATGGGGATTTATCAGATGCCATCAATGTGACTAGAGGTACGAGGCAGGGCTGTCCCTGCTCCCCATTATTATTTGCCATCTTTATTGATCCATTTATTTCAAGGCTAGAATCAAACCACTTAATACAACCCAGGAAAACAGCCAATGGTGAAACAAAGACCTTGGCTTTTGAAGATGACATTACAATAGTCACTGCCGATCCAGAGGAAACACTAAAACAAATGGAAGAAGAAGCGAAAAAGTTTGGCGATATATCAGGGTATAAATTGAACGAAACCAAAACCCAGATTGTAATCAATAGACAAGTCAATTTTTCTGACAACAGGGTGGTAGAGAATGCATTATATCTTGGTGTCAATATCACCTCCAATCTAAACAATTTAGTAAGTCTCAATTTGAACCCACTTCTTAAAAAGACTGAGAAAAGTTTAAATAGCCTGCATAACTTATATTTATCTATCATAGGAAGATGTAATCTTATTAAAATGCTATTCTTTCTGAAATTTCTGTACTTTTTTCGGACCATCTGTTTAAATTTCGACCCATCAATATTTAAAGATATGGATAATATATTCTCTCGTTTTATCTGGGGATATGGAAGAACACGTAGAGCTCAAAAATATATTATCCTACCAAGGGAAAGAGGGGGTCTGGCGCTTCCCAACTTTAAAATCTATTGGTGGGCAACCATCTTTAAATACAGTAGAGCTCTCTTAACCCCCAGGCAAGAGCCCAATATAGATATGTTAGTCCCAACCCCACAGGAACTCATTCTAGGCAGAGAGACAAGTGATCATTTGTGGAGGTTAACATATGACTGCCATTTCAAAAAGGTCCGCTTTAGAACACTTAAAGGTATTTATATTGTTTTGAACCATGTGCGGAAACTCTTGGGACTCGGTAGGTTCTCCCACTATATCACCCTAGTTAGAAATTCCAATCTCCCTGAGATCTTTACAGATTATTGTATGACACGATGGGTAAGATCGGGAATCACACAGATTGGCTCGTTACATGACAGTACGGGCTTCTGCTCATTCGAATCCCTAAAAACTAAATTTGGGCTAGAATCGCGTGACTTTTTTAAATATTTGCAAGTTAGGGATTTTATTGCTAAAAAGGGGGGTGGCAGTAGGGCCATGAATAAAATTCCAGCAATCGAAACAGTGGTGCGCACTAATAGTGTTAAAATTGGTGAAATTTCTAAAGATTTAGTTGTAAGTCTCCCAGATGATTTAGACAAGCATTTCCATTATTGGCAAAACAAATTAGAATTAACAGAACCCCTTACGCGAAATGCTCTAGAAATCTCAAATTGCTTATTAATGTCAACCAAACTTCAAGCCCAATTTTACAAGACGTTTTTTCAACTTTATTATACACCAACTAGAATATCCAAATGGAGTACCGGTAAAGGCACACTATGTCCTCGATGTGCTCAGCCCGAAGCAGATTTGGTACACATGTTAGCTACATGTCAAACCCTAAATACTATCAGACAAGATATATCAACGTTTCTGTCAGGAATATTTGAGAGTAATATTGAGATCACCACTGCAGAAATAATACTGGGGGTAGATAGGAACGTTAGATCCACCAACATGGAGGGATTACTGTTTATCTCAAGGGCGGTACTTAGAATCTGCTTAACATCTGCATGGTTGGACTCGTACCCGCCTACATTCCAGCAATGGCGGGCACGATTCCTTGCTACCTATAGCCTGGAAATAGCCATATACAAACATAAGGGCCTTAAAAGGAAAAAAAAGGGTTAGAAATATGGTATCCCGTTACACAATGGATCGAGAGATCAGACTCGTAATGCTGATTAATTGCGTGTATATGAAAGGATTTTCTTTGTATGGGTTTGCACTTATCTGCTGTGTGTCTCGCTTAATATTTGCATAACGCCTAATTTAAAATATTTCTATTTATATTCATTGCCTGTTTGTGTGGGGTTGTTTTTATAATTGGGTGGGATGGGTGGGAAAGAATGATCAAAAATTATCAATAAAGAATTGTTAAAAAAAAAAGTAAATCCAAATGCCGCTAGTGGGCTTGCAGCACGAGTTGTGCCACCCACAGAAGCAGCCTTGTAAAATGTGTCTAAGGTCTGCCATTGCAGAGCCTGTGTGCAGTCTGGTACTGTCATGCTGACTGGGCAAGTGCTCCCACTTGCCAGTCCCTTCCCTTTTCTTCATATTAGTCACCCTTATGGTAGGCCAACGGGCAGGGTGCATTGTAAGCATCAGGTAGGACAAGCCCTGATGTGTGCGGCATGTCCTGATAGTGAATTACAGCCATCTTCGATCTTCACTATCGCAAGGCTAACTGAGGGGAACATCCTTTACAACGCAACTTTTACAACGCACTACCATTACGACGGAACTTTTACAATGCAAGTTATAACAATGCATTGCGCTGGGGGGCGCTCTAGGATAGGGAATAATTTAATTACTATCCAACACCTTCCCTACTATCCACGGGGACTGGAGTTGGAATAGTAAATTAAACTAGTCACTATCTAGCGCCCCCCAATGCAAGTCATTGTAACACTTGCATTGTAAAACGTGCGTCGTAATGGCATGCGTTGTAAAAGCATGCGTTGAAACGTCATACATCCCTACCTGATCTCCATAGGCGAAACTGGGCTGCTGGATTGTTACATGTTTATAATCCTAGCAGGCTCAGAGAACACAGTAGAAATTCGAGTTTAGTATGCCTGGACTCACAATGATAAAATACATCTTTTAGTAAAGGTTATTTTAATATTCTGTGTTTGCAAATACCACTTTTAGAAAGTAGGTATTTGCTTGCCTAACCATTTGAGCCCGCCTCTGCGAGGTTGTGTATTCCTTGTCTGGGTTTGTGTGTGACAGGACTAGGGAATTCCAGGAGACAGGCTGGGGCAGCCCGGTGGGGAATAGCGAGATCAGCGACTACATGGGAGGGAGGAGTTGCACCTGGGACCTGAATAGGGATGGGCCTTCCCTCTACAATGCCGGCTCCACCCCCTGTGGTGTTTCTGATGTCTCTGCCCTGCACACTGAAAGAAGAGAAGGAAGACTGTCAACAGAGTACTCCTGGACTGTACTTGCCTCCACAATGGTGGCTCCACCTCCTGTGGGGCGGCTGATGTTCCTGCCCTGCATGGTGAAAGGAAAGGAGCAGGCTGGTAAACAGAGTGCTCAGGAACTGGTTTGGACTGGGCACAGGCCCCTCTCCCCTGAAAGAACAAAGGTGTGGCTGGGTTGAAGGAAGGGCACGGAGACCAGACCTCGGGATATAAGGCTTTATTTTTATTAAGATTTTCTTCTTTCTCAATGTGAGTCTCTCCCGGGCCAATATTGCAGGATCCGTAGTTGCTGTTACTGTTTGGGATCTTCTAGGGCCCCGGACGATGAGTGGGGTATCTTTGGCAGGTGGCTTTTTCTGAGATTCTGCACCGTAGGACATGCGAGAAGAGAAAAAAAAACACTAAGGTCAGGGTTTTTTCTCTGACTCTCTCTTCCTAAAAGGAACCCGGGGAGTGAGAGATCACCGTCTTGGAAGAGAGCTTGCCCCCTGACTGAAGTCCCAGGCCCACTGGACTTCACCAGCCTTCGTGAATTGCTGTTGGAAACAAGTAGCTACAGAGGTAGGGAGCTGTGACTGACTCTCCCGACCAGCTGGTGTCCTATTGGCACCGCACTGAGGAACGTCCGCCTCAAACAACGTAAGCTCTGCGCTCCCCAATGCCTATCTATGAGCCGTAGCCTGCACCACGACAGAAGGGACACCGCAGCGTGCAACGCCTCGCTACACTGAATCCAACTGGTCTGACCGACGCGTCACTGCTGCTGACTTAGAGTCCTGTGACCGCACCAGAGTTGGGCACCGCCTGACTCGCACCGCTGTCCATAATGATCGACGCCAGCTCCCGAACGCCGCACTGTAAAGCTGAAAGCACGCAACAAGCAACGCCCGCCCAGAACAACGCAAGCTCTGAGCTCACAGATGACTATCAACGGGCCGTAGCCTGCAATGCGACGGAAGGGACACCGTGTCCTGCAACGCTTTCTTTTTGTACACCGCGACGATCCCCGGAACCGGCTCTCACATCCGTGCCGGCCGCCCCAAGGAAAAGGTACTGTGTTTGAGTCTGTCGACATTTGAGTGGGCCTGGACCGTCGCGGTCTGCTGGATTTGTCAGACTCTGTTCTTTCAACACGCTGTAGCCGGAGGAGGCTACCGACTCGCACAGAACTTTAGTTTACACCTTTTTAATCAGAAATCTTAAAGTTAAATAGTTAAACAGTACTGTGGATTCTTTTTGTCGTTTATTGGTCTAGTGGTAACTCTATATAAAGTATACGTATTTTTGAAATATAAAACCTTGTGTGGTGTCCATTTGTGGTGTTGTCACTGGGTTACTGTATGTGGTCACAACTGCTTAACCTGCATCGCCTCTGAAATAGGCCTTGACTGCTCGCGCCACGCAGCCTAGAGAGTGAGCAGGGGTTATTTTGAGAGGGTAATTCCCTTGCCCTGACTAGAGGAGAGGGTCCCTGCTTGTCACAAGTACCTACCTGTGCCAACCAGAGATCCCCGATTCTAACACTCAGCTTTTATAAAACACATATCCCCATTTCGACCTCTAAGCATTCTACGTCTTAGAAAGAAGAGAAATGAGGAACGAGCTCAAGACATTTGCTCAGGATCACATCACATGACAGAATTCTGAAAATCCCCTTGTACTTCGAATGCTAACCAAGCATGTTTCTTTCAGCAGCTGCCTTTTCTGGATATCTGCATTGGTTTCTGCCTTGCTTCCTTCTACATGCAGAGACTTGATGCACTTTGTGCATGGATGAAACATACTTCAAAGAAATAAACAAATCTATCTTGTCCCGGCTGCCTAGCTAGATGCCCAGAGGGGAAAAGCCACTCAGGGAAGAGTTTGTAATACACTATACATAGACTTCTGTTAAACTAATTTCCTTTTACCTTATAAGGCAAGCATTTGCAAGAGTTTGAGCTATTGGCACTGAAAATGACAATGCCTTTTATTTATGTGTTTTGAAAACCTTCAAGAGGTGCGTAAAACACACTTTGTACTTGTAGTCCTTGCTTACAAGTAGCAAGGCTGGCAGTAAAAGAGGTGCAGTTACTGCCAGCGTTGCTTCTCATAAGCATTACAAAGTGAGTGGTTACTACACTGCCAATAGTTCAACCTCTCGAAAATGCGAGACCTATTGCATTGCAAATGCTTGTTTTTCATAGAAGTCCCTTTGAGACCCTCTATTCGAGATGCTGCACAGGAGTGGCATAGGTAATCCAGACATCTTCAGCGCCAAGGACCTCGAGGGAGAACATCAACCTAAGCCTTCAGCTGCTGATGAGGAGGCTTTTTTGCCCGAAGAGAGTTCCGGTTCTTATCTCGAGATCGAAGACCTCCTGCTAGCTCAACGGGTCATGAGTACAGCTCCGCCTCGACACCGCTCCAAGTTTCTACCCTACATGGAGCTTTCAGCTGCTGGAGAAGTGTGGCTCACTGGTTAGAGCAGGCAGACCCTGAAGCAGAGGTCAGACCCGGGACCAGGGTTCGATTCCCGATGCGGCAGGGTCTTGAGCTCAAATGTCCACGGACTCGATAATTCTCGCTTCGGTGCCTGACCTAATCATGGGTTCACACTCTGCAACTCTGGGCATTAAGCTTGCTTAATCTCCACAACGGCCCCCCCACGGCGGGATGCCTGGCTTTCACCTTGGGGATGCCCTGTAGGGGCTATCTCACAGGGAAAAACCAGGACGGGTTCCCAAGGCAAGCGCGGAGATACCCCTTCGGGGGTCGATTCTGGCGCTATATAAGAAATGTAATAATAATAATAATGACCCCTAGAAGCATGCTTCTGGGCCGTCACTGCCTTTGGACCATGGTCGATACCAACAGTCAACTTTGGGCAGGGCTGGACTGGGAACCAGAACCGGCCCTGGCAAAGTGCTCGGCCGGCCCCCCTCCCCCCCTCCGGGAGGAGAGGTGTGACCGCGCTCTGTGACAGGGCCGGTTTTCATCCGTTTTTGTTACAGGGCCGTTTTTGCAGCATAACGGCCCTGTAACAAAAACGGCCCCCAACCATGCGGCCCACCGGGGGATTGCCCGGTGCCCTCAACGGCCAGTCCGGGCCTGACTTTGGGCATGCCTAGCTTTGGCGCCAAAGTAGATTCTAAAACCAACATCCTCAGTGGCAACTACTCACGGCTCTGTGGAAATCTGACCGTCTGATCCAAAACAGTCAGGGGCAGATTTACAAGCCCCATTCGTGACGCACCGGTAGTGTAGCCTGCTAAGGGATATTTAGAAGCACAGGTGAAATCACCCTGTGTGACTTAACCTGTGCTTGTAAATATCACCCCTGTTCACGCAACGTTGCTGTGGGTGTTCCCACGCAACACCCATGTCCACTGATGCATTTCCAGATTTAAGAGAAATCATAAACCTGGAAATGTGTCAGTTTGCTGCGCCACCCTAGGGGTGGCATAGCGAGGTACAACGAGGAGAAATGTTTTCATTTCTCCTCGTTTCTTCCTCTTTCAATGCGTGCTGCATTCCCCTTCCTGCATAAAACCATCTCCCCACGACGCAGGCATCCTTGAACCAGGGTGCGAAGGTGCCTGCGCCGGTGCTTGGCAGCTGTTTCTGCGCCAGCACAGGGGAGAGCACAGGAATGCGACATATCATTGTAAATATGTCGCATCCCTGTGCTCTGAAAGTGCCGCAGCGCGGCGCAGCCAAAGGGCTCGCGGTGCCGCGCGGTGGCACTATCTTGTAGATCTGCCCCTCAGCCTCTAAACCCAAGTCAGCCGCGCCCCCGAAACATTGGAGGCTCAGAAAGCAGTCGAACCGGTCCTCCAGCAGCTGCAGGAGCAGCTTGACGGCCACCAGAAACAAACTGCCATTCACCCCAAAAAAGGCGGATGTGGACACAGCCTCCAAAGCCAAACCCTCGACTTCCTAAGAGGCAGCTCAGCTGAGAAGAAGAACCGCACACAGATCCTGCCGAGAAAATATTTCGAAAGATACGAAGCACTTTTGGTCCAAAACATCTCCTATCTTAAAGAGCCTGATGATTGGGAGATACACTGTTATGTGATACATGCAGCGGCCTGCCAATCTCAACTTAAAGCACCGCTGTGAATGAATAATACACGATTTGACATGCAGCAACGTATTTATCCCCTAGCCCACTAATCAGAGTTAAGAAAGGACCCTTTGGTTGGGAAGAAGGTGATATAAATGAATTAATCACCGAAACGTACGTAGACCTCTGATTACACATCTGGGAAACCCGCACAAAGAAATACATGAAGAAATGATAAGGAAGAAACAACGAGGGAGAATAATTGAACTAATCTCTGTCATACTATTATCTGTTACATATTCATAGTGGATAGGATCCCAATTGATGTGTATTTTATAAGTGTTTCTTTTTGTTTGGTATGTTTGAGAGTATAACTGATGGGAATGAACGTTGTGCCTGTGGAGAGGAAGCTCTTTTACGGAGTTTTTCTTATTAATGCTGTTGCTATTAATGCTCTAATCTAGTGTGCTATGTTTAATTGATGTCTTATAATGTTTCTATGTTTATATAATCAAAACAATTGAAAAAATAAAAATAATTTGTGAAAAAAGAAAATAATTTATTAAGTTCTGAAAAAAAAATCCATAAATGTATCGTATGTGACAAAATGTTTGCTTATGGGGAGAATGTCCTTATTGTGAGTTCTTTCCACAGCTAAAATAACAATAGGTCAGATAAGAGGATCTGTTGATTGATTGTTCTTTTCCCCCCTCCTCTTGGACCTTAAAGTACATTGGGGGATACCTCCTCTCACTGTCTCTCTGGAGTTCTTCCATTTTCTCAAATGAAGCTTGCGTATGGTATTCCCGAGTCCAAGAGGTTGAGATATTTGCAACTGCGACACTGGGGACTTCAAAAAGGGGTGAGGGAACAAGGGTCCCGTCGGTTGACCAAATATGAAAAATGGCTAATTACCAAACTCACCGATAAAGGACTCATATCTGACATGTATGACATGATTAGACATAGCCCGCAAACACATGCCCCACCGAGCCAGCGGAGGTGGGTGAGGGAATAGGGTGGGAGCTTACGCAGAAAGATATTAAATATATTGCCTCACTGGGGCTCCACCACCCCTTACACATGTGGGTTGGCTGCATAGACTCTGGCATATCCTGGGGATGGAACGGGTCTCAGCTACCCTGAACAACACCACTGACTCGTTTCAATGTTTGGAGCCCATTCCTAACACTGGTCTCGTCGGAGTTTAATGAAATCACCCAGCCCAAATACCTGGGAGTGCTGCGTCTCTCAAAGTTATGGACAGACCACCATAATGTCTTATTGTTTGCTGGAGCTGTATCACACGCAGGAGTGGGACCTGCTCAAGATGAAATGGAGATTACCGGAGGGGGTGGGGGTCTGAGGGGAGTTTGTGAATTTAGGGGAATATTACCAACGATTAGCGATATTTATCGCTAACTAGGCTTAGCAACACATTTTTTATCGCTAAGCATCGCCAGAAATTATCGCTGAGATAACGTGGTATTAGCAACGTTTATCTCCAAAGCGATACATTTTACGGCGATAGCGTGAATATCGCTGAGAATACAGCGATATTCACGCATTAGCAACAAAATGCTCTTAACCTTGTTATCCACCTCCCATTGGATAACATGGCTAAGAACTGGTCTGAGCAGGCGTTAGTTTTTGGAGCTATTCGCGCTTAGCGCGAATATTTCCAACACTATTCCTGCCTTGTTAATAGGCGATAGCGACGTTAGCGACTGCTTTCAGTCGCTAACTGGTTGGGTACGCCCACTTTGCATGTCATTAGCGATAAACATCACTGACATGCAAAGCGGGCCCCAAACCGCTCGCTGTCGCCTAAAAGCTGTCGCTAACTGCTGTTAGCGACAGCTGGCTAATAGAGCGATAGAATTATCGCCGCTTAGCGGCCGAAAGCGGCGGTAATATGCCACAAAGTGTTTTTCCTGTGCTTGCACTGTGCGCAGATGGCGCCCTTTATCGCATTGTGTAAGTTATGCCTTGTTTCTGTTTCTATTTTTTGAAAATGCTAATAAACACATTTAAACATAAAGTGGGAAGCATGAGTCACGGATCCCCGCTAACATACCTCCTTGGTTGAAAATAAATGTGTTCTGTCCTGTTCAATCATCAATGGAATATAAGAGACTGAGCAACACATATGAGTACTCTGGAGCAGATTTACAAGGCCCTTGCGCCACTTTTGCGTCACTTTTCCCATGTTAAAACTAAATATATTGCCTCACTGGGGCTCCACCACCCCCTACACATGTGGGTTGGCTGCATAGACTCTGGCATATCCTGGGGATGGAACGGGTCTCAGCTACCCTGAACAACACCACTGACTCGTTTCAATGTTTGGAGCCCATTCCTAACACTGGTCTCGTCGGAGTTTAATGAAATCACCCAGCCCAAATACCTGGGAGTGCTGCGTCTCTCAAACTTATTGACAGACCACCATAATGTCTTATTGTTTGCTGGAGCTGTATCACACGCAGGAGTGGGACCTGCTCAAGATGAAATGGAGATTACCGGAGGGAGTGGGGGTCTGAGGGGAGTTTGTGAATTTAGGGGAATATTACCAACGATTAGCGATATTTATCGCTAACTAGGCTTAGCAACACATTTTTTATCGCTAAGCATCGCCAGAAATTATCGCTGAGATAACGTGGTATTAGCAACGTTTATCTCCAAAGCGATACATTTTACGGCGATAGCGTGAATATCGCTGAGAATACAGCGATATTCACGCATTAGCAACAAAATGCTCTTAACCTTGTTATCCACCTCCCATTGGATAACATGGCTAAGAACTGGTCTGAGCAGGCGTTAGTTTTTGGAGCTATTCGCGCTTAGCGCGAATATTTCCAACACTATGCCTGCCTTGTTAATAGGCGATAGCGACGTTAGCGACTGCTTTCAGTCGCTAACTGGTTGGGTACGCCATCTTTGCATGTCATTAGCGATAAACATCACTGACATGCAAAGCGGGCCCCAAACCGCTCGCTATCGCCTAAAAGCTGTCGCTAACTGCTGTTAGCGACAGCTGGCTAATAGAGCGATAGAATTATCGCCGCTTAGCGGCCAAAAGCGGCGGTAATATGCCACGAAGTGTTTTTCCTGTGCTTGCACTGTGCGCAGATGGCGCCCTTTATCTCATTGTGTGGTTTATGCCTTGGTACTGTTTCTATTTCTTGAAAATGCTAATAAACACATTTAAACATAAAGTGGGAAGCATGAGTCACGGATCCCCGCTAACATACCTCCTTGGTTGAAAAAATGGGTTCAATCATCAATGGAATATAAGAGACTGAGCAACACATTTGAGTACTCTGGAGCAGATTTACAAGCCGCTTGCGCCACTTTTGCATCACTTTTCCCATGTAAAAACTGACGCGAAAGTGGCGCAAGGGGCTTGTAAAGGGGGAGGAGGAGGATCTCCGGGGGCTTGTAAAGTAATGTATATTAAAGGGTTGGCATGCACGTTTCTGATTGTCTTCGTGTGCTGCCCCTGGGCTCCTATGAGTGTTGTGCTGCTTAGCTCTTCGCACCATTCCCAGTGCGCTTTTACGCACCCTGGTGCTTTTGGGGCTGACTTCTGCTTCCCCTGCCACTCGTCCTATTTCAGCGCCATCTTTCCGAGTCCTTTTATTCCCTCCTCTGTCCCTCCTTAGCCTTTCCTCCCGAGATGTCAGGGTTCAGGTCTCAGGTTTGGGGTGTGTTTGTGAAGGGCCTTTCTTGTTTGGGGCTGCTCGGTGCATGTAGGGCCTCAGGCCAGAACCCCTGTCCCTCCCTCCACACTCCTTCCCATGCTGAATCCCACCCCGCCCTCTACTTGGACTTGGTGGAATCCATATACTACTTCCTGGTAGTTTAGGAGTAACCTCCACTGGGTTGAATGAATGAATGAGTGAATTCCTAAAGCGCGCAGCTACTACGAGAGTGACCCAACGCCAAGGCAAGTGGCCAAAAAGAGAGCAAACCCCCTACAGTTGAACAGATGTGTTTCAGTTACTTTTGTTTTGTTTTTTTCTGGGATGTATCCGAGTGGGAGAGGGAGCTCTTTCCAGTGCCCACTTCTTCCGTTTGGTGTGGGCAGTAGCCATCAGCTGGGCAGACTGTTAACGCAAAGGTCTTTTTGGACAGTATTGGAAAATCCTGTTGGACGGTATTTGGGACCAACCTTGTAAAAGGTTGAGTGTGCCGTAGTCAGTGCTTTAAAGGGATCCTTTTTTAGGTCTCGCTAGAACAGCGCATGCGCTGTTGCTCGACTTATAGTAAAGGGGCTTTTCAAAGTGTGACCCACAGGCCTAAAGCTTGCGTACATGGGTGCGTGAACGAATATATGACGTTATCCCGCAGACAAACAGCCCGCATACCATCAGTCCGCAAAAATAATCCTGCATGTACTATTAGGCCGCAAATTAAAAGAACGAAAACTTTTAGAACGAATATGCCTTTAGCACACATGCCTTTATAACGTAAAGGCATGCATGTTAAAGGTATACTCGTTGTAAAAGTTGTAAAGGTAAGTAAAAGTACACTACCCTACCCTACACTACCCTACACTCTAATGTAGTACCCCTGCACTACGCAAACACTACAACACTACCCTAAACCCTAAAACACTACCCCCAGCATGACCCTACACTACGCAAACACTACAACACTACCCTAAACCCTAAAACAGTACCCCCAGCATGACCCTACACTACGCAAACACTACAACACTACCCTAAACCCTAAAACACTACCCCCAGCATGACCCTACACTACGCAAACACTACAACACTACCCTAAACCCTAAAATACTCCCCCCAGCATGACCCTACACTACGCAAACACTACAACACTACAGTAAACCCTAAAACACTACCCCCAGCATGACCCTACACTATGCAAACACTACAACACTACCCTAAACCCTAAAACACTACCCCCAGCATGACCCTACACTACGCAAACACTACAACACTACCCTAAACCCTAAAACACTACCCCCAGCATGACCCTACACTACACAAACACTACAACACTACCCTAAACCCTAAAACACTTCCCCCAGCACGACCCTACACTAAACAACCACCACAACTCTACACTACACTAACACAACACTACACTACACAATCACTAACTCACGAAAAAATTGACCCAAACCCACTTACCTCTCTCGTCATCGTGGTTTTCACAACGCAAATGCATTTACCATACATGCCTTTAAAACGTGATTCGTTGTAAAGGCATGAGTGATAAATGCACATGCGTTTTGAAAAAATGCGGGATAATGGTATGCGAGGTCAATGACCTTGCGGGATAATGGTATGCGGACTGAAAGTCGGCGGGATAAAAAATGCGGGACAATGGCTGCAAACCGCGTGAACGCGTGCAGACGCCATCTGCCTTAAACAGCCAGCCCACTTGATGCTCCTGCCATGTCTTCACCGGCAAAACCCTCTTCCAGCTACAGTACTGAGCGGCTGTGCCGGGCTCACACTTGCCCCCCTTCCCTCCTCCCCCACCAGGCAGCGGAGCGCCAAGTGCCTGTGACATACCTCATGAACTGTAAAGTCGTAGTTTTATTTATTTATTTATTTGTGCGTTTTTATATAGCGCAGACTTTACCCGAAGGCGTCAGAGCGCTTCACAATAGGAACAGTAATGATACATTTATTTATTTTATTTATTTATGTTAAGAGTTTTATATAGCGCTGGCTAGACCCAGAGGTATCAGAGCGCTTTACATGAGGTTCCACAAAATTACAAGATTACATCAGTTCCAATTTACATCAGTTGCTAGACAAACAATTACAAGAGCATAGAAAACGAGATATGTGAAGTGTAGAGGGGAAGGGGGTAAGGGTAAAGGGGTGGGAGGGAGATACGGCAGAAAGATGAAGGAAAGTCTGCCCAAAGTCTGGCTGGGTAGGTGACGGTCAAGGGGGAAGTCCCAAAACCCATCTCCTCTATAGCCATCAGGTAGCTCCACCGGGCTTTGGCCAAAAAGCTAGGTCTCAATGGGAAACATTTAAAGAACATGGAGGGCAAAATAAGTGGAGAGTAGAAGTGAGGGGACAGGGAAGGTGGGAAAGGGAGGAAAGTGGGAGGTTCAAGCAGTAGATTTTCCGCATTTCGTGATGGTCTAGAGCCTCCAGAGAGTTTCAGTTTATTCGCCAGGTAGCGAGGAGAGGAGGAGTGCAAGGCTTTGTGGGTGATACAGGCAGTCTTGTAGATAGCTCTAGGCTCGATGGGAAGCCAGCGGATAACATCGGTGTGATGTGGTCGCTTCTTTTGGCCCCATAAATGAAACAAGCTGCTGAATGGAGAACAGATTTAAGGGGGGACAAGTGGGATTTGGGGAGGCCAGTAAGAAGAGAATTGCAGTAGTCCAGTCTGGAGAGGACCAGCGATTGCACCAGGGTTTTAAGGTCCTGCTCCGGGAAGAAGCGACGAATTCCCCAAAGAAGGCGCAGTTGGTATCGAGCAGACTTAGCAATGGAATTGATGTGGGAGATTAGATTGAGTTTTTTGTTGAGTATGACACCAAGGGATTTTGCGCTGTTGACAATGATGGGTTTATTGTTAAGTAGATTCATCTGATCCATCCATGATTGAACCGGGGGAGGAGAGAGTGAGGAGGAGAGGAGGAGGAATTCAGTTTTGGAGGCATTCAGAATCAGTTGATGAGTTGACATCCAGTTTTGAATGGAGTCGAGAGTAGAGCTTAGGATGGAGAGATCGTGAGTAGAGGCAACCTTGAGGTAGATTTGAGTGTCGTCCGCATAGAGATGATAATGGATCCCGGATTTACTTAGGAGATTTCCCAGTGGTTCTAAACGGAGATTGAACAATGTGGGTGCAAGTATAGAGCCTTGAGGAACACCTTGACCTACCGCCACAGGAGATGGAAGACGGTTCACTATTTTGATCATTTGGGATCTGTCAGAGAGGAAGGATGCAAACCATTTAAGCACAGTGCACTCCATGCCCATTCTCTGGTGAAGAGTGTTGAGGAGGGTGTTGTGATTCACAGTGTCAAAGCCTGCAGAAAGGTCAAGGAGAATTAGAAGACAGGACCCCCCGAATCGAGTATCCTCAGCGCGTCATAAACCACTTGCAGTAGGGCTGTTTCAGTGCTGCAGTTTGGATGAAGCCGGACTGACAATTGTCAAGAAGATCATTATCCTTGATATGACGAGAGAGTTGTTTCGCTACACATCTTTCTGTGATCTTTGCAAGAAAGGGTAGGTTAGTGATGGGGCGGAAGTTGGTGAGGTCATTCGCATCAGCGGTGGGTTTTTTAAGCAGCGGGGTGACCTGCCCAGTTTTGAAGGAGACAGGAAGGGAGCCTTGACAGAGGGAGAGGTTGACCAGAGTGGTCCAATAGGAAAGGGAATGGGTGTAGAAGTCAATGGCAATGGCACTAGGGATGGGGGTCAAGGGAATGGTTGGAGGGTTTTGTTTCGAGGATGCACTTGAGAAGGGCATCTTCAGATATGGGGTCAAAGTTCTGCCAAATGGCTGAAGATTTGCGCTCCTCTGGAGGGGTAGGATGAGTGACCGGATCCACAAGTGATTTCACTTTTTCATCGAAGAGTATAGCGAAATCCGCTGCTTTCTTTGTAGAATCCTCCAACTTGGAGGTTGGGGGAGAGCAGTTAGGAATCTTGATGAGATCGAATAGTTTTTTGGGTCTATTTTTGGCTGAGTCAAGGAGGGTTTTGAAGTGCAACGCTTTCCCAAGGAAGATGTGCTGGTGGTACTTGGATCTTGCTGAACGAAGCGTGGCCAAATTATCGGTGGAGGGCACTTGCCTCCATTATTTCTCCAGGAATCTTAGCTGCTTCCTTTCTTCATAGAGGGATTTGTTGAACCAAGGTGCTGAGGGAGTGGGCCTTATCTTTTTGCTTTTGAGTGGAGTGACGTTATTGATTTCAGCTGCAAGGACTGTGAGGCATTGGGAGGTGAGTTCGTCAACACCTAGGTTCGGGTCTAGCCTTGGAAGTGATAACAAAGCTGATTCACAGAGGGGACCGACATCAATATTTTTAGTATCCCGGAACCAGGCGGTAGCCCTCTTAGGTTGGCCAAGAGTTATAGAGTGAGATAGGTGAAGAGAGAATGGGATGAGGAGGTGGTCAGACCAGTCTACATGAATAGGGGTAGCGATAGAAAGCATGCCTGCTTTAGAAATAACAAGGTCCAAGATTGAGCCCTTAGGTTGTGTTGATACTGTGCAGTGTTGGATAAGATCATTTGCAGAGAGGAAGGTGGCCAGCGAGTTTGCAGAAGAGTCTTGCTGGGAGCCCCAATGGAGATTGAAGTCACCCACGAAGGTCTGATTGTCACTTTGCGAGTATTGGTCGCTGATGAAGTCAGTGAGTTCCTCCATAAATGAAGGGCCGCTGCCAGGTGGGCGGTAAATGACATGGAATCTGAGGGGTGAGCGGTGGTGCAATTGAAGCTCAAGAGAAAGGCATTCAAAGGTGCGGAAGGAGCTGATAGGAGAAGCCTTAAGTTGAAGGGAGTTTCTAAAGATGACTGCAACACCTCCCCCCGTGGTGTCAGTTCTGTCATTCCTAAATATAGAATAGCCTGTGGGTAATAGGAGATCAAACATAGAGTGAGAGGTATCGTTGAACCATGTCTCTGTGAGGAAGAGCATGTCAATATTGTGATGGGTGATCGTATCGGAGATTTCAAGTTTGTGTTTTACTGCAGATCTGCAGTTGTGGAGCAGACAGCGCAGCTCTGTCAAGACTGTTTTGGTGATGGGGGCACTTGGGCTCTGAAGGGTGATCGGGATATTGTACTTATGCGGGGGTGCTCGGGAGGGTTTAGGTGGATGCCTGGTTCTGACAGAGGAGATGGTCGGAATAGTGTAGATAGTAGGGTTCCTAGGGGATGCAGGTTGAAGAAGGGTGGCGTTCAAGGGCTTGTGTGAGTTAACGAAGTTTGCAGACGGCAGGTTGAGCTTGGCTGTATTGGGGTGAGTGGGCGGGGTGCATCTCGTGGGAAGTTGGGAGGGAGTAGAGGTGCATGGAAAGGTGGAAATCTTGGAGCTTAAAAGTGAAACGGCAGCTACAAGCTGGGAGATGGAGGTGAAAAGAGAGCCTAGCTTATTTTCCAGAGAGAGTAAGGCAGAGTACGGAAGGTTGGGTGGCTCGATGGAAACAGGAGGGGATGGAATTAGTGGTGGAAGGCAGGGAGAGGTGGGGGGACAGGAGGTGAGTTAGGGTATAGGGTTCAAAAGTGGGGAAAGGTGGAGGTTGAGAGCGGGAGTTGGTGAATCGGAGGTGAAGGGAGAGTTGTCTTTGTTGGTGTTGCAAGAAGGAGAGGAATTAAGGACAAATTTAGGGGGAGATGTGTGTGGAGCACGGCGGTAGGGTAGAAGGAGAGGGAAGGACTGTTTGGAGTCAAGGGAATGTAGGAGGTTTGGAAGGAAAGAAGCAAGGTGGTTGTAGAGGTCCTGTCAGCTAGGAGAGGTGGCTGTTAGGGAACGAGCATCTGGCAGATTGAGGGGGGTTGAGAGAAAGGGAAGTTGAGGAAAGGAAGTGGTTCTGCTGGGCCCGAGGGAGGGAAATGGAAAGGGTTACCAAAGGGGGAAAGGGAGTAGCACAGCATTGCTGCAGGAGTGGGACGGAGGAGAGAGATGCAATGGGTTTGTGGAGAAATCGGGGTGAATAACGAGGGGAGGAGGGAGGAATAAGGGGAGCGTAGGGAAAGTTAACTGGGGAGAAGGTTGGAGGAGAGGTGGACTAAAAAGGGGAGTGACAGGAAGGAATATGGAGAGGAGAAGAGATTGGAGTACCGGAATGGTGCAGATTGGACGAGGAGCGTATTAGCTAGAAGTAAGGCTGAAGTGATGTAGGGGGGCATACTGAGAGAGGGGAGGAATAGGAGAGGAGGTCACAGGGGAGGGGGAGGCAAGAGGGCCGACCTGCGCTTCTCGAGAGTGCAGCCAATTGGAGTGTAGGGGGGTCGGGGGAGGAGAAAGGGAGTAATGGATGGAGCTAGAAGGAGAGTCAGGGGAAAACTCGGTCGCAGAGGAGGGGAGTAGGGAGGGGAAGAGGTGGTCGAAGAGCGAGAGACAGGAGTCTTTACCTTGGATCATGACGGTACCGTTGTTATAGATTGAGATAGTGAGGAAGCCGTTGAAACACGCAGAGGGGGAAATTTTTAGTTGTTTCCCATGAGGGATAGAGGAGGAGGAGGTGACGTTAAGGGAATTGTATAAGCTGGTGGACCAAGAGGGGGTGTCATGAGTGAAGAAAATGAAATCGTTTTTGAGCCTCCCAAACCGACCATTGTAAAATTGGTCAACAAAAAGGGAATCCAGGAAACGTTCAATAGTGTTATGCTTCAATCGTTTTATTGCAGCTTTAGTCTGGCTGGGAGGATAAATGATTTTGTAGCAATTAATTCCAGCCTTAACTCGAGTGGTGGCCATGTTGGGAAAATGAGGCGGAGGCGGGTGGGGAGGCTATGAGAAGGGTGTTACTCGCCCTCCTTTGCCCACACTTCTTCCTCCAAAGTCACGCGCTACGGCAATGAATTCCGGCCCTATTTAGAATACTTAGGGGCAGATTTACAATAACTGGTGCATCCCTGCATATCCACAGGGATGCGCCAGTTATTGTGTGCTGTGGGTTGCTACCATGGATGCGCGCATTGCTGGAGTTGCGTCGCAAACGTGACACAGCTCTAGCAAGGCTCGGGGTGCCCCTATTCCCAACATGCATTTGTCAATCCTTACGCCTGCGTCAGACAGGCGCAGGGTTTTGACATAGCATGGGCCCAAAAGTGATTGAGTGAAATATTTTAGATTCCACTCAGCCACTTTTAGGAGGCGTTCCTGTGCGGGAACGCCCCCCCCCCCGTGCATGAACACCTCCTTCTGGCGCAGGGCTTTACAACGTGACGTCACATTGTAAATACCCCCCACCATGGTGCATCTATTGCGCCGCCGCTGCGTCACAAAAGTGACACAACAGCGGCATAAAAGAGGCGAAAGGGACTTGTAAATCTGCCCCAAAATATTGTGCTCGCTTCTGCAGTCGGCCGGAATGGCGTGAAATAAGACATGCACTTTCGAATGCACGTCTGCCAGTCTATACTTCTTTACCACTCGATAGAAGTGGTTCAAGAATTGACACCGGGTCTCTTCCTCAATAGCCACCGGTGAGTTCAAATCAGTGCATTATTATCTGCTTTCTTTTTTAAGTCGTCGGTGGGCCTTGCACGCATAATAGCCCTTTCCATCGATACTCCCAGCTGAGAGGCCCCTTCCCTTTTTGTTGCACCCGCATGTAGACAGCGACTGTCGCCGTCTTCGAGACTGTTCTTACAGAAGCCGTCAGAGGCCGTCGCCTCTTGGGGCACCTCCAGGGCTTTTAGAAGTGGGAATTCTTCATTCCTCACCTTCACTCGGGCGCCACGGGAGGCGGGAGCCAGTGCCCGGCATATCTCGCATTCTTGAGGGAGAGGCACGTCCTCACCAGCAGCTCCCAGCAGAGAGGCCAAGAGAGTGATGGCTGCGTGAGTTGAAGGTTCGATTCTCACGCACAGCAGCGCTGGCTATTTTCTGATATTGAGTGCAGTCCCAACGCAGTCACTGGGGTGCAGTCTGGCAGAGTGTGGGTGCAGTCTCAGTTACTTAGTGTGGATGTCACATACTGGGCTTCAGTCTCATCATGAACCGCAGAGTCAGTAACTGAGATGCAGTCTTCACCACAAATTGTGGGGTGCACTCACTGGGTTGTCGCCTCAATCAGGGTATACTACGAAATGAAAATACCACCCAATGTGAACTATAGCCCAAACCCAAACAGTAATGAGAGACCATTAGAGGCTAGAGAAGCCAGCAGCCATTTGGGGATTACTGTCCTGAAGAAATGTTGACATTCATTCAGTCTCTCCATCCATCATTCTTTTTCCTACTTTTAGTCCTTCGTTCTCTCAATCATTATTTCTGTGTTTTTACAATCTTTCTTTCCTCCTTTTTCTTTTCTTCCTTCTGCCTTTTTAGGTCGCGTCTCCGCTAGCGCATGCTATCATCTATCGAACTCACTCTATCCATCCATCGCCCTTCCTCTATCTATCTTTCGCCCTCACTCTATCGCCCTCACTCTATCTATCTATCGCCATCACTCTATCTATCGCCCTCACTCTATCTATCTATCTATCTATCGCCCTCACTCTATCTATCTATCTATCTATCTATCTATCTATCTATCTATCTATCTATCTATCTATCTATCTATCTATCTATCTATCTATCTATCTATCTATCTATCTATCTATCTATCTATCGCCCTCACTCTATCTATCTATCGCCCTCACTCTATCTATCGCCCTCACTCTATCTATCTTTCGCCCTCACTCTATCTATCTATTGCCCTCACTCCATCTATTGCCCTCACTCTATCTAGCTATTGCCCTCACTCTATCTAGCTATTACCCTCACTCTATCTAGCTATTGCCCTCACTCTATCTATCTATCTATCTATCTATCTATCTATCTATCTATCTATCTATCTATCTATCTATTGCCCTCACTCTATCTATCACCCTCACTCTAGCCAGCTATCGCCCCTCACTCTATCTATCTATCTATCTATCTATCTATCTATCTATCTATCTATCTATCTATCTATCTATCTATCTATCTATCTATCTATCTATCTATCTATCTATCTATCTATCTATATATCTATCCATCTATCGCCCTCACTCTATCTATCTATCTATCTATCTATCTATCTATCTATCTATCTATCTATCTATCTATCTATCTATCTATCTATCTATCTATCTATCTATCTATCTATCTATCTATCTATCTATCTATCTATCTATCTATATTTCCATCTATCGCCCTCACTCTATCCATCTATCGCTCTCACTCTATCTAACTATCGCCCTCACTCTATCTATCGCCCTCACTCTATCTATCTATCGCTCTCCCTCTATCTATCTATCGGCTTCACTCTATCTATCGCCCTCACTCTATCTATCGCCCTCACTCTATCTATCGCCCTCACTCTATCTATCGCCCTCACTCTATCTATCGCTCTCACTCTATCTATCGCTCTCACTCTATCTATCTATCGCCCTCACTCTATCTATCGCCCTCACTCTATCTATCGCCCTCACTCTATCTATCGGCCTCACTCTATCTATCTATCGGCCTCACTCTATCGCCCTCACTCTATCTATCTATCGCTCTCACTCTATCTATCTATCTGTGGAATTTTAGTTTACGAACTGAACATCATCTGCACCAGCTTGTCACCCATGTACAACGTGCACGACAACCATTTTAGGTATCATGGTCTCCCTGTCCGCGATCGATCGCCAGCGCGCCCATCTGACACAGCAGGCATCCTCCGCGCACCCTGGCTCCCCCTCCCTCCCTCTCATGAGCATAGCCCTTCTGCATGACCCTGTCCTTGGGAGTCACGCCTGCGCCTGACCAGCATCTCCTTTCCTCCCATGAATGCCCCTCTGTTGCTAAACCTTCCCTCCGCGCTCGATTGTCCACGCGGCATGAATGCCACCCCTCTGATGACCCCCTTCCCTCGTGTCCAGCTGTCCACACAGGTCCGAGGCCATCGCCTAAGCCGGGAGATATCATTTACTGCCCCTTATTGCATGAAGTCACTCTTCTTCAAAGGACCCTCTATTGATCAAGACCTCCCCACCCCCCGGGATATGATCAGGCGCACACATCCTAGGAATCAGCAGAACACTCAGCTGCGCGATGACCCCTTCCTCTTATCACCAGGTTGAGGATCTCTATTGTAGAGGCATGTGGGGTGGGATTGACACGAGGATTACGGGGATGTCTTTTTCCTTGTTGTTCACAATGTTCTGATTGTAATAAAGAAAGGTCACATGCCATAAACCAGTGTATAAGAGGCCAGGCCTCCGAGAAGCTGAGAGAGCACCTCGAGACGATACCTTGTTGTCTGATCTGATGTGTTCTGCTCCGTCGGAATAAAACTTCTGTTTCCTGCCTTCTGGTCTCCTGCGCCTGCCTCATTGCTTGGTAATTTGAATGGTACAAAGGCGGTTAGCGCCGGGCAAATCTTGAAAAAGGTCATAGCCCTACCCTTTTTCCACAATTGGCGTCCCAAAGTGTGGGGCCCATCAGCGACACGTGGATCCAGTGGGAGAGGTCCCGACGACAGAGTGAATGACTGCAACGATCGGGAGAGCTCGTGTCCGATAGACCCTCGTCTGACAGCCGATCATCCGACCTTCACTAGTTCCGAACAGACCTCTCTCGAGTGATCTACGGTCCTGACTGGGAACCATCAGGAGTGCCACGAACATCACGAAGAAGAGAGGACGATCGGGCGCTGGATTCAGAAGACAGGAAACCGTCCATGCGGTCCGGGTAAGGTCGTGTAGACACGACGAACTGAGAAAAGATTGTTTGGTTTGGATAATACTAGTATTACGCTTTGTTGAACCCTCTGGAGATTCACCGTCTGCAAACGGAGAAAATAACAGGCTCTCTCTTTGCAAGCAGTGAAGGATAGGTAACGCAGACTTTTGTCCCCGTTGTAATCCGTCGTGCCTATCTTCCTCCCCCACTGTTTTCCCGAACTATCGTTCGTGGATTATTGTCTGGAGATTCTTTGTCTGCAAACAGGGAAGAACAAGGTCTCTCTTTGCAGGTAGAGAAAGGGTGGGTAACGCAAACTTTTCGTACCCACTTATTCTCCCCACTGATTGTTTGATTGACCGAACACTGATTGTTCGGTATTGGTTCTTTTGAGGTATTCACCGCCGGCAAACAACGGAGAATAGAAATATTCTGTCTAGTCTTTGCCCGCCGTGATAAGATAGGTAGTGCAGACCTTTGTCCCCGTTGTAACCCGTCATGCCTATCTTCTCCCCACTGATTGGTAGCCTGTACAGCCCGGACCGCTTATTAGAGATGAACCATCCGGCTCCACTGGAAGGCACCCCTAATAAGGACATGTTCACTAAGCATGGACTAGTCGCTATAGCTTATACTAAGCTATGGCATAAATATACAAAAAAGAACCCTGAAAGTCAGTGGCCACTGATAGGTTCCTTCGATGAAAACAAAATAAAAACATTGGAAATAGCGCTCCAGAAGAATAAGACCACGCCCACTATGCTCGATAGTATAGGCATGTGGCGCAAAGAAACGGAACAACGAAAGAAAAGAGAAGAAGCAAAAATAGGGAAAGAATTACGAAAGGCAGCCCACCTAGCCGCTAAGCAACTAGAAGAAGAAATAAAAGAAAGAAAGGAAGCTACACAAAACCAAGAATCAGGGTCGACAGGTCAATGTCCTGTTAGGACCCCCTCTGCGCTCTACCCTGAATTGCCCTCCAAACAACGGGCGAACGATGAGTTACTGCTAGGTCCCCCAATCATCTACATGCCCCCTCCATATGCCCCCTGCCAACAAAGCTTGCAAGCCCCGAGTGCGAGCGAAGTGACCTTAGTGCTAGTGCACCAGCCGTCACGGCCTCTGCACCAGCCACATTAACAACATCGTCAGACGACCCTGAGGCTAGCAAACAACCACCAGCCAGACCAAATAGGTTGAGCAAAGATGAGCGGGATGGGATCGACAAAATAGCAAAGACATTAGTAGAACGAAGGGAGAGCGAAGAGTACACAATGAGCATATATAATTCACATGCCGACAGCCACAGACGGCATTTCGTTTTGCGATTCAGCTACCACATCCTGAACGCATATGAAGATAGGTATCAAAGTAAGGGCCCCGCTAAACTAACAACGCTGTATAGGAAGATTGACGTTGGAGATGGGACTGAATGTGAGGCGACGGAGCTCTTCATGCAAATGCTTGAGGTCCTCCGCCACCTCACGGAACAAAAACCAGAAACCAAGGTTACAGTCCCTGAAACGATCTCAGTAGAAGTAGCCAATACTATGATGCCCATCAGAGAGGCGGCCCCTTATTGGATCCCGCCACGTGGCCTGGGAACAAGAGACGATATTAATCACGCAGATGCAAAAGGGAGAGTTGTGTATAATTGGGTTTACCAACCATGGGACCGACAAGATATCCTAACCTTTAAACAAACTCTGCCCGATTTGAGAAAGAACCCGTCAGCATTCTATACCGAATTAGGCACAGCTTTGGGTTCGACGATAATGACTTTAGCGGACATTGACTTGTTCTTCGGGTTATGCCTGCCAGCTGACGTGTGGAAGCAAATCCGGAAGGCTGACCACACGGATCTGTTTGGACATACCTGGGACCAACTCGGTAAACTAGATAGTCAGCGAGAGCCAGGAAGGAAACCAGTAAAGGACATACTGGAACTCCCAGACAAACTAGTTCAGAAATTAAAGACACTGATCCCAGAAAGAAAGGTAGACTGGTCGATAGTCACGGCCTGTCGACAGAAACCCCAGGAAGACGTGTCAGAATACTTCTCCCGATTCGAGACAGTGTTCTCCGACTACAGTGGCCAAGACATGACCACTGGAACCGGACAGCACCTGTTTGTACAAAATTATGTAAAGGGCCTAACACAAGAGGTCTCCCAAAAATTGCAGACAAGTGAGAGTAGTTGGGGGGCCTCCAAACCCGCAGCTATCCTTCAGATGGCTCAGTATTACGAGCACCAAAAGAATGAGAATGATAGGGCGTCCGAGAAAAAGAAGAAAGATTTAAAGGAAAGGGTAATGATAGCCCAGATACAAGGTATAGCGGTAGGACGGGAACACCAAAGAGGGAACTACCAATCGACCACCCCCAGAAATCTACCTCCTAAAGATCACTCCCCAACACCACACACTGGACGTAGAGACATTAGCAATGACCAATGCGCCTTCTGCAAAGGATTCGGCCACTGGAAATCCGAGTGTCCGGTTCTGCTAGAGATGAATAGAAATAGGGACCCCAGGGATGTGGCGGGTGGACAAAGAAACAGAGGACAAGGACGAGGGCACACAAACGACACCAACAATGACAGATCAGGGAGATTGAACACATTTGACCGCCCCCGACAGAACCAATATCAACTATCTGATGGTGAGAATGCCCCTGATTTTGCATAGGACTGCCAGGGGCAAGGGAGGGATCCAGTCGAGCTCTGTGTTGACCAGCAAGGTCCTTATGTCACCGCTAAGGTCCTGGGTACAGAGTCTCCATTTTTGGTAGACACTGGGGCGACACGTAGTGTGTTATCGAAACGACTGATTCCAAGGGCACCCTTGTCTAGCTCACACATTACATCAATAGGTTTCGATGGGACGCCCTCCACTAACCCCCTGTCCGTACCTATCACCTTTGACCTAGAAAGCAACACCACTGACACGACATTTCTGCTCTCCTCCAACTCCCCAGACGCCATTATGGGCATTGACTTACTGAAACATTTTCGAGCTACCATTAGGTGTTCCCCAGATGGAATCCGAGTCATCCTGTACGACAACCCAGGCATGCCCAGATCCTGCCCCCTACGACACATGTGCTCCATAACTGACGCTGACCTGTCCTTGCTTGACACCCTGCCTCCGTACCTGTGGGCCAAAAATGACTCTGATGTGGGACGAATGATGATTGACCCTATTCATATAACTGTAAGACAGGACGCTATGCTCCCGAAACTCCCGCAATATCGGATATCCCCAGAGGGCGAGAAGGCACTGGTAGCGATCATTCAGTCTCTGGTAGACGCAGGAGTGGTTGAAGAGGTGGTTAGCAACGTCTGCAACAGCCCAATCCTACCTATTGTTAAGAAGCAAGGCGAAGGAGATGAGAAAGCATACCGCTTCATCATCGACTTGCGAGAAATTAACAAAGTGGTTGTACCCCAATACCCTGTAGTCTCCGATATCACCACCATTCTGACCCTCATCCCGTCCACTGCCACCACCTTCACTGTTATCGACCTTAAGAATGCGTTTTTCTCTATCCCCATCCATCCAGACAGCCGTTATCTCTTTGGCTTCACTTTAAAATCCCGCTCGTACCGATTCTGTAGAGCTCCCCAGGGGTACACTGAAAGCCCCAGCATTTACAGCCAGGCCCTCAAAAGACAGCTGGATGCCTTCCAGCTACCAGATGGAGTGGTGTTGATCCAATATGTCGATGATATCCTTTTGGCGGCCGACACCACTCCACTTGCAATCACAGCCACTATCCAACTCCTACACTTTCTTGCAGAGAATGGCCATAAAGTTTCCAAAAAGAAATTACAGTTCTGCCAGCCACAAGTGACATACCTAGGCCATCTCCTGTCCCAAGAAGGGAGGAAACTCACGCCCGACCGAATCCAAACCATCCTAGACATCCCCGTCCCAAAAACACAAAAGCAAGTCCGCTCTTTGGTTGGCCTAACCTCTTTTTGCAGACAGTGGTTACCTAATTTCAGCCTCATTGTAAAGCCCCTACTTGCCCTGCTGGCCAAAGATGTCCCCTCCCCGCTCCCTTGGACCCCCGGGTGTCAAACGTCCTTTTGTGAATTACGAAATGCACTCTGTTCAGCACCCGTCCTAGGAACCCCGGATTACTCCAAACCCTTCTCCCTCTTCACCCACGAAAGGGAGGGGTGTGCATTGTCTGTCCTGACTCAATCAATTGGTCCTAAGCAGCGCCCTTGTGCCTACTTCTCCGCCACTCTTGATCCTGTAGCCAGAGCTTTACCTGCCTGCCTTCGAGCAGTAGCTGCCGCTGCTGTCTCTATCCGTCAGAGTGAGGGAATCGTACTTTCCAACTCCCTCACTGTGCTAGTACCCCATGCTGTCGACACCCTTCTGAACCAAACCAAGACTCAACACCTGACTAGCGCACGACTGACAGGGTACGAACTGACGCTACTTGCACCCCACATCACACTAAAGAGATGCACGACTTTGAACCCTGCCACATTGTTGCCCCTGCCTGAAAATGACCCCGACGTTCCTCCCATACACGACTGTGTGACCCTCACGGACGAACAAACCAGGAGTAGGGTTGACCTCCGAGACACCGCTTTCACTGACCCCGATGGAGAGCTATGGGTAGACGGCTCATGCATCAAACTCCCTGATGGCACCACTTCAGCTGCCTATGCAGTTACGACAGCCCGAACAGTAGTTGAGACAGCCTGCATCACACAACGATCTGCCCAGGCAGCAGAACTGATAGCCCTCACACGAGCATGCATCATAGCCACAGGGACCACTGCGAACGTATATACAGACAGTCAGTATGCCTTCGGGGTGGTTCACCATTTTGGGCTTCTGTGGAGGGAGAGGGGATTCCTGACGTCCCACGGCACCCCTATCCTCCACGGAGATCTAGTCTCCACCCTGATTGATGCAGTTCTCCTCCCCAAACGATTAGCGGTGATCAAATGTCAGGCACACAAAAGGGTGACAGACATAGTCGGACAAGGGAATGCACTGGCCGACATCACTGCACGAACCACAGCTGAGAATAGGACGGTGACACGCATGTATGTGACCAGGTCACAAGCAGAGAAATGGACTGACACAAGGGAAATGATCAGAGACATCCAGTCGGCCAGCACCCCTCACGAGCTGACTAAGTGGGCAGGGGTGGGTTTGAAGGACGATGAGGGCTGCTGGCGAACAAAAGATGCAAACAAATGGTTGCTGCCTGACTCATACCTGATCCCCATACTGACGATGGCTCATTCCCCCGCACACATAGGATCTGCACCCATGATCGAACTCATTTCCAAAGTCTGGCACAACGACAAAATCCCCGACTCAGCCAGACGCCTAGTCCAACAGTGCCTTATCTGTCTGCAACACAACCCCGGGAAAGGAACTGTGGTACCCCGGGGAGGGTTTGGGATCCCCAATCACCCCTTTGAGGTCCTTCAGATGGACTACATCCAACTAGAAAGATGCCAAAGCTTGAAGTATGTACTAGTCATCGTATGTGCCTTCAGCAAATGGGTAGAGGCCTATCCAACCCGTGACAACACTGCCATGACTACTGCCAAAGTACTACTGAAAGAATTCTTCCCTCGCTATGGCCTTTGCCGAATTTTATGGAGCGACAATGGCCCCCACTTCATAGCTGAGGTTATCCAATTAATCTTAAAAGGGTTGGGGGTGAAGCAAAGGTTTCATGCGGTCTTCCACCCCCAATCCGCCGGCCTGGTGGAACGCCATAATGCCACACTGAAGCTGAGATTGTCAAAAATAGTGGCCACCACTGGACTTAAATGGCCGGATGCCCTACCACTGGCATTGTTATCGATGCGCTCCACTCCCACCAAGCATCATTTGACCCCCTACGAGGTTGTATTCGGGCGACCGATGAACCTCTGGACTGCTCCCAAACTAACCTCCATTCATGACGTCCCGGACGTCCTACTGTCTGATTATTTGTGCAAATTAACTAAAACGTTGTCTGTCATTCATCAACAGGTGCAGCAGGCCATCCCCGATGCTTCCAGGGGCCCCGGCCACGACATCCAGCCGGGAGATTTCGTGCTAATACGAAATTTCAAACGGACCAAGAGTCTGGAACCCCGGTGGACGGGCCCCTGGCAAGTACTGATTACCACACGGACGGCGCTTCGAGTGGAGGGGAAGAGGCACTGGCTGCACGCGCATCACTGCCGGAAGGTCTCTGCAAACCTGGCCACTACAGAAAACGTCAACACCCAAGGAGAGCTCCTGAACAAAGACCGACCGACATTGAACTGTTATCACGATACTGAGGCACTCGAACTTGCGAAATTCTCTGATCCCACTGTGCCATCCAGAGAAGGGTATTTCCTGCGTCGAAAGGAGGGAGCTTCGGCTAAGTAGGCCTCGGACTAAGTTGAATCTCAGAACGGTGACCTAAGCACAACCAAGGGTTGCCGGGAGAGAAGCTATACGAAGTCCGTGGTTCTGCCCGCTACCGAGCACCTTGAAGGTGATGGAAGCGCCAGACAAGAAGATGATGGAAGCACCAGATAAGAAGATGATGGAAGCGCCAGATAAGAAGATGATGGAAGCAACAGGAAATACCCACTATAGAAACCCAAAGACTGACAACTTGCACAAATCAAAGACAATCGCCCTCTTTATTGTCTTCCTCTTCTGCCTCCTCCTCATGACCTCCTTCTGGATTCTGGAGGAAAGCACACCGGCTCATGAGGCATTGCTACCTACTGCACAACCAACACCCCTGAAAGAGCATCACCTAATCTCTCTGTCGCCTCAGCTGCGAGAAAGGCGCAGGGAATTCTGGAACAATTCCTTCGTGCAACTGTTGCACCAACACAACCTTGCTGCAAATGCCACGAACTGCTGGATCTGCGGGTTGCTCCCGCATGCCACTGGACACTCCATCCCCTTCATCCCTTCTCCTTTCTCAGTTCACGGCTCTTGCCTCGCCTGGTTGATCCTCATGCAAGAGAGCCACAAGGACAACGCCACCTCCAGCCAGACAGTGTCGCACTTCAACTCTGGTTTCTGGCTGAACAAAACCGGAAAGACCTCTGCTGCCTTGTGTCCTGCGCTCACAGGCGCCACCTTCCTTAAAGACATTCCAGCCAAAGAACGTGTTGAAGTACAGGTACTCCACAATCCAGCTAGATCCACCTTCTCTCATCTGCAGAAACAAACCACCGCCACTCTGACTGTGGCTCTGTCTGTTATCAATGTCACAGGTCTCGTGTGTCTCGAAGGCCAGGGATCACAGCCGGTGGGTCGCAGTTCCTGCCGAATCATTAGAACATTGGACTCAGCCGACCCCCCCTTCCTTTGTTGCTTCTCCAAACATGTACTTTGTGTGTGGCACCAAAGCTTACACCTGGCTCCCGAAAAGTTGGAAGGGTGTCTGTTACATTGCCTTCGTTCTCCCCCCCATGTATGTAGCCCCTGCCAACCATCACCGGCAGAGGCGTGCAGATGACGTTGGACAAGCCGACTCCACTGGAGCACAGTTCCTAGATGCAGCGAAGGGACTTGTTCCTCTGTGGGGCCCAATGGCAAATAGCCGCGCTATCCGGCACCTGACCCAGGCAGTAGAAACAACGATCAACATCACGGCTGGCATCCTCGCTAACAACACGGCTGAGCTTCAGGCGGTCCGCCTTGTGACCCTACAAAACCGCCTTGTCCTAGACGTGGTCCTAGCCGACCGAGGAGGAGCATGCCGCATCATCGGATCTAGCTGCTGCACCTACGTGCCTGACAACTCGCCTTCAGTCTACAAGGCAATTGAACACCTCCACAGGCTTTCCTCAGAGGTTCACCAAGAACAAGAAGGATGGTCACTTGGAAGCTGGTTTTGGGACACTTTGAAGGACTGGGGTTTGAAGTTATTTTCTTTCGTACTGATACCTGTTGTCATATTATGTGGGTGTTGTTTAGGTATTCAATGTCTACCCTCCTTGTGCAGGCTCGTTTCTAACTGTATGTGCCCAAAGACTTTGGACTTTCGAACTGAGCACATGAGTCCCCTCTACGAAGTAGAAATACGTGGCCTTATGGGGATAAATCCGAACTGACAAGTTGGCGAGACATGTTAAAAGGGAGGACTGTGGAATTTTAGTTTACGAACTGAACATCATCTGCGCCAGCTTGTCACCCATGTACAACGTGCACGACAACCATTTTAGGTATCATGGTCTCCCTGTCCGCGATCGATCGCCAGCGCGCCCATCTGACACAGCAGGCATCCTCCGCGCACCCTGGCTCCCCCTCCCTCCCTCTCATGAGCATAGCCCTTCTGCATGACCCTGTCCTTGGGAGTCACGCCTGCGCCTGACCAGCATCTCCTTTCCTCCCATGAATGCCCCTCTGTTGATAAACCTTCCCTCCGCGCTCGATTGTCCACGCGGCATGAATGCCACCCCTCTGATGACCCCCTTCCCTCGTGTCCAGCTGTCCACACAGGTCCAAGGCCATCGCCTAAGCCGGGAGATATCATTTACTGCCCCTTATTGCATGAAGTCACTCTTCTTCAAAGGACCCTCTATTGATCAAGACCTCCCCACACCCCGGGATATGATCAGGCGCACACATCCTAGGAATCAGCAGAACACTCAGCTGCGCGATGACCCCTTCCTCTTATCACCAGGTTGAGGATCTCTATTGTAGGGGCATGTGGGGTGGGATTGACACGAGGATTACGGGGATGTCTTTTTCCTTGTTGTTCACAATGTTCTGATTGTAATAAAGAAAGGTCACATGCCATAAACCAGTGTATAAGAGGCCAGGCCTCCGAGAAGCTGAGAGAGCACCTCGAGACGATACCTTGTTGTCTGATCTGATGTGTTCTGCTCTGTCGGAATAAAACTTCTGTTTCCTGCCTTCTGGTCTCCGGCGCCTGCCTCATTGCTTGGTAATTTGAATGGTACAAAGGCGGTTAGCGCCGGGCAAATCTTGAAAAAGGTCATAGCCCTACCCTTTTTCCACAATTGGCGTCCCAAAGCGTGGGGCCCATCAGCGACACGTGGATCCAGTGGGAGAGGTCCCGACGACAGAGTGAATGACTGCAACGATCGGGAGAGCTCGTGTCCGATAGACCCTCGTCTGACAGCCGATCATCCGACCTTCACTAGTTCCGAACAGACCTCTCTCGAGTGATCTCCGGTCCTGACTGGGAACCATCAGGAGTGCCACGAACATCACGAAGAAGAGAGGACGATCGGGCGCTGGATTCAGAAGACAGGAAACCGTCCATGCGGTCCGGGTAAGGTCGTGTAGACACGACGAACTGAGAAAAGATTGTTTGGTTTGGATAATACTAGTATTACGCTTTGTTGAACCCTCTGGAGATTCACCGTCTGCAAACGGAGAAAATAACAGGCTCTCTCTTTGCAAGCAGTGAAGGATAGGTAACGCAGACTTTTGTCCCCGTTGTAATCCGTCGTGCCTATCTTCCTCCCCCACTGTTTTCCCGAACTATCGTTCGTGGATTATTGTCTGGAGATTCTTTGTCTGCAAACAGGGAAGAACAAGGTCTCTCTTTGCAGGTAGAGAAAGGGTGGGTAACGCAAACTTTTCGTACCCACTTATTCTCCCCACTGATTGTTTGATTGACCGAACACTGATTGTTCGGTATTGGTTCTTTTGAGGTATTCACCGCCGGCAAACAACGGAGAATAGAAATATTCTGTCTAGTCTTTGCCCGCCGTGATAAGATAGGTAGTGCAGACCTTTGTCCCCGTTGTAACCCGTCATGCCTATCTTCTCCCCACTGATTGGTAGCCTGTACAGCCCGGACCGCTTATTAGAGATGAACCATCCGGCTCCACTGGAAGGCACCCCTAATAAGGACATGTTCACTAAGCATGGACTAGTCGCTATAGCTTATACTAAGCTATGGCATAAATATACAAAAAAGAACCCTGAAAGTCAGTGGCCACTGATAGGTTCCTTCGATGAAAACAAAATAAAAACATTGGAAATAGCGCTCCAGAAGAATAAGACCACGCCCACTATGCTCGATAGTATAGGCATGTGGCGCAAAGAAACGGAACAATGAAAGAAAAGAGAAGAAGCAAAAATAGGGAAAGAATTACGAAAGGCAGCCCACCTAGCTGCTAAGCAACTAGAAGGAGAAATAAAAGAAAGAAAGGAAGCTACACAAAACCAAGAATCAGGGTCGACAGGTCAATGTCCTGTTAGGACCCCCTCTGCGCTCTACCCTGAATTGCCCTCCAAACAACGGGCGAACGATGAGTTACTGCTAGGTCCCCCAATCATCTACATGCCCCCTCCATATGCCCCCTGCCAACAAAGCTTGCAATCCCCGAGTGCGAGCGAAAGTGACCTTAGTGCTAGTGCACCAGCCGTCACGGCCTCTGCACCAGCCACATTAACAACATCGTCAGACGACCCTGAGGCTAGCAAACAACCACCAGCCAGACCAAATAGGTTGAGCAAAGATGAGCGGGATGGGATCGACAAAATAGCAAAGACATTAGTAGAACGAAGGGAGAGCGAAGAGTACACAATGAGCATATATAATTCACATGCCGACAGCCACAGACGGCATTTCGTTTTGCGATTCAGCTACCACATCCTGAACGCATATGAAGATAGGTATCAAAGTAAGGGCCCCGCTAAACTAACAACGCTGTATAGGAAGATCGACGTTGGAGATGGGACTGAATGTGAGGCGACGGAGCTCTTCATGCAAATGCTTGAGGTCCTCCGCCACCTCACGGAACAAAAACCAGAAACCAAGGTTACAGTCCCTGAAACGATCTCAGTAGAAGTAGCCAATACTATGATGCCCATCAGAGAGGCGGCCCCTTATTGGATCCCGCCACGTGGCCTGGGAACAAGCGACGATATTAATCACGCAGATGCAAAAGGGAGAGTTGTGTATAATTGGGTTTACCAACCATGGGACCGACAAGATATCCTAACCTTTAAACAAACTCTGCCCGATTTGAGAAAGAACCCGACAGCATTCTATACCGAATTAGGCACACCTTTGGGTTCGACGATAATGACTTTAGCGGACATTGACTTGTTCTTCGGGTTATGCCTGCCAGCTGACGTGTGGAAGCAAATCCGGAAGGCTGACCACACGGATCTGTTTGGACATACCTGGGACCAACTCGGTAAACTAGATAGACAGCGAGAGCCAGGAAGGAAACCAGTAAAGGACATACTGGAACTCCCAGACAAACTAGTTCAGAAATTAAAGACACTGATCCCAGAAAGAAAGGTAGACTGGTCGATAGTCACGGCCTGTCGACAGAAACCCCAGGAAGACGTGTCAGAATACTTCTTCCGATTCGAGACAGTGTTCTCCGACTACAGTGGCCAAGACATGACCACTGCAACCGGACAGCACCTGTTTGTACAAAATTATGTAAAGGGCCTAACACAAGAGGTCTCCCAAAAATTGCAGACAAGTGAGAGTAGTTGGGGGGCCTCCAAACCCGCAGCTATCCTTCAGATGGCTCAGTATTACGAGCACCAAAAGAATGAGAATGATAGGGCGTCCGAGAAAAAGAAGAAAGATTTAAAGGAAAGGGTAATGATAGCCCAGATACAAGGTATAGCGGTAGGACGGGAACACCAAAGAGGGAACTACCAATCGACCACCCCCAGAAATCTACCTCCTAAAGATCACTCCCCAACACCACACACTGGACGTAGAGACATTAGCAATGACCAATGCGCCTTCTGCAAAGGATTCGGCCACTGGAAATCCGAGTGTCCGGTTCTGCTAGAGATGAATAGAAATAGGGACCCCAGGGATGTGGCGGGTGGACAAAGAAACAGAGGACAAGGACGAGGGCACACAAACGACACCAACAATGACAGATCAGGGAGATTGAACACATTTGACCGCCCCCGACAGAACCAATATCAACTATCTGATGGTGAGAATGCCCCTGATTTTGCATAGGACTGCCAGGGGCAAGGGAGGGATCCAGTCGAGCTCTGTGTTGACCAGCAAGGTCCTTATGTCACCGCTAAGGTCCTGGGTACAGAGTCTCCATTTTTGGTAGACACTGGGGCGACACGTAGTGTGTTATCGAAACGACTGATTCCAAGGGCACCCTTGTCTGGCTCACACATTACATCGATAGGTTTCGATGGGACGCCCTCCACTAACCCCCTGTCCGTACCTATCACCTTTGACCTAGAAAGCAAAACCACTGACACGACATTTCTGCTCTCCTCCAACTCCCCAGACGCCATTATGGGCATTGACTTACTGAAACATTTTCGAGCTACCATTAGGTGTTCCCCAGATGGAATCCGAGTCATCCTGTACGACAACCCAGGCATGCCCAGATCCTGCCCCCTACGACACATGTGCTCCATAACTGACGCTGACCTGTCCTTGCTTGACACCCTGCCTCCGTACCTGTGGGCCAAAAATGACTCTGATGTGGGACGAATGATGATTGACCCTATTCATATAACTGTAAGACAGGACGCTATGCTCCCGAAACTCCCGCAATATCGGATATCCCCAGAGGGCGAGAAGGCACTGGTAGCGATCATTCAGTCTCTGGTAGACGCAGGAGTGGTTGAAGAGGTGGTTAGCAACGTCTGCAACAGCCCAATCCTACCTATTGTTAAGAAGCAAGGCGAAGGAGATGAGAAAGCATACCGCTTCATCATCGACTTGCGAGAAATTAACAAAGTGGTTGTACCCCAATACCCTGTAGTCTCCGATATCACCACCATTCTGACCCTCATCCCGTCCACTGCCACCACCTTCACTGTTATCGACCTTAAGAATGCGTTTTTCTCTATCCCCATCCATCCAGACAGCCGTTATCTCTTCGGCTTCACTTTAAAATCCCGCTCGTACCGATTCTGTAGAGCTCCCCAGGGGTACACTGAAAGCCCCAGCATTTACAGCCAGGCCCTCAAAAGACAGCTGGATGCCTTCCAGCTACCAGATGGAGTGGTGTTGATCCAATATGTCGATGATATCCTTTTGGCGGCCGACACCACCCCACTTGCAATCACAGCCACTATCCAACTCCTACACTTTCTTGCAGAGAATGGCCATAAAGTTTCCAAAAAGAAATTACAGTTCTGCCAGCCACAAGTGACATACCTAGGCCATCTCCTGTCCCAAGAAGGGAGGAAACTCACGCCCGACCGAATCCAAACCATCCTAGACACCCCCGTCCCAAAAACACAAAAGCAAGTCCGCTCTTTGGTTGGCCTAACCTCTTTTTGCAGACAGTGGTTACCTAATTTCAGCCTCATTGTAAAGCCCCTACTTGCCCTGCTGGCCAAAGATGTCCCCTCCCCGCTCCCTTGGACCCCCGGGTGTCAAACGTCCTTTTGTGAATTACGAAATGCACTCTGTTCAGCACCCGTCCTAGGAACCCCGGATTACTCCAAACCCTTCTCCCTCTTCACCCACGAAAGGGAGGGGTGTGCATTGTCTGTCCTGACTCAATCAATTGGTCCTAAGCAGCGCCCTTGTGCCTACTTCTCCGCCACTCTTGATCCTGTAGCCAGAGCTTTGCCTGCCTGCCTTCGAGCAGTAGCTGCCGCTGCTGTCTCTATCCGTCAGAGCGAGGGAATCGTACTTTCCAACTCCCTCACTGTGCTAGTACCCCATGCTGTCGACACCCTTCTGAACCAAACCAAGACTCAACACCTGACTAGCGCACGACTGACAGGGTACGAACTGACGCTACTTGCACCCCACATCACACTAAAGAGATGCACGACTTTGAACCCTGCCACATTGTTGCCCTTGCCTGAAAATGACCCCGACGTTCCTCCCATACACGACTGTGTGACCCTCACGGACGAACAAACCCGGAGTAGGGTTGACCTCCGAGACACCGCTTTCACTGACCCCGATGGAGAGCTATGGGTAGACGGCTCATGCATCAAACTCCCAGATGGCACCACTTCAGCTGCCTATGCAGTTACGACAGCCCGAACAGTAGTTGAGACAGCCTGCATCACACAACGATCTGCCCAGGCAGCAGAACTGATAGCCCTCACACGAGCATGCATCATAGCCACAGGGACCACTGCGAACGTATATACAGACAGCCAGTATGCCTTCGGGGTGGTTCACCATTTTGGGCTTCTGTGGAGGGAGAGGGGATTCCTGACGTCCCACGGCACCCCTATCCTCCACGGAGATCTAGTCTCCGCCCTGATTGATGCAGTTCTCCTCCCCAAACGATTAGCGGTGATCAAATGTCAGGCACACAAAAGGGTGACAGACATAGTCGGACAAGGGAATGCACTGGCTGACATCACTGCACGAACCACAGCTGAGAATAGGACGGTGACACGCATGTATGTGACCAGGTCACAAGCAGAGAAATGGACTGACACAAGGGAAATGATCAGAGACATCCAGTCAGCCAGCACCCCTCACGAGCTGACTAAGTGGGCAGGGGTGGGTTTGAAGGACGATGAGGGCTGCTGGCGAACAAAAGATGCAAACAAATGGTTGCTGCCTGACTCATACCTGATCCCCATACTGACGATGGCTCATTCCCCCGCACACATAGGATCTGCACCCATGATCGAACTCATTTCCAAAGTCTGGCACAACGACAAAATCCCCGACTCAGCCAGACGCCTAGTCCAACAGTGCCTTATCTGTCTGCAACACAACCCCGGGAAAGGAACTGTGGTACCCCGGGGAGGGTTTGGGATCCCCAATCACCCCTTTGAGGTCCTTCAGATGGACTACATCCAACTAGAAAGATGCCAAAGCTTGAAGTATGTACTAGTCATCGTATGTGCCTTCAGCAAATGGGTAGAGGCCTATCCAACCCGTGACAACACTGCCATGACTACTGCCAAAGTACTACTGAAAGAATTCTTCCCTCGCTATGGCCTTTGCCGAATTTTATGGAGCGACAATGGCCCCCACTTCATAGCTGAGGTTATCCAATTAATCTTAAAAGGGTTGGGGGTGAAGCAAAGGTTTCATGCGGTCTTCCACCCCCAATCCGCCGGCCTGGTGGAACGCCATAATGCCACACTGAAGCTGAGATTGTCAAAAATAGTGGCCACCACTGGACTTAAATGGCCGGATGCCCTCCCACTGGCATTGTTATCGATGCGCTCCACTCCCACCAAGCATCATTTGACCCCCTACGAGGTTGTATTCGGGCGACCGATGAACCTCTGGACTGCTCCCAAACCAACCTCCATTCATGACGTCCCGGACGTCCTACTGTCTGATTATTTGTGCAAATTAACTAAAACGTTGTCTGTCATTCATCAACAGGTGCAGCAGGCCATCCCCGATGCTTCCAGGGGCCCCGGCCACGACATCCAGCCGGGAGATTTCGTGCTAATACGAAATTTCCAACGGACCAAGAGTCTGGAACCCCGGTGGACGGGCCCCTGGCAAGTACTGATTACCACACGGACGGCGCTTCGAGTGGAGGGGAAGAGGCACTGGCTGCACGCGCATCACTGCCGGAAGGTCTCTGCAAACCTGGCCACTACAGAAAACGTCAACACCCAAGGAGAGCTCCTGAACAAAGACCGACCGACATTGAACTGTTATCACGATACTGAGGCACTCGAACTTGCGAAATTCTCTGATCCCACTGTGCCATCCAGAGAAGGGTATTTCCTGCGTCGAAAGGAGGGAGCTTCGGCTAAGTAGGCCTCGGACTAAGTTGAATCTCAGAACGGTGACCTAAGCACAACCAAGGGTTGCCGGGAGAGAAGCTATACGAAGTCCGTGGTTCTGCCCGCTACCGAGCCCCTTGAAGGTGATGGAAGCGCCAGACAAGAAGATGATGGAAGCGCCAGATAAGAAGATGATGGAAGCGCCAGATAAGAAGATGATGGAAGCAACAGGAAATACCCACTATAGAAACCCAAAGACTGACAACTTGCACAAATCAAAGACAATCGCCCTCTTTATTGTCTTCCTCTTCTGCCTCCTCCTCATGACCTCCTTCTGGATTCTGGAGGAAAGCACACCGGCTCATGAGGCATTGCTACCTACTGCACAACCAACACCCCTGAAAGAGCATCACCTAATCTCTCTGTCGCCTCAGCTGCGAGAAAGGCGCAGGGAATTCTGGAACAATTCCTTCGTGCAACTGTTGCACCAACACAACCTTGCTGCAAATGCCACGAACTGCTGGATCTGCGGGTTGCTCCCGCATGCCACTGGACACTCCATCCCCTTCATCCCTTCTCCTTTCTCAGTTCACGGCTCTTGCCTCGCCTGGTTGATCCTCATGCAAGAGAGCCACAAGGACAACGCCACCTCCAGCCAGACAGCGTCGCACTTCTACTCTGGTTTCTGGCTGAACAAAACCGGAAAGACCTCTGCTGCCTTGTGTCCTGCGCTCACAGGCGCCACCTTCCTTAAAGACATTCCAGCCAAAGAACGTGTTGAAGTACAGGTACTCCACAATCCAGCTAGATCCACCTTCTCTCATCTGCAGAAACAAACCACCGCCACTCTGACTGTGGCTCTGTCTGTTATCAATGTCACAGGTCTCGTGTGTCTCGAAGGCCAGGGATCACAGCCGGTGGGTCGCAGTTCCTGCCGAATCATTAGAACATTGGACTCAGCCGACCCCCCCTTCCTTTGTTGCTTCTCCAAACATGTACTGTGTGTGTGGCACCAAAGCTTACACCTGGCTCCCGAAAAGTTGGAAGGGTGTCTGTTACATTGCCTTCGTTCTCCCCCCCATGTATGTAGCCCCTGCCAACCATCACCGGCAGAGGCGTGCAGATGACGTTGGACAAGCCGACTCCACTGGAGCACAGTTCCTAGATGCAGCAAAGGGACTTGTTCCTCTGTGGGGCCCAATGGCAAATAGCCGCGCTATCCGGCACCTGACCCAGGCAGTAGAAACAACGATCAACATCACGGCTGGCATCCTCGCTAACAACACGGCTGAGCTTCAGGCGGTCCGCCTTGTGACCCTACAAAACCGCCTTGTCCTAGACGTGGTCCTAGCCGACCGAGGAGGAGCATGCCGCATCATCGGATCTAGCTGCTGCACCTACGTGCCTGACAACTCGCCTTCAGTCTACAAGGCAATTGAACACCTCCACAGGCTTTCCTCAGAGGTTCACCAAGAACAAGAAGGATGGTCGCTTGGAAGCTGGTTTGGGACACTTTGAAGGACTGGGGTTGGAAGTTATTTTCTTTCGTACTGATACCTGTTGTCATATTATGTGGGTGTTGTTTAGGTATTCAATGTCTACCCTCCTTGTGCAGCCTCGTTTCTAACTGTATGTGCCCAAAGACTTTGGACTTTTGAACTGAGCACATGAGTCCCCTCTACGAAGTAGAAATACGTGGCCTTATGGGGATAAATCCGAACTGACAAGTTGGCAAGACATGTTAAAAGGGAGGACTGTGGAATTTTAGTTTACGAACTGAACATCATCTGCGCCAGCTTGTCACCCATGTACAACGTGCACGACAACCATTTTAGGTATCATGGTCTCCCTGTCCGCGATCGATCGCCAGCGCGCCCATCTGACACAGCAGGCATCCTCCGCGCACCCTGGCTCCCCCTCCCTCCCTCTCATGAGCATAGCCCTTCTGCATGACCCTGTCCTTGGGAGTCACGCCTGCGCCTGACCAGCATCTCCTTTCCTCCCATGAATGCCCCTCTGTTGATAAACCTTCCCTCCGCGCTCGATTGTCCACGCGGCATGAATGCCACCCCTCTGATGACCCCCTTCCCTCGTGTCCAGCTGTCCACACAGGTCCGAGGCCATCGCCTAAGCCGGGAGATATCATTTACTGCCCCTTATTGCATGAAGTCACTCTTCTTCAAAGGACCCTCTATTGATCAAGACCTCCCCACCCCCCGGGATATGATCAGGCGCACACATCCTAGGAATCAGCAGAACACTCAGCTGCGCGATGACCCCTTCCTCTTATCACCAGGTTGAGGATCTCTATTGTAGAGGCATGTGGGGTGGGATTGACACGAGGATTACGGGGATGTCTTTTTCCTTGTTGTTCACAATGTTCTGATTGTAATAAAGAAAGGTCACATGCCATAAACCAGTGAATAAGAGGCCAGGCCTCCGAGAAGCTGAGAGAGCACCTCGAGACGATACCTTGTTGTCTGATCTGATGTGTTCTGCTCTGTCGGAATAAAGCTTCTGTTTCCTGCCTTCTGGTCTCCGGCGCCTGCCTCATTGCTTGGTAATTTGAATGGTACAAAGGCGGTTAGCGCCGGGCAAATCTTGAAAAAGGTCATAGCCCTACCCTTTTTCCACAATTGGCGTCCCAAAGCGTGGGGCCCATCAGCGACACGTGGATCCAGTGGGAGAGGTCCCGACGACAGAGTGAATGACTGCAACGATCGGGAGAGCTCGTGTCCGATAGACCCTCGTCTGACAGCCGATCATCCGACCTTCACTAGTTCCGAACAGACCTCTCTCGAGTGATCTACGGTCCTGACTGGGAACCATCAGGAGTGCCACGAACATCACGAAGAAGAGAGGACGATCGGGCGCTGGATTCAGAAGACAGGAAACCGTCCATGCGGTCCGGGTAAGGTCGTGTAGACACGACGAACTGAGAAAAGATTGTTTGGTTTGGATAATACTAGTATTACGCTTTGTTGAACCCTCTGGAGATTCACCGTCTGCAAACGGAGAAAATAACAGGCTCTCTCTTTGCAAGCAGTGAAGGATAGGTAACGCAGACTTTTGTCCCCGTTGTAATCCGTCGTGCCTATCTTCCTCCCCCACTGTTTTCCCGAACTATCGTTCGTGGATTATTGTCTGGAGATTCTTTGTCTGCAAACAGGGAAGAACAAGGTCTCTCTTTGCAGGTAGAGAAAGGGTGGGTAACGCAAACTTTTCGTACCCACTTATTCTCCCCACTGATTGTTTGATTGACCGAACACTGATTGTTCAGTATTGGTTCTTTTGAGGTATTCACCGCCGGCAAACAACGGAGAATAGAAATATTCTGTCTAGTCTTTGCCCGCCGTGATAAGATAGGTAGTGCAGACCTTTGTCCCCGTTGTAACCCGTCATGCCTATCTTCTCCCCACTGATTGGTAGCCTGTACAGCCCGGACCGCTTATTAGAGATGAACCATCCGGCTCCACTGGAAGGCACCCCTAATAAGGACATGTTCACTAAGCATGGACTAGTCCCTATAGCTTATACTAAGCTATGGCATAAATATACAAAAAAGAACCCTGAAAGTCAGTGGCCACTGATAGGTTCCTTCGATGAAAACAAAATAAAAACATTGGAAATAGCGCTCCAGAAGAATAAGACCACGCCCACTATGCTCGATAGTATAGGCATGTGGCGCAAAGAAACGGAACAACGAAAGAAAAGAGAAGAAGCAAAAATAGGGAAAGAATTACGAAAGGCAGCCCACCTAGCCGCTAAGCAACTAGAAGAAGAAATAAAAGAAAGAAAGGAAGCTACACAAAACCAAGAATCAGGGTCGACAGGTCAATGTCCTGTTAGGACCCCCTCTGCGCTCTACCCTGAATTGCCCTCCAAACAACGGGCGAACGATGAGTTACTGCTAGGTCCCCCAATCATCTACATGCCCCCTCCATATGCCCCCTGCCAACAAAGCTTGCAAGCCCCGAGTGCGAGCGAAAGTGACCTTAGTGCTAGTGCACCAGCCGTCACGGCCTCTGCACCGGCCACATTAACAACATCGTCAGACGACCCTGAGGCTAGCAAACAACCACCAGCCAGACCAAATAGGTTGAGCAAAGATGAGCGGGATGGGATCGACAAAATAGCAAAGACATTAGTAGAACGAAGGGAGAGCGAAGAGTACACAATGAGCATATATAATTCACATGCCGACAGCCACAGACGGCATTTCGTTTTGCGATTCAGCTACCACATCCTGAACGCATATGAAGATAGGTATCAAAGTAAGGGCCCCGCTAAACTAACAACGCTGTATAGGAAGATTGACGTTGAAGATGGGACTGAATGTGAGGCGACGGAGCTCTTCATGCAAATGCTTGAGGTCCTCCGCCACCTCACGGAACAAAAACCAGAAACCAAGGTTACAGTCCCTGAAACGATCTCAGTAGAAGTAGCCAATACTATGATGCCCATCAGAGAGGCGGCCCCTTATTGGATCCCGCCACGTGGCCTGGGAACAAGCGACGATATTAATCACGCAGATGCAAAAGGGAGAGTTGTGTATAATTGGGTTTACCAACCATGGGACCGACAAGATATCCTAACCTTTAAACAAACTCTGCCCGATTTGAGAAAGAACCCGACAGCATTCTATACCGAATTAGGCACACCTTTGGGTTCGACGATAATGACTTTAGCGGACATTGACTTGTTCTTCGGGTTATGCCTGCCAGCTGACGTGTGGAAGCAAATCCGGAAGGCTGACCACACGGATCTGTTTGGACATACCTGGGACCAACTCGGTAAACTAGATAGACAGCGAGAGCCAGGAAGGAAACCAGTAAAGGACATACTGGAACTCCCAGACAAACTAGTTCAGAAATTAAAGACACTGATCCCAGAAAGAAAGGTAGACTGGTCGATAGTCACGGCCTGTCGACAGAAACTCCAGGAAGACGTGTCAGAATACTTCTCCCGATTCGAGACAGTGTTCTCCGACTACAGTGGCCAAGACATGACCACTGCAACCGGACAGCACCTGTTTGTACAAAATTATGTAAAGGGCCTAACACAAGAGGTCTCCCAAAAATTGCAGACAAGTGAGAGTAGTTGGGGGGCCTCCAAACCCGCAGCTATCCTTCAGATGGCTCAGTATTACGAGCACCAAAAGAATGAGAATGATAGGGCGTCCGAGAAAAAGAAGAAAGATTTAAAGGAAAGGGTAATGATAGCCCAGATACAAGGTATAGCGGTAGGACGGGAACACCAAAGAGGGAACTACCAATCGACCACCCCCAGAAATCTACCTCCTAAAGATCACTCCCCAACACCACACACTGGACGTAGAGACATTAGCAATGACCAATGCGCCTTCTGCAAAGGATTCGGCCACTGGAAATCCGAGTGTCCGGTTCTGCTAGAGATGAATAGAAATAGGGACCCCAGGGATGTGGCGGGTGGACAAAGAAACAGAGGACAAGGACGAGGGCACACAAACGACACCAACAATGACAGATCAGGGAGATTGAACACATTTGACCGCCCCCGACAGAACCAATATCAACTATCTGATGGTGAGAATGCCCCTGATTTTGCATAGGACTGCCAGGGGCAAGGGAGGGATCCAGTCGAGCTCTGTGTTGACCAGCAAGGTCCTTATGTCACCGCTAAGGTCCTGGGTACAGAGTCTCCATTTTTGGTAGACACTGGGGCGACACGTAGTGTGTTATCGAAACGACTGATTCCAAGGGCACCCTTGTCTGGCTCACACATTACATCGATAGGTTTCGATGGGACGCCCTCCACTAACCCCCTGTCCGTACCTATCACCTTTGACCTAGAAAGCAACACCACTGACACGACATTTCTGCTCTCCTCCAACTCCCCAGACGCCATTATGGGCATTGACTTGCTGAAACATTTTCGAGCTACCATTAGGTGTTCCCCAGATGGAATCCGAGTCATCCTGTACGACAACCCAGGCATGCCCAGATCCTGCCCCCTACGACACATGTGCTCCATAACTGACGCTGACCTGTCCTTGCTTGACACCCTGCCTCCGTACCTGTGGGCCAAAAATGACTCTGATGTGGGACGAATGATGATTGACCCTATTCATATAACTGTAAGACAGGACGCTATGCTCCCGAAACTCCCGCAATATCGGATATCCCCAGAGGGCGAGAAGGCACTGGTAGCGATCATTCAGTCTCTGGTAGACGCAGGAGTGGTTGAAGAGGTGGTTAGCAACGTCTGCAACAGCCCAATCCTACCTATTGTTAAGAAGCAAGGCGAAGGAGATGAGAAAGCATACCGCTTCATCATCGACTTGCGAGAAATTAACAAAGTGGTTGTACCCCAATACCCTGTAGTCTCCGATATCACCACCATTCTGACCCTCATCCCGTCCACTGCCACCACCTTCACTGTTATCGACCTTAAGAATGCGTTTTTCTCTATCCCCATCCATCCAGACAGCCGTTATCTCTTCGGCTTCACTTTAAAATCCCACTCGTACCGATTCTGTAGAGCTCCCCAGGGGTACACTGAAAGCCCCAGCATTTACAGCCAGGCCCTCAAAAGACAGCTGGATGCCTTCCAGCTACCAGATGGAGTGGTGTTGATCCAATATGTCGATGATATCCTTTTGGCGGCCGACACCACCCCACTTGCAATCACAGCCACTATCCAACTCCTACACTTTCTTGCAGAGAATGGCCATAAAGTTTCCAAAAAGAAATTACAGTTCTGCCAGCCACAAGTGACATACCTAGGCCATCTCCTGTCCCAAGAAGGGAGGAAACTCACGCCCGACCGAATCCAAACCATCCTAGACACCCCCGTCCCAAAAACACAAAAGCAAGTCCGCTCTTTGGTTGGCCTAACCTCTTTTTGCAGACAGTGGTTACCTAATTTCAGCCTCATTGTAAAGCCCCTACTTGCCCTGCTGGCCAAAGATGTCCCCTCCCCGCTCCCTTGGACCCCCGGGTGTCAAACGTCCTTTTGTGAATTACGAAATGCACTCTGTTCAGCACCCGTCCTAGGAACCCCGGATTACTCCAAACCCTTCTCCCTCTTCACCCACGAAAGGGAGGGGTGTGCATTGTCTGTCCTGACTCAATCAATTGGTCCTAAGCAGCGCCCTTGTGCCTACTTCTCCGCCACTCTTGATCCTGTAGCCAGAGCTTTGCCTGCCTGCCTTCGAGCAGTAGCTGCCGCTGCTGTCTCTATCCGTCAGAGCGAGGGAATCGTACTTTCCAACTCCCTCACTGTGCTAGTACCCCATGCTGTCGACACCCTTCTGAACCAAACCAAGACTCAACACCTGACTAGCGCACGACTGACAGGGTACGAACTGACGCTACTTGCACCCCACATCACACTAAAGAGATGCACGACTTTGAACCCTGCCACATTGTTGCCCTTGCCTGAAAATGACCCCGACGTTCCTCCCATACACGACTGTGTGACCCTCACGGACGAACAAACCCGGAGTAGGGGTGACCTCCGAGACACCGCTTTCACTGACCCCGATGGAGAGCTATGGGTAGACGGCTCATGCATCAAACTCCCAGATGGCACCACTTCAGCTGCCTATGCAGTTACGACAGCCCGAACAGTAGTTGAGACAGCCTGCATCACACAACGATCTGCCCAGGCAGCAGAACTGATAGCCCTCACACGAGCATGCATCATAGCCACAGGGACCACTGCGAACGTATATACAGACAGCCAGTATGCCTTCGGGGTGGTTCACCATTTTGGGCTTCTGTGGAGGGAGAGGGGATTCCTGACGTCCCACGGCACCCCTATCCTCCACGGAGATCTAGTCTCCGCCCTGATTGATGCAGTTCTCCTCCCCAAACGATTAGCGGTGATCAAATGTCAGGCACACAAAAGGGTGACAGACATAGTCGGACAAGGGAATGCACTGGCTGACATCACTGCACGAACCACAGCTGAGAATAGGACGGTGACACGCATGTATGTGACCAGGTCACAAGCAGAGAAATGGACTGACACAAGGGAAATGATCAGAGACATCCAGTCGGCCAGCACCCCTCACGAGCTGACTAAGTGGGCAGGGGTGGGTTTGAAGGACGATGAGGGCTGCTGGCGAACAAAAGATGCAAACAAATGGTTGCTGCCTGACTCATACCTGATCCCCATACTGACGATGGCTCATTCCCCCGCACACATAGGATCTGCACCCATGATCGAACTCATTTCCAAAGTCTGGCACAACGACAAAATCCCCGACTCAGCCAGACGCCTAGTCCAACAGTGCCTTATCTGTCTGCAACACAACCCCGGGAAAGGAACTGTGGTACCCCGGGGAGGGTTTGGGATCCCCAATCACCCCTTTGAGGTCCTTCAGATGGACTACATCCAACTAGAAAGATGCCAAAGCTTGAAGTATGTACTAGTCATCGTATGTGCCTTCAGCAAATGGGTAGAGGCCTATCCAACCCGTGACAACACTGCCATGACTACTGCCAAAGTACTACTGAAAGAATTCTTCCCTCGCTATGGCCTTTGCCGAATTTTATGGAGCGACAATGGCCCCCACTTCATAGCTGAGGTTATCCAATTAATCTTAAAAGGGTTGGGGGTGAAGCAAAGGTTTCATGCGGTCTTCCACCCCCAATCCGCCGGCCTGGTGGAACGCCATAATGCCACACTGAAGCTGAGATTGTCAAAAATAGTGGCCACCACTGGACTTAAATGGCCGGATGCCCTCCCACTGGCATTGTTATCGATGCGCTCCACTCCCACCAAGCATCATTTGACCCCCTACGAGGTTGTATTCGGGCGACCGATGAACCTCTGGACTGCTCCCAAACCAACCTCCATTCATGACGTCCCGGACGTCCTACTGTCTGATTATTTGTGCAAATTAACTAAAACGTTGTCTGTCATTCATCAACAGGTGCAGCAGGCCATCCCCGATGCTTCCAGGGGCCCCGGCCACGACATCCAGCCGGGAGATTTCGTGCTAATACGAAATTTCCAACGGACCAAGAGTCTGGAACCCCGGTGGACGGGCCCCTGGCAAGTACTGATTACCACACGGACGGCGCTTCGAGTGGAGGGGAAGAGGCACTGGCTGCACGCGCATCACTGCCGGAAGGTCTCTGCAAACCTGGCCACTACAGAAAACGTCAACACCCAAGGAGAGCTCCTGAACAAAGACCGACCGACATTGAACTGTTATCACGATACTGAGGCACTCGAACTTGCGAAATTCTCTGATCCCACTGTGCCATCCAGAGAAGGGTATTTCCTGCGTCGAAAGGAGGGAGCTTCGGCTAAGTAGGCCTCGGACTAAGTTGAATCTCAGAACGGTGACCTAAGCACAACCAAGGGTTGCCGGGAGAGAAGCTATACGAAGTCCGTGGTTCTGCCCGCTACCGAGCCCCTTGAAGGTGATGGAAGCGCCAGACAAGAAGATGATGGAAGCGCCAGATAAGAAGATGATGGAAGCGCCAGATAAGAAGATGATGGAAGCAACAGGAAATACCCACTATAGAAACCCAAAGACTGACAACTTGCACAAATCAAAGACAATCGCCCTCTTTATTGTCTTCCTCTTCTGCCTCCTCCTCATGACCTCCTTCTGGATTCTGGAGGAAAGCACACCGGCTCATGAGGCATTGCTACCTACTGCACAACCAACACCCCTGAAAGAGCATCACCTAATCTCTCTGTCGCCTCAGCTGCGAGAAAGGCGCAGGGAATTCTGGAACAATTCCTTCGTGCAACTGTTGCACCAACACAACCTTGCTGCAAATGCCACGAACTGCTGGATCTGCGGGTTGCTCCCGCATGCCACTGGACACTCCATCCCCTTCATCCCTTCTCCTTTCTCAGTTCACGGCTCTTGCCTCGCCTGGTTGATCCTCATGCAAGAGAGCCACAAGGACAACGCCACCTCCAGCCAGACAGTGTCGCACTTCTACTCTGGTTTCTGGCTGAACAAAACCGGAAAGACCTCTGCTGCCTTGTGTCCTGCGCTCACAGGCGCCACCTTCCTTAAAGACATTCCAGCCAAAGAACGTGTTGAAGTACAGGTACTCCACAATCCAGCTAGATCCACCTTCTCTCATCTGCAGAAACAAACCACCGCCACTCTGACTGTGGCTCTGTCTGTTATCAATGTCACAGGTCTCGTGTGTCTCGAAGGCCAGGGATCACAGCCGGTGGGTCGCAGTTCCTGCCGAATCATTAGAACATTGGACTCAGCCGACCCCCCCTTCCTTTGTTGCTTCTCCAAACATGTACTTTGTGTGTGGCACCAAAGCTTACACCTGGCTCCCGAAAAGTTGGAAGGGTGTCTGTTACATTGCCTTCGTTCTCCCCCCCATGTATGTAGCCCCTGCCAACCATCACCGGCAGAGGCGTGCAGATGACGTTGGACAAGCCGACTCCACTGGAGCACAGTTCCTAGATGCAGCAAAGGGACTTGTTCCTCTGTGGGGCCCAATGGCAAATAGCCGCGCTATCCGGCACCTGACCCAGGCAGTAGAAACAACGATCAACATCACGGCTGGCATCCTCGCTAACAACACGGCTGAGCTTCAGGCGGTCCGCCTTGTGACCCTACAAAACCGCCTTGTCCTAGACGTGGTCCTAGCCGACCGAGGAGGAGCATGCCGCATCATCGGATCTAGCTGCTGCACCTATGTGCCTGACAACTCGCCTTCAGTCTACAAGGCAATTGAACACCTCCACAGGCTTTCCTCAGAGGTTCACCAAGAACAAGAAGGATGGTCGCTTGGAAGCTGGTTTTGGGACACTTTGAAGGACTGGGGTTGGAAGTTATTTTCTTTCGTACTGATACCTGTTGTCATATTATGTGGGTGTTGTTTAGGTATTCAATGTCTACCCTCCTTGTGCAGCCTCGTTTCTAACTGTATGTGCCCAAAGACTTTGGACTTTCGAACTGAGCACATGAGTCCCCTCTACGAAGTAGAAATACGTGGCCTTATGGGGATAAATCCGAACTGACAAGTTGGCGAGACATGTTAAAAGGGAGGACTGTGGAATTTTAGTTTACGAACTGAACATCATCTGCGCCAGCTTGTCACCCATGTACAACGTGCACGACAACCATTTTAGGTATCATGGTCTCCCTGTCCGCGATCGATCGCCAGCGCGCCCATCTGACACAGCAGGCATCCTCCGGGCACCCTGGCTCCCCCTCCCTCCCTCTCATGAGCATAGCCCTTCTGCATGACCCTGTCCTTGGGAGTCACGCCTGCGCCTGACCAGCATCTCCTTTCCTCCCATGAATGCCCCTCTGTTGATAAACCTTCCCTCCGCGCTCGATTGTCCACGCGGCATGAATGCCACCCCTCTGATGACCCCCTTCCCTCGTGTCCAGCTGTCCACACAGGTCCGAGGCCATCGCCTAAGCCGGGAGATATCATTTACTGCCCCTTATTGCATGAAGTCACTCTTCTTCAAAGGACCCTCTATTGATCAAGACCTCCCCACCCCCCGGGATATGATCAGGCGCACACATCCTAGGAATCAGCAGAACACTCAGCTGCGCGATGACCCCTTCCTCTTATCACCAGGTTGAGGATCTCTATTGTAGAGGCATGTGGGGTGGGATTGACACGAGGATTACGGGGATGTCTTTTTCCTTGTTGTTCACAATGTTCTGATTGTAATAAAGAAAGGTCACATGCCATAAACCAGTGTATAAGAGGCCAGGCCTCCGAGAAGCTGAGAGAGCACCTCGAGACGATACCTTGTTGTCTGATCTGATGTGTTCTGCTCCGTCGGAATAAAACTTCTGTTTCCTGCCTTCTGGTCTCCGGCGCCTGCCTCATTGCTTGGTAATTTGAATGGTACAAAGGCGGTTAGCGCCGGGCAAATCTTGAAAAAGGTCATAGCCCTACCCTTTTTCCACATATCACCCTCACTTTATCTATCGCCCTCACTCTATCTATCGCTCTCACTCTATCTATCGCCCTCACTCTATCTATCTATCGGCCTCACTCTATCTTTCTATCTATCTATCTATCGCCATCACTCTATCTATCTATTGCCCTCACTCTATCTATCGCCCTCACTCTATCTATCTATCTATCGCCCTCACTCTATCTATCGCCCTCACTCTATCTATCTTTCGCCCTCACTCTATCTATCTTTCGCCCTCCCTCTATCTATCTATCGCCCTCACTCTATCACCCTCACTCTATCTAGCTATTGCCCTCACTCTATCTAGCTATTGCCCTAACTCTATCTATCTCTCGCCCTCACTCTAGTTATCTATCACCCCTCACTCTATCCATCTATCTATCTATCTATCTATCTATCTATCTATCTATCTATCTATCTATCTATCTATCTATCTATCTATCTATCTATCTATCTATCTATCTATATATCTATCTATCGCCCTCACTCTATCTATCTATCTATCTATCTATCTATCTATCTATCTATCTATCTATCTATCTATCTATCTATCTATCTATCTATCTATCTATCTATCTATCTATCTATCTATCTATCTATCTATCTATCTATCTATCTATCTATCTATCTATATTTCTATCTATCTATCTATCTATCTATCTATTACCCTCACTCTATCTATCTATCTATCTATCTATGATCTATCTATCTATCTATCTATCTATCTATCTATCTATCTATCTATCTATCTATCTATCTATCTATCTATATATCTATTGCCCTCACTCTATCTATCGCCCTCACTCTATCTATCTATCGCCCTCACTCTATCTATCTATCGCCCTCTCTTTCTCTATCTATCGCCCTCACTCTATCTATCTATCGCCCTCACTCTATCTAGCTAGCTATCGCCCTCACTCTATCTATCACCCTCACTCTCTCTATCTATTGCCCTCACTCTATCTATCTATCGCCCCTCACTCTATCTATCTATCGCCCTCACTCTATCTATCTATCGCCCTCACTCTATCTATTGCCCTCACTCTTGCCCTCACTCTATTTATTTATTTATTTATTAATAATATTTCTAGAGCGCGAACAAAGGCCCATGGGCATCTCGGCGCTAAGATATCTGCAATATTTAACCAAAGAGGGGGGGTCGGAGTTTACTGATTAAAAAGCCAGGTCTTGAGTTGTTTGCGAAAGGACCAAAGTGAGGGGCTTGTTTTAATCGAATGAGGCAGAGTATTCCATAGCTTTGGGGCTGACTCCAGGAATCTTCTATCTCCCCATGAAACAAATTTGGTACGGGGAACCACAAGATCATTTAGACTAGAGGAGTGTAGTGTTCTGGGGGGACAATAGGGGGTCAGATTTTGGATGAGAAAGGCTGGTCCCAGGTTGTGCAAGGCCTTGTACACTATGCAGAGAGTTTATAATTTTATCCTGTTTCTGATAGGTAGCCAATGTAAGTCTCTAATGGTTTCCGAAGCAGATTGATATTTGGAGATTCTTCCCAGGAGCCTGGCGGCTGAATTTTGAATAATTTGCATTTTGTTTAAGACTCTTTCTTGTGCATTTAGGAACAGTGCATTGCAATAATCCAATGTGGAAAGTACCAGGGAGGTTACCAGGGTTTTGCCAGCTGTATCGGGGAGGAAGGGAAGGATTTTCTTGATGAGTCTCAATTTGTGAAAGGTGGAGGAGGTAATCTGGTTGGCATGTGGGAGAAAAGTGAGGCGGTCATCGAAAATAAATCCCAGATTCCTATCTATCTATTGCACTCACTCTATCCATCTATCGACCTCACTTTATCTATCGCCCTCCCTCTATCTATCTATCGCCCTCACTCTATCTAACTATTGCCCTCACTCTATCTAACTATTGCCCTCACTCTATCTAACTATTGCCCTCACTCTATCTAGCTATTGCCCTCACTCTATCTAACTATTGCCCTCACTCTATCTAACTATTGCCCTCACTCTATCTAACTATTGCCCTCACTCTATCTAGCTATTGCCCTCACTCTACCTATCTATTGCCCTCACTCTATCTATCTATCTATCTATCTATCTATCTATCTATCTATCTATCTATCTATCTATCTATCTATCTATCTATCTATCTATCTATCTATCTATCTATCTATTGCCCTCACTCTATCTAACTATTGCCCTCACTCTATCTAACTATTGCCCTCACTCTATCTAACTATTGCCCTCACTCTATCTAGCTATTGCCCTCACTCTATCTAACTATTGCCCTCACTCTATCTAACTATTGCCCTCACTCTATCTAACTATTGCCCTCACTCTATCTAGCTATTGCCCTCACTCTACCTATCTATTGCCCTCACTCTATCTATCTATCTATCTATCTATCTATCTATCTATCTATCTATCTATCTATCTATCTATCTATCTATCTATCTATCTATCTATTGCCCTCACTCTATCTAACTATTGCCCTCACTCTATCTAACTATTGCCCTCACTCTATCTAACTATTGCCCTCACTCTATCTAGCTATTGCCCTCACTCTATCTAACTATTGCCCTCACTCTATCTAACTATTGCCCTCACTCTATCTAACTATTGCCCTCACTCTATCTAGCTATTGCCCTCACTCTACCTATCTATTGCCCTCACTCTATCTATCTATCTATCTATCTATCTATCTATCTATCTATCGCCCTCACTCTATCTATCTATCGCCCTCTCTCTAGCTATCCATCTATCGCCCTCAATCTATCTATCCATCTATCGCCCTCACTCTATCTATCTATCGCCCTCACTCTGTCTATTTATCGCCCTCACTCTATCTATCTATCGCCCTCACTCTATCTATCTTTCGCCCTCACTCTATCTATCTATCTATCTATCTATCTATCTATCTATCTATCTATCTATCTATCTATCTATCTATCTATCTATCTATCTATCTATCTATCTATCTATCTATCTATCTATCTATCTAACTATCTATCTATCTATCGCCCTCACTCTATCTATCTATCACCCTCACTTAAAGTGCGCAAAGACCAGAAATCATTATAATTATGTAACACTAAAAGTCAAAAAGTTCAGGAGCGAACCTGCCAGAAGGGCCAAGTCGAACATTGCTGATGCAATGTTGCTGCTAACTTAAACCTTAAATAAGGTGGTCACATAAAAACACCTACCACGGCAGGACCAGAGAGGCCGATTCTGATCCCTGTATTCAACTACCAGAACTTTACACAGAAGCTTTACCTACAACGTTCTACGGGATACCCCCCTTCCTGATCATCCTCCGCTTAGCCACCCTTTTCATCAGGTTGTCTGTTCCTCTAAGAATCCTGGACGGGGACAGTTACCTTTAGTCCAACTATTGTCATTAGGCCTCTAGGATCTAGTGCCTACTCGTGTGTGCTTTGCATCGTGATTCCTGTGGACCTTTGACCCTTCGGATGCTTACTTTCATGGACCCCTGGACAACATTGGCGCTTTGTTTCTCTATAATTAACGGCTTGTGATCTTGTGATACCGCATATCCTGTGGTTATTTCAATTGAATACAGATGGCCCCTCAAATACCGGCTACTATTTTCTTGCCCTGAAGAAGGAACTGTGTATATGTTTGTCTTTGTTCCGAAATGCGCGTAGGCGTTTTTACCGTCTAGTCTCTGATTTTGTACTGTTGTTTATTATTTTATTATCGCATATGGTGTTCTTGTTATGTGTTTCTTATTGTTAATTTTTCTCATGTCAATGTCAGAGATGTCCTTAATTAGCCTAACGTTGAAACGAGGGGTCCGGATCTCGCACCTGGTGACAGCGGTGTGGGACAGGGATTCCCGCCTCCAGCATTTGGTGGCGGCGGTGAGGGATAAGGACCCCCACTTCCAACACTGCCCTAGGCAGGTCTTTTCGATACTGCCCCAAAGAGCAATGTAGTTCTGACGTCAGGTCACAAAATGCAAAGAAAACTCCTGGGTAGGAGGCAGTACTAAATGCGAATTAGGACACAAAAAATGCGAAATCTCTGCTAAACATCAAGCCATTGTAGCCTTCCAATTCCATTGCATTCTGGTACTTGTAGTTAGCCATATTGAGCCGAATGAGGGGCTACTCTCCAGTATTTGGTGAAAAGATCCTGAAATGTCATTGAGGCTGGTTCCCTCGTGTGTGCAGAGGTCCTGGGCAGAGATGGTGCATTGTGGAGGCTGGTTTAAGCCCCTGCCAGTGCCAGAATGTATATGAAAAAGAGGAGCTACTCATACCTATAGCACAACCTAGAATGTATCCGACACTGAATATGTATATCACTGGATAGTGGTTCAACAGGCCCCTCAAATGTCAGCTCCCAGGCTCTCTGGCTCACATGACTTTGATGTCCACCTTCACCCCTGTGCGCACAGAGGAATGCTGACATTTGAGAGACGCATTCCTGCATAACGAGGCACAGTAAGGGCCAGTCGCCGTGTCCCCACCCAAGAACACAGGGGGAACTGGTTCAGCCAGGTGCACGGACACGTGACAGCCTCCCACCAACCCCAGCGAGCCATCTGCAGTGGCCGGAGGAGCTTTAAAGAGTTTCCACAGGCCCTTTTGAGCAGGTGCATGTATTTGAGTCTAGGGCGAGCTGCTGGCGGAGGAGAGAGAAGCTCAGGTGAGTGGGGGTTGTTTACTGTGGCGGTTTGGGGTCCGCAGCTAGCTGTGATGGTACAGTTGTATACTTGTGACTAGCTGAGAGGTAGCTTATACATTTACTTAGCTGCATAATTAGTCTGTGTTTATTTTGGTCCTTAAAACACTTCTTGTTGAGGATTCTTAAGCTATTTAGCATTCTATGAGAGGGGCATATCATGTGCCTGTGCTGGGCCCCCAATGTCCAGGTTCTGTGGCCCCAAACCATAACTTTTATTTGAGCAAATTCAGTCGGTGTAACCCATGTCTAAATCGCCAGAGACCCTTGTGTTAGTTAAAATAATATATAAACAGTGCGGTGTCCTGCGCTCAGCATGAACATATAAAAAAAGATGACATTGAAAATTATCTAAATAGTGCTCACCCACTAGATAGCCCTGTAACGAGCGAAGTAAAAGGCCCAGTCCTTATGGGCGGCAACAACAGGGCGGTAACAAGGAGGGACTGACAAGCATGGTATTGAATCGGAAGCCAGCGTTTAGCATGGACAGTGCCACCAGCCAATGAAACATATGGGCGGGGCTTTCGCTCCACTTCTAAAACATACTCTACTACAGCATGCCTTGCACAGTGAGCAGCGCATGCGCGGCAACGCGAGGCTGGAACTAAAAATCTGCATGGTAATAGAAGTATACGTTCTGTTCAAGGAAGGACATTTCACAATAAAACCGCTTGTTCTATGTAAAACCCAAAGCATGCTGAAGCTTTTTGCCCGGAGCCCCAGGCCCTTATCTATGTTTATGTCTATGTTTTGGAAATTCTTAATAACTTTACCCACGTGAAAGCGAATGTCTTTGTAAATCGCCCGCAGCAGGGTCTGGGATCTTTGTGGCCTGGTTAGTTATGGCGGCGCCTGCCAGAAACTCCTGACATGTTGTGGCGTGTGCGAGGGGGCCAGGGCTGGTGTGAAAGAAATCCCTGCATTTGTAGAATGAGATCCTTCAGAACGCAGCCGCCCGCCTTCTTTTTCGGCTGCCTAGATATGCTTCTGTCTCTCCTTTGCTCCACAAATTACACTGGCGTAAGGTCAACAACCGCTTTAAATTCAAGGCCTCATGCTACGTGTTCTGGGCTAGGCACAGACTCGCTCCGTTATACATCCAAGGATTGGTGTCACCCTACATGCCCACCCGATCGCTGAGTTCAGCCAACCTCTCAGTGTTCCCCACGCCCAGGTTTCAACTGGACTGCATGAAGGGTCGCTCTTTTTCCTACTTAGGCCTGAAACTCTGGAACTCTCTCCCTGCTGCTCTCAGGAATTGCCAATCTCTACTTACTTTTCATAGGAACCTGCAGACTTTGCTCTCACCCAGCACAGGTCACCAGCCATGCTGTGACTGAAGTTAGGACAGTAAAGTTGTTGTTCGAGCATCATACATGATGAGATGGCTGGGGGGAGGGGCTCCACTTACTTAGTCACAACTGGTATTTGGATGTTACCATAAAGTCCCTTTGAATATATTAGGCTAGTTGGGACATCCATGATTTTGAGTGGGGAATGAAGCTTCTAGAATACCCCCACGCCCTTTCTAGAACCTTCGCCCTCATGACCGATTGATCGGTGCATCAACTCGACATGCAGCTAAGCTTCCTGGGGGAAAGAGTCATGTAAATTCATCAGTCCGAGTCGAAGTTCGAACCCATCCAAATACGTTCTTGGAAAGGAAAATGCTGTCTCCCAGCCACTACCTCAGCACCGCTGACTGAGTATTATGCAGCGATGGCCTTTCACTTGCGAGGTTTGTTTTGCATAATCTTTAAACAGATGTTATTATGGAACACTGAATATGCTGATGCATTTTGGACTTCCCTATAACCCCTTTCCCCACAGGAAGGAGGAGCCTAGATTGTTAGAAAATGTCTTGATAAGTCTTAAGGAAGGGTCAAAGTTGAAGGACTTGCATCCTGGAACTGGGAATCACCAGAGGTCTGCACAGAGCTTCCGTCAACCCAAACCAATGTGTTAGAATACTTCGACAATAACGAGAATGTTGCACGATTAGCTTTACCCTATAAAGATTCCCTATTTACAGTTAATTGTTGCAGACTTTATGTACTTGCCTCACAATTTCATCCCCTCCACAGAATTTCTTTCGCCACTGACTGGCCCTGTTTCTAGTAGTTAAATTACACATGAGACAGTCATAAGGGTTTGGAGTTTAATGAAGATCTATCCTTCAGTGGACCTCTCCCCCGGGTGAATGGCAATCCTCAGAGCACACAGACCCTAAACGGCCAAAGCAGCCCCTGGTGTTGAGCGTTTTGATAACCGATTCCAATTGTTCGTACCTAGGCACTTCTCTTATGTGGTTTAAACAAAACAAAGTGGCCAAGTTTTCTGCTCTGGATCCGTCCTTGAAAAGATATTCCGCAACCCACTCGCTCCTCATTCAGCCAGGGGCCGTTGATTATTATGGGAGCCAAGGAGCAAAAATATGTAGAAAAGTGGTGCATGCTCACTAAACCTTAAATAGACGCTATGCACAAACATTTGGAATGCATTTTGATGTAATGTACTTTAATGTACTTTCTACTTTATGCACCCTCCCTACAGAAGTTCTCTCCCTGCTGCTCAGCCAGCGATGATGTCAGATGGTGTAGCGGGAATTCCGTTCTCCTACAGAACTGTGCATAGAGACCTGGAACCTCGGTGAATTAGGATGACCCAAAACTCACCTCAGTACCCAAAATCCCCTTACCGAGCTAGTTACAGTGTCTCATTGGTCGTAACAAACTCCCAATGTTTAGACAGACCAGAACATGAACTTGAAATACCTCAGGTATCGTGGAACACATGAACACTCTTTCCTTATATAATCATTTCAAAACCAGAACGTGGAGTAAATGAGGACACGTGCATATTTGAAAAATTTATTTACTAATGCAGGGTTCTCAAACGCAGTATCTTGTATAATACTAGCAAACATATTATAAGCAACAGAGTTATCAGCATAGTTATCAGTCCATAAAAGGCGAATGGGGACAGCATACTAAGATGCTGAAATGAATAGAAAATAACAATACCTAATTCACACCCTCCCTATTTAGCATAGTATTTTATATCTATGAAGGTCTCATTTGGGTTTTAGCAGGGCGGGCCCATACCTCAAAATCTCAGTGGCAGGAGGATCACATCACCTTCCACCAGCTCTCTGCATGCGAAGCACCATCAAGTGTGTCTTTGTGCGTTCAGCACAACAATATAAAACTCGCCTAGAGCCAGATTTTGGCAGCAGCATGTGTGTTATGTCTATAGGGGTGCGAAGATCAGACCTTACAACAACACTGGGTTAAGTTATCCGTGTAGCCTTCAGCACTCACTGTGCAGACAGAGTGCAGAACAAAATTGATATCAGAGCAATAACATATTATTTCTCTAGTAAATCACGAAGCTCTTCTGGGTTGAAAGCTAAAACAACAATTATGTGTTGTGTGCAAAAGTGAAGCAAGAATGAAAACGGCGTGCAAACATTTAATAAACTCATGATAACTTAACACAGTATGTAGAAAAGAAGTAGCTATATGACACCCCCCCCCAATGATCAGAGCACTGTCAAAAAATCATCTAAAGGCAGAACCTGGAAGGGGCTTAACCTGAAAACAGAGTTCAATTATAATGAACTAATCTATTCTCCAAACGTATATATGCAGGCCTATAGTGGCCAAATGTAATTGATCCAACCTTTGAAAATATAAGTCAATAGGTCTGGGACGTATATAAAAAATTGTTCACACATGAAAAACAGGGCACTGTCCAAAAATATAAAAAGCACGTGCCGAAATTAGTAAAATAAACTCCATGGCATCTCACGATAGAACTGAATATGCAAAATATGCAGCCACAGCCTCCAATAAGAAATCACTGTCATCATCCGAAAACAGTTCAGCCATCCAAATAAGTAGTGAGAAGGAACATACGTGCTGCTCCGTCACTAGATCCTCTATTAACATCAGAGGACAACTCAGTAGGTTCTCAAGAAAGCTCCTTGCCAAGAACTCATGCGCTGCTGCGATTACATCCCAACGACCCATTAGTCCATGCATCGCTGCCAAGGCCATAATCCTTTCGCCAGAATAAACCAACTCGTGAGCAACTACGGGGCTCATCAGATGATTAAAGTCGACTTCAGGAGACACCGTCAAGCAGAAACACAAATCAAGGGCCCAGTGGAAATCGCAGCTCAGGCAATGAAACACAGGCTGGACACATGTGAAATAGGAAAATCGAAACGATAATCCAAACGCCGTGCTTAAAGTCGCAAGCGGCAGGGTGCCATAGTAATCAAGCATCCGGTTGCGCAACAGTGACAGGAGGGGCTCTTCTGCTCCTAATGCAGGATGGGCATTCATTTGATATAAAACAAAATATCACCAATACGCCTGCAGCTAAAGCCAGCAAGACAGGGAATCCTCCGAACAAACTTGAAAAAATAGCATGAAAGAAAGCAGGGATGACCCCAAATATTTTTTCAAATGAAGTCACGAGACCGCTGCAAACTAATTTAAAAAAGTGAGCCAGGCCGGAAGTGGAGGAGGCATTAAAGATTTGATGAATCAACTCGCTGAAATGTAACGGTAAATAAGTATTTAAAAGCGCTTGCACTTCTGTGCGTGTGTTAGCTATGTGAAGGACGAATGTTTCTCGGGCCGAATTCAGGGCCACCTCTTTCTGAGACAAAAGGGCTCTTATTCTAGTCATACCATTGAACTCTGCTTTCAAGGTTGGGATGTGCGGCCAGATGGAAACATCTGAATTCCCATGAGTAGGGGGATACATTATATTTTTGCAGCACACAACACGTTCAGATACAGTTACCACATAAGCGATACCGACAATTAAGACCACAACACTCCTCGTTATTCAACAGCAAATAACTACCATTTGCCAAAAGTGTGAACGTGGGAACATTGCGGGTACAGGAGTCCCTTTCAAAACACAGGCCAGATTAGGCCGTTCCTGGTTGCAGGAACCATGCAATTGAATGTGTCTGCATATTAATGAATGGTCAGGAAACTCTGTGCATTCTTCCCCATTCAGATAAACTTCTCTGCCGTCTTTCAGGCACCTATATGTGAAAGGAAGAGACCATGCTTCATGGAGGAAGGCACCTCCTAACGGTTCATAACGCCCTATTGCAACATGTCGCATACAACTAGTGAATTTGTACAATGTGAATGGTAATGTAATTAATCCGTGGATAAGCCACGTTGCATCAGCGGCCTCAGCAACAGAGAACGGTAAAGATTCCAACCTCTCAATGTGTAACATGGAAAATGATGCATCTCGCATTAAAGCTGGGATGGTGCAGTGAGCTAAAAAACGGTGATGGATCAAGCCCTGATCTTTGGACTGGGTAAGAGTGGTCTGCTTAATTCAGACACTCTGTTCATCACCACCCCCTTTTCTGAAGCATCTTGCATTGAAAGCATGCGCTGTTTGTCAGTCAAATTAAATGGGGCAAAGAGGGAGGAAACATTCATGTAATTCCATGGCACACGGCCAGATTTGAGAGTCTGTAGAGTCCATGCAAACTGCATCACAGAACGCAGTTGATTTTGGCCATGGTATAAAACAGACACCTCATCATTTACAATATCAACTACAGAAGAAACAATGTTATTCAACGTGTATATGCGGGAAGAAAGCATGTTAATACTGTTATCGACAACTGCAAGCACCTTTTCTAAATTTGCTTGATCAATTGCTCTCAGGCGCTTAGCAGCCTCAATTTGTGATAGCTTCCAAATTTCATTGTAAGCAGCATAAATCCAATGTTTAGATCTACCACTTGCCGGGCCTTTAATGAAATCATTAATATCCACCTCATCAGTCAACTTAGAGAGATGTAATTTAACAGCAGCTAATGTAGAATGTTGTAACCAATTTTGACATAATTTACCAACTGAGTATGTTGTAACAGTGTGGTCAGGATCAAAACGTGGATCAGGCCTGATTCGTGAAAAACCTTCAGTTAAACCCAGAAAGCGATGCTGGCAAGAGTCAGAGCTTCTGTGCCAAAGTAGCCAACCCTTTGGATCATAACTAGACACATTAAAGGATGCATTACCTAGTAATGTCTGCACCTCTCTAATGGAAATCTTTGTGTAACTATCCCAACCAGTATATTCATCCAAATCAGGGACAGCAGGGGTATTTAACCTTTTTGAAGTAGCCAATCCAAAGCACGTTGTCTGAGAAATAGTAGAATCCAAAAACAACATGTGATTCGGGATGAGACATGCACGGTGCAAAGCCTCAGTGCCTTGTACCTGCCAACTTTTAGAACCCCAAACCGATTTAAGGTCAATGGTTTCCTTCCATAGCTCATAGCCTTCTACAGCTAATTTGTCTAGAAAGGACTTCGAGTACAACAATTTAGTATCGGTAAGTCTAACTTTGGACATGGGCTTTTGTGTCATCTTAAAGTAAAAGGACTCAGGACTTGATTGATTAAAGTCGGTAAACTAAGTGTACTTCTTCAAAAATGTACTGGAGCTGCCTTGTAATGGTGCTGGGCAATGTTCCCACTGTGTGTAATTTACAGTACCCCTTCTGGAACTTGTTTTATGCAGAAAATGGTTACCAAAATGTTGAAAGCAAAATAAGTCACCATAATTAGCAGATTCTAAATATAAATCTTCAGCATCAAAGGCAGCATAATATTTTAAATCAGTAAATAATGATTCTACGGCCTGAACATTCCAATCATCAGAAAGTATGTTTTGTTTAACCACATCCCCCATGTTTACTCTAAGTACATTTGGGACATTAACCACTTCAGTTAGATCTTAGCGCCGCCTTTGACACCGTCTCTCACAAAATCCTTCTCCAGCGCCTGGAAGAGGCTGGTATCTCAGGGACTGCCCTCCAATGGTTCCGCTCTTTTCTTGCCGATCGATCCTTTTGCGTAGCTATTCCACCCCATCAGTCCAAATTCCATCCGCTGGACCAGGGGGTCCCGCAGGGATCCTCGCTGAGCCCCACGTTATTCAATCTGTACGTGAGGCCGCTGGCTGAGGTCGTCATGCAGTGGGGCTTGACCATGGTCTCATACGCCACTCAGCTGGCAGTCACGCTCAGCGGGGACTCTGACTTGGATGCCCCTAGGTTCCAGAATGAGCTGAGGTCACTTGCCAGCTGGATGAATTCCAACTATCTCCAGCTGAACGCAAAAAAACCGGAGATAATGATCATCGGCAAGAAATCGGAACTGTGGGGTGACATATGGTGGCCACCGGAACTGGGGCCTACCCGACTCCGGTAATTGAGACAAAAAATCTCGGAGTGTGGCTAGATCCCGCCCTTAGTTTTGTCTCTCATACCAAGAGAACTGCCGCCAGCTGTTTTGGCATCCTGCGAGGACTAAGACCAGCATTGAAATTTATTGATGCTTCTACCAGGCAGCTGGTCCTGCAGGCGACGGTGATCTCTCGGCTTGATTACGCCAGCTCTCTCTTGGTAGGGGTGAATCAAGCCGAAATTGCACGTCTGCCGCGTGTCCAGAATGCGGCAGCCAGGGCTGTGGTGGGTCTGCCCAGGTTTTGCTCCGCTGCCAATACTCTACGTTCCCTCCATTGGCTTCCAGTCAAGCAGAGGATTCAATTTAAAGTACTTTGCCTGTCCTACAAAATTCTTAAGGGCCTCTCGGCCCCGATTCTCACGAATCTTTTGACGCCTTATGTTCCTGCCCGTTCGTTGAGATCTCTAGGTCAGGACCTAGCAGTGGTCCCTGGGTTTAAACTTAGCCGAGCTGGAGGCCGCTCATTTCGAGTACGGGCCATGCTGTGATGTTAACAAAGTTCAAGTCTCTTTTCAGTCTGTGTGCAGAATGTGAAGAGGATAAGGGGGCCAAAGTTCCATTAAGATGCCAAATGCATGTTCTCTCCTCGACATAGTGTCCATCCATGAGGCAGAAAAAATAAAACACAAAACCAAATTACATAAAAAGGTATACTGAAAAAAGCATTAGCCAAATATATGTCCAAGGGGGAACCAAAAAATGTTTTTTGCATAAAGAGGCATAGATTGCACAACGTGAGGGTTTTGTCGAAGTCACTGAAGCAGAGTCAAATGAGAATCTAGAGTCTGTGGCCGAACGTGTTTGTAAATCAGGCATCGATAAATCAGCAGGAAAGGAATAATCGAGGTCATCATTGTTATTAACTGGGAAAGTATTCAGTATAGGATTGGAAATGACAGGCATCTCTAAGGCCACTTCTGGCTCAGCAGCTGCAGTAATGGCCAAAACAGAATTTCTCACAATCGAAGGACATGAGACTGCCGGTGTCATATTATGAAGAATCGGCCACCCTGTGTATCTTGACATTGTCAATTGAGATAAACCTGTTTTCCTTACGACCTGGAAGTCGTGGTAAAATGACTGTTCTTGTGCCCTTCACTCCAAGAACGGGGACCGGTGCTCGATAGGAAGGACCAAATTATTTCTTGTTGTCGATCTTCTCTTGAACCAGTTCTCCAACTTTGGTTAGCCAGCCAACTACCGGGATCTGCAAGGCATCATCCGACGTGGAGGGCAAATGTTCATTTGCAAGACTGTCTCTCGACTTTTGTAGATCCTGTAAAACAGCACAATGTTCATCTTCGTCAAAGGCCGTGGCTTGAGCCACGCAGTCTAGACCGTCGAGGTCAGGGACGTACATCTTGATACCAAAGAGCATTTCGTACGGGGTCCGCCCACCCAGAGACCTTGTAGGGAGATTATTAAGAGCACGCTGCACGCCATTGAGATGGGCCAGCCCGTTTCTGCCAGTGCCTATAACTCGAGCTGTCAAAGATTGCTTTAAGTCACGGTTCATTATTTCCACTGCACTGTTACCCTCAGGTCTGTACGGAGACGAAAACTTGACTTGGACCCCCAACGAAACCATAGCATCCTTATACGCCTTAGAGGCGAAAGCCGGACCCTGATACGAATGGAAGGTACCACAGGCAAAAATCCCTACATAGACACGCAAAGAATCAGCGCTGCGATGGGGCCATACCCACACAAAGCGTGTGCATGAATCAACTGCTACTAAGATGTACTTATACGCAGTATCAGAAAAAAAGGACCGCAGTGATCTAAATAAACGCATCCTAGTGGTTTATTAGAAATGTACAACTGTGTCTGTGGCGGACGCGCAGCAGTCGAAGGCTTGATCTGCTGGCAAATGTCACATTGAAGGACATAATCACGCATCTGTTTGTACAGTCCCCGCCACCAGAACCTCTGTTGTACCTGAGTTACAGTGGCCGAGACGCCCGCATGCGCAGACGCCACACCTTCATGAGCCGCTGTAATCAAAGTAGCTCTGCGATCCGAGTTGGTAATTAAACGTTCGCCAACATCAGGAATTTTCACTTAAGGAACCTTATCGGGACTTAAGTGGTGTGTGTACTTCGAAGGGAACCCCGCAGGATATTTACCCCCTTCTCAGTGGCAGCAACAGCCGCCAAGATGTCATCATCTATTTTACTTTTGGACCGTGTAACTGCTGCAACTAAATATTTAGTTACTGCTGATTTCGCTGCTTCATCAGCAAGCGAATTACCGACAGCGTGGACTTCCACGCGCTGATGGCCGAGAGTATGAATCACAAACACAAGTGGCAACTGCTCTTTAAGCTCAGCCACTCGGACCCAGATCATTTTATGTTTTATTGTGCTACCTTTGGAATCACGAAACTCATTCTGAATCCAAAAGATTAAATTTTCATTGTAAGACTGGACACAGTAGTAAGAATCACTTACGATAAGAGTAGTCACCCTAGGATCTGCGTACTCCAATGCTAGCATTAAAGCATGAAGCTCTGCCAATTGTGCATGCGATGGGGGATGGGCAGGTGTCAGATACAAGGGCCTCTCAGGCAATGAGGTATGGGCAGGTGTGGGATACAAGGGACTCGTGGGATACAAGGGACTCGTGGGAAACATTGGACTTCCTTGCCAATGAGGGATGGACAGGCGTGGGATACAAGGGACTCTCAGGCAATGAGGGATGTGCAGGTGTGAGATACAAGGGACTCTCAGGCCGTGAGGGATGCCCAGGTGTGAGATGCAAGGGACTCTCAGGCAGTGAGGGATGCACAGGTGTGGGATACAAGGGACTCTCAGGCAGTGAGGGATGCACAGGTGTGGGATACAAGGTACTCTCAGGCAGTGAGGGATGCAAAGGTGTGGGATACAAGGGACTCTCAGGCAGGGAGGGATGCGCAGGTGTGAGATACAAGGGACTCTCACGCAATGAGGGATGCACAGGTGTGAGATACAAGGGACTCTCAGGCAGTGAGGGATGCACAGGTGTGGGATACAAGGGACTCTCAGGCAGTGAGGGATGCGCAGGTGTGGGATACAAGGGACTCTCAGGCAGTGAGGGATGCACAGGTGTGGGATACAAGGGACTCTCAGGCAGTGAGGGATGCACAGGTGTGGGATGCAGGGGACTCTCAGGCAGAGAGGGATGCACAGGTGTGGGATACAAGGGACTCTCAGGCAGTGAGGGATGCAAAGGTGTGGGATACAAGGGACTCTCACGCAATGAGGGATGCACAGGTGTGAGATACAAGGGACTCTCAGGCAGTGAGGGATGCACAGGTGTGGGATGCAAGGGACTCTCAGGCAGTGAGGGATGCAAAGGTGTGGGATACAAGGGACTCTCAGGCAGTGAGGGATACACAGGTGTCAGGGACAAGGGACTCTCAGGCAGTGAGGGATGCACCAGTGTGGGATACAAGGGACTCTCAGGCAGTGAGGGATGCACAGGTGTGGGATACAAGGGACTCTCAGGTAGTGAGGGATGTGCAGGTGTGGGATGCAAGGGACTCTCAGGCAGCGAGGGATGCTCAGGTGTGGGATACAAGGGACTCTCAGGCAGTGAGGGGTGCGCAGGTGTGGGATGCAAGGGACTCTCAGGCAGTGAGGGATGCACAGGTGTGAGATACAAGGGACTCTCAGGCAGTGAGTGATGCACAGGTGTGGGATACAAGGGACTCTCAGGCAGTGAGGGATGCGCAGTTGTGGGATACAAGGGGCCTCACAGACAATGAGGGATGCACAGATGTCTGGTACAAGGGACTCTCAGGCAGTGAGGGATGCACCGGTGTGGGATACAAGGGACTCTGAGGCAGTGAGGGATGCACAGGTGTGGGATCCAAGGGACTCTCAGGCAGTGATGGATGCACAGGTGTGGGATACAAGGGACTCTCGGGCAGTGGGGATGCACAGGTGTCTGGTACAAGGGACTCTCAGGCAGTGAGGGATGCGCAGGTGTGGGATGCAAGGGACTCTCAGGCAGCGAGGGATGCTCAGGTGTGGGATACAAGGGGTTCTCAGGCAGTGAGGGATGCGCAGGTGTGGGATGCAAGGGACTCTCAGACAGTGAGGGATGCACAGGTGTGAGATACAAGGGAATCTCAGGCAGTGAGTGATGCACAGATGTGGGATACAAGGGACACTCAGGCAGTGAGGGATGCACAGGTGTGGGATACAAGGGACTCTCAGGCAGTGAGGGATGCACAGGTGTGAGATACAAGGACTCTCAGGCAGTGAGGGATGCACAGGTGTGGGATACAAGGGCCTCTCAGGCAGTGAGGGATTCACAGGTGTGGGATACAAGGGGCCTCTCAGGCAGTGAGGGATGCAAAGGTGTGGGATACAAGGGACTCTCAGGCAGTGAGGGATGCACAGGTGTGAGATACAAGGGACTCTCAGGCAGTGAGGGATGCAAAGGTGTGGGATACAAGGGCCTCTCAGGCAGTGAGGGATGGACAGGTGTCTGGTACAAGGGACTCTCAGGCAGTGAGGGATGCACAGGTGTCTGGTACAAGGGACTCTCAGGCAGTGAGGGATGCACAGGTGTGGGATACAAGGGACTCTCAGGCAGTGAGGGATGCGCAGGTGTGGGATGCAAGGGACTCTCAGGCAGTGAGGGATGCACAGGTGTGAGATACAAGGGACTCTCAGGCAGTGAGGGATGGACAGGTGTGGGATACAAGGGACTCTCAGGCAGTGAGGGATGCACAGGTGTGAGATACAAGGACTCTCAGGTAGTGAGGGATGCACAGGTGTGGGATACAAGGGCCTCTCAGGCAGTGAGGGATGCACAGGTGTGGGATACAAGGGACTCTCAGGCAGTGAGGGATGCGCAGGTGTGGGATACAAGGGGCCTCTCAGACAATGAGGGATGCACAGGTGTCTGGTACAAGGTACTCTCAGGCAGTTAGGGATGCACCGGTGTGGGATACAAGGGACTCTCAGGCAGTGAGGGATGCACAGGTGTGGGATACAAGGGACTCTCAGGCAGTGAGGGATGCGCAGGTGTGGGATGCAAGGGACTCTCAGGCAGTGAGGGATGCACAGGTGTGAGATACAAGGGACTCTCAGGCAGTGAGGGATGCACAGGTGTGGGATACAAGGGACTCTCAGGCAGTGAGGGATGCACAGGTGTGGGATGCAAGGGACTCTCAGGCAGTGAGGGATGCACAGGTGTGAGATACAAGGGCCTCTCAGGCAGTGAGGGATGCACAGGTGTGAGATACAAGGGACTCTCAGGCAGTGAGGGATGCACAGGTGTGGGATACAAGGGACTCTCGGGCAGTGGGGATGCACAGGTGTCTGGTACAAGGGACTCTCAGGCAGTGAGGGATGCGCAGGTGTGGGATGCAAGGGACTCTCAGGCAGCGAGGGATGCTCAGGTGTGGGATACAAGGGACTCTCAGGCAGTGAGGGATGCGCAGGTGTGGGATGCAAGGGACTCTCAGGCAGTGAGGGATGTACAGGTGTGAGATACAAGGGAATCTCAGGCAGTGAGTGATGCACAGGTGTGGGATACAAGGGACACTCAGGCAGTGAGGGATGCGCAGGTGTGGGATACAAGGGACTCCCAGGCAGTGAGGGATGCACAGATGTGAGATACAAGGACTCTCAGGCAGTGAGGGATGCACAGGTGTGGGATACAAGGGCCTCTCAGGCAGTGAGGGATGCACAGGCGTGGGATACAAGGGGCCTCTTTGGCAATGAGGGATGCACAGGTGTGGGATACAAGGGGCCTCTCAGACAATGAGACTTTAATTAATGGCTGAAAATAATAGGGCCAGTATATCATAAATAATTTACCACAAAATATGATGTCAGGAGACTGTGCTGCTTGGCTGAACACGTTTAAAGTTCAGAGGGCAAGACCTATTAGCTATGGAAATCGGACCATAGTACATCATGTAAATATAATTCATGTTAATTCTGAAGTACAGTGAATTTACTCGGTTCCCGTGTTAGTGACATTGAATTTAAATTCTCAAGCTCATTCCAAATAAATACCTCTAAATGCCCCGGCAATCTGCCGCTCCCGCCCGCTCCGTTATCTATATATACATCCCCTCTGCTCCTCCTTATGGTACTCTGCTTCCATACAGATGCTCCTGCTGCATGGCCAATAGGTCTCGCCTTTGGGACCTTATAAGTGTTTAGCCATGCAACAGTTGATGTTGTTGCACCAAGGATATTGTGCTGCACATCTAAACACTTAGAAGGTCCCAAAGGCGAGACCTGTTGTCTGTGCCAATGCTTGTTAATTCTTCAGGTCTTCAAAGGCTAAGAAATAAATCGCACTCGTCGAACCTTTGCTCCTTCTTGACTGAAGCAAGTCTTGTAAGATAATGTAGTTAAATGCGTGCACACCCACGCTGCCACAATGAACTGCGGCTCACGTCCCTCCATAATCCCAATCTGTTTCTTCACACACTTGTGGGCTTTGAGTCCACCATGTGGCAACCACCATGGTGCTCCCCTTAACATTTGAATCCTAAGGATTTACCTAGCTCAAAAAAGAAGTCAGTAGGGCTGATACACTAGAGGGACATTGAATCTGATTTTTTTTGTTTGTACATATGTTTTAGAGTTTGACCAAGTCCCGCTCCTGAGGAGAACCCCACAGTGGTTGAGGGTTCAGAAACGCGTCGACCTTTACCAGCTAGTCACAATACCCATTGAATACACCAAGTAATCCTGTGTGCAAAGAAGGCAATCAGCCTGTTGCACTGTTTCCACCATAGGCTAGCTCCTAGTGGCAGGCTGCACTTTTTAAATGTAAATACTTTTTTGCCGCCACTTGTTTTCAAACTTGGACTGGTCATTGTTTGTTTGTTATACATGTATGGTAATTGTATTGGTTCTGTACTTGTTAATTATTGAATGTCAATTGGGACTTAACCGGAGATCCACCTCCCATTGGATAAACAGGTAAGTCATGTTTTTAGCAGGCGTTAGATTATAGCAATGATCACGCTTAGCGCGATTTTTTGAATCGCTCAGCCTGCCTTGCTAATGGGCGATAGCTGTGTTAGGTTGGGTACGCCCACTGTGCATGTCATTAGCGATAAATATCGCTGCCATTCAAAGCGGGCCCCAAACCGGTCGCTATCGCCTGAAAGCTGTCGCTAACTGCTGTTACCGACAGCTTGCTGATAGGGCGATAAAAATATCGCTGCTTTAGCGGTAAAAAGTGCCGCTAAAGCGGTGCTATGGCCCTTGCTAATATGCCCGTAGGTGTTTACATATCCTTGCACTACACATGGTACAGGGATATATAGGGGGGGCAACTTAGGTGGCCCCCAGGGCCCATGTACCAGCCCCATAGGATAAGGGGGGCCCGCTATATCCCCAAATCTGTTTCCGCCAGCTGTTTCACCGCAGGTTAACTGCCGCAGAACAACCGTCGGAAAAAGATATTGTTATCCCCACGGTGGTGCCTGACAGGCATCACCACCCTTCTAGGGATGGAGGGCGGTCCGACAGGTGATTGGAATGCCTCCGACCGTCGACCCGCATCAGTCGGTCTTTCCGACCGCCACCACACCGCCGACCATCATAATGTGGCGGGCGGTGATTCAGACACTGATGGCGGGGATGCCGACAGCCTGTCAGTGTTGGCTCCCACAATCGTAATCATGCCCTGGATTTTAAAATATTTTTTATATATGATTTTCATTTTACATTGAGTTCAATGGGGAATAGTATTTTTTCAGTTTAATTAGGCACCCATTTTTTTTCAATAACTTGTATTTTTTAGTCTAACAGTTTTCTATTTTGGTTCTTTCTGAAGGGAGTAGCTTGCGGTTGGAAGCTGCGTTGCATCGGTTAAGGTAAGTTTATTTTAATTACTGTTTTAAGGACATTTCATAGTAGGTGGAAGTAATGTTTACGGTTTGTACATTGTGTTTTGGGTTATTGTAGTGTAGACTACTTGCTAGGTTATTTTATGTGAAGTACGAATAGTGCGTCATAAGTGCAGTGTAATGGTCTGTTTTAGAGCGTCAGATATATGTACAGTAGTATGTCTTGAAGAATTGTAAGTATGTTTCTGTTTGTTTTATAGTATTATTACTGTCTGTGTGGGAAGGATGTGTGTTATTTGTTTTTACAGATACTGTTCATTCCAGACTTGCTGTTGGAAGAAGGTTTCATTTTATTTCATTTTTTGAGGAAATGTGTATTAGTTTCGAGTAAACAAATATTTAATATACATTTCCTTTATTTTTTGGGTTTTCATGGAGCGTTTCTTTTTTTAAAGTGAGGTACAGGACTATGTTGGGCTATTGTAATCTGTTGATGAAAGAACATATGTTAAATAATTGCATAAATGAAAAGTTGCATCAACAAAATGTCTACTGCGAGTCTGCTGACAGCCTGTCAGGCGGTCCCTATCACTGATAGGGTGGCCGGCAGACGTAAGTTTGCCTGCCATCGTAATCGGCCTTGGTTTTTGTTCTTTGGAGTTCTCACACTCTTTCCCTTGAGGAGGTTTTGTAACCCCTTTCTTTTGGTCACACCCTGTTGAAGTTTTTGTCATCCTTGTCTTGACCCAATGAGGTCCCAAGACTCACCAGCTGGCCTAGTGAGGGTCAAAAGTCTGTCTCTGCAGTTACCAGAAAAAAGTTCCCAAAGTAAGGCCCCCACTGTAACTTCTTCACTTGTCTCATTCCACAAGCCCTCTCAAAGGCTGTGAATCATTTGGTGATGTCATCACCTTCCTCATATTTGGTGATAATCCCTTTGGGGATTTTTGGGTCATATGAACTCTTTTTTTCTCTATTTGGTGTTAAGTTGCTGTCACCATTGATAGGAGGTCAGGTAATCTCTGCTCTCTCTTTTTCTAGAGCCAGGAGTCTAGAGTCTGAGGGGCATATTTACAAGGGAATGGCCGAGCATGGCATTAAGCACAAAATGCTAACGCCACGCTCCGCCATTCTGAAAATGCAGGTATGCACGGTATTTACAAAGATACGGCACAACACTGCTTTTTTCCCTAGCGCTGGTGCTAAATTAAGCTGCCTAGTGCCAACACAGGCACCCTGGCGCCATAGTGCAAGGGAGCCTGCATTGAGGGCATTATTGTTTATGTGCAGGAAGGTGTCCCTTCCTGCACATAAACAATCACATATGGCGATTTGAAACGTCTACGTGTGCTGCATTGTTTTTAATGATTGTTTATGTGCAGGAAGTGACACCTTACTGCGCATAAACAGTCATTCATGAGGTTTTGCTGTTTCTACGTGTGCTGGTCCCTGGTCTTGATTTTGAAACTGCCTCCTATTTACGCTGCCCTTGCAAATAGGGGGCAGTTTCAAAGTCAATGGGTGTTGCAACGGAACGCCCACAGCAACACCCACTGCCCACCACATTCATGCTAAGTAAAGCGTGAGAGGGGCCTTATTTACAAGGTAGCGTTAAGTCATATTAAGTGGCTTAACGCTGCCTTGTAAATAAGACAGATCCCCTATTGCCACAGGAACGACTTAAAAGTGATGTTCCTGTGGCGAGAGGGGCTTGTAAATATCTCCTCAGGACCTGACCCCGCGTGGGTTCGAGGTGCTGTGAGCACTGCCCTTAGAGTGAGGGGCTCAGGAACCCCGTTCTCCCTGTTTAGTGAGGGAGGTTGGGGTTTGTCCTCCACATCATTAACATCCTCCTCTTTTGGGATCTCCCCCCTCTGAAGGGTGGGCCTTTGCATACTCTGCCAGGAGCTCCATGAGCTTGGACTTGGAAGTATGGGACACACATATATCTTTTTTAAGTTTACACAGAGACCATAACTCTCTCATCTCTATGTGGTGAGGTCGAGATCCTCAGCCATATTCTGTGTGTCAGTCTTTATTTTACATATAGTGGGGATCTTTTTACTAGAGGTCAAAACGCGTCTAAAATACTTTTTCCTCTAACTATAGTACGTTTTAAACTTTTAATAATGCTAAAGGGACTTAACCAAGGCCCGAACAAGAATTTTACAAATTTAGACAAAATGTCAAGTCAAAAAATGAGTTGAGCACAAGGCAGTTTTTTTTATTGTAGTCGTGTGATGAGGTGTTGATTAAGTGGTCCAACAGATGCAAAGTCGTACACCCCACTGCTGATCCACCAATGTAGGAAGCTCTGTATATACCATACCGAAGTAAGGTAAAGTGTGCACCGAGTCCAGGGGAACCCCAAAGGTATAGCAGAGGCTAAAGCAGATAATACCTTACTCTCAAGTTAGTGGTAGCTGGAGTGAGCAGTCAGGCTTATCAGCAATGGCAGCTGGTAGGGAACAGTGGTGGGGGAATGTGGGGGGGCCGAGAAAATAGAAAAATAAGGAAAGAATAAAGCAAACGTACCTGCGGGTCGCTTCCCAGCCACCGCCTCTCCTCTTTGCAGGAAACATCTGGGCTCCCAGGCTCCCTAAGCAAATCACAGCGCTGTAATGCAGCTTTGGGATTGGGCCCCTTGATATGATATGATATGATAATGGGGACTTGTAGAGCGCTCGTTCACCGGCGGTTTCTTGGCGCTGAGTGGGGGGTGCGTGGGCATGTACAGCGGAAAAGCTATTATACATAGGCCCGGGAGAAGAGCCACGTCTTGAGGGATTTCCTGAACATGGAGTAGGAATCGATTTGGCGTAGTTCGGGAGGTAGAGTGTTCCAGAACTGAGGTGCCAGGAACGCAAATCGAAGTCCACCAAGTGTTTTCCGTTTAAAAGAGTGCGGGGTCAGGAGATTGGAGCTAGCAGAGCGAAGGGCACGGAGGGGGGACATAGCGCTGAATTCTATTGGCGATGAAGACTGGCCCGTGGGATGACATAGCTCTGTGGATCAAACAGCCCAGTTTGAAGAGACAGTGCTGGGCAACTGGGAGCCAATGACGGCTCTAAAGCAGAGGTTTTACATGATGCAATCTGGGTTGCCCGTATACAAGTCTGGCAGCTTGGTTTTGCACCAGTTGAAGCCGCTATAGCTGACAGGCGGGGATTCCGGCATATAGTGAATTAGCATAATCAATGCGTGACATGACTAAGGCCAAGGTGACTTGAATAAGGGCTTCAAAGGAAAGAAATATACTGATTTTCCGGATCCTGCGTCAGTGGAAGAAGCAAGAAGAGACTACTGAGTTGATCTGAGTCTTTAGAGTAAGATCGCTGCTGATTGTAACACCGAGGCTTTTGACCACACTGACTGGGGAGGGTGGAAGGCCCATGGTGGATGGCCAAAAGTTGAGGTTCCAGGGGTTGACTGAGGTCCTAGTGAGGACAAGCCTCGTCTTGTCTAGGTTTAATTTTAACTGGTTTAGGTTCATCCAGTTTCTGATGAACGTCATGGTGGACCGGAAGGTCTCCATTGCGTGGGGAGATGAATCGATGGTGAAAATGAGCTGGAGGTCGTCGGTGTAGTAAGAAATGGCTACGTCTCTCCTCAGTAGATCTGAGATCAGTGGCAGGATGTACAGATTGAATAGGAGCGGAGAGAGAGAAGAGCCTTGGGGAACCCGACAAGTGAGTGTCTTTTTCTCTGAGGAGAACTCAGAGAGGCGGACAGCTTGATGGCAGTTGCTAAGGAAGGAGGAAATCCATTTTAGAGGGATGCCCTGAATGCCGGCGCCCTCGACCGGCTCTACCAATAAGGAGGCCGACAAATGCAGGAGCACTAGAGCCTGTGAGATGTTTTGGCCCGCCCCCTTCCTTAGTTCATCATGAACTGCCAACATGATGGACTCGGTGGAGTGTTCGGTCGAAATCCCGCTTGGTGCGGATCTAGGTAATGTGAGTGTTCCACAAATGCACTTAGGCAACTTGCAACATGAGCCTCCAGAATTTTACCCAGAAAGGGTAAAAGCGAGGTAGGTCGGAAGTTGCTGGGTACAAGGGGGTCAGCTCCTACTTTTTTCAGGATGGGTCTAACTTCTGCAGTCTTGAAACAGTTGGGGACAATGCCTGTGGCAAGGGAATTGTTAAGGAGGGATAATGGGCGTTCGGGGAGCTAGAGAAAGATCTCCCGGGCAATGTGAGGGGACAGCTATCTGTGGGGGAGCCAGAATGGACTCTTTTGAGGAGGGAAAAAAATGCCTCCTGAGTGATTGGTGGAAAAAGATCAAAAGAAAGCGGGTTGCGATTCACAAGGGCAGGCTCCGGTGGGCAGAGGCTCCTGGGGATGCTGGCTTTAATGCTGGAAATCTTGTCGATAAAATAGGTGTTGAGGGAGTCACACAGAGTTGTTGTGAGGGGACTAGTTTGGTGGTGATGCGGTCGAGTTTGACGAGTTTGTCCACGATGGAGAAGATGTCTTTGGCTTTATTGGTGGAGTTTTAATGAGAAGTAGTCTGATTTAGCTTTTAGGATGGCACCTTTGTATTCTTTGAGTGCCAACATGAAGATGGATTTTTTAGTCCTGTCTCCACTTGCGCTCAGATTGGCGCAAGGTCAGTTTCATTTCCTTGAGGTTGTTGGTGAACCAGTGCTGGGCGTCATGTGGTCTTCGACATTTGGCCTTCCTAATGGGAGCCAGTCTATCTCTGGCTGTAGCCAGCCAGGCATTAATGTTGTCTACCTGGACATGGGGGGAGGCCGGGAGACCGTTGGGTGGGGAAGCGGAGGGCTTGGAGGTGGCTAAAAGGGAGCAGAGCTCGGAGATGTCGACCCGGCTCCAGTTCCTGGCCTGGCCAGCCTGGGGAGGGGGCGGGGGTTTAATGATGGAGGTGGTCGGGATGGAAAAATAAATAAAGTGGTGATCCGACCAGGTGCAGGGAGTGACCTGTATGTCTGAGATCTCCAGTTTGGATGTCCAGACCCGGTCCAGTATATGCCCTTTGGTGTGAGTGGCTGCCTTATTGTGCTGGGTAAGATTCATCCCGGTCAGTAACTCCGAAAAAGCCACTGAGGAGGTGGTTTCATGTACAACATATGGCCAGTAGTTGAAATCGCCTATAATCAATAACCTAGCATGATTTATGGCTAGTTCGTCAATAGCGTTTCCAAATGATTGCGGGAAGGTGGGTATGTGGCTAGGAGGTCTGTAGACTAAAGCACAAACAAAGGAGGAAGAGATTGAATCAAGTTTGAAGAGAAGGCAGTCTACCAAAGTGATTTGTAAGTTAGATAGGGAGTTGAATTTGTGGGATTGTGATATTATGGCCACCACCCCGCTACCTGCCTTGGCTCTGGTCTGTTGTCCTGAAGGGCATAGTAGTAATCAGGGATGGCTGCCAGCATATCTGGGGTTGATTCCGCTGTCATCCAGGTTTCAGATAAAAGTAGAACGTCGGGCTTGAGTGTGTCTAGGAGGTAGAAGATCTCTAATTGATGCTTGACCATTGAACGGGTGTTGATATACCAAATGGACAAGCTGTTATGGGTTTGCCTAATCAGGGGGTAGGGAAGTGTGGGGGGGATATCCTTCTGGTCAGGGAGTAGTGGGGCATCAGGTGAGAGGGGATTGGCTTTCCCAACCATGATCCTAGGGGATAGCAACCCGAATACCTTCAAAGTTCTACTGATGTCAGTGGAGATGGCCTGGTACGCCCGTAGAGAAAGTAATTTGACTCAGGAGTAACAGAGGGGGAAATGGGCAGAGTGCGTGGCCCCTCACCCCGGCCGGCAGCGGATGGGCGCAGATGGGCTTGCCTTTGGCGCGCAAGTGGTTGCCCGCTGCGCGACGGATAGCACATAAGGAGATATAGGCTGCAAGCATGGCGCTAGTCGCGGTGCATCGCCTCCAACTGCCACGGAAGAAATACTGCTGCCTTTGTCAGCCTGCACTCTCCACAACAATCGGGATAACCCATGGTGGACCGGGGTGCAGGCGGCAGGACAGGGCAGGAAGTGCAGGTAGGCAAAATACGATTTAAGTTCCCTTAAGTTCCCCTAAGCCAATCCCAATTCTGAATTGCAGCATTGTGATTGGTCTGAGCGCCATGGTTTGGCATTCAGACGGGGACAGGGAGCCTGTGCATGTTCCTCACCAGGCTGTGAAAAGCAGACTGGTGGGTAAAATGCAAAGTGTGCATACATGTTTGGCTGGACCAAGACGGTCAGTCAAACATTCATGCGCATTTTGAGCGTGCTCACCACTCCTTCCCTGGCCCCTGCTCTGGCCAGCCCCGCCCCGCCCCACACTTGGGAACGAAAAATAAAATTATATTAACGCTTCTTTATTATCATTTTATTTTTCCTCTGCTTATCAGTGGTAAGAATTTATTGTACACACTCAGGCAAGGAATCAGAGGAATCATAATTCCGTATTTATGCAGGATTATTTTGTAAATGCACTAAATACTTTACAGTTTTAAGAAAGCTTTCTGTAAATGTCACTTAAATGTAGGTTTTAGGCTTTGCAATAGAAAAGATACGCCATGCAATGTAATGTTACAGTTCAATGTATTCCTGTGGATGAAACAAAGGTTAGTGACGTACAGGTAAGTACTCGGTTTTGCAGGTCAGTCTCAGGCTGGTAGCACTTACACAGGCCAAGGGTTAGGTAGGTGAGGAGAGTGCGCCCTTGGGCGGCTGGGTGGAGAGGTCAAATGAGAGGTCTGGCTTATTGTAGTGCTATGGAGACAGGGGGTACTCTGAAGAGGACCGGTCACTGACAGGTTCCTGCAGTTTCTTGGGCAGGGCCCAGGGAACAAAGTTAAGCACAAAGGGGGCCACAAATAGGCACCAAAAGCGCACCTCCATGAGCTCTCCGGGCAGCAGGGTGCAGACTAGGCGTCATGCTCCCATTGCAAACCCAAGGCCAGAGGGTGTCCTTTTGTGTCGAGTTTTCTCCAGATCCGGTCGTGGTCAGGGAGACACTTTAAGGTGGGGCTGCAGGTGTTGCAGTTGGGGTCGGAGGAGATCATCCAATGCTTGATCCCAGGTCAGTTTCACCGGGGGACCTCACTGGGTTGTTGGGCCACTCTAACTCTAGCCAAGGTCATCGGGTGCAGGGTGGTACAGACAAGCGGTCCCTTCCCGATTCGGTGTCTGAGATGGAGATGGTTGATGGACAAATCCAGTGTCTTCGGGAGATCAGAGTCTTTCTTTGAATCCTTGAAGGCAAGGAGGTCCCTGGGGTTCTCGGATACTGCTGGCTACAGGACATGTCGGTTTCAGCTTCTAGGGGTTCAGAACCCCTGCCAGCCAGCCCTACCGGCCAGGAGAAAGGCTGGTAGAGCTGGGGCCAAAACAGTTGTCGCTGCCCTCTTCTCTGTAGCATGGCTCTTCGGTCCTTCTTCTTGTCTTTTCAAATCTAAGAGTCCCCTTATCTTCAAGATTGATGTATGCTTCACTTCGTCTCCCCTACCTGATGGGTGGGGTTGGCAAAGGGAGGCACGCCTTTCTTGCTAGGTTTTCCTGCCAATTCTCCCGCCCAAACTAGGGGTCTGAAGTGATGGGTGCCAGTTGCTGGGGGCAGCAGAGGCTGGGGGTGGCTCACAAAGGAGGCACGCCTTTGAAGCTTCCCCTTCGCGGACCCAACCCATCCTGGGGGAGGAGGCTTGGCTCTTCTGCCCAGGATGTGCATTGTTTTAGGACCCCGAGAGCAGAGGGCTCTCTACCCGGGGGTCGTGAAACCTGTCTGGTGGTGGCAAATGGTTAGTAGCCAGTCAGGAACCACACCAAGGTGGTTTGTTTTTCAGGAGGCATCTCTAAGATGCAGTGCATTTACATTAAATCCCACACTGGCATCAATGTGGGTTTAATGTGCTGAGAAGTTTGGTACCAAACTTCTCAGTTTTCACTTTAGCCATACTGGGGCTGTGGAGTTCATAATGACAACCTCCCAGCCCCTGTACTTAAAACGGTGTCACTGCACTTACAATGCCTGTGAATGGCACAGACATTGTAGACGCATATTGCTCATGAAGCTATGCCCTCACTGGTGGTTTGGTGCACCCTACCTTTAGGGCTCTAATGCCTGCTAGTCGAGTGACTTACCCATGCCACAGGCAGTGTTGGTGGGCATGGCACACAGTGCCATGTCGACTCTTCAGTTTAGTCTGCACTAAAACACGCAGCATGCTCTGGCAGTGTGTGGGTGTTAAGGTGAGGGGTCTCTGAGGGGGCACAATACATGCTGCAGCCCTCAGAGGCCCTCCCTGGACACAAGTGGTACCTTTTACAAGGGACTTACATGTGGTCCAAAGGTGTGCCAGTTGTGGAAATAACGGTACAGTTTTGGGAAAGAACATAGCCCTGGGAGCCTGATTGGCAGGGACCCAGGAAACACTTAGTCAAGTTGGCATCATGTATCTGGCAAAACGTTAGGGGGTAACTATGCAAAATGAGGCACTTTCCTTCACTGTATCAATATATATGTCTCTTCTAAGGAAGCTTTATGGAGCCCTAAGGCATAGAGCAGAATATTAGTAAGTAGGACATTTACTTTCATATGCCTGAACAGTAAAACATCCCAAATTGTCATTTTACTGTGGAAAGTTCAGTAGCCCGTGGGCTAGTACAGGATTACAGACTGGCATTGCAGCCTTCTAACTTCTGAAAGGGACTACTGAATGGGTACTTCACTGTATCAAATTAATTGTTACATTAGGCCCGACTTCTGCCCAAGACGAATTTAATGCCAATGGTGACAAAAAGGCAACTTTTAGAAAGTTGCACCTCTGCTGCTCAGTTCATCCAGTGGCCTTCGCAGTTGCTAGCCACCAGACAGCCGTCTGTCCTCCTGGAGAGATAGGTCTATGACTCACAGGCTTAGGACAAAAAAAGGCCTGCCACTCAGGGAGTTGGCTGAAAAGGCGAGCTTCAAAGAGGGAAGCCGCCTTTGATGGGAAACTGGCACACATACGTGGAGGGTTGCTGGTTCGAGCAGAGAGGGGTTACCTGCAGTTAAAGCATTTTATCCGTAGGTATGTAGCCCATATGTATCTACACCTTTAGGGTGGGCTACCAAGCTTCTCACTACAAAAAAGTGTTCTGATGTCTTGAGGGTGGGCAGGGCAGTGCATTCTGGGGTTGTTAAATGCCATCAATAGTCTGAAGTTGCCACTAGACGGGAGGGATGCTGGTAGCACATTGGCTAGTGACTGCGTCATCGACCCATGGCACCTTCTGGGTATAAGTATGACACTCAGACTAAGAAAAAGGGGCCTTTGTTCCTGATAGATGTAGAAAGAAGGTATAGGTTCTGAACAGAGTGAAGAGGACAGTCAACAAGACTGTTTCTTGTTGCCCTCACACGTCCCTGGGGACAACATGGTTCATCATCGGGCGGGTGCTCCTTGTCAGGCAGGTGCTGCAAAGCCCTATGGATCACCTTAAGGATCACTTTGGCAGACATCTTTTGGTTTTATTGCCTTATTATGAGTGCAAGAGTGTCTACGTGGGGTGGTGCATGGCGTGTTTGATTGAGTGAGTTAAACCTCACAAGGGGATATCACCTCAGCCTTTAATATGTGGATTCAACATAAGTGAAGACGTTATGATGTTATGAAACATTGGAAAATCCTGAACACAAGCGGCATGGATCTGGCTCGTTCCCAGTTTGCATTTAAAAGAACCCAGAATCTGAAGGATCAGCTGGTACATACTAGACCATGGATCAAAAAGGCCCCCACACAAAATACAATCTGGGATCTTCCTCCTGTGACTAAACATTACTCATGTGTGGCATGCAATGCATACTCCTCCACCTAACATTCAAAGACACTGAACTTGGGCAACTCCATGTGGATGCAGAGACAGCACCCTATTTGCAACACTAAGAACTGTGTCTTTGTAAACTCGATTACATAGGAATGACAAAAAGGCTCATCAAGATCAGGATAGGGGAACACAAAAGCGCCATCTGAAGTGGACGTAATTCAACCAAGATGTACAACTAGTTCAGTGAGCTGAGGCACTTACCAGAGGATTTGTGCTGGATTGTTTTAGAAGCCCACCCCTTCTGGAACATGACCTCGCTTTTCAGAAGGGAACAACGTTATTCTCCTGGGCGAACCGAGGTATGTGTCGCCCCAGCGTTCGCCCTCAGAGCAATTCGTGCTCTGTACAAAGAGTCTCAAATGGGGTTGGACCTTCTATGTCAAACAGGTGTCCCACCGACCTGCTTCCATCTGCTTCCAGTGGTGCAACGCTGGGTCTGTCGGGCCAGTGTGAAGTCAAGGTTCGCCACTATGGGCGTCAAGGTGGAGGAAGAAGGAAAGACCTGTAAAGGTTTCCCAATTTGTCCCACTCTGCCTGAACGGGCTTAGTAATTGAGGAGAGATATACGTTTTGGGGCCGTCTCTTTCCGGAAAAAGGGGATTCTCCACAATGGTTGTCCTGCTAGAGCCTCCATGAAAAGCCAGTGCTTTTCAGACTCTGGGTGGGACCATTCCTCAAAACTTTGAAGTTGGGTGGCTTGATAATATTGGGTAAGGTCTGAAAGTCCTAGGCCCCCATCAAGGGGAGGTTTGTAGGCGAATTCTCTGTGCAGACGGGGTATTTTGTTTGCCCAAACAAAATGGTTAAGCTCGTCCTGAAGAGAGCAAAGTGATCTCGAAGGAGGTTCAGCTAGGAGGACCTGGAAAACATACAGAATCTGGGGTAATATGGTCATTTTTACTGCAGCTATCCTTCCAAGGGATGTATGACGTTACAACGCATACTTTTACAATGCATACCTTTACAACTCATTTTTTACAACTCAACATCCATTACAACGCATGCCATTACAACGAATTTTTTAAAACTACCTTTACAGCGCATTCCATTACAACGCATACTACCTTTACAACGCATACCATTACAACGCATAACATTACATTGCATGTATGGTAAGTATTGGATAGTGTAGGGGTAAAAATTACTATTCTAACTCCAGGGGGTGCAATAGTAGGGTAAGTGTTGGATAGTGTAAGGGTACTATGCGCTGTAATGTTATGCGTTATAAAGGTATGCGTTGTAATGACTGTGTTGTAATGACATGCGTTGTAGTGTTATTTGTTGTAGTGACATGCGTTGTAATTTGTTGCGTTGTAATGGCATGCGTTGTAATGGATGTTGCGTTGTAAAAGTTTTGTTGTAATGGTAGTGCGTTGTAAAAGTTGCGTTGTAAAGGTTGTTCCCCCTTCCAAGCTAGGAGAAGGAATACAGCAGCCAGAGAATATTTATTTTATTTATTTATTTAAGAAGTTCTTTATAGCGCTGGCTCCATCCAGGGGTATCAGAGCGCTTAACATTAGTATGATGATGTTAAAGGAATACAGAACAGTTGTTTCAAATGCAGCACTCATACATGGTGGACTAAAAGAGCATATTGAGTACTAAAGACTAATTGGTAAGAAAATGGAAAGAAAGGGTAGTGTAAAAAGAAACAGCATGAAAAAGATGACGTTACAAATTATAATACAGCACACAAGGGGTAGGCTCAGTGGTCAGAAAAAAGCTGGCGGGGTTGAGCGCGTGAGAAGAGTGGGATGGGGGAAGCAGGGTGGAGAGGGGCCGGGAAGGGGATGTATCGATGAGAGGGGGAGAAGGTAGGGGTATTAAGGATGAGGGAGAGTTAAGCAAGTACAGTAAGAGAGGGATTATGTACCCCCATATTTTTTCCCATGTGTATTTCAAGGTCTTTTTTTAAACTGACATAAGAAGGGTTACCTCGTAGATCTTCAGGGAGGGCATTCTAGATGCTGGGGGCCTTACCAGAGAAGGAGCGGGATTGAGAGGCTTTTTTTCAGAAGAGGGTGGATGAGGAGAAGAGAGTTGATGCTTCTCAGCAGTTGGGCGCAACCTGCTTTGTTGTTTGAGAGGTAGAGTGAGGTCTTTTGATAGAGGGCTTTGTGCGTAATGCAGGCAACTTAATAGGAGGATCTGCCTTTGATGGGAAGCCATTTAAGGTCCTTGAGGGCAGGTGAGATATGGTCAAAACGTTTACAGTCAGTTGTTAGCCTGACTGCTAGGTTGAGAATATATTTGAGGGAGGGCAAGGTGAACTTTGGGAGTTCCGGAGATTAAAGCAATTCCGTAATCAATTTTCAAGAGGACTAGAGATTGGACAACCAATTTGAAATCTTCCACCGGAATGAAAGGTTTGATTTTTTTGAGATGTTGGAGTGTGAAGAGTGCTCCCTTTACCACATTTTTTATATGGGAATTGAGCATCAACTTCCTGTTGATGGTGATGCCAAGAGATTTTTTTAATTCGGGATTGGAGACAGAACAGTTTAGGGTATTAAGGTCAGGGATCCATGTTTGAATGGGGAGAGGGTTGTTTTTAGGAGAGAAAAGAATGACTTCAGGTTTGTTTGGATTGAGTTTGAGATGATTGGAGTAGAACCAGGATTGAAACTCGGTGAGGGCAGTGTTGAAGTGTAAGATATCAGAGTGGGATACCTCCAGGATTGTGTTGAGGGTGTAGGTTTTCCGGCACTGTCCGCTTGGTAGACCGTAAGACGCGCTTTCTGAGACCGCCACTTACCTTATCCTAACTGACATTGGAGTCAGCTACTTGCCAGCAGTTCCACCGCGAGGGAAACGCCGCTCGGCACCTCGCTAACGCCGTGAGGGAAACGGCCAACGGTGTCTCCTTCCAGGGACCGGACTACATTTCCCAGAAGGCCAAGCCCAGGCGCCCGCTATCAGCGTCATCAGGCGGCGCCAGGGCTTCTCAAAAGACCAGCCGGTGCCCCGCAGCGCGGGACGCGCTTTCTGAGACCGCCACTTACCTTATCCTAACTGACATTGGAGTCAGCTACTTGCCAGCAGTTCCACCGCGAGGGAAACGCCGCTCGGCACCTCGCTAACGCCGTGAGGGAAACGGCCAACGGTGTCTCCTTCCAGGGACCGGACTACATTTCCCAGAAGGCCAAGCCCAGGCGCCCGCTATCAGCGTCATCAGGCGGCGCCAGGGCTTCTCAAAAGACCAGCCGGTGCCCCGCAGCGCGGGACGCGCTTTCTGAGACCGCCACTTACCTTATCCTAACTGACATTGGAGTCAGCTACTTGCCAGCAGTTCCACCGCGAGGGAAACGCCGCTCGGCACCTCGCTAACGCCGTGAGGGAAACGGCCAACGGTGTCTCCTTCCAGGGACCGGACTACATTTCCCAGAAGGCCAAGCCCAGGCGCCCGCTATCAGCGTCATCAGGCGGCGCCAGGGCTTCTCAAAAGACCAGCCGGTGCCCCGCAGCGCGGGACGCGCGCGGGCGTTCGCCGGGCGAAGCCCGGGCCAAGGGCGGGCCCGTTTCAGCCCGTTACAGACTGTGCAGGACTGGACTGGGCCACGGTATTGTCATTTCCATTTACAGTCACATATCATTTTCTAGTGTTACACTGCTGCATATTCCCACTATATTAGCCTGAAGCTTTGTAGCACCCGAACCCTTTTAATAATGAATAAACGGACTAGAAGCAAAAAGACCTCTAGCCTAACTGACATCACCGGTCCACTAGACCTATTCATTACTAAAACGCATGAGGTCATCGATAATAGCATACAGATATTACAACGTAGGGTATCCCATGAGTTGGAGGTTGCAAGAAGGTCGTCCATGGGGCCTCTGGCATCTGCTCAAACTCCCTTAAAGGGTCCAACTGCCCCCCTGCTCAAGCAGGCAGAGAACACGAATGTAGTAATCCATACTGTCCCAAATAGCGTGGATTTATCTGCTACCCAACTCTCCCTGGGGTCCAATTCCTGTGAGGATTTGGAAATTACACCAGATCTACAATTCTCCCAAGACGAACAGGACAGCGCAGATGTTGTAGACCTCGACCCCACGGGCAATCGGGAGGGTGCCATAGCAAAGAGGTCAAACACAAACACGGTTAAAGCCCCATATGAGATAGCATCAGCTGTGCAAAACACAAAGATCTCTCTTAAACTTCCCACTGATGCTATTCTATCAGGGCAATTAACCTCCATTAACAACGGTGCTGATTGCACAGTGACAACTCATGACCCCTGTCCAAGAGAGCTGTTAGGGACACAAACATCGGGTGTTGTCATCCAGAATCCATGCTCTGTATGTATAACACTACACGACTTTATCACAAACAGCATGGGGCGATTGCTAAAACATCACCTGCAACCCCTAGAGAAGAGCATCATGACCATAGAGAAACAACTTGCCAAATTAAATGCCCCAGCATTCAAGCAAAACACACTGGGCACACTCGCTAAGGGCCCTGGGACTGTAAATAACACAAACACCCAGGCTCAACGTCCAACTCCACCAACCATTCAGCCCAAGCCTCATCCGCCCAAAAAAGCTGTTAACACAGAAATCCAAAAAACTGACAGGCAAAACACACAAGCTACCTCAAACCCCGTTACAACAGAAGGGTCGGTAAAACGGAAAGGCCCTATTGAGAACCCGCAAAAAACTCCAGCTCCTGCGGAGTCCACCAGCCAAATAGCAAAACAAAAGGATACCCTACCACCATCTCAAAAAACCCAACCACCTCAACCACAAGCTAATGAGAAGAAGGCCCCAAGGTATAGACGTCCGATACATCTCCCGCCTGAGGCGACCCCGTATACCGTTATACTCACAGGGGTTACAGAGCTGGCTGATGGTACGGATGAACCCCCTTGGTCCCTACGAAACAAGGTACTACAGTGGCTAAGCCAAAACAGACCTCTTCACCCTTACAACCATGGCAGAATTGTATCCATGAGGAGAGTGTTCTGGATTGGTGAAACCAAAAAATCTCTAAAGGGCGATTGTATCGTACTAAACTGTGAGGACCCTGACACAGCCGACTATATCTCCTCATGGCCAGCTCTGGAAAAAAGGGGGGGCGTTGATGTACAACGTCTTTCCTTTTTCTACCCCCCTTTAAACATCCCTGATTATGGTAGTCCAAACAATTGGGAGGAAGCACAGGATTGGACTTGGACACAGGTGGGGCACTATAATGGAAATAGAAATAGGAATAGGAACAGCAAAAACCACTGGAATGGAGGGTGGGACAATCATCCCTGGCCAATGAGAAGAGAGAATGCATATCCTGATTACTGGAGGGGGGTCCCTATGAGAAATAGGTATGAGTGCTTGGACATGGTTGATTGACCAATAATGATAACAAACCTTAAAAATACAAGTCTAGGCACTCCTGTTAAAACCCCAAACAGTGAAGACCAGCTTGTCACTGTTAAAGGACCATCAGAGGGGCACATGCCGGATCCTCTTCTATGGAATACACCTCTTACCCCTATAACCCCACAGAACTGTATCCAAACATACAGGGAGCAAGGATTAAATCTAGAGGGAATAGAGAGCCCCACTCCTCAGCTAGTGGCCACAGAACCCAGCCGTTACAAATCAAATTTGAAAATTACCTCCTGGAACATTGCAGGGCTGAGTAATAAAGCAAGAGCCTACCCGTTCCTATCATTTATGGCAAATCAGGATATAGCATGCCTACAGGAATGCTGGGATCAGGAGGAAACTCATATTGAGGGCTTCAGCACCCACTATATCCCGGCGTTACAGGGCAACCGAGGCAGAGGGTCGGGGGGCTTATGCATCTTTATCTCTAATTTGAGTAATATAAAACTATCCACATATGTGCCGAGTGCATCCAATACAGAGGTGGCTAGATCCCTGCAAGGACTCATGGTCAAAACAAATGGGTGGTCCTTTTTCTTGGTGAATGTATACATAAACGTGCCCAAAGTAGAGCCCAAAGCCTTAATAACAGAACTTAACGCAATGCTCTTGAGGGGCGATAAAAATGCAGATTGTATCCTGGTAGTGGGAGACTATAATTGCCATCTGTGCCCTTATAGTGCCACAAAAAATTGCGGCATTTATAATTTAAGAGGGGACCCCACCACACATTTTGAACACTCCACTATTGGGAATATGCTTAACCAACTAATGCATGACTGGGACATGGGGTTCGCTAATGAACTTTGCGAGCCCTATGTAGCCTTCCAGACAACATTCTTCGGGCGGGGGTCAGGCACCACAATTGACTATATCTTAATGACCAACAAGAACCAGGGTTGCCTGGGGGCCTTCAACACGGAAGACCTAGCATTAAGTGACCACTACCCGATTAGCACCACAATCCTTATCGAGAAAGATGAGCGCCCCGAGCAAAGCATAACGAGCATCTTACATGGTCGCTCGGTGTCAATGGCAAAAAAAAATGGGTATGCTATAAAGTGGGGAAAAATCGATGCTACAACCTTTCTAAAAGATCTAGTGCAGAAAGAAATGAACCAATTCATGGTCTGCCTAGAAACTAATACTACCCCTCAGCAAATTATAGCGGCATATGGAAGCATAATCGCCACTACAAATGATAAATTAACAAAAAAGCTCAAGAGAGGTATAGCAAAGAGAGAACATGGCTGGTTCAATTCCGCCTGCTCTAAAGCCCACAAAGACCTATTACAGGCTCTAAAGACACTTCCCAAGGATAACAGTATGATCAAGCAAGCAAGATGTGTCTATAAGCAGACGCTAAGTAAACGACAGGATGAACTTAAAAATCAGGCTTGGGAAGCCCTAGTAAAGGCAAGCTCCATAAGAGACGATGTCTCTTTTTGGAAGGAAATTAACGCTCCCTTCTTTTCCTCGGACAACAAGGCAGATTCAATGGAGATAGCCATAATGGAAGATGTCTGGGTTGACTATTTTACCTCTTTATACAAAAAAGAAGTAATAAATTTGACCCCAGAACATAACATCTATAACAGGAATTTGGCGATTCCAGATAGCTTCCCTTTAAATATAGTTTTTACCCCTGCGGAGGTTGAATTAGCAATCGCACAGAGCGCAAACTTAAAAGCCCCCGGCCCAGATGGAGTCCCCATTGACCTATTTAAAGTCAATGCAGAATTGTGGGCTCCATTACTAGCAAACGTACTAAATGCGTATAGCACAATAGGATTTCCTGATTCATGGCATGAAGCCATAATTATCCCAATATTCAAAAAGGGGAACAGACAGGACCCAAAATGCTACCGCCCTATTTCCCTGTTGGATACATTAATGAAAGTGGCAGGTAGAGTATTGCTCACTAAACTCCAATCTTGGTCCAAAGACAAAGGGATCCTTTCTAAATTACAGTACGGCTTCAAAACTGGAGTTGGTACTGTTGAGCAGGGTTTAAATTTAAATTTAATAATAAATAAGTACATCAGCAAGAAACAAGGGAACCTCTTCCTTACTTTTGTCGATTTATCCTCGGCTTTTGACTGCCTCGATCATGCGGTGCTGTGGAAAACTCTGACAAAGCTGGGTATAGATAAAAATATCCTATATTTTATCCAGGAATTATACAGAGATGCGGGTGCAGCGGTTAGATATGGTAAAAATGGCGAGCGAACAAAAAAATTCCCTATAGCGAAGGGCGTCCGACAGGGCTGCATCCTTGCTCCATTTCTTTTTAATCTATACATCAACGAGATAGCAGACGTTTTAAATGATCTTAGAGTTGACTACCCTAAAATAAATGGCACCCCAGTATCTTTATTATTGTATGCTGACGATGCTGTGATTATGGCTCGTACACAGTTAGGTCTTCAGAAAGCCATAACAGGTTTCTCGTCTTTTATGTCCTCAAGAGGCTTAAAAATAAATGAGGGGAAAACATTTACAATGTCATGCTCCCTGCGGAAAAACACACCAGACTGCAAAACCTTTGTAAACACCAGCAAGATAGCGATGACCAAAACCTTTTCCTATTTAGGAATTACATTTAACAATAAGGGAACATGGTCACCAGCAATAACCTCGAGGAACTTAGCTTTTGCCCGTACAATAGGCGCTCTTAAACACTTTGCTAAGAGACTGGGCAAGAAACCTGTGAACATACTACTGAAGATATATGCTGCTAAATGCGTGTCAACCGCCGTATATGGGGCAGGTATATGGGGCATAGCAGATAGCACACAGATCCAAACAGCGGAAAATGCTTTCTTTAGATATCTACTCTCAGTCCCCCGCTCTACGTCTACTACTGTGTGTCACAATGAACTGGACAGAGTACATATCACAGATTTGATAAAAATAGCCCCTGTAATGCTGTGGTTTAAGATTTGGACATGCGAGGATACAGGGTTCAACAGAGAAGTAATTAATGATTGTCTAACTTACTCTGAGTCTACCAAACAACCATGGCTAGCTTATGTGAAAAAGTTCTGTCTCTCTATTGGTAAACCAGATCTTTATTCAAACCCCACAACATGCTCATTAATATCAAAAAAATCTCTAAAAACGGCATGTTTAGATTTATTGGCGGAACGAAGATGGTATTTAGACGGGCACAAGTCCACCATAGTATCTCATCGTAACATCTTACATGGTTCGGGTATCCATGCCTATCTAGCACCAATTTATTCATGCTACCATAGAATGCTCCTGACCCGAATGAGGACGGAGTCGTTCTATAGGCTTGTATCTTTCCCTATCACAAACATCTGGTCTGTAAATATGGAAAATTGCCCGTGCGATGACTTATCTAGACAGTCAAATATACACTGTATATTCTTTTGTAAATACTATGAGTGGGGGAGAAAAAGATATCTGTTACCATTGTTAAAGTTATGGGGTGTAAGAACCTGTAAAGCTGCACTGTTTAGACTATACATGCTGCAGGATGAAGTTACCATAGTGACAGCGATAAAATTCCTGGCATTTATTGTAAAATGCAGGGGCTCTATGGGAAACGCATAGGACTTCTTGGATAAACATAAAACTGAAAATTCGTATTATAATGTTCCTTATAAACACCGAATAGTACGTATACAGCAGTAGACTGTATGAATCCCAAGAGTCTTGTAAATGAATTTTAGAATTGTTACATATTCACATTTCAATGAACTCGTTCTATTTTATCCTTTTTATCCCGATGATATTTTATATTGTAAGAATCTTTGTATATGAGAAAATATGTCTAGTCTGTTTTTGTGTCTCGTATTTGTATGTTATGCTTTTATGGTTTTTTGTCAAAATACCGAATAAAGCTATTTTGAATTGAATTGAGTACTAAAGACTAATTGGTAAGAAAATGGAAAGAAAGGGTAGTGTAAAAAGAAACAGCATGAAAAAGATGACGTTACAAATTATAATACAGTACACAAGGGGTAGGCTCAGTGGTCAGAAAAAAGCTGGCGGGGTTGAGCGCGTGAGAAGAGTGGGATGGGGGAAGCAGGGTGGAGAGGGGCCGGGAAGGGGATGTATCGATGAGAGGGGGAGAAGGTAGGGGTATTAAGGATGAGGGAGAGTTAAGCAAGTACAGTAAGAGAGGGATTATGTACCCCCATATTTTTTCCCATGTGTATTTCAAGGTCTTTTTTTAAACTGACATAAGAAGGGTTACCTCGTAGATCTTCAGGGAGGGCATTCTAGATGCTGGGGGCCTTACCAGAGAAGGAGCGGGATTGAGAGGCTTTTTTTCAGAAGAGGGTGGATGAGGAGAAGAGAGTTGATGCTTCTCAGCAGTTGGGCGCAACCTGCTTTGTTGTTTGAGAGGTAGAGTGAGGTCTTTTGATAGAGGGCTTTGTGCGTAATGCAGGCAACTTAATAGGAGGATCTGCCTTTGATGGGAAGCCATTTAAGGTCCTTGAGGGCAGGTGAGATATGGTCAAAACGTTTACAGTCAGTTGTTAGCCTGACTGCTAGGTTGAGAATATATTTGAGGGAGGGCAAGGTGAACTTTGGGAGTTCCGGAGATTAAAGCAATTCCGTAATCAATTTTCAAGAGGACTAGAGATTGGACAACCAATTTGAAATCTTCCACCGGAATGAAAGGTTTGATTTTTTTGAGATGTTGGAGTGTGAAGAGTGCTCCCTTTACCACATTTTTTATATGGGAATTGAGCATCAACTTCCTGTTGATGGTGATGCCAAGAGATTTTTTTAATTCGGGATTGGAGACAGAACAGTTTAGGGTATTAAGGTCAGGGATCCATGTTTGAATGGGGAGAGGGTTGTTTTTAGGAGAGAAAAGAATGACTTCAGGTTTGTTTGGATTGAGTTTGAGATGATTGGAGTAGAACCAGGATTGAAACTCGGTGAGGGCAGTGTTGAAGTGTAAGATATCAGAGTGGGATTACATTTTATAGTACAGTTGGGTATCATCGGCATACAGGTGATAGTTAATTCCGGCTTGTTAAGTATGAAGGTAAGGGGTTCCATGAAGAGGTTGAAAAGAGCGGGAGAGAGGATAGATCTTTGTGGGACACTGAGGGAGACAGGTGTTGGGCAAGGGGGCAGATATGAATTTTAATTTCTTGGGTTCTATGTTGGAAGTAGGAGGTGAACCAGTTTAGGACGGTGCCATTAAGGCCGAAACGATCTTTGAGTGCATTAAGTAAGGTTGAATGGTTAATTGAATCAAATGCAGCAGTGAGGTCGAGAAGAATGAGTAGGCAGGTCTCGCCCTTATCCAGGGCGAGGTGGATGTCATCCACTGTATTAAGCAATGCAGTTTCTGTGCTGCAGCCTTTGCGGAAGCCGGATTAAAGAGGGTCAAGCAGGTTGTATCAATGTGTTTATCTAATTGAAGTAGGGCACATTTTTCAAGGGCTTTGGAGAGAAGGCATAGGTTGGAGATGGGGCGGATGCTATTATGGTCATTGGGGTCAGCCTTGGGGTTTTTAGGGATGGGTGTGATTTGTCCAAGTTGGAGGGTGACAGGGACGCACCCCGTAGAAAGGGAGGAGCTAATTGTGAGAAGTTGGCCTGGCATATGCTGTCCACTATTCTAGTGGGCACCTTGCACCAGTCCAAATGACCCTTATTGATGATAGGTTAAAGACAACCTTATAGAAAGCTATCCTAGTGGTAGCTGTTGAGAGCAGCCTTCAGGCTTAGTCTTGAAGGAATGTAAAGCAGCTTGTTTTACCAGTCTATAATCTCATGAATGACCAAATGAAAGGAGAACCACACCAGGTATACATATAACATCTATATATTTATTCTAAATACTTCCCTCTAGTCTCTTTATGAGGCTAGAGGCAAAAGTACATAAGGAAATCTTAATAGCACACAGTAAATTAGCACAATATACGTTGAGCCCTAGGGGGCGTACTAAACCATATATTAAGAAAGTGGTATAAGAACCACAACTTAGCTAGACACAAGGCCTAGAGCCTGTAGAAGTGCTGGGGCCACAAGGAACCACCCAAGGTAGTGACACAGGGGACCCATGGGGGCGCGTTCAGCGTCTAAACACAGCCACGAATCACCATTAACTTCTACGGGGAAAGTCGCGGTTGGAAATTTAAAGATTAAGGACACTTCAGAGAGGACTTGGAGCAAACCCCTTTAGACTTAATTGGTTCTAGAGTCAACACCCACGGGAGCTCCAGGGTACTCGAGTTACCTCACCCAGGGAAGCCGGGTGCATAGGTGTCTTTTGGTGTCAGGAATCGTCGTCGTTTCCAATGGCGATCTGCTGCTGCCGGTGAAGAGGAAAGTGTCTGGGTGAATCCAAGCCTGGATCAAGATGAGAAGAACCTGAAAGCAGAGTGGATGGAGTCTGGGTTATCAGCCAGTGACCAGGAGCACGATCGGCGGATGCCTACCGATGTCGGGTGATTTCAGGTGAAGAAGGTGAAGCTTGACTCTTCAGCCACAAGGACCAGGAGGTGTCAACGATGACCAGGATCTGGAATCGAGCTGTCCCACGCCTGGATGTCGAGTGCTGCAGTGTCAGTGCCTAGATTGGACCCAACAAGCCTTGGCAACAGTAACCCATGCAGGAAGTAAAGAAATTCTTCGGTGCAGACCAGCAAGGTCTGAGGGACTCACCATGCGGTGGGGAGTCAGGGCACGTCTGGAGCAACCAGGGAAGCCCAAGGAAAAGTAGAGTTGCCTTTGTGGGGACCCACTAGTCGAAGGACCAGGGATCGCAAAGGAGCCTCAAGCGGAAATGCAAGAAACGGGCTCCCGGAACACTCGTGGAGTGTATGCCCACAATCTTCGGTGCAGATGATGCTCGGTCGGGGCTTAGGCTATGAGTAACCCAAAGCACAACTTCAAGAGATGTCGAGAAGTCAATGCACTAGCAAATGTGTACAGTGTCCAGGAGTTCCGGGTCCACGTCACTCATGAGGGCTGCAGGTTTCAGCTTTGCTGGGGACTCGGGTCAGCCTCTGAGAAGTCTGGAAATCTTCTTTCTGTGCTGCAGGTACTTCGGAGTCCGTCGGGAGCTTCGGAGATGCAGACCAGCAAATGCTTTGTTGGTGCCTCCAGGCAGGGGAGTCACTCCTTGACCCCAAGGGAGATTTCTTCAGTCCTCTAGTCTTTAGTAGAGCGTCAAAGTTCCAGCATTCAGTTTCAGAGTTTCGTCCAGGTGTAATCTAAAGTCCTGTTGCCAGGGGTTCCTTACTTATACTTAAGGGGGGTTGGACTAACTCTATGGGAGGGTCTGGAACGAGGGGGGGTTACACCCATTTCCTTTGTCCAGTTTTTCGCCAGAGCAGGGGCTGGTAGCCCCTGCAACCAGTTTGAACTGGACTATGCACAGGGATACCAAATGTGCCCCCAGTGCAGACTTCAAAGCACTCTCAGAGTGCACCCACCCAGCCCCAATACACTAAAGCCTGTTTGGGAGGTGGTAACACCTCCCTGTGGCAGGAAAACTATTGTCCAGGCCTCCCCTGCTGGAGTTTCGTCCAGCAGCAGGAGGTCAGACTCGTGTCTGTGGCTATAGCATCCATTTTTTTATGCCAGGGTTCTTTTAAATTGTTACCAGGTAGACCGGTGTGTACTTGTCTCTCCCTCTATAAGGGAGGAATACTACCCCGCCACCATAACTGGCAGGGGGGTAGGATTCCAAAGTGCTTGACACCAAACATGACATGTTTCCATGCAGCCGTTCCAAAGTTAGCCTTTACCGCGAGGTTATAATACACTTAAGAAGGCTTCCCAGGGGTGGCATAATACATGCTTCAGCCCCTTGTAGGCCTCTGGGGTAGCTATGCCCTTAGTACCTAGTGTACCACATACTAAGGACTCACAAGGGTACTCCAGTAACAAAACTGGAGTGTACCTATAGTACATGGAATCATTTTAGAGAGGAAGCAGTTAGGCTGGGGTCCTGAATAGCAGGGCCCCAGCCAGACTAAAGTCGAGAAACTGAGAAACACCAGCAAAAAGTGGGGGTCACCATAGTAAGCAGATCCTACTCTCCTACATTAATGATATTGGTCCAATAAGGGACAATGACGTGCTTTAGCTCTTGGACGAGGGTAGATGGAAGCTGGTCTTTTGTGCGAGAGTACGATTTTAATTTGGATAAGATGTTAAAGACTTCGAGTTCGGAACGGAGTGGAAATTCTGCCAGGAGGCATTATTTTTAAGTAGTGGGTTAGTGAGGTAGGGTTCAGTCAGGGTAGATGAAGGAAGGTGTAGGGAAGGAGTAGGGGGTAGAGTCAGGGGGGAGTGTGATAATGAGGTAGCATCAAGAGGACAATGGGGGTGGGGGGGTGCTGAGATACAAGGAAGGATTGATCAATGTTGGCAATTTTTTCGGAGTAAAAGTTAGCAATTTCTTCACATTTGTTAGTGGAGGCAACAAGTTGAGGGGGGTTTGGTTTCTAACAGTGTTGATCAGTTCTCTGGGTTTGTTCTTGGCAGGGCCGAGTTGCGAGCAAAATAAATATGCCTTTTCAGAGAAAATGTATTTTTTAAAGGTAGATCTAGCGGTTCTAAGGAGGGCGAGATGGATGGGGGAAGGGTGTTGTCTCCATGTTCTTTCAGCGAGCCTAAGTGAACGTCTTTCATTGTTGAGGTGTGAGGTAAGCCATGATTTGGAGGGGATATTTTTTAGAGTTTTAAGTTCGGATGTGGCAAGTTGATCAAAAACCTCAGAGACAGTTTTATTAAAGTGCTCAGTGAGTTCATTTGCATTGAGAGAGGGTGGGGTGAGACGAAGTTGGGTTTGGCGTTTGGACTCAAGTGTGCCAGGAGGGATTTGCTTAAGATTTCTGGTCACAATCATGATTTTGTTGTTTTTAGCTAGGGCGGGCGGGGATGAGGGGGAAATCGTGAACAATACGAGGTGGTGGTCAGACCAGTCGATAGGGGTGATGTTGGATAGGAATGCCAAATTTCTTGTTAGTGATGATGGTGGCAAGAGTAGCTCCTTTGGAGTGGGTTGAGGAGTGGCACAGTTGTTTTGAGGTCGCTAATCTAGAGAAGATTAGTGAGAAGGTTGATTGTGGGATCCTCAGGTTCATTCCAGTGAAGGTTAAAATCTCCTTGTTAGAAAGTAACGATTGAGTAAGAAGGTCAGATAGTTCTTCAGTGAAGGGCAGAGGCTCACCGGGTGGGTGGTAGATATTGTGTAGTTGTATTGGGGGAGTGCCCTTCATTTTAAGTTCGGCTCCAAGGTATTCAAAGGTTGTGTAGTCTGTGTTCTTGGCTAGGGAGTGCTGGAGTTCTTTTTTAAAAATAATTTCTAAACCACCCCCCTGATCTCTCAGATCTGTCCTTCCTGATAGTGTAGTAACCGGGGGGCGGGGTGGGGAGTAGGTCTAGGATGGGTGTTGAGTGTTCTTTGACCCAGGTTTATGTGAGGAAGGCAATGTCAATACCTTCGCTAAGGATGGTTTGGGATATTTCGGTTGCATGTCAAACAGCTGAGCGGCAGTTCAAGAGCATGCATGTCAGGTGTTAAGGGTTAGTATTGGGGGAGGGCATGAGTGAATGGCGGTGAGTTAAGGGGGGACTGGGGGAGCTGAGAGAAGGGAGGATTCTGCTGATCCCCATGATAACAGGGATGTTGAAGTGAAGGAAGGAAGAATCCTTAAGGGGGGACTTATTTAGGTAGGAGGTGCAGATGTCAGATAGGTCGGAGGCGGAGAAGTCATTCAAGGTACGAAGAGGACTGTGTGTACGATTGTGAAGAGGGTGGTTATCAAAGGCTTGGGATATGGGGCTTTCAGAGGGCCAGAGCATGGAGAGGAGGACCAAGAGGGGCGGGTTCTAGGGTTGAGGGATTTGAATTGTTTTTAAATCCTCTCTAAGTCGGGCACGTTCTGTAACTAAGGTAGAGATATTGCAGTAATTGTTGCAAAGTGTCTGGGTTGAAATAGTGAGGTGGGATGTAGTTGTGGCAGAAGAAGGGGAGAAGGTATGGTCTGAGTTGGCTGGGGGAGTAGGTGTGGTGTTTGGAGAGGGAGAGAGGCCAGGTGGGGGAGACAAGGGTAGTACGGAGACTGTGGAGTGGGGGAGGCCTGGGGAGGGGAGGGAGGTGTGATCCAGCTTTGGGAGGGAGGGGCAAAGCGAAGGGCGGGACAGTTATAGAGGTAGGAGATGGGGAGTGAGGAGACGCAGCATCAGAGTTGGGGGTTGGAGTGTAGTTCGGGGAGGGAGGAGAAGGGGCAGGAAGGGGTATATTAGCTAGGAGGTGAACTTGAGGGGAAGGAGAGGGGTTTGAGATGGGATTAGGGGTTGTAGGGAGATGGTCATTAGGGGGCATGGTAGTTTGGGGAGTGGTGAGGGAATTCGAGGTGATGAGGTGGGTGGGTTCAAGACAGGGTGATAGAATAGAGCTCAAAGAAAGGGATATGTCATTAAGGTTTGGTATGTCAAGAGGGAGAGGGGTTAGCATTGGGAAGTCAGGGGAGAGCCAGGAAGGGTCTTGGGGTTGAGCAGGTGTGGGAAGAGGAGTAGGTATGGACAACTGGTGGGATTGGGTGCTGAAATGGTGTTCAGAGATGGTGAGGTGGTGTTCGGAGGCTTGTATCAGGATGTTACCTGTTTTGAAAATGGAAATGGCAATTTCACCAGGGAAAAGTGGGGAAGGAGTAGTGGATAGTTTTAAAACGGAAGGGATTTTGCTCGATTTAGATACTGGGAGGTGGCGTAAGAAGGTGCTCTTCCATTTGGAGGGGCGTTTGGGGAAGAAAATATAGTTGGTTTTTATGGGGGACGAGAGGCTGTGGTAGTTGTCAACAATTAGGGTTTCGGGATGCCGGATTAGTATTTTATGTTTAAAAATTTCCTTGGCATTTTTGGAAAGATTAGGAGGGTAAGGAATGGTCCAGGAGTTGGGGCCATGTTTGGTGAGGGAGCGGTGTTTGGAGGTGAGAGCGGGATAGAGGTGGGATGTAAGAATGAGATTGAGGAGGGACATGATAGGTCAATTGGTTGGAGGAGATGGAGGAGAAAAGAAGGGAGGGTGGAGTGATATAAAGAGATTTAGGCAACAGCAAGGAGTGAGGGGTAGGGGGGTTGACGTAAGGTGGTGAGGTATGTACTGAAGGCAGAAGATAGGGAGAGGTAAAGTGACGGGAGTGTAAGGGCGAGTGAGATGTAGAAAGTGAGAGAGAAATAGACTCAGGAGGGGGATTGACAAATTGGAGTAATTTAACAACAACACTGGATATTATAAATAGAGCATTCAGTAAGATCAGTAAAGGCAATTTAAAGTGCATATAGATCAGATTAAATAGCAATGAGGAAATACGTAATAAAGAGCCAAACTAGAATTAGATCAACAGTAGCGCATCAGAGTTAAAGGAATGCATTTGGAGAGGGCAGAGGTGAAGCAGCAATGGTCTCCAGACAGGAAGGCTCGGGCGGGCGGGGGCTGCACAGTAGTCCTCATGCAGCGAAACCGCACTGGGCTCTTGAGCAGTGAAGATGACGTCAGCGAATCGGGAAGTGCAGCTCGAGAGAGGTCTAAGGCCGGTCCAATGAAGTCCAATGAGGCAGTCCAACATCGGAGGGCGAGGTCCGGTGAGTCACAAGGTCTGGCAGGGGGGCAGGAGGAAGGCACCGGCTTTTCGGGGTGGTACCACGGGTCAGGCCAGAGTTACAAGCATCGATGAGCCTGGTCTTAGTAACATTGCCGGACTGCTGTCAGGCACCCTGGGACAGCTTCGTTAGGCATGGTCCAGAAGTCGGGCAATGAGGAGGACGCATCGAGGGCATGTCCCTGTGGGACCCAGATCCGCCCTGTATGTCTGTTAATCTAGCCTCTGCATCGGGTCGCTGGGGGCATGGAGGCAGGGTGCGGAGATCAGTGCCAACGATTAGGCTGAAGCTGAAGCTTGTGGTAGACCAGACTGCAACCATTGATTGACCGAGCACGGGGGAAGTAAAGATCGGGAGGCTTGGTTGTAGGCAGTGATTTCAGAGCATATCGGATCACCAGATCATGATGTGCAGGTAGCGGCTCGAACAGCGGTTGGTCCGGTCTTCACCTTTCAGCTGTGAATTCGATGCAGTGATTAGATACGGAGGACGGATCGGTTAGCCGCTCGCCGAGCGGGAGCTGAGGAGTTCAGGTGTCGCCATTTTAAGGTGGAAGAACAAAATGTCTGCAATGTTGGAGTGGCAGTCAAGGGGCTACGAAATGTAGCTGGTCGAGCCGAGATTGTAGGCGCAGACCCCCCAAACCTCGATCTGGCAGCAAACACCAAAACGGGGGGTCTGAAACAACCAGAGCAGGACCTTAAGAGCTCTACGGAGGCGCAAGTGGATTAGTCACTTTCTGGCCCGTTCATAGACCCAGAGCTGAAAACGGAGTTGCCCAGTGCGCTAACCCAAGCTATTCACGGACTTGCAGGGGAGCATCTTGGAACAGAGGCATATACTTCACCGGTTCTTCAAGTGGGGGGCATCGCGCACCAGCAACTTCGGGAGCACAATCAAGGAGGCTCGTACCGGCGATCAGCGTGAGCGATGGCAAGAGGCTCATCGGGTTCAGGGAGGTCAATGCCGCACGGGAACCCCAGCACTTTGTTGTTAGAGGCTGCGGGGACACTGTGCAGGACCTTGATGAGCTAGGTTTAGGCATTTGGCAGTCGGGCGCAAAAGATGGCAGAACCGCTGTACGGGCTCCAGGAGACAGTCCAAGCAGGTGCAAAACACAGCACCGGATCATCTGAGGTAGAGGGGATGCTGCACAACCTGAGAACACCCCGGAGAGCTCAATCCAGACGCGACTAGAAAAGATCTCAGAGAGATCGTTCCCGGCAGGGGAGGCGAAGGTGCATCAGGAATCAAGGAGATCTTCTTCGCAGGTGAGCCAAACTTGGGCCCAGACGATCTAGTAAGTTGCAGCAGGAGATGTCGGGGTAAGATGGAGGCAGATAGTGGGGTTACATGGGAATATAAACTGAAAAGGTAATCCCCAACTCGGGAGCTCCAGCGGTGAGCTCCTACTTGGCGGCCATTTTTTCCAGGTTGAGGTAAGATTGCACCTGACTGGTCAGAGTACGGTAGTTAAGGGCTACTGTTGTCGAGATTGTGGGGGTGATTAGGAGCCCTAGGTAGAGGATAGATGTTGAGGTCCATTGGAGGGGACAGACAATGGGGTTGGATGCGATCTCCAGTAGGATCAGGCGTTGGGTTGTTGGCCTTCAGGAATATACTTTCAATGCCGAGTACGTCCCTGGAGCCCGGAATCTGGCGGCCGACTGTTTGTCAAGGATGGTGAAAGAAAGTGATGGGAACGAAGCGCATGACAAGATGGAAGAAGAGCTGGAAGATCGCCAAATGGAAAATGTTTGTGCCATCCAGAGAGCGATAGGTGAAGAAACTTAGAAGTGTGCTCTAAGGGATGACGGAGTCCTGGATGAGGTGTGCAAGAGAGTAAAAGACAGGTGGAAACACGAAGATAAACGAGTGAAGGCCCTTTGGCCATTCTGGATGGTAAAAGATGAATTGTTAGTGATCGACGAATGTCTGTTCAGGGGAACTAGGTTAGTACCTCCCGTGACGGTGAGAGAGAATCTCGTTGACATGGCTCACGATGGCCACCTGGGCATCACCAAGACCAAGCAAAGGCTGAGAGAAGATTATTGGTGGCCGAGCATGGACCTTGCTATTGAAAGGAAGGTGAGAGACTGCATTCCGTGTGGCATCAGCGACAAGGTACTAAAGCAACTGACACCTCCAATGGTGTGCAGACCACCACCATCAGGACCCTGGGAAGAGTTGGCGTTGGACATTGTTGGTCCATTGACAGGAGAGGTGCGCACGCCATACATCCTGGTGCTTATGGATCTGTACTCCAGGTGGCCGGCAGTCAAGCTGGTGAGCGAAATCACAACCAAGACCGTCATCGAGTTCCTTCGAGGGCTGTTTGAAAGGGAAGGATTACCCAGCAGCCTACTCACAGACAATGGGGTACAGCTGTGTTCTAAAGAGATGGATGATTTCCTTGAGGAGAGGGGAATCACACACAAGCGTTGTGCCTTTATCACCCTGAGACAAATGGCATGGTGGAGCGTTTTAATAAGACCCTCAAGGAGAGTATCCAGTTAGCCAAGGCCAGCAACATGAATTGGAAAGAAGAAGTATGGAAGCGCTTAGAAGCATACAGGTTTACCCCGCACCAGACGACGGGAGTCACCCCGTTTGAAATGCTCCGAGGAAGGATACCCAACACCAGACTGTCACCAGGGTGGATGGGGTGGCATAAGGGTTGGTCAGACCACTCCAAAGAGGCGAGAGGGCTAGTGAGGCAGAAAGAAGCCATGGGTGAAAAGAAGGAAAGATTCGACAGGCTCAACTCTACATGGGAGGCTGGCTTCAAAGTAGGTGATGACATTAAGATCAGGACACCCACTGGCAGGGCAAGTTGGTCAGAATACAGTAGGCCAACCAAGATCACTAAATTGTTCAGGAATGCTGTAAAGACCCAGGAAGGGAAGATTTGGAACCTGGGAGTAGTGAAGTTTTGCCCATCCAGTCAAAGTTCTGGTAGTGGCGGGGAGGGTGAGGGCGACCCCGAGGGGAACAGTGGTCTCCCTCCCAAGAAACGGTGGCCTGTCTCCCACCCAGGTGGTATTACCAGCCGGAGAATGATCAGACCACCCAGACATTATGAACAGTATGTGAGGATGTAATCTGCCTGGAATATTTTGGTTGTTATGTTCAATGCTTTTATGTCTTTCCGCAGGGGAGGAGGATGTGTGGTATCTTCCACTCTCTTCTCCCCCGGCAACTCTGCAGAGAATGGAGCAGCTCGCGGTGACATCATTCAGAATGTCACCGCGACCAGCGTTCCAAGCCGAGCGCCTGGGAGAGTACGAAGTGTCACCCGCCGGAGCCGTTGCTGTGGCTGAGGTCGTTTATTGTACTTGTTCACTAGAATCCTATTAAACGTCAACCTGACTTCCAGCTGTGTGTTTGGTCATCCTTACGCGGATTCTACAGGTATCTTGCATGTGGTGCTGTGAGGTCAGATTGAGGGCCTGGGATTTATCCGGTCGAATTGAGTCAATTCATTAAGGAAAGCCGGTAGTGATGTAACTTGCTTCTCTATCATTGCCAGGACATCATCTGCATACAGGCTAATAGTGTGGCGGTCTCCGCCAAACGAAATCTCCTGTATCAGAGGGTTGGTCTGCACTCTATAGGACTTGGGCTCCATGTATAGGGCAAAGAGCAGGGTGAAACTGGGCACCCTTGTCTAGTACCCCTGCTTACTGGAGAAGGGCTGGACATGCAACCGTTGACCCGGAATACTGCTGTGGGGTGCTGAGTATAAACTCCCAGAAATGGTCCCTGAGCCCAAAGTGTTTTAAGGTGGCCTAGAGGTAGGGCCAGTGGACTCTGCCAAACTCCTTCTATGCAGCCTGCAGCATCCTTTCCTGGTTGTTTCTCTGGGCCTTGTCTATGAGATGGAGGACACTCCTTGTGTTGTCGCTGCACTGTCACTGTGGAACGAATCCTGCCTGATCCAGGCCAATAAAGCCCGGGAGCTGTGGAGTAAGATGAGGTAGGATGCCTGTGAAGATTTTAAGGTCGGTCTGTAAGAGGAGCATTGTGTTTTATCCTTCTCTGGTTTAGGGATCCCAGGATAGATGCCATCCGCATTGATGGGGGAAGGGCCAATGAGGTTCCTAGAGCTTTGAACAGTCAGTGAGGAGGGGTGTCAAGATCTGGCAGAAGGTCTTATAGAAGATGGCACAGAAGATGTGGATGGTTTCTGGCAAGCTATGCTAGAGATGTCCTCTTCTAAGCATATGGGACTATCTAGGTCGGTTCTCTGTTCTGGAGTTAGTGTTGAGGTGGAAAACTCCTTTAGATATGCTGATGTGTCCTCTGGTGAGAGGGACTGTGCAGTGTATAAGTCTTGATGGAATTCCTTAAACACCTTTGCTATAAGTGGATCCTCGTTCCTTTCCCGGTTCGTAGACTCTAGTACCATTTGGACACAGTGTTCCTGATGTTGTATACAGAGTCTGTTGGTGAGTAGACACCCGCTTCTGTCTCCCCCAAAGTAAAACCAGTGCCAGAGATGGAGGACCGCATATTCAGCTCTGTCCACATGGATGTCAGCAAGTTATGTCCTGGCAGCCTCTAGCTTTCTCCAGACCCTGAGGTTCCAGTGTTTTTGTGAATGCGTTCAAGTTCTGCTACTTGAAGGGAGAGAAGCTCCCCTTTGTCTTGGCGGAGTTTGTTTTCAGAAGCTGATATGGCGATCCACTCCCCCTGACGACTGCCTTTAAGGAGTCCCAAAGGGTTGAGATTGCGAAATCAGGGGTGTCGTTGAGGCCAGATAGTCAGTAATGACTCTAGAGATTTGGGCTACATTTTCAGGTCACTGCAGGAGACTCTCCTGTAGATGCCAGTTTCTAGAGAAGGGGCTCGATTGAGGGGTTGTGAGTGTGACCACCACAGCTGCCTAGTCTGACAGGAAGCGGAGTTAGATACTGATTCCGTGTACGAGGGAGGTGAGATCGGGCAAGCCTAGGAAGTAGTCTAGTCTGGCATAGGTTTTATGTGCAAAGGAGTAATATGTGTAATCTCGGTACTGTGTTGGAAGGATCCCCATATGTCAGTGAGGCCTACTTCTTTTAACCACCTCTCCAACCCTGTAGATAGGGCTATCGTCTGGCCATGTCTCTGTGCCGATCTATCTATTCATTATTAAAAATGAGGTTTAGGTCTCCCCCCACTAGGACCGGGTGGTTCTGAGTTCCCAGAACCTCTGTCACCACTTTCAGAAGGATGGGCTCTTGCCTCTCATTAGGAGCATAAAGAGTGGTCACTCTGATTGAGCTTGAGCCTACCTGTAGTGAATAATCTAGCAACCTACCCTTTATCTCGGCTTCCTTGTGTCCCACCTTTCCCCAAAAATTTCGAGAGACCAAGATGGCCACTCCTGCTGTTTTACTCAGGAGGGAAGAGAAGTACAGTCAGTGCTGGTCTCCTGGGATGAGGTACTTTTCCTGTAGCAAACAAATGTGTGCACCGGAATGCTTCAGGCAGGACCAAATCTTCGGTATGAGCTTGAAGGTCCAGATGTTGATCTCTAAGGAGAAGGATTTCTTGTTGAAGTTGTTCTATTTCCTCCACTCTGCTTGCCTTATAGTCTTCCAGGGTAAAGACTTTGTCCCCCAACCTGTCTATGTCTTGTCGGAGGTCTTTCAGTTCAGTTACAAGCTAATTCTTAAAGGACTGGAGATCACGGAGGGAGGCATTAGAGACTCTAGGTAAGATCGATTGATCGGTTTGTCTAGGGCTCCTGCAACAGGATTCTCCCACAGAGGCTCTGTAGGCGTTGCATCTCCCACCGACCCTCCCTACGTTTTTAGGTGCATATCCTTGAGGTTGCGTTCTTTCTTGCCCTTTCCAGTTGCCATGTTTGAGGATGGGCAGAGAGCCCAGGAGTAGCCAGGAATAAAGGACATTGGGGTCCCTGAGTTGTATGAATTTGGCTGCCTGCGAGTGAGTCTAAGCTTGGGATCCCAGTGATGGGGCTAGGTGGGACACCCAGGCAGATCTTGCTTAGATTCGGTGATCATGCTAGATTGTGGGAGGCTCCAGCTTGTTCCTTTGTGGGCGAGGCCCTCATCTTCTCTCTTGTTGCTTAGGCTTTAACCGGGTTGGGGTCCGTGGCCCTTATCTGAATCCTGGATCGGGACCCACTCTCAGACCCTGCCACCCCCAGTGTGTGAGGTGAGCACACAAGCAGCTGCTGGTCTCCTGGGCCCAAGAGATCAGGAGAGGGAAAGATAGCTGTATCACCTCTACCCCGAGGGCCTAAGTGCTCGTCCCTTGTGTCAGGTCCTGCTTGGGGCCATCTCTCCTCTCCACTGTTGGGCAGGGCTCCTTGTCCACCAGGGGTCAGGTTGCTCCCTCTGGGTCTCACCAGCAAGCAGGCCAAGGTAATTGCAGGCTCCGTCCTGGGTCTTGTCTACCGTCTTGCTGCTGGCACACCTCTCCCGAGACCTCAGCTAGGGGTTATTCCCGTGCTGATTTCGGCCCTCTCTGCAGCTGGTCGTCGATCAGTTGCATGCTCCACCTCCAGTTGGGCTCTAGCTTGTGTCACCGCTGTGGCGCAGGTGTTGCCAGTTGCCCACTAGTGGCGGGTTGCCCAGTGTGGTGCAGGTGAGGCCACTGGCTCGCCTTTGGTTTTGTGAGCTGGAAGCCGGGTGCCCGCTCTCTTTGAGTCCACCTCCATGTATGCCGCAGCACTCTAAGATGCCCTCTGGGTGCATGTCAAGACAAATCCGATATTGGCATCAGTACGGATATGGCAAGACGAGGTGTTTGATACAACACACCATTATTTTCAGTGAAGCCATTATGTAGCTGGGAAACTCGTAATGATCAGCGCCAAGTACATATCTATATTCATTTCTCACTTGTAATATGTTAGAAGATGTCAAATTGCTTAACACAACTCTTGAGAATACCCAGACATGGCTGGCAGAAAACCATCTCAAATTGAATGCCCTAAAAACCGAATATCTCCTAATAGCTCCACCCGCCCAAGTCCCCATAATGCAAGACTGGATCAAACATGTTACGGTACTCAATGTTCAACCAACCATTGTGGATTCAGTAAAATCACTGGGAATAACTCTTGACAGTAACCTCAATGTGCAAAAACACATCAGCAACGCAACAAAGGGAGTTAACTTCCAGATAAACACACTGAGGAGGCTGAAACCCTTCCTTCCAGTCAATGACTTCAAGCTGGCAGTACAAGCTCTAGTTATCCCTAGAGTGGAGTACGGAAGTGTCTCTCTTTGTGGCCTGCCCAAAGCTATAACGGCCCCTCTAAGAGCCGCAATCAATACTGCAGCAAGACTCATTACTGGTTCTAAAAGAAGTTCCCACATCTCCCCGGACCTAAAATCCTTGAATTGGCTACCTCTGGAAGCCAGAATTCAATTGAAAATAGCGGGTATGAAACACAAAGCTATGCATCACAAGGCACCAGCGATATGGCACAGAAACTGACAATCTCTGTGGGACCAGATCTTCAAGAAGTGCGGAAAACCTACTACTGAAACTGCAAAGATTCAACAAGCAGAAAACATATAACCGAACCTTTTCAGGGATGGCGCTCAGAATCTGGAATGCCCTACCCCCAGAAACCAGACTTAACTCCTCCACTGCATCTTTCAAAAAGGAAGTAAAATCGTTTCTCATGGCCGGATTCACCTGAGCATGGTCTAAAGAAATTTCGGGACCAAACGTACCCTCGCTACTAACCCTAATGATGACAAGGGAACATCTAGGCAACCTGGACATTATATCTATCCTTTACCTGACTCACAGAGATAATTTTGTGTTGTACCTTACTACTTTGCTTTTACAAGATGTTATGTATACGTGCTTTGACTTGCATTTAACTGATGTATAAAGAACTTTACTTACTGTAAAGCGCTCTGATACCCGCAAGGGTCTTGTTCGCGCTCTATTAAACTTTCAAAATAAGTAAATAAATAAATATCTTGCAGTGGAACTAGACATCACAAGGGCATATCTGCTTATGAGTTTTTAGAATGAGTGCTGAGCACATTGCTTTCTTCAGAGTGTCAAAGGCCTTTCAACAACTCACTGTCCAGTTTACATTCTTTGGTTGCTTCTTGGTGGTCAATTCTATGAGGGATGCCACAATTGTACCCTACCACCTCACAAACCTCCTGTAATACCCAGTAAAGGCCAAGGAATGCCCTGACTTGAGTCTGGACTGTTAGAGCCTCCCAGTCCAGGATGGCCTGGATCTTGGGCTGGAATGGTCAAACTTGGCCTCCACTTACAAGGTGGGTCAAGCATACAACAGATCCCTGTCCTATCTTGCACTTACTGGCCTTGATAGTACAACCTGCAATCTGCAGAGCCTCGGGGACCTTTCAAAGGTGGATCAGGTGCCCCTGCCAAGTGGAGCAATAGACAGCAGTATCATCAAGCGACCCTTGACCCCACCAGGTAGGTCGCTCCCCCACCGCACAGCACCGCCTGTGCATCCCTGCCCCAGCTGCCGCTGCTGAGGAAGTTCAAGGCCCTCCACCACCCGCAGGCTACCACCTGCGCCTCATCTCTGGTGGCCAGTGGTAGGCCGTAGGTAGGTTTGTTCATCCTCCGCTTTATTGCTTTTATTGTATTGCCTGCATTTTCATTGTTGCCCCGTGTCTCTGCCCCGTTTTCCCTTCTGTTCCCCTCGCTGCCCTCGTGCCTCTCTGCCCGTTCTGCCTTCTGTTCTTAGCTGCCCCTGTATTTCTGTATTTTGCCTCTGTGCCACTCGTTTTTCTGGTATTTCTGTGCCCTTTTTGCCTTCTCTGCCACTTGTTTTTCCCTCGTTTTTGTGCCCCTTTTGCCTTCTGTTCCACTTGTTTTTTGTGCCCGTCTGCCTTCTGTGCCACTCGTTTTTCCCTCGTTTTTGTGCCCCTTTTGCCTTCTGTTCCAATCGTTTTTTGTGCCCTTGTGCCCTCTGATCCGCTCGTTTTTTTGTGCTCTTCTGCCCTCTGTGCCACTCGTTTTTCCCTCGTTTTTGTGCTTCTTTTGCCTTCTGTTCCACTCGTTTTTTGTGCCCTTCTGCCCTCCGTTCTACTCGTTTTTGCCCTCGTTTTTGTGCTCCTTTTTGCCTTCTGTTCCACTCGTTTTTTGTGCCCTTCTGCCCTCTGTTCCACTCGTTTTTTTGTGCCCTTCTGCCCTCTGTGCCACTCGTTTTTCCCTCGTTTCTGTGCCCCTTTTGTCTTCTGTTCCACTCGTTTTTGGTTCCCTTTTGCCTTCTGTTGCCTTCGTTGTCCGTCACCGCCCTTGCCACTGCGTCCCCTGCGGCCCGCCCCCTGACTGCCCATTCGCTGCCCCCGCCTCCTACCTCCCAGCTGATCCTCCTTCCCACCTCTCGATATATGCCTAGCCCCTGTGCGGCCATGCCGCTGGTGCACCGAATATAGGAAAATAGGGTTCGTGAGGAGCACTCCGTTATTTTTGATCAAATTATTCTGCTACTCAAATGGTGCTACGATTAATCAGGGTAGTCACTCCTGTGAAATATGAAGTGGTTATGATGGGTTTTTAGACCCACCTAATCGTGCACTGTTCACTGTTGAACAGTGCACGATTAGCTGGTGCACCGAAGGCACGCCTATGGCAAGCCCGTCCGCGCCCTTCCGTGCCCACCGCCAGAACCCCTGGCCCCCGCACCTGCCACGACGACCGCCGCCACTACGATGCCAGCACTCTGCACGCTCTCAACTATAGACGGAGCTACACCTGGCCCCTACACCAGCCTCAGAGCCGACGAACCACCCACCAAGAAAGACAACAACCACCTCAGAAGCCTACTACTGAACACCCGCTCCGCACGCAAGCATGCCGTTGAGCTCTGGGACCTGCTTGACACAACATCCCCGGATGTCGCCTTCCTGACAGAGACCTGGTTTAACAATTCCTCCACACCAGACATTGCCATAGCCATCACAGACGGCTACAAGATCACCCGCAGAGACCACACCAATGGATTTGGAAGAGGAATCGCCAACGTCCACAAGAACAGCATCAGGGTCTCGACTAGCACCGACGACGCGCTCAGCCGCGCCAAACAAATGCATTTCCAGATCCACACAGACCCTAACTCCACCCTCAGAGGCACCCCCGTTTACCGACCTCCCCGGACCCCGCCCCCAGTTCAGCGACTCCATCGCTGATTTGATCAGCACGCACGGCCTGACCTCCACCGACTACATCCTCCTCAGAGACCTGAACTTTCACCTTGAGAACAACAACGACAACTCCACAACCCTGATCGATAATCTCGCCAACCTCGGACTGAAGCAACTCGTCACAATGCCCACCCACTCCACCAGACACATGCTCGACCCCGTCTTCTCCTCAAGCCCGCACGTCTCCTTCAGCCACACCACCGAACTCCTCTGGACCGACCACCGCTGCATCCACTTCGTCTTCCGCACCCAACAGATTCCCCGCCTTCTGCTGGAGCAAAATCACTGAAGACATACTACACGCAAAACCTTGCTGTCAGCCCACCCACCGAACCCTCCAACACCAACGACGCTGCCCACAGCCTCAGACGCTGGCTCGAGGACTGTGCCAACACCCTTGCCCCGCTGAAGAAACCCCCCCACAGAGACATCAGCAAGAGGGCCAGCTGGTTCACCCCAGAACTCCTAGCTTCCAAGCAAGCCTGCCGGAAACGAGAGATGAAATGGCACAGTGAACAAACTCCGGACAGCCACGCAGCAGACAAGGACGCAATCCACAACCACCACCACCTCATCAGGGCGGCCAAGAGGACCTCCTTCGAAGACCTCCTAGACAACAACACACACAATAGCAAGGAGTTCTTCAACAATGTGAAGGAACTCTCCAACCCCAGCTCCAAAACCAACGACATCCAGCCGCCCCAAGCCCTGTGCGACTCCCTCGCCACCTTCTTCCACCGCAAGATAGCAGACATCCATGACAGCTTCAACACCCAGACAGTCCCAACAGACAGCAACACAATCGACCACGACCCCGTGCTAGCCTGGGCCAGCGTGAGCATCGATGACACCATCAAGAACATGCGGACAACATGCGCACAATCCACTCCGGCTCTCCGTCAGACCCATTCCCGCACCACGTCTTTAACAGAGTAAGCAGCTCCATCGCACCCCACCTGCGCAATGTCATCAATCTCTCCCTCGAGACCACGGCCTTCCCAGAGATCTGGAAACACACCGAGATCAACGCCCTACTCAAAAAACCTAAGGCAGACCCAAGAGACCTCAAGAACTTCCGGCCCATCTCTCTGCTCCCCTTTCCGGCCAAGGTAATCGAGAAAACCGTCAACAGACAGCTAACCAGATACCGCGATAAAAACAGAATCCTGGACCCTTCCCAGTCAGGGTTCCGCAGCAACCACAGCACTAAGACTGCCCTCATTACTGCCACCGACGACATCAGGACCCTGCTGGACAACCGCGAGACCGCAGCACTCAATTCAATTCAAAACAAGCTTTATTCGGTTGAAACAAACAACCATAAAAGTGCAGTATATAACATGTGACGACATACGTGATAAAAAGACATACAGTTAATTATTTTCCGATGTGTCATACATTGCATTGGTTCTCTTAGTATAGATTGTAAGCAACTTTACATAATTAAGGTTGATAAGAACAACATGATTATAAAAACAGAGTATGGTTTAGAGTGCATAGATTGTATCATAACTCCGCATTGAAACAATTAACTCAAGCAGCAAAACATGGTTATAAAAACGAAGGGCCAGAGCACATGGGCTTAAAGTGCAATATCTAAAGTGCAGGGGTAAAATTTACGTTAGAACAGCATACTCTTTCTGGTCTTTTTTGCACTTAAAGTATATGTGGCAGTATAAAAACTAATATCTGGTTCTTTGAGTGCAAGAAATAGGGTCATAGCAGCATTAATGGTATTAGTTTCATATTTCTTAAACAAAGGTTTGAGATATACAATCCTAAGCGACAGAAATAATTAAATCTCTCAGATAGTTAAGACCGACCTCGCAATGGGTAAGTTCTGAGGAGGCTGAGGCCGGGAGGCAATAAAGCTTCTTTAAAAAGGAGTTCTCTTCCACCTGGAGATCATGACAGGGTTCGTATCCCCAAAGCCCAGCCCCTTAAAGTGCAACAGATGTGCATCTCGCTTTATGAATCTCAATCATATCTTTAATACGACGGTCCCCCAAATTAGTAGCAAATTGAAAAACACAGTACAAGTTCTTCCTCAATTTGGCCTTATCCTGGTATGTTTTGTAATTCCATTTCCCGTCCGAAGAAAAGGAAATACCCAAATAACAAAAGTTATCCACATTTTGTATTTTGTTACCCTCTATAAAAAAAGGTTTCTGACATTCAGGTTCTGGGCCTGCAAACCATTGAAAAGGTTTTTGTTTTGTTAATCAGCAACTTCCTCTAATAAAAGCTGCAAAACCATCTATTAACCTCTGAAGGTCAATCGGTGTTCCAGATAAAAGCACGGTATCGTCCGCGTAAAGCAGGACTGGCACTTCCTTGCCCTCCACGATTGGGAAGTCCACCTGTATCTCCTTAAGTATAACATCAACTTCATTAATGAATAAAGTAAAAAGTAATGGGGCAAGAAAACAGCCTTGGCGGATGCCGCATTTTACATTAAAATTGGGGGTACATTCACCCTTCTGGTCATAGCGGACTTTGGTTGATAGGTTTTCGTACAACCTGGCCAAAAAATAAATAATAGGTTTAGGGGCCCCAAGATTGAGTAAAACGGGCCATAAAACTCCACGGTCTACCAAATCAAATGCACTACTTAAATCCACAAAACATAAATAAAGCCGACCCTGTTTGACTTTAGTATGTTTACCAATTAAAAGATCCAAATTAATACACTGTTCCAGCGTACCTAACCCTTTTCTAAAACCATATTGCACCTGTGCCATAATATCATTATCCAAAACCCATTCCTCTAATCTTAACAATAGGACTATACTCATAATTTTTACTGAGGAGTCGAGTAGAGAGAGAAGGTGGAAATTTTTTGCTTCAGATTTATCGCCTTTTTTATAAATGGGGATAATGAAAGATTCCCCCCATGAGGGCGGACAACCCTCAGTTACAGCTGCATTAAAAACTCTGATATGGATTTGTATACATCAATGGGTATACCATCGGCACCTGGTGCTTTCCCTCCTTTACTATTTCCAATGCCCAACAAGACTTCATCTAAGGTTATATCAAGTGGGATAATAGGCCAATTAAGTTGAGTATTTAAATCTACTGAGGATGAATAGCTAGGATTACAAATACTGGAGAAATGGGCCACCCACTCCTCACATCTCACATGGGTCAAAAGTTATGGGACAGATTCAGTTTTAAGTAAATTAGAATTCACTGTATCCCAGAAAAGATTATTGTTTAAGGTTTCAGCTGCGAGCGCAAGGTTGTCCCACGCCTCTTTTCGAAGCTCCTTCTTCCTACGTTTTAGATTAGACTTATATTCTACTCTAAGTGTGTGGACTGCTGTGCTGTCCCTTGGTTTATTCGTAAGTGCAATTTTCAGGTGGTTCAGAGAGGTAGTACAAGAGTGATCAAACCAGCCCCTGGCCTGTAATTGTTTCCTAATTGACGTCACAGTCAGCACACATCCTCCTAGACCTCTCTGCCGCCTTCTACACCATCTGCCACCAGGCACTACGCGCACGTCTCCACGCCGCAGGGATCCAAGATAAGGCTCCAGATTGGACCACCTCTTTCCTCTCCGGCAGAACCCAGAGAGTCTGCCTTCCCCCATTCCGTTCCAAAGCCTCCGAGATCATCTGTGGCGTACCCCAGGGATCCTCCCTCAGCCCGACGCTGTTCAACATTTATATAATCTCCTACGCAGACGACACTCAGCTGATCCTCTCTCTCACCAATAACCCATCACTGCCAAAGCCAAAGAAAACCTCCACGAAGGAATGAAGGCCGTCGCCAACTGGATGAAAACCAGCCGTCAGAAGCTGAACTCGGAGAAGACGGAGGTCCTCATCCTCGGCTCCAACCCTTCAGCCTGGGACGACACCTGGTGGCCGACGGCACTGTGGGCAGCCCCGACACCCACCGACCACGCACGCAACCTGGGAATCATCCTCGACTCAATGCTCTCAATGACCAAGCAAGTCAACGCCGTCTCCTCCTCCTGCTTCAACACCCTCCGGATGCTCCGCAAGATCTACAGATGGATCCCGACAGATACAAGAAAGACAGTCACCCAGGCCCTCGTCAGCAGCAGACTCGACTACCGAAACGCCCTCTACGCGGGAGCCCCAACCAAGCTCATCAAACGACTACAACGCATCCAAAACGCCTCGGCACAACTGATCCTCGACGTACCACGCACGGCCACATCACCCCCCACCTGAGAAACCTGCACTGGCTTCCTGTCAACAAGAGGATATCCTTCAAGCTCCTCACCAACGCACACAAGGCACTCCAAAGACCAGCCTACCTCAACAGACGGCTATCCTTCTACATCCCCAACCGCCAGCTACGCTCCGCTGACCTCTCACTCGCCACCACCCCGCCAAGACATGGAACACCCTCCCACTGAGCCTACGACAGACCCAAGAACTGTGATGACCTTCAGGAGGATACTCAAGACCTGGCTGTTCGATCAGTAGTGGCCTCCCCACCCAGCGCCTTGAGACCCTCGTGGGTATGTAATGCGCTTTAGAAATGATTGATTGATTGATTGATTGATCAAGATAAGTGGCACCAAAAGGCTCCAGCCCAGCCAGGACTTTGTTTATCAGCCTTTGGAAAGTAGCTGGGGCATTCTTTAAGCCAAAGTGCATCACAGTACACTGGTAATGCCTATCTGGGGTGGAGAATGCTGACTTCTCTTTTACTCCTGGGGTCAGCCTAATTTACCAGTGCCCTGATGTCAAATCAAAAGCACTGAGAAAATTTGCTCCCCAAAGCCTCTCTATGAGCTCATCTGCTATGAGTATGGGGTGTGCATCTGTCTTAGTGACCACATTGAGGCCTCAATGGTCCACAATGGTTTCCCTCCCTATGACGTGTGCGCTGGCCCAGGGGCTCTCAGAGGGTTCAATGACCTCTTGTTCCGGCATCTTGCTGACTTGTGTATTTTGTTTTTTACAGGTAGGCTGTCCCCAGTGTCCACATCATGCGTGCACCAGGTTGTCTGACCAGGGGTCAAAGAACAGAGCTCAGCATACTGCCTTAGGACTTGTCTGCAGTCAGCCTGCTGTTCGGCATTTGAGGGTTTCTGATAAGATAAATCCATCAACAGACCCATCTTCAAGTTTGTTGGTGAGGAGGTCAGGGAGAAGCTCACTCTCTTCTTCCTGACCATGAGCATGGCCACAGCTGCCCTGCCATCATAGTGTTAAGGCTCTTCAAATGGATGACCCTCCGGGAGTTCCTGATGTGCCACGGTCCACCAGATAGGTGACCTCCCCTTTCCTCTCTTGGATGTCGTAGGATCTACTCCATTTCTCCTGAAGGGCTTTAGTAGCCACAGGCTCCAAAGCCCACACCTTCTGCCCTGGTCGGAACTCAACCAAAGAAGCCTTTTAGTCATACCAGAGTTTCTGGAGCTTCTGGCTTTCCTCAAGGTTTTTATTGGCTATCTCGATGTACACAGCCATCCTGGACTGAAGGCCAAGCATATAGTTTACAATGTCCAGTCTGGGCTCTTTGAGAGTCTTCTCCCAGCCTTTCTTTACTAGACTTAGTGGACCGGATGGCCAAAAAGAAGCTCAAGGAGAGTAAAGCCCACTCCTTTCTGTTACAACTCTCTCGAGGCGAAAAACAGGCATGGCAGTAAGACATTGTAGGAAGCTGTTTTTTTTTGTTGTACCGAAAAGTGGTACACTGTGTAAAAAGTCCAGGTATCCCTTATAAGTGGACGGGGCTTGCTCTAGCAATCCCAAGGTGCTATTTTATAGGGTAGGGAGGTCGAACATCCTTCGGCTTATCAGAGTGGAGTGTAAGACATTCTTTGTACACACACAATCAATAAATGATGCACGCGACTCAATAAGGAAATCCACACAAATTTAAAAGAATAACACGTATCTTTATTTATATTTTGACAACAGAATCATTACGATCATGTAAGTGTTTTTTGAGTTATATATTTTTAAGCATTTACAAAGAGAGTCATTAAATACCATCAAACCTTTACCATGGCAGTCAATGGAGAAAAATGTATGGTAACTTGCAGTACTGTCAAGCATTTATCTTAGAGATCAATGTGAAGAGATTCAGCAGGGGCCGTTACTTCAAACATTTACCATCGCAGCCAATGGAGTAGTGTAGTTCCGTACGGTGTTTACAATTGTGGTCAATGAAATGGGCACTCGGTCTCTTGCAATACTTGTGATAAACAGTCACTTTGGGTTTGTATTTGGTTCTACAGTGGCAGAGTAGATGTGTTTGCAGGATGGCAACTTTGGAGTAATTGTTGAGGATGGCAGGCAGGCTGGCAAGCTGGCAGGGTTGTTGCCAGGTCAGTGCCGCTCCTCTGTTCTCGCTTTTTGCTGCTCTTTTTTGTCCTTCTTAGGGTGACAGAATATACGTTTCTGGTGTCAGGGGTGCCATCTAAATACTCAATTTAGGGGGGTTAATGGGTGTGCCCTGTAGTAGCCAATGGGCTGCCTACCTTTAGGGGGAATACACTCTCTATATATCGACTCTCTGCGGAGAGTGGCCATAACCTTAACCCAGTGTATGTAATTCCCCACAAAACAAGGTGAGGGGGTCTGAAAAGTTGTATCCACATCAGGTGGCCCATCCTAGGGGTGATGCCAGCCTAGTGTGGGACACATCTCCTGTCTTTCTTGTTTACACGCCTGTCTTGCTGCCAGAAAGTGGGCGGCCAAAAGAGGGGGGTTGGCATTTCCTCGATCCTGGAAAGCTAGTGTTGAATATCAAAGGTGGTAGAAGCTTTGAAGCGTTCCACCTTGATAGACTGACACTTAGGAATCCAGCTCTGGCAGAGGTGACAATGCCCACGTCCAGAGCCAGCCTTTGTTTCTGACCGCAGAGGGCAAAGACCCTCACCTCCAGGGGGTCAGAAACATGTCTGTCGTGGCAAGATGGCCAGGACCAGTCAGTTCACACACTAGTAGTCGGCCGGTTTTCAGGGGGTACCTCCAAGGAGCCCTCTGGGTGCATGTATTAATAAATCCATCACTGGAATCAGTGTGGTTTTTTTGACATGAGATTTTTCAGAGAAGCCATCATGTCGCTGGGGAACTTGTGTCTACCAGTACCCAGTACATACCTTAATATGACTTTCCTGTTTACTTCTACTATCAGTAATCGACCTGGCCAGTAGAGGGGCATATCTGCTCATGCAGATGTGTCCTTACATGAAATATAATGCACCATAATGGTATCGATATTTTCTTACGGTGGTGTTTGTTACTTCACATTGTGGTATTACCATAATGTGGCTTTTGTGGTCTCACTTCACCACTTTAAGCCCACACAGTAGTGTACCTTATTTGTGTAGGCAACATTTTTTTTTGTTTAATTTCTCAGTTTTAGAAACCCATATAAAGAAAAATCAAGCATCATACAGTTGTTATGTGCAGTCACAGTCCTCTCCTGTACAGTACAATGGGCATGCATTGAGACATGGTTACACTGATCAGATGTACGCAGTATACACATAGGAAACATCCGACAGGACACACAATAAATTATGCTTGACAGCAATTCCAATCACGTGGACCAGGACCATCCTCTGAGCATAGAGCAGTTGCCTTATCCTAATAGATGTAGGTGCATGTGGCAATCAGGGAAGCAGTGAAAATGCAATACATTGATAACCTAGCATATCTAAGGGACACAGTTAGTCGTCTTTCGAGTGTGCAAGCATGTACTCTGTATAGGGCCCTCATATATCCCTCGGGCGGGACCTTTCCGGTAAACTCTCTGAATAGCAAACCAGCTGATCACGGCAGTAGGCCATATCTAGTAACCATTGGGTGAGTTTAGGTGCAGGTCTGCCATCCCAGCACATGGCCACCCTACGCTTAGTCAATTGTAGAGAGAGCACCACCAATTTACGAACTCCAGCTGGTACTTTGGAAACAATACCTAGCAGGCATACCCACTCCTCACGTGCAATCTGCACACCAGTCATACTCGTCAAGGCCACCGTCACTTCATCCCAGAATGTGAGAATGCGCGGGCACCCCTACGCCAGGTGTAAAAAGTCAGCCTTCTCTGCACCACAACGCTTACAACAATGAGATGCTCTCAAACCATACTTATGCAATTGGGCCGGGATGTAATACATCTGGTGCAGGAATTTATAATGAATTCGTTTAAAATCACCATTTTCGGGAAAACTTCCAGTCATACGACAGCCTTCCTCCCACTCCTCATCCGTCAATGGCTGCGGCAAGCACCCATCCCACTTGCCCCTGGGATTATTCAGTGGGGCACCCTCATCCATTTGTGAGGTATGATATAGGCGAGAGACCAATTGCGTTGTGTTGGTTACTGTATAAATGAGCTGTAGCGCCCCAAGTGTAGCCGGTTCATCTGGATAACTCGGATAGAAGCTGCGCACTGCTGCCCGCAGCCTGGTATATATAAATGTTGGCATAGCCTCATTAGCGCCAGCTCCCAAAAAAGTGGGCAACGCGTTGAACTTTCCACCCGGAAAGATATCTCCCATGGCATGCACCTTTGCGGCATGCAGGACCTTCAGTGCCCCAGCTTTGTTCGTCACAGAAAGATTGGCGTGATGCAACAGAGGCGTAGCAGGGGCGTACAATGGCAGTCACCGTGCTCTATTCCCAAGCTCCGCCCAGGCCTTAGTCGTGCACTGCACCGTATCAACTTCTCCTCGTTCATAGACCGTATGCGGGTTTACAAGCATCGCCCTTAATGGAACAGGGTGCACTGTGCCCGCCTCAACAGCCACATGTGGTGGTACAGAGGTGCATTCTGCCAGTAATAGGCAAACTGCGCCAGTGTGCAAAGGTAGTATCAATTCATATCCGGCACCGAGAAGCCACCTAGCTCATAGGGCTTTGTCAAATTCTCCCACCCAACGCGTGATTTCTTCCCCCCCCAGGCAAGGGTGATCAGTAAGGAGCGCAACGTCATAAAAAAAAATTGTGTCAAAGGGATAGGGACATTGACAAACAAATATAAGAATTTTGGCAGCACCGCCATTTTAATTAAAGCAATCCTGTTTGCAAATGTCAACGGTAGCCGTATCCAATGAGCCACCTGATCCTCAAGTTTAGACAATGCCACACCATAGTTAGGTCTAATAACTTCTTGCGGGTCCTGGTGTACCCAAATACCGAGATATCGCACAGGTTAATTCAACACAAATGGCACCGTACACCGCGTGAGGGGAATAATCACAGATTTACCCCAATTGATGGACAGGCCTGAATACCATTCAAAACGAATGTACTCCCGTATGACTTGTTCGAGGCGCTGCTCTGGTTCCCTGACATACAAGACCATATCATCCGGATACAGTGATATGGACAACGGTCTTTGATAAAACCCCTGCCGAGTGCCCCTACAGATTGGGAACCCCTCAGAGACATGACCATTCACCCGTATGCGGGCCATCGGGTCCGTGTAGAGCAGCCGTATCCAGCTGGTAAAAAAATAAGGCACCCCCATACGGTGTAACACTGCGAACATATAAGTCCATGCAATCGAAGCGAACGCTTTTGCGGCGTCCAACAAACTGCCGCCACTGGTAGGTCAGGTTTCATAAGATGTAGCACCGCAAATAACGCTCTCAAATTATGTGTCGTGGAGCGCGTAGGGATAAAACCCGACTGGTCTGGAAGGACCATGACATTAAGCAGGAGACGTAGACGCGTTCCAAGGACTTTCGCAAGTATTTTTACATCAGTGTTCAAGTCAATACCACTTTATTCGATTAATTAAAATCACACAAAGTACACATAAACATACAAAAGTTCCATTCATTATGCTGTATAAAAACATCGTAAAAAGCCTTTTTTCCCTTTTTTTCTTTCCTTTTTTTCCCCTTAAAAAATAAAACTACCTTAACGATCTATTTACAAGTTTATCAAAAAGACATACTTTAAAAACATGAGGTAGATAAAAGAATCAGTAGGAGTGATCATGAGCACAAAATATCCATACTAACAACATTATTTATACATCTTAACTTCTTTGCACGTAAAGCAGCAACCAGAAAACTAGCCACATTAAAAATGACCTAGGGAGTATCAAGCATCTGTAAGTATAATAAAGCAGGCCTCACCTGGGCAATCCCCAAATTTCTTAACAGGGGTTTTAGACATTTTGACCTGCTCTCGTTATAAAATTCGCAAAAGAAAGTAAAGTGCATTGTATCCTGCAAAGACATATCATCACATTTACAAAGTGCCGTGTCCTCAGGCTTACTCCACCCGTCAAACACTCCCAAAGCAAAATGCATTAAGTTAAACCTAAACTTTGTCAATAAAATTAGGTGGAAAGGCCTTGTACCTATCTGTAGATATGGCTCTATCGCTGGTGTCTTGGTCAGTAGATCATGGGCTCTGACATGGGGTTTTTTAAGCTCAATTACCTCCCTCTCCATGGCTTTACGGGCCATAAAATTTTCCCTCACCCAAACAATGTCCCTTTTAACAATAGAAGCCGGGTTTTCAAATAGTTCAGGTCGGCCCAATTGTCTCGGATCATGGCTCACGTAGGATAACCACTGGATATCTTTAGCTTTATCTAGTTTGAGACAAACTTTTATTATCAAATGATTTAGGTGTAAGTCTGGATTAATCCATACTTTCAACCAAAAAACATCAGTGTTCATCAATGATAGCGGTCTATACAACTCGCATTTATCCGGTGGCTTGCCCGGCTTCAACAACGCAACAAGCAGTGGCTCCCTGAGTGTAGCAGGTAATCGCTGTTGGTCAAAGGCCTCCGTGTACATAGCCGCTAAGTGCGGCAACAACAAATCAGTGTATTCCTTATAGAATTCAGACGGCAGGCCGTCTATTCCCGCATCCCTAATTTCCTCAGCAGTGATGTGATGCATTAAAAAATCTTGTTGCGCTTTAGACAGCCAGATTAAGACCACATCATCTAGGTATTGTGCAATGTCTTCTTCACTCGCCGTTGACCTGCTCCCATAAATTGTCTTATAATATTGAACAAAATGGTCTAATATATCACCAACACCCGTTATAGACCTGTAACCTTCTGTAAGTGCTTGCACCTCGCAGTACCTAGCCCATGGTTCTCTGACCCGCTCGGCCAATGCCCGGCCTGGTCTGCCACCCTCACCATAATATCTAGCTTTGCTTCTACAAGATAGATGCTGCACTTCCTGCTCAGCTAAGTCATTATATTCATTCACTTGCGAGAGTATGGCAGCCAGAGTGGCTGCTGCAGGCGCTTCCTCGTATTGCCGCTCAAGCCGAGACAACTTGCGTTCTAGTCGTACCATAGAGTCTCGTAATGACTTAAGGATCCCTGCTTGCAGACCTATGCAAGCCCCTCTAATGGTCACTTTGAATGCTTCCCAAACACCCCCCACAATTTGCACAGATCCGGCATTTTCATCAAAGTAGTGTTCTATAGCCTCTCTTACACCGTCCCTAAACACCGGATCTAGCAAAGGCGAGGACTGCAACCGCCATCGAAAGGGAGCCGGAGCATAGGTTTTTCCCTTATCCAGACCACGCCAAGATATGCAGGTATTTCTCTTGATATTCTAGACAGATTAGGACTAAATTGCACAGCCTTCCTCCTTTTTACGATAACATGCATGGAGACATAACTATATACTTATATCTCCTTGGTGCAGTGACTATTATAAACACTATGATATGACTTGATGTAAATATGATACGATGTATGTATTGTTTATTTTATCCGTCACAGTTATCATGTAAGGATTAATTCACCTAATGAATGGCGGATCTTAGAGTGGCAGTGAGGTGCCTCTGGGCTTTCAAAGAATGTAGCGAACAGACTTGGGTATAACACCATCATCAGTGGTTTGGTGTTACTGAGATCAACGTGTGTATATTGAGACAATGTTGTATTTTTTGGCAATTCCAGCCCTGAAGAAGCCATGGGGTGACTTTAACCTGAAGACGAAACATGTGTTTGGTGGTGTGAGGCTGATTTATATCACCAGAATTAAGTGAAAATTTGATAAAAAGAGGACAACGATCAGACAACTATTACTTTACTTCTTTTTGGACACTATTGGTGTATGTGCCCAGGGCACAGGTTAATGTTCGCATATTTTGAGGAAGCGGGTTGACATCCTTACCCTTTGAGCACTATCTACGTTTGGATTCATAAACTTGGAAGTACATAGCTTTGTGTGCCTGTTTACCCTGTTCACCCCCTTTACCTTTCAATGAACGTTGACAATGTTATCAGCATTGATAACTGGGGAGAGGATGTGGCCCAGCGGGCAGAGCTGCCGACTCAGAAGGTGGGGATCCGGATTTGAGTCTCATGTCGGCACAATATCCTGTGATTCCTGACAAACCACTTCATCTTCTGGTGCCCATGGATAGCGCTTGGGTACCCTCACAGGTGATAAGCTGCACTATATATGTCTATCCAGTTAAGTACTCTTCTGAGGATGCCAGTTTTTCAGTCACCATGGTGACACTTGCACCAGTATCCCTCAGTGCTTCTACTTCAACCCCACTGATGTGAGACTTATGTCTGTATTTTTCCAGATTAGTGGGCTAGACTGCCAGGGAAGCTACATCCACCCCTCCCTCCTAGAAGAAAGTAGCTTCAGTGTGCTCTCTGACCTGGTCAGGGCACAACAAGGATCTCATCTGAAGACGTACCACCCCTGAAGGTGCTACACTAGTGGAAATCATTTTGGAGCAGGAAAAGTTCCCAGTTCTGTGACCATTTTGCTTGCAGAGACGGCACCAAACCTGTTTGGGACCCCAGTTCTTACACTGATACCACCCTTAGATTGGGAAGTGCCTCTGGGCCCACCCTCCTATACAAATTGTCAGCCGCCTTTTAAAGATTTTGAGTTTTTCCCTTTTTATCCTGCATCTTTCCCTTGGGGGAAGTAGTAACCCCTGTCTATTGGTCATGCCCTCCTTGGGCCTTCCTGGACACCCTTGTTTTGACCCAATGGTCAACCTTCCTCCCCAGCTCTTCGGGACAGATAACCCTAGATCCAGTAGGTACTGATGCAGTTCTTCTGATGTACAATTGCTTAACAGATGCTCTTTCATTAGCAAATTGGAAATCCCTTCATAGTCTTGCATCTTACTTCCTTTTAAGCAGCCTTCTAGTGAGAAGAAACCAAAATCGACCCAGGAAGTATCTTGAGGTTTTGAGTGTCTGCCTCATTCAATGTCAGGAGTCTATCTCTTTTCTTTCCCGAGAACAACTCCCATAGTAGATAGTGCTAGTACGTATGGTGTAACCTTCTGATTTTACAAGCCCTTGGTAATGTCATCACCTTCTACATATTTGGGGACAATACCTTTGGGGATCAAAAGTTTATTCTCTTTCCCTATTTATTTTGTTGCTGCCGCCACTTATGGGTGCTAGATTAATCTCTGCCCTTTCTTGTTCTATGGGCAGGATTTTGGTCTCAATGGCAGCTTTCTGGCTAGTCTAACGAGGGGTACTTCCTCTTCCATTAGTTCTTCTTCTATCCTGATTGGCCTGACCTACCCCCAGTAGGGCCAGACACACTAGGTACAGTTTTAGGGTAGATGTGAGGGGGTATCTCATCACCTTCTCCTGTTAGTTTAGGGGGACAGTCTCTTGGAGTACTGTCCCCACTGTCATGATCACTGTCCATCTCCTCCTCTAGAGGGTGTCAAGATCCTCTGTAAAGTTGGTTACATCAGACTCAGCAAGGAACTCCTGGAGCTGTGATTTTGTAGGAGTTGGACCAGCTTTTTTTATTTTACTGGCTTCACAGAGGTTCCTTAACTGCTTCATACTAAGCTGCAGATAAGTGGTCAGTTTGAGTTCCTGGACTATATCCTCTGTCACAGACGTTTTTGCAGGTGTGACCTTTTAGAAAATCAACAAAAAATTCTAAAATATTTTTAAGGCCTACCTGTTTAGTATACTGTTGTGATGTGAAACATTCTGCATTCCAGGTTGATGAACCTTGGAATGTGGAATGCAGAAGGATGTGGTTTGCTATGCTCCCTTTTGTGGCAGTTGCGAACTGTTAACATGAAGTGTTAACAACAGTGTTCAAGCCTTGCTTTTCATTGGACAAAATTTACAAGGGACAAGTAATCTGAGTCACGTTAAGGAATCCTCTACACAGAATTTGATGCTGACGCAGCCGAGAATGTCCAGCAACAGGGCACAGCGTACATGGTTAAGGTATTGCTTAGCAACTATATCTACACATCGCCGTGCTTATTAGGATTTACAAAAAGTTTAAATTGACAGCATCGCAGTTTATTCACATTTATGTGAAGCTTCAAGTGACAGCGTTACAAGCTACAGCCTTGCTTAGCAACCATCTATATATTAAAAAAAATAATGATATTATTCATTTGCGGATTTGTGTTGCAGTCATACAAGAAGGATTGGTTTACAATTGTTCTGCCTTTTGTTTTTACAGCTTTTGGGCATTTTTCATTTTAAAAGTATGTCCACTGGCAAAAAAGCAGATCTGTGATACACACACACACTTGACATTGCTGTGCATCATGTGTTAGAACGAACAAACACTGTGATACACACGCATTCTGCGTGTCAAGTCTCAATATATACTACAACTGAAATCTGCATATTAGGACATCACATTATATTAATACGGTGACACAAACACTGTGTTAAGACATAATATTTTTTTTATTTTAATTTTCCACATGGTTTAGTTCAGCACTGTGATACGCACACACTTTTATATGCGTGTCAATTATCTCTTGGGAACAATGTTTTTTTTTTTTAAGTGCGCACTGTGTCACGGCTCTACCTGTGTGTGTTTGAGTTAATATTACTCCATTTGTGTATTGTCAAAAGATTACAACGTACCATTAGTTAAATAAGTACATTTTATGTCACAATGAGCATCAATGCACCTCCTCCTGTTCTCCAAGTTTCTGGAGATCCTCTTAATCCTTGGTGTTCATGGTATAGGGCCTTCACAAAATATCTTGGGGCAATTTGTGGCAATAGGTATTGTCCCGAACGTAAGAGATTTTTGTTAGAACATAGTTTGTGTTTTGAGGGGCAATCTGTATATCAACACCTACCACCCCATGAAGGAAGAGAGGAGGAGGAAGACTTCGACGAGTATCAGTTACCCGTTAAAAAATTAGAAAAACAATTTGATGTTCAACCTAGTTTGATTGTTAACAGGCACACGTTTTTCACCAGGTAACAACAACAAGATGAGTCCATTGTCACATATGCTGTTTTACGTACATTAGCGTCTGAGTATGAATTTGAGACTTTCACGTCCCAACTCATTAGAGATCAAATTGTTGTAAGGTGTTGGAATAAGAAAGTTCAAGAGAAATTGTTAACGTTGAAAAATCCTACTCTCTCTGAGACTATTGACATCGTGAACAGTATAGAACTTTCACACAATTCGTCAAGGGAGTTGACTCGTAAAACCGAGAGTGGAGTATCGGTGGTCAAGAAAAACACTAAGGAGAAAACTAGTGTCACACCAAAAGGGCCCAGCAAAGTTTTTACTGAGAGAAAAGAAGGGAAAGACATTTTTTTCAGTCAGCAGAACATTTGCTTCAGGTGTGGCAACACAAGGCATGGGTTCACTGGTCGTCCCTGCCCTGCCATGAGTGTGAAGTGTGAGTTGTGCGCCAGAGTGGGACATTTTGTCAAAATGTGTCAATCTCCCAAAGATAAGGTCAAAGTGAATTTGGTTGCTGAGAGGGAAGTGAGAGATGATTCAGGCAGTGAACTAATTGAGAAAGATGTTATTGTTGTTGTACAAGGGGGAGAGATGGATTGTGTCGACCCTTATGAGGATATATTGGTTGACAGAAAAACAGTCAATTTGTTGATTGATTCAGGTGCTAGGATGACAATGGTGACAGACGCTTTGTTCAGGAAAACGTGGGGGTGACAGTTTTTTACTTCCTCCTGACAGGAACCCGGTTACATATGATGGGAGGAAAATCGAATTCACAGGATACTTTGAATTTCAATTGAAGTTCAAGGAATAAGTGATTAATGGGAAAGTTTAAGTAGCAAAGAAAGGACTGAATATCCTTGGAAGGCTATCACAAAGGATTATTCGGGATGACACTAAGGCCAGGAAGGAAGGTACAGGTTTCATTGGTTGCAGAGCATCCTGTTAGCGAACAAAATCAATCAATCATTTGTAAAGCGCACTACATACCCGCAAGGGACTCAAGGCGCTGGGGGGGCGCTATTGATCGAACAGCCAGGTCTTGAGTATCTTCCTGAAGGTCAGCAGGTCTTGCTTCTGTCGTAGGCTCAGTGGGAGGGAACAAACCGTTCCAGAGGTAGGAGGTGAGAAGTGGATTAGCAGGTTCAAATAAGTTTTTGATGACAAGTACAGAATGGTACCATGCCAGTAAAGCACAAGCTGAGGAATGTACTTTTCAGAATACAAGAGGATTTATCCCAAGTTCTTAAAGAAATATGTGAAGATGGAGTTATAGAGCCCATCAAATCCTCACTTTGGTTATCTCCTTTAGTTATAGCAAGGAAGTAAAATGGCCAGCTTAGGGTTTGTATGGACCTTAGGAGTTTAAATAAAGTCATCTGGGTGGATTCACATCACCTTCCACACATTGACGACATTGTTTCCACATTTGCAGGTGCCAAGGTTTTCAGTAAAATTGATTGGGTATCTGTCCATCTCCAGGTGGTTCTTGATGAGTCATCTAAACATTATTCAGCATTTGTTTCCCCCATTGGGATTTTTTTCCAACGTATGTTGGAAAATGTTTTGGAAGATATAAAGGGAGTGGTGGCTTTGCAAGATGACATACTTGCGGCGGGTAAAGATCTGGTCCATCATGATGAAATCCGTACTGAGAAAGTTACAAAAAGCAGGAATTGTTGCCAATGTAAAGAAATCTGAGTTTGCGAAAGAGAGCATAGAGTATCTTGGTCATGTGATCTATCAAAAGGGGGTTTAACCTATACCTGGTGTAGTGGATGCTATCACTCATGCACCTTGTCCAACAACTAAGGAACATGTTTAGTCGTTTCTGGGTGTATGTGAATTCTATTCAAAATGTGTTGAGAACTTTTCTCCTAAGACTGTAAACATGAGGGAATTATTGAAGAAGAAAAAACGGAGTTGCATGGGCTGTAGCGTGTCAAGATGAGTTTGTTAATCTCAAGAAAGATATTTGTTCTGCAGGAGTTTTGGCACCTTTCGATCCTTTGAGGGAATGCATTATTACTGTTGATGCAAGCAGTGGGGTTTGGGTGCAACACTGTCACAGAAATGCAAAACTGGCAAAGAAGTCACTTTGGGTTTTGCAACAAGGTCTTTAAGGGAGAACGAAAACATATATTCTGTCATTGAAAGGAATTGTTGGCATGTTGTTGGGTCGTGGAGAGCTTTAAATGTTTTATATGGGGAGGAGGTTTGTTTTACAGACAGATCACAAACCTTTGGTTAATATCCTGAGTGGTACCGTCATAAGGGATCACCCTCCAAGATTGTCAAGGTTGAGTGCAAAGTTGTTACAATATGACTTAAAAATAGAATACATCCCTGTTGGAAAAAACGTTTTATCTTGTTCACCCATAACTGTTGATGTTAACAACAATGATTATGATGAGGATTGTGATGAGTGTCAGATGGCAGCTATGGATGTTTGTCAAGGGTAGGCAATCAGTGAGGTTGAGTTGAAGTTGAAGAAGGAAGAGGATGAAGAACTACTGATAGTGAAGAGATATGTTATTGAAGGATGACAGAGAGAACAAATGTTGCCTGTTAGGTTAAAAGTGTTTGTTAAAATCGCAGATGAATTACATGTTCAAAAGAATGGAATACTCATGAGAGGAGACAGGTTTGTTCCTCCGTTTGGTTTGAGACAAAGGATTATCCAAATTGGACATGAGGGGCATCTCGGACAGACTATGACTAAGAGAAAGATTAGGGAGGATTATTGGTGGCCAGCTATGGACACTGACATAAATAACAAAATAGAAGCATGTGTTATTAGTGCTGACAGCAACAAGAGTATCAAGCTTACGACTCTACCTCTTTAACCGTGTGTTACCTGAAGGACCGTGGTCTAAGATTGCTATAGATCACATTGGGCCGTTCAATGTTTTACCACGCAGGTACAAGTTTGCACTTGTTATTGTTGATTATTACAGCAAGTGGTGGGAAGTAGAATTTCTTGAGGAACTCAATACTTCTGTTGTTCTAAGGATTTTTAAGAATCTTCTTAGGGAAGGGTGTCTCAAAGTGTCTCAAAGCAATTGTGTCCGACAATGGGGTGCAGCTTGTTTCCAAAGAAATTAGGGAATTTCTGGTGAAGAATGTAAATGATTGCTTTGTACCATCCACAGGCCAATGGTTTAGTGGAAAAAATTAATTGTACTTTGGTTGAGTGCATCCAATGGTCTATTCAGAATTTAGTTGCTGTTAATGAAGCTATGGAGAGCATAAAGTGGTCACATCGCTCGACTCCTAACGCTGTGACTGGTAAAAGTCCCTTCAAATTGATGAGGGGGCGGGTACCCACGTCAACGTTGTGTCCTGCATGGTTGAGGAGTTATCAGACTAAAACTGAGAGAGTGTTTTGTGGACAAAATCATACGTTCGAAAGTTGAGTTGCACCAGAGCAGAATGAAAGAGTATTATGACAACAAGCATAGAGTTACAGGAAAGATTACATGTATCAGCATGGGAGATTGGGTTCGGATCAAGGTGCCTACTCATGTTGTAAGAGGGAATTAGAAATTCAAAGATCCTGAAAGGGTGGATGCTGTGTCTAAGAATGCTGTTTGCGTCAAAGGACATGAATGGTGGAATAAAAGCAAGGTGCACACAGTTGAGTACGTAATTAAGAATGAACATATATGTGATGGAAAAAGAAAAATACTTAACAAAGGGGTAAGCTCAGATTTGCCTGGTGAGGATCAAAGTGGTTTGAGCACGACTGGTGTTCACATCCAAAATGCACCGAAAAGTATGTTTTTCATGTGGGACATCGTAGGAGTTTGAGGTCTGTCAACAGGCCAATTAGATTTTGTGATGATTAATCATGTTGTATATTCTGTTCAATTGTATTTTTCTATTTGAGTTTTTTTCATTGATGTTATTGTTTCTCTGTTTGTATTATATTTTATGAAAGGAGGGAAATATATTGTGATGTGACACATTCTGCATTCCAGGTTGGTGAACCTTGGAATGTGAAATGCAGAAGGATGTGGTTTGCTACGTTCCCTTTTGTGGCAGTTGCTTATCACAGGATACAACATCATCACTTTATTTACCACATATACTTTTAAAGTTTCTAATAGAGTTGACTTTTGGACTTAACACAAGGCTGCAGCAGCACATGTTAGGAAATGTGGGTGTGGACGTGGGCGTGGAAGGGGAGGTGGAAATGGGCTCGGAAACAGTAAGAGGCTGAAGACCCGAGTATCTTTTTAAACTGGGTTTTATTTTCAGGGTGCGCCGGGTTCGTAATGTGAGTCTCTCTCGTGCAAACTCCAGGTTGTCCGTGGTGACGGAGTCTTCAGGGTGAGATATCTTCTGTCGGGTGTCTGCGATTTTTCCTCCTCTACGCCGTCTCCGGACTGTCAGGGAAAAAGAGACCAACAGAGGGAAGCCGTTAGTTTAATGGCCTGATACCGGCGTACCCGACTTAGGACCGAGTGGTAGTGAGGGAGCACCCGTATAGAATGGACGTGCTCGTGCTCAGGATGGGAGAGTGTGAGGAGTACGGGAGGGGTAAGGAGGGACGAAGGGTATGATAACAAACATGGGAAAGGCACACACTGGGGTATCTACAGTATTTACAAAGGGGCGCTCTTTTTCTCCACCCAGGCTGCCCAACGCCGCCGTACCTGAGACAGCCACACTCTTTCCTCGGGAGTGTGGCACGGCGGAACACGGGGTCGTTGGCCTCCTGGCTTTCCTCCGCTCTCGTGTCTCTCGTCCTCTCCGTTTTCTCCTTTCTTCATCTCCGGTCCCGCTTCTCCGCTTCCTTCTCCAACCTCCGGGGTGATGACAGACCTTCCATACAGGACTTCCTGCCCTTTGTCCAGTCTGGAGCCATCGACGTCAGAAGGGGCGGAGTCTCGTCCCGTTCGTTGTACGCCCAGTTAAAGGCGCCGGGGTCGTTTTCATCGTCCTGTTCCGATACGCTGTCCCAGTCTGCCCTCAGAGTATCAGTCTGTGGGGAAGCGAGAGGGTTAGGGACAGGGGTCCACCAGTTCTCAAGGCCTCCCACCCCGACCCTGTTACAGTGGGAAAATTCAACTATTCGAAAAAATCTTTTTGATAAATGTCAAATGTAATTTATTTTTGGTATCGCCTATTGACAGAGAGGTATAAGCAAATGCAAAGTCTTGTATCCTACCACTGCCACCAATGTACAAAGCTGGCTTTCTATATGGTGTACCAAAACAAGGTAAACCATGCAGAATGTCAAGGCAACCCCTATTGGCTTACAGGGGCTTGCTTTAACAATCACAAGCTACTCTATTTGTGATAGTGTGGTCGAGCAGCTTTAGGCTTATCAGAGGGAAGTGTTGAGCATTTTCTGTACACACAGTGCCAATAAATGAGACATACTCAATAAGAAATTTGAGAACAATTTAGAAAAATAACAGAGATTTTTACAATAATTTAGACACAAATATTATTAGAATCAGGTAAGTACTTTCGGGGGTTATTGTTTTTACAGATAAAAAGTAGAATAGCAAAAGTTGCAGATAGGAGGCAGGCAGCGTTTCTGATCCTGCTGGATATGTCTGCCGCCTTTGATACGGTCAACCACAAGATCTTGTTGAACCGGCTATCTGAGGCTGGGGTGAGAGGTGGTGCTTTGATGTGGTTTCGCTCATTTCTGCAGGATCGGCAGCAGGCGGTGTCTCTAACCCCCTTTCAATCGGCCTTTACCCAGGTATCCCATGGGGTCCCTCAGGGCTCTGCAATTAGTCCCATACTTTTTAATCTGTATCTCAGACCTTTGATCTCACTTATTAAATCGTATAACATCAGGATTGTAAATTATGCTGACGACACGCAGATGATCCTCTCCCTTGAGGGTGAAGACTCAACATCTGTGGAGGTTTTCCACAACTGTCTGCGTGATACGTCACGATGGTTAAAGGATAACTCCCTCCAGTTTAATGCTGGGAAAACGGAGGTGCTCTTTAGCGCCGGGAATAAGATCCCCCGTCCTTTTCCAGATAACTTTGGCCTCTGGAAACTGGGACTAAAGTACTGCCTGTGGACTCAGTCCGTAATTTAGGGGTTATACTAGATCAGAGGCTTAGTATGGAGACCCATGTAAAAAAGACAACTGCCTGCTGTTTTGCCATCTTACGCTCCCTGAGGAAAGTCTTGCCACTTTTACCATCTCAAGTGCATGCTCAAGTGATGAGGTGTACAATTCTTAGCAGGCTGGACTATTGCAATGCCTTTTCCTGGGGTCCCCTGAGTTTTTGTTGGATAGGCTCCAAAGGGTTCAATCAGCGGCGGCCAGGCTTGCTCTGGGGTTCCCTAGAAGAGCACATGGGTTGTCTGCCCTTGCGAAACTGCATTGGCTACCTATGAGGCAGAGGATACATTTTAAGGCCCTCTGCCTAGTTTTTAGGGCTCTCCACTGAACAGGTCCTGCCTCCCTGCAATCGAAATTTGCTTGGTACGCTCCAACTAGACAGCTTCGATCTTCCACTGCCAAGTTGGTAAAGGTACCAAGATTCAGGAAGGTCAGAGCCGGAGGCAGATCCTTTGAGGTGGCGGCTGCCAAACTCTGGAATCTGCTCCCGCTTGAGATCAGGCAAATTTCTGAACTGCTTCCGTTCAGGAGAAAGATTAAAACATGGCTGTTTCCTAAGGTAACTCTTTGAAAGATCACGCTCTAGTTGCTACGTCCGTTCTGAACCAGTCAGCGCCAGGATGCCTGCAAGGTGACAGTGCGCTTAATAAATGCTTTAAATACAATAAATAATAAATAAAATAAATTTGAGGCATGAGCCTCGAACGCTGTAATGTTATCCTATAGGAGAAACATACACTGCATAGACATACTTGCAATTGTTGTTAGGGTTGATCTCTTGGACTTACGGTGCTTTGAGGCCAAGGTCCTTAGAACTACCAGCAGTTTGGTTTTACCTGCCTGGTGTGTCCGACTGGGATCACTGAAATAATATCGAGACCCAAAATATCGACCTGCAAGAATATCGTGGACAAAATATCGACTGACAAAATATTGAGTTTCTATCTACAAACAGGTAAGTACAAAAATATCGAGTTTAAAATATCGTTTACAATAACATAGTATTAAAAAATATCGACTTTACTAAAAACAATGTTAAATTAAATTAATATTAAAAATTAATTACTAAAATATACTTAAAAATACTTAAATTAACTTATAATAATTAAATAATTAATGAAAGTTAAAAAACAAAATTTTTTATTCATATTTCTTAAAACATATATATATATAGTAACAAAATATAATTAAATAATAGCCAATATTATTAACGGACAATAACAAAAGTGTAAAAATTACTATTCCCACTCCAAAGAGTGCAAGCATAGGGTAAACGTTGGATAGCGTAGGGGTTAAAATTACTATTCCCACTCCAGTGAGTGCAACAGTAGGGAAAGCGTTGGATAGCGTAGGGGTAAAAATTACTATTCCCACTCCAGTGGGTGCAGCAGTAGGGAAAGCGTTGGATAGCGTAGGGGTTAAAATTACTATTCCCACTCCAGTGGGTGCAACAGTAGGGAAAGCGTTGGATAGCGTAGGGGTTAAAATTACTATTCCCACTCCAAAGAGTGCTACAAAAGGGGGTGGTGATGGACGGAGCATCTGAATCAATCAAAAACTCACACCCAGTCAAAAGATCTGGGTTTAATCCATCACTGTTCTTTAGCCCACTCTGCCATCCCAGTTCAGACATGGCTATATGCAAATCAGTCTGCCTCATGGGAACAGTCCAGCCCGAACTGCCAAGCCATGTCTTCCCTGGACTGGAAACAAGCTTACGAGGACCGGTTTCTGGCATTCCAGCCATCTTCAGCCCGGCTTGCTTGAATCCAGTGGTAAAGTGAGCAAGGGACTCACGTCTGAGCATACCCTGCCACACTCCAAAGAGTGCAACAGTAGGGAAAGCGTTGGATAGCGTAGGGGTTACAATTACTATTCCCACTCCAAAGAGTGCAGCAGTAGGGAAAGCGTTGGATAGCGTAGGGGTTAAAATTACTATTCCCACTCCAGTGAGTGCAATAGTAGGGAAAGCGTTGGATAGCGTAGGGGTTAAAATTACTATTCCCACTCCAGTGAGTGCAATAGTAGGGAAAGCGTTGGATAGCGTAGGGGTTAAAATTACTATTCCCACTGCAGTGGGTGCAACAGTAGGGAAAGCATTGGATAGCGTAGGGGTTAAAATTACTATTCCCACTCCAGTGGGTGCAACAGTAGGGAAAGCATTGGATAGCGTAGGGGTTAAAATTACTATTCCCACTCCTGTGGGTGCAACTCTAGGGAAATTAAATATTTCATATATTAACCAAAAATCTAAAAATGAATATCTAATAAATAATAAAGCAAAAATGTGATGTAATACAATAATTAATAATTTAAATTTACTAATTAACAATAATAATTTCAATTAATCACCTATTAATACAAATTAAATTAAACATTAACATTACAAAAAAATAAATTTTAATTAATTTTGTTATTTAATTAAGTATTACTAAATTATTTACCACCCTATGCCCCTTTAAACCCACAACCCACTACAGAAATTAAATTAGTTAAATTTACATAATTACCAATTAATCAATTAATATAAATTAATTAACACTTATAATTAAATTAATTAACAAATATAAATTAATTAACAATTTAATTACTAATTACTATCAATAAATAATTTTACCTATTTAATTAATCATTATTAAATTACTTCCCAACCTCTTCCCCTATAAACCCACAACCCGCTACAGAATAAAAAATATAAAATTTACATAATTACCAATTAATCAATTAATATACATTAATTAACAATTATAATTAAATCAATTAACAAATATAAAATAATTAACAATTAATTACTAATTACTATCGATAGATACATTTACATATTTAATTAATTATAATTAAATGACTTCCCACCCTATTCCCCTATAAACCCACAACCCACTACAGAATTACACTGCGCAATAATTATAAAAACAAAATTCATTAAATAAAATTATTTATAACATAAATACACACTTTTCACACATATTATAACATAAAAATACACTATAAAAAATTATATATTATTACAAAATCGATATTTTAACTATCTATATTATATACTTGATATTTTAACTATCTATATTTTTAACAGTCGATATTACTTCACTTACCTTAAAAACGATATTTTTGTTGCCTATATTCTGTCCTGTCAATATTTTGTCCAGGCTATATTAAAAACTCGATATTATGTCCAATCGATATTTTGGACTCAATATTATGTCTGTGCACCGTCCGACTGCAAAGGTGCTGGTTGCGATGGTAGCCTTGAGCACTAAAGTCAATAGAGAAATCTGTAAAAAGAAGAAGGCTATAAGTGGGGATGTGGAGATAAGTCCGGCAAAACCCAAAGGGGGCTTGACTCTTGAGGGTCTCAGGAGAAAAGGGGCACCGTCGGTTGGCTCGGATTATGACTGTGACTGGACAGCTGGGCCACTTCTTGGTACTGGCCTCAGTGATTCTGATGTCCCTCGTCAATCTTGGCAGGGCTGATACTTAACAAGCCTTGGCTGCTGCAAGGGCTCTGGTACCCAGGGTGTTGGTTACTGGGGAATCCTGGAGGGTCTAGCGGCTTTAAAGTCGCTAGGGAGACAGGGCTGACCAATGGGAGCCACAAAGTCCTTTTCCTGGGGTTCTGCTTCCTAAGCGGGGTCAGCAGAATGGTGTGCAGGGCTGATGAGGTTGGTACCTGCAGACTGCAGCGAAGCATCTCTTTAATTGTCTGCTGGGAAGTGGCTCTTCTACTTCAAGGGAGATGCTGACTGGTTGGAAAAGTGTCAGCTGCCCTCCAAGGCTTTGGGAGGAGGCACAGCACCTGGAAGAGTTGGGTCCTTGCAGTTGTTAGGACAACAGCAGGCAGGCAGGGTTTTGCACCAGTTCCGGAGCTGTCCCACAGTTCTTGCATTTTTGGCTCCTTTTTATCCTTCTTCTGTTCCCAGTAGAGGAATCTGAGTTCTTCATGTCGCGGACCCCTAAATACTGAATTTAGGGACATTAAGGGGAGTGTGGTGTAGTAGCCAATGGGCTACTTACCACTGGGTAACTCCTCTATGACCATTTCCTGGGAGAGTGGTCATAAACCTGATCCAGTGTTCCTAGTTTCACCAAAAAAAGATGGTGAAACCCTTCCTTAGTTGTTCAGTTCAGTTAGCCCACCGTCGAGGTGTGCATAGCCTGAGAGCAAACATGCCTTTTGACTAGATAATTTCCCCCCACCCTGATGCCAAATGGACCTCAGGGCAGGGGGTGGCATTCCTAGGTCTGGGGGAAACCGAGACACATATCAAAGGCAGCAGAGGTTTTGAAGCCTCTGGCCTTTACATGATAAAACACTAGCCATCCTGCTGGATGAGTAGGCATCGTTTATGACCTCAGAGAGCTTGGGCTTTCCCCTGCAGGGGGTCACAATCATGTCTGTGGTAGCAGGCTGGATGATGCCAATCAGCCAGCGAGATGCTAGTAGGATTCAGTGGGCACCTCTAAGGTGCCCTTTGGGTACATGTCAGGACAATTCCGATACTTGCACCAGTATGGATTTGGCAAGACAAGATGTTTGATACCAAACATCGTTATTTTCTGTGAAGCCAATATGTAGCTTGGTAACTTGTAATGACCAGTGCCCAGTACATATAGTTAAAATGGCTCCCTGATCGTTTGTAATATCTAGATATTATAGGGCACATCTGCTTCCGCAGATGTTAATGTTAATGCTAGGCGGATTTGTAAAGTGCACGGCTGCCCCAGCGAACGGGCGTCCTGGCAATAAAACCAGATTAGTACAGCTGGAGACAACAGAACAACTTATAACGAAGGAAACAAGAATGTTTTGATCACTTTGCGAAAGGGCAAATAAAGCTGGAGACTATGGATGGAGAGGGGGACGGAATTTGAGAGTCAAGAAGCCAGCACATGAAAGGCGGTGGATAGCATTGGAGATAGAGCATTGCCTTGGCATGCCAAGGAGCATCCGGGCAGCGAAGTTCTGAACCCTTTGAAGTATAACAATCTCGGTCTGATTAGCTCCGATGTAGAGGGAACTAGGATAGTCCAGTCTGGACAAAATCAGAGCCTGGACAACAGCTTGCCTTACTGAGGGATCGAAGAAGCCCAGAAGGGGTTTAAGCCCCCGCAGCCGCCCAAAACCCGTCCCAGCCACCTTCTTAGTGTGAGCTATAAAGTTAAGGGCAGTGTCCAGTCAGACCCCCTGGTTCTTTACTGCCTGTTTGGGGGCGGGTGCCACCCCCAAAGCAGCGGGCCACCAGTGCACACACCACAGCTCTGGGTCTCCCCCCACCAACAGGACCTCGGACTTACTGGCATTGAGTTGTAAACAGTTGTCCGGCATCCACCCAGCGATAGCCTCAAGATCGCTGCGAAACGTGCAGGCGTCTCGAGTAGTATCGTCGGTGAGAGTGACTACCAACTGGGTGTCGTCTGCATACAACACCACCGTAAGCTCTCTGTTCTTAGCCACCGCTGCCAGTGGTTGCATATACAGATTGAACAGGGTGGTGTAGTGTAGTTCCTATATTCCCAATAGGCTCTGCGCATTGGAATAATATATCCTATAGATGTGACGTAGGAGTTAGGTCTACTAGGTCTCTCTCGAATATATTAGACTTAATTGTGAGTGCCAGCTAGCTCAGAGGTCACTAGAAACTTTCTTGAATAAACAAGAAGGGATTAGTTCATGACAACCGCATAAACATGACAACTTTGTTTCCTCAAGATAAAACGTATCTTCAGAGTCTTGGAAACAATAGATAGATATTTTCCTCAGTTAATCGTGCAAGCTTTGTTTCATCAGAGGTGCAGCGGAACAGAGAGACGGGCGTTTTCAATAAAAGTATTTATTGAAGAATCCTCTTTCTCATGCAGAAGAAATGAACTGCTACAATCGTAATACTTGCTGTAAAGTATAATGCGTACAGTACGAAGAGTATTATAAAATAATACTGTAAAAGCATGGTATGGTTTTTAAGCCATAAAATACATACTTAAATAACAAGCCTTAAAGTACTCAACTGGTGCTTCTAAAATACGCCTACTCTAATGTACCTAACCTAGGTCTAGTACGAGGGAAGAAGTAAGTATGGTGTAGTATAGGTTTAGTATTCTTTGCCAAGAATCTATCCAAGATTTCTCTTAGGGTCTAATCAGCTCCGTACCTTGGTTTAGAATGAAGGAGTTCTAGTATCTCTGTCTTGGGACTCGATTTCCCAACACCCCGCAAGGGGAGCTTGGAAACACTGGAGCTGGATTCTCAGCGAGAGAAAGGACAGCCTCTCTGTCAGTGCATCAGCTGGAGGGTTGGCTTACTTCGGCACTTGCTGTAGCGAGCTGCGTCGGGCACATAGATAGTGTTCTCCCACTTCTTTTTAGGAGTAGTGAGATTGTTTTTAATAAATACCTTTTCAGGATTCTCTGTTAATTTGGGTTTTACTGGTTTCCCACCCAAACTATCTCTACCTAGTTCTTCATAGCATTTTTCTAATATTCTGGCCAGTTCATACAGTTGTTCAGTTACATCAAGTTCTTTTAATTTTTGGCATATCGCCACGGATGCTGCTTAACTTTTAATATTAGCTAATATTATAGCTGAGACCTGTTTGAAATCTTTAAGTAATTTCATACGCAGATTTAAAGCAGGCTCTGCCCCGTATTCATTTTGAATCTGTTTCAGGACATCTGGTATTACCGCCATAGACGGAACACCATGAGTTTTTGTGTAGATTGTGTAGATTCTATGTTGTCTCTCCAGAAGTCGAAACCTAATGAGGACAGTTGGGCATAAAAGGCTGCTGAATAAATTTGCTTTGTATTAGTCAACATACTTTTCATTCCTGTCTTATTAACATTTTTAAAGTAAAATGTTTCCGGATTTGTGGTATTGAAACCTGAAAGGTATAGAAATTTTTCATAAAATGTTTTCGCGCTACCCTCTGGTGGCGTTGGACAATGTTCCCATTGACTGAAAGTATATACATTTCTCGTGTTTGCAGATTTGTGCAAGTAATGATGACCATAGTGATTAAAACAATACATTTGTTCATAATCTGATGAACCTTCTAAATACTCATGGTTTGTACATTTTGCAGACATCTCTAAATCTGACATCATATGATTAACAGTCTCAAAGTCCCAATCATTAGAAAATGTGCTGGGTGAAACAAAGTCACTCAAGGAAACTTTAAATTGATGTGCAATCTTCAACAGCTATGCAGGACCATAAATGTCATAATCAGTTCTGTCCCATGCTACACCACCAGGTATAGGAACGGCTGTGATGTTTACTGATGTCAAGTCTCTTTGTTCACGATGAGATGATTTGTGTGGCTTCAGATCAAGTTGATGTTCTTACTTGCTGTGTCCATTTTACTATATTTCCCATCTATCAGCTTTCCCAAACTTAATACAAGGATGAGCCAAAGTAGGAGAAAAAGTACACATAACACAATCCAAAATTCAACCCATGGTGAAACCAGATAAATCTTTTCTAGTTGCTTAAAATATTTTGTTACTTGGTCTTTAAAAGTTTTATTTGCTGGCGCTATTTCAGGTTCACTGGGATCCTCAGAAAATGTATCAAAGTTGATGAAGTAGGCAGAGGCAGTTCTGTCAAGTGTTGGTATTGCATCAGGATTATTTGAAATCGCTGGAGCTACTTGATCCCTTGTCATATTAGTATAGTCTGAGGCTATATCATTGTAGACAGGAGTGTCTTGACAAACTGTTATTTGGGTCTCAAGAGGCACAAGTTCCATGGCTTTATTGTTTAGTCCTTCTTTTCTTACTGCAGATTCTTCAAATGTGATGAGTCTCTCAATTTGAACCTCTTGGATAGTTGCAAGATTTGGTCGTCTGCTACAACTTTGAAGTCCACTGGGCCTACTACTATTATCGGCCACATAATGTGGTTTTACCAGATCGATGGACACAAACCTGTTCTCCTTTCTTCCAGCAAGGGGCGGCAGTAACACTATTCTTGATCCGTGGATAGATAGCACAGGTACTGGTTTCCTTTAAGAAGGCCCAAATTCCTTCTTGTCAACGATTCTTTCTCTGACTAGATCCCCAATCTTTGGAATCCAGACAGGCCTTGCTGGAACAGGTGTTTTTTCTTCAGTGGTCGTTGGCTTCTTTAATGTGTTGCTTAGACTTCTCCTTTTTTCATTTAAGTCCTGTAAAACTGTCAAACGGTCTTTGATATCAAAGGGTTTTTGTTCTACCACTGAAGTATGACGATCGAGGTCTTCGACAATCATTCTAGTACCAAAAAGGATTTCATATGGAGTGATTCCACCCAGAGAATTTCTTGGCAGATTATTTAAACTACGTTGGACACTTATTAGGAGTTTGACCCACCCGTCACCCGAGCCTAATACCCTAGCTGTTATAGATTGCTTTATGTCCGTTTTTTTTCTTTCCACTACTGAATTTCCCTCAGGATGGAATGGACTTGAATAATTGCAATGCAACACCCAGATTGGCCATGGCCTCTTTGTAAGCTTGAAAGCTAAACGCAGGACCCTGGTCAGAATGTAGCGTGCCGATTGCGTATGTGCCGATAAAGACTCGCAATTCTTTTATAACAATTTGGGCGTCAGCCGAGCGCTGAGGCCACATCCAAATGAATCTGTCCTAATAGTTGTGGGACCGCATCCGTCCATAGTGACGTCTGCATGTAGAAAGCCTACTGCTGTCTAACAATAGTGTCTGTACTGGGCCGGCTACACTGTAGTCAGGTATCTGGCGGCTTTCTCTGCTGCGATCTCTGTTGCAGTCAGAGCAATTAATTTCAAATTGGTGAATGTGTGCATTTATCCCTGGCCATCATTATGTCTCTTTCAACTCTAGTATAGATTTAGAGATCCCTTGATGGATCAGAACCTCTCCCATATGTGCTTCTTGCATTAAAGCATCTCTCCACCTCCTGTTTGGAATTACCCTATCCCCCACTCCAGGGATTCAAAAGGAACGGAGTTTGCATCAATTATGTATGAATATTTGAGTAGATATTTTAGAGGTAACGCTGCTCCGCTGCCTTTGCTTGTGGCATTGACAGCTAGCATTTTTTCGCCTTCTATTTTTCTTTTTGAAGGAGTGATTGCAGCTACGGAAGCAGTTTGCACATCTGCCTTCGCGGCTTCATCAGCCAATGAATTCCCTGCAACGTGAACACTATCACATTGATGACTCAGTGTATGGATCACATAAGTCTTTTATAGTTCTTTCTGTAATAGAACTACTTGTTCCCAAAGCAACTTATGCTTAATTGTGCCACCTTTAGCATCTATGAAACCATTTTGAACCCAGTTCTGCAAGTATTCATTGTAAGATTGAACACAGTAATACGAATCGCACACTATGAGTGTTGGGAATTCGCGATCAGTATTTTCAAGCACCATCTTGAATGCTTGTGGTTCAGCTCGCTGAGCTGTACAATCTCCTAGAGATTGAGTTTTTGTGACCATAGGTCTGAATTTACCATTGCGCCAGCAACCTTTAACAATCGCGCATGCAGCACTTTAAGCTTGTTTACCCCTGATTGCGGGTTGTGCTGATCCGTCTGTATAAATTATACATCCGTAATGTTCTAGAGGCAGAATCTCAGTGGGCAGAGGACATTCTTGATCATATTGTAAAAATTCTTGAGTTTTCAAGAAGGGGTCAAAAACGTATTCAACGTCTATTGCAGCAAGAAAGTTAACCCATTGTATCCATCTCGGATGTAGAGCCTTTGCTTCCGGAATGCTTGCCTTTGTCACTGCTTCTAAGGCAGGTACAGGAGTAACGACCAATATGCGCTTACCCTGTGCGAGAGCTCTCTCTTTTGCTACTGCAGTTTGAACCGCTGTCAGGATTTTTTCTGTTGAAGTGAATTTCATTTCAGCTTGTGTGTACAAGTGTGATTTGTAAGCAATTGTTACTTTTTCTTCTTCATTAAAGGTTAAGTACGTGAATCCACATCTTCCTGGGATCATTCTGATAACAAGGTAGCCTACGTTTACGCGTTTCTGTAAATCTGATGTTGCTAACATGTCTGTTTGCACTGAACATACAAATTTCTGTGTGTTTTTGAGTCTAATAAGTTTGTTTGAAATCAGGTTTGATTAATTCGCAGTGAAGTTTAACCCTTTCTGCGTAATTTAGAATGTAAGTTCTTCTGAAATTCAGGAAACTTAGAATTGACTGTAAGTTTTTCAGCGGTTTTGGAGGATGGAGCAGCACACATTTTTCTAGAAGGTTCGCTGCCAGGCTTTTGCCTTCAATTGACAACTTGTAATCTAAGAATAGGATGTTGAGGTGGGCAATTCTTGATTTTTTAAAGATGAATTTATACCCTTCAGATGCGAAGTCAAGTATTATGGTGTTCACTCTGTTCAAGTGCCTACACAAGTCATCGTCTGTTAGATAGATGTCATCGACATAAGATAATGCCTCATCCTCATACATTTGCAGTAACTCTGTTACTCTGGCTGAAAATAACCCTGGACTATTCTTAAATCCCTGAGGGAGACGACAAAAGTGTCACTGTGTCCCCATAATTGAGAAAGCGGTCAAATACCTGCTTTATGGTGCTATTTTTTGACAGAAGAAACCGTAAAAAATATCTAATGTGGTTTTATATTTTTTATGCACAATGTTATTCATTAGTGCTGCACTGTGTGCATTTTGTACTGCAAAAGTTTTGCAACAAGAGTTTAAGTGTCTGAAGTCCAAAACTAGACGATATGTTTTGTCTGTTTTGGAGACAGGAAACAAAGGATTGTTCATGGATGAGGTGCATGTTTCAATCACCCCTTGGTATTCAAGTTGATCTAAGATCTCCCTGACCTGTTTTTTAACTCCTTGCCTAACCAGATACTGCCTCTGAGCAGTTGGTTGATTTTTTAACCGGATTTTATGGTGATGAGAGTCCTCATCCCATCCTACATGATTTTTATATAATGCCGGAGCCTGGGCTACAGCCCATTTACTGGCATAGATGTATTTTAAGTGAATTGGAATATGATTGGAGAAGGCTGGCATAATGATGTCTTCGCCATGTCGGCACTCCCTGACAAATTTTGGTGGCCAGTCTTTTTCAGCGAGAAGAATGTCATAACCCTTTGAGAGCTTCTCCCAAAAGAGTGCTCTTAGGAAGGAGGAAGGCAGCTTGCGTAGATTCCGGTGCGTAGGTTCCGTGGGAAGTCTGTTCTCGCAAAGGCACGATGCGATGCTCTCGTAGGGGCTGCGACGATCTCCGGGGCGACGATGCGCGGTCCAGCGGTGATCCTCTCTCTCGCAGCTCCTCGATGAGATGTTTCTGCGACGATGTTCGCAGCGACGTGATGCGGTCCGCAAGCAAGCGGTGCGGCGATCTCACCCAGGCGACAGGCTCTGCGACGACACTCGCAGCGATGTTCGATTCTCCCGCACCGGTCTGGTGCGTCCCGCAAACGAAGGGTGCAACGGCTCCGGCAGCGATGTCAGGCGCTGCGCCGATCTCGACCTTCGTAGCGGCGGGAAACTTCTCGCACTGTCGGGGATGCGCTCCGCAAGCGAGCGATGCGACACTTTTCAGCTTCACAAGTTTCTCAGCTTAGTCTCAAGCTTCCCAGCTCAGGTTCAACTTCTAGAGGCCCCACAACTGGATCAAGCACTCTACGAAGGACAGAACTCTCTCAGCAGAGTTCAGGGAGACTGGGGGTGAAGTCCTTTTGGTCCTGGGACTTCGGAAACAGGGAGCCAGCTCTTCTCAGGCCCTTGGAGATTCCTTACAAGACAGGGGACACAGCTCACAGCAAAGTCCTTCCCCTCTCCTTGGCAGCAAAGCAACAGCAGGTCAGTCCAGCAGAGCAACAGCAGGACAGTCTTCCTTCTTCAGGGTCAGCTTTCTCCTTGGCAGAGGTTCCTTCTTGATTTCCAGGATGATCTAATTTTCTGTTGTCAGGGGTCCTGTACTTATACCCCTAAAGTCTTTGTTCTCTCTGTGCATGTGGGCCCTGAGCCCGGTCTGAACCAGTTCTGGGTGGATCCTGAGCACTTTGCTTTGCTGGCTGCATCTTTCCTTTCAGAGTGAGGGGCAGGGTCCTCAGCCGCCCAGCAGGAGGTGGAGCCAGCATTGTGACAGGCAGGCACAGCCCTATTCAGCCCAGGTGCTAACTCCGCCCACCACTCAGGTAGCAATTGCTTCATTCAGCCTAGTGCTGACTCATCCAGCCTCTGGGGGAATTCCCCAGCCCCTGTCACTCACAAACCAGACAGTCAATACACAAACAGGCCCAGGCACACAGAAGGGTCAGACAAGAGAACAGCAACTTTTTAAAAGTGCTGTTCTCAAACACAGGATTTAAAAACCACCTTTCCTAAAAGATGTATTATTAAATTCTGAGTTCAGGGATACTAGATACTTATGTCCTATCTTGTTCCTATGGGAAGAAATGCTGTTAACCACTGTAGCCAGCATCCCCCATGTTAACCTATGGAGCAAGATAGCCTTACAATAGTGAAAAACGAAAATGGCTGTAATTCACTACCAGAGCATGTCACCTGCACTAGTACATGCTCCACCTTTAACATACACGGCACCCTGCCCAGGGGGTTACCTTGGGCCTTCCATAGGGGTGACTGATGTGCACGAAAAGGGAAGGGTTAGGCCTGGTCAGCGGGGACGCGGACCAGGAGGACATGGCAGTTCTAAACTGCCCATAGGCGCTGCAGTGGCAGGCCTGAGACACCATTTTTAGAGCTACTCCTGTGGGTGGCACAATCAGTGCTGCAGGCCCACTAGTAGCATTTGCCATCACCAGCCCTGGCACACCCAGTACACTTTACTAGGGACTTCATGGTGATACAAATATGCCAAACATGTATATCCAATCAGAATAACAATTTACATAGAGAGCATATGCACTTTAGCACTGATCAGCAGTGGTAAAGTGCGCAGAGTCCTATTGCCAACAGCCACGGGTCAGGAAAAATAAGGGAGGAAGAAGCAAAAAGTTTGGGGATGACCCTACAAGAAGGGCCAGTTCCAACAGAGTGCAATCAGGATTCCCCAGATCAGCCAAAGGTTAGGAACAGTGCTGTTTGATAGAGTGCATTCAGGAGTTCCCAGATCACCCACTGCTTGTGAATGGTACTGTTTGATAGATTATCTTCAGGAGTGCCCTGATATTCCCCTGGTTGTGAACGGTACTGTTTGATAGAGTATATTCAGGAGTACCCAGATATCCCCCTTGTTGTGAATGGTACTGTTTGATAGAGTGCAATCAGGTCTTCCTAGATATCCCACTGATTGTTAGCGGTACTGTTTGATAGAGTGTATTCAGGATTCCCCAGATTACCCACTGGTTGGGAACGGTGCTGTTTGATGGAGTGTATTAAGAGTTCCCAGGGCACCCACTGGTTGTGAACGGTGCTGTTTGACAGAGTGCATTTGACCGAGTGCATTCAGGAGTTCCTAGATATTCCCCTGGTTGTGAATGGTACTGTTTGATAGGGTGTATTCAGGATTTCCCAGATCACTCACTGTTTGTGAACGGTACTGTTTGATAGAGTGCATTCAGAAGTTTCCAGATATCCCCCTGGTTGTGAACGGTACTGTTTGATGGAGTGTATTCAGATGTACCCAGATACCCCCCTGGTTGTGAACGGTACTGTTTGATAGAGTGTATGCAGGAGTTCCCAGATATCCCCCAGGTTGTGAACAGTACTGTTTGATAGAGCGCTGAAGGCGCGCCTAATGCAAGCCCGTCTGCGCCCGTCCGCGCCTGGACCGTGCCTAGGGCCAGAACCTCCGCCTCTCCTAAAACACGTATATTGCACTATAATACCACAGCTCTTCGTCGTCTTAACACATCGGACCTCAATTGCTGTAAGCTAATACCAGGCAACATAAAAACAGCTTGCGCTTACGGCTTTTCCCTTCCGGAACCTCTGAATCCCAGGGCTTTTCAGATAGTTCAGCCCCCCGGAAACAGCAAGCTTCCCCCTTCTAGTAAGAGTACCACCTTAAAGGGAGGCCTAGTAGATGTCAGATCACTGGCCAAACATAAGTAAGAAATCTCCCAACTCATCCCCGACCATGATCTGGACTTATTGTGCCTGACAGAAACCTGGGCAGACGCAGCATCTGACCCAGACTTTGTAACCGCAACTCCGGCAGGTTACCAGGCATTTAGGGTAGATAGGCCTCTCAAACGCGGGGGAGGGGTGGCCATTATACTTAGGGACCACTTCCCGGTTAGGTTTTACCCGACTTCCACACCCTTCTATGAGTCCTTACTCTTTATTATCGCGTTGAACACTAAACAAACTTTCAAGGGTATTCTTCTATATCGGCCCCCCGGATTCAGGAGCCACTTTATCTCTAACATAGACAGCCTCTTAGAAACCAGTTTACAAAATGATGAATTCACTATTTTAGGAGATTTCTACTTCTATCTCGAAGATAGAACCAACAGGGAGACTGAACCATTATTGGAGACCCTGGAAGCAGTAGGTCTCAAGCAAAAAGTTCAGACCCCCACCCATGAGGCTGGCCATACGTTAGATGGCTTTTTTTCCTCTGTTAATAACCTTGCCCCTATTGAAACTCTGGTTTTAACTTGGTCCGATCACGCACTTATTAAATTTGCACTTCCTTTCACCCTCTTGGGACCGTCCGAGGCATCAAAGACCCCGGCCACAACTAAGAGAAAATGGGAGCTTATGGATAAACAATCCCTCCGCTCCCTGCTAGAAGTGTCCCGCCCCCTACTTCTAGGGCCCCCTGAAGTCTCAGCCCCGAAATATCTTAAATGGCTTAACAACGCTTTTTAACACCGTCGCCTCTAAAAAGAAAACCTCAGGAAACAGGCGAAACCACTCAGCACCCTGGTTTTCTGAAGATCTTCGGAAAGAAAAACAGCTCTGCAGCAACTAGAGAGACGCTGGGGAGCCAACTATTGCCCTAACCAGAAAACTATCTATAAAACAGCACTATCACAATACAAAGACCACCTAATAGCCAGTAAAAAGGAGTTTTATACTAGACAAATCAAGGACGCAAAAAACTCTTCCAAGGAACTTTTCCGAGTGGTGAATATACTCACCTCGACAAAGAGCCCAGGAATCAAGTGTGACCAAGAGTTATGTGACAACATTGCAGCAGCCTTCAAGACTAAAGTGTTGAATATCTTGAATAACTTTCAGTATTCTACTCCTTCATCCCCGATAGAATCCATCTTTAGAGAGCATAACACCAATACGCTGCTCGCCTTCTCACTCATCTCTTCCGAGACCGTAATCAGATACATCCAATATTCTAAATCAGGATCCCCTACTGACCCCTGCCTGCCAAAATTCTTAAAGAAATCGCTGATTTGGTTAGTCCAGGTCTCACAGATATTTTCAACTCAATGTTCAGGTCCGGATCCTTTCCCTCTATTTGGAAAGATACCTCATCTTACCATTACTAAAAAAAACCTTGCTGGAGCTAACGGACCCTAATAACTATCGTCCCATCGCCTGGCTACCTCTACCAGCCAAAATAATTGATAAAATTATGAATTCTCAATTGACCCAATTCATTAATGACAATGACCTGCTGGACTCCTCTCAGTTTGGCTTTCGCCGTGAACTTAGCACGGAGACGGACCTGATTAAAGCTACAGAAGAGATCAGGATGGCGATGGAACGGGGCGGCACAGCCGTGCTCATACTCCTCGATCTGTCAGCCGCTTTTGATACAGTTGACCATTCTCTCCTGCATGAGCGGCTCGAGAGAATAGGGATCGGGGGCGCAGCATTGGCTCTGCTATCCTCCTTCCCTAAAGATAGAAGACTCACGGTTGAGAAGGACGCGTTCCGCTCAGATGCCTACACCCTTCCCTGTGGAGTGCCCCAGGGTTCCTCCTAAAGCCCTTCACTTTTTAACATCTATGTCTCAGAGCTGGCTCCACTAATTACCCACTGGTTGTGAATGGTACTGTTTGATAGGGTGTATTCAGGATTCCCCAGATCACCCCCTGCTGGGGAACGGTACTGTTTGAAAGAGTGTATTCAGGAGTTCCGGGATATCCCCCTGGTTGTAAAAGGTACTGTTTGATAGAGCGCAGTCAGGAGTTCCTAGACATCCCCCTGGTTGTAAACGGTACTGTTTGATAGAGCGCATTCAGGAGTCCCCAGATATCCCCCTCGTTGTGAATGGTACTGTTTGATAGATTGCATTCAGGATTCCTCAGATTACCCACTGGTTGTGAATGGTACTGTTTGATATAGCATATTGAGAATAATTATGTATAAATATTTCTGCCTAGGACACTTGTTTGCCCCCTTTCATCTTCTGACCCACAGTGACTCTTGCACATTCTCTCCGATGTGTGTCTTCCCCCTGGTACTCCCCTCCCCCCCAGTATCTGAGCTTTTCTCTATATATTTTCTCTATGGTCACATGTGTCTTTTTGTATGTTTTCTTGTCCTCACAGGGCGCACATCCACCACCCAGGTGCACTGGAGACCAGACGTCTCCATCATCCCCAACATGGGCAATATCATAGTTAAAAATGCCACCCGGCACACATACTCCTTCAGTTACACTTACCAGGGCACCGACTATGAGATTCTGGTGAGTATCTCACTTGAGATCTTCACTTTTTCTATCTTCTGACTTTTTAATATGTTTGTGTAAATATTCAGAGATATAAGTATCAGTAATACCTCAGTGAAAGTGTTCATGTTAGGGGCTGACATCTCCAAGGGTTTCACATCTACCAATCCCCCAAGGCCTCCTTCATTCACTAAGGCGGGTGATTGGAACTCCCACATTGTGTCCAAACCAGGGAGGGTTTAGACAAATGTATTTATGGACCTCTCTTCCGGGGGTTGATAGGATGATATCATATGCCATGAGTCAGATAATGGATTATATTTTCGTACAAATGGTAACAGGACAGCCTCTAGGCTAAGCATGTCATGCTATTCGCCGTGCCCTAATATCTTCCTTTACCCCTTAGCTTTCCCCTAAGGGCACTTCTTCATCATGTAAAGCTGTGGCCTCTGTGTTTACTCTTACACACAGCAGGTTAGAGTGGGTGCCATCCAGTTCTAAACTCCCACCGGCGCACACCTTTGCACTTAAAGGCCAACAATTTGGTGGTAAGTAGTATTTTTAAAAAAGCTAAATAAAATACACATGTGTTCGAAAAGAGAGAGACAGATGGTGCGTTATTATCCTGAGAAACCAAATCAGGTTCTGAACAGTAAGTGCTTTAATTCGTTAATGCCAGTCACTGAGATAAGCACGGTTTCTTCTGGATGCAAATACCAAAGCCTGTGTGAGGATGTTGGTAAAAATCATATCAATGACCGCCACATATTTTGTAGAAGTTCTAACGAACTCGTATCATTGCTGTCAGATTCACCCAAGGTGACCTCCCCATCAACCCCGAGTCAGAGATACATGGTCAGATAGGCCCAGTGACCCTAACCCACGACTATCAATTGACAAGTCACAGTGGGGTCTCACTTAGCGCAAAAACAAACACGCACCCAGAGAAAACTCTTATCGATCCTACTGACAGCCAGTTGCACCACTACAGGCCCGAGGAATTTGGCCCCAGTAAAACACGTTTGGTCAGAGGTGCGCGTTCCCCTTAATACCACAAAGCTAGATGCAACATGTAGCTAGGAACACTCAGCCATCACACGTAGTGATCACGCACTTCCCACACATCTGGACACATGCACACTGGCCCACAATAGCTCACGTCAAGGTCGAGAGCTACTTGCGTCCCCATATCAGATGACTGAGCATGTTATTTGCAATTAAGATGCTTTTCCAAGAATGCAGATTTGGTTGACTGCATCTCACTAAATGTATATATTGTCAGCCGTAACTCTATACAGCGAGAGATGTTCTTCAGACACAACCTCTGTTGATACTCTCCTGGCTGCTGCATTTGATTAAACCAACTTGTTTTGTTTTGCCAAATGCCTCTTGTCTTTTAATTTCTTTGGGGTAAATAAATTCATATCTGAGCAACATTTTGGTGAGCCAGAGAGGAGAGGTTGGTTTATCGAGTCTGAGTGCCGCTGAAGGACAAGGACCCCTTCCCAAATGGATTCAAATCTGCACTAAAAGATCGGTGAGCAGGCTTCGTAATTGATTAAAAGTTCTGCTAAATCCGCGGGATGGAGATCCATTTGGAGGCTGCCATCACAGGGTAAGTGACTATATATAATCCTTAGCTCCAGCATGAGGAGTGTGGCAAACTAGGATAAGCTTGTTTTTCTATTGAACTGTTGGCCGTAGCACAACTGGTACCCTATATCCCATGATGTTTTTTATAGGGTTGTGAGAAGTTGGTCTGGCATGCTGTCCACTATTCTAGTGGGCACCTTGCACCAGTCCAAACGACCCTTATTGATGGTAGGTTTAGACAACCTTTATTAAAAGCTAACCTAGTGGTAGCTATGGAGAGCAGCCTTCAGGCTAAGTCTTGAAGGAATGTAAAGCAGCTTGTTTTGCCAGTCTATAATCTTGTGAATGACCAAATGAAAAGAGAACCACACCGGGTATATATATAAAATATATGCATTTATTCTAAACACATCCCTCTAGTCTCTTTATGAGGCTACAGGCAAAAGTACATACAGTAAACTTATTTAGCACACAGTAAAGTAGCACAATATACGTTGAGCCCTAGGGGCGTACCAAACCATATATTAAGAAAGTGGTATAAGAACCACGACTGACATAGATACAAGGCCTAGAGCCTTTAGAACCGCTGGGGCCACCAGGAACCACATAAGGTGGTGACACAGGGGACCCACGGGGGACTCGTGCAGTGTCTAAACACAGCAACAAATCACCATTAACTTCTATGGGGAAAGTCGCGGTTGGAATTTTAAAGAAAAAGGACACTTAGAAGAGTACTTGGAGCAAAACCCTTTAGAACTAGGCAGTTCTAGGGTCAATACCCACAGGAGCAATGGAGTACTCAAGTTACCTCACCCAGGGAAGCCGGGTGCATAGGTGTCTTTTGGTATCAGGTTTCATCATCGATTTCAATGGTGATCTGCTGCAAAGTGCTGCTGGCGACCAAGTCAAAAGTGTCCGGAGGAGGCCTTACCGTCGGTTACACAGGTGGTCTTTGATGTTTGGAGGCGAGCGCTATGGCGGATGGGATGGTGGCAGACCCTGACCGAAGAAACTCCCCTTTGGCATAATGGTCGCTTACCCGGCCTGGCAGCCCTACCGGGATTTACGGGGTGGGACGATATTGGCATTTCTAAATTGGGTGATGTCATGACGGGGACGACACTCAAGTCGTTTCAGGATCGGAGTATGGAATACAATATGCCTCACACACAATTTTTCCGCTATTTACAATTTCGCCATGCCTTGGCCCCTGACCTGGTGGGATTGACCTCGCTTCCGGAATTTAGTCCATTTGTGGTATTGGGTTCTCCAGGCCTACATATTCCGCAAAACTCGCTACACCATAAAACAGACGTTGGCACGGAAACTGGAAAATGCAAAAGACAAGTTTATTAGGACCCCATGGGGTGGTGGTACATTCATAAAGCACCCTTCGGCAATGCAAGAGGTATCACCCGAACATCGATCTTTTATACAGTTTTACAGTAATAAAAAGAGTAGGCGGAACACATTTGCTCAGTTTAGGTACATATAAGGTCATTTTTGGAACACAGCCAACTCATGGGAGGGGTTACAACACTACTGGTCAGTTTAGAGAACATTCCTAAGCGATGACTGTCCACTAGTACAGAGGGTTTAACTGCGGATGTGCGAGCCGGACCAATTCTAAAAATAGTCTGTTGCTGGGCAAGTTTAAGTGGTCAGTGGTACAGAGAAAGGACAAAAGGGCATGCTGACCACGAGGCAGCGCGTTCATATAACATGGACGCCAGTGTTTTCAAAATGGCTTCCAAACACCATAGTCAAGTTAAGGGGAAATTCGTGTAGCAAAGCTTAACGCTAACCCGATCACCGTCAAATTACGACAGACGACCCTTTTAGCGTTCAGCTGAAGCTACCTCATAGTGGACATAATCAGGGTATTCATCATCAATATCAATGGACATAATATTTGCTACTTCTCTATGAATGTTTTGTTCATTCTTGACAATAGCTCGTTTGGATGGGATACAGGCAGAAAGGCACATGGAACATAACATAGGGCCACATTGAATGCAGGGACATAGAAAGAACAGTATCCCAATTATTACACATAGGATGGTCAGCAACTTCCAACCCCAAGTACTAAGTAACGTCCAAAACCACCCCGAAAGTGTCCAAGTACCATTATCAGAATGTATCTCAGCAGCTATCTTATGTAATTTAGAAATTGCATCATATACAGAGGGTGAATTATCTGGCACGTACACACAGCAACTACTTCCGATAATGCAGCATGCACCCCCACGATCGGCTAATACTACGTCTAGAACCATTCTGTTGCGTTACAATTCTGGTAATTTGAAGTTCCTCAGTCAAATTCCCTAAAGCAAAAACTGTCTCATTAGCAACAGCTTCTACAACACGTGTCAGTCGTCTTATTTTTCTGCTATTTAAAGCCGCCCCAACAAATGAGAAAAGACCTAAATTAAAATCAACATACTGCTGCAGAGAAGTATCAGTCTGGTCTATATCATCGAGAGCTATTGCTCTCTTCACTCTATTCAATATAAAATCATGGTACAAAACGAAATCATTATGGTACATAGGTGGGGCAATAAACACAGGGGGTAATACAAAGGATACATAACATGTTCCTAACCATCCTATAGGGAGACGGTGGGTGAACAGACAAAATATCGACTCCAAAATATCGACTGGACATAATATCGAGTTTTAAATATAGACTGGACAAAATATCGACTGGACATAATATCGACTACAAAAATATCGTTTTTCAGGTAAGTGAAGTAATATCGACTGTATAAAATATAGATAGCAAAAATATCGAATTTTTAATAATATATAATATTTTATAGTGTATTTTTATGTAATAATATGTGTGAAAAGTGTGTATTAATGTTATAAAATATTTTATTAAATGGAATTTGTTTTTTTAATAATTGCGTTATGTAATTCTGTAGCGGGTTGTGGGTTTATAGGGGAATAGGGTGGGAAGTAATTTAATAATAATTAATTAATTAATATATGTTTGTAAATATTTATAATTAATAATTAATTGATAATTAATAATAATTAGTTAATTAATTAATATAATTTTGTACATATTTTGAATTAGTAATTAATTGGTAATTGATTAATTGTAATTAGTTAATTACATTAATTAGAGTACATTTTAATATATATAATTTTGTGTTATTGTTAAGTAATTAATTGGGAAAAAATAATATTAATTATTAAAATAATTACAGCTAATGTGCTAATATATTTACTTTATTGTTATTGTTAATTAATAATTAATTGGTAATTAAATAATATTGATACATTTTGGGTAAAGGAGTATTTTTAGGGTTCAGGGTCAGTTTTTAGTTTTTGGGTAAAGGGGCATTTTTAGGGTTCAGGGTCAGTTTTCAGTTTTTGGGTAAAGGGGCATTTTTAGGGTTCAGGGTCAGTTTTCAGTTTTTGGGTAAAGGGGCATTTTTAGGGTTCAGGGTCAGTTTTCAGTTTTTGGGTAAAGGGGCATTTTTAGGGTTCAGGGTCAGTTTTCAGTTTTTGGGTAAAGGGGCATTTTTAGGGTTCAGGATCAGTTTTCAGTTTTTTTGGGTAAAGGGGCATTTTTAGGGTTCAAGGTCATTTTTCAGTTTTTGGGTAAAGGGGCATTTTTAGGGTTCAGGGTCAGTTTTCAGTTTTTGGGTAAAGGGGCATTTTTAGGGTTCAGGGTCAGTTTTTACTTTTTGGGTAAAGGGGTATTTTTAGGGTTCAGGGTCAGTTTTGGGTTTTTGGGTAAAGGGGTATATTTTAGGGTTCAGGGTCAACAAATAAGATTGTAAAAAATTATTTTTATTATTTTCATTTATTATTTAATTATTATAATTTAATTTAAGTATTTTTAAGTATATTTTAGTAATTAAAATTTAATATTAATTTAATTTAACACTGTTTTTAATAAAGTCGATATTTTTTACATCTATATTATTGTTAACGATATTTTGCACTCGATATTTTTGTACTTACCTGTTTGTAGATAGAAAGTCGATATTTTGTCTGTCGATATTTTGGCAACGATATTTTTGCAGGTCGATATTTTGGCAGTCTATATTATTTCAGTGATCCGAGACGGTGATAACGTTTATTTCCTCAGATAAAGTAAGTGTTTCGTGAAGCCACAAAGGTGATACCATTTGGAGTGTCAAAGGTGAGAGTAGTATTACATTCACTTCTTCCTACTGGGATTGTACCTTTATTTCGCACACACAAATCAGCTTTCGTATCAATGACTGTGATTACATGCAGGCTGGACATATTTACATTTCTTTGGTTAGTATAAATTCGAGGTGAAGATACATTATCTGGTCGATATTCTTCCCATTCAAATTTAGTTCCTTCAGCTTGTGGATAACCATCTCGGTCATTAAAGCAAACCTTATTAAGTCGGAAAAGTAGTCCACCTTTTGTCGGCCATCGCAAAGTGAATAGAAGAGTATACCAAGCATTACAAGAACCATTGTGAGAGAATGGGAGTGGGATAAGTGGAGTGCCTCCTTTCTTTTGATGTCCAGGCAACATCCCACATACCCAACAGTTCGAAGTGTTTGTCATATTATGGGTGTGATGCAGAATCTGGATGAAACTATTATTCAGATAAGTCTGTCTGTGTCGTTCTTCACGATAAGGCAAAGTAAAATGAAAATGTTCGGATGGAATTGGGGTAGTTGGCAATAAATGTTCTCTTGCCGGCACCAGTAGTTCTACCACCCAAGCTATTACTGCTATCACCACAATTGTCATAACAAAGAGTACTGCCCCAAGAATTCTCTTATTTCGCATTGTAGAAGATGCCATAGTTCAAAGTTCAAAATGTCTCAAAAAAGAAAGCAACTAAAAAATAAAAATATGAGTGCTGAGCTCCGAGGTAGCCGTTGGTTTCTTCTCCGAGATTCAAGACGGGTCTCGCTACACTTGGCAGAACTGATCCCCCCCCCTCCTTGATATTCCCGGCTTCCATTTCACAAACCTGGAGCGGTAACTCAACCAGTCTCGCACAAAAAACTGCTTCTCTTGGTCGTAGATTGTATCTCTCTCTACCAGAGACGGTGTGGTCCGGGAAGGCTCCCTCCGATTCAGTAGACGTAACAGCTGAGCTCTTCTCCTCATCCAAGATGTCTCGATAATCAGACAGTACAGTTGGGTTCACCAGATCCGGAGAGACGCGGCGACAATGAGTGGAATGCACCCACCGTTTCTTGTTCGTAACTCGCACAGCCGTACGAGTCGCTAATAGCACTTGCTCAGGTCCACGCCACCTCGGCTCCAAGCTGCTTGTTCTCTCAAAGGACCGGACCATCACGTAGTCGCCAGGATGAAGATTGTGAGCCTCTCCAATGGAATTGTCGGGGAGCGCTTCTCGAACCTGTTGATGAATGGAAAGTAAATCATTTGTTAATCGTGCCAAATAATAGTTCATCATTATACAAGGCACATCATGTAACAATCGAGGCTTAGGAACTCCCCATATATTCATTGGCCTTCCAAACACCACTTCATAAGGTGTGAGGCCAGTTCGGGAATGGGGCACTGATCTGATAGATAGCAATGCCAGAGGCAAAGCATCCGGCCATTTCAAAGACGTGGATGCCACAATCTTTGCTAGCTTCAATTTCAGAGTAGCGTTGTACCTTTCCACAAGACCTGCTGACTGCGGATGAAATACAGCATGGAACTTTTGCTGAATTCCCAATCCCTTCATGACGTATTCCACAATTTTTCCAACAAAATGAGGACCATTATCGCTCCACAAAAATTTACAAACACCATAGCGAGGGAAGTACTCTTTGAGCAAAACCTTAGCTGTTGTCGGCGCTGTATTATTCTTCGTGGGAAAGGCCTCAATCCATTTACTGAAAGCACACACCACCACTAAGACATACTTAAGGTTATTGCAACGCTCAAGCTTGATGTAATCCAATTGTAGCACTTCAAATGGTGCAGTAGGTGGAACAAACCCTCCTTTCAGAGTATACGTCCCTTTAGCAGGATTGTGCTGCAAGCATATCAGACAGGTCTGCACTACTCTTTTGGCCGTATTGGCAATCTCAGAATGCTCCCAGTCTAGTAATTGCGAGAGCTCCAACATGTGCCAATCCATGTGTCATTTGGACCATTGCTTGCAAGTAAGCTGCAGGCAATTTCCATCTTTCCATATCTTTGCTTCTCCAACAACCCTCATCATCCAGCACTCCCTCCGTTGCCCAGGTTGCGAGTTCTGCTTCAGACGCTGATTTCTGAATGTCTAGTATCTCCTCTCTAGCATCATGCCATCGCTCAGCCTGCGATTTCACTACATACATTGGCGAGGCATTTCGTAACATAGCAGTTTCCCTCGCTATGCAATCTGCAAAGGTGTTTCCTTGTCCTACTTTGTCTGTCACTTTCTTATGTGCACTGCATTTGATTATCGCCACTTTCTTTGGACACAGTAGCGCGTTCAGGAGATCACGCACTAGTTCTCCGTGCATGATGTGCACTCCGTGTGAAGTCAAAAATCCTCGCTCTCTCCAGAGTAGGCCAAAATCATGCGCTACTCCAAAGGCGTACCGGCTATCAGTGTAGATATTCACACATAAGCCAGCACTCAATTCGCATGCTCTTGTTAAGGCTATCAGTTCTGTTGCTTGGGCTGATTTCTGTGGTATTCGTGCTGCTTCAACCACTGTCTTAAGTGTCGTGATCACATATGCTGCGGAAGTTGTACCATCTGGCAGCCTCAAACACGATCCATCAACCCACAGTTCCCCATCCACATCTGAAAGTGGCGTATCCTGTAAGTCGACACGACCCTTTGTTTGTTCTTCAGTCAGGAAAACACAATCATGGTGTTCTTCCTCCTGGCCCTCAGCAACTGGATACGGCAATAAAGTAGCAGGGTTCAGAGTAGCACATCTCTTTAATGTGATATGCGGCGCCAACAGTGTGAGCTCATATCCTGTTAAACGTGCACTCGTGAGGTACTGATTTTTTGTTTGGTTTAACAGAGCGTCTACCGCATGGGGAACTAACACCAACAATTTGTGTGACAAAACTATTCCCTCACTCTGTCGTATGGCCACTGCCGTTGCTGCAACTGCTCGAAAAAACACCCAGGTAATCCTCGTGCTACGGGGTCAAGTATTGCTGAGAAATACGCACAAGGTCTCTGTTTATCCCAGTGTGTCTGCACTAGGACTGACAATGCACACCCATCCTTCTCGTGTACATATAAGGTGAAAATCTTCGTATAATCTGGTGTACCTAACACTGGTGCGGAACAAAGGGCTTGTCTCAATTGTTCAAAAGCATTCTGGCATTCATCTGTCCATTCAAGGGGCATTGGTGTAGTCTTGGACAATAGTGCTAACAAAGGCTTTATAATATGTGAAAATCCCATTATCCACTGCCTACAAAAAGACGTTAATCCTATAAAAACGCGCACATCTCTCTGAGTGCGGGGGATTGGTGTATCTAAAATCGCTTAGATTCGATCAGATGTCAGTGCACGTCCCTCCTTAGACAAAAGATGACCGAGGTAGGTCACCTTTGGTCTACAATATTGAAGCTTTTTCCTAGAAACCTTGTGATTGTTGTTATGTTATGTTATTTGGTTTTTTTATAGCCCTCGGCTACTCCATAGAGTGTCCCGACGCTTTTATTGATGAACCAGTAAAGGATAAAAACACAACACAGTAAAAAACAGACCAAGGATAAGAAGGACAAGAGCCACCTAAAGGGCAAAAAGCCAAGTTTTAAGGCCCTTCCTAAAGTTTAACAGATTAGAGGTTGAGCGTAATGCAAGGGGCAAAGTATTCCAAAGCTGTGGCGCCAGCAGCCTAAAAGAGCGACCTCCAATCCGGGCCCTCTTAACTCGTGGGACCACAGCAAAGAACAATGCTTCAGACCTCAAAGATCTGGCCGGATGGTAAAAGGCAAGTCTCTTCTGGAGATATTTAGCTCCCGAGGCATAAAGTGTTTTACGGGCCAAAGTCAGAGCTTTAAACATTATCCGCTTACGGATAGGCAGCCAATGCAGCGACTGCAGCAAGCCAGAGGCCCTAGCACGCCTGTATAGACCAAAAATGGCCCTTGCTGCCGCGTTCTGGACCACCTGCATCCGCTGCAAGAGATATTCCGGCAGGCCAAGATACAGGACGTTGGAGTAATCCAATCTTGAGCCTATTAAGGCCTGCACCGTCGTCTTCCTGTGCTCCTCAGAGAGCAGCGTTAGGAACTTACGGAGCATTCTGAGGAGGCCAAAGCATGTTCCGGTAAGGCCAAGGATCTGAGATCTTAACATCAGACCGTTGTCAATCTTGACCCCCAGATTCTTTGCCAGCTGGGACGAACCCACTGGAGGGAACATGTTGACCGGCCACCACTCCTGCCACTCAGGATCAGATGGACAACCGAAAAAGAGTACCTCAGATTTATCTGAGTTGCACTTGAGGCAGTTAAGCTGGAACCATTTGAAAACCGCCTCAAGGCACTCACGGATATTCTCTCCATCAAAATCTTCGCCTTTCCTGCAGGCAAAGAGGAGCTGGGTGTCATCGGCATAGGAAACGATCTGGGCCCCAAAAGACTCCGCCAGTGCCGCCAGAGGGGTCATAAAGATGTTAAAAAGAGTCAGGCTCAACACAGAGCCCTGCGGAACTCCGACTCCCAAAGGCGGCATCACGGCAGAGCTAGGCGGGACCCAGACCGTTTGACGACGGTCAGCCAAAAAAGATTTAAACCAGCTGAGCACTGTCCCCCTCAGACCGATCTCATAAAGTCTGGCGAAGAGACCCTCATGGGGGACGGTGTCGAACGCCGCCGACAGGACTAGCATTACAAGCATAGCCTTACCACCCTCGTCCAGTGCCTCTTTAATGGCTTCAGACACCTCCAAAAGCGCCATCTTGGTGCTTAAATTGGGGCGGAAGCCAGATTGCGAGGGGCGCAGGAGATTGTGCGATTCCCAAAAATTGGAGAGCACGATGTGTACATGCTTCTCCAAGATCTTGACCAACGCCGGGAGAAGAGAGATAGGCCTATAGTTGGCCAAAGTCTCAGGATCAAGGCCAGGTTTTTTGAGGAGGGGGATAACATTCGCCTGTTTCCGAACCTGTGGTACCACTCCCTGACTCAAGGAAAGATTCAAAAGCGGATTTGCCAGCGGGTTCACCACTTCCGCCATTTTAGCCAAAAATTTGGCCTGACAAGGGTCAAGAGGCGACCCAGATTTAAGATTGGCCATCAGTGCCAATGAAGACGTGGCTGAGATTGGCGGAAAATGCTCTAGAACAGGACCCGCCGGGGCCACCAAAGCGGGGTCGTCCTCAAAACTAGGATGTACTTCAACCACCTTCAAGGGAAAGGAATCCTGGATCAGTTTGATCTTGGTGGTGAAGAAATCAGCAAGGGCAGAGACCCACGGCTCGGAGGGAGTGACCTGGGTAGAATTGGAGCGAGGGGCAGTAAACTCCCTAACAATCGTAAAAATTTCTTTACAAGAGTTTGACGCGGTCTCTATCCTCCTTGCCAAATAATCTTTCTTTCCAAGGAGAATATCCCGGTGGTAGGCTTTGACCGCTGCCCTATAGGCGAGCTTGGCCAAAGAATCATATTGAGATCGCCAAGCCCTTTCCGCCCCCTTGCACTGCCGACGAGAGGCCAAAAGAGCTTCCGTAAACCAAGGGGCCGAAACCCGCTTTGATGTTAGTCAGGGGGCCATCTCAGGGGCTGAATCATTCAGCCTATCCATTAACCAGGCTTGCAAGGTCTCAAGATCCCTCTCCAGGTCTCCTGTCACGGGGCACGGATGATCAAGAGCCGCCTGGGCTAGCATTTCAGGCGTCACCCGATGAAGTGCCCTAGGGGCTCTGCCCTGCTGCCTAGAAGCAATACTAGATGGTTTCTTTGTGCCAAGTACAAAGAATTTAGCCAAGCTATGGTCTGACCAGAGCACCGGCAGGAGTGCTAACACCTCCAACGGAGATGTAGAAAACACCTGATCCAGTGTATGACCCTTTTCATGTGTTGGTCCAAAGAGGTAAGGGACAAAACCTAAGGAAGCTGTAATATCAATCAATTTACTCACTTCAGGATCCTGTTTCTCCTCCAAGTAAAAGTTAAAATCACCGGCCAATATACAATGTTCAGCTCTCAGAGCAAGCGTTGAAATTACCGATTGAAGCTCATCGAAGAAAGAGCCCACTGGTACAGGGGGCCTGTAAACTAAAAGCCCTTTAAAGGATTGATAGGGCGCTAGTGCTATGGTAAAAGCAAGAAAGAAAAGCAAAGCAAGACTACTCTCCTCACATTGTTCTTGCGTGTCTGCTGCAAGTAGAATGTCGTCAACATACTGGATAAGAGCTACTCCAGACTGCAAATCGAAAGAATCAAGCTGTCTTTTTAAAGCCTGGCTGTAAATGCTAGGACTTTCTGTATAGCCTTGAGGAACTCGACAAAATCTATACAATTTATTATTTAATGTGAAACCAAACAAATATCTACTATCAGGATGGATGGGAATGGAAAAGAAGGCGTTTTTTAGATCAATCACGGTAAACGTGGTGGCAGTGGGCGGAATCAGAGTAAGTAAGGTGGTAATATCAGACACCACCGGGTACTGGGGCACTACTATCTTGTTAATTTCTCTCAAGTCAATAATAAATCGATAGATTTTGTCATCAGTATCTTTCTTTAAAATCGGAAGAATAGGGCTGTTACAGACATTATAGGGAACTTCCTCCACAACGCCTGCAATAATCAAGTCGTGTACAATATGAGTTAAGGCAACTTCACCTTCCCTGGAGATTTTATACTGTGGTACACGAGGCAGAGACGCTCCCTCCTTGACAGTTATTCGAATAGGGGGAATGAGCATCTGTCCCACATCCGTGTCTGAAGTAGCCCATAACGTTTGTGGGAGAGAGGCCAGCGCTTCAATTTCTTGCATAGTGCACAATCTCTCTACGTCCGGGTAATTGTCATTCAAAATAACCTGCACTCCTTCAGGAGCGCAGCGTATTGTTGCTCGAAAGTATTTGAGCAAATCTATTCCCATAATATTGTCTGGAGTGTTTGGTGACAATAAAAACGGACACGGACCAAAGAATCTGTCAATGCAAAATGTAAGGGGTTGTGACAATGGGCTAAGAGAGGGTGTTCCATCGAACCCTATTGATGTAATCGTTTCGCCAGACAGGGGAGCCCTTGGAACCAAGTTTTTAGACAGAGCGCTACGAGTAGCTCCTGTATCAACCAGGAACTGATCAGTAGAACCCAAAACGCCCGCTGATACATATGGACCTCTTTGATCTACTGGTACTTCAACCGATTCCACACCCCATCCTACGCAATCCTATGCATGTACATAGTCCTGAGACTCCACATTCTCACCCTCCGATATCTGATACTGATTCCGTCGATAAAAAGTATTATTATCAGCCTGACCACGACCCCTCGCTTCAAACCTGCCACGATCACTTGCTCCACCCCTCGCTCCTAAATAACTATTCCGTGTCCTTCCACCTCCTCGACCACGCTGATTACGTTGTTCACGAAGCACCGGACAATCTGAGGCCCAATGTCCAAACTCTTTACAGTATGCACACTGATCCTCAGCAATGTCGGTACGACCAGAAGACGTACCGTACGAACCACGCCTACCTCTATCATTCGCTCTCGGCTGTGTAGCATAAACCTGAGCCAACATCACTTTCGTCTTTAATTCCTTCGCTTTCTTATCAGTACTTTCTTTAGCCTCCAATTCCTGCCGTTCATAATACTGAGCCATAGTCAACAAAGAAGCAGGGGTCGCCGTGGTCCAAGAACTTTCACTAGTCTTTAATCGTTGCGAAATCTCCGGTAAGAGATTCGCTACATACTTATCAACGAACAAATGTCTACCCGTGTCTTCTGTTAGTAACTGCCCGCTATAGTCATGAAATGCTTCTTCAAAACGTGAGAAGAAATCAGAAACCGACTCATCCGCCTTCTGTTTACAAGAGGCTAACATGGTCCAATCAATCTTTTTAGGAGGAACGAGCGTTTTTAATTTATTCAAAATAGCTGTCGGGAGATCTAAGATTAATTGACATGGCTTACATGCAGGCTCCCTGTCTAAATCAGCTTGGGATAAAATTTTCCAATCCGCCCCCAGGATCGCTCGATCATCAAACTTACGAATTGCCCTCCACATATCAGGAGGCAATATTAACCCAAAGAAAAGATCAATATCAACTAACGTCATAACGCACGAAGAAAAAGCCCCTTCCACTCCTTCATAGAAAGCTGCCGGATTCTTACGGGGGTCAGGCAAAGTATTTTTCAGTCCCATAACATCTGCTCTATTCCATGGTGTATAAACCCAATTATATATAAAATAACCCTTTGCATCCCCAGACAATTTGTCGTCGCTTGTACCTTGCCCTTTGGGAGGGACATTTATTTATTTAAGCTTGTATCGCGCACAGCTACCCACAGTGGGTTTCCCGGCGCAAGGGATAGACTAGAGAAGAAAAGGAGGCAGCTTCACCTGAATTGAGTCATAGCAGACTATTTGACACGTTGTGTAAAAAGTAGTGTCTTTAAGGCCTTGCGGAAGTGGAACAGGTTGGTCTCTAATTTTAGAGCCAGTGGGAGTGAGTTCCAATATTTGGGTCCCAGGGTGGAAAAGGAACGACCTCCCATTTTTGTCAACTTCCATCTTGGCATGGTAAAATTTCCCATGTCCGATGACCTTAGTGGCCGTAGGGGTTTGTATGTACGGTGTTATCAGTTTTTGGAGGTAGGTTGGGGCACAACCTTGCTTGATCTTAAACATATAGCAGAGTGCTTTGAATTTGATGCGTTCAGGGATACTCAGCCAGTGAAGATCATGTAAGGCGGCCTTGGCTGAGGAACGTCTGGGAATGTTTTTTAGAAGGCGTGCGGCTGCATTTTGTACTACCTGTAACACCTGTAAGGTGGCTTTGTCTGCGCCCAGATAAAGGATGTTGCCATAGTCCAGGCGGGATGTTACAAGCGCCTGGACTACGGTTCGGCGGGAAGAGAGAGGAAGCATCCACAGAATCTTGTGGAGCCATCGTAGCGTAGAGAAGCAGATGGCTGCGACCTTGGTGGCCTGTTGTCGCATAGATAATCTATCATCTATGATAACACCCAGGTTGCGGACAGCGGTGGAAGGTGTTGGCGCAGTACCCAGTTCAATGGGCCAATGGCAGGGACCCCAGAGATGTTTATTCCGGCCCAAGATGACCACCTCGGTCTTCTCCCCATTCAGTTTGAGACAATTTCTCCGCATCCAATCGGCCACAAGAGTGAGGCCTGATTTGAGTGCGGAGATGTTGTTCTCGTCTCTCCCTGATAGGGAGAAGACAATCTGGGTGTCGTCCGCGTACGAGTACAGGGTAAGTCCAGCCTGTTCTACAATGGATGCTAATGGTTTAACATAAATATTAAATAATAAAGGACTAAGGATTGAGCCTTGAGGAACACCGCGGGTGGATTGGCAAATGGTGGAAGCTGCTTTAGGGGAGAACACTTGGAAACTACGGTCGTTAAGAAAAGACACCAACCAGGCCAAGGCCTGGCCGCCCACTCCTAGAGATTTCAGAGAGTCGATAAGGATGGAATGTGACACGGTGTCGAACGCTGCGCTCAAATCCAACAGGATGAGCGCCATGGTGTTACCTTGGTCGACACCGTGCCTCAGACTCTCCGTAACCCCCAGGAGTGCTGTCTCAGTGGAGTGCCTAGGCCGGAAACCCGACTGCGAAGGATGGAGAAAGGCGATGTTTTCGACCAGTTTTGAAAGCTGTGAGTTAATGTGTCTCTCCAATATCTTCGAAAAGATCGGCAGCAAGGATATCGGGCGAAAGTTGGCGGGGTTGGAAGAATCAGCACCTGATTTTTTTAATAAAGGGACCACCATGGCGTGTTTCCAAGGTTGAGGAACCAGGGCCTCGCTCAGTGAGGTATTAAGTAGTTTAATGAAAATGGGATGGGTAAGGGGATCCAATTGTTTTAGGATTTTTGCCGGGAGCGCGTCCTGTGGGGAGCCAGATCGCACGCTATTTAGACAGGACACAAAAGAGCTGGCATCTAGCGGCTGCCAGGTAGTAATGATATCATTGGAGATTGTATTCACTGGTTCAGTGGCCACACTAGAAGAAATATTGATGGTCTCTGGACTTGGGGAAAAGTGGTCATAGATGAGATCCACTTTCTTTATGAAATAATCTGCCAAGGATTGGCATTGGACAGCATCAAGAGCCGGGGGGGGGGGGAGTAGAATTTGCACCTGTCAGTTTTTTCACAACAGAAAATAATACTTTAGGACAGTTTTGGGCCTCAGTCACTGTTTTAGTGGTGTGATTTGCTTTAGCCGTTTTACAGCTGTTATGGTACTTTTTTAAGGCTTCTTTGTATATGATTTTTCGAGAAGGAGAGTAGCCTTTTCTCCATTTACGCTCCAAGATCTTACATTGAGAGCGAAGACTCTTGAGTTGTTCCGAGTACCATGGGGCAGGAGAATGGTGTGTGGCTTTAGGCTTAGATGTCATTGGTAACGCCCGTTCTACCGCACTAATAAGCCAAAGACATACAAAGGTGCAGCTTCACGCATAGGCATAACATGAACTGTAGAACTCTTATCTGCTCCAAAGATAGAACACTCTTTGGATATCTCCGTCGATCCCGTTGCAGGCGCATCTGATGCTTTTCTCGCTTCCCGTAATCTTGACGCCTCATCCTGTAGCTGGACCAACCGTTGGAAAAACCGATCCGCATCTGTAATAACAAAAAGACCTTTACGCATGTTCTCACGACCAACTGATACATCCTTAGGCTCTTAATCATTTGAATTTTTCCTAAATCGTTCTACAACTTCGTCTCCAAACTGACCCAAGAAATACAACCGTTCTCGCTCGGACCACTTACTCATTTGATCATTAATCTCTGACATAGTTATTTTGTTCAAATTGAGTTTGCGGGCAAAGCTGTGCAATTCCGCAGCCTCACTGGCACTTAACCTAACACGACTACTCCCTCGATCATCTCCGTCCGAATCCTCATCTGGGGCCGTAGGTAGAACATACGGAGGCGGGCAACGATCTAATAATGAAAAATCATCAATTTCATTAGTAAGGACAGGATAAAGAGGACGTCGAATAGGAAATTGACCATTCGTTTGCAAATTACGTTCCCTTGCCTCCCTCTCTTTCTTCTCCTGCAACTCTTTCTCCTCCAGCTGTAAAGCCTTATCCCGAGCAGCCTTCCGCTGCTCTTTGTCCGCCAAGGCTAGTTCACGCTTCATTCGCTCACGCACCGCTTTCTCCCACATACGTACACAATCAAACATATCTTGTCTAGACCTGCGCTGAAACAAATATTGCTCCACATACTGAACCTTTCGTAAATCAAACAACCCATGTAGTGGCCATTGCAATTCGGGATCAGATTTAGTCTATCTGTGCCACAATGTACTGTATAGAATAGGGGGAATGCCAAATTTAATGTACATTTCACGATTAGGTGTCCCCTCTGGGGGAGCCGGCTGAGATTCATTTAATCGATAATTGGTACCTTTTCCAAGACAACACATTCCTCGGAGTGTGCTTAAAACAGGCATGTCAAAATATCACGGAAACGCAATATCACAAAAATGGCACTTAATATACTTCACACAAGGTGTGCCGTTCAAACAAAGACGAATTTAGAGAAATATCTCCACATGCCCGCCTATGTGAAGTGCACTGCACATATAATTCAAATCATAGAACCAAATGTTAGCTAACTCAAAACATATTCAAAGAGCCACAGTAAGCGTCCGTAGACTATCTTACCAATCACAAGCTTACCAAATTCTCAAATATCCAGGTTCCAACTGCCAAGTTCTTTAATCGAATCAGCCAAACCGGCACTGTACGACAACTCGAACGAGCAGGATCTCAGTCGAGGACCGGCGCCACCTGGAAGGTCAGATCAGAAGGAAAGGAAGAAAACACCGTGGGTGCCAAGACTCGGGTCACTCAGTGGCAGCGTACGCGTCCATGGCGAGTTTGCAATCCTTCGTCACGACCTCTCCTTCGGGCATCCGAGTCGCCGATGAGTCCCTTTGTGGTCGCCAATTTGTGGTATTGGGTTCTCCAGGCCTACATATTCCGCAAAACCCGCTACACCATAAAACAGACGTTGGCACGGAAACTGGAAAATGCAAAGACAAGTTTATTAGGACCCCATGGGGTGGTGGTACATTCCTACAGCACCCTTCGGCAATGCAAGAAGTATCACCCCAAACATCGATGTGAGAGCTCTTTTATACAGTTTTACAGTAATAAAAAGAGTAGGCGGAACACATTTGCTCAGTTTAGGTACATATAAGGTCATTTTTGGAACACAGCCAACTCATGGGAGGGGTTACAACACTACTGGTCAGTTTGGAGAACATTCCTAAGCCATGACTGTCCACTAGTACAGAGGGTTTAACTGCGCATGTGCGAGCTTGACCAATTCTAAAAATATAGAAAGGTAAAGATGCCTTCAAGGGACTTTGTTCAATCTAAGTTTTGTTATTTAAAATTAATATGAGAAGAACCAATTTATCGTCCTTACAATGAGTGAATCAAAACTGATCAAATTGTGTTGTCAACATGAAACATATAAACAAAGACACAGGGTGTATACGAAAAAAGTGTTTTTATCAAATAATTCATTAAGAAAAATCAGCTTCATATACAGACAAATAAGCGAATAAGATTTTAGGACTGTGGGTACACATAAAAATAAATTGCTAAGTGACTCAACAGAACCTAAAAGACACCTATCCCAAAACACATTGAGTAAAACAAAGCAAGGGATGAAGTGCAAAGTCGACGTTTCGGTTTCTTAGCAGTTATTTGATGAAACCATCCTCAGGACTGTAATCAGTTCAGATCTGTATAGAAATATTGTAGTCTGCAAGTTAAAAGATATTTACAGTTACAATATTACATTGGCTATATTCAACACACCCTGGTGACAAAACAATTACACTAAACTGTAGCGACAAAAGACATTATATTTACAACATATACGTGAACATAAAGTTCATGCTTCTAAAGACAATATCACTTTGTGGTTCATTAATTTAAAAGACAACAAGCATTGCATTGGTTTAATCTGTCCACAATAAACATTTACTTCTCATGTTCTATTTGTAGTAAAATCAAAAACATTCTAGAACCATTTTGTGTTCAAACAAACCATTTAACTCTTGGGTTGAAAGACCTATATTACATCAGGGTCATTGTATCCATATCAAACAAATGGGCGCATACATTAAATCATTGCTATGACGACTTCATAGTTGCAAATCTATATGTTCAGCATTAATGCGAAATCATCCAAAATAAAGAAATTATATATAGGATGTTATATGAAACCCTTTATGAATCAGTAGTGGTGTCCATCTATTAGTCTAGGTCTGTATGCTTTGTAAATACCTGTTTGCGGATTATCGTCATCCGCAAGAAGATCTTGGAAGGATCACAATATCCTAGGGACCTGACTGGAAATTAAGAACTTATATTTTAGATCTGTGTATTAGTGGTCACAAGAAAAAAACTTATTTAGATGTTAAAGGACATACCTATCGAATGCGGAGATCGCTCATCCAAGTGGGATGTAGCGTCTGAACTTCACTCACATAGGGTTCGCGTATTCATACACAGTAGAATTCATCTAGAAAAAGTAATGGTAAATATTTTCACGATGTATTCAGTTTTTATAGAGAGAGCCCATTACTACTTAGAGGTAGATCTTACCCAGTGTATGTTAGGTGAATTATTATCAAATTTCTGAGACAAATCAGGGGTCGATGCACATAATTTGCGCTTAAACGAGCCTGTGAGCAGTCAGAGATCCTGCAGTGTCTGTCAGAGGGTACAAGAAAGGGTGCACATTAGATGCTAAAGTTTCTTAAATCTATTGGCATTATAATACTTGTAATAGCCTGTGGAGCATCCCACGATATACAATAGTCTTAGGTTTAAGCTTTAGGTGGGTCACTATCATTTGTGCTGCGCAGACAGTATTTTAAGCGGGAGCGACCTAGTTGTAGGTGCATATAGGTACGAAATAATGTACACGCTGCTCACGTTGTGTTCATTAATCCCAGCAAAACGCTATCAAAAATGCAAGCACGCGTTACTAACGTTGTGTGCGTTTGTGGCAATTGGACGCTGTTAAAATTATGGGCAACTTAATGCACAGAAGTTAAAATAAAAATGAAACTGGGCAGCCTGACCACAAGCGAATTTCAATTACAAAAGGCGACAAATTTCGTCTGCTACCTTACTCTATAAAGAGCGCAGCATAGTTTTAAGCGCATTTAGTTTCAGCTGGGCGGCCGTATGATTCTTACCTTAAGATGCAGCGAGGTGAAGTCAATAACGCGTGTTATCAAATTGAAGCCACGGTTTGTTATCGGTCTCGCTGACATTTAAAGTCAGTGTTTGGAGATCGAAATGGGACTAAGTGTTTGGAAATCGAAATGGGACTAAGTGTTTGGAAATCGAAAAGGGACTAAGTTTGTCAGCCATTTTGAACTAGTCAAATGAATGCTGAGGCCATATATGTGTCACGTTGGAATAAAACAAGGGAAATTATTCTGGAATTACTCATAGAACATCCGTATTTTCATTTTATGGAAGCAGTACACTTATTTTACAGAAAATAGATTACATTTATGGCATACAAATTTTTTTTTTTTTTTTATTTTTTTTTTTTAACTGCATAAAAATATCGATATGTACAGCTGTTATTTCAGTGTTGGATATGTATTATACAGAGGCATAGTGGGAAACTCAGTCTAAATCGAGGATTATCCTAATTAATAACTAAAGAACCTACATCATAGATTGTTGGATGGTTCACGTAAGGCATGCAAGAGAATGCCATTCTGTGGCTGAGTTCAATCCTCGTTTTACAGTGTCAGTCAGGCAAATCAGTTTGCCTTCTCGCAATGTCAGCACTTTGTTGACATTGTTTTGCCTTTTGTTAGATTTTATAACTTCCAGCACCCACCATGTCATGTCAGTTTCTTTGTGTCCGAGTCGCAGGAAATGCTCCACTAGGGGAGCAGTTTCCTTCTTGCAGCGAATGCGCGACTGGTGTTGTAAGATGCGCTTCTTTATAGGTTGAATTGTTTTTCCCAGGTAATGTAGCAGACAGGGGCACTGAATGCAATAAACCACATTGGTGGTATTGCAATTCGAGAAACTTTTGTTTGTAAACTGGATGTTATTGATTGTGCAGTTCTTGACCGTCATAGTAGTAGCACAAGCAGCACAGTTATTACATTTAAAGTGGCCAACTACAGGGCTGAGTTGCCTCATGTTATCTACAATGTTGTCTGTCAAAGGATGGTCATATGCATGGATCAGCCTGTCTTGTAAATTAGTGCCTCTTTTAAAGGCAAATAGTGGTTTCTGTGTAAATTCTGGGAAGGAATGGAGTAGATTCCATTGTTTTGACACGATTTTCTTAATCGCATTGGAATGCGTGCCAAAGGTGGTAACACAAACTATATTGGGTTCATTTGTCCGGTTCTTCACTGTCAATAAGGCCTCACGGTCTTGGTACCAGGCCCTTTTCATTGATCTCCTTAGTAGTTTTCCTGGGTAACCACGGGTAAATAGTTTGTCTTTTAGTTTTTTAGCTTCCTGAAAATAATCATCTTTATATGTACAGTTTCGCCTAAGGCGAAGAAACTGTCCAAAGGGTAGACCGTCTTTCAACGCCTGCGGATGATGGCTGGTATACTTAAGTAGCGTGTTTCTGGCAGTTTTTTTAGTAAATAAGGTGGTGAAAAGTTGATTGTTCATATCCACCTTAATTGTAATGTCTAGAAATGGCATCTCAGTATTGTTGTATTCCAGAGGGAATTGGAGATTAGTATTTCTGGTGTTAAGCCAGGTGTGAAATTCTTTCAATTGGTCAACAGTACCTTCCCAAATTAAAAACACGTCATCAATATAACGTAGCCATTTAAGAATTCTTGATGAGAAAGGGTTGGAGGGATGCCAGATGTAATCGTCCTCAAATTGGGCAACATAGATATTCGCAATATCTGGGGCAAAAACTGCGCCCATGGCTACCCCTTTCTGCTGTTGGTAAAACGTGTTTTGATATAGAAAAAAGTTTTCACACAGAGGTAATCTTGTGCATTCTATGATAAATTCAGTTGGAACAGAGTGGGGTCTGGGTCTGGATTCCAAAAGTTTGTGAAGTAAATCTAGGGCTTCAATCTGTGGAATATTAGTATACAGACTTTCTATGTCCATAGAAGCAAGTATACTGGTTGTTGAGTCAAAGTGGAATTTCTCAATTTGATTTATTACTGCTGTTGTGTCCCTGATGTATGTAGAGCGTTCAACAGCAAATGGCCTAGTGAAAAAATCTGCGTATTGCGCCAATGGTTTAAGGACTGAATTGCACCCCGAGACAATTGGACGTCCCGGAGGGTTGTTTTGGTCCTTATGTACCTTCGGGAGCATATAAATCACTGGTGTAGTGGGTGTTTTATTGACTAGGAATGAAGCCTCCTTCTCATTAAGCCATCCCCCTTTCAAACCTTTTTGACTTAGATTTGTAATTTCTGTAGTTAGTCTTTTGGTCGGGTCACAAGTAAGTTTTTTGTAATGAGCAGGGACGGAAAGTTGTTTGAGCATTTCATCGTCATATTTTGATTTCTGCCATAAGACTATGCCACCCCCCTTATCAGCCGGTTTGAGTAGTGCATCCGGTAGCCTCTGGAGATTTTGAAGGGCTATTTGTTGTTCTTTGGGTAAGTTGGAGGTGTATTTTCGTGGAGTTTTAAAAAGATTTTCTATCTCCAGTAATGTTGCGTTCTCAAAGGTGATGATGTCTTTATTGACCATGGCATTGGGTGGATAAAAGGTAGAGGGATTCCTGAGTCCTGTGTAGCCTGGTTTTGGATCGGATGTGTTACTTGCGAAAAAGTTTTTTAACCTGACTGTTCGAAAGAAGCGGTAAAGTTCCAATTTTGTTTGGAAAAGATCGTTCTTGTAGGTTGGCACGAAACTGAGGCCGTTTGAAAGAACTGCAATTTCTTGTTCAGACAGTTTGTAAGTTGATAGATTAAAAATGGGAATTGTAAGGTTCTGATTTACCATTCGTAGTACCGGTTCCGGGTTTGGCGAAAGCCCGGGGTGTATTGTTTCCGGTATCATCCCCGTTTCGGTGGTTGATGTCTCCCTGGAGGCCTGGAGCCTCGTTGGCCCTGTCCTAAAAAAGGGGATTGGTGAGATGTTGAGGGTTCTTGGTCGTTGTGACGATAGTTGGAGTTGAATGATCTGTCACCCCCAGATTCTGAACCACTTTCAGAAAATGTGACTCTTTTGGAGGACTGGTTGGTGGGACCTTGTGATGTATAAAAGTCCTTTCTTAGATATGGATAGGTGTTTTCTTTATTATATCTTTTTATGTCGTTCTGGAGTTTTTCAGTTTTTTTGTGGGAGTTAAATTCCTCAAACTCTTTGATGGTCTGTTGTATTTTGTCCAATAGAAGTTTACTATTGGTGATGGTACTGTCACCAGAGATCTTTTTCTCTAAAGCCTCTATTTCTTTAGTCAATTTTTGGATTTGGCGAAGGGCAGTTTCAATGCTTAACACCATCCAGGTGCGCGAGCACCGGTTGGCAGAAAAGCTGAAACCAATTTTAAATTCTTCGTCATCCACAAAAATTATTGGAACATTACGAATCTGTAGGCCCGCCGGTATGATATTGGCGTTGAGACAGTCAGTTAAGAATTTTGAATGAAGTTCCGTGCGTACCAATTTCTTTTTAAGTCTCTCTAGTTGGTTTAGATCTGACTCGTAAGGTGAAGTGATGACTGGACCTTTATTCCCTAGAAGAGAGGGACCAGACGCAATTTTTAACATATACTCATCAGTATAGGCTAAGGTTTCAGCCTCAGACATTGATTGATGAGATTTTTAAGAAACAATATAGAGAAAACCACTGATTAAAGCGGCTCACACCAGACAGTCGTCTGTGCAAAAAGTAATTATTAAGGAAGTGAGCAACCCGGAATACCCTTGAGGGCTTGGGTAAGTAAATATAGAAAGGTAAAGATGCCTTCAAGGGACTTTGTTCAATCTAAGTTTTGTTATTTAAAATTAATATGAGAAGAACCAATTTATCGTCCTTACAATGAGTGAATCAAAACTGATCAAATTGTGTTGTCAACATGAAACATATAAACAAAGACACAGGGTGTATACGAAAAAAGTGTTTTTATCAAATAATTCATTAAGAAAAATCAGCTTCATATACAGACAAATAAGCGAATAAGATTTTAGGACTGTGGGTACACATAAAAATAAATTGCTAAGTGACTCAACAGAACCTAAAAGACACCTATCCCAAAACACATTGAGTAAAACAAAGCTGAGTTTCCCACTATGCCTCTGTATAATACATATCCAACACTGAAATAACAGCTGTACATATCGATATGTTTATGCAGTTAAAAAAAAATTTTTTTGAATGCCATAAATGTAATCTATTTTCTGTAAAATAAGTGTACTGCTTCCATAAAATGAAAATACGGATGTTCTATGAGTAATTCCAGAATAATTTCCCTTGTTTTATTCCAACGTGACACATATATGGCCTCAGCATTCATTTGACTAGTTCAAAATGGCTGACAAACTTAGTCCCTTTTCGATTTCCAAACACTTAGTCCCATTTCGATTTCCAAACACTTAGTCCCATTTCGATCTCCAAACACTGACTTTAAATGTCAGCGAGACCGATAACAAACCGTGGCTTCACTTTGATAACACGCGTTATTGACTTCACCTCGCTGCATCTTAAGGTAAGAATCATACGGCCGCCCAGCTGAAACTAAATGCGCTTAAAACTATGCTGCGCTCTTTATAGAGTAAGGTAGCAGACGAAATTTGTCGCCTTTTGTAATTGAAATTCGCTTGTGGTCAGGCTGCCCAGTTTCATTTTTATTTTAACTTCTGTGCATTAAGTTGCCCATAATTTTAACAGCGTCCAATTGCCACAAACGCACACAACGTTAGTAACGCGTGCTTGCATTTTTGATAGCGTTTTGCTGGGATTAATGAACACAACGTGAGCAGCGTGTACATTATTTCGTACCTATATGCACCTACAACTAGGTCGCTCCCGCTTAAAATACTGTCTGCGCAGCACAAATGATAGTGACCCACCTAAAGCTTAAACCTAAGACTATTGTATATCGTGGGATGCTCCACAGGCTATTACAAGTATTATAATGCCAATAGATTTAAGAAACTTTAGCATCTAATGTGCACCCTTTCTTGTACCCTCTGACAGACACTGCAGGATCTCTGACTGCTCACAGGCTCGTTTAAGCGCAAATTATGTGCATCGACCCCTGATTTGTCTCAGAAATTTGATAATAATTCACCTAACATACACTGGGTAAGATCTACCTCTAAGTAGTAATGGGCTCTCTCTATAAAAACTGAATACATCGTGAAAATATTTACCATTACTTTTTCTAGATGAATTCTACTGTGTATGAATACGCAAACCCTATGTGAGTGAAGTTCAGACGCTACATCCCACTTGGATGAGCGATCTCCGCATTCGATAGGTATGTCCTTTAACATCTAAATAAGTTTTTTTCTTGTGACCACTAATACACAGATCTAAAATATAAGTTCTTAATTTCCAGTCAGGTCCCTAGGATATTGTGATCCTTCCAAGATCTTCTTGCGGATGACGATAATCCGCAAACAGGTATTTACAAAGCATACAGACCTAGACTAATAGATGGACACCACTACTGATTCATAAAGGGTTTCATATAACATCCTATATATAATTTCTTTAATTGAATGATTTCGCATTAATGCTGAACATATAGATTTGCAACTATGAAGTCGTCATAGCAATGATTTAATGTATGCGCCCATTTGTTTGATATGGATACAATGACCCTGATGTAATATCGGTCTTTCAACCCAAGAGTTAAATGGTTTGTTTGAACACAAAATGGTTCTAGAATGTTTTTGATTTTACTACAAATAGAACATGAGAAGTAAATGTTTATTGTGGACAGATTAAACCAATGCAATGCTTGTTGTCTTTTAAATTAATGAACCACAAAGTGATATTGTCTTTAGAAGCATGAACTTTATGTTCACGTATATGTTGTAAATATAATGTCTTTTGTCGCTACAGTTTAGTGTAATTGTTTTGTCACCAGGGTGTGTTGAATATAGCCAATGTAATATTGTAACTGTAAATATCTTTTAACTTGCAGACTACAATATTTCTATACAGATCTGAACTGATTACAGTCCTGAGGATGGTTTCATCAAATAACTGCTAAGAAACCTAAACGTCGACTTTGCACTTCATCCCTTGCTTTGTTTTACTCAATGTGTTTTGGGATAGGTGTCTTTTAGGTTCTGTTGAGTCACTTAGCAATTTATTTTTATGTGTACCCACAGTCCTAAAATCTTATTCGCTTATTTGTCTGTATATGAAGCTGATTTTTCTTAATGAATTATTTGATAAAAACACTTTTTTCGTATACACCCTGTGTCTTTGTTTATATGTTTCATCTTGACAACACAATTTGATCAGTTTTGATTCACTCATTGTAAGGACGATAAATTGGTTCTTCTCATATTAATTTTAAATAACAAAACTTAGATTGAACAAAGTCCCTTGAAGGCATCTTTACCTTTCTATATTTACTTACCCAAGCCCTCAAGGGTATTCCGGGTTGCTCACTTCCTTAATAATCAATTCTAAAAATAGCCTGTTGCTGGGCAAGTTTAAGTGGTCAGTGGTACAGAGAAAGGACAAAAGGGCATGCTGACCACGAGGCAGCGCGTTCATATAAAATGGACGCCAGTGTTTTCAAAATGGCTTCCAAACACCATAGTCAAGTTAAGGGGAAATTCGTGTAGCAAAGCTTAACGCAAACCCGATCACCGTCAAATTACGACACGTTGGAGGCCCGAGTTTTCATGGGGGATATCGAGAATAAAAAGATATCACGCATATACCAATCCCTAGTCATACACTGTTCCTCTAATTTACAAACACTAAAGGAGACCTGGGAGGCTGATGTTGGGACACTGGAGGAGGAAGACTGGAATGAGGCGTTGGCAGGTCCCAGGAGTGCGGCAATTTCGGTTCGGCTTAGGCTGATTCAGTTCAAATACCTTCACAAGGTGTACTACACACGGCGGAGGCTGTGGAGGGCGGGCCTCATAGCACCCCCGGAATGTACTAACAGTGGATGTGCGGAGGGCACTTTCTATCATACGGTGTGGAGTTGTGGATGTTTAGATGGATTCTGGAGTGGAGTTTGGAATAGCTTGGTGATGCGCTGGGCTGGGCGCTCCCGCGCACACCGCGACTGGGTCTGTTACATGTTTTAGATGATGTGGGAGGCAACCGTTATGAAAGGCATCTATTGTTACTGGGACTCACAGTGGCCAAACGTGATATTGCGAGGGAGTGGAAGGACCCGCGGGCCCCGTCACTTGTAGTCAAGTCAAGTCAAGTCAAGAGATTTGTATAGCGCGCTACATACCCATAGGGTCTCAAGGCGCTTGAGGAAGGGTAGGGAATTACTTGTCGAATATCCAAGTTTTAAGTTGCTTTCTGAATGCTGGGTGGTTCTGAGTAAGGCGAAGGTGAGTGGGAAGTGAGTTCCAAGTTTTAGCTGCTAGGTAGGAGAAGGATCTACCTCCCATGGTGGTTTTGTTGATTTGAGGTACAGTGGCAAGGGCTTGGTTGGAGGATCGTAGCTGACGGGAGGGGGTGTAGAAGGACAGTCGTGTGTTGAGGCATTCGGGTCCAAGTTCGTAGAGTGCTTTGTGTGCGTGGATTAGGAGGCGGAAAGTAATCCTCTTATTTACGGGGAGCCAGTGGAGGTTTTTCAGGTGACCAGAGATGTGTTCTTTACGTGGGATGTCTAGTATGAGCCTGGCTGAAGCGTTCTGGATGCGTTGGAGTTTCTTCTAGAGTTTTGCGGTGGTACCGGCGTATAGGGTGTTTCTGTAGTCCAGGCGGCTCGTGACCAGTGCGTGGGTGACCGTTTTTCTAGTTTCGGTGGGGATCCAGCGAAATGTTTTTTTGAGCATGCGAAGAATGTTGAAGCAAGATGATGAGACGGCGTTGACTTGTCTGGTCATCGAGAGTGAGGAGTCCAGGATGAAGCTTAGGTTCCGTGCGTGGTCCGTCGGGATGGTTGCTTTTCCAAGGGCCTCTGGCCACCAAGAGTCATCCCAGGCGGAGGGGGAGGTGCCTAAGAGGAGGACTTCTGTTTTGTCTGAATTCAGTTTTAGACGGCTGTGCTTCATCCATTCGGCTACTTCTTTCATTCCTTCGTGTAAGTTGGTTTTGGCGGTGTTAGGGTCTTTGGTGAGTGAGAGGATCAGTTGAGTGTCGTCAGCGTAGGAGATGATGTTGAGGTTGTGTTGGCGAGCGATGGTCGCAAGGGGGCTCATGTATACGTTGAAGAGGGTGGGGCTGAGTGACGATCCTTGTGGCACGCCGCAGATGACTTCAGAGGCCTCTGACTTGAACGGTGGGAGGCGGACTCTCTGGGTTCTTCCGGTAAGGAACGAGGTGATCCATTCCAGTGCTTTTCCTTGGATTCCGACGTTTCTGAGGCGTTGTAGAAGGGTGCTATGGCAGACTGTGTCGAAGGCAGCGGAGAGATCGGGGAGGATGAGGGCGACTGTGTCTCCATTGTCCAGTAGAGTACGAATGTCGTCTGTTGCTGCGATAAGTGCGGTCTCAGTGCTGTGTTTGGCTCGGAAGCCGGACTGTGAGGAGTCGAGGGATTTGTTGTTTTCGAGGAAGGCGGCGAGCTGGTTGTTGACAGCTTTCTCGATGACTTTGGCCGGGAATGGAAGAAGCGAGATGGGGCGGTAGTTTTTGAGTTCGGTGGGGTCAGCTGTGGGTTTTTTAAGAAGGGCACTGAGTTCTGCGTGTTTCCAGCTTTCCGGGAAGGTGGCGGAGTTGAGGGAACAGTTGATGACATCTCGGAGGTGTGGTGCTATGATGGAGTCTGCTTTGTTGAAGATGTGGTGAGGGCATGGGTCAGTTGGGGATCCTGAGTGGATGGAATTCATCAGGCGGATGGTGTCCTCAGTGGAGATTGGGTTCCAGTCGTTAAGGGTGTTTAAGGGGGGTGAAGGTCCTGCAGAAGGTTGGGTGGGTTGGTCTTCGGGTCGGATGTCGAAGCTGTTGTGGATGTCTGCGATTTTGTTGTGGAAGAAGGTAGCTAGGGAGTCGCAGAGGGCTTGGGAGGGGGTGATGTCGTTGGAGTTGGCTGATGGGTTGGTAAATTCTTTGACGATGTTGAATAATTCTTTGCTGTTGTGGGCATTGTTGTCTAGTCGGTCTTTGAATGCGGCTTTCTTGGCAGACCGGATTAGTTGGTGGTGTATGCGGGTGGCATTTTCGAAGGCGTCCCTAGTGCTGGTGTTTGGGTCTTTTTTCCAGGCCTTCTCGAGGGAGCGACAGAGTTTCTTCGATTTCTTAGGATCATCGTTGAACCAGGAGGCGTTTTTGCTGCCTAGCTTGATTTGACGTTTTTTCAACGGTGCTAGGGTGTCGGCGCTGTTGGATAGCCATTGGGTGAGGTTAATGGCTGCTTGGTCGGTGTTTGAGGAGTGGGCGGGGGGGTTTAGAAGAAGCGATGAGGAGATCTGGTCGATGGTGATTTTGTTCCAGTTTCTTCGCAGAGTAGGTTGAGGATGGTTGTGGGTTGTGGTCTTATTGTAGATAAAGTGAACGCAGCTGTATGGGGATGGAGAAGCCCATATTTCTTGATAGAGGCTGCCCCCGCAACCACTACAAAATTTGGAAGCGATGGGCAGACTACAGGGGCATATGGTTAGAGCCTCCGCCAGAGCAAGACCCGGAATTGGATAATTGAGCGTGCTGTGCCACTGGATCTGTGTACACGGAGGGTCGGAGTTGTCAGAGACTGTGCAGGGGGGAGGGATCCGGGTGGGATGGGAGTTGGGGTAGTTGGGGGGGGAGGGTGACGGGCTCATTATTTGCCATGATATTAAAAGTAAAAGACATGATGGATTGCATTGCTCTCTGTATGTACTTATGACTGGCAGACACCTCTGGGGTACAGGGTTCTGCGATTTTTGTGTGATCTATCAATAAAATCTGTTTAAAAAAAAAAGAAAGTGTCCAGAGGGATCCAAGCCTGGATCAAGGATGTGGAGAATCTGAAAGCAGGGGGACAGAGTCTGGGTCACTTGCCAGTGACCAGGGGCACAATAGTCGAATGCCCACCGATGTCGGGTGATTTCAGGTGAAGAAGGTGAAGCTTGACTCTTCAGTCACGAGGACCAGGAGGCATCGAGGATGACCAGGACCTGGATTCAAGCTGTCCCACGAAGGATGTCGAGTACTGCAGTGTCGTTTCTGGATTGGACCCAACAAGCATTGGTAACAGCAACCACGCAGAAAGCAAAAATTGGCTTCGGTGCAGAACAGCAAGGTCGGGGGACTCACCATTTGGTGGGTAGACAGGGCATGTCTGGAGCAACCAGAAAAGCCCAAGAAACAGAAGAGTTACCTTCGTGGGGACCCACCAGTTGACAGAACAGGGATCGCTAAGGAGCATCGAGCAGAAATGCTAGAAGCGAGCCCACGGAACACTCGTGGAGTGTAAGTCCACAATCTTCGGTGTAGATGGTGCTCGGGCTTGAAGTACAAGTAGCCCAACAAGCAGGCCAACCCCCTGCCTTACGGAAGCCGGAAGCTGGAAGCAGGGAGCGGGTGAGCTAGGGGGAAGAGGTGCCCTAAAGACGGCGCGAGCGATAATGATCCTAAACCCAACAGCCCCTGGGTTGGAGGGCATTGGGTGCCCAGCGCTGTGAAAATCCGCTATGCCTCAGGCAACAAAACACTGCAAGTAAACTGCAGAGTCTGCAACCCACTAAATGGCGGAAAGGGTTTGAAGGAGGTGCTGCGATGAGGACTGCGTGAGGCTGTGTGGGCTTACCACTTCACCATTCGTGGCGTAGCTGCTGAGCGGGGCAAGGGCGCTGGATCGATCGGTGTGCGGCCCTGCTGCGTATCGGTGGACACAGACCCCTGCATTGGCAGTGGACCTCGGCGCAGGCCTTCTGCGGCCTGTGCGACTGGCCCCGTACTAAAGAGCCGCTGTGATGGGACGTCTCCAAGTTGACAGCGGCTTGTATCAGAGTCGATATACCCCCTGGGTGAGTGCCGCGTTCGTGCTAGCACGCTCTCCTCGGGTTGGTTCCATTGGATCTCACTGCATCACCAACTCCAGACAGGGTGCATTTGTGAGGGCAGGATTGTTGCTAAATTCAAGCAGAGGCCCTCATTGTGCCGCGTTGCGCTGCCGATTACATCTGCCTGCCCGCACACGGCCTGGCTTCGGGGGCGGCTGCACGCCGGAGACTTGGGTGCTGCACTGCTGCTCCCTGCTGCGCTCACCCGGTACTACTCTTTCTTTCGATGTCCCTGGTGGCAACCCGCTGCCTGCATTGTCCAGCTGTGCAGAATTGCGGCAAATTAGAGTCAAGGCCACACCGTACCCTGCGCTAGTTTGGAGACCCTGGCACGAGTACTACAGGCTACCGCCCATCTAAAATCACGTTGTATTTGAGGAGGCACTCCATTCCAGCAACCTGAGCCTTGGTTGTATCCCATAAACATCGCTAGCGCCCTGTGGAGAAACAGCACATATAGTCACTCCTGTTGAAGTATATTCCCCATAGGCTCCGCTAACTACCTGGTTGAGCGAAGGATTAGTATCTTTGAACCGTGAGTACTTTTGTACGCTCCTAACTCTGTTTGTTGGGCTCCCCTGCACGCCCTTGTTGCTCCTGCTGCCTGTGAAGTGAATCCTGAGCCCTGGTTGCCGCCGCCATAATCTGGTGGGACTCGTAGTCCCAGAGTACACCACAGCGCACTAAACACCATCGGCTGCCACTGGGGGGAGGCGTGGTGATCGCGATATAAAGCGCTGCCTCGACCCCCGCAGTGCGAGTCGTGCCAGGGAGAAGCCTGGGCCAAGGGCGGGCCTGTCTGTGCCCGTCAGGGGCCGGAGGAGGCCAGGCTGTGCCCCCCCCTCTTGGTTTTCTTACATCGTAGCGGTGGGACTGAACTGTAAAACCGGACTGGGTCCTTGTCCTCTTTTGTTCTCTTTATGGTGGGGGTAGTATTATCTGTTGGGGCTCTCTTGGTGCTTTCACTGCCATGTGGTAGGGTTCTGTAACGGTTGCCTATGCTGGTACAGTGTTTTTAATTTATTTTGTATCTGCTGTGTTAATACTTTTGCTTCAGTCTTGGGGGTTTTCACATTATTGTGTAATGGGGAGGCAGAAGACGCAAGTTAGCCATGAAGGGTTCAAACCTGTAACTAGGGCTAATGTTACAACTATGGATGTTTTTTTAACAAGAGCAGCTTCAGTTATAGATAAGGAGATCGAATTAGTGAACAGGCACCTCTCCAGATCTCCTTCTAACGGCCTATTCTCCCGGGCAGGTGGTTCTATCAACCCCATCAGTGAAGGTGTTATGGAAACATCAAGTTTACCCTTGTCTCCCATGCTAGGTATCGACTTACAGCCCAATGAAGATTCACCTCCTTTGCAAGGATCTTCTGTCGCAATGCCACGCCACCTAGGCCACTTTCTCTTGTTGTTACTATTGTATTTACCTACGCCTCGGATTGGTGGTAAAGGCAATAACGAGCCGCAAGAAGTTAATCCTAATGTTGGCCCCCTTCAACAACTAAGGATGGCTCAAAGGTCATCTGGGAGTATAAAAAGAAAACCGAAGCCCATGGGAAGCCAAGCCAAAAAAACTAAACCTAATTCATCTTTTAAGATAGCCGCGAAATTATTGATACCCGTTTCACAAGTAGTAAACACAATCCAGCCGGCCACGATGGAAACCTTCTTTTTTTTTTTTTGGGAAAACCTTTATTACAAGAAAAGTAATACAGTTACAGACCTACAACCACAAAGGCCGGCCAGTAGCAATAAATATCAAATTCAAAATGTTACACAGCTCATCAGCCGACAACCCATGGGTCCGGCAGCGATACCATATGTCAATGCAGTGATCTTGTGGTGATATGAGGATAAAAGAAAGGTTTCACATTTTATATTTTATAAAACAAACACACCAACAAAGATTCCGAGGCAATAGACTATATAATAAGTGGCTGTCTCAGGTAGCAGGGGGAGCGACCCAGCTAAAGGAGCTAATGTGATAAAGGATAGAGGAACTCGAGGAGGGAAGGGGGTCGAGAGTATGCAGGCAAGTCGTATACAATAGGATATGGATGCATGGAATGCACGGTCATGGGGACAGAGGAACATCAGAGGTTTCTATGAAAGGGGGGTGCAAATCTCTCCAGGAGACGAGTTCCATTGGCCCCATATCCTCCCCCACTTCTTGGGCCTTCCACGGGCGACATACACAGTTTTTTCTCTGAACATGCACCAATCCATGTTTTCCTTCCAGGTTGACGCCAGAGGTGCCCTTTGAGACCCCCACAGTTGGGCTATGTCCCTTTTCGCTATCATGTTGCCGAGGGTGGCCCACTGAGTCTGAGCAACGCTGTAATCATTCGGCTCCCAAACATTCAACAAGCAGCGTCTGGCCTCTGGCTATAATGAAACACCTGTTACCTCTCCCATAACTGCATGCACACGGCTCCAAAATACCACGACATCCGGACATTCCCATAAAATATGGAGAAAAGTAGCAAGCATACCGCAGCCGCGCCTACACAACCCATCCACAAAATAACCCATACTCATCAGGCGTGGACCCGTGACATAGACACGGTGTAAAATCTTCAGTTGCACCAGCCGGAGACGCGCCGGAATCGCGACCTCCTTGGGGGAAGATATCGTGGCCTGCCAGTCTTCATCATTCAACTCCAGCCCATCGCCGGTCCAGGCCGCACGAAGCTGTACAAGAAGATCCGAGCGGTCATTGATAAGTTTTTTATAAATGGGAGAAATAGTACTATCGGGGACATACCCGTCAAGCACTCTATCTTCCAGGGGAGAGGACTCTGGAATAGTGGTTCCGGCTGGGAAGACAGACTCAAGCGCGTGGCGAATCTGGATATAGTGGAAGTGCTCCCTATCACTCAATTTATATTCCCGTCTGAGTTCATTAAAAGTTTTGATCCTATTCTTGACCCAGAGATCTCCGACCTTACTGATGCCGATGAGGTCCCATTTGTCGAACCCCTTCGTCGCCCAGAGACTGCCCAATCTCTCTGCCGCGTAAAGCGGGGTAGCTCTCGTCAGCTTGTCCGACTACCCCGTAGCAGCGGTTGCACTACCCCACACTCGTACCGCAACCCCAGTGGGTCCAGTCAGATTCTTCCTAGCCGATCTAGAGTAGAGCGCCCTATTATAATCGCCTCCCGGTAACTGCCATCGATCCATCTCGAATGCGGGATTCGGGACCGGACCGTACATTGCGTGGTTGACTGCACTTAGTTGGGTTGCCCAATAGTATTGTTTGATATCGGGCAGCACTATGCCGCCGTCGTACCAGGGCAAAGTCAATTTCGCCAGTGCAATGCGGGCCGCCCGCCCCACACCAGCTTCCTCTGGAGGCCCTCAATCTCGCGGAAATAACTAGCAGGCACCAAGTCAAGCGTATTTTGGAGGGCATATAGGAATCGGGGAAGAGACATCATCTTAAAGAGGGCCGCTCTCCCTACCGGGGACAGCGGCAAACCACACCACGCCTTGACGTCCGATCGAAGCAGGAGAAGTGGAGGAAGCAAGTTCCTCTCATATCGTACTGCGGAGTCCAATGATATGTAAATCCCTAAATACTTGAAACCGTCGTGCGATATCGGTATCGGACAGACGCGGGGCAATAGAGGCAATTCTCCAGTGAGCGGATAGATGCAGGACTTGGCCCAATTAATAACCAAGCCAGAATTCCTCCCGAAGGAGCTCAAAACATCGAACAATACTCCTAATGATTTACGAGGGGAAGTGAGGTACAGTAAAATATTGTCTGCGTACAACAATATACGATCCTCAAAGTCAGGGGACCACCTAATGCCTTTGAGCGATGGTTCCCACCGTAGCCATGCGGCAAGGGGCTCAAGGGCGAGCGCGAAGAGCAGTGGTGACAAGGGGCAGCCCTGCTGTGTGCCTCTTCCGAGAACAAAATGTTCCGAGGCCCTACCATTGACCACCACTTGGGCCAGCGGTTGCTCATACAGGAGTTTAACCCACCCAATGAAATTTGGGCCGAAACCAAATTTTGCGAGGGCCGCCCACAAATACGGCCACTCCACCGTGTCGAAGGCCATCGAGGCATCCAGAGAAACCAAGATGGCCGGCTCACAAAGCGACCCCGCCCTTGCCAATACGCCGTGAAGAGGGCGGAGGTTGAGCGCAGTATTGCGATGGGGAATGAACCCAGACTGATCTGGGTGTATCAAATCGCTGATCACTTTAATAAGTCGATTTGGCAAAAGTTTTGGCAAGATCTTAGGCTCGACATTCAAAAGCGAGATCGGCCTGTATGATGAACAGTGGTCACGGGGCTTCCCGTCTTTCCGGATGATTGCAATGGACGTCAGTCTCTGATCCCGGGGAAGGGATCCAAGATCTCGCGATTCCAAAAAATTTGGCGAAGATGTGGCGCCATTTTTTCGGGACACAACTTGTACAGCTCTATCGGGATACCATTCGGGCCGGAGGCCTTCCCCGAGCAAAGGGAGTGGATAGCGAGCGCTACTTCATCGGTGGAAATGTCGGTCTCCATAAGCTCCTTGTCTGACTCCGAAAGGCTAGGCAACGCGATATCCCTAAGTAGCAAATGTGAGTCCTCCTCCGGTCTGTCCGAGACCGGCACGTAGACCTTCTGAAAATGCTGGGCAAAGACACCGACTATCTCAACCGGGTCCACAGCCCGCGTCCCATCCACTTTTTCTACAACAGGCACCACCCGATTCAATCTTTCTCTTTTATCCAACCAAGCAATCAATTTTCCCGCTTTGTCACCGACATCGTACAGATGCCTCTGTTGCTCACGACTCATCACCTTGGCCGCATCCGTCACCAGAGCCCTGCAGTCGGACTGTTTAAGGGCTAGAACATGCAACCCCTCAGATGTAACCCCAGATTCCAACTCTTCTTCTAAAGCAGTAATTTCATTCTCCAAACATACCACCTCCTCATTCTTGCTTTTCTTCACACTGGTAATCAAGGACAAGGTTTGACCACGGATCACTGTCTTATAGGCCTCCCACAGGGAAATGAAGGAGGATACTGACCCCACATTCTCGGCAAAGTAATAATCCATGCATTTAACCACCTCAGCTCTAGTTCTAGGATTACGAAAGTGCCAGGGGTTAATCGGAGCAACCCGGCCCTCAGTTCCCAACTGCACATCAATAGTAAGCCAAAGTGGGGAGTGGTCCGAGATCCCCCTAGCAAGATGTCAAATTTCCCTCACAAAGACCACCTGCACCGCTGGTATCAGGATATAATCAAGCCTCGAGATACTCCCATGTGCTCCAGAGTAAAAGGTATATTGTGTCTGTCCGGGGTGCAGTTGCCTCCAGCAATCCACTAAACCCAGCGTATCCAGGAAGTTGCCCAGCCATGATTGTGATTTCGGAAGAATCCTGGGGGGGCTACGATCCTCACTACCACAGACAACCGAGTTAAAGTCACCACCCACAATCAACATACCCTCAGGGAAACCCAAAACCACCCTTCCCAAATCAGAGAACGTGGTGGACTGTAGGCCCGGCGGGACATATACAGAGAGTATGGAGATCGTCTTCCCCTCCCAGCGGCCCGTAATGGCCGCATATCGGCCTCTATCATCCAGCACAGTGTCGACTATCTCCAGGGGGAGAGAGCTCCTAACGAGGACGCCCGCCCCCCTCGACCCAGTAGTAAATCCAGCATGTGCCGCCAGTCGATAGCCCCGTCTGTTTAATGCATGGCATGTGTTCCCTATCAGGTGTGTTTCCTGCAATAACACTATATCTGGTGAAAGACGCTTCAAAACTATCCCCCGCTTTATCCTATCACCCAGACCATTGACATTCCAACTCAGCACCCTCAGCCCCTTACCCCCATTCCAGAAATAAGAACTGTGCTCCCCCCACAAAGAAACAGGCACAAAAGACGGAATATGCAGCAAAGTGAAGCCTCGAAATAAACAAAGAAACAAAGACCCCCCCACCCCCAGAGGAATCCCCAAAACACACACCCCACCCTGCACCCCTGCGTTAGACCAAAAAGCCACCCCAACTTGCAGTGTGCCTGTCGCCCCATTAAACTAACCTACAAAAAGAGAGAAAGACCCCCTAGAGGAGGAAGAGTCCCGATTCCTCCCACCCCCGGGTAATCACCGATATATGTACATAAGAACCATCAAACCACTGCTATAAGTCCATAGAGCTGGCACGCCGGTAGGGACTCATTCCTCCTGTTCCTCCAGACCACCTTCAGCGCCCCTTGATTGTTCCGGGCGGTTCCGATGTGCCGGCAGAGTATCGAGCTAGTCGCTGACAACCTCAGGGCGGTCAAAGAAGAGCGCACGTTCCTCATATTCAATCCTCAATCGGGCCGGGAAAAGCATAGCGTACTTCAGTCCCATGTCTCTAAGTCGCTGTTTCACACCGTGAAGCCCATGCGTTGTTTTTGCACCGCCTGTGTAAAGTCCGGATAAAAACTGATTGATGCGTTCTCAAATTTTGTGGGACCATTGGTGTGTGATGCTTGAAGAATAGCGTCTCTGTCCCGAAAATTTAAGATCCTGGCTATGATAGGCCTCGGGCGGTACCCAGTTTAGGCTTCCCGCCTGGAACTCTGTGGGCACGCTCCTCCGTGAAAAAGTTATTGAGGCCCTTGGGTGTTAGGTGATTCAGCACAAGGTCCTCCACCAGAAGGTCTGTGGATAATTCCGTGGAATTCTCCGGAACACCAATAATGCAAACGTTGTTGCGCCTGGCCTGGCTCTCGAAATCATCCAGCCGACGGGCAAACAGGTCATTAGATGTCCGGAGAATACGGACTTCGGTCTGAAGATCCGAGACATCAGTAGTAAGACTTGCAGTCTTAATGTCCAGGGACTTGACCCACTCATTGGTCTTTGCGAGATCCGTCCTGATGAGGTTGACTTCAATCGCCACTGTGTCTATCTTAGAAGCCAGTGTCTCGTACTGCTGGCCCATTGAGGCCTTCACACTTGTAATGGCGCCCATGACGTCCCGCAGTGTCAAGTCTTCCGTCGCAGGAGAGCCATCTCCAGTCTCGTCTGATACTTAACCCACACCACCAGGGGATCCCTTGGGGCGGGTGAAGCGATCCATAGTATTGGTTTGGGCGTCACCCCCTCGGTACGTGCCCCTAGTGGCACGCTTCTCGCTCTCCGACTTGCCCGCCATATTGAGTAGCGAGCCCTGACAGGCCTTTTGAGATCTGGTTAGAATGGCTCTCCGCAGAACTGACTTGTGGAGTCCGGGGACGAAGGCGAAAGACGAAAGACAAGCCTTGATCCGGCAGGAAGATACAGGCCAGCCGTGTCAACAGGCAGCAAGTCGCAGTAGACAGTGCCCAAAAACGAAACCGAAAGTACCACAGGGGCAATAGCCAAGTCTCACTGGCCGTTGTTGTTCAATTGCCACCTGGGTACCTCGGGGACTCAAGTCCGTGGATAGTCGGATGGAAGCCTTCTTGGCATCCATGAGCTGTCTGTTGGATGCTAAACTGAGCCCCATCCTGGACAAGCTAAACGTAATAGAGAAAGCTCTAGTAAAACATAAAAGGGCTGTTCCATCCACCCAACCAAATAAATTGGCGGTTTCTGATTTGGCCAGGGATAATACGATCCCTGGTAACATGCTGAAACCTGGGCCAGTTTTGGCCCCTTGGCTGGCCAGCGGAGCCCAGCTTTGTGGCAAAAATGTGGCTCCTAAAGACCTTGGGGGGGTTGGTTGATGTTTCTAGAGAAAGACAGGCCCCTAATGTGATTACACCTATTCATCCCCAGGGCCCGGTTTCACAAAGGTCAGGAGTACCACCAGAAGAGGCACAGGGTCATCTAATAAACGCCGCACAGAACACAGCTGTTATCACTCTTCCATCCCAATCAACACCCTTTGTAATACTCCTGGATAATGTCTCCCCACTTTCACCAGGGTCCAATGAGAACTTTACTCAACTTAAAAATAAGGTAACTCACTAGTTGTCGAATAACACGTCTGTGGGCCCAATGGTGGAACGCAATATTATCATGTGTGGGTTGGTTGGGGAGCTCGAGGAAACCTGGGGGGGGGGGGGGGTGACTGTATTGTTGTGAATTTTAATATCTCTTCCCTTGTGGATAGAATTCTTCAGGATGCCCATTATGATCAGACACACCGTGTTTTTGGTATCCGGGTTCTCCCGTTGCGCTTTTTTTTATAAAGCTGATTACTCAAGGTGCAGGTGGTTCGGGTGACAGGTGGTTTCAAAGACCCAGTGACGATATGGGAGGTAGTCATTTATCATCTCAGGGGGGCCATCCCCATATGATTGGGGATGCGCCTGTTTCTCGGCTAGAGCTATCTAATAGATTTTCAGTTTTTCTACGAAAACAACGGTAAGGGTAACTCAGTGAGCACTGGGAGACAATCAACAAAACAATTCAACCATAAAAGTACAAATTCTTGCACTCTTCTTCCCGTGGTCTACCGTCCAGGCCACAAGAGATCCATAAATGTGAAGATTAGTAGAAGGAGCGTCGTATTCCCAAAAAAAATCGACAATGAGTCCCAAATCAGATCAATTTCCAACAGAACAAGTGTCCAATCAAATATACATTCCAAAACAAAAATCCCTCAGAATCAATGCTTCTTGGTTCAAAAAGATATAACAACTTAGAACAGCCTACGCGTGTCGTCTACTATGGACATCATCAGGGCTGTAAAATAATAAAACAAACAAAATCAGAATATCCACTTGGTGGTGCATAATCTGAAAAAACCCATACATGATTCAATTACATTAATGTCATCGGAAAAATAACAACTTAAAACATTCTCATGAAACCATACCAATTGATTACACAAATCTTATAGTTATCCTACCAATTTTCCATTCTAATAATGACAATGTGAACACTATTACACATGTCGCACATGATCACAATAAGCGGATCCACCCACATCGCTGCACATGAACAGTGTTTAACACCAGAGCCTACAACACAATTGTATCCCAGACAGTGTACTTGAAACAACATACCTCAAAAACCATTTCAACTCAATTAATCGGTGGCCTGTATCCTATGTACATTCACTGGATGTCTAATTCTTCACCGTGTACCTCCAAAAATGTCAGTATCTTTCCATTCCGAATCTCCTGACCATGAGAAATACGAAAACAAAAAAAACCAATTGCAATATGTGAGTATAGTTTCACACAACAAAAGAGCATAACAAGGTATCTCTAAAGGATAAATTATCCAGTTCCTATATTTATCTAATGTTACTTTTTCAATGTATGTGTAGTAGTAACTCTCTATGGGCCGTATATCAAGATATCGTTTTGCGATTTCCAAATAGCGATTTTTTGCGAATCGCTATTTAGAAATCGCAAAGCGGTATGTATGTACAAAATCGCTATTTTTTAGTGATTCCTTATCATTCTTTATTTGCGATTTCACAATTTGCGAAATCGCAAATAAAGAATGATTTCCAATGCATTCCTATGGGCCAGAAGGCCCATAGGAATGATGGTGCAATAATTCTCAAATTGCGAATTCGCAATTTGCTAATCGCAATTTGAGAATTATTACAAGGGTGCAGGGGTGTCTCAAAGACACCCTGCTGCACCCCTCAAATCTACAAGTGTGTGCATGTGGCACACATACATGCCCTAGGGGCATGTATGTGTGTCACATACCACCCTCACCAATGCCAAATAGGGCATTATTATGAGAAATCGCAAATTGCCACCAACTACACGTTGGTGGTAAATTGCGATTCCTTAACACAAATTCGCACTTCAAAAATGTATCATACATATCATTCAAGGATTCCTTAAATTGTGATTGCATGATACATTGGCAATAATGCAAACAGGCTGTTTGCGAATCGCAAAGGCCGAAATTCTGCGAATTTCGCCTTTGCGGTTCGAAAACGGCTTCATACATATGGCCCCTAAAGACATCCTGTCCATAGGCCATCCTACAACATCTATAACAGTATAAAAGGTGTTTGATCTCCCTAGGTGTCCAGTCAAAGTACTAACTCGAACATGCCTTATCCAAAAACTCGATTAAATCTGATATGTCGCAAAAAACGACCAAGCCCTCATTAAATAAACAGCCATTATAATACTAGTGTCGCTCACCTCTCATCCATGATGTCTCATTCAAATCTGACCTGAGCACCCAAGCGCATTCTTCTTTCAAAGCTCCAAATTCTGTCGCATAAGAAATAACAAAAATGAGTACCTCGACTTTTAGGAGAACAAAATAAACATGACCATCTCCCTACTGAAGTCTGACCTTGCCGAGTGAAATCACGTCCATGTAGGACGGCGAGAAGCGGTCGGTTTACAACCGCTGTGCACCGCTGACTGCCCCCTCCGCCAATCAAACATGTCACTCAATCTCACCTAATTGGTGGAGCAGAAGGTGTCCTCCAAGGGTCCGCATACCCATCTTCCACTTCGGCTCCCGCTTAAGTCTTGCGTTTCCCGCTGTGTTCAAATCGGCCAATCACGTGCCATCATCTGCACAGAGCTGCAGTCTCCATTCAGGTCCGCTCACCCGCCCTAAACCTTATCCGTCTACGGCGGAAACACTACTAATGGACCAATCCGAGCCTCACTCGGTCCAGTAACCAATAAATATTCAATGTGAGCCGTCCGCTCACAATCGTGTAAACATGCACGTACCCTCGTATACTCTTCTCGCGCTAATGTCACCATTTGGACGCTCACTTAATGGACAACATGCAAGTCAAAGCTAAGACTAAAACCGATAATTATTCAATAGCGTAATGTTTAACAATATTAAGCTATACCGCCAAACCCATGCTTAAGTGCATTATAACCTCGCTGGAAATGCTAACTTTGGAATGGCTGCAAGGAAACATGTTGGGGCAGATTTACAATAACTGGCGCATACCTGCATATCAGCAGGGATGCGGCAGTTATTGTGCCCCATGCTTCCGCCACCATGGATGCGCCGCATTTTCAATGCGGCGCACCATGGGGCAAAAACGGACAGATGCGTGACGCATCTGTGCCATAAAGGACTCAGCTCCAGCAATGCTCTGGGGGGGGGCCTATTCTTCCAATGCTGCGTCAATCCTTACAACTGCTTCAAGCAGGCGCAGGGTTTTGACACAGTATGGGCCCAAAAGTGACTGAGTGAAATCTTGTAGATTTCACTCAGCCACTTTTAGGAGGCGTTCCTGCGCCCCCGTGCAGGAACGCCTCCTTCTGGCGCAGGGCTTTACAACCCCATAGCATGGCGCATCTTTTGCACCACTGCTGCGTCACAAAAGTGACGCTGCATAAAAGAGGCGCAAGGGGCTTGTAAATCTGCCCCGTTGTGTTTGATGTCAAACACTTTGGAATCTTACCCCTTCCCCGCCAGTTCTAGTGGCGGGGGTATGATTCTACCCTTCTAGAGGGGGAGACATGTCCACACTGGTACACCCGGAACCAGCTTAACTGAACCCTGGCATCACAAAATGGATGCCACAGACACGAGTCTGGCCTCCTGCTGCTGGACGAAACTCTGGCAGGGGAGGCCTGGACAATAGGGTTCCTGCACAGGGAGGTGTCACCACCTCCCAGACAGGCTTTAGTGTATTGGGGCTGGGTGGGTGCACTCCAAGAGAGCTTTGAAGTCAGCACTGGGGGCACATTTGGTGTCCCTGTGCATAGCCCAGTTCTAACCGGTTGCAGGGGCTACCAGACCCTGCTCTGGCGTGAAACTGGACAAAGGAAATGGGTGTAGCCACCCCTTTTTCCAGACCCTCCCATAGGTGGGACCCCAGAGTTTGTCCTACCTCTTCCTTCCTTTTTGCAAAAGAAGGTGTGCAATTTGCAACCACTTTTACTGAATAGTTTTTTCGTTCATGAGGCCCAGTATATGCATTGTATCATACACAAGTGACGCGGAGACAGTTTACTGGAAAAATCATATGAACTCATGTTTATCAATAGAGAGTCAAATTGTAAGGTAGACTTAATCAAAACATTTCACAGCTGAAGTTGGTGGTAGTGCTTTCTAAAAAGATGTTTTTATATGTGGCCCCTGTCATGCCATGGTATATTTTCAACCACTACCAGAATGCCAGGTTTCGGATTTGTTTTACTTCACTAGTGGAACATATTGCTTACTTTTTTTTATTTTTTTATTTGGCAAATTCAGACAAAATACAAATTCCCGGTAAGAAAAAAAGAAAAATACAAAATATATCATTTCATATCATAACCTGAGTAACAGGAATAGTACAAAAACATATAACATAACAATGGCATGATAGCAATAGTTAAAGAGAAGAATATGAGAAAAAGAAAAAAAACTCAAGCAGGTATATTTTATAATAAAAAAAAAAGAAAAGGAAAAAAAGAATACAACCTAATAAGATAGAAAGGAAGAAGCCAGGTAAGCAGAAAAAATATCTAATTATTTAGTTAATGACAGAATCTAAATGTCCCCTCTCATTAGTATACCACATAGAGATAGGATCTCAAATCGGTGCTCCAACTGCTCTTGCTTTTCTGGCTCTAGTAGCATATATAGCAATTTCTTGTTTATAGATTGCGAGGAATCGACTTAGCCACATTCGAAAAGTAGGGGGTTCCGGATCTTTCCATCGAGCAGCCAGAATGATACGAAAAACGGCATACCCCAGAAAAACAACCGCTTGTTCCTCCTTATTATGACCCAAAGAGTCATCGTGGCCTAATATATACAGAGTTAATGAGTCTCTTATCTGATGTCCGAAGACCTGGGCCCAAAACTCCAGTATCATGGCCTTTAACATTGCCAGTTCCGAGCATTCAGAAAACATATGTAATAAATTGGCCAATGGTTGTTTGCATCTTGGGCAGTTATTGTCGGACCGGAGACCCCAAGCAAATAATTTTGCCGGTGTGTAGTATAAGTTGTATATGACTCTGTAGTATTGTGCTTTTAAGTTGGAGGCTATAAAGTATTTTGCCGAAAGAGCAATTGAAAGATCAATATCAACATTGGGGTTTGCTAGTTTTACGGCCCAAGATTGTTCGGTTCTCTCAAGATCGTCACGGGTTTTTACCATCAACATCTGATACAGAGCCCCTATTCTTGTAGATTTTTTACCTATAACCTCAAAAAGCAGCAAATTATCCAATAAAGTTGTTGGTATAACGTTACGGATACTCGACAATATTTGATAATGTTTGAGAAAGTCACAGGCGGGAATAGAATATTTATCTTGGAAAGATTCAAAAGAGGTGGGGATACTATGACCTAAAAATTCACCGACTGTGTTGATACCTAGACGCTCCCACCTTTGCGAGGTAGTATCATTAAGAGAGGGGGAGATAATCTCGCTGTGCCACAAAGGGGTATATTTTGCAAAAGTGGGAATAGATAGATATTTAGAAATGGCTTTCCACAAAGCCCATGCATCTAGAACTGTCTTCAGTTTAATTTTTTTGTAATACGAGGACTCTACTTGCCTTAAAAATAGCCCTTTACACCTATCACCAAGGCTGAGTTCGTAAATCGAAGGAATGTATGGATCTGGGGGTAATGAGGTAATTTTTTTACCAGTCAGTAGGGGATCCATAGATTGAATTAATGTTGCCCATAGATATAGTTTTAGGTTAGGAATAGCTAGTCCTCCTCTGTCTTGTGGTAACGACATCAGAGGGAGGGCTCTTCTTATCTTACCATAGCTCCAAATAAATTTAGAGATGGTAGAATCGATGGTCTTAATGAAGTTTGCTCCAGCCAGCAACGGAATTGCTCTAAAAAGGTAGAGAATCCGTGGAAAAATATTCATTTTTATGTAGTTTGCCCTTCCGACTATAGATAGGTGTAGGTTATCTTTTCTTTTAAGGTCATTTTTAATTTTATCAATAAGGGGGGTGTAATTCAGATGACTAATTTTATCCACCTCAACAGAGAGGCATACACCTAAATATGTAGCCTCTTTAACCTTAAGAGGGCTTTCATATTGAATATTTTTAGTAGCAAGTACCATAGTTTTATCCCTATTTAGGGAGTATCCTGAGTAAGTGCCAAAGGCCTGGGTAACTATTTCGATTTCCAGAATTGCATCGGCAGGATTGGTGGTTATGACGGCAACATCATCGGCGTATGCCATGACTTTGGTGGAATATGAGCCTACATTAACTGGTTGAATTGAGGGTGTCAAAAAAAGCTTCTGAATAAGGGGGTCTATGTACAAGGCAAATAATATCGGGGAGCATGGACACCCCTGCCTTGTGCCTCTTTGTACCTCAATAAACTCTGACTCAGCACTGCATATAGAGATTTTTGCCCTGGGTTGGTATATATGGCTTTAATGACTTTGATAAAGTTGTTTCCAAATTTCTTACGTTCCAAGATGTTCCAAAGAAACTGCCATGATACACGATCGAAAGCCTTTTCGGCATCGAGGAGGATCATCGACATCTCGCCCCCGTGGCTCCCATGATATCAAAAAGGGTAATGGCTCTCCGGGTATGATCTGTAGTGCCCTTCCCGGGAATAAAGCCGTGTTGCCAAGGGGATACGAGATGTTCGATGACCCCGCTCAGCCGATTAGCTAGTATTTTGGCGTAAAGCTTTGAGTCAGAGTTTATCAAGGATATTGGCCTATATGATGAGGGGAGATGAGATGGTTTTCCCTTTTTGTGGAAAATTACTATGTTCGTTTGTTTCCAGGAGTCCGGTGGAGTTGAGTGGTACTGTACTCCGAGAAACAAATCCAGTAGAAAGGGTATTATTTGATTACCTAGGATTTTATATAAATCCAGAGGAATTTTGTCTGGGCCCGCCGCTTTACCATTGGCGAGTTCGGATAAGGCAATCTCTACCTCCGTGACTGTGATTTCTCTGTCCAGATTTGCTTTGACCCTATCATCAATCATAGTGTTTGAGTCTTGGTCTGGGAGCCAGCTGTTCAAGAATGTTGTAATATCAGCATCAGAGTATGAAACATCACTGTGATAAAGTTTCTGATAGTATTTTTGGAATACATTTACAATATCCTGCGTGGATGAGTATTCCTTACCCTCAAGTTCAATCATCTTTATGTTACTGTATGATTGTTTTTGGCGTGTTCGTAGTGCTAGCTGCCTACCAACATTTTCCCCTGATTCGTATAGCTTGGCTTTATTTGCCTGATAGGTTTCGGCGGCTTTCTGGATTAAAGAATTATTAATTTCATTCTTTAGAATCAGTATTTTTTTGAGGGTTTCTGAGGTTGAGTCACCCTGACCTATCTGAGTGGCATGGTGAGTCTCAAGATCGGAGAGTTCTTGCATGAGCTGTACATTGATATTATCCTCCTTCTTCCTTTTATTAGCTACAAATGAGATAGTTTCTCCCCTTAGAGCCGCTTTAAAACAGTCCCAGACAGTTGTTCTTGAAGCACTAAACCGATTGCAATCAAAAAAACCCTGAGCCCATAATTTAATTTGTGCTATGTATTCCTGATTGACCAAAAGTCTTCTATCAAAGGTCCATTGGGTCTTTGGTTTTACCATTTTAGCAGTGCCAAAGATGAAGGTAAGTGCATTATGGTCCGAGATTGTTTTGGGGGTTTTAATTATATCAATGATAGCCAAACCCTCTAAAGATGACATAACGTAGTCAATTCGGACATATTTGTTGTGGGGATGAGAAAAATATGTGTAACCATCAGCATTTTTTCCGGACAGATCCCACACATCCAATAAGTTATGACTTTCCATCAGCTGCCTTAGTGCATTAAATACCTTTGGTTTGCGCCCTTTATAGCTTAAAGACAATCGGTTATTAACGAGCAATCCTACGTCAATATTAAAATCCCCACAAAAAATAAGAGGGCCTGTCCAGGAGGCCAATTCAATTTCTAGCTCCTGAAAAATAGTAGGATCATCGAGGTTTGAGCCATATATTGCACATATCGTGAGGCCGAGTTTTAACTGAACTATGGCCCATCTACCATATTTATCAGCCAATCTGCGAGTCGGGTGACCCATTATAGGTTTAGCTAAAATAGCTACTCCTCTAGTTTTAGATGATTGGGATGTGGTTACCATAAGGTTATACCCAGGTAGTTTAAGTAATTCTCTGTCAACATCTGCGATGTGTGTTTCTTGCAGGCACAGTATATCTACTGGGTTCTGATGTGTTATTTGAAATAACTGGGCCCTTTTGCTTCTATCATTGAGGCCTGCCACATTCCAGGTACAAAGGCTCACTCTCCCCATTTGGCATGATGAAAGCCTATCCCGGTTTTAATACCCTGATCACATAAGCAACAGCTAGCCTTGTATTTTATACTGGTTCTTTGCTTTCTGTCACACTGGCACCAATCAAAGTAGAATCTTTGCACATATTTTAACTTTCGAATGAATTTGCTCATTTTTATACATTCCCCCCCCCCCCCCCCTTCACCCCCTTTCCCACGCCCCCCTCCCCAGTCCCTTCCCCCCACATGCCACCCAATGAGGTATTTAGACTCTAACTAGAGTCTGTTGTGATGGAGAGACACCCCTACCCAGTGCCACACATATAAATCTTATATCTTCTAACAACCCTTAGCTGGGCTAAGAAAGAGGTGCAAAACAAATGAAAACAAATATAAAAAATAAAAAGAAAATGGAACCTTATATAGGACCTTATAGAGAGCATTAAAGACCCTACCAGAAACAATCAGTACAGATGAGGCGCCATCTACCTCTGAATCTAAGAGACAAAATAGTCCCCAAACCAGTTAGGAAATATCATGTATGTACTACCACTATAGATACTTTTGCAGCTATTCCCGGAGTCAAATGGATTTCTAGATCCTAGACTTGTATATCCGTCGGTTGGGTTAATTTCCACCAAGTTTTGCACAGTAAGACCCAGTGTCATAGAGAGATGATTAGATGCGGCTTTAGGTCAAACTGTCTAGGAACTCCTTTGCTTTGATTTCCGAGGTGAAGAACTTGGCTTGGCCCTTATAGATAACTTTTAGCGTGGCTGGATTATTCAGATAAACCTGAGTCTTTTTCTCCAGAAAGGGCTTGATCAGTTGACGGAGCCGCCACCTCCGCCCCACTGTAGTGTGGCAGAAGTCAGGCCTAACAAAGTATGAGATATCACCTCTAGTCCGGTGGGCATCTGGTCTTGCTTTCTCAGCGATAGCTTGGCGGAGAAGAAAATTTCCAAAATATACTAAGATCGCCCTAGGATATTTGCCCTGCGAGATTGAAGCCCTTAGTGTAAACGGTGTTCTGTGGACACGTTGGACTTCTAGCTCCCAGTTCCATGTGGCCAACTGGGGAAATGTATCCTTGAATAGCTGGATCACAAATACGGGTATATTGTCACCCTCAATTTTTTCTGGAATACCCAGTATTCGGAGGTTATTGCGTCGCATACGATTTTCCATTTCCTCCAGTTTCCATCTAACGTCCTTAAGTTCTGCATCATGAGCATCTACTTGCTCCTTAACAACAGTGGATTCGGCTTCATTAATTACTATGCGATCCTCCATATCGATCAATCTTGTGTTAGAGGCTGCAACTGACTTGGAGAGTTTACGCACTACACCTTGAACCTTGTGTAGTGCTTGTTGAGCCCTACGCCCATCCTTTGAGGTCTGTTCTCTATGGGAAGCTATCGCCTGAAGCACCGTGTCCATAACAGATGTTAGAGTGGCATTTTCCTGCTCAAAAGAGGGAGTACCTTCGATATGGACTCTAGGGGGGGGATCCTGCGAGCTAGAAGCTATTGCTGGAGAGTAGTCCCAAAGTAATCCAGCGGCGCCATGATGGCTCCTTTTCTTTCTTAACACTGTATGCCGCCCATCTCTGGATTCGCCTAAGGCAGCGTCAGGGTCGTTGTCCTGTGAGCTAATGTTAGAGCCAGTATGAAGATCAGAGTAGGAGTAAGAGTCTGAGTCTGTATCCAGGTCATGAGACCATCTGGGATCCTCAAGCCCCTCAGAGATGGTAAAAAACTCAGACGGTTCCTTGTCTGTATCCGAAGCTATGCCCGTCCCCCCCTTAAGATCGAACGGAGGGGCCGCTAAAACCTGCTCGTTGTCTAGATGCTGCAGAGAGTTGGCATCCTCATTAATCAGGCTAGGAGAGAAAGTTTCTTCAGGATGCGAAATACTAGTCTGGGGCTGCATTGGACTTAGTGCTGTGGTATTGAGGCTCAAAGAAGATATGGTATTAGGGAGGGTGGGTGTAGCAGTAGCCTGTGTTTGGTGCGATTCAGCTGCAGGCCTACCTTCCTTCTGGAACGGTTCCTGATCTCCCTGAGCTGGCCCATGCCCATCTGCTGGCGTTGCTTGCGTTATTGGCTTTGTTGGAAATGTTACTGTACCAAGCACTCCTGGTATGTCCTTTGGCGCCCCATCCTTCCGGATGTTTGCAGTCCCCTGTGTCAGCGTGGCTGGGTCAGCTTCTGTTGAGGCACCCGCTCCAGAGGCCGAGGCTGCAGGAGGAACCGACGGCAAATCCACACTGGTGAGAGCTGCGGGAGCCGCTGCAAGCAGCGTCCCGCTTATTGCGTGGTGAGCGAAGGGGAGGGAGCAACCACTGCAGGAGCGGGACCGGCAGGCGTTTTTCGGAGTAGATCTACCACCGAGGGGCCCGGGCCCGGTGTGGTAGGTGTTTTTGCCGCCTTAGAATATTTCTGGTGTGTCTGCAATTGTGCACCATCGGGGCCGATAGCTTCATCTGTCAAAGAGCCACCAGCGCGTCTTGCTGCCAGCTTGAGGTCGCGGAGAGCTTGTTTAGCCGCTCGAGTTTTGGAGGTGGCTGCGACCGCTGCGACCGCCGCTGCATTTTTCGGGGCCATCTGTTCAGTGAGGCCAACAGAGTCCATCCCTGAAGCGATGGTAGATTACTTCTGTTTTTTACTGCCTTCATCCTGGTCACTGGCAAGTTCCTTGCATGTTTGGAGCCGCAAAAAGAGTCTCAGCACCGCATAACCGAGAACCGAGGCCACCAGATGCAGATGTGAGCGGGACCACCCTGTTAAAGATGATGGATCAGCTATTCCTGCCGGGTAGGTTTCATGCATTATTTGTATCAACTGCCCCACATGTAATGATATCTTCGTGTTTCTTTAGTATTCATCACGCGATTTTCAAAGTTGCTCTGTATAGCGTCTCTTTCCGCTATGCCGGTCCCATTTCTGCTGAACACCTCCTAGCCCATAGAATGAGGCACTGGTCAGAGGGCGTCTCACAGCGGTCTAGGGAGCCGCCGCCATCTTGCCCCGCCCGAAACTGGACAAAGGAAATGGGTGTAGCCACCCCTCTTTCCAGACCCTCCCATAGGTGGGCCCCCAGAGTTTGTCCTACCTCTTCCTTCCTTTTTGCAAAAGAAGGTGTGCAATTTGCAACCACTTTTACTGAATAGTTTTTTCGTTCATGAGGCCCAGTATATGCATTGTATCATACACAAGTGACGCGGAGACAGTTTACTGGAAAAATCATATGAACTCATGTTTATCAATAGAGAGTCAAATTGTAAGGCAGACTTAATCAAAACATTTCACACCTGAAGTTGGCGGTAGAGCTTTCTAAAAAGATGTTCTTATATGTGGCCCCTGGCATGCCATGGTATATTTTCAACCACTACCAGAATGCCAGGTTTCGGATTTGTTTTACTTCACTAGTGGAACATATTGCTTACATGGAGAGTCAGAATTCTGATTTAAACACAAATCACCTAATGCCTGTGCTTCAGTGGGCTCCAAAATGTTCTGGGAAGGTGTAGATTGTCCTCAGCTATTTTATTTTCTGGCCTGTAGCCAATCAGAATGTGCCCTTGGAAGGTAGGGTGATGGGCCTTCAACATGAATGGCTGGATCTTTGAGCAGTTGGTCCTGTGCCAGTTCACTGGTGAGCTCAATGATTCTACTCCCAAATGAATTGCTTCTTGCTCTGAGTGTGATGATTCAATCTGACAATTGTGATAGAAATCATTTCTTACCATATCGGGGTCCACAGCAGATGGGTATGAAGTAAGGAAGTGGTCTGAAGAGGTTTCAGGTGGGGCTTGTCAGGAATGCCCTTTCTGATTCTGTCTTTGTGTCCTTCCTGATTCTTTTTTTCTGATTCTTTCTGCCTTCAACTTCTTGGTTCTTTTTTCTGCACCTGCACAATACTTTTTTTCTTGATTTGATTTTCCTTTAGCTTCCCTAATCTTTATGTGCTCTCTCGATGGAGTTGGTTCTGAGTGATTGATGAAGATATCTACAACTTGTGATGATGACTGAGATGCAAGTGCTGATCATTAACTCAACTGGATCTCGCATACGCTTAGATTTACAAACACTTTGGGTGGATTTACATTGCTTTAATGCAAACCTTACGCAAAGTTACTGGTGGGATTTACAATCCAACAATCGCCTTGATATGCGTTCGATTGTAACCCAAAGAGCCACAGTGCTATGTGCTACCTTGCTTTACTCTGCTTTAAGGGGGCGTCCATGGATGGTATTTGGGAATTTCCACGGGTTTCAACAGAAATATCGATCTGAAAAGAATCGTAGACAGAGATTTGCACCTAAAGCAGGCATACTGAGGAGAAATAATATAATTTCTCCTTGTTTTTCTGGGCCTGGGTGGAATTTCAATGACGCTGGAGTAATTGGTAACTCTGCAATACTCTTTAATGCAGAATTACTAATCAGAATGCAATTACTTCTGCTCGCATAATTAAGAGTAATTTGGAGAAAAAAATCCTACTGAAGAGCACATTTAGCATAGGTGGCTGGCCGCTCGCTATCCGTAGTATGCTGCATTTAGTGCTGTTTGTTAGCACTAAATGCCTCCTTGCGTCCATAAACACAGAATGACTCTTCACATGTAATTCTGCATAATCTCACACAAATCTTAGGTAAGCGATTGAGCAACTCGGAATGACGTGAGTTACGCCACCTCTTGTTTCTCCTCTTTGCATGTGTGCTGCACACATGCAAAGAGGAAAGACAGGGACCTTTGCTTACACAATAACCATGCTGACCACAGATAATACTCACTTGCATTATGGTGCAAGGGTGACCGCGATGGTGCATAGCTGCCAAAAGTGTGTCACCGCAGGGAGAGGACGTATCTGTGCCACTTCTTACTAGAGACGGTGCAGTTCTGCTGTCTCCTGTTCATGAAACACTCAGCCTGCTGCGTTGCATGAACTCTTTCCATATCTGTCCCTTCATCGATGGCAAATGCCTTGGACATGAATATGACACCAGGATGAAATATGTGTGGTCAGTTGTTCAATATCTTTGGAAGAAATTTTTAACAAAAGGAAATATATTTGGAAAAAGCAAGTGTATTGAATGTGACTCAATGTAATAAATTGACTTCATTGGAATAATCCTAAATTGTTGCTTTGTGGTTGAAGTGCCTCGTTGATTGGTGGATTGTATAGTGCCTTCTAACTGTTGCTCAATGAGCACACCCACTATTGAATGGGAGCGTGCACTATGCTATATGGCATATCTATAATATAAAATGTTACAGTCAACAAATGACATGCTATCTCTCAGTCTTATTTCACAAGTAACAGGGAATATTCTAAAATCCTATGATATTTGTATTTCTCCCCTCACAGGATCACAGAGTCCTTGAACCCAATGACAGCTATTCCTCCGTACAATTAGCAGTCGGTAGTAATCTGTACGTGAAATATGGACGCCATTCCGGAGAAACTTGTCGTGACAATTATGACCTGTATTGTGGGTACTATGGATTGAAGCAGCCAGAGTTCACTATCCGGGAGATTGGCTGGGACCGTTCTCAAGTCGAACTCGCGTGCAACTATGGGACGGGGTTCCCCGTCGGCCCCAACTTTGGTAAGATTTCAGCCTGAATGGCTGCACTTCCAGAGGTGAAAAGTGTTCACATTTGTAGAGTATGGGATGTAGTCAAGCGGACAGTTTTAACCCAGATTACCTAAAATACACAATGTGATGATGTTATCCTTGGAGGGCTGATTCCAGATACCTTTAGGACATAAAATTCACAACATTGAATATAATAAAGAGACACATGTATGTATGCATATGTGTCCCTTTTGTACATTATGTACATCTTTAGTTGCTTTAAGTTTACAAAATGTAGTGCTGTACTAACTGTAGTGTAGTGATGAACGCTGGCACTAGGATCCTGCAGAGCGCCACACTGCCTCGGGGCAGGAAATAGGTCACGACTGAAGGACATGGGCGAGGAAGGGAGCTGGGAAGTGGTGTCAAAATAAGGTGTTATATTCCAGAGTTAGGTACAAGTAGTGAAGCAGATCCTTTCTTAACATTGTCCCCACAAACAACATTTCCAACTATGACTTTTGGCACACATTTGCATGCACGACAATGTTGGATTACTTTCTCTGAAACTAAACTTGTTTTTACATCTAGCTTCGTACAACATTATCACAACGCCATGAACATCATGTACAAGGTCTTGTTTCGCACTACGTACAAATGTCATCACTATCTTCATTCGCGGGGCAACAGAGCTATCTGCATATCCATAACATCGCTAATCTATACGCACATCGCAAGGCTGATTTCTATTATAATAGATGAGCTTCCTGATAGATTAGTGGAGGAGGCGCTTCCACAGACACCAAGGTCCTTGCATGCTGAGAAATCACCAAACAGCCATCTGACATCTTGTGAGGGGTCTCCGGTTTATGACCACAATGATGTCCTTCATCTTATCCCAACGCTCGATTACTGCCTTGTTTTATATACATGTTTTAGCACCATAGTAGAACTCTACCTACTATTTATGCTTTTGGTGCTTGTAATCACGTTTATCTGCTTCTGTCTACTAATCAGTTCAGCACACGTTTTTTATGCAAGAGTTACATTAGTTCAATAAATATTATTGAAAACGTCCTACTGTTTATTCTCTGCATATTTCTCTGAGACTATGGAGTTTATTAGGATGGCGGGCGGACTTTCATCCGCCCGCCATCCTAGCGGTGCTGGGACCGGCCGCCAGTGGTGCGGCAGTCCCGCACCGGCAATTAGGATGCCACCGCCATGATGGCGGTGGCATTCCCCATCCACAACATTATGGCGGGCAGTGCTCACAGCACCACCCGCCACAATGCCGTGGATGCACCTTGTGCATTTTCATGCACAACGTGGCAGGCACCGTACAGTGCCTGCCAGGTTGTGCATGCAAATGCCTGCACCCTCCACCCGCCAACACCCTGGGGGCCCACAATCGGCCCCCACATTTGGGCACTGCATGCCTTTCCATGGCGACAACGCCGCCATGGAAAGGCACTACTCTGCCTGTATTGTAATATGGATGTCGGTGTCTGGAAGACACCGCCACCATATTCAGCCCCTTTTCCGCCCGGTCGACTCGTCGACAGGCAGAAAACCGGCAGACGGTCTTTCCATCCGCTGGGGTCTCCCCGCCATCGTAATATGGCAGGGGTAAATGGGAGGTGGGCGGTACGTAATGGCGTGCGGATTGCCACCGCCATAGGGCGGTGGTGATCTGCCTGCTATTATAATAGACCCCTTAGTGAGCACGAGTGACTGAGCAAAAGGTTTTTTACTGTTTCCACAATCCCTGAGGGGTCAGGGTTGTTATGTTTAGGGGTTGCTAGAAACCATTTGCTTCCTGGTAGATTAGGGGGGCTTAAGGTGGCACAGTGTCCGGAATCAGTCTTGACACAAAGCCCGTAGTTTATATTGTCCAAACAACGCGCAGGTCCTACGGATTAGTAGGAACTATACGACATGGCTCTCCCAATGTTGGTTTGGCTCTTATTTAATGGTCAAATCCGAGTAGTTCAGTCTTGCTTTCTCAGAGATCCCTACTCACATTTTAACCAGAGACGTCCGTAGTGGGAAGGGAAACAAATCCGCTTAAGCTTAGTAGGTATACGCTTTGTTTTGTTATGTTAGCTGGATTTCTAAAGCGCATTACCACCCTGAGAGGTCCAAGCGCTGTTCAGTTCTGGTTGCGAGTGCCAGAGGACTGAAAGGAATTACCAAGACCTGAATAACCAGGTCTTTACAGCTTTCCTAAAAGAGAGGAGACTAGGAGCTGTTTTTACAAATAAGGGAAGTACGTTCCATGTTTTGGATGCTTCAAGTAAAATGCTCTTTCCACCCCATCGCACTTGTTTAAATCTTGGCAGTACTAATAGTTTTGCATTTGCTGAGTGAAGATTTCTTTCGGGGGAGATACTGTTTGAAGCTCTGGTTAAAAAAATCAGGACCAAGATCATAAAATTCCTTGTAAGCTAGACATAGCACCTTAAAGGTGATTCTTTGTTTAATAGGAAAGCAATGCAGATTTCTTAATTCTTCGGACACTGAGTAAAATTTAGGAATTTTCAACAAAAGTCTTGCCGCAGCGTTTTGCAGGACCTGAAGTTTATTTATATGGTACTTGTGAGTAGTCAGAAGCAGACTATTGCAATAGTCTATTTTAGACAAAATTAGAGAGGTAACTAATGTCTTTTGCAAGTTCGTGGGTATAAAAGGCTGAACTTTTAGAATTATTCTTAATGTATTAAAAGTGGGCGAAGACAGTTTATTTACATGATCTGTAAAATTGAGTTTATTGTCAATGATGACACCCAAGTTACTAGCCTTTTCCACTGGAGGGGGGATAGGGCCCATAATAGCTGGCCAGGCTGATGTACCCCAAAAGGACAATTTAAGGAAGTTGTTGCTCATCCAATCATGGACACCCAGCATGCAATCATAACATTTTATTTCTGTGTCAGCATAATTTCTATTTCCTATGGAGACAACAATGTGAGTGTCGTCAGCATAGGATGTAAGGGAGAATCCAAATCTTCTTATCAAATCAGCTAGTGGAGAGACATATGTTAAAAAGAGTAGGGCTGGACGAGGACTCCACAGGGGAGAGAAAAAGGATGTTCCCCAGCTTTTTACCAATCCAAATAAGCTTTATTCGACTATTCATGTCATATAAGCATCGTTACAAGAGTTAAATTATATTTAGACATAAAACGAAGTAATATTTAAAATATTAAAACGTTTAAAAACGTGGACAAGCACTCACAGAAAAGGGATTAATTCATCATAGGTACATTAAAAGGCCAGGTTCTTGTGGTAATAAGACAGCAGCAATAGAGGTTGTAGACAGATAATGCAAGCATTTTAAAATTTAAGATGGCCACAGCTTGAGAATAAGGTGCCAACATCAAATCCACAAACACCCATAGGTATTAGTTCATCTGTTCAGAGACAGTGTGTGTGACCTAATGGTCCACATCCAGCTCAAAAACGTGGCTACTGAGATAGCATAACAGGGTGATGGATCCATTCGCAATATTCTCAAGGGCGACAATACATTGTCTGGTGCCCAAGATCCTACAGGTTTGAGCAAGCCATGCTTTACGGGGGCCAACGTAGGCAGGGCAAACAAACATTATGTGTGAGTAATTCTTCTTGATCTATGCTAATGGGACATTTGCTATCACCTGATGCAGTCCATTTTGCTGTGAATAACTTTAATGGTAAGGAGTCTACTCTAAATTGAAAATACAATTCGTGATCAAAGTATTTAGATATTAAGTCCCAATAGTGTTCCAAGCTTGGCTACGGTTAAATTCTTAAGAAACCCCCTGTCAGTGTAGTGTTGTCGCTTTTCCTGAGTGTTTTTTGGAAAACCAGATCCCAGTATCTTTCCTTTAACATGTCTTTTTGGTGAAAACTGAGTATTTGAAGGATTCTCCCACAGATTCGGCAAACCCATGCTGATCAGGGAGTCTCTGATCTCACGTAACCAGCTAATTTGTGAAAGATGTCTTCCTTTATTATATCCCTAGGACAATCTGCAGAGATTGCCAGTTCAGGTGTGCACCAGATTCTGCACCAATTCCAAATAGGGCGTAACCTAGCTGTATGTACCAATGCTTTCTTGCCTAAGTCGTTCAGCAGTGGTTGTACCAGGGTGTTTCATGGTAGGCTGGTGATCATTCAGAGACGCCTATTCTCTGCGATGGTTAGCTGGGTAAGGTGCTCAATGCCCCAAAGTTTCGCCCCATATGGAACCGAAGTCACTACTTTCATGTTATAAATCTGTAGTAGCGGATGGATTGCCTTGGTCAGGGAGGTTTTAAACTCAGTCTGTAGGGCACCAGCTAAATAACAGAGTTTTAATGTCATAGTGTTAATGTGACAACTCCATCTCAGATCTTTCTGCGAAATAACTCCCAGGTAAGTAAATGTGTCTACCTGTTCTAATGGCATCCCCTCCAAGAGTATGCCACCCCTAAAAGTTTTATGCTATTTGAAGGACATGAACTTGGTCTTTGCAACGTTAATTTTCAAGCCCCTTTTCGAGCAGAAATCTTCAAAAAGTAGCAACGCACACCGCAGACCATTTGGGTTTTTTGAGATGATTAGCGTGTTGTCAGCAAACATTAGGATGGAAATCTTATTTCCTGCTAAGAACTTTGCAATTCCGTAAATAAATAGAGAAAATAGTGTAGGTGTCATAACACATCCTTGGAACACTCTATTCTCTATGGGAAAATAATTTGTTACGTTCCCCTGCGATCCCCAACATATTTTTGCAAAATTATCCTCATGGAGGCGGGCCATGAGGAAGAGCAGCTCCGTGGGCATCCCCGGCTCCTGTAGCACCGCCCAAAGTTTACTACGTGAGACCAGGTTGAAGGCTGACTTGAGGTCTAAAGAGACAGCATACATGCCGCCCTTGCAAAGGACCACGGTCCGACATGTGTATTAAAATGAATCAAAAGATCTGATTTAGGGTGCTGATATGTTCCCGGAAACCCACCTGTAGTCGAGTAAGGATGTTGTTATCATCCATTTATTTAATTTAATTTAATTTAATTTTTGGGTTTCTAACGCGCTAGAATCGACTCTTGAATGAGTATCTTTGCGCAATAGACCGCTGGGGAACCCGTCCTGGCTTTCCCTGTGAGATGGTCCCTACTGGGTATCTCCAAGGTGAAACCAGGCATCCCCGGCATAAGTGGGGGGCCGTTGTGGAGATGAGGCAAGCTAATGCCCAGAGTTGCCGAGTGTCATCTCTGGTTAGAGTAGGCACCGAGGTGAGAATTATCGAGTCTGCTGACCCAGGTCCACGACCCTGCCGCATCGGGAATTGAACCCTGGTCCCGGGCCGTCCTCTGCTCCCGGGTCTGCCGCCTCTAACCAGTGAGCCACACCACTCCACTTCACTCTTGGACCTTAGTCAAGACAAGGCGCACAACCACCTTTTGTATGGAGTCGATTAGGCAAATATGCCTGTAGTTTCCTGGCTGGGACTTGTCACCTTTTTTATACACTGGACTGATCTCCGCACCTTTTCAGGAGTCAGGGACGGGGTCACCAAGGGCAACTGCATTTGCCAGTAGCATAATATACCTGCTCCATTTGTCTTAATCATAGAGGAAAATGTCAGCAGGGATGCCCATGAATACCTGGTGCTCTACCCCCAGAAATTGCACTAAGGGCAGTGCTAACATCCGCTAGGTCAAACATCTTCTCAGTATAACATGAGTGGAAAGGGAAAGGAACATTTGCCTCATCATCATCTCTAGCATATTGTGATGCAAAATGATTGACCCATGAGACCTGGTCTACATAGTTTTGTGGTGGCAATGGGACACTGCCCCTACCCCATTTGACCAGAATCCAGAAGCGTTGGGAATTATTCTTGGCACATGCTAGTTTGAGGTCTTGCCATCTATTTCTGCTTTTTCCTGCGCCTTCCTATATGTTTTCCGAACATTTTATATTCGACACTATTCTCCTGTTCTGATGGCGTTCCCTAGGAGTCTGCGTGCAGTTTTGCATTCGTTATTGAAGCAATGATAGGGAGGCTTAATAGAAGTCGCCTTTGCCCTATAAGATCTTATAAAATATAAGTGCAATTTGGCAAATAACATATTGTGGAGTGTAGTTACTGCCCCAAGTGGGTGGGAGGCAAGGTGGATAGCCTCCATTTCTGTTAACGTGTGGTCAGCATCATTGGCAATGCTAAACAAGATGTCTGGTTCATCTAAAATCATTCCCCATTCAAGTCGCTGCATATCATTGGTAGTTTGCAGATCTCCGGCAATTAATAGGTTATGGATTCGTGTTGGTAAGGATAGGGTTTTGAAATTCAAATACAGAGCATAATGGATTATGAATACTCTCCATGCGATCCCGCACAACCATATCCTCAAGGATGTGCCATAGTTTAAGGTTAATTAAAAGATAATCAATGCAACTTGCATTATGGCCATTGTTAAATGTATTCACCCCTTGTCTGTCAGAGATGGTTCTACCATTTGCCGCCCTTAGCCCTTTTCCAAGGCAGATAGCTTTAATTTGAATAGTTACTTCTGTCCACCGCCAAGTCGACTTCCTCATTATCAAGAGGCTCAAAAGTTGAGTTAAGATCCCCCACAATTAGCACTAGGGAAGCCCAAGAGTGGTTATCTAAGAGGTTGTCTAGGGCCAATCAGGTTTCTGACTTCCGACCCCCACAAAGCCCCCTCACATACACATTATAGATATCGATGACACCGTGAGAAACCCATCATTAACCGAAAGGCAAGAATATCATTGTTCTGGGATGGGAACTCCTGTATCTTGGGGCTAATGTCTTGGTGAACTCAGATTGTTAGTCCCCCCGAAGGGCGACCCTTGTCACTGCAAGAAGCCGGGATGTGATAGTTTAAATACCCTGGTTAATATTGGGATTCTAAGAGCCATGTTTCCTGGAATGTACAAATGTTGTGTTGTTCTATAAAGGTATGCCAGTCCGGTGAGGCGACCTTTGACCTCAGCCCGGCAATGTTCCAAGACATAAATGCTAATCTACGTGAGGTTGGGTGGGTTTGAAGCATCTCATTACTCCCAGAATCTGTTGTCCCTGCTAACCCTCCTCACACCACCCTCTAAGGTATTTGTTATATCTTGATTTGTGAACTCCAAGGGAGATACGCCCCTTGAAAGGAGTGCAATAGACTCACTGATGGGTGTTTGCAGTATATGCTCCCTATAACCTTGAGCAAGTGAGGGTAGCCTTCAATCTATCTCTTGCAGTAGGGACGTGCCTCTAGGGGATAGCAAAGGTTGGGCAGTGTTAGCTTGAGAGACAATTTCTGGGGCGTTATATTTAAAATGGACGTTGGATCTAGTGAAATGTTGTGTACGAATTTCAAATTTTACAAGATTCTCAACCAGGTGATTGTGCAAGAGCGAGAGAGCAATATAATCTAGAGTAGCCCTTGCAGCCAGCCTCTTACATGGTGAATCCATTGGGTACACTTATTTATTGTCCATGGGCGAGCTCCCTGATAGCTTGGCATGTTTATCAAATTTATACCATTACTCGTGTCCTGACGCTCGAGTCATACCAGCCTGTGGGGGGACGGGAACCACAAGAGGAGCAGATGCCGTAGTGGAATGTTCAGTGTACAGTTGGATTGCCCTGCTTGTGTACACCCTGTCAGCTTGTATGGGGCCTATGTTAGTACGCCTCAATAGACTAGCTGGGTTCATTATACTCTGCTTTGCCGATGCCCAGTTGATACTTAGGGAATGACTTGCATTGTCCCCTTGGGAGTTAGCAGTGTGCTTTGCGCGCATTCCCAATAACATTTTTACACGTTGTACATCAGAATGAACCTTACTTAGGGGATCAAAGAGGCAACAGACAGATTCTGTAAGGGTTCTGATTTCTCTTGCCAGGTCAGTTATCTGTAGCATAGATGGTCTACATGGAGCATCCTCAATGTGCATACCTATCTGTCCATCATTACTCCTGGTATCTGAGCTATTGTGATTTATTGCAGTGTCATCCACTCCTTGGCCATGTTTGGGGCTACATATACTATTCGTGGAGAAGTGTGGCTCAATGGTTAGAGGTGGCAGACCCGGAAGCTGAGATCGGCCCGGGACCAGGGTTCGATTCCCGACGCGGCAGGGTCTTGGGTCAAAATGTCCGCGGGCCTGATAATTCTCGCCTCGGTGCCTACTCTAACCTTGGGCTCCACTCTGCAACTCTGGGCAGTAGTTTGCTTAATCTTCACAACGGCCCCTTCAACGCAGGGGATGCCTGGTCTCACCTTGGGGGTGCCCAGAAGGGACCATCTCACAGGGAAAGCCAGGACGGGTTCCCCAGCGGTATACAGCGCTGGGACGCCCGCGGTGCGGGCAGCTGCGCGCTTTACAAGTATACAACATTTACATTTACATTCGCCCAGCCTAATCACCTGGTTCCCAGTGCAGGAGGGAGTATCAGACAGCTCTGAAGGGGTTGCGAGTGTAGAGAATCTGTTACTACAGGGAAAGATAGCCAGATTGTCTTGGTAACTTTTGGTTTGGTTCCCCCACTATTGTATTGTAATTGCATTTATATAGCGCTTGGGGTGTTGAAGTGATTTTTTGGGCGAGTAGCCCGTTACTCCGGAACCCATAAAGGATTAGTGGTGAATTAGTAGAATGAAATATGAAAGTAATTTGAGTGGTGGATATGTTAGTCAGTGATTTGGATTGAGAAGGGTAGCAGAGGGATAGAAGAGGGAAAAATGTTTGCATTTATATAGCGCTTGTTACCCCTGATGGGGTGTTGAAGCACTTTTTCAGCGACTAGGACGTTATTCCGGAACCCATAAAGGATTAGTGGTGAATTATTCTGGTGAAATATGAACGTAATTTGAGTGGTGGATATTAGTCAGTTATTTGGATTGAGAGGGATAGAAGAGGGAAAAAATGTTCGTATTTATTTAGTGTGTGCTACCCCTAAAGAGGTGTTGAGCTTTTTTTCGGCAAGTAGCACGCTACTCTGGAGCCCATAAAGTATTAGTGGTGAATTAGTATAGTGGCTTATGAAATTTGATCAGTGGACATGTTAGTCTGTTATTTAGTTTGAAAAGGATTGTGGAGGGATAGAAGAGTGAAGTATTTAGACTATTTTTTTTTGGGGAGACATTGTAATCACAAACTAAGTACTAAGAGAGAGGGTATGGTTCCCGAAGCTGGAGGAGAAAGTGGAGAAGGAATTGAAAACATGCCACATCTGCAACTGTCTAGCAGCAAAGGCAATGCAGCATCCACTAACAATGTTAGATCTCCCCACTCAAGCACCTGGGAGAGGGTTGCAATTGATTTTTTTAGACCTTTAGCTGCTGGTCAATTATGGATGGTACTCATGGATGAATGCTCTCAATTTCCGCCAGTTGAGAGGCTCTCATCCACAGCACATTACATCTTTGCAGCTAAAGTCAATCCCTAGGTCCAAAAGTCCATCAACGTTTTTGAGGATTAGGGATTTATTGGTCAATTCCTCAAATTCCTCAAATTAGTCACATCAAACCTTACGTGCAGCAGAATAATCACCAACCGCCCACCATCAAGTCCCAACAGTTTCTCCTCCTACCACATTCTCTGTATGACATCGTCAATCTTCTCATTCTACCCAGGTGACATAGCTGACCTTCCAACATGGAAAGTGAGGGAAAGTTAGTTGGAACATAGCCCATCTTCCCCCTTTACATTGCACAACACAAAAGAAAATTATATACAGAAGTGGAAAATTTGCAAAAACCAAAAATAGCCCGAAGGAATACAACATGTAATGATCCTCAAGGGATCAGTACATTTGCAATAATAGCATAACATAAAACCGACTATTGCATCACATAGTCATAATGTCACTTGGGCCTGAATGAAGATCTCTTATGAAAGTCCAAATCAACTGCTGGACCACCAGTGGAAAACGTATCACACCTCCCACTTTGAAAAGAGGAAGTCCCAGCTCTTACGAGTCTAGGGAAACTCCACACTTCACCAGAATCTAGAACAGCCACATTTGTTCTCACATCACAAATTAGGGAGGAACCTATAAACATAGATCTTCCCTTTCTCACAAACTCAGATTTCCTCACAAACACCCTATCACCCCCTTTTCCAACCACCAGCTCGCACACAGTTTTTGACATCAAAAAGTTTCTTATACTTATTCTGATGTTCAAATATGCGTTGCTTGAGTACATTCTCAGACCATTTCTTCCCCATCATGGTGCTTGATTGCAGCCAAGCTGGGCTAAGCTTCCAGTGAGGTCTCCTGCCTCTCAGCAATGCAAAAGGTGAAATAGGTGAGCACAACTTTTCACAATCCTATTCATGCTTTCTGCAAGGCCATTCGCTTGAGGAAAGTGAAGGGTCATCTTGAGGTATGTAATTGAGAGTTTACTCAAGAAATCTGTCATCTCTTGGGATGCAAACTGCACCCCATTATCAATGACCAAACATTTAGGTATACCCTCCCGTGAGAATTCCTCCTTAAGAAATTCAATTACCGTCTTGGTATTAACCACAGAAGCATACTTTGTCACCACCCATTTTTGCGTATAATCCACCAAAAGTAACACAAAAGCGTTCATTTTGGTTGAAAACTCAAAGGGACCAGCAATATCCAATGCTAAGTTGGTCCATGGCTCATCCGGTATTTCAATAGGAAACAAGGGAGCAGTGTGGATTTTCTTGGCTTTCTCATTGTTAGCACACTGCCAACAGTCCTTGACAATTTCCTCCACTTCATGGTCCATCCTCGTCCACCAGTACCATTCACGCAATCTGGCTTTCGTTTTGTTCCTGCCCAGATGACCCTCATGAGCTAAATTCATGAGTTTTTCTCTCAAAACTCTTTGAGGCACAATTCTCCCTACCCTAAATATCTTATCCTCCACAATGCACAGTTCATCCTTGACAGAAAAGAACTCTTCCAAAGACATAGGTACATCTTTCTTGTTAGACCACCCCTCCACAATAAATTCTTTAAGTTTCTCCATATCAACATCTTTTATAGCTTGTTCCCACTCACTGTCCTTCAATGCTGGCTCACACACCCATTTCACCAGCCCACCCTCACTCTTTTTCACCCCCACATTGACTGGTAATCTGGATAAACAGTCACCTGCATAATTTTCAGAACAAGGAATATATTCCACAACAAAGTTATAGTTAGAAAAGCCCTCCATCCATCTTATGATCCTGGATGTGAAATTCATGGAGTATTTGTAAGTGAAAATTCTGTTGAGAGGCATGTGGTCTGATCTTACAGTAAACTGCAATCCCCACAAGAAAATTTGAAGTGCAAACTGGCCCAATACACAGCCAATGCCTCTCTATCAATAACTGAATAACGCTCCTCTGCCCCTTGAATGAACGAGAGGCAACAGGCACAATTTTCAATTCACCTTTGTCCACCTGTGCTAGAACGGCACCCAAACTCTTAATACTGCATCAGTGGATAAAATTGTTTTTTCCATGGCATCGAAATGACCCAAAGTAGGCAACTTAGCAATGCATTCTTTGATGCCCCTAAGATCCTGATAAAAATCCTCAGTCCACACAAATTGGCTACCCTTTCTCAGCAGGCATCTCAAAGGCAATGTTGCTTTCGAAATCCAATTTGGGACTTCTTCCTTCCCCAGAGATGGTATGACCCAAATATGTCACCAATGGTACTCTGAACTTACACTTCTCCTTCTTAACTACCAAACCTGCATACTACAATCGACTTAACACACTCCGTAGGGACATATCATGTACATCACCACCATACACCAATATGTCATCCTGGAAGAACAGAACCTTCTTCATGACACTGTGGAAATATGCCACAGCAGAAGTAAGACCAAATGGCATGCAAATAAGGCAACACGCTCCCAGGGGGGGTAACAAACGAAGATGCCTGGAGTCAGGATGCAGCATAATTTGATGGTTCGCTGAAGATAAATCCATTACACTTAAAATATTTTCATCCTTAATTGACGCCAATTTCTCCAAAATATTGGGTACAGATTGCCTGTCAACCCAAACATGTTTGTTTAGCCCCCTCAAGTCCACACACATACGGATCTCACTTCCTCCACTCTTTGGTGCCAAAACTACCGGAGTCAACCATTCTGAACACTCACTCTCTTCAATCACACCATTGTTCTTCAATCTATTGAGTTTATGTTCTAATGGTGTCAACATCATGTGGGGAACCCTCCTTACTTTAGATACAAAGGGTGCTGCATTACCTTTAAGAACAATATTGTGCTCAAAATTCCTCAACAATCCTAGGTCATTGCTGAACACCTTTGGGAATTCCACACAAATGTCTTCTGGAGCTCTTTCTGCTTGCAGGACCGGTCGCCCCACACACCGCACGGCTCCCCCCGTGAGTGCCAGGTCCCCTGACCTCTCCGCTACTGCCGTGATCTATCAGCTGCTGCCTCGCTTCAGCTGAGTGCCTGCCTGCCAGGACTGTTGCATGTAGCTTGTGCCAGTTTCTTTGTTTTTTTCTTAGCTTGTGCCCCTGTATTTAATTTCCAGTCTCTCTGTTTCTGTCCTAGCTGTGCCTTGTAATTTTACCATCCCCGTGTGCCCGCGCCTGTTTCCCGCCGCTTCTCCCCCTTCCCGCCGCTCCTCCCCTGCGGCCCGCCCCATTTTTTATTCTGTACCCCGCCCATTGGTCACCTCGCTCCCGCCTCCCAGCTGCTCCTCCCTCCCACTTGGCCATTTATGGAGGTCGCCGCACAGTGGTGAGCCAAGACCTTGTCCCTGCTTGCAGGACCGGTCGCCCCACACACCGCGCGGCTCCCCCCCCGTGAGTGCTAGGACCCCTGACCCCTCTGCTACTGCTGTGAGCCCTCAGCTGCTGCCTCGCTCCAGCTGAGTGCCTGCCTGCCAGGACTGTTGCGTGTGACTTGTGCCAGTTTCTCTTTCTGCACCTCTCTTGACTATTTCAGCAGTTTCCTTGCGTCTTTTGTACCTCTTTTGCTTCTTTCTGCACTTTTATTGCCTCTTTCTGTACCTCTCTTGCCTCTTCCTGCACCTCTGTTCCCTACTACTGCACTTTTCTTGCCTGTTTCTGTACCCCTCTTGCCTCTTTGGGCACCCCTGTTGCGTCTTTCTGCACTTCTCTTTAATCCTTTAATCTTTCTGCACCCCTCTTGCCTCTTTCATCACCCCTGTTACTTCTTTCTGTACTTCTCTGGCCTCTTTTGTACCTCTCAAGCCTCTTTCTGTACCTGCTTTGTTTCTTATTGCGCTGCTCGTTCTTCTTTCTGCACCTCTGTTGCAAATTTCTGCACGCCTCTTGCCTCTTCCTAATCCCCTTTTCCCTCTTTCTTAACCTAACCTTCCTCTGTGTGCACACCTGTTCCCTCTTTCTGCACCCCTTTTGCCTGTGTTTGCACCTCTGTTCCCTCTTTCTGTTATTCTCTTGTCTCCTTCAGTACCTCACTTGCCCTTTTCTGTACTTCTCTTGCCTCTTTCTGCACTCTTCATCCCTTTTCAGCACATCTCCTGCCTCTTTCTGCACCTCTCTTGCCTCTTTCTGTACATCTCTTGGTTCTTTCTGCACTACTCTTGCCTACTTCCTCACCCCCTTGCCTCTTTCTGCTCTTCTTTTGCTTCATTCTGTACTTCTCTCTCCATTTCTGCACCTCACTTGCCACTTTCTGCACTTCTCTGGCTTCTTTCTACACCCCTGTTGCTTCTTTCAGCACTTCTCTTGCCTATTTCTTAAATTCTCTTGCTTGTTTCTGCACCTCTCTTGCATCTTTCTGCACCTCTGTTGCTTCCTTCTGCACCTTACTTTCTTCTTTTTGCACCCGCTTGGCTCTTTCTGTTCCCTCTTCCTGTACCTCTCTTGCCTCTTTCTGCACTCCTGTTCCCTCTTCCTGCACTCTTTCCGCTTGTTTCTATACCGCTCTTGCCTATTTCTTTACCTCAGTGTCTTTTTCTGCACTTCTCTTGCCTCGTTCGGCACCCTTCACAATTCTTTCAGCACCTCTGTTGCTTCTTTCTGCACTTCTCTTCCCTCTTTGTTCACCTTTCCTACCTCTTTCTGCACCCCTATAGTCTCTGTTCCCTCCTACTGCACCTTTCTTGCCTGTTTCTGCACCTCTCTTGCCTCTTTTGGGACCTCTGTTGCTTCTTTCTGCACTTTTCTTGCATCTTTCTGCACCCCTCTTGATTTTCTCAGCACCTCTGTTGCTTCTGCTTCATTCTGCACCCATCCTGCCTCTTTCCGTATCCCTTTTGCCACTTTGTGCACCTCTCCTGGCTCTTTCTGCACCTCTCTTGCCTTTTTCTGCCGTTCTTTTATCTGTTCCAGCACCTCTTTTGCTTCTTTCTGCACTTTTATTGTCTCTTTCTGTACCCCTCTTGCCTCTTTCTGCACCTCTGTTGCTTCCTTTTGCACTACTCTTTCTTCTTACTGTCCCCCTTTTGCCTCTTTGGGCACCTCTACTGCCTCTTTCTGCACCTCTCTTGTCTTTTTTGTAGTTTTCTTGCCTCTTTTGCACCTGTTTTGCTTCTTTCTGCACTTTTATTGCCTCTTTCTGTACCTCTCTGGCCTCTTTATGCACCTCTGTTGGTTCTTTCTGCACTGCTGTTTATTATTTCTGCACCTTTGTTGCAAATTTCTGCACCCCTCTTACCTCTTTCTATACCCCTTTTCCCTCTTTCTCCACATAACTTGCCTCTGTGTGCACACCTGTTCCCTCTTTCTGCACCCCTTTTGCCTTTTTCTGCAACTCTCTTTCCTCTTCCTGTCGTTCTCCTATCTCCTTCTGTACCTCACTTTCCTTTTTCTGCACTTCTCTTGCTTCTTTCTGCACCCTTCTTCCCTTTTCTGCATATCTCCTGCCTCTTTCTGCACCTCTCTTGCCTCTTTCTGCACCTCTGTTGCCTCCTTCTGCACCTTACTTGCTTGTTTCTGTACTCCTCCTGCCTCTTTCTGCACCCTCTTCCCTCTTTCTGTACTTATCTTGCCTCTTTCTGCTCTCCTGTTCCCTCTTCATGCACCCTTTCTGCCTGTTTCTATACCTCTCTTACCTATTTCTGTATCTCGGTTGCTTCTTTCTTTACTTTTCTTGCCTCTTTCTGCACCTTTCACACCTCTTTCAGCACCTCTGTTGCTTCTTTCTCCACTTCTCGTTCTTCTTTCTGCACCTCTGTTGCAAATCTCTGCTTCTCTCTTGCCTCTTTCCGTTCCCCTTTTCCCTTTTTCTGAACCTCTCTCCTCTTTCTGTACACGTGTTCCCTCTTTCTGCACCCCTTTTGCCTGTTTCTGTAACTCTCTTCCCACTTTCTGCTGTTCTCTTGTCTCCTTCTGTACGTCACTTGCCTCTTTCTGCACTTCTCTTGCTTCTTTCTGCACCCTTCTTTCCTCTTCTGCACATCTCCTGCCTTTTTATGCACCTTTCTTGCCTCTTTCTGCACATCTCTTCGTTCCTTCTGCACTACTCTTGCCTCCTTCGCCACCCCTCTTTCTGTTCCTCTTTTGCTTCATTCTGTACTTCTCTCTCCATTTCTGCACCCCTCTTGCCTCTTTCTGAACCACTGTCAGTTTCTTCTTTCAGCACTTCTTTTGGATCTTTCTGCACCCCTGTTGCTTCTTTCTGCACTTCTCTTGCCTATTTCTTAAATTCTCTTGCTTGTTTCTGCACCTCTCTTGCCTCTTTCTACACCTCTGTTGCTTCCTTCAGCACCTTACTTTCTTTTTTCTGCACCCCGCTTGGCTCTTTCTGTTCCCTCTTCCTGTACCTCTCTTGCCTCTTTCTGCACTCCTGTTCCCTCTTCCTGCACCCTTTCTGCTTGTTTTTATACCTCTCTTGCCTATTTCTTTACCTCAGTTGCTTTTTCTGCACTTCTCTTGCCTCGTTCTGCACCCTTCACAACTCTTTCAGCACCTCTGTTGCTTCTTTCTGCACTTCTCTTCCCTCTTTGTTCACCTTTCCTACCTCTTTCTGCACCCCTATAGTCTCTGTTCCCTCCTACTGCACCTTTCTCGCCTCTTTCTGCACATCTCTTCGTTCCTTCTGCACTACTCTTGCCTCCTTCGCCATCCCTCTTTCTGTTCCTCTTTTACTTCATTCTGTACTTCTCTCTCCATTTCTGCACCCCTCTTGCCTCTTTCTGAACCACTGTCAGTTTCTTCTTTCAGCACTTCTTTTGGATCTTTCTGCACCCCTGTTGCTTCTTTCTGCACTTCTCTTGCCTATTTCTTAAATTCTCTTGCTTGTTTCTGCACCTCTCTTGCCTCTTTCTACACCTCTGTTGCTTCCTTCAGCACCTTACTTTCTTTTTTCTGCACCCCGCTTGGCTCTTTCTGTTCCCTCTTCCTGTACCTCTCTTGCCTCTTTCTGCACTCCTGTTCCCTCTTCCTGCACCCTTTCTGCTTGTTTTTATACCTCTCTTGCCTATTTCTTTACCTCAGTTGCTTTTTCTGCACTTCTCTTGCCTCGTTCTGCACCCTTCACAACTCTTTCAGCACCTCTGTTGCTTCTTTCTGCACTTCTCTTCCCTCTTTGTTCACCTTTCCTACCTCTTTCTGCACCCCTATAGTCTCTGTTCCCTCCTACTGCACCTTTCTCGCCTCTTTCTGCACATCTCTTCGTTCCTTCTGCACTACTCTTGCCTCCTTCGCCATCCCTCTTTCTGTTCCTCTTTTGCTTCATTCTGTACTTCTCTCTCCATTTCTGCACCCCTCTTGCCTCTTTCTGAACCACTGTCAGTTTCTTCTTTCAGCACTTCTTTTGGATCTTTCTGCACCCCTGTTGCTTCTTTCTGCACTTCTCTTGCCTATTTCTTAAATTCTCTTGCTTGTTTCTGCACCTCTCTTGCCTCTTTCTACACCTCTGTTGCTTCCTTCAGCACCTTACTTTCTTTTTTCTGCACCCCGCTTGGCTCTTTCTGTTCCCTCTTCCTGTACCTCTCTTGCCTCTTTCTGCACTCCTGTTCCCTCTTCCTGCACCCTTTCTGCTTGTTTTTATACCTCTCTTGCCTATTTCTTTACCTCAGTTGCTTTTTCTGCACTTCTCTTGCCTCTTTCTGCACCCTTCACGACTCTTTCAGCACCTCTGTTGCTTCTTTCTGCACTTCTCTTCCCTCTTTGTTCACCTTTCCTACCTCTTTCTGCACCCCTATAGTCTCTGTTCCCTCCTACTGCACCTTTCTCGCCTCTTTCTGCACATCTCTTCGTTCCTTCTGCACTACTCTTGCCTCCTTCGCCATCCCTCTTTCTGTTCCTCTTTTGCTTCATTCTGTACTTCTCTCTCCATTTCTGCACCCCTCTTGCCTCTTTCTGAACCACTGTCAGTTTCTTCTTTCAGCACTTCTTTTGGATCTTTCTGCACCCCTTGTTGCCTCTTTCTGTACTTCTCTTTAATCTTTCTGTACCCCTTTTAGCTCTTTGGGCACCTCTCCTGCCTCTTTCTGTACCTCTCTTGCCTCTTCCTGCACCTCTGTTCCCTACTACTGCTCTTTTCCTGCCTGTTTCTGTACCTCTCTTGCCTCTTTGGGCCCCACTGTTGCTTCGTTCTGCACTTCACTTTAATCTTTCTGCTCCCCACTTGCCTCTTTCATAACCCCTGTTACTTCTTTCTGTACTTCTCTTGCCTCTTTGGGTACCTCTCCTGCCTCTTTCTGTACCTCTCTTGCCTCTTTCTGCACCTGTTTTGGTTCCTTCTGTACTGCTCTTTCTTCTTTCTGCACCTCTGTTGCGAATTTCTGCATCCCTCTTGCCTCTTTCTAATCCCCGTTTCCCTCTTTCTAAACCTAACCTGCCTCTGTGTGCACACCTGTTCTCTCTTTCTGCACCCCTTTTGCCTGTGTTTGCACCTCTGGTCCCTCCTTCTGTTATTCTCTTGTCTCCTTCAGTCCCTCACTTGCCTTTTTCTGTACTTCTCTTGCTTCTTTTTGCACCCTTTATCCTTTTTCTGCACATCTCATGCCTCTTTCTGCACCTCTCTTGCCTCTTTCTGCACATCTCTTGGTTCTTTCTGCACTACTTTTTCCTCCTTCCTCACCCCCTTGCCTTTTTCTGCTCTTCTTTTGCTTCATTCTGTACTTCTCTCTCCTTTTCTGCACCTCACTTGCCACTTTCTGCACTTCTCTGGCTTCTTTCTACACCCCTATTGCTTCTTTCAGCACTTCTCTTGCCAATTTCTTCACTTCTCTTGATTGTTTCTGCACCTCTCTTGCATCTTTCTGCACCTCTGTTGCTTCCTTCTGCATCCCTCTTGCCTTTTTCTGCAGTTCTCTTACCTCTTACTGCATCTTTTTTGCTTCTTTCTGCACTTTTATGGTCTCTTTCTGTACCCCTCTTGCCTCTTTCTGCACCTCTGTTGCTTCTTTCTGCACTGCTCTTTCTTCTTTCTGTACCCCTTTTGCCTCTTTGGACACCTCTCCTGCCTCTTTCTGCACCTCTCTTGCCTTTTTGAGCAGTTTTCTTGCATCTTTTGTACCTCTTTTGCTTCTTTCTGCACTTTTATTGCCTCTTTCTGTACCTCTCTTGCCTCTTCCTGCACCTCTGTTCCCTACTACTGTACTTTTCTTGCCTGTTTCTGTACCTCTCTTGCCTCTTTGGGCACCCCTGTTGCTTTTTTCTGCACTTCTCTTTAATCTTTCTGCACCCTTCTTGTCTCTTTCATCACCCCTGTTACTTCTTTATGTACTTCTCTTGCCTCTTTCGGTACCTCTCCTGCCTCTTTCTGTACCTCTCTTGCCTCTTTCTGCACCTGCTTTGTTTCTTATTGCGCTGCTCTTTCTTCTTTCTGCAACTCCGTTGCAAATTTCTGCACCCCTCTTGCCTCTTTCTAATCCCCTTTTCCCTCTTTCTTAACCTAACCTGCCTCTGTGTGAACACCTGATCCCTCTTTCTGCACCCCTTTTGCCTGTATTTGCACCTCTGTTCCCTCTTTCTGTTATTCTCTTGTCTCCTTCAGTACCTTACTTGCCCTTGATCTTCTCTTGCTTCTTTCTGCACTCTTCATCCCTTTTCTGCACATCTCCTGCCTCTTTCTGCACCTCTCTTGCCTCTTTCTGTACATCGCTTGGTTCTTTCTGCACTACTCTTGCCTGCTCCTTCCTCACCCCATTGCCTCTTTCTGCTCTTCTTTTGCTTCATTCTGTACTTCTCGCTCCATTTCTGCACCTCACTTGCCACTTTCTGCACTTCTCTGGCTTCTTTCTACACCCCTGTTGCTTCTTTCAGCACTTCTCTTGCCTATTTCTTAAATTATCTTGCTTGTTTCTGCACCTCTCTTGCATCTTTCTACACATCTGTTGCTTCCTTCTGCACCTTACTTTCTTCTTTCGGCACCCCGCTTGGCTCTTTTTGTTCCCTCTTCCTGTACCTCTCTTGCCTCTTTCTGCACTCCTGTTCCCTCTTCCTGCACCCTTTCTGCTTGTTTCTATACCTCTCTTGCCTATTTCCTTACCTCAGTTGCTTTTTCTGCACTTCTCTTGCCTCGTTCTGCACCCTTCACGACTCTTTCAGCACCTCTGTTGCTTCTTTCTGCACTTCTCGCCCCTCTTTGTTCACCTTTCCTACCTCTTTCTGCAACCCTATAGTCTCTGTTCCCTCCTACTGCACCTTTCTTGCCTGTTTCTGCACCTCTCTTGCCTCTTTCGGGACCTCTGTTGCTTCTTTCTGTACTTCTCTTGCCTCTTTCTGCACCCCTCTTGATTTTCTCAGCACCTCTGTTGCTTCTGCTTCATTCTGCACCCATCCTGCCTCTTTCTGTATCCTTTTTTGCCAGTTTGTGCACCTCTCCTGGCTCTTTCTGCACCTCTCTTGCCTTTTTCTGCCGTTCTCTTATCTGTTCCTGCACCTCTTTTGCTTCTTTCTGCACTTTTATTGTCTCTTTCTGTACCGCTCTTGCCTCTTTCTGCACCTCTGTTGCTTCCTTTTGCACTGCTCTTTCTTCTTACTGTCCCCCTTTAGCCTCTTTGGGCACCTCTACTGCCTCTTTCTGCACCTCTCTTGTCTTTTCTGTAGTTTTCGTGCCTCTTTTGCACCTGTTTTGCTTCTTTCTGCACTTTTATTGCCTCTTTCTGTACCTCTCTGGCCTCTTTATGCACCTCTGTTGGTTCTTTCTGCACTGCTCTTTATTCTTTCTGCACCTCTTTTGCAAATTTCTGCACCCCTCTTGCCTATTTCTATACCCTTTTCCCCTCTTTCTCTACATAACTTGCCTCTGTGTGCACACCTGTTCCCTCTTTCTGCACCCCTTTTACCTTTTTCTGAAACTCTCTTTTCTCTTCCTGTCGTTCTCCTATCTCCTTCTGTACCTCACTTTCCTTCTTCTGCACTTCTCTTGCTTCTTTCTGCACCCTTCTTCCCTTTTCTGCATATCTCCTGCCTCTTTCTGCACCTCTCTTGCATCTTTCTGCACCTCTGTTGCCTCCTTATGCACCTTATTTGCATCTTTCTGCACCCTCTTCCCTCTTTCTGTACTTATCTTGCCTCTTTCTGCTCTCCTGTTCCCTCTTCATGCACCCTTTCTGCCTGTTTCTATACCTCTCTTACCTATTTCTGTACCTCGGTTGCTTCTTTCTTCACTTTTCTTGCCTCTTTCTGCACCCTTCACACCTCTTTCAGCACCTCTGTTGCTTCTTTCTCCACTTCTCTTTCTTCTTTCTGCACCTCTGTTACAAATTTCTCCTTCCCTCTTGCCTCTTTCCGTACCCCTTTTCCCTTTTTATGAACCTCTCTCCTCTTTCTGTACACCTGTTGCCTCTTTCTGCACCCTTTTGCCTGTTTCTGTAACTCTCTTCCCTCTTTCTGCTGTTCTCTTGTCTCCTTCTGTACCTCACTTGCCTCTTTCTGCACTTCTCTTGCTTCTTTCTGTACCCTTCTTCCCTCTTCTGCACATCTCCTGCCTTTTTCTGCACCTTTCTTGCCTCTTTCTGCACATCTCTTCGTTCCTTCTGCACTACTCTTGCCTCCTTTGCCACCCCTCTTTCTGCTCCTCTTTTGCTTCATTCTGTACTTCTCTCTCCATTTCTGCACCCCTCTTGCCTCTTTCTGAACCACTGTCAGTTTCTTCTTTCAGCACTTCTTTTGGATCTTTCTGCACCCCTGTTGCTTCTTTCTGCACTTCTCTTTAATCTTTCTGTACCCCTTTTAGCTCTTTGGGCACCTCTCCTGCCTCTTTCTGCTCCTCTCTTGCCTTTTTCAGCACTTTTCTTGCGCCTTTTGTACCTCTTTTGCTTCTTTCTGCACTTTTATTGCCTCTTTCTGTACCTCTCTTGCCTCTTCCTGCACCTCTGTTCCCTACTACTGCACTTTTCTTGCCTGTTTCTGTACCTCTCTTCTCTTGCCTCTTTGGGCACCCCTGTTGCTTCGTTCTGCACTTCTCTTTAATCTTTCTGCTCCCCTCTTGCCTCTTTCATCACCCCTGTTACTTCTTCTTTCTGTACTTCTTTTGCCTTTTTGGGTACATCTCCTGCCTCTTTCTGTACCTCTCATGCCTCTTTCTGCACCTGTTTTGGTTCTTTTCTGTACTGGCCTTTCTTCTTTCTGCACCTCTGTTGCAAATTTCTGCATCCCTCTTGCCTCTTTCTAATCCCCGTTTCCCTCTTTCTTAACCTAACCTGCCTCTGTGTGCACACCTGTTCTCTCTTTCTGCACCCCTTTTGCCTGTGTTTGCACCTCTGTTCCCTCTTTCTGTTATTCTCTTGTCTCCTTCAGTCCCTCACCTGCCTTTTTCTGTCCTTCTCTTGCTTCTTTTTGCACTCTTCATCCCTTTTCTGCACATCTCTTGCCTCTTTCTGCACCTCTCTAGCCTCTTTCTGCACATCTCTTGGTTCTTTCTGCACTACTCTTGCCTCCTTCCTCACCCCCTTGCCTCTTTCTGCTCTTCTTTTGCTTCATTCTGTACTTCTCTCTCCATTTCTGCACCTCACGTGCCACTTTCTGCACTTCTCTGGCTTTTTTCTACACCCCTATTGCTTCTTTCAGCACTTCTCTTGCCTCTGTCTTCACTTCTCTTGCTTGTTTCTGCACCTCTGTTGCTCCCTTCTGCACCTTACTTTCTTCTTTCTGTACCCACCTTGGATCTTTCTGCTCCCTCATCCTGTACCTCTCTTGCCTCTTACTGCACTCCTGTTCCCTCTTCCTGCACCATTTCTCCTTGTTTCTATATCTCTCTTGCCTATTTCTTTACCTCAGTTGCTTTTTCTGCCCTTCTCTTGCCTCGTTCTGCACCCTTCACGACTCTTTCAGCACCTCTATTGCTTCTTTCTGCACTTCTCTTCCCTCTTTGTTCACCTTTCCTACCTCTTTCTGCACCCCTATAGTCTCTGTTCCCTCCTACTGCACCTTTCTTGCCTGTTTCTGCACCTCTCTTGCCTCTTTCTGGACCTCTGCTGCTTCTTTCTGCACTTCTCTTGCCTCTTTCTGCACCCCTCTTGACTTTCTCAGCACCTCTGTTGCTTCTCCTGCTTCATTCTGCACCCATCTTGCCTCTTTCTGTATCCCTTTTGCCACTTTGTGCACATCTCCTGGCTCATTCTGCACCTCTCTTGCCTTTTTCTGCAGTTCTCTTATCTCTTCCTGCACCCCTATTGGCTTCTTTCCGCGCTTTTATTGTCTCTTTCTGTACCCCTCTTTCCTCTCTCTGCACCTCTGTTGCTTCTTTCTGCACTGCTCTTACTTCTTACTGTCCCCCTTTTGCCTCTTAGGGCACCTCTCCTGCCTCTTTCTGCACCTCTCTTGCCTTTTCTGCAGTTTTCTTGCCTCTTTTGCACCTGTTTTGCTTCTTTCTGCAAATTTATTGCCTCTTTCTGTACCTCTCTTGCCTCTTTATGCACCTCTGTTGGTCCTTTCTGCACTGCTCTTTATTCTTTCTGCACCTCTGTTGCAAATTTCTGCTACCCTCTTGCCTCTTTCTATATCCCTTTTCCCTCTTTCTGTACATAACTTGCTTCTGTGTGCACACCTGTTCCCCCTTTCTGTACCCCTTTTGCCTTTTTCTGCAACTGTCTTCCCTCTTCCTGTCGTTCTCCTATCTCCTTCTGTACCTCACTTGCCTTTTTCTGCACCTCTCTTGCTTCTTTCTGCACCCTTCTTCCCTTTTCTGCATATCTCCTGCATCTTTCTGCACCTCTCTTGCATCTTTCTGCACCTCTGTTGCCTCCTTCTGTACCTTACTTGCTTCTTTCTGTACCCTGCTTTCCTCTTTCTGCACCCTCTTCCCTCTTTCTGTACCTCTCTTGCCGCTTTGTGCTCTCCTGTTCTCTCTTCATGCACCCTTTCTGCCTGTTTCTATACCTCTCTTACCTATTTCTGTACATTGGTTGCTTCTTTCTGCACTTTTCTTGCCTCTCTCTGCAACCTTCATACCTTTGTTCACCTTTCCTACCTCTTTCTGCACCCCTATTGTCTCTGTTTCCTCCTGCTGCGCCTTTATTGCCTATTTCTGCTCCTCTCTTGCCTTTTTCGGCACTTCTGTTGCTTCTTTCTATACTTCTCTTGCCTCTTTCTGCACCCCTTTGACTGTTTCAGACCTCAGTTGCTTCTCTATGCACTTCTCTTGTTTCATTCAGCACCCTTCTTGGCTCTTTCTGTATCCCGTTTGCCACTTTGTGCACCTCTCCTGGCTCTTTCTGCACCTCTCTTGCCTTTTTCTGCAGTTCTCTTACCTCTTTCTGCACCTCTTTTGTTTCTTTCTGTACTTTTATTGTCTCTTCTGTACCCTTCATGCCTCTTTCTGCACCTCTGTTGCTTCTTTCTACACTGCTCTTTCTTCTTTCTGCACCTCTGTTGCAAATTTCTGCTTCCCTCTTGCCTCTTTCTGTATCTCTTTTCCCTTTTTCTGAACCTCTCTTTTCTCTTTCTGTATATCTGTTCCCTCTTTCTGCACCCCTTTTGCCTGTTTCTGTACCTCACTTGCCTCTTTCTGCACTTCTCTTGCCTCTTTCTGCACCCCTTTGACTGTTTCAGACCTCAGTTGCTTCTTTCTGCACTTCTCTTGTTTCATTCAGCACCCTTCTTGGCACTTTCTGTATCCCGTTTGCCACTTTGTGCACCTCTCCTGGCTCTTTCTGCATCTCTCTTGCCCTTTTCTGCAGTTCTCTTACCTCTTTCTGCACCTCTTTTGCTTCTTTCTGTACATTTATTTTCTCTTGCTGTACCCCTCATGCCTCTTTCTGCACCTCTGTTGCTTCTTTCTACGCTGCTCTTTCTTCTTTCTGTACCTCAGTTGCAAATTTCTGCTTCCCTCTTGCCTCTTTCTGTATCCCTTTCCCTTTTTCTGAACCTCTCTTTTCTCTTTCTGTATACATGTTCCCTCTTTCTACACCCCTTTTGGCTGTTTCTGTACCTCACTTGCCTCTTTCTGCACTTCTCTTGCTCTTTCTGCACCCTTCTTCCCTTTTATGCACATCTCCTGCCTTTTTCTGCACCCCTCTTGCCTCTTTCTGCACATCTCTTCATTCCTTCTGCACTACTCTTGCCTCCTTCGCCACCCCTTGCCTCTTTCTGCTCCTCTTTTGCTTCATTCTGTGCTTCTCTCTCCATTTCTGCACCCGTCTTGCCTCTTTCTGAACCACTGTCAATTGCTTCTTTCAGCACTTCTTTTGGATCTTTCTGCACCTCTCTTGCTTCTTTCTGTACACCTATTGTCTTTTTCTGCACTTGCCTTCCCTCTTTCTGCACCTCTCTTGCTTCCTTCTGAAGTTCTCTTACCATTTTCTGCACTTCTCTTGGCTCTTTCCGGACCTCACTTGCCTCTTTCTGCACTTCTCTGACTTCTTTCTACACCCTTGTTGCTTCTTTCAGCAATTATCTTGCCTCTTTCTACACTTCTCTTGCCTGTTTCTGCACCACACCTGCATCTTTCTGCACCTCTGTTTGTCGTGGTGGGCCTCAGCCAGGCCTACCAGTGCTAGGGGTTCACCCTTCTCTGCACAAGTCCTCAGACCAATAGAATAGAAGTTGGCACAGAAACTGGAATATAAAACAAAGTAATTTATTAACCTCATGAGGTGGAACTACATTCACACAACACTCCTCGGTAATGTATGAAGTAGCACACTGAACAGAAGGAGCATGGTCATTTTATACCCCCACAGGGGCTCAAAAGAAGGCGGTACAAGTACAAAATACAGGTTTTATGTACATATAAGGTCATACAGAAAATGCACAGTCAACAAGTGGGAGGAGCTAGCAGTGGCTAATTCTATCAAACACATCCTGACATTTACAAACTAACAACAGCTGCATGGACAGCTGCAAGCTCAACTGAGCATCTGCAAAGTGGAAGAGGCTAAATATAACCTGTCTCTACTCAGAGTACAAGAGCAGACAACAGAAAAGTAAGACAGAGCACATGGTGAGCACGTGGTAACACATGGCAGACAAGATGGCTGCCGGAAAACAAGATGGTTTCAGCTGATGCTAACCCCGATTACTACCAAATTACAACAGACGACCCTTTTAGCATTAGTTGAAGACATTCGTTCATCTGAGGTAATCTAAATATGCATCCTGTACATTTATTAACATT